>NC_140585.1:129037503-130237503 GCF_964204655.1 Triturus cristatus
CAAGGCCCGCTTACCCATCACAGCAGTGACCGCACGCTCCTGGAGGCACACATAAGGTGTGTGTCCTCACTAGACAAGGCTCCGCTTACCCATCACAGCAGTGACCGCACGCTCCTGGAGACACACATAAGGTGTATGTCCTCACAAGACAAGGCCCCACTTACCCATCACAGCAGTGAGCGCACACTGCTGGAGGCACACATAAGGTGTGTGTCCTCACTAGACAAGGCACCGCTTACCCATCACAGCAGTGACCGCACGCTCCTGGAGGCACACATAAGGTGTGTGTCCTCACGAGACAAGGCCCCGCTTACCCATCACAGCAGTGACCGCACGCTCCTGGAGGCACACATAAGGTGTGTGTCCTCACTAGACAAGGCCCTGCTTACCCATCACAGCAGTGACCGCACGCTCCTGAAGGCACACATAAGGGGTGTGTCCTCATGAGACAATGCCCCGCTTACCCATCACAGCAGTGACCGCACGCTCCTGGAGGCACACATAAGGTGTGCGTCCTTACTAGACAAGGCCCCGCTTACCCATCACAGCAGTGACCGCACGCTCCTGAAGGCACACATAAGGGGTGTGTCCTCACTAGACAAGGCCCCGCTTACCCATCACAGCAGTGACCGCAGGCTCCTGAAGGCACACATAAGGTGTGTGTCCTCACTAGACAGTGCACTGCTTATTAACTGCAGCATTGAACACACAGTCACAGAGGCATACATAAGGCATGACTCACTTCCGGTCGAGTGGGAGTTGGCGTTCTAGTGGCCCAACTCCCCTCTACAAAAACGGAAGCTCCTCAATACGCGCAGCGGACGCGTAATGGTGAAAGCTGTTGCTCTTGGCACTAAGTGCTGTCCTGATTGCTTGCGCTCATTTGCACACTCTATTTATGTTTTAATTCTGAATTACTAGTTTTAAAAACGGATCCTGAGTGTTTTTAAACTATTGAGCTTATTTGCACAGTTCTGTTTAAAGCTGATTCACGAGTTTTAATAACAATAGTTCCTACCTTCTGCTTACTAAGGTTACCTGCGTTCATTATTGAGGGCACCCCTACCCGGTCCACTGCGAGATTTCCTGGTTTGCGTGGAGGGAGACGTGACCCGACTCACTTCTGGTCGAGTGGGAGTTGGGGTTCTAGTGACCCAACTCCCCTCTACTAAAACGGATGCTTCTCCAGATGGGCAGCGGACGCGCGCAATGGGCGCGCCAAACACAAGCCCGTCTGCGCCCGCCTTTGCCCGTCCGAGCCCTGACATCACCTGGAGCCAGGGACCCTGGTCTATCCACCCGACCCGGGCATGACTCCCCTTTGATCCTATTCCAGCAAGGAGCTGTTAGATCTATGAACTGACCCTCGGACGAAATGCCGGCTTGGGACTTGGCCAATCTTGGAGGGCCCTTTCTCATGCCGATATCAAGGCACTTTCTCTGAGACAGCCCCCTCCCATGGTATAGGAAAAGTCCCCCACATTACTACGCCAGGGTGGAAAAGCATGCTCTGCAATGTCAGATCCTTGCCCAAGCATTCCATCGAGATATGGGACCTAATTTCCACCGCCCAGTTGGACATTGGTGTTTTGACTGAAACATGGCTTAAGTCCTATTTTTCTCCCGCCATCGCAATAGCGTTGCCTGATGGATATAGGATTTTAAGAACGGACAGAGAGTCAAAGGTGGGGGGTGGACTAGCAATTATACATAAGGACAGCATCAAAGTTACTTCACTGGAGGAGCGGAGCAACGCATAAATCATGGTCTTTCGGTTGGACCTTCTATCACAATTCAGCTGGAAGGGGGCCTTAGTCTATCGGCCCTCAGGCCCCTTAGCTGATTTCCCACTCCAAGTTACCGAACTAATAGCTCCCCATGTGATCTCGGCAAACAAATTTCTATTGTTGGGAGACTTCAACGCCCACAGTGAAGGTAGCTCTAATACCGACGCACTGACACTTATAGCAGACCTCGCTCTTCTGGGCTTACTTAAGCTCAATAAAGGCCCGACCGACACAGCGAGTCACACATTGGACATTATTTTTTCTAATTCCTCCTGCATTTTGTGTGAACCCTCTAAGCCACTGACATGGTTAGACCATGCATTAATTGAATGTTCGAGGCATATGATATTAGGCATAGGGATATTTGCGCAACCTTCTAATGCTCCACCGTCCCATCCGCAACCTCAGATCTGCTGGAGCTATGCTGTTCCAACTTCCCCGCGTTCGCAAGGCCAAGACTGGAGGCGCCTCCTTTAGATTTCTAGCCAGCAAATATTGGAATAGGCTTCCTCTTGATCTACGCATGGAACCCTCTGAAGCAAGATTCAGATTAAAATTGAAAACGTATTTATTTCCACGTAAATGATAACCTTTTTTTTTCAGGACCCAGGCTTGCCCTGGACTTTGGCCTTCAGGGAGGAGTGGCACTTGTTAGCGCGGGGACACACTATGCTAGTGTAACCAGGCGCTTTAGAAATGGTTTTATTATTATTATTATTATTATGAGCTGCAGATCACACACTTAGGATAAGATCGCCATCTGGTGTTGGGCTCGGATGCTTGCAGGTTGTTGTTGTCTTCGGAAGAAGTCTTTGGTCACGAGATAGGTGACCCCTCCCTTGGACTACAGTGCGCATGGGCATCCACTCCATCCTCAGATTGTTTTCGAAGCGACACAAACTTCAAAACTTCCTCCATTCACCTTCACTCGACATCGAGTTCATCGGACCGGTTCCGGACGTCGACGCGGGCGATTCCATCTATCCGCACTGTGAGGCCTACGGCTCATGGAAAGGACGGCGTTTACAAAATGCCCCCAATGTGGAGCAAAGTTCCCGCACAGTGACCATCACAAGGTCTGCAACCTGTGCCTGTCACCGGAACACGACGAGTCCAGCTGTCCAGCCTGCGCCGCATTCCACTCGAAGAAGACCATTCGAGATCGGAGACACACAGACCAGCCCTGGAACCGGAGGACATCTTCGACGAGGGTCCTGATGTCCCGGAGGAAGATTCCGAGGAGCTTCAAATTCTATCAGAAGCAGACGACTCAGACGACCCCATTACTCCGGGGCAACACGTGAGTACTGATACCCTTAGCCCAACCCCTCCAAAAAAGGCATTGGACAAGACTTCGCCAGCTGGCCCCAGTCGCGACCGAAAACAACCTTCAGAAGCCCCGCCTTCGAGCCCGGCTCCGAAGAAATACAAGCCTTCCGGTGGCTCGGCTCCGAGCAAACCACATATTATTGTCCCGCCATCACCTTCGGCACCGAAAGCACAAGACCTCTCGGCACCGAGACCGGCTCCGGGAACTCCGGTACCGAAACCTTCCAGGCCCGTAGACAAACCGGCACCGAAGGCTCCAAAACCTTCATCGGCACAGAAACCTTCATCGGCACCGAAACCGTCATCGGCACCGAAAACATCATCAGTGCCAAAACAACCGGCTACGGACTATCTCACACCTCCTAAGCCCAAAGACTCTACCGATCACCCTTAACCTAGATCGGAACCGAAATAATCGGCGCCAAATCCTCTTCCGGAAGAACAAGAACTTTTCCGCCCAGATCCTACACAAAAAAGGATCTATATTAATCCAAAAACAGGACATGTCACTGCTGTGCCATATAAGAAACAGAAGCTGGACACAACACCTTCTCCAGCTCCTGTAAAGAAGAAGGACTCGGCCACCTCACCCATTCCTCCTTCCTCTCCTGTCTCACCTATTAACCCCCCCTCCCCACCACCACTACCTCTTCCATCTCCTTCACATACACCACCTCCACAGGATGTTTATGATGACCTAGCTGGAGGGGTGGATCTGGATGATCTTAATGATCCTAATGATCCTTTCACAGATCCGGATGCTGTACCACTAGACGACTGGGCTTACCCCCTGCCAGATATACCTGACCGTACTCCATATCCCTCCAAACCCTCGCCCCCAGATGACCACATAGGGTTTGGACAACTAGTGCATAGGGCAGCACTTTACCATGGTGTCACCATGCACTCTGATGCACCGAGGAAGACTTCCTCCTAGACACCTTTGAGCAGTCCCAAAAATCAGTTCAGATTTTACCCATGATCAAAGGGGTTATCAAACATGCCACTGAAGTTTTTAAAGACCCCGTACGGGCCAGGGTACTTAACCCCAGAATTGAAAAAAAATATAGACCTGCCCCTGAAGATCCTCCGTACATTAAAGGACAGCTCCCTCTAGATTCTTTAGTTGTTTCCAATGCAAGGAAACGGGCTAACTCCCAAACAACAGGAGATACACCGCCCCCAGATAAAGAATCTAAACTTTTAGAAGCCTCAGGCAAAAGGGTAGCAGCACAAGCAGCTAACCATTGGCGTATTGCCAATACACAAGCCCTATTAGCACGCTATCATAGAGCTCACTATGATCAGTTAGAAGACCTTCTACAACACTTACCAGACCAATACAAGGCCCAGGCAAATGACCTTTTACAAGAGGGAAAGCTCATCTCTAATGCCTCCATTAAATGTGCTCTTGACGCCGCTGACACTGCCTCTAGAGCAATAAATACAAGCGTACTTCTTAAACGCCATGCACGGCTACGTATTTCAGGCTTCAAACCAGAAGTACAAAGTACCATACTCGGCCAACCATTTAATCAAGAGCAATTGTTTGGACCAGCAGTAGATACTGCACTAGAAAAAATGAAAAAATACAGAGACTGCCAAATCTATGGGAGCATTGCAGTCTCCACAAACACGTGGCTCCTTTCGACGCTCCTTTTATAGAGGGGCATCCATAAATACTGGACCAGACACCTCCTCCACCTTCAAAAACTCTACACAAACATCCTCCAATAGAGGATATTTTAGAGGAGGATATAGAGGAAATAACACCAAGGGCCGAGGTCGAGGCAACACCAACACTCGTACCTCCCCGCCACTAAACAGTAACTTTCCTCCACTCCCCCAGACCATTCCACTCCAGTCGGGGGAAGACTCAAACAGTTCCTACCTGTCTGGAATTCCATTACAACAGACAAGTGGGTAAGACAAATTATCCAGTATGGTTACTGCCTAGAACTCACAAGTACCCCCCCCCCACACATACCTCCCAAACAGCGTCCCATGTCACCAGACCATCTTACGCTACTCAAACAAGAGGTTCTCTCATTGCTTCACAAACACGCAATAGAGCCAGTCCCCTTACAACACCAGGGCACAGGGGTATACTGTCTTTACTTCCTAATCCCCAAAAGAGACGAAACATTAAGGCCTATACTAGACCTCAGACTCCTAAACCAGTACATCCACTCAGATCATTTCCATATGATCACTCTTCAACAAGTGCTCCCACTACTACAGCAAGGCGACTTCCTTGCCACACTAGATCTCAAGGATGCCTATTTTCACATTCCCATGCATCCGGCACACAGGAAGTATCTAAGATTCATGGTAGACGGGCAACATTATCAGTTCACAGTACTCCCATTCGGAGTGACAACTGCACCCAGGGTATTCACCAAATGCCTAGCAGTAGTGGCAGCGCATCTCAGAAGACAACAAATTCACGTCTTCCCGTATCTGGACGATTGGCTCATAAAAGCCAATTCACTCCACAAATGCGTTTTACACACCCACCAGACTATTCAAATTTTACACAACTTGGGATTCACCATCAACTATCCCAAATCTCGACTACAGCCCTCCCAAACACAACAATATCTAGGAGCCACCATAAATACCTCCACCGCTTTAGCTTATCCCAGCCCAACCAGGATAGCCAATATACAAGCTCTCATCTTAAAATTTCAACCCCAACACTCTCTCCCAGCAACAATGTTCATGCAACTCATAGGCATGATGTCATCATGCATCTTCATTGTGCCTTATGCAAGACTTCAAATGCGTCCCTTGCAAGAATATCTAGCACAACAGTGGAATCAGGCTCACGGACAACTTACGGATCTGGTGTTAGTGGACAGCCGCTCACATCGCTCCCTAAAATAGTGGAACACCATAAACCTGTCCAAAGGGCAGCCATTTTTAGAGCCTCTTCTACAGATAGTGCTGACAACCGACGCATCCCTCACAGGATGGGGAGCCCATTTCCTAGGACACACCACTCAGGGCAAATGGACCACTCAACAAAAAGTGCTCCATATCAATTACCTGGAACTACTAGCAGTGTTCCTAGCATTGAAATCTTTCAATTACATCTCAAAAACAAGACTGTCCTCATCCGCACGGACAACATGACAGCCATGTATTATATACAAAAACAGGGGATAACACACATTCTCTCCAGCTGTCCCAGCTCGCGCAGAACATTTGGAGATGGGCAATTCCCCAGAATATCTACCTGCTAGCAGAACACCTTCCAGGAGTTCACAATCAGATTGCCGACTTGTTGAGTCGACAAACCCAACAGATCCACGAATGGGAATTACACCCACAAGTCCTACTCCCATTCTTCCAAAAATAGGGCCAACCAGACATAGACCTGTTCGCCACACACGAAAACGCAAAATGCCCAACCTTCGCCGCCAGGTTTCCTCACCCACAGTCGAAGGGCAATGCAATATGGATGAACTGGTCAGGCAGATTTGCGTACGCTTTTCCGCCTCTCCCACTCATTCCGTTTGTGGTACGCAAACTCAGGCAACAGTCTCTCAAGCTCATACTAGTAGCTCCCACATGGGCACGCCAGCCCTGGTTCACAACACTTCTGGAACTCTCTCTAGTTCCACACCAAAAACTGTGCCTCTCCCCGTCTCTATTAACACAGAACCATGGAGAAATCAGACACCCATATCCCCATCAACTGAACCTAGCGATCTGGCTCCTGAAGTCTTAGAGTTCGGTTACCTCAACCTACCTCCAGACTGCATGAATATTATAAAGGAGGCCAGACGACCTACCACTAGAGCCTGTTACGCTGCAAAATGGAAAAGATTTGCCATTTACTGCACTAACAATGACATACGCCCACTGGATGCTTCCATCCAAAACATCATTTGCTACTTACTACACTTGCAAAGATGTAATTTAGCGTACTCATCCATACGTCTCCACCTAGCAGCATTAGCTGCCTACTTACAAAATCGACAACACTTGTCACTATTTAGAGTGCCTGCAATCAAAGCCTTCATGGAAGGTCTTAAAAGGATTATTCCTCCAAGATTACCACTCTCTCCAGTGTGGAATTTAAACATTGTTCTTACAAGGCTCCTGGGTCCCCCATTTGAACCCTTGCATAAATGTGAACTGCAGTTCCTTACATGGAAAGTAGCTTTCCTCATTGCTATCACATCCCTTAGAAGGGTGAGTGAGATCCAGGCTTTAACCATACAAGAACCATTTCCACAACTGCATCGTCACAAAGTGGTTCTTAGAACAAATCCAAAATTCCTGCCAAAGGTCATTTCTCCATTCCATCTCAACCAATCAGTCGAGCTACCGGTGTTCTTCCCAAATCCAGACTCGGTAGCTGAAAGAGCTCTTCATACCTTAGACGTTAAAAGAGCCCTACTTTATTACATTGACAGGACCAAATCTTTCCGCAAAACCAAACAATTGTTTGTTGCTTTCTCTCCACCACATAAAGGCAACCCCATTTCCAAATCAGGGATAGCCAGGTGGATAGTTAAATGTATCCAAATATGTTACCAAAAAGCTAAACACACTCTAACAGTTCCCCCTAGAGCGCACTCCACACGCAAAATAGGGGCTTCTATGGCATTCTTAGGGAACATTCCCTTAAAAGATATTTGTAAGGCAGCCACATGGTCTACAACACACACCTTCACTAAACATTACTGTGTTGATGTGCAAGCAAAACGACAAGCTTCTGTGGGCCAAGCTGTACTTAAAACTTTATTCCAAACTGCTGCAACAGATAAAGGTGACCACCGCTAGGGGAGACACTGCTGTATAGTCTATCCTAAGTGTGTGATCTGCAGCTCATATGCCTCGAACGGAATATGCTACTTACCAGTATGCATCTGTTCTTGGCATGTAGAGCTGCAGAGCCGCACACGCCCACCCGCCTCCCCGGGACCTGTATCTGTTCCAGCATTGTCTTAATTAGACATTACACATGGACATCCTTTCTCTATTTTTACAAACTCCATCATTTCCCATCATGGCGAAAAACAATCTGAGGATGGAGTGGATGCCCATGCGCACTGTAGTCCAAGGGAGGAGTCACCTATCTCGTCACCAAAGACTTCTTCCGAAGACAACAACAACCTGCAAGCATCCGAGCCCAACACCAGATGGCGATCTTATCCTAAGTGTGTGGCTCTGCAGCTCTACATGCCAAGAACAGATGCATGATAAATGGCCCCACCCCTGTTATTCAGTCTGCATATAGACAATGGAAGAAAATCACCCCAGAGCGCTTCCAAGCCTCCTTCCTGGCACCGCACCTACCAACATAGAGGATGCTCTTGCTAAATACAATTCTGCCATCACATGCGCCTTACATCAGCATGCACCATGGAAATCTCTCCCAAACTCCCCTAAGAGCCCTCAGACTGTTTGGGTTTCCCCACAGCTACGTACTCAAAAACAATTATGCAGAAAACTCGAAAGACTCTGGTGTTGTTCCCTTGATGAGAGGGACAAAGAGAGATATATAGTCACCCTCTCTGGCTATCACAAAAACATCAAGGCAACCAGGAAAGCTCATATCCCGTCTCAGTTAGCCCAGGCTGGCAATGCCCCCAAAACCCTTTACTAAATTCTCCAGTCTTCTATTAACCCCTCGGCATGTGATAACTTAGAGGCCCCCTCACAATCCCTCGGCAATAACATCGCACAATACTTCTCTCAGAAAGTAGAGCTTATATACGATAAAATCGTTTCATCTGGGAGCCAGCCTCCGGCCGCCCTGACTCATGATTTGGCAGAACAGGCAAACATCCAGCTGTTAGAGAGTGTCCCTCCTGTGACCTTGGAAGATGTTGAAGCACTGTTACGTATTGTAAAATCTGGCTCACGTTTGGATATCATTCCGGCCAAAGTCGCAGCCGCCTTGTACTTTCAAATATCCCTTCCCATAGAGTTCCTCGTGAATCTCTCTTTGAAAGAGGGCCACGTTCCGCTGGAATGGAAAGCAGCACAGGTTATGCCCAGCCGCAAAAACTCCAAGGCCCATATGACTGATCTCTCCAATCTCTGTCCCATCTCGCTTCTCCCTCTCCTGAGCAACTTACTAGAGAAACACATCAACAAACATCTGTCTGACCATGTCGAACTCACTGGAAGTCTAGATTCTTCCCAGTCAGGCTTCAGGCCCAAATACAGCACAGAATCAGCCCTGCTAGTGGTCACAGATAACATCAGGATGAACCTAGACAGGGGCCATTTGATGATTCTGGTGCTGTTGGACCTCTCTGCCACGTTCAACACGGTCTCACATGAGTTATTGCTCAAGAGATTGGACTAAGAGATTCCGCCCTCTGGTGGATGGCAAGCTTTCTGTCCTCCATGACCCAGACCGTTAACCTTTGCCCTTATCATTCCGCTTATGTGAAGCTGACTAAGGGGGTTCCCCAGGGCTCGTGTCTGAACCCCACCTTGTTTAATATCTATGTGGGTCCCTTGGCCAACCTTCTCAGAACATGCGGTTTTATTCCCATCTCCTACGCAGACGATACACAGCTGCTATTTCCCTTCAATAAACTTACCTCATCCGTACAGTCTGCCTTCTCTTCTGCAATGAATGCTGTCTGCAATTGGATGAGATGTAACTTCCTCCAATTCAACGTGGGGAAGACATAAATCATGCTCTTTGGGGATGCAACCTGATATGGACACCTGATTGGTGGCCTGTGGACCTTGACACCCCCCGTCCCCAAGTACACTGTCAAGAACCTAGGCATTCGCCTGGACCAGGCTCTCCCCCTGAAGGAGCACGCCGCTCAGACAGCTGGCTCCTGCTTTCATATGTTGGGCCTATTACGCTGAGTCTTTCCCCTGCTTCCCGACTCGACTCTACTCAGAAGACCCTGACGCAGGCACTGATATTGAGCCTCCTGGACTACTGCAATGGCCTCTTGGCCTTGGCCAATGAGTCCTCGCTACCTAGACTGAAGGTAGTCCAGAACACGGCGCCACGACTGGTCCTAAATTCCAACCAACCCCCCCCCCGACTGCCTCTGGCCCTCTCCTCCATCAGCTACACTGGCTCCCGATACGAGGGCGGGTCAGGTTTGCTGCATTGTCCACAAAGCTTTAAACCATCTCGACCCTGCCTACCTTGCTGAGAAATTCACACCGTACACACCCTCTAGGTCCCTCCGCTCTGGGACCCAATCTCTACTCGTGGTCCCCCGAGTAAGGAAGGCCAGACTAAGTGGAAAGACATTCTCCCACCTTGGTCCTCTTTATTAGAACCAGCTCCCCTTGTACTTCAGACAATGCCCTGACCACCTCCAATTCAGGAAGCACCTTAAGACTTTCATTTTCTGTCTCTGATCCTGGTCCACTCTTTCAGTTGTCTGTCCGCAGCGCAGAGATACCCATTCGGGGGTCGATTCAGGCGCTATATAAATAATTAAATGTCTTCTTTATAGAAAACAAGTGCCTACTTTTAGACTAATGCAGTGAAACCACTCACAAATGCACACACAGCAAACATGTGCTTACCTGCTGCATATAAGGTACCATTTAGAAGTGAGCAGGGAGTACGCACTTGCACAGGCACACAGGGCATGTGTGCTAATCCCGAGTAGATAAGGCAGTGGTCACAGACTACAGTAGTCAGTGCATACACACAGGGCACATGTATTAACCCGTAGCAGATAAAGCACTGTTACAGACCAGCTGTGCAAGTGAGCACAATCTCACCGGGCATGTGCTTGTGGCACATGTGCTCTCCCAAGCGGATGAGACACCACATCCATGTATGGGCTTAATACGCACTCACAAAAGCACACACATGTGGCACGTGTTGAACTGCACCAAATAAGGTACTCATTACAGGTTGTATTAAGGAGCACACTTTCTCAAAGGCACACACTGGGCATGTGTGCTCATCCCCAGGAAATAAGGCGCAGCTTACAGATTGTGGCATTGAGCGAATACTTGCAGTCGACAAAGGATGTGTGCTCCCTCACACCAGTAGTGCACCACTTACAGGCTCTAGCACTAGATGCAGACACACGCAAGCCATGTATGCTGAGATGCAGCGATAAGGCAGCACTCACCTGCATTGCCATTTCATACCCACCATGAAAGAGGTTTTTGGAGATGGATGTACAAGGCAGATTTAATCTTCCCTAAAAGCCCACATGTCCTCCTCGACATATTAACAGAGGCCACACAATGGGAATAAATATTGAGGAGTGGCAGTGAAGCCAGGAAGTTAGAGACATCTTTGGTACAAAGAAATGACCAGCAACTCAAGTGAGAGATTTAGAAAGAAACAGAGGGTAAACAGAATGAATAAGACATTTGACAACCAAGTGAAAGATTGCCGAAGGAATGGAGAATAAACCGAATGAGGAAGACAGCCTTTGACAACCAACTGAAAACTGAGTAAGGAACGGAGGGTAAATCGAATGAAGAAGACAACCTTTGACAACCAAGTGAGAGATTGATGAAGGAATGAAGGGTAAACCGAATGAAGAAGACAACCTTTGACAACCAAGTGATAAATTGATGAAGGAACGGAGGGTAAACCGAATGAAGAAGACAACCTTTGACAACCAAGTGAGAGATTGATGAATGAACGAAGGGTAAACCGAATGAAGAAGACAACCTTTGACAACCAAGTGAGAAATTGATGAAGGAACGGAGGGTAAACCTTGGATCAGGGAACATGGACAGACAGGAAATCAAATTGAAGTATCTATGATACAGGTTAGAAGTAGACATGTACGGACAATAGGGTGAGAGCAAGAAGAAACGGGGAAAAAGGACACAGTGCTACTCATGGAAACAGGAACACGCATGACAGAGGATACTTGGAATAAAGAGGAAGAAGCTCTGATACCAAGAAGAGAGAGTGAAAAAGTTAGACTTGAAGAGCAACAGGAGAATGAAAGTTACTGTAGATGTTGATGTAAGAGGAGAACGAGAAACCAGAAATGAAGTGGAGAAAGCTTGTTATATATCTACACTGGAAAAAAGGCACTAATCAAAAGAACCAGGAACTCTCAGGTGAGAGGAGAATGCTTTGGTGCGAGTGGTGTCAAGAGTCGACAATAATGATTGATTTACTAACACAAAAACCCCATTGAGAGAGGCACCCAAAGGGAGATGTACAATAAGTAAATCTCAGAAGAGCTTGACAGTGTGAGTGAGAGAAGCTACCATAGCTCAGGAGAAATAAAGCAAGAGAGAAACATGCAATAAGAGAATATTGGATTAGATGAGGCAAGAGAGAGAGATAAGACTAGATTCTCAGGTGAGATAGACAAAGAGATACTGTTTGAAATTCTCTGGCGTAGACACATACAGCAATGGAAAAATGACCAATTAGGGAGTTATAAAGGGATTGAACAAGTAGGAGAGAAAAGTTGCAACACAAGAATCTCGGGCAACATATAGAAACCTGAGTGAGAGAGAGATATAATAAGAAAATCTCATGTGAGAGATGAAAGAATAAGGCAATCATATGTGACATTTCCCAGGAAAAGGGCTGCAGCACAAGCCGCAGTTTCAAGGAGCACTTAGGATGCATGGTACACAGTGCATGGATGTGAGTGGGGGCACTATATGTGCCCCTGGGCCACTTTTGCAATTGCCCACAAGGGAGGGGGCCCTGTTTGGGGCCCTCAGAGTCCCGTTCCAACAGTGTTTTCATGTTGTTTGGGCTGCCATGAAAAGGCTGTTGGAAAAGGAGATCATGATCTCAATGGCGGTGACTGCCTCGGCATCGCTGCCATTCAAGGGATACGATTCTGACCACCACCCTGGCGGGATCAAAGATCCTGTTGGAGACAGCAGTCTTCCCCCCTGATGGTCTCGATCTAGCCGCCTGCATCATAATGCAGCAGTCGGACTGAAGGGCTCTCTGTCGGTGAGACCGCCGCAGACGGCTTGTCAGTGGCAGTCCCACCGACATTGTAATGAGGCCCACAGCGTAAGGGTCTCAAAGAAGAACTAACATTTATTCCCAAAAATTTCACTCATGTTATATTTATACACTAGATGACCCTATTACCAGACATTGTGAGTTATTCATCATGAAAAGTGGAGAAAATGACTTAAAGAGCAGCCCCCAGGAAACAGTCGAAATAAAAGATCGTCTTAGCAGAGATATTGGAGATATTAAAATACCTCCACTCTTCTGAGTCCTTGTAATTGGAAATTATCCACTGTCGCCCACTCCAATTTCTAAAGCAAGATTACACAAATATTGTGGAATAGTGTACATCACCAGTAAAACAAATGTTATTGGTTTTATTGATTGTAAGTAGAAGTACAACAGAATAAAATTGGAATTAATGCTCCACTTTTTCACCCATGTGCCCCCTTCCCCCTCCCACACCCAAGCACAATAATCAAACACCAAATGAAGACATCATTTCCTATGTAGAGTTTACTAGACCATAGTAGTTCCACCATTTCCCCCCATGTGAGAAGTTGGCCTGATATATGCTGTCCACTAGTTATAGTGGGCACCTTGTATCAGTCCAAACAACCCCTTATGGTGATAGGTTAAAGACAACCTTTATTGAAAGCTGTTCTGGTGGTAGCTATGGAGAGCAGCCTTCAGGCTAAGTCTTGAAGGAATGTAAAGCAGCTTGTTTTACCAGTCTATAATCTCTTGAATGACCAAATGAAAGGACAACCACACCAGGTATATATTTTAAATATATGTAGTTAAGATAAAACACACCCCTCTAGTCTCTTTATGAGACTGGAGTTCGAAGTACTTAAGTTACAAGTCATCAATCAACAGTAATAGCACAAATACACGTTTGGGCCCTAGGGGCGTACCAAACCATATACCAATAAAGTGGTATAAGAACCACGACTGAACTAGACACAAGGCCTAGAGCCTGTAGAAGTGCTTGGACCACAAGGAACCACCCAAGGCAGTGACACAGGGGACGCGTGCAGTGTGAGAACACAGCCGCGAATCGCCGTTTACTTCTATGGGGAAAGTCGCGGTTGGAAATTTAGAGTTTAAGGACACTTAGAGGATACCTACGAGCGGACCCTTTTGGACTTAGAGGTGTCTAGGGCCAACACCCATGGGAGCACCGGAGTACTCGAGTTACCTCACTCAGGGAAGCCGGGTGCATAGGTGTCAAATGGTGTCGGGTTGCGTCGCTGTTTTCAATGGAAGCTGCTCAGGAAGTGCTGCTGCCGTGAAGAGGAGAAGTGTCCGAAGCGATCCAAGCCCAGATCGAGGATGTAAGGAACCTGAAAGCAGAGGGGACAGAGTCTGGGTCACTTACCAGTGACCAAGGGCACGATAGACCAATGCCCACAGATGTCGGGTGCTTCAGGTGAGTTGACGGGTGTCTTGACTTTTCAGCCACGAGGTCCAGGAGGTGCCGATGACGACCAGGAGCTGGATTCGAGCTGTCCCACGAAGTCTGTCGAGTGCTGCGGTGTCGGCGTCCAGATTGGACCCGACAAGCCTTGGCAACGGCAAGTCACTTGGAATCAGAGAAAGGACGTCGGTGCAGACCAGCAAGGTCTGGGGAACTCACCCAGCGAGGGTAAGTCGGGGTAGGTCTGGAGCAATCAGGAAAGCCCAATCAGAAGAGGAGTTGCCTTTGTGGGGACCCACTAGCCAACGGGCTAGCGATATCGAAGGAGCCTCGAGCGGTCGCACTGGAAACTGGCCCACGGGTCACTCGTGGAGTGGAGGCCAGATCTTCGGTGCAGGAGGTGCTCAAGGCTGGGGCTACTCGGATCCCAAAGCACAACTTCGAGGAGGACCAGGAAGATGATGGTTCAGCAAAAGATCACGGTGTCCAGGGGGTCACGGTTCCACGTCACCCACGATAGCCACGGGCCTCAGCTTTGCTGTGGACTCGGGGTAGCCTCGGGGAAGTCTGGAAATCCACCTCTGGTGATGCAAAGACTTTGGCGTCCGGCGGGAGCTTCAGCGATGCAGACCGGTCAGTTGCTTCTTTGGTGCCTGCCAAGCAGGGGAGTCACTCCTTGACCCCAAGGGAGATTTCTTCAGTCTTCTAGGCAAAGTAGAACGTCGAAGGTCCAGGATATATGTTGCAGAGTTTCGTCCAGGGTAATCTAAAGTCGCAAGGACTGGGTTCCCATACTTATACTAAGTTTGGGGTTGGACATACTCTAGGGGCCCACTTATGGGAGGGTTTGGAAAGAGGGGTGGTTACAGTTTTGCGCCAGAGCAGGGGCAGGTAGCCCCTGCAACCGGTTTGAACTGGACTAGGCACAGGGACACCAAGTGTGCCCCCAGTGCAGGACTTCAAAGCACCAGAGAGTGCTCCCGCCCAGCCCCAATACATATCTGCCTGTCTGGGGAGGTGGTTACACCTCCCTGGGACAGGAAACCTATTGTCCAGGCCTCCCCTGCCGGAGTTTTGGTCAGCAGCAGGAGGCCAGACCCGTGTCTGTGGCAGTGGCATCCATTTTGTGATGCCAGGGCTGTAGAAAGTCCTTACCGGGTAGACCAGTGTGAACATGTCTCTCCCTCTAGAAGGGTGGAATGCTACCCCGCCGCCAGAACTGGAGGGGGGGGGGTAGTATTCCAAAGCGTTTGACACCAAACACGACATGTTTTTGTGCAGCCAGTCCAAAGTTAGCATTTACAGCGAGGTTATAATGCACTTAAGAGTATATGGTCAGGCTGCACCACAAACCGCATCAGAGGAGGTACTCCGAACGCTGCAGAGGGGCTCTGCTCATGCAGGGGCACCCTCTCACATAAAAACCAAGCACTCTGCCTTCAGGATTGTTAAGACCTTCCATAGGGGTGACTTATAGGTTGTATATGTGTGTGCAATGGTAGTGATATAGGTAGCCTATACCACTGTCAGGGGTGCGAGCACCTACTTACCCAGGCTGCAGTAGCAGACCTGTGGTGTCATTTTGGAGTGCTTCCCAGGGATGGCACAGGCCTCTGGGTTACCTATGCCCTAGGTACATATTATACCATATACTAGGGGCTTATAAGGCACTCCAGAATCCAATTAGAAATATACCTAATGTACATGGAATCCATTTTACAGAGAAAGCAGATGGACTGGGGCCCTGAATAGCAGGATACCACTCCAACTAAGTCATAAACCAGCAAAACACCAGGCAAAAAGTGGGGGCAACCATATAGTCAGATTCCACCTTCCTACACCCCATATCGTAGGCATGCCAGTAATGTTATACTGTCACAAACCTCTGACATTCAGGAAGACCTGTCATGTTCACCCGTGCAGAAATTGTTGTGCCTCTGCAGGAAACTGGATTGTTAAACTATTGGGCCTTCAGTCTCAATGTAAGCTGTGGCTGAACTCAAGCATGATGAAAAACATCTTGTGCCCAAATGTAAGAAAAAGGGTTTCTGTGAGTAATTCTAATCTTACTTCTTGTACCCTGAGACAAGCAATTGCATTCCTCAAAGAAAAGTGCATTTGGCATATGTAGTGTTGCTCCAAAACAACACTAAAGTTAGTCAGTCAGTCAGCCAAAGTCTTTATTTTGGCACAAGGCCATAAAAGCATGTGAAATGAAAGAACATTATATCAATGCCGTATCAAACATTTGATACAGAATTTCCAGACATTTGGTTTCATTTATGGTCAAAAGACATCCTTCCATGTGATATTCCTTCTGAGATCTGTTTGAAATAAATAAATAAAAATGAGATAAAAACACTAAGAGCCTTATTACGACTTTGGCAGTTCCTCCCCTGAAGGACCACCAAAGCTGTGGTGTGCCTCCCTGACGGATTACAAGTGTAATCCGGTTCGGGCTGGCGGTGCTGCAGCGGTTTCACGGCCTTGGGCTGTTAGGCTTATAGGAGAGCATGACATGCAGCCTGCCGCTGTGACAGTGCCTGCAGCACGTTCCTGCATGCAACACCGTGCAGGAACTGGGGTGGAATTACAGGGGGACACAACATGTGCTCCCCCCGCATGCACCCCCAGGCCCAAATCTGGCAGGGGGCCCTGTTAGGGCTTCCTGAGTTGCCTCTCTTCCTCCCGTTTCTTGGGGGGCTCACCACCATGAAAATGGCGGTGAAAAGGCTACTCAGAATATGCTTGGCATTGCCGGCAGTGGCACGGCGAGCATATTATGCCGATTGCACACCGCTGTCTGAGCGGGATCCTTGATCCTGGTGGAGCCGGCGGTCTTGTGGTGGTCCGACCGTCCCACTAGTAATACTGCAGGCGGGCTCGCAGTGTGGCCGTGGTCAGACCGCCACCACGTTTACGGCAGTCTTATGGACCGCTGTTCTCATAATAAGGCCCTAGATAAAACATTATGAAAGATCAAATTCATTTGGCATGTTGACTGAAAATATTTAAGCTATTAAAAAAGTATTGCACATCAAGCAATAAAGCACCTTTATCCAGGATAACAGGGCAACACACTTTTATTATACCTCCAAAGCCTCCCAGGCAATTTTACCCATTTATCTTATTGACAATACAGGAACTAAAGCTTGGTGTTATATAAAGAGCAACTACAACTACTTTGTTGCAAACAGAATCTGGCTCAAGGTGCTGGGCAAAATAATAAATACACATTAAATAACACACCGCTGTCAGAATTTTCAGAGGCTATGCGCAGTTTTTCCTTAACCCTCCATACTCCCAACAGGTATTGAGTGAGTACAAATACCATCACTTTGCTAGTATCATACCTCAATATCCTGAGGACCTCTTTATGCTCCCTACTACCCTTATTCCGAAAAAGCTGAACTATTCAATGTCTCCTACTTCACAGGTAGGCCGGACAAAAAAAGATGACATGTTCCAAAGTTTCATTACTGTCACCACAGGCTAGGCACCACTGGTGGCTGACCCTCTGTACTCATTCCCACTTGGCAGTAAAAGATTGGAGAGGCAGAGTCCCATACCGAATTGCAAATACTGTGAGAAAAGCGCCTGTAAGGGAACCGTGGCTCATCTGGGAATGTAAGAATGAGACTCTATGTTGCCATTAAGCAGCTTTGAGATGGGACTTGAAACTAACCCCGGCCTCATCGGGGTGCTCCACAGGCTGCGATCCCTCTGGAGGGTGGGGTGCGGGGTCCTTCTCCCTTCTGCCCTGTCTCTAGAGGGTAGGAAGCTGTGGCCTGCTCCCTTCTGTCCTGTCTCTACAGGTTGGAGTGCTGTGTCCTTTCTGCCAAGTCTGGGACAGGGACATAGGACAATGTCAATTAAAAATGAATGTAGGTTGTGACCAGAGTTTCTACCAAAAAATCCGAAGTGGCAGTGCCTAAAAATAGAAGGTGAATAAGATCACCTTGAGAATGCCCACATGACCAACAAGTTTGACTGCGTGTGTGTGAAAAATTGGCTATGGACACCAGAGTGTGATATAATCTATGATATAAAAAAAACATGGACTGAGTAGTGGAGGCTGGTCTGTAATTTTTTTTTATGTTCCAGACCAAATTTGGTTCCAGATTGATATAGGCTGGGCACATCCCAAATCAGTTTCCCAACTAAGCTCAATCTTCGTTTTAGCCAGAGAAAGATCTGGGTTCAAAAATTATTTGTAAATAGAGAAGACTTTAGGAGTAAGCGTAAGCAAATGTAACAGTGAGGCAGCAGGGGTAGGAGTAGAGGAACGAGATGGAAGAGAGTATAGCATACCTAAAAAGAGTAGAAAATATATGCAAAAAGAAGCGTGGACAATTGAAAAGCGTTTTGAATTGAGGGAAAGTATGAGGATTCACACCCTCAAATAAAATTCGGACACACATTATACCTCGTTGTCTCCAGGATTTCCAATATATAGGTCTATTGTTTATAGTAATCAAATGATTATACTAAAGAGTAAAAAAGAAACCTGAGACCGATTTTTAGGAAGATAAGAAGTTTTAAAGAGAAGTATGTTTAAATAAAGGTGAGGATGTAAAAATGTTTCTTGAAGAAAAAGGAAGAACTTCCTGAGTAGAAAATGGCTCAAGTAAGGAGCGTTCAATGTCAAGTCAAAAAGGGGAAAAACTAGAATAAGCCATTGAGAGGCCTGTCGCAAACCAAAAGCTTTGTGGTAGGTATGGATGTCAGGAAAATTAACACCTCCATCAGGCTTGGATTTCTTATGACAAGATAGAGATAATCTAGATTTTTTGTTATTCCAGAGAAATTTGGAAAGAAGAGAATCCATATGTTTAAAATAAGTAAGCGGTATGTGCACCGAGTCATAGACGGAATATAAAAAATGATGGGCATAACTAATATTTTGATGGAAGCAAGCTGACCCCACCAAGATAGAAACGAACGGGTTCCAAGAAGAAAGAAGTTTATCAGTTCTAGCAAGATCCTCATTCATATTAATGTTAACAGAAAATTTAATGTAATTTATAAACCAGATGCCTAAATATTTAATCTTAAAACGACTCCAGTGGAAGCCAAGGAATTCATAGGATTATTTTAGACAAAATTTGGTAATGGGCAATAATTCCGATGTATCCAAATTAATTTTATATCCTGAGACTGAAGAGAACTCAGAAATTTCATGAAATAAAGCAGGAAGTGTAATGTCCAGATTGGAAATTAAAAAATAATATCATATGCATAGGCAGAGAGTTTCTAATGATTGTCTTTATATTGAAAACTGAAACGAGGTTTTTACCTCCAATATGAGTTAAAGAGTTCCAAAGCCAAATAAAAAAGGAGATAATACATAAATAATCTTTTTTTTTATTTATTTTTTTTTTTTTTTAAACCGTTTATTACAGATCTCAAGAATATACAAGTATGGGCCTACAACCTTCCGGCCGGCCGCTAGGATGACAGGAGCATATGACATACGTTCATAAACACTTGGCGTTGCAGAGAAGCATAATCAGGAGGTACCAACGTCGTGGGCCACATCAGTCAAACCCCACAATACGGTTCCATTTTATACAAACAACAAGAAAACCACACCCACAAGGCAACCAGCAATCGAAAGTAGCAGCGCGTGCTCCCCGAACGGGGGACCCCAACTATCCACAGGAGTCGAAAGAGGGGAAGGGGAACAGAGCAAGGACTGGGGGAACCCCGTGCCCGGGGCTGGGGGAAGGAGTCAGCTAAGGGGACGGGGCTGGTGAAGCAGCAGGCAGCAATGGTGGCGCGCAGATACCCCCGCGGTAGGCGTTCCAGGGGCCCCATACCTTCACCCATGTCCCAGGCTTACCCCTCGCCACATACACCACCTTTTCTCGAAACATGCACCAATCCATGTGCTCTTTCCAGGCCGACACCGCCGGGGGCTTCTGGGATCCCCATAATTGAGCAATATCACGCTTAGCTATCATGTATCCCAGAGTCACCCACCACGTCTGCGGAGCCGAGTAGTCAGTTGGTTCCCACACATTCAACAAGCATCTCCTCGCTTCAGGCAGCAGCGCGACACGCGTAACCACTCGCAGGACCTCATGCACACCACGCCAGAATCGCTCTACCTTCGGGCATTCCCACAAAATATGCAGAAAGGTCGCCAAAGCACGACACCCACGCTTACACAACCCATCCTCAGCATATCCCATACGCAGAAGCCTTGGCCCCGTACATAAATAATCTTGACGAACTCCTCACTTTAGTGGAAAATAGTGGGATATATGTCCGTTAACCAGCACATGTGCTATCAGGGTTGTATAAAGTAGAGAAATGAGCGATGTATTCTTAGGACAAAATCCATGCCAAGTCAGAGACTTGAGCAGAAAAGACCAGTGCACTCTATCAAATGCTTTTCTGCATCAACAGTAACAGCAGCTAAAGAAGAGGGAAGGGAAGATGCTTTATTTAAAAACAATAAAAAATAGTCTAGAATTGCCGGAAGTCAGTCAACTCTTAATGAATCCGGATTGTTCCTTTCCCAACAATTTGGGAAGGAATGGTTTGAGGCGTATAGCAAGTAATTCAGCAAAGATTTCTTAATCTTCTTTGACAAGGGAAACAAGGCAATCATTTTTACACTGAGTTGGATCACGGCCATCTTTATGAATGAGGCAGATCGTCGCTTCCTGAAAGTTACCCCCAGCTGCACCAGTATGTTGGAAGAATTGAAAGAGTTGGAATAGTTTAGCCTGTAGAAAATTGGAGAAGTGTAAATAAAACTCTACCGTAAACCCATCAGGACCTGGAGTTTTAACTTTCTTAAGGGAATGGAGAGCTTTAAGTAATTCTGAGATCGAGAAATCATTCTCCAGGAATGTAAAATTAAGGTCCTCATGAGAAGGAGGGAGAATGGCAACATTTCTGCTTACAACATACACTCCGAAATAGCTGAAAAACGCCAATGAGAAACATGAAAAGACAGCAATTCAGGTCAAGAGGTGTTCCGCTAGCCGGATAATTACTTTTCGTCAGCGCCACATCGCCAGATGCTCTTCAAAGATTATCGGCAACTCTGACGCAGCACGGGGCCCCCGAGTCTAGGCGGCCATCTCAGGCGGCGTCCCAGCCACTCGCGCTTCATTGTGCTTTCAGTAGCCTCATTGTGCAGATTTCGCAGGTCATCTCTTGCCTTCCAGAAGCCACATGGAGGGACTCTACATCCTGCGGGTGCATCTACCAAGGATAGAAACTGATAACCTGTCAGCATCTTTGGCTTCTGCATGAATGTGCTTTAACATTAGCATGTCCTGATGTGCCTAATCTCTTAGAAAGTATATTATTGGTCTAAAATTGTATGCTTGTAATGGGCGATACTCCGTTTGTTTAAACCTGTAACTGTCGATAACTTGTTCTACTTGATTTTCTTTTCTCAATACTGCTATTTTATTGAGGAAAAAAGAAGAGCCAGCCTCAACATTTATTGATTTTCCTTGTGAAGAAATAGAAGAAAGCAGTGCCGACCCTGACTTGGGTAAGTCTTTAATTGTTGCACAGATTGTGTTGGGCAATGTGCCGTTGTTTCAAAGTGACCCATTTTTGGGTGGTCACCCCCTGTTTTTCATTCTTTTGGGTACTCACTTGCTGGTAACCTTGAACTCTAACACTGGGACACTACTATCCAGTGCCCAGTGTATGCACTCTGAGCCTCAAAATATCTAAACATTGCCTTAAAACCTGATTAGCACTTTTAACCTTCCTGAAAGATTATAGTATAGGGTGCAGAAATACACCTTAATGGCATGGAAACTTAAATGTCAGTTCAAACTGCGGCTCTTGCTCTGCCATCCACTACAGTGGCAGTGAAAACGTGGCTTTAGGCATACTCTGTGCAGCTTGATCACAGCATCACCCTTTCCCACAGACCTGTCAAAATCACTGTTTTGCCTTATGAAAAAACCTGATTTTAAATATTGAATACGTCCACTGAAAACGCACCTTGCTGCGCACAAGGTGGTGTGCATAATATGTAAGAATCAAACACGTGTGACATTAGAAATGGCATGTCCACCCGGTGATTGGGCCCAAAACCAAATTATCACTGATCAGGCTATAACTGCTACATCGGAAAAGTCAAAGTATAAAATAAATACTTCAATTTATAACTTTTGACCTATACCAGCTACAGATGCCATAGAAGCACATATTTTATGTTTAATACCAATGAAATCTAATGGTAAAGTCTGATTTGTTATTAAATATATTGGAAATGTAATTTTAGGAAGTTGCCACTGGTCAGCGAGGTACTTGTTGTGTCCCTGTAGACACTCAGGTCAGCCAACCAACCCTTGAAGTCCAACTCTTCGTCCTTGGTACAAGAGAAACCCGAGCAGTCCTTCAGGGCTCCTCTCAGGTCACAGACAGCAGGTCCAGTCCTCTTTTCCAAATCTCCAAAGCCCCAGTGGGACCAACCTCCTCCAAGTATATGACCTTTGGTTTCACATGGAAGGCTACAATTTCATCTGCAGCCCACTCAAGGAGAAAGTTTTTTTCCCAAAAAGTGACAAAGTCCCTTTCTGCGTTACGACCTAGAAACTTTTCAACCATTAAATTTCCAGACTTTTACCAGCACCAGCCTACTTGTTCGACCAGGGCTCCATCTCGGTCAGCCGTAAATTGTGTTCCCCCCCTGTGTTGGACGGTGTGTCATTGAACCTCAGCCTCAGAGAGAGTTCAGGTCTACCCATGTGTTGGACAGTGTGTGATTGCACCTGAGGCTCAGAGAGGGTTCAGATCTACCCTTGTGTTGGACTGTGTCATTGCACCTTAGGCTCAGAGAGAGTTCAGGTCTACCCTTGGGTTGGACAGTGTCAGATTGCATCTCAACCTCAGAGAGAGATCAGGTCTACCCTGGTTTTTGACTGTGTCATTGCACCTTACGCTCAGAGAGGGTTCAGGTCTACCCATGTGTTGGACTGTGCCATTGCACCTCAGGCTAAGAGAGGGTTCAGGTCCACCCTTGTGCTGGACTGTGTCATTGCACATTAGTCTCAGAGAGGGTTCAGGTCCACCCATGTGTTGGACCGTGTGTGATTGCATCTCAGGCTCAGAGAGGGTTCAGGTCTACCCTTGTGTTGGACTGTGTCGTTGCACCTTAGGCTCAGAGAGGGTTGAGGTCTACCCTTGGGTTGGACAGTGTGTGATTGCATCTCAACCTCAGAGAGGGATCAGGTCTACCCATGTGTTGGACAGTGTGTGATTGCAGCTTAGGCTCATAGAGGATTCGGGTCTACCCATGTGTTGGACTGTGTCATTGCACCTTAAGCTCAGAGAGGATTCAGGTCTACCCATGTGCTGGACTGTGTCATTGCACCTTAGGCTCAGAGAGGTTACAGGTCTACCCATGTGTTGGACTGTGTGATTGCACCTTAGGCTCAGAGAGGGTTCAGGTCTACCCTTGCGTTGGACAGTGTGTGATTGCATCTCAGGCTCAGAGAGGGTTCAGGTCTACCCATGTGTTGGACAGTGTGTGATTGCATTTCAGGCTCAGAGAGCGTTCAGGTCTACCCTTGCGTTGGACAGTGTGTGACTGCATCTCAGGCAGGGTTCAGGTCTACCCATGTGTTGGACTGTGTCATTGCACCTTAGGCTCAGAGAGGGATCAGATCTACCCTTGTGTTGGACTGTGTCATTGCACCTTAGGCTCAGAGAGGGTTCAGGACTACCCTTGGGTAGGACAGTGTGTGATTGCATCTCAGACTCAGACAGGGATCAGGACTACCCTTGTGTTGGACTGTGTCATTGCAACAAAGGCGGAGAAAGGGTTCTGGTCTACCTATGTGTTGGACTGTGTCATTGCACCTTAGGCTCAGAGAGGGTTCATGTCTACCCTTGTGTTCTGACCATGTCATTGCACATTAGGCTCCGAGAGGGTTCAGGTCTACCCATGTGTTGGACTGTGTCATTGCAACTCAAACTGAGAAATGGTTCAGGTCAAGCAAAAATCCTTCTGAAGTTGGAGGTAAACAGTGTTCGAGGCATGTGGGCTGCTGAATTCATATCTGTGCATAGATCGCCGCCTAGTGTTGGGTCCGGATGTTTGCACGTTGTTGTCCTGGAAGAGTCTTCGAAGTATCCTGGGATAGGTGACTCCTCCCCTGGACTACAGTGCGCATGGGCATCCTCTCCATCCTCAGATTGTTTTTTTCCGCCATTGGGTTCGGATGTGCTTATCTTGACTCAAGTTAGGAAAAACTTTTTACAGGCCAAAAGGCCTTTAGTTCGCGTCGGTACTGTTCCCGATCGGTATCGATAGTTATTTGTTAGTTTAATAATTTCAAGAACAACTTTTTCGCATCATACCCGACCGTCGACTCGACATCGACGATGGAATCGAGGACACCATTCAAGCGGTGTCCTGTATGCAATGCGAAATATCCCCATGTCGACGTCCACCCGGTGTGCAACAAATGCCTTTCACCGGATCACGACGAGTCCACATGTATGGCCGGTGCCCGATTCCGATCCAAGAAGACTCTCCGGAATCGACGAGCAGCGAGACTTGAAGCGCAGCAAGCGGCACCGGCCCCCGACCAACATCTTCAGCGCCGAGGACGAAGATGTCGAAGACGTGGAGAACCTACCCTCCAGTCCCGCTTCCGAACACGACTCCGGATCGGAAGACATCGAAGAACAACTCTTTCACAGAGACGAAGCCAACACCGAGGTAGGAGACTACGAGGAGGCCTTAGGGGCCGAAGAGAGTAGCTCCGATGACGAGCAAGGCCTACCCGTACAGACTGAGGATATCCCAGTGCGTCAGTCTATGGCTCCGGTCGAGGGATCGCCTTCGGGCCTTACCCAAGACCTATCCCGCAGTTCTTCGGCCCCGCCCTCTGGCCCGGCCTCGGACATTCAGCGGCAGCCATTACTACCCAAAACGACTGGTTTCCCTTCACCGAAACCGAAAGCCGTATTGGTTCATCAGAAACCGAAACTGAAAGTTAAACTGGTCGGATCGAAGCCCACCACGCCTTCGACGCCAGCCAAACCCGTCGGCACCGACCGCACCAAACGGGACTTCGGTGCCGAGCTTGCAGCAGCCGACGTCGGCGCCGACACACGGAAAAAGACCATCGGTACCGACAAACCGCCTCGGCTCCCGGCACCGAAACAATCGGCTCCGACCACAAAGGTCAAACTGGCTGCTGCGTCTCACACCGCTTCGAAAGCAGTACCAAAGGCACAATCATCGACGCCGTCGACGGCTACTACCTCTCCTCGACTCGATGACCCAGTGGCGCCGAAGAAGTCCACGGCCGCCTCTACAGAACCGGTCGGCGCCAAAGAACCGTCGGCGCTCCAGGTGCGGCAAGTTGCAGCGTCCTTGCACCGCATCAAGGACAAGGCAGCCCTCCAGGACACGTCAGGCTCCGAGCCGAAAAGAGCTCAAAAGGCTTCTCCGGCGCCGGCCAACATCACTTTTGGCTTGCCGCCATCCACGGCCCCAAAACTGTTCGAAATCAGAACACGTGTCACCCACACCAGGATCACACCTGCCGAACGCTCTCCTGCGGAGACGTCACCATCACACATCATCGATGCCGACACCGGCAGAATGATGCTCCACAAGAGGAGAATAACTTCCGAGCCAGCTTTGGACTCCTACCGGATCCCGCTGAAGAAAAAGCTGCCAGTGGATTCGGAACCAGTTCTTTACGAACCACTCCATACCTCTTACCAAGATCCACAGTCCTTCTCTCCGACACACTCCGAAACCGACGTTTTGGAGGACTACATGGGTGACCACGTCCCCTACCCCGGAGAGATGGACCCTGAAGGCCAACAGGACCCTGACCAGGCTTGGGATGACCCTGTAGACCCGGGTGCACCTATGGATACACAGGACACGCAGCTATATGGCGCAAAAACGTCTCCCACAGAGGACACTGCCGCATTCAACTCCCTCATTGAACGTGCGGCGGCCAATCATGGTGTGCAACTCCACTCTGACACCATCGAGGACGATTTTCTCATGGATACTTTCGCATCCTCAGAAAGAAATATCAAAACTCTACCCATGTTGAAAGGTGTCCTCAAACCAGCAAAGGACATTTTCAAAGAACCCACCAGGGCAAGAGTAATAAACCCCAGGATCGACAAGAAATATAGGTCGGCGCCTGGGGACCCTACCTACATTAGAGGCCAGTTGCCTCTGGATTCCATTGTAGTCGCGAATGCTCGCAAACGGGCGCACTCGCAGACGACAGGGGATGCTCCTCCCCCGGACAAAGAGTCCAAGGTGCTAGAGACCTCCGGCAAACGGGTTGCAGCCCAAGCAGCTAACATATGGCGTATTGCCAATACTCAGGCGCTCCTAGCTCGCTACGATCGCGCACATTATGACACATTAGAAAAATTACTCCAACATCTCCCTGACCAATACAAAGAGGGAGCAGAGATCCTCATCAGGGAGGGACAACTCCTCACGAACGCATCCATTAAGTGTGCACTGGATGCCGCAGATACAGCTGCCAGAGCCATAAACACTAGCGTCATGTTGCGAAGACACGCCTGGTTACGAATCTCCGGATTCAAACCTGAGGTGCAAAATAACATCCTCAATCAGCCGGTCAACCCAGACTACTTATTCGGGTCGGAGGTTGACACCACCCTAGAAAAAATAAAAAAGGACACAGACACTGCAAAGTCCATGGGGGCTCTCCAAACGCAGACCTTTCGGAGCGGCTCCTTTCGTCGCCCCGGAAATAGAGGAGCAGGTAGAGGACAGGGGTCACAGCAAACCTACAACAAGGGAAACACACAAAGTTCCTACGATAAAAACACACGGGGTGGATATCGTGGCTCAAGCACAAAGGGCAGAGGACGCGGATACGGCAACACCAGGCCCTCCCCCAAGAACAAACAGTGATGCCCTCTCCCTTCCTCCCGACCACATAACACCTGTCGGGGGAAGGCTACAAAAATTCCTGTCCACGTGGAACTCCATCACCACGGACAGGTGGGTCAAAGATATTATCAAACACGGTTACTGCCTAGCATTAACCTCACCTCCACCCACAATACCTCCAAAACACCGTCCTATGTCCTCAGAGCACTTAACGCTATTACAGCAGGAAGTGCTAAGTATGCTACAGAAAGGCGCAATAGAGGTCGTACCCGTCCACGAGCAAGGTACGGGGGTGTACTCCCTGTACTTTTTAATACCGAAAAAGGACGGGTCACTCAGACCTATACTAGACCTGAGACCTCTCAACCGCTACATTCTCTCGGAGCATTTCCACATGCTCACCCTGCAACAAGTCCTACCACTGCTCAAACAGGGAGACTTCCTAGCCACGCTAGACCTCAAAGATGCGTATTTCCACATACCTATTCACCCATCACACAGGAAATATCTCAGGTTCACTATTCAAGGGCAGCACTACCAATTCAAGGTTCTTCCCTTTGGCGTGACAACAGCGCCCAGAGTTTTCACAAAGTGCCTGGCTACTGTGGCCGCACATTTACGGAGGCAACACATTCATGTCTACCCCTACCTGGACGACTGGCTTGTTCAGGCAAAGTCAGCCCAGCAATGTGCCAGCCACATGTCCCGCACCATTCACCTTCTTCACAGTCTGGGGTTCTCACTAAATTACCCAAAATCCCATCTCCAACCCGCACACGTACAACAGCACCTAGGTGCGACCATAAACACTCTGACGGCCACAGCTCAGCCGAATTTAGTGAGAATCAACAGCATGCAAATGCTGATTTCCAAGTTCAAACCCCAACACTCCCTTCCCGCGCGAGTGTTCATGCAGTTGATAGGCATGATGGCCTCCTGCATTTTCATAGTCCCACACGCGAGACTACATATGCGCCCGCTTCAGGAGTGCTTAGCACGTCAATGGAATCAGGCTCAAGGACAACTAAAAGACCTAGTGTTGGTGAGCGGTCGGGCATACAACTCTCTGCATTGGTGGAATCCACAAAACCTTTACAAGGGCCGACCGTTCCAAGAGCCTGTTCCACAGATAATACTGACAGCGGACGCGTCTCTCCAGGGATGGGGAGCTCATGTACTCACTTACACAGTGCAGGGACTATGGACAACACAACAAAAGAAGATGCACATCAACCTTCTAGAACTGATGGCAATCTTCCTGGCTATGAAAGCATTCAAAGTACACTTGTGCAACAAAGTCGTGTTGATCCGGACGGACAACATGACCGCCATGTACTACATACAAAAGCAGGGAGGAACACACTCTACACAGTTGTCTCATCTGGCTCAGAGCATGTGGAAGTGGGCCATTCAGAGGAACATGTTCCTCATGGCGGAACACCTCCCCGGCAAGGACAACCAGATGGCGGATCTGCTCAGCAGACACAGCCACCAGATGCACGAGTGGGAGTTACACCCATCAGTACTCCAACCGTACTTCCAGCAGTGGGGTCATCCAGAGATAGACCTATTCGCCACAAGCGAAAACGCAAAATGCCAAAGCTTTGCCGCCAGGTTCCCACATCCGCAATCGCAGGGCAATGCGATATGGATGAACTGGTCCGGCAGATTTGCGTACGCTTTTCCCCCAGCGCCATTAATACCGCTGGTGGCTCGCAAACTCAGACAACACTCACTGACGCTCGTCCTGGTTGCTCCAACGTGGGCACGCCAGCCATGGTACACCACCTTTCTCGACCTTTCCGTGGTGCCGCATCAAAGGCTGCGGATCAAACCCGCGCATTTGACGCAGACCCATGGAGAGATTCAGCACCCAGATCCGCAACAGCTGAACCTGGCAATCTGGCTCCTGAAGTCCTAGAGTTTGGCTACCTAACCCTGCCACCTGACTGTATGGACATCATTAAGGAGGCCAGGAGACCCACTACCAGAGCTTGCTATGCAGTCAAATGGAAAAGATTCGTCATTTATTGCAATAATAATGACATTAACCCGCTAGACGCATCCATCCAAAACATAATTTGTTACCTGTTACACCTATACCGATGCAATCTGGCATACACCTCAATACGCATCCATTTGAGCGCAATAGCAGCCTATCTCCAGAACAGGCAGCACCTCTCTTTATTCAGAGTGCCTGCCATCAAAGCTTTCTTGGAGGGACTTAAACGAGTAATTCCCCCAAGACACCCACCAGCGCCAGTGTGGAACCTCAACTTGGTCCTCACCCGACTGATGGGTCCCCCCTTCGAACCTCTACACTCATATGAGATTCAATTCCTCACCTGGAAAGTAGCTTTCCTAGTGGCAATCACTTCGTTAAGAAGAGTTAGTGAACTCCAGGCACTAACCATTCAAGAGCCATTCATACAGGTTCACGCAAACAGGGTCGTACTACGTACCAACCCCAAATTCATGCCTAAAGTAATATCGCAGTTCCACATGAATCAAACTATTGAACTCCCGGTTTTCTTTCAGAATCCACAAAATGTCGCTGAAAGAATGCTCCATACACTAGATGTCAAAAGAGCCCTCATGTACTATATAGACAGAACTAAAGACTTTAGGAAGACAAAACAACTTTTCGTTGCCTTTTCTCCACAACACAAAGGCAACGTCATCTCCAAAGCAGGTATAGCCAGATGGATTGTTAAATGTATTCAAATTCGCTATGAAAAGGCTAAACGCACATTAACGATTCCCCCACGAGCCCACTCAACACGTAAGTTAGGGGCGTCCATGGCTTTCCTGGGAAACATTCCTTTACAGGATATATGTAGAGCAGCCACATGGTCCACTATACATACATTTACCAAACACTATTGTGTAGATGTACACTCAAAACAGCAGGCAGCTGTAGGACAAGCTGTTCTGAAAACTCTTTTTCAGACTGCTGCAGCTGGCACTGGTGGCCGCCGCTAATAGGAGGTACTGCTATGTATTCTATGCACAGATATGAATTCAGCAGCCCACATGCCTCGAACTGAATATGCTACTTACCAGTATGCATCTGTTCTTGGCATGTAGGGCTGCTGACATTCATATCGTACTCCCTCCTCCCCGGCGCCTGTAGCAGCTCTCGGAATTACTGTAAGCATGGTCATCACTTTCTATATCTACTCCATCACTGCCACAATGGCGAAAAACAATCTGAGGATGGAGAGGATGCCCATGCGCACTGTAGTCCAGGGGAGGAGTCACCTATCCCAGGATACTTCGAAGACTCTTCCAGGACAACAACGTGCAAACATCCGGACCCAACACTAGGCGGCGATCTATGCACAGATATGAATGTCAGCAGCCCTACATGCCAAGAACAGATGCATACTGGTAAGTAGCATATTCATTTACTGCTGTGATTGTTGTACAAGCAGATAATCTTTTAATCCTTTAATTTCTTTAGTTATTTTATAAAGAGTCTGAGATTTTGTGCTTTACTTGTATAAAAAGATTGGAAGATAAAAGCCACATCCTTTGCCACATCATTCCAAACTGGCATTAATAACACAAAGTGAGTCCTCTTTAATTGGACTCACCGTGTTCAGATGTTGAGGTTCTCCTAATGTTTTCCATACAGTTCATGTTTTTCCTTTCTCCTCTGGCCTAAATGCCACATAACCAATGACTTGTCTCTGACAAAGGTCTTCATAGATTACCAAAGAGAAAAATAATCTTCCTTCATTTATCACAAAATAAGTTTAGTTTAATACAGGGGTACTCACAAACTTTCTGTCGGGGGCCAAAATTACAGTGTGGTTAGTGGCCGAGGGCCGCACTGGTAGGGGTGGAGTGAGTCGGGGCGGGATCAGTGGGGGGTGGAGCTAGAGTAAAAAAAAAAACCTTTCAAAACATCTGTCTCCCTCTCTCTGTCTCCCTCCCTCTCTGTCCCCCTCCCCCTCTCTCCCTCCCTTTCCTTCTCTCTCCGTCTCCCCCGTCCTCCATCTCCCTCCGTCCTCCGTCTCCCTCCCTCTCCCTCTGTCCTCCATCTCCCTCCCTCCTCCGTCTCCCTCCCTCCCTCCCTCTCCTTCCCTCTCCGTCTCTCTCCGTCTCCCTCCGTCTCCCTCCGTCCTCCGTCTCCCTCCCTCTCCCTCTGTCCTCTGTCTCCCGCCGTCCTCTGTCTCCCGCCCTCCTCCGTCTCCCTCCCTCCTCCGTCTCCCTCCCTCCCTCTCTCTCTCCCTCCCTCTCTCTCTCCCTCCCTGTCTCTCTCCCTCCCTGTCTCCCTCCCTCTCTCTCCCCCTCTCTCCCTCCTCCGTCTCCCTCCCTGTCTCCCTCCCTCCCTGTCTCCCTCCCTCCCTCCCTGTCTCCCTCCCTCCCTGTCTCCCTCCCTCTCTCTCTCCCTCTCTCCCCCTCTCTCCCCCTCTCTCCCTCCTCCATCTCCCTCCCTCCTCCGTCTCCCTCCCTCTCCGTCGCTCTCCGTCTCCCTCCGTCCTCCGTCTCCCTTCGTCCTCCGTCTCCCTCCCTCTCCCTCTGTCCTCCGTCTCCCTCCCTCCTCCGTCTCCCTCCCTCCCTCTCTCTCTCCCTCTCTCTCCCTGTCTCCTTCCCTCCCTGTCTCCCTCCCTCCCTGTCTCCCTCCCTCCCCGTCTCCCTCCCTCTCCCCGTCTCCCTCCCTCTCCCCGTCTCCCTCCGTCTCCCTCCCTCTCTCCGTCTCCCTCTCTCTCTCTGTCTCCCTCTCTCTCTCTGTCTCCCTCTCTCTCTCTGTCTCCCTCTCTCTCTCTCTGTCTCCCTCTCTCTCTCTGTCTCCCTCTCTCTCTCCCTCCCTCTCCGTCTCCCTCTCCGTCTGTCTCTTTGCCTCTGTCTGTCTCTGCCTCTATCTGTCTGTCCCTGTCTCTGCCTATCTGTCTCTGTCTGTTAGTCCCTATCTCTATCTGTCTGTCTGTTTCTGTCTCTCCCTACTGCCCTCTGTCACCCTCTGTCCCCTTACCCGACTCTCACACCCTGCTGTTCTCTTGTAATTCTTTGTCACCTCTCTCTCACCCCCCCCTCCGCTTGTGTGGCAGCTGAAGCAGCTTCCCTTCCAGGGCACACACACAGCCCCACCTGAGTACTTCACAGGTCTTTAAGAGACCATTTGCATGATAACGAGGCTTTGTTGTATTTCACCTCTTAGCGCCCCAGCAGCTCCACTCGGACTATCGCTTGAATCCCCGGGCCCCCACAGAGCAGAGTCTGACACTGTTAAAAAAAAAAACACCGGTACGATGTCTGCAAGGTCCGCGGGCCGCCAAGAAAGGCTTGCCGGGCCGCACTATGAGTACCCCTGGTTTAATAGTTTCTGTTAATTGGTTTTGCAGATAGGCTCCTAAGAAACTGATACCTCTCTGATGTTGTTTCCTCCATGGCCGCCGGTGATGTAGATGTAGTTTATACAGTTGTGCTCAGAGAGTTATGGGTTGTTTCTGCCCTGCATAATGTGACCTCATTCGCATGTATTTTCTGTTTATAGCTCATATTTTTTTTAAGGCCTCCTTTCAGATAGTTGCTTTTTAGTTATACTACATGGATTTCTCAACTCTGTGTTTATTCTGTCATTCTATAATGCAATTATATACGGTGTGTCTCCTCTTTTTAGGGGTTCCACGTATAACAGCAGTATTTTCACTGAGCACAAGTCCAGAGGAGGAATCAGGTGTTCAGGAGACAACAAAACCTGAGATAAGGACATCAGGTGAGCATGAGAACATGTGGTTAAATACAAGATAGCAGACAATATAACAAGTTTTGTGAATCTGAGAAATAATGTTTCCTTGTACATAACCATAAGAACTTTTGGGGATGATTTAAGGGAGCATTTTGATTGCAATTATTATAGCAGATTTTTGGAAAATTTTAGATAAGTTTCAGTGAAAGAAAATTAATGTTCAAGGCATGTGGGGCTGTAGATACACATACTTTGCATACTCCTGCCATTTAGTGTTGGGTCTGGATGTGTGCAAGTTATTTTTCTTCTACAAAGTCTTCCAAGTCATGAGCAATAGTGACCCCTTCTCTTGGTGATGATGCACATGGACATCGACTCCACTGTTATATTGTTTAATTTCCGCTGTCGGGTTCGGATGTGTGTGCCTGTACCCTGGGTCGAGAACGTAACGGTGCTCTTTTTGGTTCGTGCTCCACTCTCACCCTCGTCTGTATTGTTTTCGATTTCGCTATCCCATTCTGCATATCCTAGGTATAGAAAACTATATATCGTTCATCGAGTTGACACCCTTTGACCGCAGCCCCAATAGGGTCTTGCCTTTCAGGGCCTTTACTATAGTCTTATTCAGGTTCTCCAAAGAATGCCTTGCTGGTGCTGGAACGGACCTCCTTTGGTTACTGCCCTATCGCCACCACGTAAAATATCCTCGGAACGATCGACATCAGGTCTGTAATGTGTGTTTGTCACCATAAAACAGAGAGGAAGATTGCGAGGCCTTTCATTCATTCTGTTCCAAGAAGACACTACAAGACCATTGCGCATGTCGGTTCGTAATGCAGTGGAGCAACATCAAGGACACTCCCGATATCTTCGGACATGAAGACATCGAAGAAGAGGAGGAAGAACTCCCTTAACCATCCGTTGCGGCGGGACAGGAGTTCTTAGTTGAGTGCTGTTCCGGCTCCAACCTCGAGGTCGATTTGGAGATCCAAGATGTTACGCCGGTTCAACCACCTGTGAGTATGGTATCTTACCCTCAACACAGAGTAGAACACTTGGAAAGATACACGGTCCTTACCGATCAAGAGGCCCTTGGTTATGTTGGAAACAGCCCACTCCCACTCCGCAGGGTGGTGGTGGACTCCCCGAACACACTGTGGTAGCTTGGCTCGAGTGGTCAGGAAACAGGCACCGTGCTAAGCATACAATATACCCATACAATAACCATGCGTGCATCCGTTCCAAAAACGACTCTACACCGTAAAAATTATGAAAATATTCTTCTTTATCTTTTTCTCTTAGTTGCTGATTGGAAAAATAAATAAGACAATCACAATATACAAATTTTAAATAGTGCAGGTCAAATAAATACTGTCTGGAGATTCAATAAATAGGGGTGATCATAAATACAAGGGACATAAATATAAGTGCAGGTAATACAGGCAATTAAATATTCTGAGGCAATAAATACTGAACCAATAAATATTGTACACCAACAAGTCCTGTAGACCAATAAATATAGTGAAGCAATAAATAGGTTAACACAATAAATACAGTGCCCCCAATAAATAATTAGAAGTATACAGCAGCACTCATGTAATCAGATCACTTTTCAATTCCTAAGGGCTGATTTGGCCCAGGCACAGCTTGTAGGGTTGTGGAAGGCTTGGGGGGGGTTCTACTCCCTGGCTGGGACAAGGCTGAGGCCTAAACTGAGGTAGATCAAGGGGGGAATACCAGTGCCCTGGCTTTCTCTCTCCACACAACCTCTCTAGGTTAGTCCCAATTCACCCCTGGCACAGTCAGGTTGGTTCCAGCACCTCCCTAGCCCCTTAGAGCAGTCTCTCAGGTCTCCACAGGGCCTTAGGCGCCCTCTACTCCACTTACTGCCCTTTTTCTGATGTTCCGACGCCGCTGGAGTCGTGTCGATGCCGTGAGGCGGTTCCGGTTCGGTCTCGGCGGCCTCGGCACAATGTCAGTTCTAGACGACGCCGGTAGGCGGTTCCGGTCCGATGTCGGCGGCCTCGGTTCGATCTCGACCTCCGATTCGACGGCGTCGGGCAGTCTCTACTCGATGTCGACTTCGGGCGGCTCCGGTCCGATGGCGCTCTCGGCTTCGATGACGTCGGCCGGCCTGGCCTCGATGTCGACTTCCGGCGACTCCGGGGTGCGATCCTCACCCCCGACCTCCGGTGCTCCTCCTCTCAGGTTCCGGGCGACTCCGGAGTGCGATCCTCACTCCCGACCTCCGGTACACTTCACCTCGGTCTCCGACGACTCCGGAGGGCGGACTTCACTCCTCCGATGACGCCGCTCACTCGACCTCGGTTAACTTCCTCCTCGACCTTTGGTATTCCTCACGACCTCCGTCGGCGCCCTCTCACGACCTCAGGCGGCTCCGGGTACGACGTCTGCTTCTTCAGTCAGCGCCGCTTCTCCACCTCGGGCTCCAGGTCTTAGGCTACTCGACGCCGGACTCCAGGGAAACCAGTTTCCAGGTCAGGATCTTGCTGCTTTCTGCTTCTAAGGCCTGTTCCTGCTGTCCAGGTCCTTAGGATGAGTTTTTCTGGCTTCTTCCCACACAGGGCTACAGGCTGGGATCCATCAGTAGGGACAAGTATCAAGGGTGGGTTTATGGACCCCACTCCAGGCACAAGTTTCCACCCCTGCTGCTTCACTCCTTCCTCCTTCACTGTTGTGCTGCTCTCTCTTCACCAGTCAGGTGCCAACTGCCAGCTCCAACTGCCAACACTCTGTCTTAACCTCCCAACATTCCAAACCGCCTCCAACTGTCACAGGGTTCTGGAATGTTCTGGAAGGTGCTGGTAGGTTCCAGTGGATGCTGGTGATGTCACAGGTGGCCACCATTTTGTGCTTCAGGCCCTCAGACAGAAGTTTCAGGGGTAGCTAAAATGGCTCCCTGAATCTGCAGTAACACTAAAAAGTCTGGTGGTTCCCAAAAAGGAAAAATTCAAACAGGGTTTGAGGCAAAAGTGGGACAAAATAAATAATGATGAGGAGGGACCACCCAAAGGGCTGACAGGTCTAACACGCGTCCCCCCCAGCTGAAAGTGGGGAGAGCTACCCAACCCCTTGGGAGTTCTCATCACTAAGGCGGAAATACCTTGAGAGACCGTCTGCATTGGCGTGGTCCACTCCAGGCCGATGTTCCACCTGAAAGTCCATCCCCTGTAGGGAGATAGACCACCTCAACAACTTGGGATTCTCCCCCTTCATTTGCATCAGCCAACGAAGGGGTCTGTGGTCGGTCTGAACCAGGAAGTGCGAGCCAAACAGGTATGGCCGCAACTTCTTCAGAGCCCATACCACTGCAAAGGCTTCACGCTCTATTGCACTCCACTTCTGTTCCCTGGGAAGTAGTCTCCGGGATAGGAAGACCACGGGTTGATCCAGACCCTCTTCGTTGAGTTGCGATAACACTGCCCCAATGCCATGTTCTGATGCATCTGTCTGGACAATGAACTTCTTGGAAAAGTCTGGGGCCCTTAAGACCGGGGCCTCGCACATGGCTTTCTTCAATCTCACAAAGGCCTGCTGACAGGCCTCCGTCCAGACTACCCGTCGAGGTTGTTTCTTGGACGTGAGCTCCGTGAGGGGGGCTACGATGGTACCGTACCCCTTCACGAAACAGCGGTAGTATCCCGTGAGGCCCAAAAATGCTCGGACCTCAGTCTGTGTCTTGGGGGGTTTCCAGGCCATGATGGCCTCGATCTTCGCCTGGAGGGGTTGCACCGCTCCCCTACCCACCAAGTGTCCAAGGTACACTACCGACCCCTGCCCGATCTGGCACTTGCTGGCCTTGATCGTCAATCCAGCTTGTCTCAGGGCCTGGAGAACAGCTTGCAGGTGACGCAAGTGATCCTCCCAGCTGTTACTGAAGACGGCTATGTCATCCAGATAAGCAGCAGAGAAACTCTCCATTCCGGTGAGGATCTGGTTTACCAGGCGCTGAAACGTGGCAGGTGCGTTCTTGAGCCCAAAGGGCATCACACAGAACTGGTAGTGGCCATTGGGCGTGGAGAAGGCTGACCTTTCCCTTGCTCCATCAGTCAACGAGATCTGCCAGTACCCTGAAGTAAGGTCAAAGGTACTTAGATATTGGGCAGCTCCCAGCCGGTCAATCAATTCATCCGCCCTAGGGATCGGATGAGCATCAGTTTTTGTCACTGAATTCAGTCCCCGGTAGTCCACACAGAACCTCAGTTCTGGTTGGGCACCCGGTGGTGCAGCTTTCGGTACTAACACCACCGGACTAGACCAGGGGCTGCTAGAAGGTTCAATCACTCCTAGCTCCAGCATCTTAGTGACTTCACTATGAATGCTGGCCTTCACCTTGTCTGACATCCGGTAGATCTTGGACTTCACAGGTGGGCTGTCTCCTGTGTCCACGTCATGGACGCACAGGTGAGTCCTACCCGGGACAAGGGAGAACAACGAAGAGTACTGCCCCAGGACCTGGCGACAGTCCTCCTGCTGTTCAGGAGTTAGAGATGGGGAGAGAATCACTCCCTCCACCGACCCATCCTTCTCTTGAGACGCAAACAGATCAGGGAGAGGCTCGCTTTCCACGTCCTCTCCTCCGTCAGTCACCATCATCAAGATGACTTCGGGCCTCTCGTGGTGGGGTTTGAGGCGGTTGGCATGCAGCACCCGCAGGGGCTGACGAGGGGTCTTCAGGTCCACCAAGTAGGTAGCCTTACCCTTCTTCTCCAACACCTCAAAGGGTCCTGACCAGCGATCCTGGAGGGCACTAAGCTCTCCTGGTTCGATCACCCACACCTTCTGGCCAGGCTCCAACTCCACCGGGTGAGCATTGTGGTCATACCACGCCTTCATTACTGCTTGGCTGGCTTCCAAGTTGTCAGAAGCTTGCTTCCACAACTTAGCCATTTGGCTCCGGAAGGCCAGCATGTAGCTCACCACATCCTGGGGGAGCTTTCTGGGAGTTCTTTCCCATCCGTCTCTCACCAGGTTAAGAGGTCCACGTACAGGGTGCCCATACAGAAGCTCGAAGGGGCTGAAGCCCACTCCCTTCTGTGGCACTTCCCTGTAAGAAAAAAGTAAACAGGGTAGGAGGACGTCCCATTTCCTCCGCAGGCTTTCAGGCAGACTTCTGATCATGCCTTTCAAGGTTTTGTTAAACCTCTCCACCAGACCATTGGTCTGGGGGTGGTAAGGAGTTGTGAACCGGTAGGTCACTCCACACTCCTTCCACATCGCCCGCATATACGCTGACATGAAGTTGGTCCCCCTGTCGGACACAACTTCCTTGGGAAAACCCACTCGGGTAAAGATTCCCATCAGGGCCCTTGCCACAACAGGTGCTGTTATGGTCCTCAGAGGTATTGCCTCTGGGTACCGTGTGGCATGATCCACCAGAACCAGGATAAACCTGTGACCAGCTGTAGTCGGCGGATCTAATGGACCCACAATGTCGATGCCCACCCTTTCAAAGGGGGTGCTAACGACAGGAAGTGGTTCCAGGGGAGCTTTCAGCTTCACCCCTGTTTTCCCACTGGCTTGGCAAGACACACATGTCCGGCAGTAGGTATCGGACGACACTTTCATCTGAGGCCAATAAAAGTGTGGGACAAGATGGGCGAAGGTCTTGTCTTGCCCCAAGTGTCCTGCCAATGGTATCTCGTGAGCCAACTCCAGAAGGAAGGCTCGATAACGTTGAGGGACTACCAAGGCTCGTGACGATCCGTGTAGGGGTGCCTTGGGTTCACTGTAGAGGAGGCCATCCTCCCAGTAAACACTGTAGTTCCCTTCAGCGTTCCCTGCTGCCTGGGCTTCGGCCTGTCGCCTCAGCCCCTCAAGGGTAGGGCACTCCCTCTGGCCCTGGCAGAATTCCTCCCTGGACGGGCCTCCCTCCACGTGCCACTCGGCCGGGATGGGTAGGTCCTCCAGATTGGTAACGTCCCCCTCCGCAGACTCCTGGTCCACCACCTCCGGTGGCCTATCCGTCCTACGGGGTGGGGACGCCGAGGCAGGCTCCTCCTGTCCTCGGTTCTTCCCTTGACTGGCAGCTGGCTGGGCCTTTGTTCCAGGCTCCAGCCGAAATGAACTCCCTCTTCGGGTAGTCGCGGACCTTGTGCTAACACAGGCCCAGTCAGGTGTACCCAGCATCTCGGTGTGAGTCCGGTATTCCACCTCCTTCCAAGCGTTGTGCTCCATATCATTCCCCAGCAGACAATCGACTGGCACGGCAGGGCTTACGGCAACTCGAAGTGAACCTGCAACCCCCCCCCATTCAAAGGGAACCTCGGCCACTGGATAGTGACCTGTTCTGCCGTCAGCCATCGCGGCTGGGTGGAGTACATCGGGAATTACCTGCTCTGGAGACACCAGTTGGCTACGCACCATAGTCATACTGGCTCCTGTGTCTCTCAGAGCCTCCCCTCTTTGGCCGTTGATGGTGACCCACTGCCCATACTTTGCGGTATTTGCGGGCACCTGGATCTTGGGAACCATCTCCCGTTCTCCCAGGGACACTAAAGTGACACCCGCCCACTCCCTTCTCTTAGTTAAGGGCATCTCCTCCCCGAGCACTGCACTAGCTACTCCGGGGGTCTTTCCTCCAGTGGGAGGGGGTGGTCGTTTCAAGCACTTCGGATCTCCTTTATAGTGTCCAACGCCACCGCACTCATAGCAATGGACAACCCTTGGCTGCTGACTCTGGCCAGGATTAGGGTTTCTGGGTGGGTTAGCCCTAGGGGTGAATCCTGTTCCCTCCCTTGGAAGTTATTTTGGGGGCCTTTGGAGAACTCCTTTTTCTTTTCCCCTCCCTCTTTCTTCTGGGGGGCGCCCTGTCCGGCCCTTTGAGTATCCCCTCCAGTCCCCCTTGTGGACACCCGGGTACTAGCCCAAATGTCCGCCTCCTCAGCAAGCTTCCGGGGACTGGTCAGCTTGCTATCCACCAGGTGTTGCCGCAGTTCAGGGAAACATTTCTCGAGCAGGTGTTCCTTCAGTACTAGGTCAAACAGCTCCTCGTAGTTCCTCACTTCACTGCCCTGAATCCAACCTTCCATTGCCTTCTTTGCATAGTCCAGGAAGTCCACCCAATTCTGCGTGCCCAGCTTGTGACTACCCCTGAACTTCTGTCTGTACTTTTCAGGTGTTAGTCCAAACTTTCTGATGAGCGCCAGTTTCATGGTGGGGTAGTGGGTTTGCTCATCCTCTTCGAGGGCCAATAAAGCATCCCTACCAGCTGGAGGCATGTACTTGTACAATCCCCCTCCCCAGTACTTCTCTGGAACCCCATGGGCCCTCAGTGAGACCTCATAGGCCGCTAGCCACTTGGCGATATCGTCGCCCACCCCATAGCTAGCCACTATGTCCTTTGGCAGGTATGGTTTAGATTCCCTGGTGATCTCTTGGGTCTGGCTGCCACCATTAGGAACAGGTTGTGCCCCGATTCTCAAGATCTGAAGATCTATTTCTTTCAGTCGCAATTCATGGGCCATCCTCTGCTCCTCCTTCTCCTTTTCCAGCCTTGCTAAGTCCCATGTGAGCTGTCTTTTCTCCCTCCGGTCCGTTAGCTCCACTTCAGACAAGCCACCGCTAGAGGCACTGCTGCCCTTCCTAGAAATGGTTCTGGGCCCTGCTGACAGGTTCCCCACCTCAGGTTGGTACATCTCAGCCCCCTCGGGGTCAGGCTCTCCATCCCTGTCTTCCTCCTCAGCCTTGCTTTCCCTGCGTGCCTCCCCCCAAGCCCTTAAGCTGGTTTGGAGTGCACCCTTCTTTGCTCCTGGGGGGCAGTACACCCCCTCCCGCTGGCAAAACTCCCTGAGTTGGGCCACAGTGTACGTTTCTAGATTTTCTAGTACAAACTCCATCTTGCCCACTCAGGTTAGAGGACAGGTTTTTGTGCAGTAACAATGCAGGGGGGTACCTTTAATAATACCTCCTCCCACCACCAGAGTAAATTTGGAAAAAACAAAAACCCACAATTAGGAAGGCCGCTTCGAGAAAACTCCCGGTGTAGGCCTATGGACTACCCACAGTTATTGTTGAGTATACGTAGGCACAGCTCGATCCCACCACTGAACACCAATTTATGTTGGAAACAGCCCACTCCCACTCCGCAGGGTGGTGGTGGACTCCCCGAACACACTGTGGTAGCTTGGCTCGAGTGGTCAGGAAACAGGCACCGTGCTAAGCATACAATATACCCATACAATAACCATGCGTGCATCCGTTCCAAAAACGACTCTACACCGTAAAAATTATGAAAATATTCTTCTTTATCTTTTTCTCTTAGTTGCTGATTGGAAAAATAAATAAGACAATCACAATATACAAATTTTAAATAGTGCAGGTCAAATAAATACTGTCTGGAGATTCAATAAATAGGGGTGATCATAAATACAAGGGACATAAATATAAGTGCAGGTAATACAGGCAATTAAATATTCTGAGGCAATAAATACTGAACCAATAAATATTGTACACCAACAAGTCCTGTAGACCAATAAATATAGTGAAGCAATAAATAGGTTAACACAATAAATACAGTGCCCCCAATAAATAATTAGAAGTATACAGCAGCACTCATGTAATCAGATCACTTTTCAATTCCTAAGGGCTGATTTGGCCCAGGCACAGCTTGTAGGGTTGTGGAAGGCTTGGGGGGGTTCTACTCCCTGGCTGGGACAAGGCTGAGGCCTAAACTGAGGTAGATCAAGGGGGGAATACCAGTGCCCTGGCTTTCTCTCTCCACACAACCTCTCTAGGTTAGTCCCAATTCACCCCTGGCACAGTCAGGTTGGTTCCAGCACCTCCCTAGCCCCTTAGAGCAGTCTCTCAGGTCTCCACAGGGCCTTAGGCGCCCTCTACTCCACTTACTGCCCTTTTTCTGATGTTCCGACGCCGCTGGAGTCGTGTCGATGCCGTGAGGCGGTTCCGGTTCGGTCTCGGCGGCCTCGGCACAATGTCAGTTCTAGACGACGCCGGTAGGCGGTTCCGGTCCGATGTCGGCGGCCTCGGTTTGATCTCGACCTCCGATTCGACGGCGTCGGGCAGTCTCTACTCGATGTCGACTTCGGGCGGCTCCGGTCCGATGGCGCTCTCGGCTTCGATGACGTCGGCCGGCCTGGCCTCGATGTCGACTTCCGGCGACTCCGGGGTGCGATCCTCACCCCCGACCTCCGGTGCTCCTCCTCTCAGGTTCCGGGCGACTCCGGAGTGCGATCCTCACTCCCGACCTCCGGTACACTTCACCTCGGTCTCCGACGACTCCGGAGGGCGGACTTCACTCCTCCGATGACGCCGCTCACTCGACCTCGGTTAACTTCCTCCTCGACCTTTGGTATTCCTCACGACCTCCGTCGGCGCCCTCTCACGACCTCAGGCGGCTCCGGGTACGACGTCTGCTTCTTCAGTCAGCGCCGCTTCTCCACCTCGGGCTCCAGGTCTTAGGCTACTCGACGCCGGACTCCAGGGAAACCAGTTTCCAGGTCAGGATCTTGCTGCTTTCTGCTTCTAAGGCCTGTTCCTGCTGTCCAGGTCCTTAGGATGAGTTTTTCTGGCTTCTTCCCACACAGGGCTACAGGCTGGGATCCATCAGTAGGGACAAGTATCAAGGGTGGGTTTATGGACCCCACTCCAGGCACAAGTTTCCACCCCTGCTGCTTCACTCCTTCCTCCTTCACTGTTGTGCTGCTCTCTCTTCACCAGTCAGGTGCCAACTGCCAGCTCCAACTGCCAACACTCTGTCTTAACCTCCCAACATTCCAAACCGCCTCCAACTGTCACAGGGTTCTGGAATGTTCTGGAAGGTGCTGGTAGGTTCCAGTGGATGCTGGTGATGTCACAGGTGGCCACCATTTTGTGCTTCAGGCCCTCAGACAGAAGTTTCAGGGGTAGCTAAAATGGCTCCCTGAATCTGCAGCAACACTAAAAAGTCTGGTGGTTCCCAAAAAGGAAAAATTCAAACAGGGTTTGAGGCAAAAGTGGGACAAAATAAATAATGATGAGGAGGGACCACCCAAAGGGCTGACAGGTCTAACAGTCCTGCACTGCCTTCTGGCCATGGGTGGCACTGAGCGACTGGTTTGAATACCCCTCCCCCCCCCTTCCCTCCGGCTTGGCACCAAAACACCAACTGTATCCTTCAACATCAAGTGCTGCTGTGCCGAGCCGACCATCGCTGCAGACCCGATCGTCCATATACACCGCTTTGACTCCGAGTGGAACTTCGGCGCCGAAACAGAAACACGGCTTGGTTTCGAAAGACTTGTAAGTCCACTCAACCAGATACTGGAAAGCCTGTGGAGCCCATCCTCCATTAACTGCAAGAGAAACTGGATGCTCGACTGAATCAGAACCACATCCAACCTCACACAGGGTGTATCCTTACTAAGCCTGCAGCTCCTATTCCTCCACCACCGAAAGGAACAGTTGTCTTTCCAGGAATATCTTAATACACCCATAATGCTCAAACAAAGGAAGAATTCAGACAAATCCACTAGCCCTTTGCCACTTGCACCACCTTCATCTCCTTCACCACCTCCACAAGACTCCCCTTCTCCACCACAGTCTGTTCAGGATCCCTTAGACATAACACCTCAGGAGTAGCCACAAGATACCACAGATGGGTACAGTGCAGGAGATGGTGCATATTGTACTTACCCATGGAACGCCTATTATGTTGACCCTCCAGGGGACACAAACTGATTTATATCCCAGCCGTCCCTCTCCTCCTGACGATTCCACAGTGCACCAGGAGTTAATAAGCAGGACTGCTGCTTTTCATGAGGTACAACTACATACGGAGCCTCTAGAAGAGGATTCCCCTTTTGAAACATTTTCATCTACCCTTAGAAACTCTCAGTTTTTACCCATGCTAAAAGGCATGTTACACCACACTCAGGATGATTTTAAGGGCCCTGTTAGAGCTAGGGTTATAACACCTACGGTAGATAAAAAAGATAAGGCCACTCCCTCAGATCCCGTACAAATACCACCAGACTCGTTGGTCATTACCAAGGCACGCAAACGTGCGAATTCACAGGCTACAGGAGATGCCCCGCCACCTGATAGAGAGGGAAAAGGTTTGTGGCACAATCTGCCAATCTTTGGTGCATTGGCAACTCAATGGGATTGCTGGCTCGATGTAATCGTGTCCACTGGGATGAAATGGAGGAGCTACTCCAATATCTCCCAGAGAAGCACACGAAGAGAGGACAGGAACTTGTCTCAGAGGTCACACTAATCTCAATCTGCTCCATACACTGTGCCCTGGACTCTGCTGATACCGCAGCTAGAGGCATCAATACCAACATTTTGCTGTGACGACAAGCATGGCGTTGCTTTTCAGGGTGTACATTGTGATAAGGAACATCTTTTCGGTCCCGGAGTTGATCTGGCCCTAGAAAAGATTTGAAAAAATACTGAGATGCAAAATCAATAGGGGCCCTTTAAACACCTACTCCTCGTGGCTTTTATCGCAGCTCCAGCTATTGTGGTGGTTAAAAAAAAAAAAACTCTTTGATGCCTCCACCTCCTGCCAACGTAGTCAAAGCCAACGCTCCTCTCCAAGAGGTTACTACAAAGGCTCCTACAGGGGCAACAATGCCAAAGGTAGAGGCAAGGGTGCTTCCCCATGCGGTGGTATACCCACCACCAAACAGCGACTTCCCTCACCTTCCCCCCAACCATTTAACACCTGTCGGGGTACGCTTACAGGATTTTGTACCCACATGGCACTCAATAACATCAGACTAGTGGATGTTGGACATTATCCAACATGGCTAATGTCTGGAGCTCATCACCCCTCCTCCAAACATTCCACCTCGCACTCGCAGGCTACCTCAGGTTCAAGCTCTTCTACTCAAAGGAGCTATAGAACCCATCCCGCTACACCATCAAAGTTCAGTGGTATATTCCATATACTTCCTAATCCCCAAAAGGAACGGGTCTTTACAATCAATTTCAAACCTAAACCACTACACCCTGTCGGAGCACTTCCATAAGGTCACTCTCCAAGATGTGATCCCACTTTTCGAACAGGGTGACTTTCTAGAAGCACTAGACTTAAAAGACGCCTACTTTCACATTCCAGTGCACCAGCACATCGCAAATACCTAAGATTTGTGATAGCCGGCACACATTACCAATTCAAAGTCCTCCCATTTCGAGTGACTACTGCACCTCGGGTATTTACCAAATGCCTAGCAGTGGTGGCAGCACATCTACGCAGACAAAACATCCATATCTTCCCATATCTGGATGACTGGCTTTTCAAAGACAGTACTGATCATCTGTGCCAGCAACATACTCAAGCTACCATAGATCTGACCCATCCTTTAGGCTTCACCATCAATGTCCCCAAATCTCACCTTCATCCGCTACAGGTTCAACCCTATCTAGGCGCTATTCTAAACACACAAGTGGGATTAGACTATACCAATACTCAGAGAATCCAACATTTTCAAGCCTTGATACCCCATTTCTAAACAAATCAATAACTTACAGTGCAGACGGTCATGCACCTTCTAGGAATTATGGCTTCCTGCATTACCACAGTAATGCATGCACGAAAAAACATGCGTCTGTTACAGGAATGCCTAGCCCAACAGTGGTCTCAATTACCCCTTCGCTGCCAGGCCTTTTCCCCCTCCTGTGCCAAGCCTTTTTTTTGGCTATTTGGGGTAGTGCGCGCTTAGGCCCCTGTAACTTTTTGACCACATTAGGTATCCACGCCAAATTTGCGTCCTTTTCTTCCAACATCATGGGGATTCTAAAGGTACTCAGGGTTTGTGGATTCCCCTGGAGGGGTCACAGAAATGAGCCAAAATACAGCAACATTTTGTTTTTTTTCTGAAAAATTGGAAAAACGGGCTGCAAATGAAAGCATCTGGGTTTTTCCCTGCAAATGTTATCAAAAAAGGGTTTGTGGGGTTGAAATCACCATTTTCCCAGCTTTTCGGGGATACCAGACTTTTGTCAGAAACCCAACATTTTTTACACAGTTTTGGCATTTTTCTGGGACAGAGCCTATTTTTGCTATTTTTTGTGCTTTTGACCTCCTTCCAGTTAATGGCAGAAATGGGTACAAAAGCAATAATGGATCCTGGAAAGCTATACATTTTCGAGAAGAAGACGAAATTCTGAATTCAGCAAGGGGTCATTTGTGTAGATCCATCAAGGTTTTTTTATAGAAACAAACAGTTAAATATAGGATAAATTGAAAATTAGTTGAAAAAAACAGCCTTTTGTGTCAACGTTTTCACCTCTAACTTCTTCTAATTATGACAGCTCTTTGAAAGCAATATACTGTTGCATCCGCTGGACATTACTGGTTGTGGGGATATATAGGACTTGTAGGTTTACCAAGAACCCGACGAACCCAGAGCAAAAAACTGAGCAGCAACTTGCAATGGTTTTTTATTATGTATCGGGTATATAGTAATTATTCTGTAAAAATGTGTACATGAAAAAATCAGTATGAAAGACACCTATGTATTTCTGAAATGGGAACAAAATATAGAGTTTAGAAACAGTAGATATTTGCACATTTCTGAAATTGGGAATACTCATACTAGCATGAGAATTATCAGTCATTTTTTAGAATGACTTATTTTTTACACAATGTCTTTCATTTGGAAGGCAGAAATGCATCGAAAGTCAATACATAATAACAGCTACTTTACAAATCTGAATTACCCTAAGTCTCCCGATAAAAATGGTACCTCACTTGTGTGGGTAAGCATAGTGCCCGCGACAGGAAACGGCGCAAAACGCAACGTGGTCACAACTCAATATCGCAGTGAAAATTTACCCTTTTTTGGCAAAGTGCCTAGCTCTAGTTTTTTAACCCTAGCTCTGCGGGCACCTTGGGAAACCTAGCAAACCTATACATTTTTGAAAACTAGACACCCAGGGTATCCAGGATGGGGTGACTTGACTGCCTCCCACCAGGGTCTGTTACCCAGAATCCCTTACAAATCAAAAACATTGTAAAAAAAAACACATTTTCCCCACATTTCTGTCGTGGAAAGTTCCGGAATCTGCGTGGATCCACAAATTTCCACCCACCCCGCGTTCCCCAAAGTCTTACGAGAAAAACGGTACCTCACTTTTTTGGGTCGGCCTAGTGCCCGCGACAGGAAACGGCGCAAAACGCATCGTGGTCACACCTCAATTTCACAGTGAAAAAATGACCCTTTTTTGGCAAAATGTCTAGCTGTAGTTTTAGAACCCTAGCTCTGCGGGCACCTTGGGAAACCTAGCAAACCTATACATTTTTGAAAACTAGACACCCAGGGGAATCCAGGATGGGGTGACTTGACTGCCTCCCACCAGGGTCTGTTACCCAGAATCCCTTGCAAACCTAAAAAATTGTCCCAAAAAACACATTTTCCCCACATTTCTGTGGTGGAAAGTTCCGGAATCTGCGTGGATCCACAAATTTCCACCCACCCCGCGTTCCCCAAAGTCTTACGAGAAAAACGGTAACTCACTTGTGTGGTTCGGCCTACTGCCCGCGACAGGAAATGGCGCAAAACGCTACGTGGTCACACCTCAATTTCGCAGTGAAAAATGACCCTTTTTTGGCAAAACGACTAGCTGTAGTTTTTGAACCCTAGCTCTGCGGGCACCTTGGGAAACCTATCAAACCTATACATTTTTGAAAACTAGACACCCAGGGGAATCCAGGATGGGGTGACTTGACTGCCTCCCACCAGGGTCTGTTACCCAGAATCTCTTGCAAACCTAAAAAATTGTCAAAAAAAACACATTTTCCCCACATTTCTGTGGTGGAAAGTTCCGGAATCTGCGTGGATCCACAAATTTCCACCCACCCCGCGTTCCCCAAAGTCTTACGAGAAAAACGGTACCTCACTTGTGTGGGTCGGCCTAGTGCCCGCGACAGGAAACGGCGCAAAACGCAACGTGGTCACATCTCAATTTTGCAGTGAAAAATGACCCTTTTTTGGCAAAATGACTAGCTGTAGTTTTTGAACCCTAGCTCTGCGGGCACCTTGGGAAACCTAGCAAACCTATACATTTTTGAAAACTAGACACCCAGGGGAATCCAGGATGGGGTGACTTGACTGCCTTCCAACAGGGTCTGTTACCCAGAATCCCTTGCAAACCTAAAAAATTGTCCAAAAAAACACATTTTCCCCACATTTCTGTAGTGAAAAGTTCCGGAATCTGCGTGGATCCACAAATTTCCACCCACCCTGCGTTCCACAAAGTCTTACGAGAAAAACGGTACCTCACTTGTGTGTGTCGGCCTAGTGCCCGCGACAGGAACCGGCGCAAAACGCAATGTGGTCACACCTCAATTTCGCAGTGAAAAATGCCCCCTTTTTTGGCAAAATGACTAGCTGTAGTTTTTGAACCCTAGCTCTGCGGGAACCTTGGCAAACCTAGCAAACCTATACATTTTTGAAAACTAGACACCCAGGGGAATCCAGGATGGGGTGACTTGACTGCCTCCCACCAGGGTCTGTTACCCAGAATCCCTTGCAAACCTAAAATATGGTCAAAAAAAGCCAATTTCCCCCACATTTCTTTGGTGGAAAGTTCCGGAATCTGCGTGGATCCACAAATTTCCACCCACCCCGCGTTCCCCAAAGTCTTACGAGAAAAACGGTACCTCACTTGTGCGGGTCGGCCTAGTGCCCGCGACAGGAAACGGCGCAAAACGCAACGTGGTCACACCTCAATTTCGCAGTGAAAAATGACCCTTTTTTGGCAAAATGTCTAGCTGTAGTTTTTGAACCCTAGCTCTGCAGGCACCTTGGAAAACCTAGCAAACCTATACATTTTTGAAAACTAGACAGCCAGGGGAATCCAGGATGGGGTGACTTGACTGCCTCCCACCAGGGTCTGTTAACCAGAATCCCTTGCAAACCTAAAAAAGTGTCCAAAAAACACATTTTCCCCACATTTCTGTGGTGGAAAGTTCCGGAATCTGCGTGGATCCACAAATTTCCACCCACCCCACGTTCCCCAAAGTCTTACGAGAAAAACGGTACTTCACTTGTGTGGTTCGGCGTAGTGCCCGCGACAGGAAACGTCGCAAAACGCATCGTGGTCACACCTCAATTTCGCAGTGAAAAATGACCCTTTTTTGGCAAAATGACTAGCTGTAGTTTTGTAACCCTAGCTCTGCGGGCACCTTGGGAAACCTAGCAAACCTATACATTTTTGAAAACTAGACCCCCAGGGGAATCCAGGATGGGGTGACTTGACTGCCTCCCACCAGGGTCTGTTACCCAGAATCCCATGCAAACCTAAATAATTGTCAAAAAAAGCCCATTTTCCCCACATTTCTGTGGTGGAAAGTTCCGGAATCTGCGTGGATCCACAAATTTCCACCCACCCCGCTTTCCCCAAAGTCTTACGAGGAAAACGGTACCTCACTTGTGTGGGTCGGACTAGTGCCCGCGACAGGAAACGTCGCAAAACGTAGTGAGTTAACATCACCCATTACCCAGAATCCCCTGCAAACCTCAATTTTAGCTGAAAAAAATCACTTTTTTCACACATTTTTGTGTGGGAAAGTTGTGGCATCACCGGGCTCACTCCAATTTCCCACCTCCCAGCATTCCCCTGGGGGATCCACGCAAGCCATACCTCCCTGGAAGCCCCCGGGTGTCTAGTTTTCAGAAATGTATGGGTTTGGTAGGTTTCCCTAGATGGCCGCCGAGCACGGGTCAAAAAGACTGTTGACCCCCTTGCAAAACCAGATCGTTTTGACATTGTTTGTTTCTACAGCGTGAGAATTTCGGCACAATATTGCAAGGAAAATGTGACAGACATTTTGAGGTTTGCAGGACATTGTGGATAAAATAACTTTTTGGAATTCACAAGAGAGACATCACCATGAACTCCTGTGGGTTTACGACAATATCTACAGTTGGTGGGTTATTCTTACATGGAACATACACCTTGGCAGAGAAACTAAAAAGACAAAGATTCCTGCACAGCCATCTATTCCTCAAACGCACACACATACTGGTTGGATTTGGCACGAGGGCGAGTGATGGTTCAGTATATTAAATTTTATTAACAAGAGATTTCACAAAAATGAAATGCACTGTCAATAATTAAATGGAGAAAAAACTGAACCAATGACTCGCAGCTCGTGAGCTGTAAAGCCACGGCAAGGCACCAACCGCTTTACAGGCAATTCACACACCTTTCATACATGATACACACAAGACCATTCGCACCACCAGGCACAAAAACAACACATTACAAAATTCACAAAAGGGACAAGGTACACCCTGCTTCAGAAAGGCAAATATTACTGCACAGCTATCTATTCCTCAAACGCACACACATACTGGTTGGATTTGGCACGAGGGTGAGTGATGGTTCAGTATATACAATTGTATTAGCAAGTGATTTCACAAAAATGAAATGCACTGTTAATAATTGAAAGGGCGAGAAACTGAACCATTGACTCACAGCTCGTGAGCTGTAAAGCCACGACAAGGCACCAACCTCTTTACAGGCCATTCATACACCTTTCATACGTGTGAGACATACAAAACCATTCACACCGCCAGCCGCGGGCCCATCACATAACAAAACTCACACCAGCACACAGCGCCATTCAAGGGCCCATCACTTTCACACGCCCACATTCCTGACACAGCAACTACACAAGCTGATGGATTGTGTGGAGTGGCACTCAGCTAGCAGTGTGTGTAGTGACCAGCAGCAAGTCACTACTCACACACCGCCAGCCAAGCACCATTCCACGCACACCGCCAACCAAGTGCCAGTCCACACACACCGCCAACACATTTAGGATTTTTTTTAGACAAAAATAAAAACACAAACAAATCGCAAATAGATACAAATCTACAAACACAAAATCAGAAACTAAATACATTGCACTAACACCAACCTTGAAACAGAATCAAATTTTTCAAAGAATACAGACCAGGCAGTTCACTTTACCACTCATGAATGCTCCCAAAAATTATTTTGCGTGTGGTATGCTCTAAAACAAGCAGGAACACACAGCCCAGGTTTAGAAGGACAGTCGGGGCAGTACATACGAATCTCCTTCCGCGTACCTCTTCGCCAACAGACTTTGCATCTCCTAGTGGGAAAATCTTTTGCCGGTGTGGGAGGGATGAAATCAGGAAAGTGGCGATCTTTCAATCGAACCACATCCTCCACCACTCCAACTCTAGGAACACTTGCATGTTCCACAACAACAAGGCTAGCTATCACAGAGTGCTGAAACTGAAGAAATGTCAAGTTTGACGCAGGAGAACACTCCTTGAACACAATAAAAGCATTGAAATTTGCTAATTCGAAGAAATGGATGGCCAACTTCTTATACCAAACATAAGCCTTCCGAATAGCAGAGTAAGGTTCCAACCTCTGATCTACTCTGTCAACACCACCCATGTGCTTATTGTAGTCTAGAATGCACACAGGTTTGCGCACTTCAGCAACCTGACCCCAAACAGCCACAGGTGAAGTACTCTCATCATGGATGGTAGTCAGCATGTACACATCCCTCCTGTCCACAAATTTTACAGCTAGTAGTTCATCACTACGCAAGGAACTGCACTGCCCCCTCTGAAGTTTTTTGCAAACAAGCTCTTTCGGGCGGATTGTGCCACATGCAAAAGTGTCCACTTTATACAATTCCTTAAATAATTGCACAGCAGTATAGAAGTTATCAAGGTACAAATGGTGGCCTCTCTCTGAAACTCCAAAAGTGGACGGACAACCTGGGGGGTCAATAGTAGAATCTCTACCAGTGTAAACACGAAAATTAAAAACATATCCTGTCCTACTCTCAGACAACATATACAGCTTAATTCCATAGCGTGCCCTCTTGCTAGGGATATACTGCCTAAAAACCAAACGGCCCTTGAACAAGACCAAAGACTCATCAATAGATATTTCTTTCCCTGGAGTATAGATCTCAGAAAATCAATCTACAAAGTGATCAAGAACGGGCCGAATCTTAAAAAGACGGTCACAGTCAGGGTGATCTTGTGGCAACGCCATAGAATTATCAACAAAATGCAGCATACGTAGCAAAAGTAAATACCGATTACGAGTCATAACTGTAGGAAATATGGCAGTTGCCAACAAGGGGCTAGTAGACCAATATGAAGCCAAGGTTGGCTTCCTTACCACACCCATCAATAAAGTCAAACCCAAAAACTTCTTAATCTCTTCCAGATATGTGGGAGTCCACCGGGTAGCTCTAGACTGGGGCCTAAGTTTGTCGCTGTTGTCCCTCAAAAACTGTTCAGCATACAAATTCGTCTGCTCAACAATCTCGCCCAAAAATACATCATCCATAAGCAACTGAAAAAACTGTATAGGCAAAAAGTGCTCACAATCCACTGTACACCCTGCATCACCGCTAAAGGCAGGCAACACTGGCTGCACCATGTTTGGATCAACCCAAAGTCCAGCACTTCCAGTAGGAAGCCTAGCAACCACTCATAGGGAATGCAAAGCATGTGAAATGTAAGCAGAAACAACATGGTTACCTAAACGATCTCTTACTAACTATTCAGAAATCAGCGAGTGGTTTCACCTGAAAAGTTATGGACATGACTAGAGGGCCCTGAAGGGAACCGTTTCACTGTCCATTGCTTACATCCTTACAAAACGTAAGCAGTATGGTAGACCACATCCATAAACACAGAGCCATGGTGCACATTGTGTTTTCCAATCCACCCATCAACCAGGTATTGCAGTACCTCCAGGAATGGTACACTCTCCCAACCTGGAAACAACAATGCTCTTCAAAGAAAGACAAGAAAATGAAAGTAGCACTTCACTGGCAAACTCTGTAAAGTGATGCTGGTCTATTTGGATGTAAAAAAAAACAATCTGGCCACTTTGCAACCCCTCTGTCTTGCTATTAGTTAGGTATTTAATTCTCATATAAGAAATTCTATTTCTCTACATGCTGCTGCACTTTGGATTTGAAAAATTAAAAAGAAGGGCATTTCTCTGCATTTTTGGATCCATTTCACAGGGAAGCAACTTGAAAGACGAGTGTTTTTCAACTTTGGAACCATTTCACAGGGAAGCAACAACAGGCACACATGAACGAAGCCGAGCCTCGTGGCATGCCTGGGCATACCAAAGTGCCCCCACCCTAACCCAAACCCACCGATGCAAAAATCCCCCCTCCCCAGCCCCAAAACTCACCTTTACTCTCCGTGGTGCAGGAAGCAAATGGCTTCCTGCGCCTCGGAGAGCAAAGGGTAAACCTCCAATGACGTCAGTGCGGCTCGCGCGCTGACGTCATTGATGACGCGGGGGGGAGGCAGGCAGCCTTCCCAGTAAAAAAAAAAAAAGATCGACCACTCATGGGGGGAACACCAGCGCTTCCCCGTGGGTGGGTGGGTGCCATGACGAGCTGGACTCGTCATGGGCACAGCGCGAATGTGCTCCATGACGAGTCCAGCTCATCATGGGCACAGAAGGGGATAACAGTGTCAATTAGAGAATCTAGTGTTGATAAACAGCTGCACTCATCACTTTCTGCAGTGGTGGAACTTGTTAAAAGAAAAGCCTTTCCTCAACCCTGTTCCCCACATCACCCTGACAACGGACACATCACCCTGACAACGGACGTATCACTCACAGGCTGGGTGCGCACTTACAGGATCTCCCAGTACAGGGTCTCTGATACACCAAACACCAGGGTCTCCACATCAATTACCTAGAGCTTCAAGCTGTTTACCCAGCATTGAAAGCATTCCTACCTCACCTGTTTGGCAAGATTGCCCTAGTCTGGACGGCTTGTGTAACAGCCATGTACTATTTACAAAAACAGAGGGGGGGCACTCTCTCCAGTTATTACACATATCTCAGACCATTTGGCGCTGGGTTCTGCATCACATCATTTATCTGTTAGCGGAAGACCTTCCGGGAACAGACAACATTATCAGCAGGATGTTGCAACTAATCCTGGAGTGGGACCTATACCCTCCAAGTCCTCCTTCCTTCATTTCACATGTGGGGATTTCCTCAAATAGACCTATTTGCAACCGCAGACAATTCCAAATGCCTAAACTTCGCCTCGAGGTTCCCACACCCACTATCCAAGGGCAATGCTCTATGGATAAATTGGTCAGGGATATGTGCCTACGCTTTTCCGCCTCTCCCTCTCCTTCCTTTTCTGCTTAGGAAACTCATGCAAACATCTCTCACACTGATACTAGTGGATCCCCAATGGGCCGACAGCCATGGTTCACAACACTGCTAGATCTCTCAGTAGTTCCACACGAGAAACTTCCCCTCAGGCCGCACCTTCTCACTCAGAACCATGGAGCAATCAGGCACCCGGACCCCAAGGCACTCAACCTGGTGACCTCAGTCTCCCACCTCAATGTATGAACATTGTCAAAAAAGCTCATAGGCCTATCACTAGAGCTTGCTGCGCAGCTAAATTGAAAATATTTCTATGTTACTGTCAAACTAGCACATTGATCCGTTCAATGCCACTGTGTTTCTTACCTCCTGCATCTACAGCCCTCTGGCCTTGCATTCACATCCATAAGGTTATTCTTTTAATTTCCGTTTATCTATTTACATATTCATGTTACGTATTTATAAAGTTAAAGTAGTATCAAAACTTGGTTTGCTCCTTATGCCTCCCCTGTCAGTCTCAGGACAATAGATGAACCATGGAATTCTCTGGGAGTGCATTCAGAATGTTGATCGTGCTCTAGTCAGAAGTGGTATCTTGATAGTTGAAGGAGCTGTGTCGACAGTTGGGAACACAATTGAAGATAATTTAACCTTCTTCACTTGTGTGAGCCTGTCGCATCCTTTCTACTTCGGTTCATTGGCGACGATGAACGGACCGCTGTGCAGGCAGCAGCCTGGTGTTCCCAGCCTGTGGTATAGCGAGCTTGCTTTAATTGCCTCACAGTTGCCTTCTTCGTTGAACATTGTATGGAACGGAGTTGTGTTTAGAAAGAAGCTATTTTGATCTGCTGGAGGGTGCAGTTTTCGTTTCTGTTCTTGGTGACTTCTGATCTTTGAGAGACATTGTGGATCAGCTGGTTTCCTTGGCAGCTCCCAATATCCTTGCCGCTGGATAGCTGTGTGAGACGCTAGCCTGTGTACTGCCGGTGTTGCCCTATTGGCACCTTGGGAGCTTCTTGTTGGGATCTTCTCTTACAAGGTCTTGATTGATCTTTTGCTGACACATCCTGACAGGAACTGCTTTCTGTTGCAGGCTAAATTACTTCCCCGCAGTAATTCAGCCAATCCTCGCCTGGCCGTTCATTATCACTGACAGGCACATCTTTGTTGTGTTCGCTCTGTATTTGTGGCTATTATATCATTCGTTGACTGGCACAGCTACAGTTGCCGGTTTTCCATCAGTGCAGTACGGTTTCCTATTTCAAGTTGTTTGTTATTTTCATTGACGGACACAGTTTCAAATGCATTTGACTTGGTGGCAGTCTTCCTAGTACCCTATGGTGACGGCACAGCCTTGGGTCTTACAGCCGGCTCCACATTGCGACACCAGGATATATCGGGGTTTGAGAACGACACCTTTCGCGTGTGGAAGAAAGGAAGCATTTGCGGGATAATCTTCTATGTTTCCGCTGACAGGCACAACGTTCCTGAATTTCATGCCTGTCTGGTGGCTGTTGCATTGTCGCTAATAGGCACAGCACACGTTTCTGACAGGCACAGCGTTAATTTAGCTTTTCACCAGTGCCATTTTATCGGTGAATTATTTTTGTTCTACCGAAAAGAACTGCCATTCTATGGGCTCTGTGTTAGTTGCAGTGGTTGTAAACCTCTTTTCGAGACAACTTTAGCAGCTGGATCCTTTCTAGTTTTACAAGCTCACATCCTTTTGTTTTTAGCTTCTGAGGTAGTCCCTTGTTTTTCTTAAAGGTAAAGTTGTTTAGTTCTTAAAGGGATAATCCTCATTTTCAAAGGGAATAGTTTTGTAATTGGTAAAGACTATTATATTAAGCATGCCTTTTTATTTTTGCAGTTCCCCTGTCATCAAATTATTGTCATATTCAGCAATGAAGTAAAAGTGACTTGTAGTGAGAGTATTATATATTTAGTATTGTTTACATACATTATTGTTAATCCGCTTCCTACACATATATAGTGTTGCAAGCATTACCAGGGGTCTGTCAAGTACACTCTTATATTTAGACTCTCATAAAATCCTATCTATGTTTTACATTCCTATATATCCTCCTCAACATGGCTGTAGCAAACATGAGCCCACCTCCACCATTTTTAAATGATGAATAGGGAGACATTCCTTGGGATAGATGGATTAAACTATTCCATTCATGTCTAAATACTGTAGGGGGAGAAAAATGTTCTTCTATAAGGATACAACATATTTTATTACACAATCTGGTTTTGATATTATGTCTGTGAACCACAGTGCTTAATTTGGAAAATATTAAGTGCCAGGGCTCTGACAAGGAGGCCACTGCAGCTTGCACCACCCATCGCCTTTGTCATCGATGCCAAAACAACTACTAACCATCTCTCTCGCATGTAAATGCAACAGTTAAGATTGTTCCAGGTCCACAAAGCTAACGGAATGGCTGGGGAGGAAGATATTAGCAATTTTAATGTATATTGTATTCCTAAACTACCCTTGTTCTGCTCATCTCTAAATTAGATGAGCAGCGTCACCATGTGGTAGACGGTTCTATGTATGGTGTTGACAATTAGGTGCCGGTACCGAGCACTGGAAACCAATTAAGTGCCGGTGCTTAGCACCGGAAAGCCCCAGCTCAAATTAAGCACTGGTGAACCATAGGGCCCTGTCCAATGATGGGCTCAACTGGCTTCATTACTCTCGACTTCTGGTCAGGCTGAAACTTAACTTGGATGGCTTTCTGGTCATACCATTGTCGAGACGCTAGAGACAGGATCATCGCCCCCAGATAGTCGCCAGGACGACTGCAATGAAATACATCGTACCGCTCTAGACACTCTCGAGGCGGCATACGCATAACCCTAATTGGGTCAGCCACATTAGGTTCCAAAAAGCCAGCCTTATCAGGTCAATATGGCGTTTTATAAAGAACACTCCAGTGCTTGGATCACACACCATACATTGATGGTTCCAAGCATTGTGTAGATCATATTTCCCTTCCATTTGGTCTTTAAGAATTGCCCCAGATCATTGATTGACTGACCTAGGCAAGAAACATGTTGACCTCATATCACACCTCCGTAGGAACTGCATACCCATTTACCTACACATACCTTTGCTTAATCACCTCCTGGCTAGCTTCTAATTTCTTACAGAACTTCTGTATTTGGTTGCGGGGGGCTACCATGTAGCTTACCACATCCTGAGAGGGCGTCTTGGGAGCTTGCTCCCCCCCTTCACTAAACCAAGAGGTTTACTTACAAAGTGACCATAGAGCACTTCAAGAGGTCTAAATCCTTCACCTTTCTGTGCTACCTCCCTGTATGCATAGGGTGGGAAGGGCAAAAGATGTCCCACTTCAGCCTCCTGGGCTCTGGTAGCCCATAATCATGCCCTTGAGGGTCTTGTTGTATCTCTCAACACGCCTATTAGCCTGGGAGTGATAAGGTGTGGAGCACATAAATGTTACCCCTCATTCCTTCCACATGGGCTTCATGTACGTGAACATGAAGTTGATGCCCCTGTCTGACACAACTTCCTTGTGGAAACCAACTCTGGTAAACATCCTCATCAAGGCCCTGGCCACTTCAGGTGAAGTTATGGTTCTCAGAGGGTTGGCCTCTGTAGCGTGTGGCATGACCCACCAAACCCATAGTAAACCTGTTGCCAAAGGCAGTTTCGGGGCCCAAGAACCCAACAGTGTTGATGCCCACCATCTAAAAGGGGGTGCCAACAGGTTTGTGAGGGAGGGGAGCTTTGAACTTCTTCCCTGTCTTCCTTCTGGCTTGGTATGACAGAAAGCATCTGAGGCTGTTCTAATCCGGGGCCAATAAAAGTCCTTGACAAGCTTGTCAAAGGTCTTGTCCTTCCCCCATATGTCCTGTGAGAGGTATCTAGTGAGCAAACCCAGTAAGAAGGCCCTGCAACATTGGGAACCACCAACACATGTGCTGCCCTATGCTTACTGTAAAGGAAGCTGTTTTCCTAGAAAATAAGGTGATCTCCAGCGGTGTCATCAGGTACCTGGGCTTCAGCCTGCTGTCTCAGCCCCTCTAGGGTTTGCTACTCTCTCTGCGCCTTGCAGAATTCCTCCCTGGTCGTCCCAAACAAAACTTGCCACTCCTACATAGGCAATGTCCTCCCAGGTTGGATTCAGGGCCACCTCCTCCAGTGCCCCATCCACCGGTATTGCGGGAGCTTGAGAGGCTGGTTTCCCATGCCTCCTGCCCTTCCTCTCTTGACTCTCCTCCTGGACAGCCTTGCAATACTTCTTGGTGGCCTTCTAGGAGTTAGGCCATCCCAATCACCACCAAATTTAAATCTCAGCATAACGTCTATCTTAAGGTTAGGCATGCACTGCACCTAACACATACATTAAAGAAAACCCCACTTACCTTGCCACTCTCCTGCAGCACCTAACTGGTGGGGTTGCAGACTGGTGATGTGGGGAGACTTATCTGGGAGACAGATTTCTTTGTCAATCACCACCAAAAAACATGAACTTGCAAAATGCCTCTACGTATAAATGATATTTTCCACAAGCTATGGCTAAAGGTGACTGGTGCAAAGCATCCAACAGCTGATTGGGCCGAACTAAAGTCCTCTATTTTTTATTGATAATATGTTCTTAGGCAGAAAACTAAAGCTGTCTGTGGCCAAACTTCAAGAGTACAGGTGATCCTTTTTTAAAACATTCAAAAGTCTCCTGACTACCGAACATATTAACTATAAAATGGTTTTCCAACGCTGGGCATTCGCCAGTCATTGCACGGACTGATACATGTTTGTCATTCAAGGTATCTAACACTTGCTTTCGGTTGGACTTCTTGGCTGTTGCCAGTAATAGGGCAGATTAACCTTTGTCATTCAGTGCACATGCTGGCACCAGCATATCAGAGACCAAAGTGATATCTTTGTGCTACTTGACTGTCCTAGATTGCTTGTCTGTAATATGACTGCCCCTCTTTCACGAGTCGCAACTGTGATTTTTTTTGTTTAACTCAGAAAATAATATTTTCCGTAATATGTTTCTTTTCATTCTATGGCAGGTATGTCGGACTCAGGAAGTAAACTTGTAAAGGAGTCCACTACATGCTGTGAAAACAAGACCTTTGATCCAAAGGCTGAGCTTAACCAACACCAAATACTCCAAATTGATGACAAGCACACCTTCTTCACTGATAGTAAAAAGGTATTTAAAAGAATTGGGAATCGTCGATATCATCAGAAATACTATACAGAAAAGAAGCGCATACCATGTACCTATTGTGGAAAGACTTTTACTCAGAGGTCCTCTCTTCTTCGTCACCAGAAAACCCATAATGGTGAGAAGCCCTTTTCCTGCAATGAATGTCAGAAGAATTTTGCTAACCAGGCAGGGCTTAAACGTCACCTGAAAATACACAAGGGTGAGATTGAGAAACCCTTTCCCTGCTCTGAATGTGGGAAATGCTTTGTGTACAGGTCAGATCTTCAGCGTCACCAAAAAATCCATAATAACAAAAAGAGCTTTTCGTTTAAATTAGACTTTAAAAAAGAACAGAGAATTCAAAATGATGAGAAGCCCTTTCCCTGCACTGAATGTGGGAAGAGATTTACTCACCAGCTAGGACTTAAACGCCACCTGATAATCCACAAGGGTGCAAGTGAGAAACCCTTCCTCTGCGGCGAGTGTGGGAAGAGATTTGTGTACAAGTCTTATTTTCAGCGTCACCAAAGAATCCATATTAACAAAAGCTTTGTGTTTAAATTAGACTTTCAACAAGACCAGAGCATCCAAATTGATGGGAAGCCCTTTCACTGTACTCAATGTGGGAAGCGCTTCATTAACCTAGCGGCACTTAAACGCCACCTGAGAATCCACAAGCGTGCAATCGAGAGACCCTTTCTCTGCAGCGAGTGTGGGAAGAGCTTTGTGTATAAATCAGATCTCACGCGTCACCTGAGAATCCACACTGGTGAGCGGCCCTTTGTTTGCACTGTATGTGGAAAAAGGTTTATTCAAAGGTCAACTCTTCGATATCACCTGAGAACACACAAAGAAGCCACTTTCATGCAACCAGTCTTAAAAGAGTTTTAATCAGTGCACACATTTTAAACATCACCATATAATCCACACAGGTGAGAAACAATTTTCATGCATTGAATGTGTGAAGAGTTCTATGTATGAGACAGACCTTCAGTATCATTGGCGTGTTCTCACAGATTAGAATCCATTTTCTTGCACTTAGGATAAGAAGAGCTTAATGAATGAGTGATCGTCACTGTCATCAGACGTTCCACATGGGTGAGAAGCCATTTGTATACACAGACTGCGATGGGAAACAGCCATTACAACGAGGCGGTTACCACACAGAGCATTTACCACGCATGTGTTACAACACATGCACTGTTACCAAGCATCGCCTTTGCCATGCCGTTTTTTATTACAACACATATGCCTTTACCACAAATTAGCGTTGTAAAAGTATGAATGGTAAGGGCATATGTGTTGTACTGGTGGTAAGTTTTTTTTACAGAAACAAAGGTACTTAAAAAAACAAATGCAGTTACTGTAAATGTAGACTAGAATCAGCACTATATTAAGGATGTCCAGCCGGACAAACAATTTAATGAATCAAAGAATGCAAAACGAATAAGAGCACAGTAATAGAGTCGGACACAGTCCTGCGTCCTACACAAAACAATTACATTTGGAAAAAAACATTTCAGGCAAGACAAGAGCAGCTTGTAGCCAATAGTAATAAATAGGGCAAGCTTTTAAACAAACAGTTAATGCACTTGTTTTAACACAATTACTATCGGCTACAAGCTACTCTTGTCTTGCCTGAAATGTTTTTGTCCAAATGTAATTGTTTTGTGTTTGTGTAGGACGCAGGACTGTGTCCGACTCTATTACTGTGCTCTTATTCGTTTTGCCTTCTTTGATTCATTAAATTGTTTGTCCGGCAGGACATCCTTAATATAGTGCTGATTCTAGTCTATATTTACCATAACTGCATTTGTTTTTTCAGGACCTTTATTTCTGTAAACAATTGACACCCAAGGTCCTTATCTACCTTGTGGGTTCCCTTGTTTAACTTAAAATATGTACTGGTGGTAAGAGCATATGCATGGTGGTAAAGGCACCTGCGTGGTAAAGGCTATCGGCGTCATTAGAGGAAACGGGGAGACCCTTCCGCTTCCTCTTTACGACCTGCGCTGTGCCTGAGAAGAGATGCCTCCTCGGTGTGGTGAGGTAAGGGGGATTGAGCCTGGGGCAGGTGGGGTGGGGTGGAAAATGGGCCGGGGTGGGGGGTAGCACAGCGGTCCGGTTTTATAGCTCAGGGCAGAGGACGGTTATTTTTAACAAGGGCTGGGGCGTTGTGCTGGGGTTTAATGTTAGGGTTCAGACCAGTGGTTGGGTATTTTTAACAAGGGCTGGGCGCCAGCGGGGCCGCACTGGGGTATAGTTTTAGGGCAGGGGTCGGGTATTCTTTAAAAGGCCTGGGGGTGGAGGGGGTGGATGCCAGGGACCAGTTTGAAGGCAAAGGGCAAGGGTCAGAAACAACCTTTACCACGCAAATGCGTTTAACATACATGCCTTTACAATGAAATTCGTTGTAAAGGCATGCATGGTAATGGCATATTTGTTGTAGAAAATTGTGTGGTAAATGTTATGCGTTGTTAAGCCATCCGCGTTGCAACACATGCGTGGTAAAGGCATGCATTGCAATGCAGTGTGTTGTTCCATCATACATCCGAATGCAAAAAGAGGTTTATTAAAAATGACCATCTATGGCACCATATTGTCAACACTGGATTGGAACCCTAAAAGCAAAAAGATAGTTTCACAAAAGACAATTTCAACATCACAAGAGAATTCTCACAAGGGACTGGACCTTTTAAACAGATCATCAACGTCAAATGGGAATTCATATGGGTTAACCGCTTAATCTTCACGCTGATGAATGGAAAAGACTTTTACAAAAGGTTCATTCACTACATCGCTAGAGAATTTCCCAACAAGATTGCAGCTCTCAGAGCACTGCTGCAAAAAGATATTTCTGAAGGATGAGAAATACGACATTCAGGTATATTCTTTCCATGATTGGATGTAAGACAAGCTTTATTCAAAGCACACGTGCTCAAACACGGAGGAATTCAGACAGGAATGAAGCCCTTCTCCTTCGCTGTTCGTGTGAGAGCAACATAGATCGCTCCCCATACACAGATTTCCATTACGTGATTTTGGCTATTTTTCTTTCGTTATAGACATATTTTGACCATTCCTAACTGACTGTCATCAGCTTCACATTCTGCTACATTATTTGCTTTTTCTCACCGTGGATCAAAAGCTAAACATACATTTGAGTATCCTTGTATACTGCAAACAGAGGCAAAAGGCAGCCGAGTGCTGTAAAGTATGAAAGGCAAAGTCATAGAGTAATTGAAGTGTACTGTTACAACATCACAATGTAGTGCTTTTTAAAGAGGTGTCTCTTCAGCTGTTCCCTGAATTGGACTAGAGTTGGGGCACAGGGGGGATGGGGCACCTGAGGCTGTCCTGAAAGTGGTTGTTACAATTGTCTAATGTGGTTGCACGTTCAATGTTGTTTCATAGCTGTTGATGTCTTATGTGAGTGATAGGATTGTGCGTTCCCCACGAATTTCTGGATTTCACTATGGACATGTTCTCATACTCAACTTTATTGGGTGATTGTAAGGATAACTTAACGGGTGATTGTAAAGGATTCAGTTGTCCTTTGCGTAGCATAGATTGGTTGATTTTATGTGGAGGTGATTCTCCTCACATGAAGGTTGAGGGTAGTATATAGGATAGTCTCCTGGACTCTCCAATGAAAGTTGCGCTTTAGGCTGAAGGGAGGTGTCCATCCATAAGTAAACTTTGATCAGAGCTCATCTCCCATTAAACACTTCTAGGATGCAGAGGAGTCGCTGCTGCGAGTGAAGGAGTATTGTATTTGCCTACGTATATAGTGCCCTATCCCATGAGAGAGTTGGAGACTGGAGCAATGTATCCTTGTACCCTATTAGAGAATCTCAGTGAAACCACTTTCTTTTCATAAACTCCTGCCCTTTTTTATAACCAATTAAATAAAGATCCTACGATTCATAAAATCGTTGGTTCTATGTAATGTCCTGCCTTTATTTCTCAGATCACTTTCTGACCAGTCGGCTGGTTTCCCAATGGAATTGTTTTCCAAAGGCCTTAAATGGGCTCAATGTCATAGCATTGTATATAAAGCTATCGGCCTTGACCAATCATGAATGAAAGATCTATAACTGCACAATGCCGTCGAAGGCAGCATACATACTGGGGCGCAGATTCACTGTCATTACATCTACTTACCTTAACAATATTGTGCAAGATACAATATTGTGGTCATCAAAGCTGCGGATCGATATTTTAAGTTTAATATTGTTATACCACACCTTTAGATGTAGGTTTAAATTTTAACTATATGTTCATTTATTGTACTATAGAGGGCATGGGTGTTATTCTTTATTTTGAAATAACATTGATTTTTATACAAAATGTACAAAGAGTACTAATATGGGTATTATGCGGTGTATGTATGGTATATGTTGTAATGCATCTGCTTTTATTCTGTACATGTTTAATTTTCCAATATTGTAAATAAACAAAGTCTCTTCCAGTGATACTTTAAAATGTAATAAATCACATAATAATGGTACGTAAATAACAAGTATGATTTCTAGAAATCCATGGGTCTGTTCTGGAGAGTTACTAGGACCAGAATTAACAATTCCAGCCAACATCTCATAGTGAGTGGGGGAGGACCTGGAAAAGGTATTCCCACGATACCGAATCAAGCGCCTTCTCTAGATGTATTTCAGGCAGGCTGCATGCTGGAAACGTCCTTGTACCTGATCTTAAATATGAAACAGGTGCCAGATATTTTGGGAGGTACTGCATCCTGGGACAAAGCCATTTTGATCTTGATGAATGAACTTGGGGAGGACCTGCACCTATCTGCTGGAGAGAGTTTTCCCTTCGATCTTGGAGTCTACTCCCAAGATAGCGATCAGTCAATATGAGGACAAGTTGGTGGGTTCACTGTGGAGACCAGATGGGATTCACAGAGTGACTGCTGGAGTTCCCCACTTCGCAGGGCTTCATTGAACATCTCTGCCAGCCGAGGCACTAGGCTGGTGGAAAAGGTTTTACAATATTCTGTTGGCAGTCCGTCAAGGCCCAATGTTTTGCTTCTTGCAAGATCTTGGATAGCCTACTTGACAACAGCTGATGATATCACAGTATCTCAGGTGTCTCTGGTTGTGGCAGGGATTTGAAGGTTGGTTAAGGATAGATTGGAAAGAATTTAGTGACCTTCCAGTATGGGGGATGGGGCCTCATATGAGTAGTAGCTGAGGAAGGCCTGGAGTATTTTGCATTGGGCAAAGAGGAGAGCACCTCCATTGAAGGCAATTTCTAATATAGGACTCACGCAGGAGTCCTGTAAGATCAGCCAAACTAGGAGGGAACCATATTTGTCCCCATGCCTGTGCGTCTTTGCCGCATATGCAGCAAAATTGAACCTGCGCAGGCGCTCCTGGAGGAAGGCGTGTTGTGTCTTAGCCTCTGCGAGCCCTGGGCCTTTAGTGACAATGCGACCTAAAGCTCTTTCCAGGCATGGCAGGAGCTGGTCCATCTGTGTGATTTCTTTGTCTAATGTCCTATGGACTCCCATTATCTCCCGCAAGCAAATCCCCTGTGTGACTACTTTAAAGGCACCCCACTCAATGGTCCTTGTAGATGCCGTACTGTGGTTTTCAGCAAAGTAACTCCGAATGTGGGATTTTCGTGTTTTGCGGAAGCCTGCGTCTTCCAGACAAACTCGTTGGAGCTGTCATGTGGGGATTGGGGAAGGTAGAGCGTTCCACTGCAGCTTTGTGAAATGGGCACCGTGATTTGAGATGATACAGCCTAAGTAGTCAGTGTAAAAACAACAGTTGATGGACAGAATGCAGAAAAGTGTCATTCATTCACCCCAGTACAGAGATTTGGGCCTAAATCCATTGTTTCTTTGCTCACTGGGGTGGCAAGGTAAGCAAAAGAATGATGGATTTAACCCAGATCTCTTGACTGGGGGTGAATGTTTTGATTTGCTCTGCATTCTGTCCTTCAATTGTGTGTCTTTTGCTTTCTCACCCTAAGTAGTCAGTGTGGCAGACTGAGGAGAGCATAAAATGCGATCCAAGCGCACATATAGGTTGTGAGGCACAGAGTGGAAGGAGAAGAGGCTAGTGTAGGATGGGTGGCTCTCCATACATCCGTCAGTGCCCAATGACATACCCACTCTGTGACCCACTTTGATTGCACATGTGGTGGGGAGTTCTATAATGGAGCATGGGACCTGTCTAAATGGAGATCTAGCACACAGTAATAATCCTCGCCCAGTACTCATGGATTTTGAGTTTTTATGCACTAGCACCCCGGAGAGCGCTTTCCATCATTTTAAACCAGTTCTAAGATCACACTGCGCAATCGATCTTTATTTACCCAGTACTTGGAGGCTGCACTGGTTCCCCCGCCCCGGTCCATCACGGCTGAGTGCCGATTGTGTGGAGGGCGGGGCAGGCAGCACCAGTGATCGTAGGGAGATACTTAGGGTCGATGTGTCAGCGTTCGCGCAGCGGGCGCGCCAAAAGGCGCGCCTAAGGCAAGCCCATCTGCGCCCGTCCGCGCCCGACCGGGACCAGGGGCCACAACCCCTACCCCCACCAACCCCACGGAGACAACTACCAGACCAAAAATCCAGTACTCAAGGGAATCCCTGCTAGCGCTATCACCCATCCAGACAAATGGGAACAAAATGCCATGTAGGAAGGCCTGTCCAGGAAACACCGAAGGACCGTTTTCCTGTCATGGCTGCCAATGGCAGAGTTTAATGTCCCAAGGCCACTCCCATACTGAGATAGACGACCAGCACACCATTAGATGCTTATACTTCAATGCCAGGTCAATACCCAAACACACCATTGACATTTGGGATACCCTAAATGAGAGAAACCCCGATCTGGTTTTTGTAACCGAGACATGGCTGGGGGATAAGAACCTCCCTGATATTGCCAATGCCCTGCCCCCTAAATACAAAATTCTCAAACAAGATAGGCAGGGACGGAAGGGAGGTTGGGTGGCCATTATATTTATAGACCACCTCACCTATCTCCAGCCTGAAGTGGTGCTTACGGGAGAGCATGAAATACTACCATTCCAGGTATCTAGAAACAACCACATATTGTTCGGGGGAGCAGTAATCTACAACCCTCCAGGCCATCAAACTGATCTGAGTGCTAAACTTTTTACTCAACTTTTCCCATTATGCCTGAAATACAAACACTACTTAGTCATAGGTGACTTTAATGTGCACTTCGAGGAAGTGCATAGCATTACAGCCAGGCATTTGGAAAGAGATATGCAGATTCTCAAGCAATGGATTGCAGGCCCCACACATAGCGCTGGGCATACTTTAGATATTATTATTATTCTCCAACATAGTGTCAACAAGGATCCAGGAGATCATCCCTGTACCCTGGACAGATCACTCGCTTGTATCTTTCACTTTTAACCTACCGACGAATGCCACCAAATTCCTTAAAATTGCACGAGTGGTAAACAGAGCCTGGAAACTGGTCACCCAGGACCGGTTCCAAGCCCACTTCTCCTCAGACAATATAGCTACCATAGAAGATCTCTCAGCAAATTCAGAAGCTAATCGACTCAAAGCCGAAATCTCTAAGACTCTAGATACTTTTGCACCTAAACTCACATTCAAGTCCAGAGACAAGTCTCTCTCTGAAAAGTGGTATTCACAGGATCTTAAGACACTGAAAAGGAGTGCAAATCACTAGAACACTCCTGGAGAATGTCGAAATTAGAATCAGACAGAATAAATTATAGGACTGAGTTAAGGATATATAATAACACCATTAAAGCAGCAAAGAAGACCTACTTCTCCACCCGGATAAAAGAAAACTATAACTCGGCCATGGAACTCTTTAGAATTGTGAAGGAGCTTTGCAAACCAGCCAGTTTGTCTCAAACCCTGCCTCCTCCTGAGGAAAACTGCGAAAAGATTAGCGAGTTCTTCTCCACTAAGATCAGCACAATCTATTCATCATTTACCAATGATCCCTCCTTACCCCAAACCAACTGGGAATATCTACCTCCATATCCAGTTGGCGCTACACACATGGGCAACTTCGCCCCTTTCACAGAACTAGAGGTCGAAAAAGTTATGGCGGAGCAAAAATTCAGGATCCCCCTTAGATCCATGCCCCCACTACATATTTTCTCAGATCACTCCGATAATATGCCCCTATGTTACTCATCTCCTTAATAGATCACTGGACACAACAGTATTCCCAGAAACATGGAAACAGGCTGTAGTGACCCCCCTGCTGAAGAAAGCCGGAACAAACATTCAAAATCCCGAAAACTATCGGCCCATCTCCCAGCTTCCATACCTTTCTAAGGTTCTGGAGAAACTGGTAAACAGACAATTGGCCAACTACCTGGAGACTAATGAACTCCCGGACTGTTCTCAAACCGGCTTTAGAGCCACCAACAGCACAGAGACCACCCTCTTAGCGGTTCTCGACTACATAAGATCATCGACGGATCAGGGTAAAGCTGTTGCCCTGATCCTACTGGACCTGTCGGCGGCGTTCGACACGGTATCACATGACCTTTTGCTAAAAATCCTTTATGAGAACGGTATTCATGCCAAAGCCCTCCAATGGCTCAACTCCTTTCTGAAAAACAGAACCCAGACGGTACAAATGGGTCAGTTCTTTTCGAAAAAAAAAGACATCAGCTGTGGTGTGTGAGAAAGTGGATCTGTATATACTGTTCCTTAATAGGTACAGGGTGTACAGAGTCCACAGACCCCAAGGGTTTAACAGAGGTTAAAGTTAGATATAACCTTACTCTCCAAAGTGGTAGCCTGGTCGAGCAGTAAGGCAGTATCAGAGGACGTGTAAAGCATTTGTTGTACACACTCAGTCAGCAAATAGTTCCACACACTCAATAACTGAACTCTAGGCCAATGGTTTGTATATAAAAATATATGCTTGTTTTATTTTAGAACCAACACTTGGAATTAAAATATACTTTCTCGACAAGAGATGTTTCATAAAAATACTTTTGTATATGCAATAGACTTTTTAGTAAACAGTTACAAATAGTTGCAGTAGGCAACTCTATTTCTAAACACAATACATTGAGCTCAATGATAAATTCAAATTATATGCAACAGATTACTTTCAGATTACTTTTGTAATTCCAGGCTTGGATCCTAGATCCAGTCCTGGGTCAGTTCTCAGAATCAGCTGTTGGAAGTCGATTTTGGTACTGTACTGGTTTTTAACTAATATTTAGCTATTTCAAAAGTGAGCACTTAGAAAATATTTCAGAGCAAACAATCAATGATTCCCTATGGAAGGAAATATAGGTTACAGGTATAGTAGGTTATCGTTACGTTTGTAATCCAGTACTGGGTGTCTGGGTCCAGTACTGGGACATTTATCCAAAACAGGTAAGTAATTACGTTTTCAGATGTTATACGATTTTTGAGGAATATTTAGAAATTGCAGAAATCAACACTTAGAAGAAATTTCACAGAAAAGTTTCCTATGGGAGAAAATGGGGTTACTGGTAAGTATAGATGCGAGTATTCTTCCGAGCCAGTGCTGGGCACCAAGATCCAGCACTGTGAGCCCACCTGAGAACAGGTGAGTTTTTGCGTTTTTGTTGCTCGGCTGATTTTTAGTGAATATTTGAAGATTTGAAAAGTCCACACTTAGACGAAATTTCAAGAAAAAGCCAGTCAATGTTACCCTATGTAGAAAATAGAGTTAGCGGTTTTCAGGTAAGTTCTCGACTGGCAAAGGTGAGGTTCTGGGTGTAGACTCAGGGGTCCCCCAAGGTCAGATAGGCACAGTTAGTTCACCCTCAGCGGCTCTAGGGCAGCCGGGTGCAGAGAGAGTTAGGCCCAATGTTAGCCTATGAGGAATAGGGGGGCCTGGTTTGGTGGCTGCTGACTAGCAGGCCACGCGGCTGTGGGAGCTGGGCTCCTGGTCACTCACTCAGGGCAAGTGGGGAAGTAGGCTAGTGTAGAGATTGCACTGCCAGGGCCACTCGGGCGGCTGGGTGCAGGGTGCTTTTGAGCCGTCGGGCGCTCAATGGAAATCAATGGGAATGTTCCGGTTAGGAAAAAGGCTGCAAGCTCGGGGACGAGGATGCTTCAGGTGCCACCACCACTTCGAGAGGTAAGTTGGGTAGTTGTAGGTTAGGTGGGTACCCTGGGATTGGGCACAGGGGGCCGCAGGGCGCCGCGTGCAGGGGTGCCTTTTGGTGTCGGGAAATCTTACCCTCTGATGATCGCGGTTGGGGGGGCACCTTGTTCCGAGGCTGCAGGCTTCTTCCGGAATGTCGAGGGGGGTCCTTGGGTGCCGGACTCGGGGTCACAGTCGCCGTGGGGTCGTCCTCAGGGTCTTTGTCCACTCCGGCACTGGCCAGGCTTGGCTGGTGCAGAGTGTGCTGGGTTCGCGGTTCCGGGCTGCTGCCAGGGGTTAGAAATAGGTTTCTGAGTAGAGCCTCTACTCATGGGAGTCCCAGGGGCTTAGAGCCAAAAGGTAGCCAGGTCCTCCAGGGTTGGTGAGGTTGCTGGCCACGAGAGATGCCGCGCTGGTGCAGGTTCGGGAGTCGACAGGCCGGTAGGGCTGGGGCCAAAGCGGTGTCTTCTTCCCTTTTTAGCAGCTGCAGGGCAGGTCTTTGTTCTTCTTGCTCTTCTTGTAGTCTTTTGAATCTGGAATCTGGGGTAGGAAGGTTCAGGGTGCCCCTAAATACTAGATTTAGGGGCGTTACAGGTAGGTGAAGGCCAGGGACCAATGGGTCTTGTCCTGGGGTGGGTACACCCCCTATCCTGCCTCTCTCCTGTGGGAGGGGGGCAGTAGCCTAATCCTGATAGGGTAGGGCCTCCCATCTTCAAGATGGCGAGCGCCCGGAGATGTGCTTCACCTCGCCTCCCCCACCTGAGGGGTGGGGTGGGCAGGCTAGCACATCCCCTGTCCTTGTATGGGGTTTCCGGCCAAGCTTCCCGCCAGAGTGGGGTGTTGCAGTGGCCTGGGGAAACTCCAAGAGGCGGCAGGCCTTTGAAGCTTCCCTTTGCTCATCCTGGGGGAGGAGATTTATCACCTCACCCAGGATGTGAATTGTTGCAGGCCCGGGAAAGCAGGGGCTCCCCCACCCAGGGGTCCAGCAACGTGTCTGCTGTGTGGTAGCCTCAGAGCAGACGTGGATTGTAAGTTAGTTGTAAGGGGGCATCTCTAAGATGCCCTCTGGGGTGCTTGGTACATTAAATCCCACACTGGCATCAGGGTGGGTTTAATGTGCTGAGAAGTTTGACACCAAACTTCCCAGTCTTTAGTGTTGCCATTATGGTGCTGTGGAGCTCGTGTTTGACGAGCTCCCAGCACCATGTACTCTTAAATGGCAGCACTGCACTTACAGTGCCCAGGAATGGACCTGGGTACTGTAGGGGCACAGGGCTCCTGCTCCTGTGCCCACACCATGGGCATAAGGCACCCAGCCAGAGGGGTGGCTGATATATGCCATGGCAGTGTAGGTGATGGGCATGGCACACAGAGATGTGTGTCATGTCGACTCTTCATTTTGTCCTGCACCCAGACACTCAGCCTGCAAAGGCAGTGTGTGTGTGTGTAAGGGTACAGGGCCTCTAAGGGTGGCACAAATGAGTGCTGCAGCCCTCAGAGGCCTTCCCTGGTCACAAGGCCCTGGGTACCTAGGGTACCATTTACTAGGGGCTGACATGTGGCCAGGGTTTGCCAATTTGGAGTTTGTGTGGTTTAAGGAAGGAACATAGGCCCTGGGCACCTGGTTGGCAGGAGTCCAGGGTACACTCAGTAAAAGTACATTCAGCAATTTAGCAAAAAGTGGGGGCACACCATGCAAGAAAGATGGCACTTTCTCACATGGTGTCCCCCAGGGAGCTTCCCTGAGTCCGACACTTTTCAATGCCTATGTTTCATCTTTGGCATTGATTAGCAGGAAATGGGGACTTAATATCTGCTCCTATGCAGATGATACACAGCTGATGATTACTATAGAAGACAGACATGAAGACACCAAGGTCAAGCTAAATAACTGCCTTTCAGAGATGGCAACATGGATGACCAAACACTGCCTCAAGCTAAACGCAGGGAAATCTGAGATACTGCTCTTTGGTGGAGCACATTTAATCTGGGACCCAACTCGGTGGCCACAATCCCTGGGAGAGGCCCCAGACCCTAAACAGTACGCAAAAATTTTAGGCATAACCATTGACAACACTCTGTCCATGCAGGACCATGTGCGGACCCTGTGTGGAAGAGGTTTCGCCATCCTAAAACTCCTAAGAAGGCTTTTCCCTTGGATCCCGCTAGAATGCAGAAGGACGGCCACACAGGCATTACTTACTAGCAGATTGGATTACGGCAATGCCCTGTATGTGGGCATGGCAGACCACCTCTTCTCACGCTTACAGGTGCTGCAAAACGCGGCCGCTAGGCTTGTTTGTAATAAAGATAGATTTAGCTCTGCGTCCGCATGCATGAAAGAACTCCATTGGCTACCCATGCGCCAAAGAGCACGGTTCAAACTGTTGAGTCACGCGCACAGGGCACTGCACAACGTCGGACCTAAAATCCTTCAGAACAAAATTGAATTCTATGTCCCCACAAGATGCCTGAGATCAAGACACCAAGCATTAGCCAGACCCAAGCGCATAAAAAGAGTTAGAGCCGGCGGTCGGTCATGTTCTTACCTGGCAGCTAAACACTGGAATTAACTTCCTCTGTACTTGCACCTCTCTGAAAACGATATGTTGTTCAGGAAGCAGTTAAATTCACACCTTTTTCCAATGCCATAGGGATAAGTAGCTGAAGACCCCCAATACAACCTACCATATGTTCCGCTAAACAGCGCCGTGATATCCGCCAGGATGAATGTCGCGCTTTACAAATACAAATACAAAAGGCTTGATGTTTGATGTTCTGGGCATATATAAGGGAATACATGAACCATCAAATCGTCCCTCGAGTAGTACGTATTTTCCATCCTTTTCTATGACTGTGCTGGGTACATGATAAGGAACCCCAGGTCTGACCCAACCATGGTCTCTCGCATATACGCGGAGTAGTGGTAGCATGAATGGTTCCCCTCCATCCAGTCGCTGCAACTCCCCTGCTGTGGTATGAGCTTCCTGTAGAAATATTATGTATGCCTGCTGGTGCTTAATATATGAGTAGATCGAATAATGCTTCCTCACTGTGCACATTCCCCATATGTTTAAGGTGAGGAACTTAATTTTACTGGGTGGATCCACACCAGGTAAAAGGGTGGGTGTATGTCCTGCATGAGGTAGACTGTCTCAGGGTCTGCAATTGCTGGTGGTATACCAACATGTAATGTAATGTAATGTAATGTAATGTAAAAGTTACTTCTATAGCGCTGCTACCACTCCAGGGAGTATCTTGGCGCTCACCCAACTCAGATGTACGAGAAGGGGGGGGGAGTAGACACAGATTACATGCGGCACACTACATCTCAGACCATTGCTATACAAGCTGAATTGGACATAGAGTATACCCAAGTTTTTAATGCTTTCCTGTATTGGGTTTCATCCGACAAGGAGCGTAAGGAAAAGGGTAGCTTGTTCCATGCTTTAGCACCCAACACGAAGACAGATTTGCCACCTTTAGTTGTCAGCTTAAATTTAGGGATAGTCAGCAGGTTTTGGCCCGCAGATCTTAGACAACGTACCGGCTTGTATCGCTTAAAACCCTCAGTTAGATATTTAGGGCCTCGATGGTGAAAAGCCCTAAAGGTAATCAAGAGGACCTTAAAAAGTATTCTCTTTGCGATTGGTAGCCAGTGTAATGCATCCATTGCTGCAGAAGCTGATGATCTACGGGGCCAGCCTAATACTAGGCGGGCAGCTGCATGTTGGACCATTTGTAGTCTGTGAAGTACCGATCTGTTGGCTCCTGCATATAGACTGTTGCAGTAGTCCAGCCTAGAAGTGATCAAGGCCACTGCAACAGTTTTCCTGGCTGACAGCGGCAGAAGATCAAAGAACTTTCTCAAGGCTTTGGTTATGTGAAAGCATGTGCCAGCTACTGCAACAGCTTGTTGTTTGAAGGACAGCTGATTGTCAAATTTAATGCCTAAGTTCCGGACTGATGTGATGGTATTAGGAGGAGGTACCTCACCATCCGGCCAACAACTTATCGGGGAAAACAGATTTTCTTTTCCGACCGGAAGGATTTCCGTCTTCTCGGCATTGCATTTAAGATGATTATCTGTCATCCATTTAAATGTTGCGGCTAGGCACTCTTTAAGATTTTCTTCGTCGGCACCTGCTCGATCCCTGTCTAGTACTAGGATAAGCTGGGTGTCGTCAGCATACGAGATAGTACTGATCTGGAAAGAAGTAATCAGATTAATCAGGGGAACCAGGTACAGATTAAAAAGTATGGGACTCAAACTTGAACCCTGGGGGACTCCCGAGGTAAGGGCCTTAGCTTCAGATTGATACTGGCCCAATACTGTAATTTGGTGTCTATCTCTGAGAAAGTTTCTCAGCCAGGTCAGAGCTGTCCCCTCTACCCCCGCGGCAGCTAAACGGTCCGCCAAGATGTTATGCGAGACCGTATCAAACGCTGCCGACAGGTCAAGTAGAATTAGGACCGCCTTCTTTCCCTGGTCAATGGCCAAACGGAGAGTCTCAGTTGTAAACAATAAGGCAGACTCGGTAGAGTGTTTTGACCGGAACCCTGACTGATTATGATGTAAAATATCATTAGTTTCCAGGAAATTTGTGAGTTGGATGTTCACAAATTTTTCCGTTAATTTAGACATCACTGGAAGCAGGGAGATTGGGCGTAGGTTGGAGAGAGTGGTAGGGTCGGCAAGGTTTTTTTTTTGAAGTGGTTTGACCGCAGCAAGCTTCCAATCGCTAGGGACATCTGCCGTCGCTAAAGATGAATTAATAATACTGTTTACAATGGGGTTGATAGTTTCTGCCAGAGATTGTAAAGCCAAAGGAGGGCAAGGATCAAAGGGGGATCCGGATTTGCTCGCAAAAATGGCTTTAAGGGAGTCTTCAAGGGAGACAGGGGCGAAAGTGTCCAAACTAATTGGGGCCTTCACCCTCTCCCCTCTTTCATCTGCTTCTAAAATGGAGGGAACTAGAGGAAAGGTTCTCACAATTTTAAGAATTTTATTCTCGAAGTAATCCGAGATCTCATTACATAGGATTTGAGAAGGTGGAATCTCCTGCGACAGGACAGAGGGATTCATAAAGTCCTTGACTATATTAAAGATTTCCTTTTGTCCTTGAGCTGCCGTTTCAATTGCCTGAAGATAGTAGGCTTTTTTGGCTGATTTTATATCTGCATGGTACTGTCTTCTGGCCTGTTTATAAATGTCACGGGCAGTGGTCTCATAATGCCTGCGCCACCGGCGTTCTAATGTTTTTATTTCCCCCAGTTTAACTCTCAGGGGTAATGTAAACCAAGGAGCCTTCATTTTCTTTTTAGTGGAATTTCTGATGTTGGAAGGACTTAGTTGATTGCCTATCATAGTTATCCAATCCCGCAGCTTTTGGTTATCAACAGAGGTGTTACCTGTTGGCGCCAGGGTGCCAATTCCAGGCGCATCCAACGCATCAAGTCTACTGGATAGTTGTTTCCAGTTAGGTTTATGAATCATGTTAGGAGTGGTGGTGTTATTTCTAATTCTATCCGACATTTTATGCAAAAATGGAATAGAGAACGGGATAAAGAAATGGTCAGACCAAATCTGGGGACAGGGCGGATTGACTATCAGATTGCTGGAATTAGAGCAAATACAGTCTAATAGGTGGCCACCCGAATGCGTATATTGATGAGTCAGAAGAGTGAGTCCTAGAATATTAATAATGTCCATAAAGCAGTCCACTCCAGAGGCTTTTGGAGAGTCAAGGTGCAAATTTAAATCACCCAGTATGGTAAAATTCGAGAATCTAAGTACCAAGTTGCTGAGTGCATCTCCCACACTTTCCAGGAATTCCTTAGGGGGGCCTGGGGGGCGATAAATGAGTACACCAGAAAATGTGAGTGAATCATGTATACCCAAAGAGAATGCTAACGCTTCTGCTCCTTTTATCTCGGCGAGTTCATGGGAGGAGCATTTTAGTGAGCTGCGATATATAATGGCCAGGCCGCCTCCCCGTTTTTCCTTTCTATCTAGACGCTGAATAGAAAAATTCTCCGGGAGAGCGATAGCCAAGTCAGGATTACACCAAGGCTTAAGCCAGGTCTCGGTAATCAGAAGCCAATCGAGGTCATTGTCGGAAATGAGCTCCTGTATATTTTGCGCATTTTTACACAACGAACGGGCATTAATAAGACCACCTCGTAGTGTGGGGGAGGTAGGCGACATTTCCGGGGACAATACAGACAGTGGCATGCCAATATATTTGTTCACACGCAGCAGAGACAAGGTCTACCACCTATGACAGTCAACTGATGGACTCGTGCCAAATGATACGATCAGGGAAGCCCTACCTGCAGTGAAGTAGTATAGATAATGCTCAGAACGGAGAGTCTCCCGCCTCTACGCCTCCATGTCGGTGGTGCACGCAGGGTGCCTCGTTTGGGTAACTGTGTGTGGGAGGGTCGGATGTGGTGTGGTAGCAGTGGTTAAACAGAACAACAAGCAGGGCCTACTGTAAACAGGAGATCGTCCAAACTGTACATAACGTACAACCATCCAGCAATGGAAGGTTGGTGGCTCGACAATTAGTATCAAGGGCTGTGAGCTAGAGCGGCCCTGTTCGACTACAACTGGGATTTACAGGCCCAGCAGTGCTTACCTAGGGTGTGCAGGATTGAGAACAGACTCCCAGTAAGGTACAAGCATGTAACGAGACCCAAAGATACGAGTAGTGGACTAGGTGGTGGTATATGGAAAGCATTAATGCACAGCCTGAGCACACACTCAACTTAGCCCAGCAAGTAAAATTTTATGACACAATTTTTGTATTCATTCTTGGTCTTTAATTTTCTTCCTTGTTTGCCCAGCCAGCCAACACGTGTTTTGTCGTTTGTGGTGTTCCCCACTACTTTATCAGGGCTGGAAAGTAACATAAATATAGTTGTAGTGTAGTGTAAATACACCAGTACATGTGTTTGTAATCGTGGCAACCAAAACCTTCCTTACAGGTATAATTTAATCAATGCATTGTGAATTTCATCACTAACACAATTCATTGGCATACTCATGGAAAATATTGTATCACATTACAAGAACTATGTATGATCATGCAGGAACCATATGATGATAACATTGCAGTTCAGTGTGTCACAGGATGTGAGGAGAGCCGTGGTGCAGTGAAATCAAATCTTTAATGGTATTAAAGGGTGACTAATACCACCTCCAAAATCGATCAATCCAACTTTCCTTAGAACGTGGCCTGTGGACTATATTCCAACTATATATTGATATAATTTCAAGATTTGTACCTGTATTCCTGGAATATCTCTTGTTTAAATCTAAATGATGAAATGATCAACTTTACATCAGTACATCTATCCAAATAGTGCCAACATATTCAACCTCACCAACACACCACAAAATCATAGTGCAGATGCTATCCTACCTCCAAGCCGGTTCTAATTCTATCCCGGCAAACACTGCAAGTATATTTCCCTTTGTAAGCATCAATATTCTGTGTAACCCTGAAAAAACAAATAAATCCTGTGTTGGCTGGCTGGGCAAAAAGGGAAGAAAATTAAAAACCAAGAATGACCAAAAATTGTGTAATAAAATTAGACTTGCTTGACTAAGTTGAGTGTGTGCTCGGGCAGTGTATTATTGTTAAGGAGAGATCACCTGTGGTCTCAATCAAGGGGGTTCTATTTTTTTTTAGCCTATGATAGCCACCGCACAGGAGCTCCGTTAGGGAGCTCTGGGGTTTAGATCACCTATATCGGTAGATATCCCGTGTTTACCCCGCCATCCACTCCCCAGCTCTGACCTCCTTCTTTGACTAATATCAATCAATCAATCAGTTACTTGTAGAGCGCACTACTTACCCGTGAGGGTCTCAAGGCGCTGAGGGGAGGGGGTGCTGCTTCTGCTCGAAGAGCCAGGTCTTGAGGAGTTTTCTGAAGCTGAGCAGGTCTTGGGTCTGCCGCAGGTGGGTAGGGAGGGTGTTCCAGATCTTGGCGGCGAGGAAGGAGAAGGACCTGCCACCGGAGGTCGCTCGTAGGATGCGGGGGACGGCAGTGAGGGCAAGGCTGGCGGAGCAGAGCTGGCGGGTGGGGGTGTAGAAGCTGAGTCTGCTGTTCAGGTAGGCTGGTCTGGTGTTGTGGAGTGCCTTGTGTGCGTGGGTGAGGAGCTTGAATGTGATCCTCTTGTTGACGGGGAGCCAGTGTAGGTCTCTCAGGTGGTGGGGTGATGTGGCTGCAGTGAGGGATGTAGAGGATCAGTCGGGCGGAGGCGTTTTGGATGCGTTGCAATCGTCGTACGTGTTTGGCCGGGATCCCTGCGTAGAGTGCGTTGCCGTAGTCCAGCCTGCTGCTGACGAGGGCTTGCGTCACCGTTTTTCTAGTTTCAGTCGGGATCCACTTGTAGATCCTGCGGAGCATGCGGAGGGTGTTGTAGCAGGAGAAGGAGACGGCTTTGACCTGCTTTGACATGGAGAGGGAGGAGTCGAGGATGAATCCTAGGTTGCGTGCGTGGTCCGTGGGTGTCGGTGATGTACCCAGTGAGGTCGGCCACCAGGAGTCGTCCCAGGCAGAGGGGGTGGGGCCGAGGATGAGGACTTCTGTCTTGTCTGAGTTCAGTTTCAGACGGCTGCTCCTCATCCATTCGGCGACGACCTTCATTCCCTCTTGGAGGTTGGTCTTGGCGGTGTGCGGGTCTTTGGTGAGGGAGAGGATGAGCTGGGTGTCATCGGCGTAGGAGATGATGTTCCGGTCGTGCTGGCGGGCCACTTGTGCGAGGGGGGCCATGTAGACGTTGAACAGGGTCGGGCTGAGGGATGAGCCCTGGGGTACGCCGCAGATGATGTCGGTGGCTTCGGATCGGAAAGGTGGGAGGCGGACTCTCTGGGTTCTGCCGGTGAGGAAGTACGTAGTCCTGTCCAGGGCCTTCTCCTGGATTCCAGCTGTTTGGAGGCGAGTCATTAGTGTGCGGTGGCAGACTGTGTCGAAGGCGGCTGATAGGTCCAGGAGGATGAGGGCTGATGTTTCGCCGTTGTCTAGCTGGCATCTGATGTCGTCTGTGGCGGCGATGAGGGCTGTCTCGGTGCTGTGGTTTCGTCTGAATCCATACTGGGACGGGTCTAGGGGGGTGTTGTCCTCGAGGTGGCGGGTCAGTTGCATGTTGACAATTTTCTCGATGACCTTAGCCGGGAAAGGGAGCAGGGAGATGGGCCGGAAGTCCTTGGGGTCCGCCTTGGGCTTTTTGAGGAGGGCGTTGATTTTGCTGTGCTTCCAGTTTTCCGGGAATGCCGCTGTCTCGAAGGAGATGTTGATGACCTTCCGTAGTTGAGGTGCGATGGTTGCGTCTGCTTTGTTGAATACATGGTGTGGGCAGGGGTCTGACGGAGATTCTGAGTGGATGGAGTTCATGACCTTGCGTGTCTCGTTGTCGTTGACGTAGGACCAGGAGGTCAGGCAGTTGGTGCAGGTGGTGTTCGCGGGGGAGGTGGAATCAGCCGTAGTCGGGGCGGTCGTAGTGTTGAAGCTGTCGTGGATGTCAGCGATCTTGCGATGGAAGAAGGTGGCCAGTGAGTCGCACAGCTCTTGTGAGGGTGGGATGTCGTTGGTATTGGCACTGGGGTTGGAGAGTTCCTTCACTATGCTGAAAAGCTCTTTGCTGTCGTGTGCGTTGTTGTCCAGGCGGGCTTTGAAGGAGGATCTCTTGGCTGCTCTGATGAGTTGGTGATGTCTGCGGGTGGCGGTGTAAGATCGTGGAGCCATTTCTTCTCCAGTTTCCAGCATGTACGTTTGGAGGTCTGGAGCTCTTCGGTGAACAAGGATGCTTTCTTGCTGGTGTGGCTGTTGGAGGGGTTCTTGAGTGGGGTGAGGGTGTTGGCGCAGTCGTCAATCCACTGTCTGAGGTTGTGGGTGGCGATGTCTGGGTCGGTGGGTGGGTTCTGGGCGAGGGTGGAGGTCAGCTGATCTTCAGTGACTTTGCTCCAGCAGCGGCGAGGCAGCTATTGGGTGCTGTGGTGCGTGGTTGGTTTCTTGAAGGTGAAATGGATGAAGCGGTGGTCTGTCCAGTGGAGTTCGGCGGCGTGGTTGAAGGCGACATGCGTGCTTGTGGAGAAGATAGGGTCAAGCATGTGGCCGGCGGAGTGAGTGTGTCCGGTGACGAGCTGTCTGAGGCAGAGGTTGGCCATGTTGTCGATCAGGGTGGCGGAGTTGGCGTCGTTGTTGTTCTTGAGGTGGAAGTTCAGGTCCCCGAGGAGGATGAAGTCCGTGGAGGCGAGTGCGTGGGTGCTGGCGAGGTCGGCGATGGAGTCGCTGAACTGAGCACAGGGTCCGGGGGGTCTGTAGACGAGTGTTTCTCTGAGTGTGGTGTTGGGGTCGGTGTGGATCCGGAAGTGCAGGTGTTCGGCGGTGTTGAGGGTGTCGTCTGTGTGGGTGTAAATCTTGAGGGTGGACTTGTGGACGATGGCTAAGCCTTCTCCGATTCCGTTGTCTTGATCCCTGCGGGTGATCTTGTAGTCGTCCGGGATGGCTATGGTGATGTCGGGCGCCGAGGAGTTGTTCCATCAGGTCTCGGTTAGGAAGGCAACGTCTGGGTCGGAGGTGTCGAGCAGGTCCCAGAGCTCGACGGCGTGTTTGCGTGCGGAGCGGGTGTTGAGGAGTATGCAGCGGAGGTGGTTGGGTCCGGTTCTTGGAGGTTTGGTGGATCTGTCGCAGGTGAAGTTGCAGGTGCGGCAGGAGAAAGGTCCGTGAGCGCGTTTTGGGGTGGCCTGGAAGCAGCGGTGGTTTCGGCCGGCGTTGAGTGCGAGGAGAGTGCTGGTGTCGTCTCAGAGTCTAGCGTCGTGGCGTGCGCCAGGGGTTCTGCCGATGGGCGTGGTCCGAGCGCGGACGGGCGCAGAAGAGCTTGCCTTTGGCGTGCCGGCGGCACGTCCGCTGCTGCTGCACGGCCTCCATAAGAGGGGGAGAGGAAGGGAGGAGCAGCTGGGAGGCGGGAGCAGGGTGGCCAATGGGAACGCAGGGGGGTGGGGCCGCAGGGACGCAGCGGCGGGAAGAGCGGGTAAAAACAGCGGGAATGCGGCGAGCAGCAGCCAGTGGGCACCGGCACAGGACCTGAGGAAAAAATAAAGGATTAGTTGCCCAGACAGGAGGTGGGCACAAAAATGAACAGGCTGCGAAAATCAGAATGGAAGTCACAAGATTACGAGGCACAGAGCAGCTGGCAGCCGTGTGGTGGCGTGGGGAGCGACCTGCCTGCACGAACTTGCCTGTTTGTCGCGTTTAGGCTGGCGCCTTCCCCGCAAGGCTGGCTGTGGGATCCTGTGCCGGTAAAGTGCGTAGAACTCCGAGTTGAGAAGAACCGGTGGAGTGCTTCCCTCCCCTGCTACGGGGATTGGCGTTTGAACTACTCTCAGGGTCACCGGGAATGGTGCTGCAGATGGATCTATGACGATACCCCCCGGGCGGAAAACATGAAGATTGGACTCACCATGGAGACCAAACAACATGGCCGATGCCCGGTGGAGCTGTTTAGGCAGCTATAGAGGAGTTAGGCTTTGGTTCACCCCTCGGCCGTCACCTACCCTGCCAGACATTGGACATAGTTTTTCCTAGTCTCCCAGTTGTGTTTCCTTCCCTCCCCCGCTTCCTCCCTCCGCGATCCTGTGGCTACCTCCCCTTTCCAGCTTATGCTTTAATATCTCTTGTTATTATATAATCACTGTTTTTCTCCTTTTGTTTATTCTTGGCTCCTGTAACTGTTGTAATTTTGTAACACGTAGCTCTCTGATCCTCATGTAAAGCGCTCTTCTACCTCCGGGTCTAGCCAGTGCTATATAAAACTCATAGTAAATAAAATAAAATAAATTGGGTGATTCTCTCTTTCCTTGGAACACTACTATTTAGATAGATATAAATATACTCACACCCGTATCGAGCGAGCACCAGAATAACCCGGTATATCATTACCTTATATGGAAAGCATGTAGGAAATGTAACAGCACTGTTACCATCTATGTCAGAGCAGTTGAACTATATTAAAGTGTCTGCTGTTTGAGGAGTCACCAGCAGTGGGGTCTGTGATCCCCAGGGAGAGTCATTGGATGGACCAGATTCCTCATCTGAGGTGAAGATGGGTCCCCCTAGTTGTGCCCCAAACTTTGATCCCCAGAGGCACCGCAGAACACGTTGTCGATTCTCTATTATTTGTTTCAGGGTGGAAGATTTAAGTGGTGGGGGTTTCGGGGGAGTCACTTGACATAGTTTGGCACACTTCTTCTACCTTAGGGGAAGCAGGGGCTACCTTGCGCCTCCTGTTGAGGATGTGTGGTGGTGTGTCTCTGTCCATTCCTACACGTCTTTGGGATCCAGGAAGAAGAGGGATTCATAATCTGTGATGATTTTGAGTCGAGCCGGGAAAAGCAGAGAATATTGAACACCCAGTTTTCTAAGTCATCATTTGACCTCGAGGAAAAAGGAGTACTGTAGTTGTACTGCTTGTGTGTAGGCTGGAAATTACATAACGGTTTTGTCTTTGAGCTTCAAAGGTTCTGATATTCTGGTAGCCCTTAAGATGAATTTGCAGTCTTTGAAATGCACGAGATTTGCCAAAATGGGGCATGGGAGTGTGCCTGGGGGAGGGCGGTGGAATGGCACCCAAGGGCTCTCTCCAAGGACAAGAACGGAGTAAGGTCTGATGAAGGTACAAATTTCTTGAACCAGGTTTCCACATTCTTCAGGGGAATCGTGTCCTTCAGCCCCCTCTTGGAGGCTGTTCTGCTTGGGTTGTTGGATCAGATAGAACCCGCTCAACAGAGCCTCTCTAACCCAGCCAGAACGTTACCCCCTCCCTAGGGCCTATTCACAATAAGTAACCACATATATACATGTACCACCTAAGGACAGGGAATTCCTATTATATGGATATATATATATATATATATATATAGCAGCCTCGCGGTCTTGGACAGACCCAGGATTTCCTGCCCAGACGGCAGTCTCAGCCTCGCGGTCTTAGACAGACCCAGGACTTCCTACCCAGACGGCAGTCTCAGCCTCGCGGTCTCAGACAGACCCAGGACTTCCTACCCAGACGGCAGTCTCAGCCTCGCGGTCTCAGACAGACCCAGGACTTCCTACCCAGACGGCAGTCTCAGCCTCGCGGTCTTAGACAGACCCAGGACTTCCTACCCAGACGGCAGTCTCAGCCTCGCGGTCTTAGACAGACCCAAGACTTCCTACCTAGACGGCAGCCTCAGCCTCGCGGTCTTAGACAGACCCAGGACTTCCTACCCAGACGGCAGCCTCAGCCTCGCGGTCTCAGACAGACCCAGGACTTCCTACCCAGACGGCAGTCTCAGCCTCGCGGTCTCAGACAGACCCAGGACTTCCTACCCAGACGGCAGTCTCAGCCTCGCGGTCTCAGATAGACCCAGGACTTCCTACCCAGACGGCAGTCTCAGCCTCGCGGTCTCAGACAGACCCAGGACTTCCTACCCAGACGGCAGTCTCAGCCTCGCGGTCTTAGACAGACCCAGGACTTCCTACCCAGACGGCAGTCTCAGCCTCGCGGTCTCAGACAGACCCAGGACTTCCTACCCAGACGGCAGTCTCAGCCTCGCGGTCTTAGACAGACCCAGGACTTCCTACCCAGACGGCAGCCTTCACGAGTTCATCCTATGATCACTATAACATACGACAAGGGCACACAAGAACTGCCAGTTTGAGCACAACCTGTTCTCTGGTTCGAGGGGCTCCTTTCTCCCCTATTCAGTTACCACTTACCGGATCAGGGTTAACATCTGTTCATGTTGAGTTGCAGCTGACTAAAAGAATAGGCTACCCTCTTATACAAGAACACGCAGCACATGTTGACTACAAACTGACTTTATTATATATATATATATATATCATATACGCAAGCACATAATGTAATGTAACACATAACCTGTAAAGAAAAGTGAAAGATTAGGTTGTACACTCTAATAAGAAAGGGGTCGACATCACCTTAGTCGTGTGTAGCCTGCACTCAATGGTCATCTAGGTTTCCTTCCCGTCTGCGCCTCGGCTTTGCCTGGAAGTCACACCTCTGCAGTCACAGATCTACTCCCTTCTCTTTTCTCCGAGTCACTGGGACCTCTTCCTCATTGGCTACTCTCTTCTCTTTGGCTGCTGTAATATCTGTCTCTCGGTTTTCCTCCACCTTCAAGTTTGTTATCTGTCTTCCCTGGAATAAATGGTAGCTTTACTGCTAACGGCCAGGTGCCGCCTACGGACTAAAAGCAAGTGCCAGTGTCTGCCTCAGACTTTCACTAATATAGATGTGCATTTTCTCATGGAAAATACCAGCACGTAACCTGCCGCCCACCAAATTCCTGTACCTCCCCGTGCCAAGGACACGTTCCCAGCCGGCCGGCCTGATGTAGTGTCTTCGGCATGAAGAAAAATACAATCCTTCGATAAGGGCTGGCCTGAACCGGTTCTCTCCAAGCGAATAACACCTCCTAACTAAAACACTGCCTATGACCTAGAAGCTTCCCAAGCTGCCAGAGCAGGAGGAAAGATGGAGTTTCTCCCGTTTAAGGCCTACCAGGCCTGAATTCAGCACGGCTCCATGAAATACCCTCACTACAGAACAGATTACCCCTAATGCTAACAAATCTATCCCCTAGGATATGTATGCAAACCCTGATCTATGGGGAAGAACACAGGATCATGTCGAAGTGCCTAATAAATAGGCTCTATACACTACTCTAACCCTTAGACTTGAATGGAAAGAGACTGAAGTCACATTAGGCCCCTTTTAACACAAAAAGGCCGGGGAAATCGAGCAATACAGAGGCCCAGGATTCAGATGTCACTCCTACACGAGCGCTCCTCTGCGTCCTCCGCCCTGCTCTCGAGCAGGCATACACAGCCCTGGAGATCCTGGATTACGCGTTGATTATCCATGGCAAGTGAATGTAGTCTGGCCAGTGTTTTTCCCTATCTACAACTTTGTCCTCGAGTTTTGATGGTCATTGCACAAGAAGCTTAGTTCCATCACCAGGGAGCCAAGTTTCGTTTCAAGAAATACCCGGGAGCTGCAATGGCAACAAGCACACGGTTTAATTTATTCGCTTTCGGGGGGGGGGTTACTTCGTGACTCTGGGCATTGGACCGTCCGGGATGGTAGATGTAGGGTCAACCACCTTGTTAGACTGCAGGCATCGTCAACTGCAGCCTGCCTATGTTATCACGCACTGCTTCACCTGCAAGCAGTTGTCGAGAGGTTGCTTTGGCCTGCTCAGTGTCTCTCAAGAGGTGGGACCCCACGAGCCACATTTCCAAATCCCTCCTGCAAGTGACGCAGGTGGTGCGAGTGGCAGACACCAAGTCCACTGTGGATCTCCAATGGGGAGCGGGGAGGGGGAGAAGATAATAGCCGTCGGTGGCTGCCAGTAGCAGGAGACCACAACTTATGGTGTCCAAGCCATTCGTGGGTGCCTCCAGGAGGGTTGCCTAGATGTTAGTGCTGCACTCCTAATATGTCTTTCTATGTCTGCTTCCTGTCAAGGGTGCCCCCCTTCCCCTCCTACCACGGGGCATAGGGTCCCATTGGGCAGCCTCCAGTCCCACCACGGGGTCCGCACTTATGGAGGCCTGAACATAGAAGGATGGAAAGCAGCGCTAGGGGGAGTAAATGTGAAGGTCACTACCTCCCTCCCTCCGTAGCAGCATTGTCCGCAGTAGGCAATCACAGTCCTTCACTGGCAGCCCCATGGGCCAGATACCAGTGTGCGAGGCCCCCAGGGACCAGAAGACGTTGCTGCCATGCTCAGACCTGAGTGCCGTGGCCGGCCGCTGTTGGAAGACTGTAGGTGGCAGCAGTCTCAAGTCTATCAGGTTCGGGCCGGGTAATATCGACTCTAAGAGGACTCCTTGGGGGGCGGGGAGAGTGTACCTGATGTGAGCACAGAGGCAGGCCTTGAAGACAGGAATGCAGAAGGCCGCGACTCCATGCCGTCTGGGGATTCCACTCTGCTTCTCGCTGCAGGCCTGATCCTCGAGGCCACAGTCCCAACATGGCCATTTCATTTCATGGTCCAGGAGGCCGCCCCGGGCCAGAGAGCTGCACAGCACAGTGAAAAGGGATAGTTAGCCATGTGAATCGGCATGAAGGCTGGGCCGAGAGGTCAGATTATGGCAGATAGCAGGGCCGATGCCTCAGAGCTCTGTATCTGCCACCTTGGCTAATTAAGCCACACACCCCCACACTGTGCCTTAGTTTTAATAGTAAAATACAACCATTTGCTAAAATGTGAGCAATTTAAAGTGAAGAAACATGCATCATAAGACGTAATTAGCTGAATTTAAAGAAGAGAAAAGCATTAAACTTTAATGTTTCATAGAAACATTTTCCTACCCTTTAAATTTCTTCCATCTGCAAAATGACTGCGTTTTTCAGATATAAATATTCAGTGTCACTGGCCACTGGGAGTTAGATGTCTGCATTGCGTAATAAGTCTGAGTCAAGAACTGATGATTATCAGGCCCGTCTACCTGCAGCCTGGTAATAATGTAAAATAAACAGAGCCTTCCCTTAACTTTAAAAAGAAAACACAACACTTACTTATTGCAGTCATTATTTAAAAATGAACATAATGTGGCAAGCTACTCTAAAGGTGTCTGTGAGCTACTGGTGGCTCGCAGTCAACTGGTTGGTGACACCTGCCTTAGAATAATCCCCAGGCATCAGACTGAATTCGGAAACTTTTCAACATTTGGTCAAGTATTTTTTTTTTTTACTTTCCCTCCAAGTATGGTAGGATGTCCCCCCAAACCACGGGTGGGATTTAAGTCCTGTGGTTCCAGTCTCAGACAGATGTCTGTGACAGATCACCATCTAGTTTGCTTTTGGTGCCACGACTTCAAGACTTGTGAGGACTGCAGCACCATGAACCAAGGCACCAAGAGTGTGCTTCTTGAATTGTAGCTTCTAGTCGCCCAATGCTGGTCACTTCCCAAAGCTCCAGATCCCAGTTGCGAGGAAGGTCTCAAGCCTTTCCATAGAGTTGTTCCAGGCACTCGTTATCAAGCTCAAAGTCATCGGTTAAGTCCCACAAAAAGTCGAATAAATAAAGGAGGTCGAAGCGCACTTCGACTACATTGTGCCAGTCCAAATCTTCAGGCGAGGCACGGGAACCATGTCACTTTAGGTCCCGCTCCTACATGGAGCAACCCCTGCCCAACCTAGAGAATTTTAAGTCACACTGTACCTAGTTTTTAGACAGGCTAACCACTCTGGAGTGCCTTCAGGCCCCATGGATTCGGTGGGTCCCCCCGCACTGGATTTTTGCCAGCTGGCCCACCCTCGGCTCCCCTCAGGCCCCTTGAATCCGGTTCTGGTTCCGGTATGACTCTGATTGCAAGACGGCAACTGTCCCTAGAAACGTTCTAGTGACGTTGTTCCTGATACCACTGTGGCCCCAATCATGCCCGACTCTGATACGGAGTTGGATCAGTGTCTCCCGATGTCAGCTCTGGTCGGGAATCATTCTTCCGTGTCGAAGCCAGTGCCTCCTCTTTTCAACATAAAGAATTATGGAACAACCCTGTAACCCTAGGAACCTGGGCCAGTAAATACAAATATAGAATATTTGTTTTCCTGCGGGAGAGGTTTCAAGCCTAAACCTCTGAGGCAGAATACAATTTAATGATCCAGAATGAATCAGGGAAGATTAAACAGCTAATTGAATTCAGTATAACATATCACAATGCAGATGCTCAAAATACGACGCAGTGAAAGAGACATCAGTGAAATAGATGTATCGGTGCTGTACAATAATGATATATATATATATATATATACACACACACATATATATATGCACTCAATATGTACATCGGTCTTTACGGGCAGATTAGGTAAATAAATCTTGACAAGACTCTCAGTAAGAGTGCATTATGATTTTTGTGATCAATCATATCAGTCCACTAGTATATTTGTCCATGTTTCGACCCTGTAAAGAACAATTTGTCATGGTCATCATCAGGACAACAAAATAAAAGGAGCAACCTGTAAGGAAAAAGAAGGACATCAAAATAGCATATACCCGGGATACAATTTGGGTAATAAAAATATGTCATCGTCTGGGGACACCTACCAGTATGGGGAAATAATCCCACGATAAATAGAATAAATCAAAGCAATATGGTATAATCGGTTATGGATACTCATTTTGGGAGTGAGATAGCACACATAAATATATTCATGATCTCTCGGTTATGTGGGTAGAAACCAAAGAATAGGTTAAATCATGAAAACTCCTCAGTAGAGTGGGGTTGAAGTAGCAGATGAGTACGCGCTGAAACCAGAGGCAGAAAGAATAAGTGTTTATTCAAATCAAAAACAGACTAAAAGTGGATAACAAACAGGAACTCTCCCATAGGGTGGGTAACTAAACTCAAATTGACGAAAATCAGTGCAGTCGATGACAGAGGAACCTGTACATAAACTGACAGATCGTGGAAAAGCAGTCAAGAGCAATTCAGTAGATGAAAGATCTGAGCTGTGCAATTCCATGTCACAAGACTAAGAAATGACCTGTAGAAAATGAAGGCAACAATAACAAACCACCTCCTGTATAAACAGGTGTCTAATTCCATCTTTGATTATGTGATCTATATGATGTGGTATCAGCAGTGCTTTGCTTTCTAAAATGATAACAGACCACCATTTAGTGCTCTAGGTGTATTGAATTCTTTCTAGCTACAGCTTAGCAACCAGAGAAAGGCACAACGGAGAGGCAACACACAACTGAAGGGCAAAGGAAAGAGGAGCTCTGCTATCTAAAATACAGAGGACTGTCACAATTTGTATCAACCAGGAGGAGGAAGGATCTTTACCAGCAAGTGTGCAAAACTGTTATCCTATCTAAAGTCTAAAGACACAACCACCCAAAAAAATCCTTCCTCATATTATGAGTATGATAAGTTTTAGTGACCATTGTAGTTATTGGTTAAATCAGAAATTAAAGATGCAAAATACCACACGCATATAGGAGAGTGAGAATAACACGAGTGCTTTATCAGCCATGTTGACCGTTCAGGAAACAAAGTCATGGCATGTAGAAAATATATACCTGACCCAGAGACACTAAGCGAAAAATCAAACACATGCAGTGAGAGCTTTAGTTTGTCATCAGAACTAAAGCACCATCACTAAACGCAAACAGATGAAAATAAATTCAAATGCACTGAATGTGTAAAGAGCTTCATTCATTTATCAACACTATAAAGACATCAGCGGACACATATAGGGGAACAACTTTTAAGGTGCAGTGAATGCGTGAAAAGCTTTAGTCGGTTATCACACCTACAAGAACATCCGCGAATGCACACAGTGGAAAAGCCATTTGGGTGCAGTGAGTGTGCGAACAGCTTAAGTCGGTTATCACATCTACAAGAACATCAGCGTATGCATGCAGGAGAAAAACCACTTGGGTGTAGTGAGTGTGTGAACAGCTTAAGTCAGTTATCACATCTGCAAGAACATCAGCGAATGCACACGGGGGACAAACCATTTGGGTGCAGTGAGTGTGTGAAGAGCTTTCGTGATTTATCAACCCTAAAAAGACATCTGCAAACACACGCATGGGTAAAGCCTTTCAAGTGCAGTGAATGTGTGAAGAGTTTTTGTTGGTTATCACACCTACAAATACATCAGCGACCCCACACCGTAGAAAAAACATCCACATTTTGTATATGTGTGAAGAGTTGGAGGCAGTTATCAGACTTACAAAGACATCCGCAAACAAACACAGGGGAAACCCCCATGCCAGGGTGTGAATATGGGAGTAGTTTTATTGACTCTTCCACATTAAGGAATCATCGAGGCATACCCACAGGGGTAAAAACCATCCAAGTGCAGTGATTGTGTGAAGAGCTTTAGTCAATTATCAAACTACAAATACATCACTGAACAAGCATAGAAGTAATTTATTGAGATGCAGTAAATTTGGCAAGAATTTTACTGCATCAACAATAATACTGACACATATATGGACATACACATAAGCAAAAAGGTGCAGTTATTGTGTGATGGAGGAATAACGGAAAATAATTAAATTACAAATATATGGAACATTTAAATACCAGATGATAAAAAGCATATGATAAAAGACCTGACTAGTCAGAATAAAGAAAAGCAGAGATATGTGTAGGATTCTAAAAGTGTCTGTATGAAACTGGATTATTGGTTGAAGGGGAAGAGAGCCCTATTCTAATAATAATCACAGTCCTTGTCATGGTGAACCACAAAAGTCACTAAATAAACCTAAGGTTAACCCTCTGGTTAAGCAGTCAGGCTCAACTTAGGGGCAATGTGTAAAGTATTTATGTAGCACTCTAACAGTAATAAAGTGAAAACGCTACACAAGAGGGGAAAAATCCTTAACCAATTAAAAAAAAAGTAGGATATTTTAATAAATAAACTGGTACCATGACAACAAAAATCAAATCAGTAGACTGTGTTATAAGTCTTTACAGTTTTTCTTAAAAAATAGCACCAAAAGGCGCAGAGCACCAATTGTGAGTTTCTGATTGCACCGAACCGGGACAAAGTCATAAGTTCAGCGCAGTGGCGGCTGGTGACATTTGAAAGTGGTGAGGGGGGCCGCCAAAACATTATTGCCGTACTGCACTGCGGCGAGCGAGCGAAGCAAGCAAGCCCTGAACAATCTACAAGGTTTTTGGATGGGGTTCTCCCCCCTGAGAAAATTTTGAAAAAAGAGTGGGTAATTGGTGCAAATTTGAGGAAGCAGGAAGGTTAATAAAGCAATACGATTTAACTATTTATTATTTACGAAATGGCCAATTTTTATGAGCTATAGAGGACAATCTTTGCGTATGATGATGTTATAATTTGCCCATATGAACTTTTGAACACACTGATAATGGTTTTAAACTATACAATAAATACATTCATTGACTGTGCAGTGCTGTACATCAATATGATGACACTACTTCCTTAAATTAATTTTCTGTTTTCATGCAAGAAACGCCATTTAAAAAAAAGTGCAACAGTGACTTCACTACAACATTCTGAATGAGAGAGCCAAGGGAAGTTGTGTGACGGAGTGAACCCAAGAGGAGCTGTGTGAGGGAGAGTTTGTGCTATATAAAACTGCAAAAGAAGGAAAGAAAGAGAGGGCCATAAACACAGCGTCCTCCCGCTCTCATATGGGCACAGCAGTTCCAGGCTTTGGTGCATGCTTCAGGCTGGGGCACAAACACAAGTGTGAGGATTCAAAAACAAAGGACCGGGGGAGGAGCCAAGATGGCGACCGGAGCAGACGCTTGAGCGCCCGGCTCCGTCGGCCCTTGGCCTCGGACTATCATCCTGATTCCTATCCTCGCCGATTTTCGAGGTGCAACGTGTGCGACGACGCGCTGACCGCGCCGCCGCTTTCCCGGAGTCTTAGCCCGCCCGGATGCCGGAGTTCTTGGTGCCTTTGTTCTCCGCACTGGACCCCTGCTTTATTGTGGCCTCGGCCGGCCCCCTGGAGGCTCCGCAGTCACCGGACCCGCTGGTGCAAATCTGAGCCCCGCGGTCCCGGTCCCGCCTCACACCACGGACTGTCGCCAGAAGAGCCGGGGGAGAGACGCCCGGACACCTCCTGCACCCTGATGGGCTGGAGCTAGAGGGTAGGCCCCGGTGTGGCGGGTCTCCTGCCCCGCTCCGTGGACCGCGCTGTGGAAGGCTGCAGACCCCCTTCTTCTATCGCCTAGTCGGCTGCAAAGAGAGCCCGAGGGAGGGAAAGCGACTGTTGGCTTTCACCTGTTGCGGCGCAGACCTGAGGGGAATTGTCTCCTGGTCACGACCCCCCCCCTGGCCACGGTATCGTTCAGCGGTAAAACATGGCGTTGAGTGCCTGCTCGCTGCTGGGGGGTGATGCTCCGGTCTCGCCCGCTGCCCGCTTCGCCCTCCCTCTACCAGACTCCAGCTCCCCAGTGCCGTCCCGGATTGCCGCCGATGTGGGGGCGCAGCTTCCGCTGACATACGGCTCCGTTCTGGCTGCCCTGCGGGACTTTCGTCTGCAATTGTGTGTTGGCTTGCAAACGCTGGGTGAGCGGTTCGACTCCATACTGTCTGCTGCGGAGCGTCCCGTTTGTGATCAACAAGACGTGAGTCTGCCAGTGCTTTGGTCCACTTGCGGGGACGCAACGACTGTGTATAACTGTGCTACACTGGTGTCTGCATCTGGCTTTCCCGGCACCCAGGATCAATCGCTCTCCTGCTCAATGGCGGATACTTTGTTTCCCCGTTCATTGCTGCCTGCTTTGTTGTTGCCTGCCTCACCGCGTCCGCAAGAGTATCCAGCTGAGCTACACCTGACGTCCTCGAGGAACCGTTCACGGTGGCCTACGGCGTCTTTTATGTGGAACTCCTGTACTTTACAGGCCAGGTCTGGATTTTATATGGTGTGCAAGGGGACCTCAATAGATGATCGGCGGCCATTTTGTGACTCTACTTCTCCATCTTCTTCCAAGCGGTCATATTGTCTTTGTCTGCACGGGATGCGGGGCCTCCATGAGGGGGCTGGTCTAATCTTAAGCCCGCGATCGGGCCAGGGCTAGATTGCTTTATATCACCATGGTTTCACGGACGGGCTGGACTGGGACTGGAACTGTTTGCATATGTTGTGCGCACTCGTCGCGATCTGTCTGCCTTCATTTAATTGTTGTGACATGTTATCTTCACACGACCGCCTTTGGGTGTAGTGGGGTTTCAGTGTGTGGAGGTGTGGCTGGCCGGTGGTTTCGGGCGCTCCAAGGTTACGTGGGCTCCTCCCCGCCTTCTTTCTTCTTTGTTTTCTTATTTTCTTTACTCTATTCCTACTTTCTCTCTCGTCTATATTTCGGGTTCATTGGGCGACAGGCACTATGCTGGGGGGGGGGGCAGGCCGTAGCCTCCGCATTGGTGTAGGGTGGGGGGGTAATTTACTGTTTCGTTTTAGTTCTATGGGCCTCTTTCTTCCATGTCTCTGCGCTATACTTGTTTCGATTCGGGGTCCGGGTGTGGGGTGGATTGAGTGGGGGCGGCTTTGAAGGGGTGCGTATTTACTCATGTGATTATCCTGTTATCGAACTGCATCGCCTCACTATATGAGATTTTCTATGGCTGTTTTAACGATGCTGCTGCTCTCCCGTGTAGTGAAGCCATCTTGCGGACTCGAATCTCCTTGGTTCTATCCTCTACTGACTTTTTTCTCGATAAAATTATTTTGAAAACCTTAAAATTAACCTTCACTTCTCCTTCCCCTGGTGTCAAGGATCCCTCCAGTGTATGAATCCTGAATCGTTGCTAATCTTGACCATTGATGCACAGGGGATGTAATGTTTGTCTCTGTGCTCAACCGTATTGTGGCCGGCCTGATGGTTGTAGGCCCGTATTTGTTCTTTTACTATGCACAAATAAAGGTTTTAAAAAAAAAAAAAAAAACAAAGGACCATGAACAATAGCCCTGAAACAGCATGTGCATAGCGCTTAAAGCCACAGGTAAGCCGGTTTTTTAAAGTTTGTTGAGCGACAGGGATTCATATATTCCAAATTCATTGCTGGAAGCCCTGAACGAGGGGAGGAAGAGTGAATAAATGAAAGCACAACTGTGTGTATGGCAAGTGTTAACTATAGCATGGTGAGTTCAGTCTGCTGGGCCGGCTCTGTGCTCCTTCTTTGATCTTCTAGCGAGGAGGCCTCAGTCATTGGCCTTTGTCTGCAAAAGTCACCAACCGGTGATAAGAGGTTATTATTGCCTTCACCTTGGACCTCTGCCGATCGTCGAGCGTGCCCGCGGCCACCAGGCGACGTTCAGGGAGTCTGACGTCAGCACAGTCGCACATTACTTGATTCTACCCGCAACGGATTTGTGCAAAGTGGAAAGGTATTTTCTGGAACTATTTTGTATTCACACTTTAATTTGAGATTTCTCGTTGCACTGGTTGAACAGGACGTTTTGGTTAGACAATCAACAATTGCCATAGTTGAGCAATAATCTTGCTTTCTTCACACAACATCACATTGTCAGAATTTGTTTTTTAATTTGACATGTCATTTTATAATGTTCCCTTTAAATCTACACTTCGGGCATTTTAATGAAGGCAGAACGTTAGCACAGCAACATGTATATTTATTTTCCCAAAACTGACATTAATCTATGACGTTCTCGGACGAAACTGCAAAGGCCTTTGCGTCCCCACACACAAAAGCAAAAACAAACAGCAGCTTCATTGACGTCATCTTCCACAGGTCGTGCATGAGGCCTGGTTGGAGAAGTACACTTGTGACTCAGATGGCATGCAGGGCGCATGCCTCTGATATGTAACAGAGTTAAAATATGACTGTACTGGGACATACGTGTATTTGACATCTCAATGGGGGTCGTTCAAAGGGGGTGTAATACAAATAATAACAATCCAGGGAACCAGAGTGAAGTGAAGGCAGGTTTATTCTTGGAATGTCGTTCCAACATAATACTAGGTTCCTCATCATATCGAAAAAAACAGAAAAAGGTACTAAGTCAAACAACACAGAACAAAAGGGCCACTAGGAAGCTATGAACAAAGTGAGAGAACCTCTCCGGATAATCAATACATCATTGTGTCAGAAGTAAAGAGTCCATCAGCCCACCCTTATTGGCGGAGCTTCGTCATTTGAGACTCTAAGGGGTCAAAGTCTGGGCCAACACTATCGAACCAGCCGGCTCTGCTGAGTGCCCGACCTAATGATCCCAGATCGTCGAGACTCCTGACACAATGTGTGATCCAATTAGTTAAGACTCAAAAGAAAACTAAAACATAAGTGCAGTGCTAAAATATGATAGTGTGCTAAAAATGACTACGTGGGCAAAAAGCTATCTTTAATAAGGATTGACCAGGTGTCATGTCTAAAAGGACCAAATAGTCTTGAAAGAATAGACTATTACTTGATTTGGTCTCATAGGGTCGACATGTTTCAGCCGAAATGGTCAACTGACCCGGCTTTCTTCAGGACCTATATAGATGGAGCTAAGGCTAATGCAAAAGTGATATGTCTAGTGAAACAATGTGAAAAACGAAAAAATCATAGAGTTATGTGGCAACAGCCACCCTACCAGGCAAGCAGTTTTTTGCTCGGGTATAGGACTTGATCCTCTTTCCCAGCTTTCTGTGGGAGGACAGCCTCACCTCACCCGGCTGATTGCTCGGAGAAGGAGGCACCGCTCTATCCGTCGATACCTCGAGCCGGACTCCGCGCTTCCTAGTGGCCCTTTTGTTCTGTGTTGTTTGACTTAGTACCTTTTTCTGTTTTTTTCTGTGTATTCTGGGGAACAAAGGTACTTTAGTCGTTAAACTAGTTTCCCCTTGGACCCTTGTATATATGGTGTTTTCGGTCCTCATCATATCGGCCTAAACATTTCAACTCACAATGTGGAAGCTAGTATTCTCAATTCTGCAATGTACTCTTCCACTGTTTCTTCAATATTTTGTTTTCTTTTAAAGAAGTTGTGTCGTTCCAACATAATACTAGGTTCCTCATCATATTGCTTTGATAAGCGAGCACGTGCCTCCTTATAAGTGTCCCAGTCATCACCAGAACCTGTACGAGTGATGTGAGGTAAATTATCAAAGACTTTTTGTGCCGCAAGGCCAATACAACTATATACTATATGCCTGATGGGTGTAAGGGAAAAGCGAAACTAGCGCTCCAACAGGAATTCACATTAATATTTGAGAAATTGCGCCAAATATGTGCGGTGCTATCAAGATAGGGAAAAACACCCAATTCCCTAAATAACTCAATCACAGGATTGATAAGACTAAAAAACAGCTGTTGATGCACACGCAATCAATTTAGATGTAAGTACACAAATTAGGTAACAAATGACATAGATTCGAACTCTTATTCTTCTTTATTCTTGAAAAAAGATCTTCCACTCCCAACGCGTTTCGTCGCGAACGGGATTAACCCAAGCGACTTCCTCAGGGCTGGAAGTAATGAAATTACAATAAATCTTAATGTCCATCTAATATACATAGAGATACATTTACATAGATCAGTAGTAGATGACAGCAAAAGACAAAATACGTTTTACAAGAAACATAATACTGTTTCAATTTCGCTGTGACATATTCTTTACATGAAACATAATATTGTTTCAATTACTTTCCAATTGTAATTTCCATTTCAAATATTCTCTCATTGTTAAACATGTGTGTTGACCAATTTCTGTAAAAAACCAAGTGCCCTATTTGACCAGAAACCTAAAACCCTAAACTGGATATCATGCATTAAACGCACCCAAAACAGAAGTGCAGCTCACCCCAAATAAAAAAGTGATATCGCATGCTCTAAACACTAATTACTGACTCCTACCTTAACGTATCCTTGGTTCATAAATTCCTATCAATTTATAATGAGAATATTCACAGTTAGTGACCGCTAAATACGGGAGACAAGGTGACGTCACTCACTTAATAATTCATTAGCCACGTGAAATTTACTAAACATACTTGCTCACCTCGTTAATCCTTAGATAATCTGTCATTCAACATCCATTATTCATTTGAATTCGTATTTCACAAATCGCTAAGTTTTCCCTAATTGAGGATAACCAAGACTAATATGTAACTCATAAATTAACATCGTGTCCTCATGTATATTCAATAAAAAAGATTAGGAAAGCCTTCCAAAAAGTCCTCACCTTCAAATAAAGATGTCAAAATTCATGCCAATACACATCCACAAATCGTCGGACACGAACGGTATTTAAGTCCGAGAGTGCTTCAAGTTCAGGACCTATGAATCAAAATTAGGACCAACTAATCCAGTGAAATAAGTTGAATTCCTTAAAAAAACACTATGCAGTAACACAATCATCCAATAAAACAATGCGCTCACCTTGTATAATTCATTTTTTCAATCGTAATTATAATCCAATTATTCACAAAGTCTCGAGGTACCCTAGAGTACTGGGACCTATGATAAATCAAAGAAATTTTTCACGAATAATCCCTACTCCTGAAATAACCCAAAACGCAGCTGCAAACTTCAAAGCGTTTCCGCTTACCTTCAATATAACCAAAACGCTGCCCGAATACAGGCTACACCAACTAACGCGGGAACACATGCATCACATTATACACTCCCGGCAAGAAACATAGTAGAGGTGACTAATTTCCAAAGTATTATTGGGCGCCATCTTTAAACGGTACTGTAACAGCGCACCAGCATTACAGTAAACGGTAATTCAGCTATTAGCCCCCAAAAAATATTATCAATCCCTGAGTAAAATAAGAAATAAGAAACTCGACTGTCGTCTCATATATTTTAGCTCAAAATTAGAACAATTTCCAGGCCCATACATCCTACACATAAGAGGTGACTAACCTCCTATATATGGAAATGGGCGCCATTACTCAATGGTAAAATTAACCAAAGAGGTAAACAAAATCACGTGAACAATTGTAATTCATACCAAAATTATTATTGTTATTCCTAAATAATGCGTTTATCATTGTGTCCCATTAATTAATAAAAAGAACAGTAATCGACCGTCAATAATCTGTGTTTAGTTGCATGCATAATTCAATATAATGATGCCATGTGATAAATGGGCATCCCATAAATAGTATCTATTGAAAATATTGGTTGCATATATATCTCTGCAAACAAAACATACCATATTAAATTTGAACCCACAGTATTAGAAAGTTACCAACTGCCATACAATGAAGTATTCATATCAATTAATCCCCAAGTAAGGGATTACTTAATTTCCCAGAAAATACTGTAACTCATGGTCGTAATTAAGTCCCGATTCGACCGCCCTTAAGCGCATGATCCACCTTGCCTCCCGTCTCCGCAAATGCAGCTCTCTATCCCCACCTCGTGGGTCTAATTTCATATGTTCTATTCCCATAAATTGGAAGGACTTAGATGGACCCAGTGCAGAGCAATTAGAAATATGGTCGGCAATCGGATACCGACAATCATTAGATTTCACCGCTCTGAAATGTTCGCTAATACGTTCCTTTAGTGGTCTAATTGTACTGCCTACATAAACTTTCTGGCATTTGCATACAATAAGATAAACCATATATTTGGTAGTACAATTTATATTGGACAAAATGTCAAATGTATGGCCCTTGTCATCTATAAACTGTATTACTCTGTCCTTGGCAAATTTGCACATACTGCAATGACCACATTTGTAAAATCCTGTGCTCAGTCGTGAAAGCCATCCCTCCTCTTTTTTGTCAATGGGGTAGCTAGGACTTAGTATTGTACCTAGTGTTTTACCTCTCCGAAAGGTAATTTGCGGTTTATCCCCCAAACAGTCATTCAAAGTTCTGTCAGCTTTCAGTATATGCCAATGTTTTCTAAGGCTTTTGTATAATGTCGTGCTCAAAGAATTATAATCCGCCACCAATCTGATCTTAGATAATTCCTGTGTCATTAGGCGAACTGGCTTCAGTGTGGATGCTCTCTTAATCTTAAAAGCCCTATTTTTCGCTTTCAATACATCCTGTCTAGAATAGCCCCTTTGGTAAAAACGTCTTTCCATATCTGTAATGCATGAAATAAATTTACTGTCTTCACTACAGTCTCTACGTGCTCTTAACATTTCTCCATATGGGATTGCTGTTAATTGATGCTTAGGATGCGCACTATCCGCATGCAAGATAGCGTTGCATGCTGTGGGTTTTCGGTACATATTGCTATGAATCCTATTTTCTTTAACATAAAGTTCCACGTCAAGAAACACTATGTTTGTAGAACTGGCCAGTGATGTAAACTTAATATTTAGTTCATTATCATTAAGATAATTAGTGAATTCTTGTAATAACTCCATGGTGCCAGTCCAAATCATCAGGCAGTCATCTATATAGCGTCCCCAGTAAAGGATTTGATCATTCCAACGACTGCCCGATGGACCCCATACCAGCATTTCCTCTACCCAACCCATGAACAGATTCGCATAGGCCGGCGAAAATCTTGAGCCCATGGCTACTCCTTGCTTTTGCCTGAACCAATCCCCCTTGAAAAGAAAATAGTTGTTGCACAAAATTAGTTCCGTCATAGATAGTAACATCTTAGTATGCTCCCACTGGCTGGCAGGTCTTTTAGACAAAAAATGGTTAACTGCTTTTAAACCCAACTCATTTCGTATACTGGTATATAATGATACCACATCAAGCGTAACAAGTATCATATCCGGTTCCCATACAATATCACTTAGAATATTAAGAAGATGCCTTGTATCCTTAATATACGATGGTAGATTGACCACAATTGGCTGCAAAAATACATCCACATATTGCGATAATCGCTCAGTAGGCCCTCCAATACCTGACACAATCGGCCTCCCTGGTGGAAAAGGGAGGCCTTTGTGAATCTTTGGTAATGTGTAAAGGCATGGGTATCTAGGGCGATTCACTTTCAAATATAAGAACTCATCATCATCATCAAGTAAATTATTTGCATGCCAATTAGTAAGCAAACCATTAATTACGGTGACAAGAGAAAAAATAGGATTGTGAACAACTCTTTAATAACATTGAACACCATTCAGTTGCATATAGATTTCCTGCTCATACTCTTTCTTGTTCATCAAGACCAAATTACCTCCTTTGTCTGCCTTCGTGATTTATCAACCCTAAAAAGACATCTGCAAACACACGCATGGGTAAAGCCTTTCAAGTGCAGTGAATGTGTGAAGAGTTTTTGTTGGTTATCACACCTACAAATACATCAGCGACCCCACACCGTAGAAAAAACATCCACATTTTGTATATGTGTGAAGAGTTGGAGGCAGTTATCAGACTTACAAAGACATCCGCAAACAAACACAGGGGAAACCCCCATGCCAGGGTGTGAATATGGGAGTAGTTTTATTGACTCTTCCACATTAAGGAATCATTGAGGCATACCCACAGGGGTAAAAACCATCCAAGTGCAGTGATTGTGTGAAGAGCTTTAGTCAATTATCAAACTACAAATACATCACTGAACAAGCATAGAAGTAATTTATTGAGATGCAGTAAATTTGGCAAGAATTTTACTGCATCAACAATAATACTGACACATATATGGACATACACATAAGCAAAAAGGTGCAGTTATTGTGTGATGGAGGAATAACGGAAAATAATTAAATTACAAATATATGGAACATTTAAATACCAGATGATAAAAAGCATATGATAAAAGACCTGACTAGTCAGAATAAAGAAAAGCAGAGATATGTGTAGGATTCTAAAAGTGTCTGTATGAAACTGGATTATTGGTTGAAGGGGAAGAGAGCCCTATTCTAATAATAATCACAGTCCTTGTCATGGTGAACCACAAAAGTCACTAAATAAACCTAAGGTTAACCCTCTGGTTAAGCAGTCAGGCTCAACTTAGGGGCAATGTGTAAAGTATTTATGTAGCACTCTAACAGTAATAAAGTGAAAACGCTACACAAGAGGGGAAAAATCCTTAACCAATTTAAAAAAAAGTAGGATATTTTAATAAATAAACTGGTACCATGACAACAAAAATCAAATCAGTAGACTGTGTTATAAGTCTTTACAGTTTTTCTTAAAAAATAGCACCAAAAGGCGCAGAGCACCAATTGTGAGTTTCTGATTGCACCGAACCGGGACAAAGTCATAAGTTCAGCGCAGTGGCGGCTGGTGACATTTGAAAGTGGTGAGGGGGGCCGCCAAAACATTATTGCCGTGCTGCACTGCGGCGAGCGAGCGAAGCAAGCAAGCCCTGAACAATCTACAAGGTTTTTGGATGGGGTTCTCCCCCCTGAGAAAATTTTGAAAAAAGAGTGGGTAATTGGTGCATTTTCAAGCAAATTTGAGGAAGCAGGAAGGTTAATAAAGCAATACGATTTAACTATTTATTATTTACGAAATGGCCAATTTTTATGAGCTATAGAGGACAATCTTTGCGTATGATGATGTTATAATTTGCCCATATGAACTTTTGAACACACTGATAATGGTTTTAAACTATACAATAAATACATTCATTGACTGTGCAGTGCTGTACATCAATATGATGACACTACTTCCTTAAATTAATTTTCTGTTTTCATGCAAGAAACGCCATTTAAAAAAAAGTGCAACAGTGACTTCACTACAACATTCTGAATGAGAGAGCCAAGGGAAGTTGTGTGACGGAGTGAACCCAAGAGGAGCTGTGTGAGGGAGAGTTTGTGCTATATAAAACTGCAAAAGAAGGAAAGAAAGAGAGGGCCATAAACACAGCGTCCTCCCGCTCTCATATGGGCACAGCAGTTCCAGGCTTTGGTGCATGCTTCAGGCTGGGGCACAAACACAAGTGTGAGGATTCTAAAACAAAGGACCATGAACAATAGCCCTGAAACAGCATGTGCATAGCGCTTAAAGCCACAGGTAAGCCGGTTTTTTAAAGTTTGTTGGGCGACAGGGATTCATATATTCCAAATTCATTGCTGGAAGCCCTGAACGAGGGGAGGAAGAGTGAATAAATGAAAGCACAACTGTGTGTATGGCAAGTGTTAACTATAGCATGGTGAGTTCAGTCTGCTGGGCCGGCTCTGTGCTCCTTCTTTGATCTTCTAGCGAGGAGGCCTCAGTCATTGGCCTTTGTCAGCAAAAGTCACCAACCGGTGATAAGAGGTTATTATTGCCTTCACCTTGGACCTCTGCCGATCGTCGAGCGTGCCCGCGGCCACCAGGCGACGTTCAGGGAGTCTGACGTCAGCACAGTCGCACATTACTTCATTCTACCCGCAACGGATTTGTGCAAAGTGGAAAGGTATTTTCTGGAACTATATTGTATTCACACTTTAATTTGAGATTTCTCGTTGCACTGGTTGAACAGGACGTTTTGGTTAGACAATCAACAATTGCCATAGTTGAGCAATAATCTTGCTTTCTTCACACAACATCACATTGTCAGAATTTGTTTTTTAATTTGACATGTCATTTTATAATGTTCCCTTTAAATCTACTCTTCGGGCATTTTAATGAAGGCAGAACGTTAGCACAGCAACATGTATATTTATTTTCCCAAAACTGACATTAATCTATGACGTTCTCAGACGAAACTGCAAAGGCCTTTGCGTCCCCACACACAAAAGCAAAAACAAACAGCAGCTTCATTGACGTCATCTTCCACAGGTCGTGCATGAGGCCTGGTTGGAGAAGTACACTTGTGACTCAGATGGCATGCAGGGCGCATGCCTCTGATATGTAACAGAGTTAAAATATGACTGTACTGGGACATACGTGTATTTGACATCTCAATGGGGGTCGTTCAAAGGGGGTGTAATACAAATAATAACAATCCAGGGAACCAGAGTGAAGTGAAGGCAGGTTTATTCTTGGAATGTCGTTCCAACATAATACTAGGTTCCTCATCATATCGAAAAAAACAGAAAAAGGTACTAAGTCAAACAACACAGAACAAAAGGGCCACTAGGAAGCTATGAACAAAGTGAGAGAACCTCTCTGGATAATCAATACATCATTGTGTCAGAAGTAAAGAGTCCATCAGCCCACCCTTATTGGCGGAGCTTCGTCATTTGAGACTCTAAGGGGTCAAAGTCTGGGCCAACACTATCGAACCAGCCGGCTCTGCTGAGTGCCCGACCTAATGATCCCAGATCGTCGAGACTCCTGACACAATGTGTGATCCAATTAGTTAAGACTCAAAAGAAAACTAAAACATAAGTGCAGTGCTAAAATATGATAGTGTGCTAAAAATGACTACGTGGGCAAAAAGCTATCTTTAATAAGGATTGACCAGGTGTCATGTCTAAAAGGACCAAATAGTCTTGAAAGAATAGACTATTACTTGATTTGGTCTCATAGGGTCGACATGTTTCAGCCGAAATGGTCAACTGACCCGGCTTTCTTCAGGACCTATATAGATGGAGCTAAGGCTAATGCAAAAGTGATATGTCTAGTGAAACAATGTGAAAAACGAAAAAATCATAGAGTTATGTGGCAACAGCCACCCTACCAGGCAAGCAGTTTTTTGCTCGGGTATAGGACTTGATCCTCTTTCCCAGCTTTCTGTGGGAGGACAGCCTCACCTCACCCGGCTGATTGCTCGGAGAAGGAGGCACCGCTCTATCCGTCGATACCTCGAGCCGGACTCCGCGCTTCCTAGTGGCCCTTTTGTTCTGTGTTGTTTGACTTAGTACCTTTTTCTGTTTTTTTCTGTGTATTCTGGGGAACAAAGGTACTTTAGTCGTTAAACTAGTTTCCCCTTGGACCCTTGTATATATGGTGTTTTCGGTCCTCATCATATCGGCCTAAACATTTCAACTCACAATGTGGAAGCTAGTATTCTCAATTCTGCAATGTACTCTTCCACTGTTTCTTCAATATTTTGTTTTCTTTTAAAGAAGTTGTGTCGTTCCAACATAATACTAGGTTCCTCATCATATTGCTTTGATAAGCGAGCACGTGCCTCCTTAGAAGTGTCCCAGTCATCACCAGAACCTGTACGAGTGATGTGAGGTAAATTATCAAAGACTTTTTGTGCCGCAAGGCCAATACAACTATATACTATATGCCTGATGGGTGTAAGGGAAAAGCGAAACTAGCGCTCCAACAGGAATTCACATTAATATTTGAGAAATTGCGCCAAATATGTGCGGTGCTATCAAGATAGGGAAAAACACCCAATTCCCTAAATAACTCAATCACAGGATTGATAAGACTAAAAAACAGCTGTTGATGCACACGCAATCAATTTAGATGTAAGTACACAAATTAGGTAACAAATGACATAGATTCGAACTCTTATTCTTCTTTATTCTTGAAAAAAGATCTTCCACTCCCAACGCGTTTCGTCGCGAACGGGATTAACCCAAGCGACTTCCTCAGGGCTGGAAGTAATGAAATTACAATAAATCTTAATGTCCATCTAATATACATAGAGATACATTTACATAGATCAGTAGTAGATGACAGCAAAAGACAAAATACGTTTTACAAGAAACATAATACTGTTTCAATTTCGCTGTGACATATTCTTTACATGAAACATAATATTGTTTCAATTACTTTCCAATTGTAATTTCCATTTCAAATATTCTCTCATTGTTAAACATGTGTGTTGACCAATTTCTGTAAAAAACCAAGTGCCCTATTTGACCAGAAACCTAAAACCCTAAACTGGATATCATGCATTAAACGCACCCAAAACAGAAGTGCAGCTCACCCCAAATAAAAAAGTGATATCGCATGCTCTAAACACTAATTACTGACTCCTACCTTAACGTACCCTTGGTTCATAAATTCCTATCAATTTATAATGAGAATATTCACAGTTAGTGACCGCTAAATACGGGAGACAAGGTGACGTCACTCACTTAATTCATTAGCCACGTGAAATTTACTAAACATACTTGCTCACCTCGTTAATCCTTAGATAATCTGTCATTCAACATCCATGATTCATTTGAATTCGTATTTCACAAATCGCTAAGTTTTCCCTAATTGAGGATAACCAAGACTAATATGTAACTCATAAATTAACATCGTGTCCTCATGTATATTCAATAAAAAAGATTAGGAAAGCCTTCCAAAAAGTCCTCACCTTCAAATAAAGATGTCAAAATTCATGCCAATACACATCCACAAATCGTCAGACACGAACGGTATTTAAGTCCGAGAGTGCTTCAAGTTCAGGACCTATGAATCAAAATTAGGACCAACTAATCCAGTGAAATAAGTTGAATTCCTTAAAAAAACACTATGCAGTAACACAATCATCCAATAAAACAATGCGCTCACCTTGTATAATTCATTTTTTCAATCGTAATTATAATCCAATTATTCACAAAGTCTCGAGGTACCCTAGAGTACTGGGACCTATGATAAATCAAAGAAATTTGTCACGAATAATCCCTACTCCTGAAATAACCAAAAACGCAGCTGCAAACTTCAAAGCGTTTCCGCTTACCTTCAATATAACCAAAACGCTGCCCGAATACAGGCTACACCAACTAACGCGGGAACACATGCATCACATTATACACTCCCGGCAAGAAACATAGTAGAGGTGACTAATTTCCAAAGTATTATTGGGCGCCATCTTTAAACGGTACTGTAACAGCGCACCAGCATTACAGTAAACGGTAATTCAGCTATTAGCCCCCAAAAAATATTATCAATCCCTGAGTAAAATAAGAAATAAGAAACTCGACTGTCGTCTCATATATTTTAGCTCAAAATTAGAACAATTTCCAGGCCCATACATCCTACACATAAGAGGTGACTAACCTCCTATATATGGAAATGGGCGCCATTACTCAATGGTAAAATTAACCAAAGAGGTAAACAAAATCACGTGAACAATTGTAATTCATACCAAAATTATTATTGTTATTCCTAAATAATGCGTTTATCATTGTGTCCCATTAATTAATAAAAAGAACAGTAATCGACCGTCAATAATCTGTGTTTAGTTGCATGCATAATTCAATATAATGATGCCATGTGATAAATGGGCATCCCATAAATAGTATCTATTGAAAATATTGGTTGCATATATATCTCTGCAAACAAAACATACCATATTAAATTTGAACCCACAGTATTAGAAAGTTACCAACTGCCATACAATGAAGTATTCATATCAATTAATCCCCAAGTAAGGGATTACTTAATTTCCCAGAAAATACTGTAACTCATGGTCGTAATTAAGTCCCGATTCGACCGCCCTTAAGCGCATGATCCACCTTGCCTCCCGTCTCCGCAAATGCAGCTCTCTATCCCCACCTCGTGGGTCTAATTTCACATGTTCTATTCCCATAAATTGGAAGGACTTAGATGGACCCAGTGCAGAGCAATTAGAAATATGGTCGGCAATCGGATACCGACAATCATTAGATTTCACCGCTCTGAAATGTTCGCTAATACGTTCCTTTAGTGGTCTAATTGTACTGCCTACATAAACTTTCTGGCATTTGCATACAATAAGATAAACCACATATTTGGTAGTACAATTTATATTGGACAAAATGTCAAATGTATGGCCCTTGTCATCTATAAACTGTATTACTCTGTCCTTGGCAAATTTGCACATACTGCAATGACCACATTTGTAAAATCCTGTGCTCAGTCGTGAAAGCCATCCCTCCTCTTTTTTGTCAATGGGATAGCTAGGACTTAGTATTGTACCTAGTGTTTTACCTCTCCGAAAGGTAATTTGCGGTTTATCCCCCAAACAGTCATTCAAAGTTCTGTCAGCTTTCAGTATATGCCAATGTTTTCTAAGGCTTTTGTATAATGTCGTGCTCAAAGAATTATAATCCGCCACCAATCTGATCTTAGATAATTCCTGTGTCATTAGGCGAACTGGTTTCAGTGTGGATGCTCTCTTAATCTTAAAAGCCCTATTTTTCACTTTCAATACATCCTGTCTAGAATAGCCCCTTTGGTAAAAACGTCTTTCCATATCTGTAATGCATGAAATAAATTTACTGAATTCACTACAGTCTCTACGTGCTCTTAACATTTCTCCATATGGGATTGCTGTTAATTGATGCTTAGGATGCGCACTATCCGCATGCAAGATAGCGTTGCATGCTGTGGGTTTTCGGTACATATTGTTATGAATCCTATTTTCTTTAACATAAAGTTCCACGTCAAGAAACACTATGTTTGTAGAACTGGCCAGTGATGTAAACTTAATATTTAGTTCATTATCATTAAGATAATTAGTGAATTCTTGTAATAACTCCATGGTGCCAGTCCAAATCATCAGGCAGTCATCTATATAGCGTCCCCAGTAAAGGATTTGATCATTCCAACGACTGCCCGATGGACCCCATACCAGCATTTCCTCTACCCAACCCATGAACAGATTTGCATAGGCCGGCGAAAATCTTGAGCCCATGGCTACTCCTTGCTTTTGCCTGAACCAATCCCCCTTGAAAAGAAAATAGTTGTTGCACAAAATTAGTTCCATCATAGATAGTAACATCTTAGTATGCTCCCACTGGCTGGCAGGTCTTTTAGACAAAAAATGGTTAACTGCTTTTAAACCCAACTCATTTCGTATACTGGTATATAATGATACCACATCAAGCGTAACAAGTATCATATCCGGTTCCCATACAATATCACTTAGAATATTAAGAATGTGCCTTGTATCCTTAATATACGATGGTAGATTGACCACAATTGGCTGCAAAAATACATCCACATATTGCGATAATCGCTCAGTAGGCCCTCCAATACCTGACACAATCGGCCTCCCTGGTGGAAAAGGGAGGCCTTTGTGAATCTTTGGTAATGTGTAAAGGCATGGGTATCTAGGGCGATTCACTTTCAAATATAAGAACTCATCATCATCAAGTAAATTATTTGCATGCCAATTAGTAAGCAAACCATTAATTACGGTGACAAGAGAAAAAATAGGATTGTGAACAACTCTTTAATAACATTGTACACCATTCAGTTGCATATAGATTTCCTGCTCATACTCTTTCTTGTTCATCAAGACCAAATTACCTCCTTTGTCTGCCTTCGTGATTTATCAACCCTAAAAAGACATCTGCAAACACACGCATGGGTAAAGCCTTTCAAGTGCAGTGAATGTGTGAAGAGTTTTTGTTGGTTATCACACCTACAAATACATCAGCGACCCCACACCGTAGAAAAAACATCCACATTTTGTATATGTGTGAAGAGTTGGAGGCAGTTATCAGACTTACAAAGACATCCGCAAACAAACACAGGGGAAACCCCCATGCCAGGGTGTGAATATGGGAGTAGTTTTATTGACTCTTCCACATTAAGGAATCATCGAGGCATACCCACAGGGGTAAAAACCATCCAAGTGCAGTGATTGTGTGAAGAGCTTTAGTCAATTATCAAACTACAAATACATCACTGAACAAACATAGAAGTAATTTATTGAGATGCAGTAAATTTGGCAAGAATTTTACTGCATCAACAATAATACTGACACATATATGGACATACACATAAGCAAAAAGGTGCAGTTATTGTGTGATGGAGGAATAACGGAAAATAATTAAATTACAAATATATGGAACATTTAAATACCAGATGATAAAAAGCATATGATAAAAGACCTGACTAGTCAGAATAAAGAAAAGCAGAGATATGTGTAGGATTCTAAAAGTGTCTGTATGAAACTGGATTATTGGTTGAAGGGGAAGAGAGCCCTATTCTAATAATAATCACAGTCCTTGTCATGGTGAACCACAAAAGTCACTAAATAAACCTAAGGTTAACCCTCTGGTTAAGCAGTCAGGCTCAACTTAGGGGCAATGTGTAAAGTATTTATGTAGCACTCTAACAGTAATAAAGTGAAAACGCTACACAAGAGGGGAAAAATCCTTAACCAATTAAAAAAAAAGTAGGATATTTTAATAAATAAACTGGTACCATGACAACAAAAATCAAATCAGTAGACTGTGTTATAAGTCTTTACAGTTTTTCTTAAAAAATAGCACCAAAAGGCGCAGAGCACCAATTGTGAGTTTCTGATTGCACCGAACCGGGACAAAGTCATAAGTTCAGCGCGGTGGCGGCTGGTGACATTTGAAAGTGGTAAGGGGGGCCGCCAAAACATTATTGCTGTAGTGCACTGCGGCGAGCGAGCGAAGCAAGCAAGCCCTGAACAATCTACAAGGTTTTTGGATGGGGTTCTCCCCCCTGAGAAAATTTTGAAAAAAGAGTGGGTAATTGGTGCATTTTCAAGCAAATTTGAGGAAGCAGGAAGGTTAATAAAGCAATACGATTTAACTATTTATTATTTACGAAATGGCCAATTTTTATGAGCTATAGAGGACAATCTTTGCGTATGATGATGTTATAATTTGCCCATATGAACTTTTTAACACACTGATAATGGTTTTAACTATACAATAAATACATTCATTGACTGTGCAGTGCTGTACATCAATATGATGACACTACTGCCTTAAATTAATTTTCTGTTTTCATGCAAGAAACGCCATTTAAAAAAAAGTGCAACAGTGACTTCACTACAACATTCTGAATGAAAGAGCCAAGGGAAGTTGTGTGACGGAGTGAACCCAAGAGGAGCTGTGTGAGGGAGAGTTTGTGCTACATAAAACTGCAAAAGAAGGAAAGAAAGAGAGGGCCATAAACACAGCGTCCTCCCGCTCTCATATGGGCACAGCAGTTCCAGGCTTTGGTGCATGCTTCAGGCTGGGGCACAAACACAAGTGTGAGGATTCAAAAACAAAGGACCATGAACAATAGCCCTGAAACAGCATGTGCATAGCGCTTAAAGCCACAGGTAAGCCGGTTTTTTAAAGTTTGTTGAGCGACAGGGATTCATATATTCCAAATTCATTGCTGGAAGCCCTGAACGAGGGGAGGAAGAGTGAATAAATGAAAGCACAACTGTGTGTATGGCAAGTGTTAACTATAGCATGGTGAGTTCAGTCTGCTGGGCCGGCTCTGTGCTCCTTCTTTGATCTTCTAGCGAGGAGGCCTCAGTCATTGGCCTTTGTCTGCAAAAGTCACCAACCGGTGATAAGAGGTTATTATTGCCTTCACCTTGGACCTCTGCGGATCGTCGAGATCGTGCCCGCGGCCACCAGGCGACGTTCAGGGAGTCTGACGTCAGCACAGTCGCACATTACTTGATTCTTGCACTGGTTGAACAGGACGTTTTGGTTAGACAATCAACAATTGCCATAGTTGAGTAATAATCTTGCTTTCTTCACACAACATCACATTGTCAGAATTAGTTTTTTTAATTTGACATGTCATTTTATAATGTTCCCTTTAAATCTACTCTTCGGGCTTTTTAATGAAGGCAGAACGTTAGCACAGCAACATGTATATTTATTTTCCCAAAACTGACATTAATCTATGACGTTCTCGGACGAAACTGCAAAGGCCTTTGCGTCCCCACACACAAAAGCAAAAACAAACAGCAGCTTCATTGACGTCATCTTCCACAGGTCGTGCATGAGGCCTGGTTGGAGAAGTACACTCGTGACTCAGATGGCATGCAGGGCGCATGCCTCTGATATGTAACAGTGTTAAAATATGACTGTACTGGGACATACGTGTATTTGACATCTCAATGGGGGTCGTTCAAAGGGGGTGTAATACAAATAATAACAATCCAGGGAACCAGAGTGAAGTGAAGGCAGGTTTATTCTTGGAATGTCGTTCCAACATAATACTAGGTTCCTCATCATATCGGCCTAAACATTTCAACTCCCAATGTGGAAGCTAGTATTCTCAATTCTGCAATGTTCTCTTCCACTGTTTCTTCAATATTTTGTTTTCTTTTAAAGAAGTTGTGTCGTTCCAACATAATACTAGGTTCCTCATCATATTGCTTTGATAAGCGAGCACGTGCCTCCTTATAAGTGTCCCAGTCATCACCAGAACCTGTACGAGTGATGTGAGGTAAATTATCAAAGACTTTTTGTGCCGCAAGGCCAATACAACTATATAGAAGGCTGCTTTACGAACAGCTGGATATTTTTTATAGCGTCAATTGCCACTAAATAATTGTCAAATATGTTGAACCATTTACGCCATTTAACGCTAGGTTTACCAGGAGACTGAAGAAAAGGAGGAGGGGTTGTAATTTGTTGAGATGACGCCATGTTATAATGAGGTTATATATTTGCACAATTTTAAATTAACTTCTTTTGAAATCTTGAATAGTTTGAAAAGGAGCAGCGTGAACAATCACCGGAAGATGAGATGCTCAACAATTACAAATCTGAACATATATATAGTTTGCTTGTAAATATTAAACTGCTCAAATGTATGAATTATTAATTTTTAGTAGTATTCAACACATTAAAGTTGTTGCCGATGCCATTGACCTCAAGTCCAGCGAGGCTCAATCCACAGGAGCGACGACTGACTCTCCACTTCCCCTAAATCAAAGCACTCATGTGAACAGATCCACTGCACCACACGCATGCGCTGACCTCAGGGGACGAGGGGATAAGGTCCTTGGAAATTTCACGTCTCACTCTCCCATCCGTTGTTAACAGTGTAGATAGGGGTCGAGGTAACAGGACATACCTATAGAGAGAAGAATATGTCAGTAAACGCTAAACTTCCCTATATGCTACTAAACAGTACTACTAATCAGCCTCTTAAGAAGTGTTTGCTCTTTGGAATATCCCAACACTCACCTCCAGCTCTTTCGTGAATTATATGCAAATAGCCACCAGTGCAGGAAATTCCGGAGGAAGATTAGTCCATAGGCTAGGATCAGCTTCAGTTCGAACTCAAAACAAAAAATGACAGACACCTCCGGTCAGGAAGACTAAAATGGAAGCAACATTCATTTCACCAGAGTATATGTTTTCTGTTCTCCTTGATTGGTAGTGTGAATTAGTAGACAATGAAATCTTACTCCAAGGACAAAAAGAATAAAGTGCTCAGGCGGCGCGATAGCGCGTAATACAAAGTATCCAAATTCTGAGCCCGAAAACCAACAATCGCATCTTATGCTTTCAGACGCGCTCTTTCAAAAAAAACAATCCCAAATACTTCCGTAGGAGGACCGCGCTCAGTTTGCGGTCATGCTACAATGTAACACAGGCGGGAAACAAACAATCGTCTCTAGCGCATTCAAACGCTATTAGAAAATAGAAGTTCCAACTCTTTCGTTTTAGTTGTCGCTTACGGGGCACAATTCAGCGACGGGGGCACCTTCCAAATGGAGTTGGGAATATCACAGGAAAATCAGGTGTTGCGAGTTCTGAAAGGACTCGTCAAAATCAGGAGCAGGGAGATGAAGATTCGAAGGGGTTTCTTTCGCGGGCACTTTGGAAAACGAGGAACTCACAATGTAGTACTGCTGCAAGCGAGCTCCGGGGCTTGACTGGAAATCAGGAATTCTTCCTGGTAACGCAGGTAGATTCAAGAGGTTGACAGGACTTCTACGACAGAGCGTATTCAGGAAACCAAGATTCCACGACAGGACTCGTAAGCCAAGCAACGGCTTACTCAGCTGAAGAGCTATTTGAAGGTGAGGGAGTATCCACGAACTCCGCCTCGTGAGGAGAGTTCAGGTACCGTCCCAAAAGTTTGTTATATTTCACAAAGAGCAAACAACTAACCTGCCCTTACACTACACTGTATGATGCAGGAAGCTCGATGCCTAACAGTACTCCCACCCAAAGGTCGTTTCACAGGACGGGGTTTAGTGGGATAAAGTGCATGAAACCTGCGCACCAAAACAGGAGCATGAACATTTTCAGCAGGTTCCTACGACCTGTCTTCAGGGCCATATCCCACCCAGTCTATCAAATACTGGAGTCTTCCTCTAAATCTGCGGGCATCTACAATCTTCCTCACTTCATGTTCTATTTCCCCATTCACCATTACAGGGGGAGGAGGTTCTTCAAGGTCGGTGAGGATGATGTATCTTTTGAGTAAGGCAGTATGAAACACAGGATGGATCTGTATTTCTGCAGGTAAGTCTAATTTCATGGAAACAGGGGAAATGACTTTACTGATGGTATAAGGTCCTATGTAATGGGGTTGTAACTTGCGGGGTCCTTCTAACCTAAGATTCTTGGTGGCTAACCATACCTTGTCACATATTTGGTAGTCAGGAGCAGGAAGACGATGTTTATCAGCTTGTTGCTTCATTGAGTCTTTAGCTTTTTGCAATTCAAGTTTAGCAGATTCCCAGACTTTCAAAATGGTCTCATGATGGGATTGGACCGCTGGAAGGCTTACTAATGGCAGAGGCAAAGGAAAGGGTATGATTCTGGGATGATGAGCATTGGAGAAAAAAAAAGGTGGTACCCCTGTGGCGGAATGTGTAGTGTTATTGTATGCGAATTCAGCTAATGGTAAAGCCTGCACCCAATCTGAAGTGAGTGTTGCTAACAAACAGCGTAAGTATTGTTCTAATGTTTGGTTAGTTCTTTCTGTTTGTCCATCTGTTTGACGATGGTATGCCGTGGACAATCGGTGATCAATACCGAGGTGCTTACATAGCCCTTGCCAAAAACGAGAAATGAACTGAGTCCCCCTGTCTGTTATTATCACAGAGGGCAGGCCGTGCAGTCGCACAATATTCTGGATAAACAATTCTTTGATTTTTTTCAAGGGCACGAAGTGAGCCATTTTGGTGAACATATCCACCACCACTAGTATTACTGAGTAACCTTGTGTTCTAGGGAGATCTGTGACAAAATCCATACTGACGGAATGCCACGGAACTGAAGGTATAGGTGTAGGTGTTAACAATCCGGCAGGAGCCATATGTAATGACTTTTGTCTTGCACAAATCGGACATGCTGAGACATAGGCCATGATGTCCCTATTAAGGCCTTCCCACCAGAACCATCGTTTACAGGTCTGTATTGTTTTTTCCCCACCAGGGTGAGCTGTCAAAGAGGAGTTATGACACCATCGAATGATTTGTTGTTGTAACTCCTCTAAGGGCACATATATTCTCTCCTTATGATAATACAACCCGTCTTTGATTGTGTGATGGGGTTTTATCAACCATTCACCAGGAGGAATATCTGAACAGGCAGTGGTTAACTGACTGATAAAGGAAGATGGCTTCAGACCCACTTCTCCTACTCCTATTATTCTTTGACAAGGAATGAAAGGGGTACTTTCTGTCAGTGGAACCCTCTGATCTGATCCTAATCTGGATAACGCATCTGCTTTGCCTTGTTGGGATCCAGGTCGGTACGTGATAACAAAATCGTATTCACTGTAGAATAACACCCACCGCATCTGTCTGGGAGTCAATGCTTTTGCTGATCGAAAAAATTGCAGATTTCGATGGTCAGTGAAAATGGTAATAGTGTGAGGAGAACCAAGTAGATATTGTCGCCACTCCTGAAATGCCAATTTAATGGCTAACAGTTCTCTTTCCCCAATTGTGTAATTTTGCTCAGCTGGCAATAAAGTTTTGGAAAAATAAGCAACAGGATGTAAACACCCTGTAGCAGGATTACGTTGGGATAACACTCCTCCGACAGCATATTGAGAAGCATCTGCCTCTACGAAATATGGCTGAGTGTTATCTGGGTGGCGAATAATGGGTGCGGAGGTGAATTTGTCTTTAAGCTGCAAAAAGGCCTGTTCAGCTTCAGATGACCACAGGAAGACAGTACCCTTTCGCAATAGTTTGGTGATGGGAGTGATTAAATCCGAAAAATGGTCAATGAAGCGCCTATAAAAATTGGCGAATCCCAAAAATGATTGTATTTCCTTCACACTACGAGGACTAGGCCAATTGACTAAGGCGTCTATCTTCTTGGGGTCCATGTGGATACCTTCAGGGGAAATAACGAATCCCAAGAAGTCCACCTTAGTAGTGTGGAACATGCTTTTGTCCAATTTGGCAAACAACTGGTTGTTTTTTAATCTTTGCAAGATCTTTCGAACATGTTCAATATGTTCTTGTTCAGAGTGAGAGAAAATTAAAATTTCATCAATGTAAACTATCACGAAAACATCAAGATAGTCCCGTAATATTTCATTGATGAAAAACTGAAAAGCCGCAGGGGCATTGCATAACCCGAAGGGCATGACGCAATATTCGAACAATCCGAATTTAGTTCGGAAAGCCGTCTTCCATTCATCCCCCTCCTTTATGCGTATAAGGTGATACGCCCCGCGGAGGTCCAATTTCTTGAAGATCTTGGCTCCTCGTACTTGGTCCAGAAGGACCGATATAAGGGGAAGTGAATACTTGTTTTTAATGGTGACCTTGTTCAAGGCACGGTAGTCCAGACAGGCTCTTAACCCTCATTCACGCTTAGGAATAAAAAAAATGGGGGATGAGACAGGAGAGGTGGAATGTCTAATGAATCCCTTTTTTAACATGTCTGTGATGTACTCCTGTAAATAGTTGGTTTCTGGTTCGGTTAATGCATAAATGCGACTGACTGGTAATTCAGCTCCGGGTATTAAATCAATGCGGCAATCATAGCTTCTGTGTGGAGGTACGCTAGTGGCCTTAATCTCGTCAAATACTTCTTTATACTCTGTATACATTTTAGGAAGAGTATCTTGCTTCTGATCTATGGCACAACATAAGGAGGTTCCCCATTCTCTGACTTCCCCATAACAATGTGACAGACAGTGAGAGGATTTTAATGTGACCTGACGAGAATTCCAATCGATATGAGGGTTGTGTACCTGTAACCAGGGAATCCCTAGGATAGCGCCAAAATTAGGTGTGTCAATTAAATCAAAAACTATTGTTTCAGAATGGCCGTTGCTACATACCATCGTTAACTCAGGGGTATGATGAGTTATCAATACCGAAGATAGTTCTGTCCCGTCTACTGCCCTGATGGGTTCAGGTCTTGGTTTAGGCATGAAGGGTATGCCTAATACGTGAGCAAGTTGAATATCTAAAAAATTTCCCGTAGCTCCAGAATCAAGAAGGATAGATAGCGTCTTTCTTCGTTGCGGAGTCATAATGAGTGTGACTGCTAACGTGAAATGACGAGCTATGGGAGCCATGATGCTTGCCACCTTTTGTGAGACCAATGAATACATACAACTCGAAGAAGAGGTCTCCACCGTCTTCAAGTTCTCTAGTTTTCCGAGAGGGAAGTGTATTCCAGATAAGTAGCAACGTTCTTAGGAGCTGTAGTGGTCTTCACTGGACACCCTCTAGCATAATGCCCACTCTTCCCACAATATAGACATAGATTATTCTTTCTACGTCTTTCCTTTTCGTCAATAGTTAAGGGGGCTCTCATGCCTCCTATTTGCATAGGTTCACCAGAATCCCTGGTATCTTTATTTTCTTTCTTTTCACCTCTAACCATAATGTAACGGGCTAGATTTCCTCGTGTCTTGTCTCCCTTTCTCTCCATCAGTCTATGATTAAGTTTTACCACAAGATCAATAAACGCAGGACAATCCTCAGGAGGATCCACTATTTGCGATAGAAGATCTTTGAGTTCATCGTTCAATCCTCTATAAAACAATGACGTTCTCTTGTCTTCTGGCCACTGTGTCTCCACGATTAATCGATTGAATTCTGTGAGATAAGTGAGAAGGTCCTTAGAGCCTTGTCTCAAATTCAATAGCTCGGTGTCACTGGCCTGTACATATGTGTGTCTTGCGAATAAACTCTTCAACTTTTCCTTAAACAAATTGTAATCATACAGCAGGGGATCGTTATTTTCTACCAATGGAACTGCCCACCTAGCCGCGTTCCCTCCCAAATAGGATATTACAAAAGCCACTTTGGCAGCCTCATCAGGAAAAGACGACGCCTTACATAAGAAGTGTAAATGACATTGATTGATAAAAACACTGTATTTTGAGCTATCCCCATGGAATCGCTCTGGCACGGCCAATGGAACAGGAGTATGTGTGTGTACTGAAACCTGAACTGCTTGCAGATTTTTAGTGTTGGGGGGAGCAGTATGTAGTTGAGGAGAGGGTACTGTGAAGTGCGCGGGTTGTATGTAAGAACGTTTGTTCCTTGTTGTGGTCTCTATACCACTCACAACAGGGACAGTCTGATGCTTCGCTTGTACAAGTTCAGTATGCAATCGCTGATTTTCCACTCTAAGTCTCCCTACTTCTCCCTGAAGCTCTAATAGAGCAGTAGCCAATTCATCAACAGTGGGACTCTGGGCAGGATTTTCCATGAAGGCGCAAGCCCCTTCGGAATTCATCGTCTCCCGGGTCGACTTGATCCGTGGGCTTGGCTTTCTGTTGCCGATGCCACTGACCTCAAGTCCAGCGAGGCTCAATCCACAGGAGCGACGACTGACTCTCCACTTCCCCTAAATCAAAGCACTCATGTGAACAGATCCACTGCACCACACGCATGCGCTGACCTCAGGGGACGAGGGGATAAGGTCCTTGGAAAATTCACGTCTCACTCTCCCATCCGTTGTTAACAGTGTAGATAGGGGTCGAGGTAACAGGACAGGGAACTACCTATAGAGAGAAGAATATGTCAGTAAACGCTTAACTTCCCTATATGCTACTAAACAGTACTACTAATCAGCCTCTTAAGAAGTGTTTGCTCTTTGGAATATCCCAACACTCACCTCCAGCTCTTTCGTGAATTATATGCAAATAGCCACCAGTGCAGGAAATTCCAGAGGAAGATTAGTCCATAGGCTAGTATCAGCTTCAGTTCGAACTCAAAACAAAAAATGACAGACACCTCCGGTCAGGAAGACTAAAATGGAAGCAACGTTCATTTCACCAGAGTATCTGTTTTCTGTTCTCCTTGATTGGTAGCGTGAATTAGTAGACAATGAAATCTTACTCCAAGGACAAAAAGAATAAAGTGCTCAGGCGGCGTGTTAGCGCGTAATACAAAGTATCCAAATTCTGAGCCCGAAAACCAACAATCGCGTCTTATGCTTTCAGACGCGCTCTTTCAAAAAAAACAATCCCAAATACTTCCGTAGGAGGACCGCGCTCAGTTTGCGGTCATGCTACAATGTAACACAGACGGGAAACAAACAATCGTCTCTAGCGCATTCAAACGCTATTAGAAAATAGAAGTTCCAACTCTTTCGTTTTAGTTGTCGCTTACGGGGCACAATTCAGCGAAGGGGGCACCTTCCAAATGGAGTTGGGAATATCACAGGAAAATCAGGTGTTGCGAGTTCTGAAAGGACTCGTCAAAATCAGGAGCAGGGAGATGAAGATTCGAAGGGGTTTCTTTCACGGGCACTTTGGAAAACGAGGAACTCACAATGTAGTACTGCTGCAAGCGAGCTCCGGGGCTTGACTGGAAATCAGGAATTCTTCCTGGTAACGCAGGTAGATTCAAGGAACTTGACAGGACTTCTACGACAGACCGTATTCAGGAAACCAAGATTCCACGACAGGACTCGTAAGCCAAGCAACGGCTCACTCAGCTGAAGAGCTATTTGAAGGTGAGGGAGTATCCACGAACTCCACCTCGTGAGGAGAGTTCAGGCACCGTCCCAAAAGTTTGTTATATTTCACAAAGAGCAAACGACTAACCTGCCCCTACACTACACTGTATGATGCAGGAAGCTCGATGCCTAACAAAAGTACATAAAATGTCATTGCTGCAGTTGTAAATAACGGAATTGCAGAGGATAAGTTGAATCTTGGTGCTATGCTTTTAAACTCTTGAAATGTGAAAAGCCGGTAGAATTGAAAGTTGCCTGAAAATGGTGTGCTGTGTCTTTAAATTTTGAACTGTGGGGAAGATATCAACGTTGAAGATCGACGTGTGCGATCTCGTTTTGAAGAGAGGCGGTACCTTCCTTGTGGTTGTGGAGAGGGCGTGAACGTTGAGGATCAACGTGCGCAATCCCGTATGCGAGAGAGACGGCGCTTTCCTTGTACTTGCACGGAAAGGCAATGCGCAAATCGTAGGTCTGTGACGCTATCATTCAAAGCGAAGACGAATGCATCTTGTCTGGCCTCCGCGACGAAAACTGCCAAGAAGCCAGCGTCCGACACACGTCTCTCGACCCTCCTGTGTAAATCGTCCTCGATCCAAGAAAACGGGAGAAAATGGTAGGTGGGTGAATCAAATCGTCGCCAAGATGTAATATAAATAACAATCCAGGGAACCAGAGTGAAGTGAAGACAGGTTTATTCCTGGAATAAGTTCACCCATGACCACGACGTCCTGCTGCCACGGATTCCAGCATAAAACTAAACCGTTGCTTGGGAAACCGGTAGGCAGTGAACGGTGCGGAGCGTGGACATGTTTTGATAAATAACAAGTTGACACACGAGATGTTCGTGCGCAAGAGCCTCATTAAATGCTTCATGCGTTACGATCATCTCGTGCTTATGACAATGACATCACTACAGGGGGTTGACCCATAAGGCCCACTGCAGGAGCGGGGCTTTGATTGTGATATTACACAGTTTATTAGTTTGTGTAGTAATTACATTATTATGCTATCAAAATGCAACAGCAAAAAAATGAAGATGGTTTGTCACAATAGCAGAATGCTAAATGGATCATTCTTAGGCCTGTAAGAATATTTTTTTCCATTTTAAAAAGGATTGAGCGTACTGGAGTCAAAACTTATGATTCAATCATGGAATTTGCGTATGTAAAAAGAGTATAAACTACTCACATTTTTCTATGCTTGTTAACAAGGTGTCCTTCCAAACTTTATAATCAAAACACAGAACTATTTCATATAGTCCAAGTGTTCATTTTGTAAGAATAGTGTGTACATACCGTCGACGTAATAACGTTCTATTGCTTTTTTTGAAAGCTTGAATTTAAAAAAAAAAAAAAAATCTGTATATTGACATCATATCTTTATATCGTCTTGATGTCAGTAGAGTAACAACTGAGTGCTTTGCTGATGGGCATACATAGCACCAATGCGCTACAAAATAATTCTAGCTACACAAAAATGATGTACAACATCATATTTATCGAAAACTCCAAGTAATGATTTCTACTTTGAAATATGGACTGAGTAAGAAAACTGGAGCACCAACTCTGTCCCTACCTTTCGGTAGGTGAAAACATTTTGTCACTACTTTAACGCCTCCTAAAAAAATACTCTAAATACGACTCTCGTGCACTCTGCGGACTGCACAATTTCCCAATAGTCGTGCAGTTCTTCTAGTGAGGTCGCACTTGCATGTTACACGAGCACTGAGTGCCGAATATCAGAGCACCTGTAAAGCCAGCCAATTGGAATTCAGTGCTGGGTCAATGGCTGCATTTGCCCGCGAAGTGATTCGCTAAGATGTCGCGTAGTTAAAATTTCAATGACACGTTAGGGCGGCCCACATCAGCATTAGCAGTAATGAGGTAGCTGTAATTACAACAACTCCTTGAGGACGCTGAAAAGATGGGAGGTTTCTCTAGTGTCTGTGTAAGCATTAAGGGCCGAAGAGTTCCCTCATTTGAGTGGCACCAGGAGCCCTTGCAAATGAGGGACAACCTCCTCGTCATGGCGTAAGCACAAAATGTGCACCACTGAGATCCGTGTTATGGAAGGGGCTGCATACGTATCTGTGCCACCTTTGGGTACCAAAGTGCCGGGGGTGCAAGAAATGGGCACAAACACCTGTTGCACCCTATTTGTAATATGGCCCTTGGAGACTTGGAATTCTTAAACTTATCAAGCATTCCTTTCAATTATTTTTGTCTTCAAGTTACTTTATTGCATTGAACTTTTTTATTTTAATACGATCAACACATTGTTTTTGACGCAACAATTTGCTATCACTCGTCTGTGAATGAAGCACTGTAATAGTCACTCAGGAGGCCAGCCAGCAGAAGCCACACGCACCCTAGATTCACCCATACGAGTGGACTCACTACCCATCCTTAAAGATGGAATCCGCAATTCTGGAATTCACTGATCCGAAACTAAATGACGCCTAAAAATAGATGTCCCTTTACGAACAGCTGGGATCGGTAAAAAGATGCTGAAGCAGTCGCGGCCGGCATGACGGGCGGGCGGGGCATGTGTCGCGTGGGTTTGGTTGGGAGTGGCCCGGGACGGTACTTAACAAAAAAAAATGCTTACCTTCCTCCGGGTCACGCGCCGCCGCCAGGGAGCAGGCTTCCTTCCTCCCCTCCACAAGCCAATCACAATGCTGCAATGGCAGCATTGTGATTTGTGCGAACGGCACCCAGCCCGGCGCCTGTAGGGAGGACATTTTCTCTATGTAGGCTGCTGCATGCAGCCGAGAAAAAAAAGGGAGATTGCGCATGACTGGGTTGGTCGGCCCCAGAGGGCTGCCCAAACAGTCAGGGTCCATAACAGTGGGAAAGCCACTCACTCCCCCCTGACCTCGAGCAGGACCACCTACCCGCCCACCTCCAACCAGGCACTTCTCCTTTCTCGCAGTGCGAGAAGCAGAAACATAAAATGGTAATTTTACCATTTTATGTTTCTGCTTCTCGCACTGTGAGAAAGCAGTGGGGCGACGCCCCAATGGAGGAGCCACCACTGGTTCAGCATGACTTCAACGGGGGGCGGGCCAGATCAAAGACCAGGTTCATCCCACTGGAAGTTTTACCTTTTGACTTTAGCATGAAGACGGTGCGGCTCGGCAAAGTGATGCATTGTCCTGGGGTGCTGAATTGGATCTGGTGAAGCCACCACTTTTGAGCTGTGCGGTGCTGTGATATGAGCCTGCACCGGGTCTGGTGGAGTTGTCAATCAATCAAACATTTGTAGAGCGCACTACATACCCGTGAGGGTCTCAAGGTGCTGGGAGGGGGGGGGCGCTACTGATCGAACAGCCAGGTCTTGAGTAGCCTCCTGAAGGTCAGCAGGTCTTGGGCCTGTCGTAGGCTCAGTGGGAGGGTGTTCCACGTCTTGGCGGTGAGGTGGGAGAAGGATCTCCCGCCGGTGGGGACAGTGGTGAGTGCGAGGTCGGTGGAGCGGAGCTGAGCTGGCGGTTGGGGATGTAGAAGGAAAGTCGTCTGTTGAGGTAGGCTGGGCCGGTCTTGTGGAGTGCCTTGTGTGCCTGGATGAGGAGCTTGAAGGATATCCTCTTGTTGACTGGCAGACAGTGCAGGTTTCTCAGGTGGGGGTGATGTGGCCGTGGCGTAGTACGTTGAGGATCAGTGGTGCCGAGGCGTTTTGGATGCGTTGCAGTCGTTTGATGAGCTTGGTCGGAGCTCCCGCGTAGAGGGCGTTTCCGTAGTCGAGTCTGCTGCTGACGAGGGCCTGGGTGACTGTTCTTCTTGTATCTGTCGGAATCCACTTGTAGATCTTACGGAGGGTGTTGAAGCAGGAGGAGGAGACGACGTTGACTTGCTTGGTCATGGAGAGCGTTGAGTCGAGGATGATTCACAGTTTGCGTGCGTGGTCGGTGGGTGTCGGGGCTGCCCCCAGTGCTGTCGGCCACCAGGAGTCGTCCCAGGCTGAAGGGTTGGAGCTGAGGGTGAGGACCTCTGTTTTGTACGTGTTCAGCTTCAGTCGGCTGATCTTCATCCAGTCGGCGACTGGCTCTTCTATGTGAGGCTCTGCATCTGGTCCGAAGGAGCCGAAGATAGGAAGCTGAACAGTGATGCAAGTCTCTGCGTTTGGTAAATCTGCTGACCAGGAGCTGGTTCTATTTGGTGAAACCTTCAGTTGAGCATTGAGGAATACAATCTGGGCCGGAATCACAAAGGGCCTCCACATTCGTGGCAGAGGCCCTATAGTCATGGCGCCACACTCATGGCGGGACCTCCATACTGTATTTACCCATTGCGGCGGTCCCGCCACTAGTGCGAGACCCCACCACAAGTGAGGACCTCACCACCACAAGTACAGGGCCTCCACCACATGTGCGGTGACCCTTATTGAATACCCCCCCCCCCCTTCCCTGACTCCAAGCAAGCATCCAGGACGAGGAGAACAACAGTTGGTGTCAGGACGACTCAGTCTCACAGAGGCCAGCAGAGTATAATCTGTGACTAGTGGATGTGTTGTTTCTTTTCTAATTCTGGTACTTGATCCTTTCCCATGAGTATGAACAGGGTCCAATCCCATCTAATGTAGAAACCTTCTGAAAGTGGCATTTTCAAAATAGTAATTTAAATCTAACTTTACTATTAAAGAGGATTTAAATGAGAGAAATACATATTTCTCGAACTATCCTCAAATGGAAGTTAACACTTATTAAATGTAATAAGGTAACCTACTATTAATATAGGGAAGGCTAGCCTTGCTACAGTGAAAAACCACTTTAGAGGGCTTTCACTGGCACGACATGGAAGCATAATTATACATGTCCTACTTTTAAAACACCATGCTCCCTACCCTATGAAACTTTATTTTGCCAGGTTGAAATGTCAGTTTAAACCTGCACTACAGGCTGAAGTGTCAGGCCTGAGACAGGTTTACAGAGCTACTTTAGTAGGTAGCACAATGAGAGCTGCAGCCCCCTAGTAGTATTTATTTTCTATGCCCTGACTATATATAGTACCATTTACTGGGGACATAGAAGTAATTCATATGTACTAATTAGGTGTGTTCCAATTTTACTGAATAGATTTCTTTACAACAAATGCGCTACAACGCATTCCATTACAACACGGTCGTTACAACGCGATCCATTACATCGTAAATCGTTACAAGGACTTGCTGTAGGGGGCGCGCTGGATTTAGGAATAGTATACTTTACTATTCCTACTCCAGTTTGTGCAACAGCAGGGAAGGTGTTGGATTGTAAATCCAACACCTTCTGCCCCCTAAAGCAAGTTGTTGTAATGACTTGCGATGTAATTGTTCGCGTTGTAACAACTTTGCACTGATTTTGGAACCGACTAGTCCAGGTTGATATTTAGGCCTAGTTTTTGCAGGAGATTTACTGTGAAGTGAAAATTGTGGGCTGTTTTTTTAGGACAGTTTGCTTTTATAAGCCAATCGTCTAAATGTGGGTAAACATAAGTCCTGTTTTTTCTGAGATGAGCTGTGATAATTCCAGTTCTTAGGAGCTAAACTCCAAAGTCGACGACCTGTTTTATATTTCTGGAACCCTAGCACTGCAAGAATAAACCTGGGTTCAGGGGAGAAGGGACACACACATAATACTCGGGCTTGTCTATGCTAGAAAAAGGGAAAACCATTTCGGGAGTTGAATGCATAGACTTAAAAAGTATACGCTGCCTTGTGAACATAGAGTTAACAATTAAGATGTTGTTCAGACTTCTTCAGACTACAAATATGATTGGCGGCAGCACTCTGAATCATCTGAAAATGACTTGTGTGTGGCTAGAACCACAAAACACAGGGCATTCCCAAAGCCCAGCATCACATATAAAGTTGTTCAGCAAATAACTGAAATGTCTTTATTAGACAAAAGCAGTAACTACCAATGCATTCCACTGGGTTAATGTTATCCAAGGGCCGAGTCCTGCAGGTTCTCCTTACCATCGACCACCATCAGCACCACCCAACCTGTGAGAAACCGCAAACAGACTAGTCTTCCACACACACAACCACATAAATAACACAACATATAATCCGTACTTTTACTTTTTCACAAACAAACTGGACATTTTATATTTAGGGCTATGTGATTTGTATTAGCATTAGTGGCTTAGCAAATGTGAGAGCGGGTTCATTAATGAAAGTCACTGAGCTGCAGTTGTATGAGAGCCAGACATACGACAAGGCTTCTCTCCAAAAGAGTGAGGGATAATTATTGGAAGCCACTGACTCACCCCTGTGTGTTAACCAAGCTTAGGACAAGGCTTCTCTCCAGAAGAGTGAGGGATAATGAATAGAAGTCACAGAGCTGCAGCTGTATGATAACCAGGGCTAGGACAGAGTTTCTCTCCAGAAGAGTGAGGTACCATTAATGGAAGTCACTGACTCACCACTGTGTGTTAACCAAGCTTAGGACAAGGCTTCTCTCCAGAAGAGTGAGGGATCATTAATGAAAGTCACTGACCTGCACACTGTGTAATAACCAGGCCTAGGACAAAGCTTCTCTTCAGAAGAGTGAGGCAGCATTCATGGAAGTCACCGACCCACACACTGTCATAACCAGACCTAAGACAAAGCTTCTCGTCACAAGAGTGACCATAACCACTTTTGCCGGGAATTGAAAACATGGCTGTTCGATCATTAGCCTCTTCCCATATATGTTGACAATTCCGAGTTGTCCACTAGCGCCATGAGACTTTCGGGTGATTTGTGCGCTCAATCAATGTTCCTGATTTGATTTGAGTGAGGGAAAATTTATGAAAGTTACTGAATCACACACTGTGATAACCTGGTCTAGGAGAAAGCTTCTCTTCAGAAGAGGGAGGGATCATTAATGGAAGTCACTGACCCCCCACACTGTGTCATCATCATCGAGCAGGATTTGTAAACCGCAGCTAATCACCCACGAGGGTATCCAGGTGCTGAAATACAAGCTCCTGAAGAGAGAGTGAGGTCTGTACTTGGAGGGGGGGGGGGGAGGAGGGTGTTCAGGCTGAGCACAAAGCAAACAAAATCAGTTTATATGTATCGGGGAGTATTGTAGAGGGCAGATGGCTGAAGGAGTCCAATATACAAATACTTGTTAAAAATAAGGGGGCGCCAGTCTTGATGGCGTGGCCGAGCTCTCCAGCAACCTCGGAATTGTTGGCATTAGATGGGTCCAGTCTTGACAGCGTGGCCGTTCTCACTTGGGAGCCTAGGACTGGTGTCATTAGAAGGGTTCCTGTCTTGATGGCGTGGCCGCTTTCTCCAGAAACCCTGGAATTGGTGGCATCAGAAGGCTCCAGTCTTGATGGCATGTCAGCTCACTCCAGAAACCCTGGAATTGGTGGCCACAGAGGGCTCCAGTCTTGATGGCATGGCAGCTCGCTCCAGAAATCCTGGAATTGGTGGCATCAGAAGGCTCCAGTCTTGATGGCGTGGCCAATCTTCCCAGAAACCCTGGAATTGATGGCATTAGAGGGGTCCAGTCTCAACAGCATGACCCGTTCTCACTGGGAGCCTGGTCATAGTGACATTAGAAGGCTTCTAATCTCAATAGCTTGACTGCTCTTTGCAGGGATTCTGGGACATGTGAGTTTAGAAGTGTCCTGGATGTTTGTTTCTGTACACCTGAAGTCTATATTATGTCCGGCCTGGGGCCTGGTGTAGGTGGCACTAGAAAGGGTTGAAGTCTTGATTGTGTTACTGTTCTCACCAGGGAGAGGCATTGTCCAGTATTGATGGCGTGACTGCTTAGCTGGGCTTCGTTGTGGGTATTTGCTTCTAGCTTTTGAAGGTGGTGAATCAGAAGGGTTGAGCATGGATAGCGTGATCACCCTCAGCAGAAGCTTCGAACAGGAGGCACTGGAGGGGCTGAGTCTTGATAGCATGACTTCTGTCAGCAGGAAGTCTGTGATAGATTACATTGGATGAGATGGAGAAAAAAGATACTAAGAACTTGCGGCTACAGTAACACTAAGAACTTGCTCTAAACTTCTTTATTTTTCATATAAACAGTCTGACAGAAGATCTGTAATTTTCTTGTGTAAAGTGGGGCACCAAGATCTGTCATTTTCTTGTGTAAAGTGGGGCACCAAGATCTGTCATTTTCTTGTGTAAAGTGGGGCACCACAATAAGGAAATCATACAGAAAAACATAACTACAAAGCATTCCTCTGTCAATCCTTCCAGGTAAAATGCCAGACCCCCAAAAGTTCTATGATCAAATATACAAGGCCCCCTCAAATGCTTGCAGGAAGATGTCAAACAATGGAGGTCATTGCCCTTATCTCTCTTAGGGAGGGCTGCCTTATTTAAAATGTTAGCACTTCCCAGATTCTTGTACATACTTCAAAACTGCCCGTTCCCACTCGCTGTTGCGTATTTCACAACTATTGAAGGAGAACTCCTTACATTATTATTGGACGGAAGAGCGCCTCACATCGCTCTCCGGAAGCTAACAAAGGGGTGGTACGACGGAGGGACGGCCCTTCCAGACCTACGCCTCTACTACTGGGCCTCGCAACTAGTGGCTTTCAACCACTGGATTCATGGTTCTCCGTCGAACCCAGCATTCCACCTAGAACAGTACCAAACAGGGCGGGAGGGCTACCTGGGTGCTCTTTACAGCACGGTCCGAAAAGGTCGCTATCTGGGACCCATGTCACAGACGGTTGCCATCTGGCATAAAGCTACTAGGCGCCTGGGATGGGATGGGCGGACAAGTTCACAAAAGCTACACCGCTGTGGTCTTCTCAGAGGTTGGGACTACTTTGCAATCATGTAGGGTTTGATAAATGGGACACCGTCGGCATAGCCAACATAGGGGACCTGATTGGTAGAGGAAAGCTCCTCACATTTAAAGACCTACAGACCAAATGTGATCTAGCACTAGGTGAGGTGTTCCGATACCTGCAGATCAGACACGCCCTTCTCATATGCGTTCCGGACTTGTCCTCCTTGCCCGAATCCTCCCTCTTGGAGGACCGTCTGCTCTCCGAACCGCTCTGGAAGGGGGCTTTCTGAAGTGAAGAGTAGACAGGATAAGATTAATATGAAGGTTTATTAGGTAAAACAGAGAGCCGTCCCTGGAGAGACCAAGGCATAGAAAGCAACTGACAACCTTCAGAACATTCAACATCAGAAACCCCCCAACGCTCTAGATGACATATGAAAGTTCTGACAGTCATCTAACCAGATGACATCACCACATCACCACACTTCCCCCCTTTAAATAAAACAACTCTTAAGAAAACATATGAATTAAATATAGTCTTGTAAATGTCGAGGTCTAGAACAAATTCTAGTGCTTTTCCTAACACCATCCCCTCCTGAAACATTATGATTACACTTACTAGTTTTGGAAGCCAAAGATGGATCCTTTGCAATACGAGTGGTGCTCCACCAGTTACCATTCGACAATTTAACAGCATTTTTTCGTACATCAATGATTTGCTGTGACTCAAGAAATTTTGAAAAACCTTTTCTCACTGAAACTGGATTTTTGACTCTAACCCAGTCTCCAACGCACAGTCTGTGAGGTTCCTTTCTAGTTGAGGATTGACCAGATTTAGAGCAAACTTCACATGAAGTTTTCCATGCAGAATCCCATAAACATTTCATGTCACTGCCCTGATGGAAAGATTTTACCATCCAAAAAGGGTACACCTGACAAGATGCTTTTCTGCCTCTCATAAGTTCAAATGGAGAAAAGTTGGTTGCAACATGAGGTGACGTGCGATATGACCAAACAAGATCTTTAACAGCTTGAAAAATACAAGATTTAGATCTGAATGCTGCTTGTACGCATTCTACTACAACCCTATTGAACCTCTCTGTCTTCCCATTACTCTGCGGATGATATAGAGGAGTTCTGGTGTGTTTTATGCCACAAGAACGCAAAAACGAAGTCATTTCATGTGACACAAATTGCACCCCATTGTCAGTGAGAATTTCTTCAGGATACCCTTCTCTTATGAAAATGGTATTCAAACAGTTAATAACACTTTTTGAATTTGGCACAGAAATGGGTTCAACTTCCACCCATCTAGATAGATGATCAATAAGAACTAAAAAGTATCTTGAACTGGAAGGAAGAACATGAAACGGACCCAGAAAATCCATACCAATTTTTTGCCATGCTCTACCGGGAGGAAGAACAGGGGATTCAATGGTACCTTCAAGTACCAACACTTTGTCGCTGGTGTTGCAACGTGAACAATTATTTACTATGTTATCTATTTGAAAGTCCATTCTGGGCCACCAGAAATCATTTCTAACTTTCCTTTTTGTAATGGTTGATCCCAGATGACCAGAATGCGCCGCTAGAATAATCTTTTCACGATAGGGATTAGGAGGAATGAGTTTATCACCCCTGACTATTTTACCACCTTCTACTGAAAGTTCATCACTAACTTTCCAGAATATTTGTAGTTCGGGTGACAAACACTTCTCTTTTGGCCATCCTTTCTTTATTAAAGATGCAACTTCCTTAAGGATAGGATCCTTATCAATTTGCATGATCCAATCTTCCTCTGCAAAAGATAAATTGTCCTGACCAATGAGTGCTACAAAACACTCCTCGACCTCACTCTCCCATTCTTGATCATCAAAATCTGAAATAGGAAGTCTCGATAAACAGTCTGCCCTGCAATTTTTCCCTCCAGGGATGTACTCTACAGTAAAACTATATTCAATAAGTTTCGTGGACAAGCGTGCTATGCGTGCAGTAGTGCGTTTGACACTTTTACCAGAGAGAATAGCTACAAGAGGACGATGGTCAGTTTTCAAGATGAAGGATCTACCCCATACATATGGTTTGAACTTCTCTACACTCCAAACACAAGCTAAGAGCTCTTTTTCAATCACGGAATACTTCCGTTCGACCGGACGTAGAGTCCTGGAAGCAAATCCAACAGTGTATTCTTTACCATTAGCATATTGCGAGAGAATAGCGCCTAGGCCATACTCAGAAGCATCAACAGTAATAATAGTTTGATTTCCTTCTATGAACGCTTGTAGAGCAGGCGCTTGAACTATATGGTCTTTGATAGTTTGAAAGCCATTTTGGCATTCATCAGACCATACATAGTTTGCTCCTTTCTTAAGCAGCGCTCTAAAACATTCTGTGGTCCTGGCAAAGTCTTTCAAAAACTTAGAATAGAACTCACATAAACCTAGAAATGACATTAGTTGCTCTCTGTTCTGAGGAGGAGGAGCATCAACTATACTTTTTATAAGGCCTGGTCTCGGTTTGATGCCACGCTCAGAGATCACGTGGCCTAAATACTCAATCTCCCTTACTTTGAAAATACATTTACTTTTTTGCAAAGTTACACCTCTATTTGTTAAGACATTGAACACTTGGTCAATAACGGCATCATGTTCAGCTTCATTTCGAGTAAAAATGAGTATATCGTCTTGAAAGACTACTACATTTGGATTATGTTTGAACATTTCAGTCATTAACCTTTGGAAAACGGCTGCAGCTGATGCGAGACCAAAGGGAAGGCGACAAAACTGAAAAACACCATCTGGAGTCACAAAAGCCGTGAGATGTCGAGATTGAGGATGTAGTTCAACTTGATGGTAAGCAGCTTTCAAATCAAGTTTTGTGAACCAGGAAGAGAACCCTACTTTTGCGATAAGATCTTCGATACGCGGAAGAGGAAAACCGTCGACCCAAATGGCTTCATTAAGACTCCTCAAATCAACACACATCCTCAAGTCCCCAGATCTCTTTTTGGCTAAAACAATGGGAGAAAGCCAAAGTGTGGATTCGACTTTCTCTATTATGCCTTGTTCGCACAAAGATTGCAAATGCTTAGAGAGATCACTTCTAATACTTAAAGGAACATTGCGAAGTTTATGTTTAATTGGTATGGTACCTTCTTTGATCTTGATGAAATGTTGATAATCGGTAATCTTACCCAAACGATCTTCAAAGATCTTTGCATATTTATTCTCCCAAGAGGAAGCTAAACAGGTATCTGATGTAGAGCTAATATTCTTGACAAAATTACTATGATCTTGATGATCAATGAATACAGGGTTTGGCAGACCAGGTTTGATGGTAAGACCAAATTCCGCTTGATGTATGAGACCAAGAACATTTATGCCCCGTTTGGCTACGTACACTTTACCGCTAATGATTATGTTGAAAACACTGATTTGTGCCCAAAAGTAACCTAATAAATCAATCCTGCTACCCTCAAAAGCTACTGTAAGTATGTCAGGAGGCAATAGACTTTTGTTGGACCAAAACTTATGATATTTATCTTGTGATACTATGGTGATGCGTGCACCCGTATCAACAAGGAGTTGAATCTTATTATTATCAATAGAAACTTCAACTTCTGGATCAGGAATATGTTTCGTAATACAATTTTCTGAACAATTCTTGACTACTACAAGATATTCTTGATTAGTGACATCCTCACCAAATTGATTGTCATCAAGCACACATTCAGAATCGTTTAGTATACATCTTACATTGCCTCTTTTACCACCCATACAAATATTTCCAAAATGCCCCATTTTGCCACATTTACTACATTGTCGGTTAATAGCAGGGCAATTTTTGAAAGAAGATACATGTGTGGATGACCCACACCTATAGCAACTTATTCCGTAATTAGCTTGTCTGTTAGGTGTAAATGTCTTTCCACCTCTGTTTGGCATAAAGTTTCTTCCACCCCTAAATGTGGTGGGTCTTCTCATAGAATTCAAAGGAGAAGGAAAGGAAGGTTTAGAATTCACAGCGCCAGAAATAGTTGAATTTGATAATGCAGATTCAAGTTGTTTTGCATCGTCCATAGATCTTTCAATGCTCTTAGCGATATCTATCGCTTCATCAAGAGTGGGATCTTTGCAGGTGAGTAATTTTTGTTGTACTTTTTTACAGTAACAGCGAGCAACAAGTTGATCCCTTACAAGTTGAGATGTAAAATTGTCAAATTCACATTTCGCAGCAAGAACTTTTAACGCAGTAATAAATGTGTTTATGCTTTCATTTGGTTTCTGCATTCTTGTGAAAAAGTTGTACCTATGTACAACAATATTCTTTGTTTTAGCAAAGTATTTATCCAATTGCATTACAGCTATTTCAAACTCATCAGGATCTTGGTCCTCAGGTGCTTCAAATTCAGGTAGATGATCAAAGACGTTTTGACCCTCAACTCCTAAATGGTAGTACATTAAGTTTTTTTTTCTTTCGGGCCTGTATCTCTGTCCATCTATTGCGCCAAGATATGCTTTGAAGGATCTGATCCATAATTTCCATTCAAGTGGAGGTTCTCCAGGTTCTTGTAAAAATGGTGCCGGAGGAGTGACACTCTGCATGTCAGTAAATGAGCTTGTCAACAAAAAAAACTGAAATAAATGAAACAGAAGAAGAAGAAATAGAAAAGAAAGAAATAAAAGGAAAATAATTTTTTGAATGAATGGAGAATGAATGATGTTAAGAATGAGACGAGCGCTATATATTAATTCCAGCGCCCTTTGAATAAGATAGCAATGTAAAAGCTGTGTCAGCGAAATTGTGGACACACAAGAATTATGTGAAACTAGATCAAACAAAAGCTGAGCGTGCCAGCGAATGTATAAATTGACACGCAGAAGCTGAGCGCATCAGCGCTGTATAATATGGATACTGTTCTTTAGATGCATAAATGCTGTGCGTGCCAGCGAAAGTATAAATTGACACGCAGAAGCTGAGCGCATCAGCGCTGTGTAATTTGGATACTGACACGTAAATGCTGTGCGCGTCAGCGCGTTAAAAAAAAATGAAGACGTTCTTTGCCGACGTGTAGTACGTCACAGAGCTTGATCACCATGCAGAGGAACAATGGCGTATTCACCAGCCGGAGAGTGCAGAATCGCGCGCTTGAAGGCTGGAGCGTGGAGATGGCTCGAGCGAGGTAAAGCGCGAGAGCGTCTGACTGTTTGTCTCAGATTTCCCCGTAATTGCAAATACGTATTATATTTCTATCGTACATTTCAGTACGATCGTACATTTCATTACGCTGAAGCGCGTGTGTCCCGATGTGAGCGCTGAAGTAGGTGGACTCCTTGAAAATGGTCAAAAACGTCAGTGTTTAAACTCGGGCTTGAGTTTGAGAAGGGAACGGCTCTCTGTGTGGAACGATCCAAATACACAAATGCCTTGATCAATAGTGCAGATAAAAAAAAAATGTACTCACTGTTGATTTGACGACAGACAGCCGAGAAGTCCATTGAAAACAGTGAGAAAGGCAGTACCTTGACGAAAAGAACTCACATCAATGTAATCTTGCAATGAGTTCATATCTTGTAGTGTATAAGTTGATTGGAGTCCCAAATCCCATCCTCTGTCGCCAATGAAGTGAAGAGTAGACAGGATAAGATTAATATGAAGGTTTATTAGGTAAAACAGAGAGCCGTCCCTGGAGAGACCAAGGCATAGAAAGCAACTGACAACCTTCAGAACATTCAACATCAGAAACCCCCCAACGCTCTAGATGACATATGAAAGTTCTGACAGTCATCTAACCAGATGACATCACCACATCACCACACTTTCTCCTGTACATATCGCAAACTTTGCAATAATTTGCCTGACTCTTTCCAAGCTCTCCGTGAACGCTGGCAAACAGACTTGGGGCCCCTGGACGACGAAGACTGGCAAACTGCACTAATGTCCCCGAGGGAAACTGCAATAAATCACCGTTTTCGCCTCATACAACTGAAAATACTCCACACGTCCTACCTCTTCGGTGTACTCATGGCAAAAATAGGAAACCGAAAAGACGCGCTATGCCTTAGAGGATGCGGCCAAGACAGTACCTTTTATCACATCCTATGGGAATGTCCCGTCATACATCCTCTGTGGGACGGTGCCACTAATAAGATGAGAGACACACTGAGTAAACCCCTTCAGCTGTCACCGCAAATGGGGATTCTGAATATCTGGGAGGCCACCAACTTGACAGACTTAGAGCAACAAAGGGTGGCACTGGGATACTTACTAGTGAAGCGTGCAATAGCATTACACTGGGGATCCGACACACGGCCATTAACGGTGGGGTGGGTGGCGGAAATGGATGGATGCGTGATTGCAGAAAAAGAGGTTTACAAGCAGCGGGCTGCCCTAAGAAGTGGGATAGGAAGTGGGGTGGGTGGAACACATACAGAGGGGAAATTTGTACCTCTCCAACAGTGGATATGGAGATGAGGGACAACCGAAACAGGGATCTGCCAAATGTTTAATTGTTTGTTATCTATTGATATTGCACAGCACCTATGGGAGGACCTGGACCTTTCTATCAGACGATATGGTAATGTGATGACATTGTGACAGTAAAATCTCCAAATTCCCACATAAATGTGAAATATATATATTATGTGGCAAGGTGGCATTCATATGTTGAACTTTGCTGTGATATTGTACCAATGAATCTGTGCTTTATTTCTAATAAAAAGTAAAAAAACAAAAATCCTTCCAGGTAAAATTGATGTCATTGTCAAGGCACTAAAAACAACTTTATGACAATGCTACAAAGGCTTGCTGCACCCACTCATCGCTGGTGTGTGGGCGAGGAGTGTCTTATGATAGGAGATAGGGTTACCACATGGCCAGTTTTTTACCAGCATGATCAGAATTTTAATGTCTCGGTCAGTACAAAAAGTAGAAAAATCGCCTAAAGCATGTCTTTTTTTCCTCTTTTCAGTGGACACTTAAAATAGCAAATATAGACAGAAAGCACTTTAAAATGTGCTCTAAAGCTGCTTCAATCATCCATGACTGATAGTTAAAGTCAACAAAGAGAGCAAAGCCCGTTTAAAAATGAATACAAACAATTTTATACAAAGTCCTATTGAAGTATCATGTCCGGGCCTTTGTAAAATACGAACAAATTACCATTATTTATCTCTAGAAAAGGTGTCAATCCTAATAGGAACTTATGTGAAGGAGTCCAACATTTTTGAGTGTTGAAATACCCTTTCGAGCCTTGAGGCCCAGCACCGCTCACTCATTTTCATGATACCATCCACTGCATTAGAAATCTCTGTGTGGGTGAAAAACCTGATTGTCCTGTTTTATGAAATTATTGAGACTACAATCCCTTTATTTTTCTGTATTGTAAGTGAACCTTTTTTGGGAGATAGGTAGTCAATGGGGTTGCCTCCTAGCTTGTTTTATACCGGCATGACTGGTATTTTAATGTCCTGGGTGTAAGAAATGTTTACTACTCACCCTAAAGCCGGTATTTTTCACCTTATCAGTACATACATTTAACAGTTAATGTAACAAGAAAGCACTTTAAAGAGTGTTCTACTGCTGCCCTCATTACCTGACTGGTCATTAAAGTAAACAAAGATAGAAAGGCCATGCTAAAATTTAACCTCTTCAGTGCCCATGACGAGATAGTCTCGTCATGGAGCACGGTCGCGCTGTGCCCATGACGAGACTATCTCGTCATGAACCCCACCCACTAATGTAACGCCCGGCACAGGAGGGGGAAAGGGCGTGGCACAGAAGGGGTTAATACAGATGATTTCATACAAAGTTCTGCATGTCCTGGCATTAGCTGAGTGTAAAACGTGAGCAGATGGCTGGTGTTTTTCTCTTGGAATGGGGGCAGCTCTAGTGATCAACAAAGCAGCAAACAAAAATAAAGTCTCCGGTATCAAAGCCTGGCAGTCAGAGGCCTCTCCCTGGATTAATATTTTAATATAGGGAACTATGCTCTTGAATCAGAAATTAAAAATTTCATTAGAACCAAAGTTTTTAATGTTGTTTGAGGATACGCAGCCGTATTAAATAGATAGAATAACCTACGGAAGCAGGAAAATTTGAAAACAAGATGTGTCCAGTTTAATTGCACTCATTTACCTACATTTTTGCTACCCGACCAATGGCAAGTGACACATCCAAATCTCCTGTTTTAATCCACCATCAGAAGGAAAGGTCAAACGGCACTGAGCATCTAACAATCAAGAAACAGATCAGGAAGGGAAGAAAGGAAGGAGCGCCGGGCCCGAATGGAATCCCGCCTACAGTCTTTAACCCCTTCTGTGCCCATGACGACCTGGACTCGTCATGGCCCGCGGTTGCGCTGTGCCCAGGACGAGTCCAGCTCGTCATGAACCCCGCCCGCTAATGGAACGCCCGGCACAGGGCGGGGAAAGGGCGTGGCACACAAGGGGTTAAACAAAGGCCGGAAGAATGGGCACAAATATTCCATCCACTATTTCTGGATGTAAGACGACTGGGCACCATTCCAAACTCATGGAAAGGTTGAACGATCATTCCGATCCACAAAAGCGGCAGTAAGGCCTTGCCAGCCAATTATCGGTTAGTAGCACTGATCGATAATGAGGCCAAATATTTTGCCAGAACACTACTAGACGAACTAACAACCGTGGCAGAAAATAATGAAATAATCCCGCTAAATCAGACAGGCTTCCGAAAAAACTCTGGCACAATATCAAACATCCTGGCAATCTTGCTGATAATGGACACAACCAAATCGAGGAAAACACAGCTGCATGTCTGTTTTATCGACTTCAGCGCCGCATTTGACAACGTGGAGAGGCCTAAACTGTGGAATAAGCTAGCCCGATGGGGCATCCCAAACACCCTTTTATCAATGATAATGCTTTTACATACCGATAGCTGGGTACAGGTGAAATTAGGATCAGGGTCTCCTCTCTCAAGAAAAGTTAAAACAATGAAAGGACTTAAACAGGGCTGCGTGCTGGCACCTATTTTATTCAACTTATTTATGGCAGACTTATCACTGACACTTAACACATGTAACTCCCACGCGCCCAGACTGGGGGGTACCACTTTGTCCAACTTACTATACGCGGACGACGTAGTCCTGCTTAGCCATACGGTAGTTGGCTTGCAACATCTTCTTAACGGTCTGCAGTTCTACGCAGAAGTAAATAGCCTGACAATAAACTTAAACAAAACCAGGACCATGACAATTAACAGCAAATGAAAAAAAGAGGTACCTATAGCACCTGGGCGACACACATATTGAATCAGCGGAGACTTATAAGTATCTGGGTGTCTACTTAGATAAAGAAGGATCATTTACCCACCAACAAGAATAGATCAAAAGAAAAGGGATGATCCTTGCCTTAACCATGAAAAGTTTATCAGCCAAACTATTGGGCCCTACGCTGAGCCCCCTTCTAACGGTAGCACAGGCTAAAATTCTACCTACAATCACCTATGGTAGTGAAGCTCTGCGAGGAAGATATACCAATCTTTTGGATAAAACACTTGTAAAAGCATACAGAACTATGGGGCATATTATCAACGTTAGTCAAGAAAAAGCCTCCTTGTCACCAAAACATTCAGACCCACACACCTTTCACACCAAGGGGATGAGGATGGACAGCACAAGCATAAAAACCAATAAGAAGAAATAAATCAGACAAATTTATTAGACAATGTATAAAATAATATACAGATACAAAAGATGTACAGAGTCAAATAGTTAATAATGAAACAAAGACAATGTCATCATATCAATATACAAGTGTTAAAAAACAGTCAGTCTAATCTTAGTCAAAGATAAGAGAGACCTATACAGTAGTAGACAACACAGCACATAAAATTGGGAACAGCATAAAAGGAAAAAATAATAATAATCCTATTGACTTAAGGAAATCACCAAATCAAGAAGTTTATCAAATGTGACCCAGATTAATATCCCTTTCGAATATGTGTCACACAGACCAATAATCATAGATTTTGAGTGGTTTCCTTTTTTAAAAGCATCGACGCGTTTCGGTGGGCCAAGATTCACAGCCAACACCTTCTTCAGGAAAAGCACAATAAAGTCCCAATAATTAGAATCATATGTCCTTTAGTAGGCAATGTCCATGTGGATCCTGCCAGCAGTGCTGGCAGGATCCACATGGACATTGCCTACTAAAGGACATATGATTCTAATGGGACTTTATTGTGCTTTTCCTGAAGAAGGTGTTGGCTGTGAATCTTGGCCCACCGAAACGCGTCGATGCTTTTAAAAAAGGAAACCACTCAAAATCTATCATTATTGGTCTGTGTGACACCTATTCGAAAGGGATATTAATCTGGGTCACATTTGATAAACTTCTTGATTTGGTGATTTCCTTAAGTCAATAGGATTATTATTATTTTTTCCTTTTATGCTGTTCCCAATTTTATGTGCTGTGTTGTCTACTACTGTATAGGTCTCTCTTATCTTTGACTAAGATTAGACTGACTGTTTTTTAACACTTGTATATTGATATGATGACATTGTCTTTGTTTCATTATTAACTATTTGACTCTGTACATCTTTTGTATCTGTATATTATTTTATACATTGTCTAATAAATTTGTCTGATTTATTTCTTCTTATTGGTTTTTATGCTTGTGCTGTCCATCCTCATCCCCTTGGTGTGAAAGGTGTGTGGGTCTGAATGTTTTGGTGACAAGGAGGCTTTTTCTTGACTAAGGTCACATTTGGTGCCCCTCTCCTTTGTCATAGGGGTCCCTCTCCCTTTTTTGAAAGGCATATTATCAACGGCCAGCGATAATTATCGCTGGCCGGTCTGTGCGTGAGAATTGTTATTGCCGGCTATCGCAGATAATTATTGCCATGCTAGCGCTGTATTAACAACGCATAGCGCAATGGCGCTAATTATTCCTGCAACAGCGTTGTTTTCCATGGAACATCGCTGGAAAACCAGCGATGTTCCATGGAAAACGGCGATAACCTTGCTGATACGACCCTGTGGTCGTATCAGCATAATCCACCTGGGCCTCCTTGTAAATATCGCGATGTGCACATCAGCGATATTTACAAGGTTATTCTGCCCAGTGACGCTCACTTTGCATCTCATTAGAGATGCAAAGGGAGGTGTCGGGTAAAAGGGTGCTAACATGCACTAATGCATGTTATCACCCTCTTGTTAATAGGGTGAAAACATCTCCGCTTTTTTGGCTTTTAAAGCCAAAAAAGCAGAGATAAGGCACTTGATAATATGCCCCTATATTTAGCCTCTCGAACTATACATCCCCGGCGCAACTTAGACTGGAGTTTGGCCTGTTAAAGCAAACCTGGGACAGATATGGAGCATACATCAACTGTTGGAATAAAATCAGAACATCAACCCCTAACTCATTAAACTACCTCCTGTGGCAAGATCTCCAACAGAGGGAGAATTCGCCTGCAGGATTGTATCTTCAGGAAGCACTGGCTAACACAGGTTTATCGCCCCTATGAAATGCACGGTGCCATCATTCAACTATTAAGAAATTAGTCTGGAAGTCGCTGAAAAAAACAGTCACTGGTGGAGGATAAAGCTGCTTTTTCAGCCAGAGCACATGCCTGAATGACGCTGAATTCTTACAAGTTTCTAGCCCCGCAACAATATTTTAACCTGGGCTATCCAAAAGCACAGAAATTAAAGTTCCTAAAGCTACGACTCGGAGTGATTCCATGCACGCAGCATCTTCCACCATGGAAAAGGGTGCAGACTTTTACAGTGTGCAGTTTGTGCAAAAACGGCCAGGGCAACATCATCCACACCATTTGTTCTTGCACAGAGATGCTCCAAGAAAGGAGGCAACTGCTAAAAATACCCTTTAATCAAAGGGGAATTCGGACAAGGAGGCAAGCAGTTTTGGCTTGCTTCGACCCGGCATCACCTCAATTGAACTCCAGACTAGTTAGATTTCTTGAAGCGGCCAGAGCAAAAATGCCAAACTGTCACTAAAGCTTTTTTGGGGCACAGGAGACTTCGGATTATCAATTTCCTCAGGGGGAGTAACAATCGCTGCACTGACTGATCAACTTATATTGGCTGCTCTTGCATGTCTAAATCTGTATCTTCTAACTTGTAAGCAACAGAAGTGTTTTATATTTGAATTGTGTTGAAATGTTATTATTGCGAATTAATATTTTACCTATGGTTTTATTTCACGCACGCATTGCAATGGTTTTAAGTACCTCTGCAAAATAAAATAAACTGAAACAAACTACATTTTTGTATATATTAAATAACGTACAAAATCGCTTCGAATTGTCACCTTTCTTCAAATACTTGGTACGCAATAGCCTTCTACATCAGTGTTGTGGAAGTTGCTCATGTGATGTGAAGCTTTTAATATTTTTCTTCAGCAGGGAGGGCAGGAAAAACACAACATGAAGAGAAATCCCCAACGCTTCTAAATGTTGCGTGCTGGGCCCTTTTGAGTCTGGTTCAGACTGTTCCTGCATAGCTTGCTTTATCCCGCCTCCGTTCTTTTTCTTCTTCTGTAATGCTAAATAAATTGCATTAGCTCTTTGTCTCTAAGAGGATCAGGTTGAAGGCATTGTGTTTAGTACACAGAGCTTTACATCTGACTAGTCCCTGTTTTCTACCCTCCAGATCCTCTTGTTACAGACCTTCCAGTCCGCTTCTGTCTGCTAATGCCAGCCTACTTATTGTGTCCCAAGTGAATAGGCACCAACTTGGTGGTCGCTCTCACTCTGTGCAGGCTGCACAGCTGTGGAATTCCATTCCTATTCAATTTGACTAAATTGGCAATCTCCTGCCTTTTAGGAACTTACTTAAACCCAGCTTTGCCCTCTGTTCTGTTCAGTCTTTGGAGTCTTTCTCACTGAGATCATTTGTTTTTGCTTTCTTGCTTAACCGTTAGGACACCCTTGGATAATACTTGCGCTTCATGAGTGGAAATAATAATAATGTAAACAAAGACAGAATACCATGTTAACATGATTATAGATGATTTCATATAAAGTTCTATTTAAGGATCATGTCCGGGCCTTTTCAAAATGTTAAACCGTGAACGGGTGGGCCGTTGATTTTCAATGGAATGGTGGCAACCCTAGTAGAAATTAGCAAATTCACTGGGACCAACACTTTGTAATGTTGCTTGAGGACCCACAGCTGTAGTAAATTTAAAGAATATCCCACAGACACAGGAAAATTAGAAAAAAGCAGTCCAGTTTAATTGCACCCATTACCTGCATTTTCATATATTCAATGAAATACAAAAACCTCACCTCCAGTTGTCACCTGTCTGTAAACACTAAATACCCTTCAGCCCTCTGCAGCAGTGTTTGGAAGTTCCTCCTGTTTAGAATACTTGCCATCAACGGATTTTCTTCATTGACTTCTTTTGAAGCAGAAGCAATTTCAGGCGAGAACCAGCTACAGTAAATCCATTTTTGGCTTAAAAAATCTGAAGTCTCCCGCCTGCATCTGATCGTTTGGCATGTATGGTGAAGTTAAGTGAAGGTGTTAATATTGTTCTACAGCAGCAACGAAGGAAAGCAAATCCCCCAAAATGCAAAATGTTGCATAAAGCAACTTTCGAAGTAAATTGTGTGGAGTCTGAAAACGCACGGTTCTTCTTGACCCCAACCAAGTGTGAGATACAAACTGAATGAAGAACATTCATGTCTGTGACATTTAACAACCCTTGTCCTTGACACATCCTGGAGGTGCCCTTTCTGTCAGCGGCCGTTAGAGGGGCGCTCCCGGCCTGCTGATGAACTCTATTGAGCGCATTGTATTGCAAGGGAGAAGGATTTCCTCTTCCGGGTCGGCGGCGGCTGAGACAGCACTAGCAGTGAATGCTGACATCACTTCCGAGTTCCGTCCGCTCTCTGTGTTTCCAGCCTGGTGGAGAGAAGTAAGGATACCTGGTCTGTCCGTGCAGTTATCTTCATCTTCAGACTCTCACAGACTCCCCCTTCCCCCGCGCCTTCAGACCCCAAATCTGCCCCAGTCCCAGAAGGAGGAGAGAGCCTGGAAATGCCTGTTCGGGTTTCTGCTCAGGTAGGAGATTGTCAGCACTATCGGCTGTGTTTGTAGAAATAGACTGAATAATCCTTGAGGAAATCTCTGCCAGGGGCCGGGCTGAGCTGGGTTCTTCTGACTGGGAACCTCTCTCTGGGACGCTTTCCTTCCAGTCCATGCGGTTTTTGTAATCATCATTTGTGTTAAAGAGGGGATCTGATCACTGCACTGCACTATTTGGAATCTGTCCACACTGCACTGCATCTTCTTGCACTATGAGGAATCTGTGCACTGGGTCTTACTGCACTATGAGGATTCTGTGCTACTGCACTGCAACTTACTGCACTATGAGAAATCACTGCATACTGCACTTAGGGTGACCAACTGGCATGGATGCGAATTCAGGACAGTGAGTGTAAAAATTCAGCACAGAGGGTCAAAATTCAGGAGAAAAAATCAGGACAGAAGGTCAAAATTCAGGAGAAAACTTCCGGACAAAAGGTAAGTTTTACAGACATATCAGAGGAAGTGGCGCAATAGTATAAAAGTAAGTAAATAGACAACCACCTACATACAAGTCAAATAAGTTTTGGATTAGGTTGAGACAATCGTTTTTCGGTATGCGTGCAGCTTTGAGCAACTACGCAGGTCTTTTTGTGGTATTTCATTTGATAATAATCTATTTATATGGTTACTGCACTGGGTTGTCCAGACTGATGTTTTGTTTACAACTCATGGTCCTGGCAGGCATGTTTGGTGAGAGAAGGGGTCAGGAAGATCTGCTCGGATAGACTTTGTTACTAGCATCTCATATCGGAGTGCCATTGTGAGATGTAAAGCGGCACTCATAGGTGAACTAAATGGAGGATTGCTATAATGAACCAACTATAGGGAACGCATTATGGGTGTTTCAGCAAGTGGAACTTAAAATATGGAATCTTGCTTTGCCAATGGTGGCTTCGCAGAGAGTTGCACTACCTGACGGAAGTCACAAAGGTGCTTTTCCCTGCAGCTTTCTTAAAGAATCTACTGTCAATACACTATTACATAGTTTATTTTTGACGCCATGCGTATTGCTACAATTACTATATACATATCAAGCACAGCTATGGGCACTATGAGGCTCTCCCTAAAACCTTACACCTAAAACAAAACATGCAAAAATTTACAATTACTAGTGTAACATTCAAGTAGCAGTTGGGTGTCACTCAAAATGCCATATGCATGATGTATAGATCCCACACGTAAGCACACAACAAATATAGAATAGTAACATATAGGCAAGGGAGTAGCCAGAAAATGTAAACACCTCCCACTTTGAACTGAAGCTCTTATGGCAACAAGAAAGCAAAGCAAGTCATCACAACCCTCCCCGGAAGAGCTCTGTTGTCCAAGGATCTAGCCATTCACCCTTCCATCAAACCTGTGATGTCCACCATTTCAAATTTACATTCTGTCATCCATTCATTCTTTCATCAATCATTCAGTCTTTCACCATTCATTCTGGCCTTCCATCTGTGTGCCCATCTATATCCAAACCTTTTCAATCATATCAAAACATATCCATTGTCTATGCTTCCATCCATCATTTCACTCATCCATCCATTCACTAATCCATCCTACCATTTCACCCAATCACCCTTTCACTCATCTATCCACTCTTCCACCCATCCATCCATTCACTCATCCATCCAACCATTTACCCTTTCACCCATCCAGCCTGTAAAACGATAGGAATGTACATTTGTCAGGTTTCAAGCTCTGTGAAATGTGCATAATGGGTGCCCGTGTGAACTAGGACGACCCCAGTACATCATTCACTGAAAAAAACATAAACAACATAAAGTGCACTTGTAAAGCGCACATTCATTCCGAATAGTTAGTTGGCGCAGTATACCCGATATGTTAGACTCCTTACACAAATTCATTATCCTAATTATATCGACCTAGTAAAGATAGAAGGCTGAAACAGCAGCATGAGATTAGGGCACCTAACACTTTTACACGCCTTCCCTGAAAAACGATTGCATCCTGTTATGTTGAATAAACCGAAGTGCACAAACATGCGTAACACTTCAGACTCAAATGAAACACATCCGGGGTGTTTGTGGATTCTTGTGCAGGAGCTAGGAATCCCAAAAGTTACAGTGGAGTGGGGCGTCCCTGCATGCTTCTTTACCTTTCCAGGAATGAAGAGGGTGGTTCTAGCCGTTTATGCACAGCCAGTTGCAGAGTGTTTGCCTCTGTGATTTGAGCGCGCAGGCTGGAGAGAAGGGACAGCCTGCAGCCCTTCAACGCTAGCGTGCCTGTTTGGGAACTCGACTCGCTGATAAACAGCCCTTCAGGAGCCTTCCCTGCTCAGCTTTTTTTTATTTTAGACAAAACTGTGTGATAAACCAGCCTTAAAATGATTGAACTTTTATTCGAAACACGTTACAGCCTCTGTTAATTTTCAAATGTTGCACATGTTAGCTTTCAACATGGGCCAAAAGAAGAGAGAGATGGCCTCCGACCCTGTGGCCAGCAACATACTTCTGGCGAGATCTTTTGGGAATCCTCCTCACTAGCTGTTGATGTTGCCGCCGCTACTGCGCAGGAGGAGGGCACCACATGCTGTAACACCCCAAACTGCCCATTGTCATTCTGCATGTGGCAATCAGCCGCATCCAGAATGACAATGGGCGGGTGGGCTGCTGCCGTGCTTCGAGAAGGAGTGCCAGGCCGCCGCACCTTGGAACTGAGGCCTCTCGCAGGGGAACAGCTCTGCTCCCTGCTAGGGCCAGAATTACGGACAAAAGGCGTCCGTAAAAAGGATCCTCACGGACAACGGACGTGTGGTCCAAATTACGGACGGTCCGTGAAATTTACGGACGGTTGGTCACCCTAACTGCACTGCATCTTACGGCCCTATAAGAAATCTGTGCACACTGCACTGTAAGAAATCTGTGACCACCACACTATTTTACTGCGCTATGAGGGACCTGTGCACACTGCACTGCATCTTACTGCACCATGAGAAATCTGTGTACGCTGCACTGCATCTTACTGCACTATGAGGAATCTGTTTATGCTGCACTGAGGAATCTGCGCACACTGCATCTTACTGCACTATGAGGAACCACTGCACTGCATCTTACTGCACATTGAGAAATCTGTGTACTCTGCACTATTCTTTACTGTACTATGTGAGCACACTGCACTGCTGTTTGCTACACTATGGTAAATATGTGCACACTGCTGGTTTTTACTGCAGTATGAGGAATCTTTGCATACTGCACTACCTTTTACGGCCCTATGGGGGAATCTGTGCACACTGCACTGCTTTTACTGTGCTATCTGTGCACACTACACTGCATCTTACTGTACTATGAGAAACCTGCGCCACTGCACTGCATCTTGCTGCACTATGAGGAATCTGTACTCATTACACTCTTTTTTTACTGCACTGTGGGGAATCAGTGCATGCTCCACTGCTTTTTACTGCACCACCTGTGCACACTGCACTGCTTTTTACTATACTGTAAGAAATCTCCGCACACTGCCCTGCATCTTACTGCACTATGTGAAATGTGTGCACTGCAATGCATCTTATTGCTCTATGATGAATCTGTGCATACTGCTATGCTTTTTACTGCATTGTGTGTACACTGCACTGTTATTTATCCTTTACTACACCTTTTGGGGGCACTGATGGAAGAAAGCGTCTGTTAAAATGGTACTTCTTATTACTAGACCGTAAACTATACACTGATAAATCTGTGCATACCTCATTGCTTTCTACCACACCCTGTGAAGTGTTTTGCTGAGAAAGTTTATACACTGCATGACTTTGACTTATTCTGTGTTGGATGTTGACAGACTGCAATGCTTTTTACTAAACTATGAGGGGTATTTAAAAAGCGGAAGCCTGTATACACTTCTCTGCTTTCTACTGCACTGCAGGGGGTGTCTGGGGCACATAGGAACTATGTCCCCTGCATTACCTTTTACTACACTTCAAGGGGTGTTGATCAAGAAAAAGTCTTTTCACACTGTGTTACTTTTTACTCGCACTGTGAGAAATCTGCCCATCCTACTCTACTTTTTACTATACTTTGATGGGGGTTTACAGTAGACGTAGTTACGCTGTAACTGAAATTGAATTGAATTGAGATTTATAAAGCGCGTTGGCTACCCGTAGGCCTCCCAGCGCTGCGGACAGACAAACAGAGAGCAAAGGCAAGAGAGAAACTTAAAACAGCCAGGTTTTCAATAACCTGCGAAAGGAAAGAAGATTGGGTTCCTTACGTAGTTGGAGGGCATTCCAGCCCATGGCACCATTATATGAAAAGGAACGGCCACCACATCTGGACCTTCTTATTCTAGGTGGAGAGGCAAGAAAGGATCCGGATGACCGAAGATCTTTCTTCGGATGATAGGGGGTGATAAGTGACTGAAGAATGGCAGGACCCTTCTTCCAGAAGGCCTTATGGGACAGACACATAGCCTTAAACTGGATCCTTTGCCTAAACGGCAGCCAGTGCAGGCTTTTTAATGCTTGTTTTGCAGAGTTCCAACGAGGAATCTGAAGAAGTCTGCGGGCCGCACAGTTCTGTATTACCTGGAGCGTATTGATGGTGTATTGAGGTGCTCCCAGGTATAAAGCATTACCATAATCCAGGCGGGAAAGGATCAGTGCCTGGACCATGATCCTTCTGGCGTGGAAGGGCAGAAGGGAAAGGACCTTATGAAGCATCCTCAGAAGTCCAAAGCAGATAGCCTAGAGTTTAGTTGCCTGGTGACTGAATGAGAGCGAATGATCTATCCAGATGCCTAGGCTCTTAATTTGATCTTTAGGAATTGGAGCCGGGCCTAGGCAGACTGGCCATAAGGAGGTCAGGTTGAAGACAGGAGAATTACCCAACAGCATGAGCTCCGTCTTATCCCCATTAAGCTTAAGGCATGATAGTTCCATCCACTTGGCAACCTCTTCTAGACAGCAGGCTAGGGTGTTAGATGATCCTTCCGGGTGGTTCAGAGCTACCACGAGCTGGGTATCATCTGCATAGGAAACAATTTTTATGCCAAATGGATGAACAATTTCTGCCAAAGGTTTCAAGTATATATTGAATAGAGTGGGGGTCAGAGCAGAGCCCTGAGGGACCCCGCAGTGTAGAGGGTACTGATTGGAAACATCTCCCTCAAAAACCCTAAAGGAGCGGCCAGTAAGAAAAGATCGCAGCCACTGTACTGCCATACCAGACACTCCCAAGTTCATAAGTCTGGCGCACAATGTGGCATGATTGATAGTATCAAATGCAGCGCTGAGGTCAAGAAGGATAATGGCTGCAGTCCCCCCTAGGTCTAAGATCCTTCTCGACTCCTCAGTCACTGCAAGAAGAGCCGTCTCCGTACCCATTTGGGGGCGAAACCCAGTCTGAGAGGTGTGAAGCAAATTGTTGGTTTCTAGAAAGGCTACCAGAGTGTTATTTACATGCCTTTCCAGAATCTTACTTACCCACGGCAGGAGAGAGATGGGGCGATAGTTAGCCAAAATTGTTCTGGTCCAGGTTAGGTTTTTTCAGTAGGGCTTTTACCATTGCACCTTTCCATGCTGATGGAACTGAACCAATGGAAATGGAGGAATTAACCAGGTCCAAGATTATAGGGCCGATAGTATCAGATACCAGAGTAAGTGCCTGGGGAGGAGCAGGGTCAGTAGGAGAGCCCGATTTATATGGGCCATAATGGGCCCCAACAGAGGTAGGTCAAGAGGGGGGAATTGTTCTAAAAGAGTATGGGGTTTTACCGTGGGTTCCGCTGGATCAGTTACGGTGCTCGTGGCTTGAGAAAGTGAAAAAGCCTGATAGATCGTTTGAATCTTTTTGTGAAAGAAGTCTGCCAGAGTGTTACAGTGTGCAATGGGATCATGTAATCTGGGGGGTTTCAGGAGAAGTTTGGTAAGAGTTCTGGCAATTTTAAAGATTTCTTTAGGGGAGTTGGCAGCTAGCGCAATGTTTTGCTCATAGAAAATGGCTTGTGTAGCTTTAATTGCGGCTTTATAGTGTTTAATGGATTCTCTGTATTCTGTTTTACTAAGGTCAGAATAGTCCAGTCTCCATTTTCTCTCAAGCCGTCTGCTACGTTGTTTGAGTTCCCTTAAATTATCAGTAAACCAGGGAGCAGTTTTCGACCTGTTTGATATGGGGGCAGATTTTTTAGGGAGTATCATATTCAATGTACCCTGAATCCAGGAGTTAAACTCCTCATTAGCTTTCCCCACGTTACAGTTGCCCTCCCAGAGTGGTCTGTTGTCTTCCAGAACCGTCTTCCACTGGTCAATTGGGAGTCTAGACCAGTTGCGTCTGCATACTACGGTTTTGTTAGCAGATGTCTCAGGTCTGCTAATTTCCCATATTATGGGAATCAAGAAGTGGTCAGTCCAAGGAAGAGGGAATGGAGGTCCTGTCTTAAGCTCATCACAGTTACTAAAAACTGGGTCCAAAAGATGACCCTTAGAGTGTGCCGGCTTCACCACTTTCTCCCTAAGCTGAAGGGCTGATAGACTCTCCGTCAGCTCCAGCGCCGATTTGTTCGAAGGATTATCTACTTGAAGATCAAGATCACCCAAAAGAGTAAAATTCGCAGACCTCCTAGCTAATTCTGCTACTACGGTAGGCAATGCATTGATAAATTTATTTGCATTGCCTGGAGGGCGGTACACCAAAATGCCCGAAAAAGTACTTGTGGGGGAGATCTCCACAGAGAAGGTCACACTCTCACAGTCAGCGGACTTTCGGTGGGATGGCAATCAAAAGTGCTTTTAAAAATAATGGCTATACGCCCTCCTCTACCGGATTCCTATGTATAGAGTAGTCAGGAGGAATGGTTTGTACAAGGGTGGGGTCAGACTCCGTATGGAGCCATGTCTCTGTAAGGAAGAGAACATCAGGTTTTAGGTCTTCCAGTAGCATAGCAAGTTCAGAGGTGTGTTTAGAAACAGATCTACAATTCAATAAACATTTTTAAAAGGAAGGGGGTATCAGGGCCTTCAGGGACTTTACAGATAGGCGTGAAGATGAAATCACAGTGGGAGCATCGAGTTTCTTCACTCAAGGCATTCATAGAGTGCCTGCAATTTTCTGGATTGTGAGTGCGTAGTGAGTGAGGAAGATGGGAGCTATAGGTAATGAGTTTCAGGCTGATTCCGCCAGGATTTGTGGCCCCTGGGCCTGTCCCGGCGCGGACGGGCGCAGACGGGCTTGCCTTTGGTGCGCCTTTGGCACGCCACCGGCGCGCCCACTGTGCGCGTCCGCTGCGCGTTTGCCAAAGCATCCGGTTTTAAGGGGTGAGTAGCGCGAGAGCTAGAGCGCTGACCCCTGAAACCGGAAGTTGCCTTCTTCTCCCTCCACCCAATCGGGACAACACCCGTGATGGACCGGGGAGGAGCAACTAAGCAGCCACGGGTGAGAGTAGCAATACAAAGTGGTATATTGGTGGCGAAATTTCAAAGTTTAAAAGAGCTTCCAAGTGCAATTGAAAAGTATAAATATCTTATTTATGTTTCAATATTCAAGCAAATCAGCGTGCCTCTGTTGCATCTGCGCGCGTCCGCTGTAACCGACTTGTGTTATTGTATTCTATGCTGTGTGTTTGTTGTAGTACTGTTGTAGTAGCTGCAGGTTGTTTAACAAACACATTTTTAGGTCTCGCCTAGCGTTGCAGCACGAATGCGCTGCCAACGCTTTGCGAGGCATGCAGTATATAGTGTAGTGTGGGAGATTCGTGGAAGCTTCGTCCACTCTCTGCCCATTGGCTTTTGTTTTTAAATGCTGCCTTCCAAGTGGTTTGAGGCTTGTTAGTCCCTCCTCATTCATCATTTGTATCCTTCCGCGGCTATTGACCCCTTTCCTTCTAACACTATTTTCTTTTAGGTCTCACCTAGCGTTGCAGCGCGAATGTGCTGTAATCGCTTTGCGAGGCATGCAGTATATACTGTAGTGTGGAAGCCCCGCCCACTCTCTGCCCATTGGCTTTTGTCTTAAATGCTGCCTTCTGATTGGTTTGAGGCTTGTTAGTCCCTCCTCATTCATCATTTGTATCCTTCCACGGCTATTGGCCCCTTTACTCATAACACTATTTTCTTCCCTGTCTCCCCACCCCACCGCCCCCTCCCTCAGTCTGTGACTTCTCACCATCCCCTGTCCCCCCCAACTCCCGTTCATGTTTTCTTGCCTGCCGGCACTTCCGTTTTCATCTTTATTAGTGCCACCTTGAAATATGCAAGTTCAAGATGCGTGCTGTACAAAAACTTCTTGTGTTTAATGAACTAGATTTTAAGGTTACTCTAAATATAATAAGTCTAGGCAACATTCAGGGTATGCATGGCAACTGACCCCTCTTAGTTCACAAATGGCATTGTTGTCGGGCGGGAGGAGCTGCAGTGTTTTAACTCATGCTTAAAACGAGCACTTTTAATAACTTCCTCTCAATTCAGTGCTATAATCTTGTGTACTGAGGTGACGCGCTAAAGAAATGCACTTTTTTGAATTCAGAAGAGACCTTATCGCACATTTACATCATGTTTACTGTATGATTAACATGCCGATCATTTTCACGGCTCACCCACTGGCTCGTATACGCTTGGCTCGTCTCCGAGTGGCTCTACCTACTAATTAATATATTGGCTTGTGCACCTCTAACAAAGAGAGGTGAATGGATACATGACAGTGAGTCCGGTAGATGTTAGAGAACTAGACTGGTGCAGACAAACAGACAAAGTCAGTCTCCATTGCCTTACGTCAGAATCATCACTTTCAATAACCTGGAAATCTGCCAGCAACTCCCACATGCCCCAATCTCATCTCCCTCACCTATACTTAGCAGAAGCGGCAGATTCTGAGCTGTACCCCGCTGGTGCAGAGGCGCACAGCAGAGTCTGTAGAAGCGCTGGGATCCCTAGCCTCTCCGGGCGGGCACCTAAGCCTTCCGGGTGCCTTCACACTCAGGATAAATGAATACATTTTATTCTGTGCTTTAGTCGCCCCTCTGTGTGCACTGTCTGGTAGATGGAGCTCTGTGTTAATAAACACATTCAGAGAGGTGGTTGTGTACAAACAAATAACAGCCACAATACCGTACGTTTTGAACGTGTAGTTAAATACCTGCTCATCGAGTACCTCATTGGCTGATCATTCCATGGCACTACCAAAATTACATTTGGACACATTTGCTCAACTGTAAAACACTCCCTTCTATGGGTCATTTAACAACTCGGGGCTTTGGGGTTAGGTAACCTACTTTGGATGCTGTGTAAAAGAGTGAATACAAAAATGAATGCAATGAAACTAAGCAACCAGTACTGTCTAAAACACTGTGAAAACTGACACGCATTCTGGCATTTTGTTTAGTTAATGTCGATTTTCTCATAGATGCGAGTAAAGTACTCTTAATATCTTAATGAAATCTGCACACTTTTAACTAATAGCACCGGGCGACCTTTGACAACTAGGCAATGAATACATTTTCATGTACCCCCGAAGCCCCCCTACCCCCTTGACAAACTTCATTGGCTCCCAGTGTTTGGGGGATAACCAAGACGCAGGAGAGTGAGTCAAATAGTCTAGAAAATGAAAGAGAAGCCGGGATTCAGATTCACATGCTCCGATCCCGATCGCGTTGGTTAGTCTGTAAGCACTACTTTTATTAATGAGTTTCGCATTAGTAAAGCACCACGGTGTGCATGTGTGGCGACACTTCACCCTAGAGGTACGTGCCAAGCAATTGTTGACACAATCCACACTTTGCGTCTTTTTCAATATATTTATTACGAAGTGCAGGACCTTTCCAAGGTATTTTGCACACTTCATATATTCACTCTAAAAATAAAACGTGTAGGTAAAAAACATTGCCATTTACAACGTCAATAGCTCTAACTCACAAATGCGAGACCTATTTGCATTGCAAATGCTTGTTCTTTATCTCAAGCAAGTACCTCTCACTACAAAGACACTGCACGGTTTCTGCAGCAGTAATCTATTACCTATTTGTGTAGCAACGGGCAGCATGACCCGCCAGGAATAGTATACATAGCTAATTAGAAAGAATTGAAAACACCCTGGTGGGTAAGTCTTTGAATAAAGAAGCTATTGTGATGAATAGACAGTGAATTACCAAAGTCTTTTATGGCCACACCCACAGAAATCTAGAGCAAGAATCAGCCGATTTATAGTTATTCTGATTGGCTGCTAACAGCAGGCCAGCATATTTGAGGAAATGACACTGAAGGCGTGCTCAGTATCGTTAAGGAAATAGGTGCTGTTCTTAGAGCAGTAGAATTCTTCACTTGTTGACATAAGTTACATTGTTACAAATATTTACTTTGGCCTTCATAAGTACACATGGCCACCAGTATTGTTGCTGTGGCATTCACACCGTAGCACTGATGCCAGCATGTGTAGAAGCTAACCCTCTGTGAGCTGCTCTCATCAAATCAAAATGTCCTTTTCATCTCCCATAGCTGATACAGATACCATTGGCACATTATCTTTGGAGAAGGTCTATGCACACCTAGAAGGGAAACCATCAGGGGGGGTTCCCCCTTTCAATGTTGCCTCTATTGCCATCATGTTGTCCTCATCAGTCCGTGTCTGCAATGAAGCAGGAACCTTAAATGTTCACACCACTGTCTTCAAAGTCAGCTGCATTGTTCCCTTTAGCGTGAACTCCTTCACTTTTATAGGCCATGGTAAGCTGTACATTGACCTCCTAATGCTTGTCCCAGACGGCAGCCATTTTTCCCCAAACCTCTTTTGCCTTTATCGATTTACCATGTGAGTCTCTGAATCTGTTAGTTGAGGTGCCAATGCAGCAAATCCACATTGTAACCTTGTTCGCAGAATGCTGAATCAGACTGTGTTATTGTGGGAATTGACAGATCAGCTTAATGAAGGCCAAAGAAGAGGCAAATAACCTCTGGTATTTCTGTGGTAGACCCCTCAAAATATAGTGTGAGTATGCAGCGTTTTGAAGTCACCACCCTCAGATGCTCCCCGCACTACAGCTCAAGCCACAAAATATTTTTGCTTGATATTTTTTCCTACCTATAGTCAGTTCAGGATTGTGAGAATTTGTGTATGCATGTGTGCATTCAAATTTCTATATTCTTAAATAAATAATTCTAGATATCAGGGTTTAACACTGGACAAAGGGAACTAACTGTTCATGATTGAGTGGCATGGCACTATCACAACCTGATACTGTAATTGTTCGAAATTGGGTTTCTGGTTGGCAGAGTTGACACCCTGTCCAAGCAGGAACCATAATCCTAGTCAGGTTATGTCAGATGCACAGCAAAAATGTACCTTTGCTCACCCTCTGGTAGCTTTGCTCAGAGCAGTCAGGCTTAACTTAAGATACAATGTGTAAAGTAGGTAAACCACATTTACCCCAAAACTTTTTCAGCGCAGGGAATCGCAACGCGGTCGTTACAACGACCGCGTTGGGATTCCGCATACCATTACTCTGCAAGTCGGAACAACGACTTGTAACAACCGCGTTGTGATTCCCTGCGGGGAAAAAGGCTGCGGAATAACGTCATAGTATTTTTGCAACACATCAAACAGTAACACAGTGAAAGCACCACAAAAATACTCCACACCAGTTCAGAAAAATACATTACTATTTTATAAATAAAACAAGACCAAAATGACAAAAATCCAATCAGCAGAAGTCGAAATATAAGTTTTCAAAGATTAAATTAAAAAATAGCGCTTAGAAGCAAATATCGCAGGCTGGCTACAGGACCCACGCAGGGCCTGCTGAGCGAAAGTAATTTAATCCTTTCTGCAGCATGAAATGCAGGATGCAGTCGAGCAACGCATCGATAATGCCCACGCTTTTGAGAGGTTGCGCTGGATTTCTCCTCTCAGTAGTGGCGATGCGCCGGTTTCCCGGGCGAAGCGCCAATTCCAGAGCGCCACGGTTCCAAATGCGATGCACCAGGTTAATCAATGCTGGCGGAGCAATGCTTCTATCTTCACGCAGTGGCTGCGATGCGTTGGTTCTGAAGCAGTGATTCCGGAGGGGATGCAACTGTTCCGAGTGCAATGCGCAGGTCCCAGTCCCTGAAGCAGCAGTGATGCGTTGATCCCGATCTCACAGCAAGCGATGAGTCGATTCCAATCGGTGCAGGTTCTTAGCAGATGCATCACTTTAAACTCGCTCCAGGTCCAGGTGCTGAGTTGGAGAAAAGAGGTGAAGTCTTTGATATCCCTGAGGCTTCAGAAACAGGAGGCAAGCCAACAAGCCCTTGGAGAGAACTTAGGTTCTGGGATGTAGAGATGCAAGCAGAGTCCTTCTCACTCCTAGGGAAGAAGCAGTAGGCCAACACAGCAAAGCAGTCCAGCAAAGTGGCAATCCCTCCTACAGCACAGCAGCTCTTCTTTCTGGTAGAATGTCCTCAGTTCCAGGAGTGTTCTGGGTTAGAGGTGATAGAGCCCCAGTACTTATACCCAGTAGGGCCTTTGAAGTAGGGAGACTTCAAAGAAATGCTTTGAAGTGCACAAGACCCTGCCTTTCCTGCCCTGGCTGCATACTCACTCCAGGGGGGTATGCAGTCCTTTCTATGGGCACAGGACACAGCCCTTTCAGCTCTAAAATGTCACCTCCTCCCGCCCAGCCTGTGCAAGACAACCCATCAACATGCAGATGGCTACTCTGTCAGACTTACCCTTCCTTTGTGTGTATGTCTAGAGGTAATGCAGGAAGTCAGCTGTCACCCACTGCTCACGTGTATTCCAGACACAGGCAAAGGCCTGAAGTGGTTTAAGTAAAAAAATGTCAACTTTCTAAAAGTACTGTGGCAACAAATGATGGACAGAATGCTGAATTAATCAAACATTTACCCCCAGTCAAGAGATCTGGGTTAAATCCATTGTTCTTTTGCTCACAATGCCACCCCAGTTTTGACCCAGCCAAATTCAAATCAGTCTTGACCCTGTTCCGCATGGGAACAGTCCAGCTCGAACTACCAAGCCAGGTCCTCCCTGGACCAGAAACAAGCATCCTGGGACCAGTTTCGGGGTAATGTCCCTCGTCTGCCAGGCTAGCTTGAATCCAGTGTCACAGCGAGCAAGGGATCCACGTCTGGGCATACCCATCCCACTTGGGGTGAAAAGTGCTGCAGCAACAAATGATGGACGGAATGCTGAATTAATCAAACTTTCACCCCCGGTCAAGAGATCTGGGTTAAATACATCGTTCTTTTGCTCACTATGCCACCCCAGTTTGAACTCAACCACATGCAAATCAGTCATGACCCTGTTCCCCATGGGAACAGTCCAGCCAGAACTGCCAAGCCACCTGGCCTGGCAGTTCGGGTTGGACTGTTCCCATGGGGTACAGGGTCAAGACTGATTTGCATATGGCTGGGTTTAAAGTGGAACGGCATGGCGAGCAAATAAATGTTGGATTTAGGCTCAGATCTCTGTACTGGGGTGAATAACATTGTTCAACATTCTGTCCCTCAATTGTTCTTTAGTGCGAGCCTGGGTAGCGCATGCGCTGCTTTGCGGGCTATGCTGTATTGGAGTATGTACTTGAAGCCCCGCCCACTCTCCGCCCATATTTGTCATTGGCTTGTGTCATTGTCCTTTGTAAATGCTGGCTTCTGATTCATTATTAGGCTTGTTAGTCCCTCCTTAGAGACCAGCCCTAGGTGTGCCACAGAGTCCGTGCCAGAGTGACTGCGCACATACCGGTTGCTCGCGGGCACTGTTCTGTCCTTTAAATGGAGTGTATTAGAAGTTAATAGTTCATTACATTTTAAGAGCCTCTTAATGTACTGTTATGTGACCAGCGCATTCCAGCGCCTTAATGAGTCGATATCCTGCCTCAGGGCACACAAGTGCCATAGACACGGGCAGAAAGGGATAGAGTCGGAAGAAAGAGCGATCCGGGGTGGGCAAAACAAGGGAAGAGAAGAGAGACCGGGAGAAGAAGTGACGTGAAAAAAGAACAAGAAAGGGCGCAGAAGAGAAGATAAATGGGGAGTGCATTAGGGACGAAGGACAGAAGAAGAAAAACAAACGAGCATGGCAAGATAACAGAAACAGGGGGTGGAATAAAAAAACTGCGCAATAAAGAGCGAGGGGAGGGAGGGGATACAGAAGTTGAGAAAACGGGGACGGACGCATGTAGAAACAAGCAGCTGTGTCACTGAGGGAGCCAGAGGGAAGGGTCTGCTCAGGGAGACACAGGGAAGGGGAAACAAATAGTGCTTCCCCAGTAATTAAAGGTCATAGTGTAACGCCGCCGGTAAAAGATCCAATCCCGGTGGGTGGGGCCAAAAGGAGGGACTATGATGCCTCCTTTACAATCAGAAGCCAGCGTTTTGCATAGAAGATGACGCCAGTGAATGAGGGAGATGGACGGGGCTTCAACTCCGCCTCCGAGAGCTTTGGAATCTGTATTGATTCCAAGAAGCTCACGTATGACGAAAGCAGCGCATGCGTGCTGCTTTCGCCAGCCGAGACCTAACAATGCCTTTCTACCACTTCGTTTTTCTTTTACACGTATTTAGTTCAAATTTTATGATGGTTCTATCCTACTCTAACAAAGGTGCAATAAGATGTGTGAGAAATTCTCTTATTCAGTGCCATATGCTGTTATAAGTGTGCCAATTGGTGTTTTCCAGTGAATACATCTCACCATGTAGCTTCAAAATATGCTTCAAAGCCTTCTTCTATTCCTTCACTCTTGTGAAGTCTAATCAGACATTTGTAAAAATGGAGAAGAGAGAGAGAGATATATATACCTTCCATATTATAAATACATTGAAACATAAGTTAATAAATAATTGCAGATGTCACCATTTCCAGGAAGAAAAAAACACTTTGTAATCAATTGCCAAGTACCTGGTGTGTGTGTGTCCAATAGTCTTTAAACATGCTTTTTAGGTCTCGCCTGGCGACTGGCGAACGCAGCGCGAAGCGCTGCTGTCGCCAGCGAGATCTATTGTTGCTGACTTGCCTCGGAAGTGGGACAGGAGCTGGGCACGCGCAGGCTTTGGCAGATTCGAGTTGGTGTACGCGCACGTACAGCCACGCGGTGTGCACATCTCCTGTCCCCCGGACATCCCATGTGCACCCGTAGCGTCTCTTCTCACGCTCCCTCCCCCCTTTCACTTTCGCAAGCGAGACTCGCCTCTCTGCTGTTCTGTCACCGCGTGAACACGGCGCACGCATGGCGCACTTTCACTTTCTCCTGCATTAAAAGGCATACAATAAATAAGACGCCCGAGAGAAGACGCTCTGCCTGGGTCACCGCCCATTACCTTACGTGGTGCTGCCTCCCCCCAACGCCGAAGTGCCTTCCAGGCTGCCCCCGTTGCGTCTCCCCCACCACCAACCCCTCTCTGCCGCACCTCCAGAGAACCTGCCCACCTCCAACTTGGCCTGCCCTTCAGCCAGACGTGCAAGGCGGCCCGGACGTTCTCAGGCCGCGGCTCTCTGCCAAACTCAGCCTGTGTGCGTACCTCTATCCAGCCCAAACCCCTAATCTGTCCAATCGCAGCATGCGCAGCCTCGCCAATCTACCCCACCGTGCACGACTCCGCCGATTGGCCGCCATAACCCCTGCCAAAGTGCTGCCCGGCCACCTCGCGCCCAGACCCGCATCCAAAAGTAGACATGCGCCTCCTACCCCAACACGGGGAGCACCCCAGGACCGCCAGAAACCCCAAGCCGCATCCACCTGCATCCGCCCAGTGCTGCGCCCGTCCCTGCACTCACCACAACGCAGGGGGTGCTGCATCGGAGCCCCTCCCTGGATCCTCTCAGGACCCCCAGAAACCCGAAGCAGCGACCACCAGCATCCGGGTAAGCCGGGGGGGGGGGGGAGAGTTGTCCCAACCTGCGGCTCAGGAAACAACGAGAGCGGAATCCTCGCTGTCGGCCCCCGCCGGCGCCCATATCAGAGCCCACCCAAGGACAGTGCCGTCCACCTCCAGGCACGAGGCGTGATCCCGCCCCCCCAAGACCTCCACCTCCCCTCCTCCCTACCCCGCGCAACCACCATGCGCTCCTGCTCCAAACCCCCACATCCCCTGTGCCCTCTGCTTCCCCCACCACCGCTCCCATTCATGTCCGGGGCGACTGTGGGGGCAAACCTCCTGAACCCCATTGTTGCAGCCATGGCCGAAAACATTTAATTTTTAAATGTAATTATTATATTGTAATGGTATAGAAATTATTCATCCAATGACCCTGGAGTGCTCAACAAGAAGTGATAGCATGGTGCAAAAAACATGATATAGCGACAAGTGTGGATACAAATAAAAACAAGACTCGAGAAAATTCCAGGTGGATGAGGTCTTGTGATTCTAATTGTAATACAGTAGAGTGTTTCAGTGCTAAGGTCCTCATCAGGACAGTTTATAAAGAAGAGCACCGCACAGCATGCTGGGTAGTCTAATTCAAGAAATGTCATGAAGCAACAAGCACTCACCAGAAACCCAACACAGTAGTAATCATCCACGGAGTATTGTGGAGATATTGACTGGGGTGGTCTTGTTTGTATTGGTCACCCTGCAGGGCTTTAATCATTGAGAAAAGACATATACACCATTATTACAACTTTATATCCGAATAGAATTAATCTGCTGACCACCTTGAGGAAACTGAAACTTGAGTCAGCGGTCGTGGAAGCCAAGAAATGAAGTAGCAGTGAACAAATTTGAATTTAACCCACCTTCCTGCTGAGCGCAGAGAAGGGTCTAAGAGGTTAAAAGTGAAGGAACACTTGTGGAAGTTGGTCAGAGTGCAGAATTCTCAGGAGTCAGCTGTGGAAATACAAATGAAATGGTCATAGTGACTCTGTAACCCTAGAATTAAAATGTTGATTAATAATTCCTTCTTGATAGTTTTTCCTCTGGGTTACTTCTAGTGAATTGCCAGAAAGAACTACTGAAACCTCAATAATTGTCCTTTTGTAACAAGAGTCTCGACTTTACTCCCCAGACTATTTTCATCTTTAAAATAATTTGTTAGAAAATTATTAATTGAGGTTACCAATTATGAGACCTGCTATTTAGAAACTGACAAACTCTCTTTAATGTTCTATGCTGAGGGCGAACCGTATTTGACTCTTTGGATTTTGCTACTTATTTATATGCAGATACTGTCCTCTTAGAAAATGAAGGCTTCATTAATAAAAATGGAAAGCTAGATGAACCATGCTAAAACCCCATTAAATAACTATTAACAAGCATTAACAAGCATTTGCAATGCAATAGGTCAGGCATTATAAAAGTGTGAGCAGTTGGCATTGCTAACAATAATGCAACACTAGCTATTGGCTTTGTAAATGATAATGGCATTTATTTATGTGTTTGCTTTATAAAATAGATTAAAAAAGGCATTGTCATGAACAATGCCAATCGCTTAAACTTTTGCAAATGCGAGACCTATTGCATTGCAAATGCTTGTTCTATTTTAGTATGTCTAAAGTGCACAATTTTTATGTTAAGAATTAGCCACCTTACAAGTAGAGCTCAAATCCACATACCCGACACATCTGTCGGGCCATGTACCAGACCCCATTTTCTCCAACTACCGAGAGCTTGTGGCCGAGCCCCCCACCCCAATTCCTTGGAATGATCATCATCTTGTGGCTTTCTATATTCCACTAGCCAAACATCTCTGCACGCCTAGAACAAACCCCACCTTCCCACGTAGACAATGGACCAAATTTAATAATGAGAGCTTTACTCGTGCCTTACAGCAAAATCTACCCCCACTGAGAAATTATATTAATAATGCCTACTCCGAAGTGGACGAGTGTATCTCGGAGTCACTGATGTAGTCGCTCGATGGACCACTAACACCCTGCAGAGACGATCCAAATCAGCACCGTGGTACAATGAGGAGCTTAGAACCGTAAAAAATGCTTCAAACACTTAGAGTGCCAATGGAGGAAAGATTTCTCAGAAGATAATAAGGATGATTATAAGTTAGCACAAAAAAGTACCACTCTCTTATGAAAAAAACACGCATAACCTATTATAAGGAGAAAATAGAGAAGGCGGGAAACTCCTCTAAGGAACTATTGGTCATCCTTAAAGATATATCTTCTCTAGAGAAAACGATTGCACAGCTATGGGAAGCTGGTAGGCAGAGCAAACAGATTGCTGACTTTTTTTTTAGATATAGGGTATCCAAATATACAACTCCTTCCCTGATGAGGCCCAGAATGGTCTCCTCGTGCAGTCCAAGAGAACTCCTGATCCCAAGACTAACCAACTCCTGGAATTTTTGACCCCCTCACCAGCAGACTTGAAGGGTATGGCCCTATGTTTTAAATCTGGCTCGCCAATGGACCCAGCAGCTTCGAGTAGAATAAAGGAAGGGCTAGACTTATTACTATCCTACGTGCAGCAACTGCTGGAGCTATCCTTTCAATGTGGGGTGGTCCAGAGGAAAAGGAAACAAACTATTGTTCTCCCTCTGAAGAAAAAACCCTCAGCTGACCCAGGTCTACTGGATAACCTACGCCCCATTTGATGACTACCCTACTTCTGTAAAATAACATAGAAGGTGGTGAACAAGCAATTATCCGCTCATATTAACCTGCATAGCTTATTCCACCCGACGCAATCAGGCTGCAGTGCCACATACTCTATGGAATCAGCACTACTTTTCACTACAGAGACACTACGTAGGCGTGTGGACGCCGGTCAGACGGCTTTCCTGGTCTTGCTGCACCTCAGTGATACCTTTGACACGGTATCCCACAAACTGCTCCTGCAGCGACCATGGTCAGGTAGGCTGGATGGAGCAGCTCTAAAGTGGATGACCCCCCTTCTTACACGATCATAGCTTTTAGGTTGCACATAACCCTCATATGTCTAAAAACATGCCACTCCCACAAGGGGTCCCACAGGGCTCAATTGTAAGCCCAACCGTTTTTAATCTTTACATCGAACCGCTGGCGGAGATTGTGGAAAAACACAACATCACCATTGTGTCATATGCAGACGACACGCAGCTTGTTGTCACTCTATCCCATGACGTAGATGATGCAGCTGCCCAGTTTTCCTCTTGTTCAAAAGACCTTGCCTCCTGGCAATTGCCTGAAATTGAACGGCAGTAAAACTGAGGTTATGGTCATAGGGAAATCCCCCTCTATCTGGTGTTCAGTTTGGTGGCCCCAGAGGCTGGGTCCCATACCTATTCCCAAAGAAGAAGTAATAAATTTAGGAGCCTGACTCGACTCCAAACTATCCTTTGAGACCCACACCAGGAAGGTTACAAGGAAATTCTTTGGAATCCTCAAAATGTTAAAGAAAACTCTGGATATACTCCCATATCAGCTAGAAAAACCCTAGTCCACACTCTTGTTACATCGCAGCTGGACTATGGAAATGTCCTTTACATGGGCGAAACAAAAAAAATCTCCAGCGGCTACAAAGCATCCAGAATGCAGCGGCACGCCTAGTTCTTAATTAGGGCTCCAGGTTTTATGGTATTTATTTTTTTGACATTTCCGTCTGTATTTCTCCATATTTATTTTGGGTCATTTTATCTGTATTTATCCATATTTATTTTGGATTTTGCGAAAAAAAATGAGGCTGAAACTAGTATATTTCCACATTTATTTACCGCCAAATATGAACTTATGCTCGAATGCCTGCCAGGTTTCAGAGATATGAACATCTGAAGAAGATATATTAATACGCATATGTGAAAATATGCAAATTTTAGTATCAACCTTGTGCAGGTCTACTGCTGTTTAAACCCCTCTAGTAAAATTCCTTTCTTTAATAACCCCTTACCTATCAATCCACAGAGCTATTTGCCAGGCAGTCATGGCAGAGAGTATTTAGAATCACCCAAAAGCAACCCAATTTCCGTTTTTATCCGCATTTAAAGATACATACAGACAAGGAAACAAAATGGTTTTCTGTCTGTATTTATCTGCAAAAATCAGTAAAAACGGAAAACAGGAAGCCTTATTCTTAATCTACCAAAGAGAGCCTCCTCGGTGAAAGCCCTTGATACCCTCCACTGGCTGCCCACAGGCAGGCAACTAGAGCCAAATTTCGGGGGGGGGCTGAAAAGATTTCGGGGGGGGGCTAATTCTTCCAGCCATAGGCAGAATGGCTGTGAGAAGGGGTGAAAACACAACGAAAAGCCTCATTATCGAGTAAATGGTCTTTTAAAGACCTGTGAAGTACTCGGGTGCGGCTGCAATTAGACGAACGCCAGCCCGCGAGGCTGTCTCAGCCGGGCTGTCACACACGACGGGGGGGGCTGAAGCCCGGTGAGCCCAATGGGTGTTGCGCGCTTGCTGCCCATTGACAAAAGAATTCTCTTAAAAGCCTTGTGCTTCTGTCACCGGAGTATACAGGTAAAGGGATCTAGCTGCCTGCATGATCTCCTGACCTCCTACAATCCAACAAGTCATCTGAGATCAACAGGAGCGTACCTCCTCAAAGTTCCAAATATCCAAAGGGCGACATTTGGCTATCTTGCAGCCAAAAATTGGAACACACTACCACCTCCTCTCTGCACGGAATCATCTGAAAAGGCCTTCTGGAAAGGATTGAAAACCTGGCTCTACCAGTCGTGAGCTCCGCTTTGCCTTTCCTAGCCTCGCATGTAGCTGTTTCGAGCACAGGGCACACCAGTCGGTGTAACCAGGCACTTTATAAATGATTTATTATTTTTTATTTATTAATATTATTATTAGACCGCAAGATATCAAAGCGCTATCAAAGGAGGACAACAGGAGGACCAGTAATAGCCCAAACCAGGAAACCCCACAGTAATACACCCTAGGCAAGAGCCTAATCTGAAAAAAACCCACGTTTTGAGTTGCTTACGAAATAGTAGGTGCGCGCTGTTCAGGAAGGGAGTTCCACAGGCTGTCCGTTTCCATCGTGAAGGCATGTTCCCCCCACTTAGCTTTTCTACAACATGGCACAACTGCCGTATAGCGCTCTGCTGGTCTCAGAGGTCTCCTGGGAACATACCAATTCAGGGCAGGTCTAAGATGGCATGCTCCTTGAGAATGAAGGGCTCTGTTTGTCAGGCAGCAGTGGCTCGTGCCGGTAAGAGCGGTGGGGCGGAGTAGGGGGGAAGAGGAGAATTTCGACAGACCATGAGCGAAAATGTATTATTTATTTAATTTCCCCACATGGTCAACTGCCGAATTTCACCCCAACCTGGCCCCACCGCTCTTACCTTCACAGGCCACACCTGGTGTCGTGCAAAGTGCTTTAAAGGACACTCTTTTCTTTACAGGTATCCAATGAATCCGTTTCAAGCCTTTCCTTACCAATACTTGGTTTGGGTACAGCTAAAGCTAGGAAGATTGATTGATATTTAAACACAGGGCGTTGCAATAGTCTAGACGGGAGGTGATGGCAACTGACACCCCCAGTTCTTCCGTAAGAAAAGGCAATATTTTCTCCAAAATTCTAACCACTCAATAACAGGAACTAACCATTCTATTAACCTGAGTGTCAAAAATTAAGGTGTTATCAAACATAACACCTAGGTTTTTAGCGGCAGCTACTGGAGCAGGCAAGGTGCCACAAATGTCGAGACACTAACGCTCCATCCACATAGAGCTGTCCGCTCCAAACACCACGATCTCGGTTTTCTCCCCATTCATCAAATTCAATATAAAATTCCTTTAATTGTTGGAGTGCATGGCACCATAAATTCTTAGACACACTGATGCGTCTGCATTTCTTCCGCATTTGTTTACCGATATCTAACGAGGTGCAAAGCTACTGGTCAGGTACGTGTTGGGTGTTGCTTGGTTACCCTTCCACAGTGTGTTGTGTCATCACGTTGATGCAGTTATTGGTAAGTGCTGGTTTACATAAAGGTGAGCCGTGTGAGTCAGGTCTGTCAACACACACTGATAATGGTGAGACAATAGTAATCTTCCCAAATGTAAAAACACCATGTGGTCCCACCAGCACAGAAGTGCAAACGAAACAAATCCCCCGGATCTGGTACACGACGCGCCCAAAGCGCACAAATCAGAGAATAGCAGGGCCGGCTCTAGGGCGGTGCGACCGGTGCCACCGCACCGGGTGCTGACTCTTCCAGGGGGCGCCATGTTTGGAAGGATTTTATGGTTCTGAAAGCACCCGTTGCTGCATTGCTGGCCTCCTGCAATTTTCATACAAGAATAAAAATGTCAGGGTAACGTAGGTGATTAATGTTCTTCCTGGAGAGAGAAGGAGTTTTGTGTTGTGGAAGTTTTATCTCATTTTATGGTAGCACAGAGTGTTACTGTGCCTGCTGCAAAGAATGCGAACCATGCCAATCACAAAGTGCAAATAGTTTAAATAGGTCAGTGCTTTTGTCAGAGGGATCCTTTGGTTACTAGCCGTGTGGATGTTAAAATCCTAACATGGAACAGTGAGCTAATAACTGTCATTCAAGAGCTGCATGCAAACGCTCAAGGTATAGATTAGAGCATTATGATGTTTTCCTGAGTCTTTCATTATTCTAATGTTTCAAAAAGGGTTCATTTCGTTAAAAAAGAAAATCCTAATTATTAAATGTAACCTCCAACCCTGGGGTTATGTTTTAAATTCTGAGTCTGTGCCTCCCCAGACCAAATACTCTTAAACTATACTGTCTACCAGTATGGATGACATGTGACTCACCTTGTAGTCTTCTGGCTTATGTAACATGTCCTATACACTGATTTACACACATATGATTGATTGTCTATGTGTAATGTATGTGTGTGTGTGTGATGTTAAGTGCCCTGACACCCTACACTGGTATAGGTGGCATTATATAACTAATTAAATATATCTGAGAGTGTGTGGTTATGGAGACTTGAGGGGGCACTATTAAAGGGTGGTAGTGAGGGAATCTGTGGGGGGCACCCATGGAGGGCGCCAACAAACATTGTCGCACAGGGCGCCACCAGTGCTAAAGCCGGCCCTGGAGAATAGAACTATCACAGTGAGAACATTCACCAGATTCCTGTTCAAGACTTCAATATAACGTAAGCCCCATTTCATGAATATTGTGTCCGCACATGTAACCAGTCTCCACTGAGCCCTCAGGATATAATCCCGTCTGTAAAATGTTTACGAATGAGGATAAAAGTTACTCTTTGAAATATGTTGTCAATGGCTAAATGGATGGAAAGAAACCATTACATGGACATTGAAGTCCTGCTAGGTCAGGGACACTTTATATGATTGAATAATAGCACTTAAACCACATAATTTAAAGACAGGGAAACAGATGAGCACTGGGCATTGAAACCTCAGCTCATGTGTCACTGCACAGCTCTGAAGAATTACCAATTGGCTGAGCTTGTACTCAGATTTTAAACAACTCAGCCACCATGTATTTTGTCAGGATATCTGGGGTGTCACGAAGGGTGAAAAAGGTATGGATGCGACCTCGCTATGTGCTTCAATCAAACATATGCTGATGGTTTAAGAGCTCATTTTTTTATGCAAGGGGCCTTCCATGAGAAGATTTGTCCAACTTACCTTTGGTAATGTTCTCTCAGGTCGATAGGGCTCTCCTGCGCTGCTAGGGGGCATTGAATCCCTCTCATGCCAGAAGCAAAGCCGGCATGATGTCACGGGAGCCATATAGGGTCCACTGATGTGATTTTTCCTCTCCATTTTCCAGTGTTCTTAGAGAAGAGGATGTGGCAGATAATTTTGAGACAGTGTAGCACAGAAGCATAAACTTGGACCTTATTAATGATAATCTATTACCATTCTCAGAACAGGGAGGCGAGTGCGATTGGTGAAGAATCTCAAGATATCCACCAGAAAGACTGTCACCAAAGATTCATCTGATGGATAATTCCCCCTGCAGATTCCTTGTCAGTGGAATAGATTCCCAAGCAGTACCTCCTTTAGGTGGGCCTAAAGGAGTAGTGAGATGAGGAACTTCTGTGAACTGCCAATCCCTCCTCACCTCTGAATCTATGCAGTAATGCTTAGTGAAGGTGTGGGGGGAAGCCCATGTTGCCACACAGCAAACCCCAGCCACAGGGACGCCCCTGACAAGGTCTGATGTAGAGGACTCTTCTCTGGACGACTGAGTGCAGATTCCCTCAGTCAGTTCCTTTGTGATGCTCAAGATGTTCTAATGTGACACAGTCCTCATCTGTGACCTTTTTGCAGCCTCTAAAGTAGGCCTGGGCGAAGCACTACGCTACGCTCGCGTAGTTTGCGAAGTTCGCGCTACTTCGCACTACGCGAACTGCACGTAGCACAGTGCTAACACGCGTAGCGTAGTGTTGCGTAGTGCTGCGGTCATTTTTTGCTTGCTCGCGGTCCTCAACGTCAAGTTGGCGACCGCGAGCAAGCAAAATGACATCCTGGCGAGACTTTTTCCTTGTTCGCGATCGCGAGCATGGAAAATAAACCTCCCGGCGAGATTCACAACGCGAGAAGGTCAGGTTTCTCATTGCGAGGGGTCGCGTATGCTCGCGACCGCTCGCGATGAGAAACTACCAGTTCGCGTTGAGAAAGCTGCAGCTCGAGGAAAAATCTACTCGAGCAGCAGAAAACTACAGCTCGCACTGTGCAAGATGCCATTTTCAATGATTGCACAGTGCCGGTTGCTTGTCCGCACTGTGCAATCATTGAAAACAACATCTTGCACAGTGCGAACATGTTACTTCGCAGTTCGCGAAGTGCTACGCGTAGCTCGCGTAGTGCGAACTTCACTTTGCGTAGCTTCGCGAAGTGCTACTTCGCGAACTACGCCCACCCTTACTCTAAAGTCCACAAATGGATGGTCAATATAAAAAATGACCTCCATTTGGGGATCTAGCTGATGGAATCTGTCCTCCTCCTTGGTGGGTAGAAGGTGGGAAGGGTGACCGTCTCAGATGAAGAGAGGTCACAACCTTGGGAAGGAGAGGCGATGTAATTCTGATGAATAATTCCTCCAGGAAGAAGCATGTGAAGGGCTTCTGCACGCTCGGTGCTTGTAACTCACTGCTGCTCCTCAGTGAAGTACTGATGTAAAGAAAACAAAGGTATGCCCAACCTGCTAGCCCAGGAGCCTGTGGCAAAAGCATATAACAAACAACAAAGCCTCACTGTAGGCCTATTTCTGAAAAACTACCAATTTGATGACTGTGTGGATGCAGCAGCTCTCCACGAGTGGTCCAATAACCAGAAATGTACAGTTTTAACATTTGCTGACATGACTTGGACAATTTGGAAAATAAATTTGAAACGCAAATCTAGAACAATATAACTTGATTCAAGTGATTCACTAAGTTTAGAGCAAGAAATCATCAGTAATCATGTGAAATAAAGTGCTCAAAATGTGAACAGGTGCTCATGTGAATGAAGAAGAGAGGGGTGCATCAAGACAAAGTGGAGACGTTTGACTCTTGACTCCGCTAGTGACTTCCAGGCACTATAGACACTCCATTTTGGTCTATGGTTTGTTTGTGAACTGTATTAGCTCAGAGATGAGTCTACAGTGAAGCATTGTTGTTTGTTGTATTTCACCAAAATAATGGCAACAACAAAACAGTGTACAATATCAGTCACCGTAACTGGCAGTCGTGAAGGTGCACGAAATGAGCCCCCACCAGAAATGTCAAAACAAGGTTCAATTCCCATTGGCGCATAAGAAAGGGAGTAGGTGGAAACATATGTGCCAGCCCCTTCAAAAATCTGACTATGATTTAAGATTAGAAAAAGCGTGCCTAATAGGGCAGCAATGTATTCTTTGCCTACTGCACAACTCTGTGGAGCGAGTGACAAAGCACAATGGAACACTTCTGAAAGGAGTGTCTTGAAAGGGTCCACATTATGCTCAACACTCCAGGCGACGTATGTGTTTCACCTTCCAGAATAGACCGACTAGGTTGAGGGGCAACAAGCGGACCTAATAACATCGATTGGCAGCTGGAAGGATCTCTGATGCCCCTCTCAATCTCCAGACATGAAGGTGGAGGCTCTGGAGGGTGAAGTGCAGGTCCTGCCCTTCCAATTTGGAAAGAAGGTCCACCCTGACAGGCAGATGAAGTGGGTGACACAATGAGGGGTGCAGAAGCCCCACATACCACATTCTTCTGGCCAGTCATGGGGGATAAGAATGGCTTCAGACCAGTCATGGTGAAACTTCCAGAAAGCTGGAAGAATTCTCGATATGGGAGGAATAGAATAGTAAAGAGGAAAACTCTGCCTGAACCGAAATGTGTCCCCCAAAGACTTCCCACAGTGGAAACTGGAGAGCACAGAATTGTGGACAATGGGTGTTTTCACAATTGGCAAATAGGTCAAAATGAGGCGTGTCCCACAGGGCTAAAATGATCTGTATCCGCTCCAGATTGAGAGTCCAAGGTAGAGACACATTAACACCAAGAGGCAACGCGCCAAAGGAGGCTACAGAGGAGTCCTGCTGGCTCTCAAAAACATACAGGAAGAGCTCTGAAGACTAAACAAGGGATTCTCTTGAGGGAACCAGCAATAGTTACTTCCAGGTCACTTTGGCAGAGGGTAGCAGACCTAGCACACGAAAGCCACTGCAGGATTGTAGCCACCACAATATGACTTTAAGAGGGCTGGTTTCTCAGGTTGAATATCCTCGACAAAACTGTTACAACATACCAGTTCTGTAAAATTACTGGGAAAACACTTCTCCTCCAGTGCCCTGCCTCTCGATGCAATATAGTTGACACTGTAGCGTCCTTCCCAGCCTGAGTACATATAATGATCAGGGAGCTTGTTTATACACATCCTTATTCTGCACTGTGTTAACCGTAAACTGAACGTTCTGCGTCATGCATGTTTATAAACCACACCCAATCACTTACATCACTATTGTCCTACAGAGTCCATCAGGGACCAGAGAAGTCCTGTCATCGCTAACTCCCAAGACAGTACATCTCTCCCTTTGTTAAATAAATAATACAAAATATGTGTAGATCACACCACTTCAATAAGTCTTAATGGCACTCTAACCAATCAGCCAAATCGAATCATGTGCAGCTGTGGACATAGTGGAGAAGTGTCCATGGCTGGCACTGATGATACAGATACAAATATAGAATGTAGACTCTCAGGACTCCTAGGTGGAGTAGTCTCAATTTTGACATCTGGAGCTGGTGAACGCCGAGGCGAATGCTTGAAATACGAAGAATCTTGCATAGTGGAGCAGTCACCATGTGTCCTTTAGTAGTCACAACTTGCATTGGGTCAGCATCAAATGGAGCATCTGACTTGCCTTTCAATCTTTGCCTTACGATTACTCGATCTCCCTTCTTAAAAGTAATGTCCTAAACCAGAGGTCTCCAACCTTTTCTGTAGTGAGAGCTACTTCTGCTCAAGGAAAGTTTTCCTGAGCTACTAGCAAATTTTATAACTGTTAAATAGTGACTACAGTACACTATGACCACCCTAAGCAGGATTATCAGTAGTTACAACCCAAGTATTCCAGATGCAGTTACCAGCAGAAATGCTGGGTAATCGTTCATTAATATAAAATGCTGCCGCCTTGAACGGAAGAGTATCGGCTCCGTTCGAGCTGGGCCGGGGCACGCGGCAGGGCTGCCCCTTATCGCCGCTCCTCTTTGCACTTGCCTTGGAGCCCCTGGCGGAGTGGCTGCGGTGGGAGCCTTCCATCCGTGGTCTCCGCTGGACCCCCGAGTATGAGGACCGCGTATCCCTATACGCTGATGACATCCTTTTGTACCTAGCTTCCCCACGTAAATCACTCATAGTACTGGTTGATGTTTTGCATTCATTCGGTCGTAACTCCGGTCTTGTCATCAACTGGGCTAAATCGTGTGTGTACGTTCTCTCCGGGGAGGCTCCTATCCTCCCGCGGGGCTGTCCGATCCAGGTCGCCCCGCAGGGATTTAGGTACCTGGGTATCTTCATTACGCTGGACCCGGAGGCTCGGTATGATCGGAACTTGCTTCCCCCACTCCAGCGCCTGAAAGAGGATGTCGCGCGCTGGCGGCGTTTGCCGCTTTCGCCGCTCGGCCGGGCGGCATTGTTTAAAATGATGTCGCTGCCGCGTTTCCTGTACGCGTTGCAGAACACTATGGACCTCGTCCCAGCGCGCTACTTCCGCGAAGTGGAGAGTTTGCAGCGCCGCCTGCTCTGGGACGGGAGGCCACGTATTGCCCTGGCGAAGCTGACGCTCCCATGGTATGATGGGGGGATTGCTCTTCCGGATATCAAACGGTACTATTGGGCCTCCCAGCTAGCCGCGATTAATCAGGGCCTATATGGGCCCGCCTTAAACCCGGCATTTGAAATGGATAGGATGCTCCTTCCAGGTGGTGACCATAATCGAGCGCTCTATTCTAGCACGCCTGATGCTCGCCTAACGGGCCCCACGCGTGTCATGGTGCGAGTGTGGCATGCGGCCAATGCAGCGATGGGGTGGAAGGATCGTTTGACCCGGGCGTCACCACTATACGCGTCTGAGCGGTTGGGCTCCTTGTGGACCTCGAAGGGCTTTGAGAAGTGGGACATAATAGGCATTATCAAAGTGGGGGATCTCTGGACGAGGGGAGGATTTAAATTGTTCGAGATGCTGCAGACGGAATTTCAGTTGCAGGGCAGCGAGTACTTTCGGTATTTGCAGGTCCGTCATGCGCTGGGCTCCGTCTTTCCGGACGTTGCCTCCATCCCGGAGTGTTCCCCCCTGGAGGATAGAGTGCTGGATGGACACATCCCGGACAGCACGATCTCACTGATCTACAAAAAACTGATCAACGACCGCTCAGACTTGTTGACTGCCCTTCGTGGGGCTTGGGTAGCCGATGGGCTGGAGCTGGACGACGAGGACTGGACCTCCGCGGTGGCCTCCCCGAAAGAGGTGGCCATACCGGCTCGCCTTCGTTTCGTCCAGCTCAAGATCCACAGGGTCTACATGACGGGGCCAAAGATCCTGCGTATGGGCTATGCTGAGGACGGTCTGTGTAAGCGTGGGTGTGGTGCGTTGGGAACTTTTCTGCATATCCTGTGGGAGTGCCCGGAGGTGGAGGGATTCTGGCGTGGTGTGCATGAGGTGCTGCGAGTGGTTACGCATGTGGCGCTGTTGCCCGAAGCGAGGAGATGCTTGTTGAATGTGTGGGAGCCTACCGACTATTCGGTGTCGCAGACGTGGTGGGTGACTCTGGGGTATATGGTTGCCAAGCGTGATATTGCCCAATTGTGGGGATCCCAGAGGCCCCCGACTGTCTCAGCTTGGAAGGACCATATGGACTGGTGCATGTTTCGGGAAAAGGTGGTGTATGTGGCGAGAGGTAAGCCTGGGACATGGGTGAAAGTGTGGGGCCCCTGGAACGCCTACCGCGGGGGAATCTGTGCTCCACCGTTATTGCCTGGTCCGTCGCCGGCCCCGTCCCCTTAGCCAATTCATCCCCCCGGCACCTGGGCAGTGGGTTTACCCAGCCCTAGTTCTGATCTCTCCCCCCTCTTGAGACTTCTATGGATGGCTAGTATTTCCCCCTTAGGGGAGCACGTGTTGCTATTTCCGATTGAGGATTGCCTTGTGGGTTTGTTTGTATTTGTTGTTCTTTCAGTTTAAAATGGAACCGTATAGTGGGGTCTGGATGGTATGGCTCGCAACGCTATTAACTCCTATCCATGCTCTGCCGCAGCACCATGTATTTTATAAATGTATATCGTATGCTCCTTTCATTGCTAGCGGCCGGCCGGAAGGTTGTAGGCCCATATTTGTATATTTTTGAATCTTGTAATAAACGGTTTAAAAAAAAGAAAAAAATTGCTGCCGCCTGACTTATGTAGTAACAACCAAATCTTGACATGCCCTACTGCACAAAGGACATAAGTAAGGTAGTAGGTCTCCACAGCTCAGCTTGAAATATCATTCATTTGTTTCTGAAAATGCACATTTTTGTATCAAATACCACTTTCCACTGTGGGCAAACAAACTCAATTTTCCAGAAGAAAACCCAGTGACTGTATATCAGTCATGACCATTATAATGCCAGGAATAGGTAAATGTAGGCCAGTCATGCTCCTAGTATTTCAATGAGGGCTGCTAGTATACCACAACTAGACCAAACATACCCAAAATAGTAAAGGATGACCATTATTATGCCATTGCCACTATTATGCCAGGAACCGGCCCAATTATGTCAGGGATAACACCCTTGTGATGGGGGCTAGCATACACATTTGGTGGTGCTTGACACCAGGGGTAGCTTTCAGGAAGCAATAGTGTTTAATATGGACGCATATGAATGCTGATAAGTCTCTTAATTTTCTATGGTCTGGATCAAGCCCTCTTCTCCTAAGGTCTTTTGTTGATCATGGACCCAACTGATACATTTTCACTCTGAATCCGGCAGTTCCGCACTTTGGTGGGTCATCACCGATTACTGCTCAGCGTACTACTGCCGTACTTCTTTTCCACTGTTCACACACTTGTTGTGACAGAGAAAGCAGGGACTACAACATGGCCAATCTCCTTGTGGCTTAGTTATATTGAGATCTGATACAGACCGAATACAGTGTTAGTATGCGTTACTGCCCTAGGTTTGGCTGGCCGTCACTCTAAGGGTCTTGACATGAGCGGTGCTGCCTTCTTTAATAGGCACCTAATGTCTGAATTTGATACTGGGCTTGACTTCTCTTCTGAGAGCTACTTTGAAGGTACTGGCAAGCTACCAGTAGCTTCCGAGCTACTTATTGGAGACCCTAAAAACGTTGGCGTCCGTCCACATAAGTTTGCTTTTATGTTTGTGACAGGAATCAGCTTTTCTAAGCTCATTGTCATTAATTTCTCTCTCAAAGGTCCATTGCAGCAATTTGGTTTGAATGGTTCTCCCAAACATCAGAGTAGCAGGACTTTAACCTCTAGTTGAAAGGGGAGTTGACCAGAAGAGCAGAATGAAGAGCTGACTTAAGTTCAAGTTTTTCTAGTGGAGCACACTGAACAATCTGATTGAAGCTGCTCAGAAAGCTCTTCACAGCACTATTTGCTTGTGGCCAGAGAGCTGTGTTTTCCTGATGCTTTATGTTTAGATGAGTAAGAAAATCTTTGAATTCTCCACTGTTGAAAGGTCGGCCATTGTCAGACTTCAGAATTAAAGAAACTCCCCATGTTGCAAACATACCTTCTAGCCTCTCAATAACTTTCTCTTGAGTAATTGACGAGAGCTCTTCCAATAAGTGACAACGGGAATACTCATCAATGACAACGATTAGGTGGTGTACATTGTCAAGGGGTCAAAAGAAGTCAAAAGTGATTCTCTCCCACACATGCTTTGGAATATCATATATGTTTAATGGATGCAGAGTTGTTTTGGGAGATAAGCAATGACACAAATGACAGGCATTCTTTTCTCTTTCAACTCTTTCATCAAGATTAGGGAACCAAACTCGATCTCAGAGATCTCGTTTGGTGGCAACGATTCAACGATATCCGTTGTGTGCCACTTCAGTGACTTGCTGGCTCAGATTTTCGGTATAGCAATTCTCGAACTTCGCAAGACAATTCCTTCTTGAGTAACAGAAAGTTAATCTCTAACATTCTCCACAACATACTCCAGAATCTCGACCTTATTAGGTAGGTTTCAATGTCTACCAGTGACCTCTTCCCAGCCGGCACTCGTATTGCGCGCTTTCTTTAATACCCCGTTCCCAATTTCAGATTGATGATAGCCCCTTGGAGTCTCGGAGCTCAAGATTCACATTAATATTCCGGAGTGCCGGGTCCCTACTGAAGGTAAATATCGCCTTCATAATTACTCACTTTCTTCAGGCTGCTTAATTGAAGCTCCCTCCACCCCTAACCTAATACCCATCTCTCCAACTTCACTCTGACGTTGCACTCTCACTTGAACCAAAAAACCCCAGCGCTATCTCTTAATCTACTTCCTAGGCTCCTGCCATAAGGACCCTTCAATGCGCGGCTAGCATAATGCGTTCAGGGATCATTTTCCCCTCTAACACACAATTCTCCTTTTCCTTCCTTCTTTCCCTCCTTGAAATGTCTTAATTTTTAATAAATGTTTAGACCCTTATGTTCTCAGGCAACCAATTTCTGTCCTGATGATGATCCCATTATTGATGTAAACGGGATCGAAACGTCACCGACCTTTTAAAAACCGTGCACACAAATTATCTCTGTACAACTATGTCACGGATGTGTTAATTATTTCGCTTGTTTCATCTTTCACAATTCTAAACAAGCTCTTTGTTTTGCCTGAATGTTTTGTTAATGTTTTGTTCTCTCACCTATAAGTCACTAATTCTTTACAAACCACTTCACTTCTATGTCTGTGGATACAGGATTGTGTCCCACTGCTTATTGTCTTTTGTTTTGATTACTAAAAATGAATTGGATTAAATTCCACTATCTGGCTGGATAGTTATCATATAGAATTGATTCTGTTCTATATTTATTTTCCTTTATTGTCCTTTGACAAGGACCGCTGTCCGCTAAACACACGGAGTTTGGTTATACATGTCTTGCTCCCACCCATGTGCTTGCCCCATCCCCCCTCAGTAGATGCCAGCTGCCACTGTCTCTGTTCTGCCTTTTCTGCTTGTTTCTCTGCCTGTGTACCCTCGTTTCTCGGAGCGCCCTATGCCCCTAAGGGTGACAGTGCTGCCCCATACAAATGCTGATTGATTGATTAATATAAAAAATGGACAACAGACCACCAATTCAGGAGACGAGTGCCTACATCTATAGAATACCTTGTAATAGAACATAAAAAGATCTCTCCCCTTTGCCCGCAAGCCTGTGGCCTGACTAAACTGTTCATGTTGGTTGCCAAGAAGGCTGTGAAGAGAGCCAAGTTAGCCCAATTATCATCCAGACAAACCTTTTATCAAGTGCTCAAAGAAACACGTGTGGCTCCATGGGGATGTCTCCAACAGAACAAATGTTTGGAAGAAAGAGTCAGAGCAGACTGCCGCTGGTGGAAAATGACCCCCTTTAGAGGCATGACAGCATCTGACCAAGAAGCAAACACCAAGATGAAAACTTCTGCTGACAAGAAACGTCCATTCACTTATGGTTCTTAGAGACGAGAGCTGTCAAGACAGTGACAGAACCAAAAACTGGATCCCCCTTTTCATGAAACTCCAATAGCGTGACGCAAGTCAAGGGAACCGTAGTCTCTGCAGCATCCGGGCACCAGTTGTTACATTTCAAGAAATGTCAGCTTCCTGCCACTGAAGAACCACCAGTAGGTGGTGACAGTGATGCTGCGACCTGTGGGTATCAAATGTAGAAGACTGTGGTAATGGGCCAAGTGGTGACTTCAGAAGAGAGGGGGTGAGAGAGGACCTCAGCACCCTGGCAGCCTTGGGGGCTGTAGTGTTCTATTTTTCATGTCATGGAAGAATGTTTAGGTGCGGCGATTCTGTGAGGCGATGGTTGATGGAGCCGGACGGTTTCCTCATCGGTGGTTGTTAAGCTGTGTTCGTTGTGGAATAAAACCTACATTTTTCCACTGCTTCGTGTGCCGTTTCATTCCTACATGAATTTGGCGACGAGCGGGAAGAAGCGAAAGCAGCACTCGCCTGTTTTTTCTCTTCATTGACACCGAAAGAAAGTGTTGCAGCCCGTCTGTGCTGGTGAATGAATGAATGAATTAAATAAAATATCTATAGCACGTTACTACCTTGAAGCGCTCGTAGCGCTTAGGACAGGACAGGCAGAATCACGGCAAGTTAGTGAGTAGTACTAAAAAGATACGTTTTAAGGAGTTTACGGAAGGTCTGTAAGTTGGGTTCCATGCCAAGAGTAGAGGGAAGAGAATTCCAGAGATTAGCAGCATTCAAGGAAAAGGAACGTCCGCCCCATCTGGATCTGCGTACTTTCCTTTTGGTAGCAAATGAAAGCGGAGCTGAAACGAAGACTCCTTTAAGGTTGGTAAGGAGTGACCAGGGGATGGATAATGGCAGGGCCAGTTTTCCAGATGGCTCTGTGGGCCAGGCGAATGGCCTTAAATCGTATTCGGGACTTGATTGGGAGCCAATGAAGTTTTCTCATTGCGGGTTTTGCTGATTGTCTCTGAGGAATCTGGAGGAGTAGGCGAGCCACACAATTCTGGATCACTTGTAATTTTTGAGTAGTGGCCTGAGGGGCGCTCAGATACAAGGCGTTCCCGTAATCCAGGTGGTACAAGATGAGGGCTTGCACCATAATCCTTCGCGCCTGGAAGGGGAGTAAAGGAAGAATTTTCCTTAACATCCTCATCATGCCAAAACATGCAGCTGAGAGCTTGGTGGCTTGATGATTGAAACTTAAGAAGCTGTCAAGTCACATGCCTAGGCTCTTAATCTGGTGCTTTGGGGCAGGCATAGTGGCGAGACAAATCGGCCATGCGAATGCCGAGGTGTCTCAGCGGATCGAATCCTGTGTTGAGCTGGTGCCACCTCAAGATTTCTATACTGCTGAGACCTTCGTGAATCCCTTAATGGGAATTTTATTGATTTTTCCTAGTTGCTGCTGGTCACGCGCGCCCTCCAGCGATTCTCTACTATTGATTTAGCAAGTGCCTACCACCAAGTTGAGTTGCATGAGGAATCTAAGCGGTTAACAGCTTTTGTAACACCAGAAGGTATGTTTCAATTTTTGCAAATCCTATTTGGTTTGGCAAGTGCTGCTTCTGTTTTTCAGCGTTTAATGAAGGAGCTATTGGAAGGTTGTAAGGGAGCTAATGCGTTCCAGGACGATATCTTAATTTTTGGAGGAACATGTGAAGAATATGACAAAGACTTGGAGGAGGTGTTAAGAAGAGTGCAAGACAAGGTGTTGAATTTGAAGTTTTCTAAATGCAAATTTAGGCAGAGGAAAGTTGAGTATTTGGGTCATGAAATTTCCAGTGAGGGTATCAAGCCTAAATTCAACCATGTACAAAGTATTTCTAATGCCCCCGCACCAAGAATAAAAGAGCAATTATTGTCGTTTCTAGGTCTAACTGAATTTTTATGGTAAATTTGTACAAAACTACTCTACTAAAGTGCATCCGTTAAGACTGTTATTAAAGAAAAATGCAAAATTTGTATGGGGGAAAGATCAACTATTGTCATTTGATGTACTTAAGAAAGAAATTATTGGTGCTCCGTTTTTAAAATCTTATGTGATTGGTAAAGAATGCATTGTATCAGTGGATGCTAGTAGTGATGGTTTGGGAGCAGTGCTCATGCAGAAGGATAATACTGGTGAATATGTGGTATCATATGCTTCAAGAATGCTTTGTGATTCTGAGTGCAATTACTCTACTATTGTGAAAAAGTTGCTAGCGTGTACTTGGGCGATCCAACATTACCGTCAGTTTAATGGGAAAGCAAATTTCGATTAAGAACTGACCATAAGCCAATAATTAACATGCTGGCTGCTGGTGGTGGCAGAACTTTAACTGCCCGCTTAGCGAGATTGGCTTCTAGATTGCAAGAATACCGGTGTGTGGTTGAATATGTTCCAGGTCGGGTGAACGTTCATGCAGACTGTATGTCACGTCTACCTTTAATGGATATAACTGAATGCATGGATAAGGAAGATTGTGATGTGGCTTATACTATGGATGATGTCTGTAGGAGAGTAGGATCTGCTGCCTATAGTTACCCCCAGTTTTTGCTGATGTTTCACAGTTTTTCGACTTTAGTCTGGCTGGGGCCCTGCTAACCAGGACACCAGCCTAGCTGCTTCCTCTCTAAATTGATAACCAGAAATGTAGGTACATCACAGATTGGATTCTGGGGTACCCTTATAAGTCCCTAGTATATGGTGTGCTAGGTACCCAGGGCATAGGTACCCTAGAGGCCTACCAGGGCTGCAGCATGTATTGTGCCACCCCTGGGAAGCCTTCCAAAATGGCACCACAGGTCTGCTACTGCAGCCTGAGTGAGGTGGTCCATGCACCCTTTACTGAGATATAAGTTCACTGTATCTCACTATATCACTGCACATATAAACCTATCAGTCACCCCTATGGCAGGCCTTACTAATCCTGAAGGCAGGGTGCTGGGTTTTATGTGAGAGGGTGCCTATACATGAGCAGAGCCCCTCTGCAGCCTTCGGAACCTTTATTCCGGGGTTGTTTGTGATGCAGCCAACCCATATACTCTTAAGTACATTAAAACCAACCGGTAAATGCTAACTTTGGGATGGCTGCACGGAAACATGTCGTGTTTGGTGTCAAACACCTTGGAATCATACCCCCACGCCAGTAACTGGTGTGGGAGTATGATCCCACCCTTCTAGAGGGAGAGACATGACAGCAACAGTATACCCAGTACCAGCTAACAGATCCCTGACATCACAAAATGGATGCTGCCAGCCACAGACACAAGTCTGCCCTCCTGCTGCTAGACGAAACTCCGGCAGGGGAGGCCTGGACAATAGGTTTCCTGTCACAGGGAGATGTCACCACCTCCCAGACAGGCTTTAGTGTATTGGGGCTGGGTGGGTGCACTCCAAGAGGGCTTTAAGTTCAGCACTCGGGGCACATTTGGTGTCCCTGTGCATGGGCCAGCTAAAACCGTTTGCAGCGGCTACCAGCCCCTGCTCTGGCGCGAAACTGGACAAAGGAAATGGGTGTAGCCACCCCTCTTTCCTGACCCTCCCATAGGTAGGTCCCTAGAGTTTGTCCCACCCCTTCCTTGGATATAAGATAGGAATCCCTAGCTACGGGACTTTAGATTACACCTGGACGAAACTCTGATACTGAATCCTGGAACTTCGACGATCTACATTGAACTAGATGACTGAAGAATCTCCCTTGGAGTAAAGGAGTTACTCCCTTGCAAGGCAGGCACCAAAGACACATTTGACCGGTTTGCATCTCCGAAGCTCCTGAGGACTCCGAAGAATTTTGCAACAGAGGAGGTGGGTTTCCGTGGTCTTAGAGGTCGATCAGTGCCCACAGCAAGTCTGAGGCCCGTATTCCTCGTGGCGACCGTGCAACCCGAACCCCTGGACACCGCGTCACTTTGCAGAAACATCAGCTTTCCAACGACTCCTGCAGCTGAGCTTTGGGTTACATGTAGCCCTGACCCCGAGCAGCATTTGCACCGAAGATTGCCCGCCTACATGCCTACACTCCACGAGTGTTCCGTGAGCTGGACCTTTGTGTTTTCTCTCGAGGTCCCTTCGCGATCCCTGGCCCGTTGGCTGGTGGGTCTCTGTAAAGGCAACGTTAACTTTAATTGGGCTTCCCTGGTTGCTCCAGACGTGCCCTGACTCTCCATCGCTTGGGGAGTCCCCAGGACCTGGCTGGTCCGCACCGAAGCATCTTTTCTCTTCCTGTGTGGGTTGCTGTTGCCAAGGCTTGTTGTGTTCAATCCGAGCACCGACACCGCAGCACTCGACATCCTTCGTGGGACAGCTCGAATCGAGCTCCTGGTCGTCGACGCCTTCTGGTCCTCGTGGCTGCAGAGTCAAGCTTCACCTCTTCGCACCCGACATCGGTGGGCATTCGTCTATCATGCACCTGGTCACTGGCAAGTGACCCAGACTCTGTCCCCTCTGCTTTCAGGTTCTTCTGATCTTCGATCCAGGCTTGGATGACACCGGACACTTTTCTCCTTCTCGCAGCAGCACTTTGCAGCAGATCGCCATTGAAATCAACGACGATTCCCGACACCATTTGACACCTTTGCACCCGGCTTCCCTGGGTGAGGTAACTCGAGTACTCCAGTGCTCCCATGGGTGCTGGCCCTAGAACCCCCTAAGTCTAAAGGGGTTTGCTCAAAGTCCTCTCCTAAGTGTCCTTAACTTCTAAAATTCCAACCGTGACTTTCACATAGAATAGTAATGGGCTCGCGCCTGTGTTCTCACACTGCACGTGTATCCCGTGGGTCTCCTGTGTCACTACCTTGGGTGGTTCCTTGGGGTCCCAGTGCTTCTACGTGCTCTAGGCACTGTGTCTAGTCAAGTCGTGGTACTTTTACCACTTTCTTAATGTATGGTTTGGTCTGCCCCTAGGGCCCATTGTATATTGTGCTATTTACTGTCGTTTTAGAACTGTATTATTATGTGCCTTGCTCTCTAGCTTCATAAAGAGGTTAGTAGAGAGTGTTTAGAAATAAATACATATATTTTATATATATATATACACCTTGTGTGGTTCTCTTTTCATTTAGTTATTCAAGAGGTTATAATCTGCTAAACCAAGCTGCTTTACACTCCTTCAAGACTTAGCCTGAAGGCTGCTCTCCATAGCTACCACTAGGATAGCTTTCAATAAAGGTTGTCTTTAAACCTATCATCAATAAGGGTTGTTTGGACTGGTACAAGGTGCCCACTATAATTAGTGGACAGCATATACCAGGCCAACTTCTCACAATGTCAATAGGAATTTGGGGGAAGAGCATCCTGCCAAAGCCTTTTCTGAGGAGAATTGGAAGGAAGCCATGGAAGAAGACTGTATTTTGAGTGATATTCATAAGTTTTTTCACAAAGGTTGGCCTGAAGAGAGGAAGTTGAGTGGAGAACTTGCTTCATTTTTCAAAATTAGTGAGGAGCTTATGTTTTTGCATGGAATAGTCATGAGGGGTGACTAAATTGTTCCGCCACGGAAACTCAGAGAGTTGATTTGTCTCTTGGCTCATGAGTGCCATATAGGAATGTCCACTACTAAGAGAAGAATAAGAGAATTCTACTGGTGGCCTGGGATTGATGGTATGGTTGACAAGTGGGTCAGGGAATGTTCTCCTTGTGCTCTGAGTGACACGTCTGTCAAGCTATTAACTGTTGATGTTACACCCTGTGGCGGGGTTGCAATAAAGGGTCGTGTTTAGGATGGATTTATTTTCTCAAGTAATCGCCTTCTCCTGAACGATGGTTTCTCTGGGGAATAAGGGGTGGGTTCCGTCATGCGGCAGGGTTTTCTGATCCTTCCCGGGTCTCTCCGCTCTCCGCGGGGGGAAGGAAATAAAAGGGAGAAAGGGTATGAGGTCTTTGAACAAGGTGAGGGAAAAGGAGAGAGGGACACCGCTATTCCGTGATACACGTCTAAACTATGAGTGAGAGTGCTAAGGGTAGGGTGTACTGGGAGTCTGTAACTTTGCTCTGTAACGTCACCCCGCTATCCCAACCAGCCCGAGAGCCGCCCCAGTACCTTCGAAAGCCACGCTCCTCCTGGAGCGCGGCTGGGCGGATCGTGTAACCGTTGGCCTCCTGGCACACTCCGGACCTCTGGTGGTTTGTCTGGTCTGCTCGCCGTCTTTTCTTCCCCTCCTCCGTAATACACACCGCTTATTCGTACTCCTTCTTCCTCCTGGGTGTCGACGCACACCGGCTTCCTTGACTCCCAGATCCTTATTGGACGATACCCCGTGACATCATCCGTGGGAGGGGAGTCATCGTCTTGGAGTCCCCAGTTAAAGGAGCCGTCTTCGTTTTCCTCAATAGTGTCCGACCAATTGCTTTGCTGAGGGGAGACAAGAGGGGGAGAGAGAGGCGTTGCAGTCCACCAGTTTAAGTCATTATCATTATTCACCCTCGATGCTCCCACCTTGTCACACACATCCCCACCAGGATTCTCCCGATTGGGGAGAGGAAACACTTTGGAGAGATAGTCGGTGCTCCCATTTTCCTTTCCCTTGCGTGTCGCTCCTCAAATGAAAACGGTTGTAAGGTTAAGAACCAGCGGACAACCCGCGGGTTCTGGGATTTGTTCCGATACATCCACTGTAGGGGAGCATGATCGGTGTACAGAGTGAATGGACGACCCTCTAAGTAGTAGCGGAGTTTGTCAACAGCCCATCTTATCGCCAAACACTCTTTTTCTATAGTGGGATACCTGACCTCCCTCGGGAATAGCTTCATACTAATGTACAAGATGGGATGTTCCACCCCATCCTCGGCTATTTGCGACAGTACTGTTCCCACCCCAAAGTTGGAGGCATCGGTGTGTAGGATGAAGGACTTCCTAAATTCTGGGGATGAAAGCACTGGTCCTGTGGTGATGGTTCTCTTTAGACTCAGAAAAGCCTCTTGCATCTCTTTGGTGGGTTACGAAAGAAATTGTGCCCTGACATCTTTCCTGAGGACGTCTGTTATTGGAGAAGCCATTTCCGAGAATTGTGGGATGAAACGCCTGTAGTATCCCAGCAACCCTAGGAAGGTACGCATTTCCCTTTGGGTGGTGGGGAATGGGGTACCGCTATGGCTCGTACCTTTTCTGCCTGGGGAGCTATCATACCGTGACCCAGGATGTACCCAAGATATTTTACTTTCTGGTAGGCCATCCTGGACTTCTTTGCGTTTATGTGGAGACCAGCCCTCAGTAGTGCCTGTAGGATGATTTGTAGGTGTTCCAAGTGCTCCTCCCAGGTGCCACTGAAGACCACAATATCGTCCAGGTATGCCGAGCTTAAGGAGAGGTAGTCCTCGAGCAGGGAGTTCATGAGACGTTGGAACGTGGCAGGTGGCCCGTGTAGGCCAAAGGGGAGGACGTTGAATTCGTAAAGACCTTTGGTTGTTGCGAATGCAGTCTTCCGTCGGTCCTCCTCTCTCAGAGGCACCTGCCAATATCCTTTGGTCAGATCAATTGTGGTGATGTACTTAGCCTCCCCCAGCTTTTCAATGAGTTTGTAGATCCTTGGGATGGGGAATGCATCAAACATGGAGATGGCATTCAATGCTCTGAAGTCCATGCAAAATCGCGTGGAACCATCAGGCTTGGGCACCATTACTATTGGTGAGGACCACTCACTTGTTGACGGGCGTATCACACCTAGCCGCAACATCTCCTGTACTTCCCTTTTCACAGCGGCTCTCTTTGCTGCTGGAATCCGGTATGGTCTCTGTTTTATGATTTTTCCGGCCTCAGTCTCTATCCTATGTTCAGCCAGGGATTTATTTCCTGGAGAATCCGAAAACAGATCGGCAAAAGGTTGCAGGGTATTGAGTAAGGCGTCCCTCTCTTCTGTGGGGAGTTCATGATTGATCACCAATTGATCAATAGTCGTCACGCCAGACGAAGATGTCGGTAGCGCCAGATGGGCTGTCAAGAACGGCAAAACGTGTTCCTGCACGGTTTCCCCTGGTTCTGATCGCAAAAGAAAACTTTTCAATTACCCTTGGAGCCGGCTGTTTCACTTCCCTTCCTTCAGACGTTCCCAAAAGAAGAATAGTCTGTTAAAAACTATTACCAACAGGGCGCCCGTTCTCAGGGCGGTCTGTGGGTTAGCGGTCTAGTGTTTGACAGGCAGTTGTTTGAACGTGCGCGCGTTCCCTGACCGCGGCGCACTTCAACTGTAGAAATTTGTGAGGAGGCTGTGTCGTTCGAGTCTCTCACAGAACTTCCAGAAAGTATTCGTTGGGGGTTGAGAAAGTTATTCTTCGCTGCCCAACAGATTCCGGAGGTGGAGTTAGTAGTCTTCTATCTCATCTCGTGTCACAAGAACTTTTCTGTTATTTCCAGTGAGTGGAAATTCTCCAGAGTCTCTACCAGCGGTGTCTTGTGGAAGGTCTTTCAAGGCAGGAACTATTTCAGAGAAAAGGTCAACAGTCATTCCTCGGTGAGTGACCTAATTCATAAATGCGCTGGTATAAAAGCAGTGTAGCGTATTGAAGCATAAAACAACTTGAGACTGTCAGGCTGCTAATATTCCCTTACAACGTTCCTGGTTGTAGAACAAGAAGCAGTCCCCATAGACTTCCTTAATCATTGTTTGGGGTTCCTGACAGAAATTTCAAGAGAGTACAATTCAGGCTACAGGCTTCTAGTTTCCTTGAGGAACTTTCTTCTGCAGTTCTGATAACAAGAAAAGAATCTACTTCATCTCGTTGTATGTTAAATATATATATATATATATTGCTTACCACCAACTGCCGCAGCAGTAATCATCAAGTGTAGCAGCAACCATCAAGCGCAGCAGTAACCAACAAGCGCAGCAGCACCATCAAGCGCAGCAGCAATCATCAAGCATAGTAGCGCTTGCTTAGCGCGGAGCACAGAAAAAAGCAACTAAAAGAGAGAGGCAAATCCACAGTAGAAATCAGGTAAAGGTCAGGGCGTAGGGAGTGGGCAGGGAGTAGTGAGGGCCTTTAAGGGGACTTCCACTAATCCTCTGTTAACTTCATTCACAGATGCCAGAGTAACCACACTAGTCCAGGAGAAGCAGGCATACTAGTCCAGGAGAAGCAGGCATCACAGTGGAGTCTCTCTATTATCCCATTCCCCTTTCCCCCATCTTGCTGGAAGTGAATTTTATTCGCTGTAGCGAGGCAGGGGAGCTGGGAAATTATCATCAATTGAGTCCAGGTCTTCAGTCCAGCTGTTCCCGTGGTGAAAGGGAATTTCAGGTGCGTGGTACCTTCTTTCGCTTGTCTTGACAGATTGAAGTGCCATTCAACTAAATCCCACCTGAGCAGTATGGCCGAGGGTCTGGATGTTAAGACATTGGCAGCAGTGCTAGAAAGAATTCAGGAACAGTTAAATGTCACCATGGAGGCAAATAAGACTCTCAGTGAGGAGGTCAGGAAGTCTAGTCAGGAAGCGAATTTCCTTAGGCAGAGGGTGGAAGAATTGGTTTCCGGAGATAGTGCTGAGTTTAAGGCCCCAAAATCTTTCCATTTCTCGCCCACGTCATCTACGTCTGAACTGACCACTCAGGTTATCCATGCCATGTCTCCCACCATACCTTTGGCAGCCCCAGAAAGATTTACAGGTGACCCCCATAAGGCGCAAATTTTCCTCACACAATGCTCTTTGCATTTCCTTTGCAAGCCTATCGTTTTTAAAGAGGACCAATCCAAGGTGGCCTTTGTACTGTCTTACCTGAGCGGAGATGCGGCAGCCTGGTCTATGCCGCTTGTGAGTTGCAATGACTCAATTCTGTATAACTTTGAGGAATTCAAGGAAGAATTTCTTCGCATCTTTGATCGGCGCACAGTGTCACAAACGACAGACAATGAACTTTTGGATCTCAGACAAGGGAGTCGGGAGTTAGTAGCTTATATTGCCCAGTTCAATAAACTAATAGTGGAAACCAAGTGGCCAAAGGAAAAGAGGGCGGCCATTTTTTATCGAGGACTGAAAGATGAAATAAAAGATGGGTTGGCACAAATCCCTAGGAGACCCACAGATGTGTCAGAATTAATGGACCTTGTACTTCAGATTGATTCGAGGCAAAATGAGAGGCGGAGTGAGCGTCGCAAGGAGGTACGGCCTTTCCTTCCGCGTTTCGACAGAGCCAGGTCTGATCCGGTTAAGTCATCTGAGACAACTTCGGGGGAAGAACCAATGCAAATTGGGTCAATTAGAGGCCCATTAACTAAGGAGGAAAGGGAGAGGCGACGTAATGGAAAATTGTGTATGTATTGTGGAACTGCCGGGCATTTTGTCAAGGAATGTCCACGAAAGCCTAAGATTAGCACAGTGCCAAAAGACAAGCCCCACCAGTAGGAGGAGTTGCTCTGGTGGGCGCAGAAGAGAAGTCAACTCCAGATCCACAAATGCTTGCTAATACCCTTCAGTCCGCGGCCCCTCATTTGATTATCCCCTGTGGGATTAAATTTGGAATAAAAGCTATGGAGAACATTTCTGTTATGATTGATTCTGGGGCAACAGGGAATTTCTGCGACATAAAATTTGCCAAATCCCTAGGAATCCAGTTTGTCCGCAAAATCAAGCCGGAACCGGTGCGGGCTGTTGACGGAACAAATCTCTCTTCTGGCCCCATCACTTGGGATACTGAAGAAATCATCTTGGAAGGTCCAGGGAGCCATAGGAGCATTTTAAAGTTTGCTTTGATTGATGCCCCTCAGTTTCAGCTGATTTTGGGTTTGCCCTGGCTCACGGAACACAACCCAAGGATTGACTGGGCAAGAAGATCGGTGGAAATGAGCTCGGATTATTGCAAGGAACATTGCTTTCAAGGAGAGGAAACCCATCTCCAGCCCTCCCAAGCAACGTTATTGGCGGAGCCGTCTTTGGTGGTCTGTGCTTTGGAGGTTCCAGCGATTCCAAGCGAATATCTGGATTTGAGAGATGTTTTTGATGAACAGGAGGCCAATAAATTGCCCCCACATAGGGAGTATGATTGTACCATAGAATTGGAACCAGGGGCACTCTTGCCGTGCAGTAGAATCTATGCCCTCTCTGAAGCTGAGAATGTACATCTGAAGGAGTATCTGGATCGATATCTAGCTAATGGATTCATCCGACCCTCTCAGTCTCCGGCATCTTCTCCTTTATTTTTCATTCCTAAGAAGGATGGGAAGCTTCGCACATGCATAGATTATCGTGCTTTGAACCAGGTGACAAAGAAGAACCGATACCCGCTACCACTGATTTCGGAACTTTTAGATCAGGTGAAGGATGCTTGCATCTATGCTAAGTTGGACCTTCGCGGAGCCTACCATTTGGTTAGAATGGCTGAGGGGCATGAGTGGAAGACAGCTTTCCGGACGCGATTCGGCCTCTTTGAGTACCAGGTAATGCCATTCGGCCTGTGCAATGCCCCAGCCGCCTTTCAGCATTTTGTAAATGATATCCTTCGAGAATTCCTTGACCGCTTTGCAGTGGTATATATTGATGACATCCTTGTTTTCTCTGCTAATATGGAAGAACATGTACAACATGTGCGCGCCATTTTGAAGAAGTTGCTAGATCATCAGCTTTTTGTCAAGTTGGAAAAATGCGTTTTTCACACCACAGAGGTTGAATTTCTGGGATTCATTTTGTCTCCTGAAGGAGTGGCCATGGACGATTCCAAGGTAAAAGCAATAAGAGACTGGCCCCCTCCACAAAATGTCAAGGAAATACAAAGATTCATTGGATTTGCTAATTTCTACAGGCGATTCATTTCAAATTTTTCGGAGAAAGTTCGTCCAATCACTCTTCTTTTGAGGAAAAAAGAACCTTTTGTGTGGGGACCAGTGACTGAGGAAGCCTTTCAGTCTTTAAAAAGGGCCTTCATTTCCGCTCCAATTCTGCAGCATCCAAACATAGAGGAACCATTCTATGTGGAGGCGGATGCTTCTGATCAGGCGATTGGAGGAATTTTGTCGCAGAGACATCGAGAGACTGGCCAACTTCATCCCGTTGCTTACAGGTCACGGAAGTTAACAGCGGCTGAAGTCAATTATTCCATTGCAGACAAGGAACTTTTGGCAGTGAAAGATGCTTTTCAGGACTGACGACATTACTTATTAGGGGCCAAGCATGAAGTAACAGTCTATACAGACCATAGAAATCTGCAGTTCCTGAAGTCTGCGCGAACACTCTCGCCACGACAATTGCGATGGTCATTGTTTTTCGCAGATTACAACTTTGTTTTGACATACAAACCAGGAGCAGACAATGGAAAGGCGGATGCCTTGTCCCGGCTAAATTCAAGTGAGCAAAGAGAAACTTCCCGAGAAGTTCACATAATTCCTGAGGAAAAGATAATTGGGGCAATACTTTACTCAGAATTGGAAGAGAAGATCAGAGATTCAATGTCGCAAGAAGATCTGGCAAAATGGTTGAAAGAGGACCCAGAGAGAGAAAACAGAGATGGGAAACCCTATCATCACGGAGTATTGTTCGTTCCACAGGCTGATCTACAAGAAAGAGTCATACAGCATTGTCATGATGATCCTTTGGCCGGCCACAAAGGGGTCACGAAGACCATTGAATTGATCAAACGAGACTTTTGGTGGCCCGGTCTGGAAGCTCAGGTGAGACAGTATGTGGCATCTTGTGCTAGTTGTGTCAAGGGGAAGGCCGTAAGACAAGCCCCGCAAGGGTTACTTCAACCTTTGCCCATAGCACCAGCTCCTTGGCACACCATCTCAATGGATTTTATTGTGGATCTTCCTTCTAGTCAGGGGTTGTCCGTTATATGGGTGGTGGTAGATCATTTCACCAAGATGGCTCATTTTGTTCCATTGAAATCCCTCCCAACTTCAACTCAGCTTTCCACTCTGTTTACTCAACACATAGTCAAGGCACATGGGATTCCAAAGGTGGTCATATCCGATAGGGGTCCTCAATTCATTTCACGATTCTGGAGAGCCTTCCTAGGCAAATTAGGGGTGGACTCTCGTTTGTCCACCAGTTTTCACCCACAGACTGATGGGCAAACGGAGAGAGTAAATCAAGAACTGGAGCAATATTTGCGCTTGTACTTGATGGATCAGGAGGGAGATTGGCCAGAGTTAATTTGGGCAGCTGAATTTGCATATAATAACGCAGTTCACTCTTCTACCGGATTTTCCCCGTTCTTTTTGAATTCAGGTCGACACCCCAACACCTTAGTGAATAGGTCTGAAAGTCTAGTACCAGCTGTGGAAGAGAAGGTGCGTAAATTACAAGAGACTTATAAGGTAGCAACTCAGAACTTGATTAAGGCAAAGGCAACACAGAAGGTGCAGGCAGACAAGAAAAGAAGGAAGAATCCCGTTTTTGAGCCAGGGGACAAGGTTTGGCTATCCACTCGATACATGCGCCTCAAGGGGAATCGTAAATTCCAGCCTAGATTTGTAGGTCCATATGAGGTAGAAAGGATGATGAACTCAGTTACAGTGAAACTCAAGCTTCCCATTAGTCTAAAGATTCACCCAGTGTTCCATGTATCGTTAGTAAAGAAAAACCCCGTGGGTATGAGAATGGGTTTGCCTCCAGCTCCAGTTCACAGACAGGCGGGAGAAGAATTTGAAGTCAAGAGGATTCTAGACTCAAAACTAAAGAAAGGAGAAGTTTTCTATTTAATTGACTGGAAAGGGTTTGGTCCGGAGGATCGTTCTTGGGAGCCCAGTTCAAATATCCATGCCCCCAGATTGGTTCGTGAGTTTCATAGGACATATCCCAATAAACCAAAGGAGAGCGGAGGGGAGTTCTTGGTGGGGGGTACTGTCAAGAACGGCAAAACGTGTTCCTGCACGGTTTCCCCTGGTTCTGATCGCAAAAGAAAACTTTTCAATTACCCTTGGAGCCGGCTGTTTCACTTCCCTTCCTTCAGACGTTCCCAAAAGAAGAATAGTCTGTTAAAAACTATTACCAACAGGGCGCCCGTTCTCAGGGCGGTCTGTGGGTTAGCGGTCTAGTGTTTGACAGGCAGTTGTTTGAACGTGCGCGCGTTCCCTGACCGCGGCGCACTTCAACTGTAGAAATTTGTGAGGAGGCTGTGTCGTTCGAGTCTCTCACAGAACTTCCAGAAAGTATTCGTTGGGGGTTGAGAAAGTTATTCTTCGCTGCCCAACAGATTCCGGAGGTGGAGTTAGTAGTCTTCTATCTCATCTCGTGTCACAAGAACTTTCCTGTTATTTCCAGTGAGTGGAAATTCTCCAGAGTCTCTACCAGCGGTGTCTTGTGGAAGGTCTTTCAAGGCAGGAACTATTTCAGAGAAAAGGTCAACAGTCATTCCTCGGTGAGTGACCTAATTCATAAATGCGCTGGTATAAAAGCAGTGTAGCGTATTGAAGCATAAAACAACTTGAGACTGTCAGGCTGCTAATATTCCCTTACAACGTTCCTGGTTGTAGAACAAGAAGCAGTCCCCATAGACTTCCTTAATCATTGTTTGGGGTTCCTGACAGAAATTTCAAGAGAGTACAATTCAGGCTACAGGCTTCTAGTTTCCTTGAGGAACTTTCTTCTGCAGTTCTGATAACAAGAAAAGAATCTACTTCATCTCGTTGTATGTTAAATATATATATATATATATTGCTTACCACCAACTGCCGCAGCAGTAATCATCAAGTGTAGCAGCAACCATCAAGCGCAGCAGTAACCAACAAGCGCAGCAGCACCATCAAGCGCAGCAGCAATCATCAAGCATAGTAGCACTTGCTTAGCGCGGAGCACAGAAAAAAGCAACTAAAAGAGAGAGGCAAATCCACAGTAGAAATCAGGTAAAGGTCAGGGCGTAGGGAGTGGGCAGGGAGTAGTGAGGGCCTTTAAGGGGACTTCCACTAATTCTCTGTTAACTTCATTCACAGATGCCAGAGTAACCACACTAGTCCAGGAGAAGCAGGCATACTAGTCCAGGAGAAGCAGGCATCACAGTGGAGTCTCTCTATTATCCCATTCCCCTTTCCCCATCTTGCTGGAAGTGAATTTTATTCGCTGTAGCGAGGCAGGGGAGCTGGGAAATTATCATCAATTGAGTCCAGGTCTTCAGTCCAGCTGTTCCCGTGGTGAAAGGGAATTTCAGGTGCGTGGTACCTTCTTTCGCTTGTCTTGACATGGGCTGCCTTCGGTGGGGGTCCTTGCCACTTCTTCAACAGGTTGATGTGGTAGCTCTGTTTCCGGTTTGGCGTGATTTGTACCTGGTACGTTGTATCCCCGATGACCCCCACCACTTTGTATGGTCCCAGACATTCGGATTGGAATTTTCTCGTGGACGAGGGTAAGAGTACCAACACCCAATCACCCATGAAAAGTCTTCTCCATTTTATTCCTCGGTCATAGCAGGCTTTTTGCTTCTTCCTACTCCTTTCAAGGTTGGAATAGGCCAGATCCCTTAACTTTCCGATTTTGGACTTTAATCGTTGGGTGTATTCTAGGAGGCCTTTTCTCTCGTCGTCTTCCTCTCTTTCCCACGCGTCCTTGGTCATCTCCATTAGGGACCTGGGTTGTCTGCTGTATAGCAATTCGAATGAAGAGCAGCCCAAACTGCTCTGTGTTCTGGCCCGGATCACGTACAAAGCCAATGGTAGCAGATGATCCCATTCTCGGCCCTCCACTGCCAAAATCTTTTTTAAAGTGGTCTTCAAGGTTCTGTTGTACCTCTCCACGAGGCCGTCAGTCTGTGGGTGGTACACAGAAGTCCTCAAATGATGAAGGTCCAAGGAACGGCACACCTCTTTCATCAGGCGGGATATAAAGGGAGTGCCCTGGTCCGTCAGGATCTCCTTCGGGAACACCACCCTCGAGAACAACGCCAGCAGTTTGTCAGCGATGTTTTTGGTGGTTGGTTCTCTGAGGGGGAAGGCCTCCGGAAAGCGGGTGGCATAATCCACAATAACTAAGGCATACTCGTTCCCCTTCTGTGTCTTGGGTAGGGGTCCGATCAAATCCATCCTGACCCTTTCAAACAGTTTGCCGATCACTGGTAGAGGTTGCAGTGGTACTGCTAGGGGGCGTTGTAGGTTTTTCTTTTGTCATATCTCACATGATTGACAATGGGTCTTGACGTCCTTATAGATGCCTGGGCAATAGAACTGTCGTAAGACGTTCTGGGTCGTCTTCTCCGTGCCTATGTGTCCTGCTGTTAGATGCGAATGGGAGAAGAAGAGTATCTGCTCCCTGAAAGACAGAGGAACCAGGAGTTGTAATGGTTCTTCAGTTCCCCCTTTTCGGTATAGCAGATTGTCCTTGATCACGAAGCGTGGATATGCCTGCGTCACCGTACCTTGGCTGGCATGTGCGGCCTCCCTTGCATTAAACAGGCTGGCGTTATTGGCCTGAGCAAAACGGAAGCTCCTGTCTAATAACCATGGTTCAGGGGTAGTGAGTGTGCGGGCTGTGGATGCGGGGTTCTTTCTACACTTCTCTTACTGGCTCCCCCTTGTTGTATTGTACGTCGGAACAGGGATAGAAAATCCGGGTTTTCTATGCCCAGAATGAGTTCTTCCGGTAGCCCGTCTAATACCCCAACCTGAACAGTGTAGGTTGTGCCGCCTATGAGTGTAAGGGTGATGGATGCAAGAGGATATGGTTTTACGTCCCCGTGTACGCACCTTATATGTACTACCGTGTCAAGGACATACTGTGAGGGATTGGATTAACAAGGGTTTTTTGTGCCACCGATTGTCTACACCCCGAGTCTAGCAAAGTTCTCACTACCCTTCCATTGACCTGTACACTTGCATGAAAGGAGGTCCCCATTTCAGCGGTATATAATACGGACTTTGGGATGTAGCCTACTTCCATTGGCTCATCAGCTGGTTTTCGTTTTGGACACAACCGGGCGATGTTTCCCCAGTCCCCGCATTCGAAACATTGAGGTCCTCGGAAGTTTAGGATTTTGGGTCTGGAGGCTCAGGGCTTGGGAAAGTCCATCACCGGTTTGTGTCTTTTCTCGTTCTTTGCGGGTTGGGTCTTGCCGGGTTTCTCCATTTCCCACCCAAAGTTCCGTGTTTGGGCTCGGGAATACGTGGTTGCTAGGTCAGTGGCCTGTTCCAGGGTCAAGCGGGGGTGTTGCTTCAACCACCTCTGAGTCCCATTACTGAGCGCCTCAATATACTGTTCCAAGTATATTCGGTCCATTATTTCCTCCTTAGTGCTGGTAGCCGGTCTTAGCCACTTGTCGGCAGCCATCTGGAGGCGATAATACAGCGTCTTGGGATTTTCCCCTGACAGACCCCTTTCTTTTCTGAATCTAACTTGATATGCCTCGGCGTCTAAACCGAGGTGGTCTAATATAATGCCCTTAATGTCCTGATAGGGAGCACCACCCGTGGCGTTTGCCACTTGGTAGGCGGATTGGGCTTCCCCTGTCAGTAGGGGAGCAAGGAAGAATGGCCATTTGTACTCTGGCCAGCTGCAGGCCCTGGCGGCACGCTCGAAGTTTAACAGAAATGCGTCTGGGTCTTCCCCGGCCACGTACTTCTGCAGGGAAATGCCAGAGGGCCCATGCAGGGTAACACGTGGTTCTCGGATGGCCGTGGCTCCTGGCTCCTGTACCATCCTCTGCAGTCCCTCCATCTGAGTGGTGATTGTACTTTTAAAGACATCTCAGTCGGCCTGGACCGACGACATCTGTCGCTCTATGGCCATTCCAGCTTCTCCTGGCCCTTTATGAGATGCTGAATGACGGCGTCCATCATAGGGTTACTGACGGACTGGGCTGGATATCCCACTTCTGACACCAGTTGTGGCGGGGTTGCAATAAAGGGTCGGAGACCAGGTCGTGTTAAGGATGGATTTATTTTCTCAAGTAATCACCTTCTACTGAACGATGGTTTCTCTGGGGAATAAGGGGTGGGTTCCGTCTTGCGGCAGGGTTTTCTGATCCTTCCCGGGTCTCTCCGCTCTTCCTCCCGGTCCCCGGCTCATCGGCTCGATGAACGGTCCATGGTTGAAGCAGGGGGGGGGGGGGGGGGAGGAAATAAAAGGGAGAACGGGTATGAGGTCTTTGAACGAGGTGAAGGTGAGGGAAAAGGAGTGAGGGACACCGCTATTCCGTGATGCACGTCTAAACTATGAGTGAGAGTGCTCAGGGTAGGGTGTACTGGGAGTCCGTAACTTTGCTCCGTAACGTCACCCCACTATCCCAACCAGCCTGAGAGCCGCCCCGGTACCTTCGAAAGCCACGCTCCTCCTGGAGCGTGGCTGGGCGGATCGTGTAACCGTTGACCTCCTGGCACACTCGGGACCTCTGGTGGTTCATCTGGTCTGCTCGCCGTCTTTTCTTCCCCTCCTCCGTAATACACACCGCTCGTTCGTACTCTTTCTTCCTCCTGGGTGTCGACGCACACTGGCTTCCTTGACTCCCGGATCCTTATTGGACGATACCCTGTGACATCATCCGTGGGAGGGGAGCCATCGTCTTGGAATCCCCATTTAAAGGAGCCGTCTTCGTTTTCCTCAATAGTGTCCAACCAATTGCTTTGCTGAGGGGAGACGAGGGGGAGAGAGGCGTTGCTGTCCACCAGTTTAAGTCATTATCATTATTCGCCCTCGATGCTCCCACCTTGTCACACACCCATTGAATATGCTCGGGACCTTGGAGAAAATTGGAGGTTGACATTTTGGGTCCTTTTGGTACTGGCAAGGATATGTATGCGTTAGTTCTCGTGGACTATTTTTCAAAATGGCAGGAGTTGAAAATTGTAGAAAGGATTACTTCAGAGCAAGTGATTGAGATTCTTGATGATGTATTTTGTCGTGAAGGGTTACCGGAGGAACTTATTTATGACAATGGTCCACAATTTGTAGGTAAATAATTTGAATTGTTTCTCAAAAGATGTGGTGTCTAATTATAATCATCAGGCTAATGGTCAAGCAGAACGCTTTAACAGAGTTGCTAAGGAGTCTTTTTAGCTAGCCATTAAGAGTGGTTTGCCTTGGAGAAAAGCTTTATGGGCAACTTTGTTAACTTATCGGACGTCACCAAATTCTGTCACAGGGTTATCCCCTCTCGAAATGTTGCGAGTTAGAAAACCTGGATCTAAACTTATGCCCTGGTGGTTGAAAGAGAAAAATTCTTATGATACAGTTTTGGATTTGGCTAATATCAGGGAGCGTGTGAAGAAGTATCAAGAAAAGATGGTAAATGACAATTTTAAGAACCGACCTAAAGAGTCCAAATTAAAAGTGGGTGATTTGGTTCATATCAAATTGATGGACAATTAAACACAATGTTATCTAAATGGTCTTATCCTGTGAAAGTAATTGAAGTTTTTAGTAAAGCTGTAAGAGTTGAAGGTGGGAAAATTTGGAATTTTAGATGAATTTCTGTGTGCAAGTTGCATGTTGGTGAGAAACCACACGAGATAATGTGTGATCTGGAAGACAGGACAAGTTTAGAAAGACATTTTCCCACAGCAAGTCTGATGAAGATTGTGAATGGATTGCTGATCCTGATCATGTATTTGGCGGCCTGAACACTCAGTTCTTGAGTGAGTCTAATACTAGTGTGAGCAAGAATCTTATTGAGCAGGGCTCTGTTCCAACTAATGATTTGGATAATCAAGTCGCACAATGTATAACTCAGCCCTTGGGTGAACAACATGTAGAAATGAGAAGAAGTACACGTGTTAAAAATGTGCCTTTGAAACTCAAGGATTTTATTCAGTATTGATTTATGTTATATCTATATTAAGCTTTCTATACGCTATTTTTTTTTGTGCTTTTTTTTTGTTAAGGGGAAAGGTGTGTAGTGTTCTATTTGTCATGCCAAGGAAGAATGTTGGTGTGCTGGATTCGGTGAGGCGACGGTTGATGGAGCCGGACGGTTTCCGCAACGGTGGTTGTTAAGCTGTTTTCGTTGTGGAATAAAACCTACATTTTCCACCACTTAGTGTGCCGCTTCATTCCTACATGGGCAAACCACCGACTGTCTCGCAGCATTAGAAGGCCACGGTGACACATAGAAGAGATGTGGTCATGGGGCGCCTTGCGTGTATTCTCTTCCTCTAGTGTTCTATTTTCCTTCTCTCCTTTTCTTTTATTCTTCTCCTTCCTGCCTGTGTGTTTTTTACTCGCCTCCCCACCTCTAACCCGATGTCCTGAGTTCTTTCATTTGTCAAGTAAGGGGTAAGACGCCGTATAGTGTTTGATTTGAGCTGGTGGTTGCGGATGAGGCCGGCACTTATTTTTCCTCATTAGACTTTGACCCATAATGAGTGAAAATCACACACAGGGGGGGGGAGATGGACGAAGAGAAAGATGGAGAAAAGTGACACAGGGAGCAAGTGGGAGCCTGCAAGAGTGAGATCAAGTACGAGGGAGTGTCTGATGGTGGAATAAAGAACCTTGAGGTGTAATGAAGACCAGGCCGCCTTGGTATTTGGCACCCTGACATTTGATAGTGTCAACAGTGGGCTTCTGAGCACAACTTTCGGCCCGGCACTCATTCTTTTACAAATTAAGCACTGGATGGTGCGTACAGCACAGTATAGAAGGACCCTACAGCCGCAGAGAGTTGCCCCTCCCAGAACACCAGCTTTTGCTGAGAGGGGACAGGAAGGAGGGGGATTATTAGGACAGGGAGAAGCGATGCCCCCCAGTGGCAGGAATATAGAACTCTGTAGTACCTGGGAATCCCGAGCGTAGTCCTTGCTACCAGGGCTGGACTGGGAAACCAAAAGCCGCTCTGGCAAACATGTTCAAACCAGCCCGCTCCCTTCACCTCCTTGTGCAGTTTCACTCTTTCCATCCATTCACCGATCGATCTCTCTCTCTCTCTCCTTCTCTCCTCCCTTTCTACTTCCCCCTCTATCCCTCTCCATCCAGCTCTCTACCCTTCTCTTTCCATCTAGCCATTCTCTGTCTCCCTCTCCTTCTCTCCTCCCTCTCTTTCCATCCATTTATCTATCTACCCAGTCTCTCTCTCTCCTGTGTTCCTCCCTCTCCACATCTCCTTCATACTTTCACTCCTCTCTCTGTTCCCACTCTCTTTCTCTCTTTCCACCATCTCTTTCTCCTCTCTTGTCTCTCTACCTCTTTATTGCTCCCCTCTCTTTCCACCCATCTATTGTCTTTCCTTTCTCTCCCCTTCTCTCTTCCTGCTGCACCTCCCCCTCCTCCCTCTCTTTCTCCCTCTGCCCTTCTCTTCTCCCCTCCCTCTCTGATCCCTCTTTCTACCTCCGTGCAGTTATCTTTCAGGAGCTGGGTGGAGACAGAGGCACCAGGACTCGGCCCACAAGGAAAATGCCCGTAGAATAAAAGACCAGTCCGGCCCTGTTTGCTACACATTCCCCCTGGCCCTTCCACAAGGAGAAGCAGCCCCCCCCCTCATTCCTCCCCCTTATACTCACACAACCTACAACAAGAGTTCACAAGGGAGGAGCGCAAGTCTCCACAGGGAAGGATTTTATTTTGTATTTATTTTAGGATGTTTACAAAGAGTGAACGAGGCCTCCACCAAGAGAGGAGACTTCCTGGCTTAAAGGTCCCTTTGTGGAGACGGATAAATTGAGGCGGCAGCAGCAGCAGCATCAACGGAACCAGGTACCGGGGCTGAAAGATGCGAAATGGAGCAGGACATTTCTGACATGTCCCTTAATCGGGGTGATTGATGCGTGCCTCGTGTGTAGCGCCTATTGTCTGGAGTGTGGTATAAAAGCGCCCTCGTCCGAGCCACAGCCCTGCATCCGGCGCCTCTGGGCAGGGACGGGGGAGCAGTGTCTCTCTTCGGGGCCTGTGCATAGCGCATCGAGGCTCAGCGCGGAGTCGGAGGCGCTGTATGGGGTGTAATGAACTCTCGGCTCCACTGTCCTTAATGAGAAACCTTCACTGAGAGCTCCAGTGAGAAACGGCTGCAGCACCAAGGAGAGGCCTGTCCAGGGTGGGTGCAGAGGAGGTGAGGCCTGCCCTGTGGACTGTTTTCAATGAATCAAGTAGACTACAGCTCCCAGAATGCACTCTTTTGTTAAATGAAATTACAGGCTTCAAAATTCGGGGGAATCGCTGTACGGAAATATTTGGAGCCTTCCAGGGGCATCGTGTCAGAGAAGGGTAGAACAGTCAGTATGACAAATGTGCAGGAACTTTCCCTCTCATCCTCGTTCTGCAGACTGTGAGTCCAGTGAGACCTGGGATAACGTGAATCTCCCTCCAGGAGATTTCACACCGTTTTATCTGTTTCAGGGAGAAACTCAATGAAAAATAGGGGGTGCAGGTCAAGCAACCCAGTCTGTGGTGTTCATGGATCTCTGTACTGGCCCAGGCCTGGTCCTGAAAGAGAGGACAAACTGGCTGTTTAGTCTGGTCCCTCGAAGAGTGCGAGAGTGGGCTCAGTGTCCTGACCCCCAGCAGGCCCCGGCTCACATCCTTGTCCACCCAGCCCCGGATCATGTCCTGGTCCTACCCGAACTCCGGATCACATCCTGATTATCCCCAGCTCAGCATCCTGGTTCGCACCAGGCCCCGGCTCAGCATCCTGGTCCTCGCCAGTCCCCGGCTCAAGATCCTTCTCCTCGCCAGTCCCCGGCTCAAGATCCTTGTCCTCACCAGTCCCCGGCTCAAGATCCTTGTCCTCACCAGGCCCCGGCTCAAGATCCTTGTCCTCACCAGGCCCCGGCTCAATATCCAGTTCCTCGCCGGTCCCCGGCTCAACATCCAGGTCCTCGCCGGTCCCCGGCTCAACATCCTGGCCCTCGCCAATCCCCGACTCAACATCCTGGCCCTCGCCGGTCCCCAGCTCAACATCCTGGTCCTTGCCAGTCCCCGGCTCACCATCCTTGTCCTTGCCAGTCCCCGGCTCACCATCCTTGTCCTTGCCGGTCCCCGGCTCAACATCCTTGTCCTTGCCGGTCCCCGGCTCAACATCCTGGTCCTTGCCTGTCCCCGGCTCAACATCCTTGTCCTTGCCTGTCCCCGGCTCAACATCCTGGTCCTTGCCTGTCCCCGGCTCAACATCCTGGTCCTTGCCTGTCCCGGCTCAACATCCTGGTCCTTGCCTGTCCCGGCTCAACATCCTGGTCCTTGCCTGTCCCCGGCTCAACATCCTGGTCCTCGCCAGGCCCCGGCTCAACATCCTGGTCCTCGCCAGGCCCCGGCTCAACATCCTGGTCCTCGCCAGGCCCCGGCTCAACATCCTGGTCCTCGCCAGGCCCCGGCTCAACATCCTGGTCCTCGCCAGGCCCCGGCTCAACATCCTGGCCAGGCCCCGGCTCAACATCCTGGCCCTTGCCAGGCCCCGGCTCAACATCCTGGCCCTCGCCAGGCCCCGGCTCAACATCCTGGTCCTCGCCAGGCCCCGGCTCAACATCCTGGTCCTCGCCAGGCCCCGGCTCAACATCCTGGTCCTCGCCAGGCCCCGGCTCAACATCCTGGTCCTCGCCAGGCCCCGGCTCAACATCCTGGTCCTCGCCAGGCCCCGGCTCAACATCCTGGTCCTCGCCAGGCCCCGGCTCAACATCCTGGTCCTCGCCAGGCCCCGGCTCAACATCCTGGTCCTCGCCAGGCCCCGGCTCAACATCCTGGTCCTCGCCAGGCCCCGGCTCAACATCCTGGTCCTCGCCAGGCCCCGGCTCAACATCCTGGTCCTCGCCAGGCCCCGGCTCAACATCCTGGTCCTCGCCAGGCCCCGGCTCAACATCCTGGTCCTCGCCAGGCCCCGGCTCAACATCCTGGTCCTCGCCAGGCCCCGGCTCAACATCCTGGTCCTCGCCAGGCCCCGGCTCAACATCCTGGTCCTCGCCAGGCCCCGGCTCAACATCCTGGTCCTCGCCAGGCCCCGGCTCAACATCCTGGTCCTCGCCAGGCCCCGGCTCAACATCCTGGTCCTCGCCAGGCCCCGGCTCAACATCCTGGTCCTCGCCAGGCCCCGGCTCAACATCCTGGTCCTCGCCAGGCCCCGGCTCAACATCCTGGTCCTCGCCAGGCCCCGGCTCAACATCCTGGTCCTCGCCAGGCCCCGGCTCAACATCCTGGTCCTCGCCAGGCCCCGGCTCAACATCCTGGTCCTCGCCAGGCCCCGGCTCAACATCCTGGTCCTCGCCAGTCCCTGTGTCAACATCCTAGTCCTCATCAGGCCCCGCCTCACATGCTGGTCCACACCAGGCCCTGCCTCACATACTGGTCCACACCAGGCCCCGCCTCACATGCTGGTCCACACCAGGCCCTACTTCACATGCTGGTCCACACCAGGCCCCGCCTCACATGCTCACCAGGCCCCTTCTTACATGCTGGTCCACACCAGGCCCCGCCTCACATCCTGGTACTTACCAGGCCCTGCCTCACATGCTGGTCCTTACCAGGCCCTGACTCACATTGTGGTTCATACCAGGCCATGCAAGAAAGAACAAGCTATGCATCCTGGAGCATACCAGGCCCTTCAAGGGCGTGGATGAGGTATCTGCATAGATGCACTTTGCTGTACTGCTGTCTCTTCCATGTTGTCGAAGGGATAGTGGGCTGTGCAGCCTGGTCCTTGCCTGGCTCTGCAATGGAGGGTGAAAAGCGGTATCATAGTTTGCCTGCCTCGTCGCACCTACTGGAGCTCCCAACACTTCACTACATTCGTACCCTCAAAAGTCTTTTATCTAATTTTTGTTATGTAGTTTTAATGATGTCATATGCGTCTGTAGCCACACTGGGTCCGTTGTAATGTGATGTCATGGACATCTCCTGGCTTAAAGGGAGGTGATGAATTTCCAGGGATGTTGAGAACCTAATCTCAGCCACTGGTAAGGACTTGAGTTTGCATTGCAGTCCATCGTTGTGTGGCCCACCATGCCACCTCAGACAGGAAGTATACATATGCAAATCAGCCTAAGATTCCTTCCAATAGGAGCAGTCCAGTCTGAAAGGCCAAGCCAGGTGCTTTCTGAACCGCAACACAAGCAGCGCAAGACCGGTTTCAGCCTCTCTGGGCCTTGACTGTAGGGTGCAGCTTGATTCTAGAGGTGCAGCGAGCACCGAACCTACGTCTGGGCATACCTGTCGCATTTAGGAATATGGAAAATGATGGATGGATTGTTTGGGGATCATCTCAGGCACTGGTAATTACTCTGGGACGCAGCCCAGCCCAACCTTTTTGTTCTTGCTCCCCGTTGCACCTCAGCATGCAACAATTCATAATGTTTACACCAACATTACTTTGCATTCTGGAACTCGTAGTGTGGTTTTATACCATTATGAGCATGGGATTAAAAATTCTGCCTTGCAAAGCATGTTGGGTAAAGATCAACGATTGGTTAAAGTTTTCAACATTCCCACGGGCCTCTTGGCAGTGGTGCACACCTCCACCTTCACTGAAAGTCTGGGTAGTTGCTGCCCAGTCTGCACATGGTTTGTAAGGCAGGCTTGCTCTGCTGCTGTCTGTCCTCCGCCTGTTTTGTAGGTTTGAGGCTTGCGCCTCTGTTGTCCATGCTTTTTGTGTTTTGTGCAAATGTGGGGCACAAAGCTTGTCATGCACATGTTTTGTGAAGGAGTCTTTCAGTGCGGAGTGTGAATTCACTGTCTGTGTTTGCTAGTTTCCTTTGTTACATTTCATAGTACATATTCCTGTGCAGCACAAACAGGGTCTTTGTACAGAGCGGATGATGCTCATAGCAGGTAGTGATGATGCTGGCTCCAAGCGGGAATACTAACAACATTAGCACATGAAGTGTGAACCTGTGAGTCCAGATCTCTGCAGCCTTCCCGGACGGGCCACCCAAAGGAATCAATGAATTCAGCTCTGCTAACTCTCTCCATTGCCCCACCATTAACCATGTAGGAGAGCTCATTAAAGGGCAATCCGAAATCGTCTGCTAAAAAGGTCATATAGACTTAAAAAGGCAGTCCTGACTCCATCCCTCGACCCTTATGTCCAAAGTTGCACCCTTCTCTTCAGGAACACCAGCAATACACTCCATCTTGTGCCATGTCAGCCCAGGGGCAATCCAACATGGATGCAACTGGTAACATGCACACTAGCACACAATATGGAGCCCTGCTACCTTATATTATAAATATACAGGACTCAAAATTCAAACAGGGATGTCAATGCAGGGTCTGGCATCATCACACACTATACATGGTCAGGGACACATACCATTATCTTGTGCCCTGCCAACTGTGTGCTTTTAGTGTCCGTCTACGTTCCCAGAGCCAAGCTCTGGGCCTCCTTGTCAATTTTGGGCCTTCACATGCAGTGTGCACGCAAGATGTTGTGTGTGCTGAGGCCGAAATATAATCAGTGTTAGACCTGACATCCTTGGCGTGGGTTTTTCCCCTATCTTTTGCCTCTGCTACCTGGATTTTTGATGTTGTGCTGGATTTCGTTTTGCTGGTTTAGATGCTTTGGACACTCTGCCACTGCTAATCAGTGCCAGAGTGTAAGTGCTCCCTGTGTAAACTATCGTATTGATTGGATATACCTGATTGGCATATCTGTGTCACCATGAAGTCCCTAGTAAAGTGCACTGTGTGTGCCAGGGCTGGTGATTACAGATGCTACTAGTGGGTCTGCAGCGCTGATTGCGCCACCCACCTGTGTAGCCCTAAAACAGTGTCTCAGGCCTGCCGCCGCAGGCCTGCCTGCAGTCTCCGGACTGCCATGTCCTCCTGGCCAGTGTCCACACTGACCGGGCCTAACCCTTCCCTTTTCGTACACATCAGTCACCCCTATGGAAGGCCCAAGGTACCCCCCTGGGCAGGGTGCAGTGTACGTAGAAGGTAGAGCATGTGCTAGTGCAGGTAACATGTTCTGGTAGTGAACACCGGCCATTTTGTGTGCTCACTACTGCAAGGTTATCTTGTTCCATAGGCTAACATGAGGGAGGCGGGTGCCAATAGCTATCCGCCTATCTTCTCATACGAACAAGATAAGACATGAGTGTTTGATATCCCTGAGCTCAGCATTTAATAACACATCTTTTAGGAGAGATTGTTTTTAAATCCTGAGTTGGAGAACAGCACTTTTTAGAGAGTAACTGTTCTCTTGTCTGACCCTTCTGTGTGCCTGGGCGCGCTTGTGGATTGACTGTCTGGTTTGAGAGTGACAGGGGCCGGGGATCCCCCGGGAGGTTGGCTGAGTCAGCCCTCTGCTGAATGGCGACAATCGCAAGGAGAGTGGAGGGAGGAGATAGCACCTGGGATTGAATAGGGCTGTGCCTGCCTGCCACCCTGCTGGCTCCACCTCCTGCTGGGCGGCTGACGACCTTGCCCCTCACTCTGAAAAGAATTTAGAAGCCAGGAAAACAAAGTGCTCCAGCAACACCCAGAACTGGATCAGACCGGGCTCAGGACCCGCTTGCACAAAGACTTCAAAGACTTCTAGGGGTATAAGTACAAGACCCCTGACAACAGATTTTTAGATTCGACCATCGAGAGGAACCTCTGCTGAAAGACGGACCGCTGAAGAACTAAAGGAAGATTGCCGTGCTGTGTGCTCTAAAGGCTGACCTGTTCTGGCGTACAACTGAAGCTAAGGAGAAGAAGGGGTCCTGCTGTGTGCTGACCCTATCCACTTGACTAAACAAGACTTTGCTGTGTGCTGTGTCTTCAACTGAATCTCCAAGGGCCTGAGAAGAGCTGGCCTCCTGTTTCGCAACCCAGGGATAGAAAGGTTGCCAAGAACTCAAGACTCTGCTGTGTCCCACCTGCGCTGCTGTGTGCCGCAGGGACCGTGGACTGTTCTACCAAGCTTCTCAACATCTGCCTGTGAGGTGGGCTGGCTGCTCTCTGTCTTGCTGGAGAGTACCGCACCGATCCGGGCCTGACACCGGTTGCCGCATCAAGAAGATCGACGTGCTCATCGGCACGTGCCTTGCCGCGACCCGGAGGCCTGAAGCAGATCGAGAGTCGTATTTCCCTGCTCTACGAAGCCGCGCTGTGAGTGGCTGACTCCGGTGACGTCGACATCGTCACTGGGGGCTCGTCGAGGGAGTTGAGGAATCCTTGCACCGATCAGCCATTGGAGCACTTGTACAACGAGTGCAGCGACACCGCCGGAGCAACGTAGCTGCCTAAACATCGAGAGCCTACAAACTGATTCATTCTCAGTGAGTATTGAATCACTCAAGAGACTAGGGACTATCATCTTACGATCCCGACCAACCAGGAAAGCGAATATTGTGTAAACCTGTGATGCTTGATTTCAACTGCGGAACTTAGATAAAGATATATTATTTTTGATATAACTCACCTGTGTGGTCTACGTTTGTGGTGTGCGGAGGGGAGATCATTGTGGTGTCTACGTGCAAATACCTTACACATTGCCTTGGGGATAAGCCTGTCTGCTCGAGCCAAGCTACCTAGAGGGTGAGCAGGGGTTATCTACCGTGTGTGTCCCTGTACCCTGACTAGAAGCAAGGGTCCCTATTTGGTCTAAGGCGTATACCTCTGCCAACTAGAGACCCCCAGATCTAACATTGGTGGTCAGCGGTGCGGATTAGAACCAGTATTTGCACTTGACCTGCAGTGATTCTTCGTACATCACTAATCTAGTAAGCAGTTGCATTGCACGAAGTTTTTGCGAAGACTATTCTTGGAGGATCGACGAAGCATCATGTCTCTGAACGGAGTAGGCGAGGAGCCAGAATTGCAATTCGAGGTGAAAAAGTTGCTCGAGTATAAGAAGGAGCAACTAAAGCAATTCTGCAAGCAGCTTGGATGCCCAGTGAAGGGCGGCGCCAACAAGACGGAGCTACAGAAAGCTCTAAGGGCCTGGTGGGAGGCCAAGAATGGCGCAACCGAGGAAACTACGGAAGGGGATGGCACACCGGAGCACGGATTTGGATCCGATGATCTGCCAGTGAATAGGCCAGCGTCTAGGGCTGGCAGCGCCCATTCCAGTAGGAGCCTCTCTCCAGAGGAGCTGGAGGAAAACCAGAGGGTTAGGGCCCATGAGATTGAACTTTTTAAGCTCAAAGCTCAAGCGGAAGAAAGGAAACTGCGCCTTGACAGTGAGAAAGAGGCGGAGGAGAGGAGGAATGCTCTCGCTTTGGAAGAGAAGAAACTCCAGTTGGCTCATGAGTTGAGCATGAGGGAGCTGGACATTAAAGCCAAACAAGTGGCGTCCAGTCCGAGTGGTGGCAGCGCACAACCAGTACAGGCGGGTAAAGTATACATACCGAAAGATTTGGTGCAGAATTATCAGAGGGGTGAGGATATCTATGCATGGTTTAGATCCTATGAGCTTGCCTTGAAGATGAATGAAGTGCCTGAGAAGAGTTGGGGAGCGGGTTTGTGGAAGCATTTTGAGGCCTCTGGGAGGGATGTCTTAGCACCCTTAGAAGCAGCAGGGACCTTAACCTACCCCACGATGAAGGAGGCCTTATGCCTCAGGTATGGGCTTACACCAGAACAGTACCGCCAGAAGTTTAGGAACTTCAAGAAACTTGATTCGAGTACGTGGGTGGAGTGTGTGAGTATGTACACGCGTGCACTGGAAGGTTGGATAAAGGGCAGCAAAGTTACTGATTATGTGGGGTTGTGTCACTTGATTAGTTGGGAGCACTTGAGTAGTCTATGTGTTCCAGAGCTGCGCCAGCATCTTTTAGACAGCAAGTTAACTGATCCCAGTGAGCTTGCTAAAGAGGCAGACCGCTGGACTAGCACCAGGGTCAACAAAGGGGTGGTAAGTATGCCAGCCAAGGGTGGACAGGGTCCCCAGCAGAAAGGTGGGGAGGACAAGGGTAACAGTAAGGAGTTCTCTAAAGGGCCCCAAAACAGTTCCCAGGAGAAGGAGTCCCAAGCCCCCAAGCCGAAGAGGTCTTGGCCCCCTAAGGGCAACAGACCACCGCCTACTTGCTATGCTTGTAGGGAAGTGGGGCACATCGCCCCTAAATGTCCCAAGAAATCCCCAGCACCAGCTGCTGCTCCAGTCCCAGGGTTAGCTAGTGTAGCTTTGGGAGGGGATTTGATTTCCAGTGGGGAAGAGGGAGTAGCTATGATGACCCTTGTCTCGTTAGGAGACCAAGAGATGGTCCAGGATACCTTGATACCCGCTAACACTAAGAAATACGGGCAAAAGGTGACCATCAATGGGAGGGAGATAGAGGCTCTGAGAGACACCGGGGCTAGTGTGACATCTGTCAGGTATCAGTGGGTGTCTGAAGAGCAAGTCATTCCCAATGTGCTCCGCCCAGTAGTGGCAGCTGACACTTCAGTTCGCCTCTGCAAGATGGCGCGTGTTCCCTTTACATGGGGGGGGAGTCTCTGGTACCTTGGAAGTCTGTGTCAGTGATGCCTTGCCGGTAGACTGTCTGTTGGGTAACGACCTGGAGAGTTCTCCATGGAAGGACGTAGAGCACAGAACTCACTTGGAGATGTTAGGACTGCCAGCGTGGATCTGTGTATCCACACGTGCCATGACAGCCAGTAAGGGTGGATTAGTAGAACTGGAGCCTGGAACGATGGCCCAGGAACCTACCAGGAGAGGAAGGGGCAGAGGGCGCGGGAAACCGGCCCTCGCTGTTCCCACGGTCCAGGAGGAAGCAGAACCTGAGGGGGATGCCCTGGAACCTACAGGGGAGCAGGTGGCCGAACTGGGGGAGTTGCCTGAGCTGACCCATTGGCAGCAAGAGGGTGGCCCCTCCAGGGAGGAATTCTGCCAGGCTCAGAAAGAGTGCCCTTCTCTCGTCGGTGTGCGGCAGCAGGCTGCAGACCAGGCAGCAGGCCTAGGGTCCAAGGAACATTTGATTTACTGGGAAGATGACTTACTGTATAGTGAGCCTAAGTTCGCTGAGCCCGGTGCAGCCCGTGTGCTGGTGGTACCCGAGCGCTTCAGGAACTTCTTACTGGGTCTGGCTCACGACGTGCCTCTCGCAGGACATCTGGGGCAAGACAAGACCTATCACAGGCTTGTCACCCACTTCTACTGGCCCCAGATGAAGAAGCACGTCGGTACCTTTTGTAAGTCATGCCAAACCTGTCAAGCCAGTGGTAAGAGCGGAGGGAAGTGCGTGGGGCCCTCCAGCCGTTTCCTGTAGTGAGCACCCCTTTCGAGCGGGTGAGCATTGATATCGTAGGGCCCCTGGATCCCAAGACCGCCTTAGGCAACAGGTTTATCCTGGTCTTGGTGGATCACGCCACTCGGTACCCGGAAGCAGTCCCTCTCAGGACAATCACAGCACCCGTGGTGGGCCGTGCATTGATGGGGATCTTTTCCCGCGTGGGGTTCCCCCGAGAGGTGGTCTCCGACCGGGGTACCAACTTCATCTCTAGGTATATGAAGTCTCTGTGGGAGGAGTGTGGGGTAACTTATAAGTTCACCACTCCTTACCACCCTCAAGGAAATGGGTTGGTTGAAAGGTTCAACCGCACCCTGAAAGGTATGATTATGGGCCTAGCGGAGCCCATGAGACGGAAGTGGGACGTCTTGTTACCATGCCTGTTGTTTGCCTACAGGGAGGTGCCTCAGAAGTCCTTAGGGTTCAGTCCCTTTGAACTGCTGTACGGCCACCCTGTTAGAGGACCTCTCACACTGGTGAAGGAGGGGTGGGAGAAATCCCGTGGGAAAACCCCCCAGGATGTGTTCAGCTATGTGCTGGCCATCCGCAACCAAACGCAGCGCTTCAGGAAGCTCGCTCAGGAGAACCTAGAAGCCAGCCAGGAGGAGATGAAAAGATGGTACGACCAGAATACCACTCTGGTAGAATTTCATCCTGGGCAGAAAGTGTGGGTAATGGCGCCGGTGGAGCCTTGTGCGCTCAGTGACAAGTGGACCGGGCCATATGAGGTGGTAGAGCGCAAGAGTGAGGTGACCTACCTGATCAACATGAAGACTCCTAGGCAGCCCCTTAGAGTCTTGCATGTGAACCGCCTCAAACCCCACTTCGAGAGGTCTGAAGTGACGATGCTCATGGCTACAGATGACGGTGGGGAGGAGGATAGTGATCCTCTCCCTGACCTCCTGGCAACCAAGGAGCAAGACGGGTCAGTGGATGGTGTGGTCCTCTCGCCCACCCTGACCCCAGAGCAGCAGAGCGACTGTCGCCAGGTGTTGGGTCAGTTTGCCTCCCTGTTCTCCCTGACCCCAGGTGTCACCAATTGGTGCGTCCATGATGTGGACACTGGAGATAGCCTGCCTGTGAAACAGAAGTTTTACAGAGTAGCTGACAAGGTCAGGGCCAGCATCAAGGAAGAAGTTTCCAAGATGTTGGCGTTAGGGGTAATTGAGCCCTCTAGCAGTCCCTGGGCTAGCCCAGTGGTCCTTGTTCCCAAGAAATCTGCTACACCCGGTGGCCCGTCAGAACTTCGGTTTGGCGTGGACTACCGCGGGCTCAATGCGGTCACCAAGACTGACGCGCACCCCATCCCCAGAGCTGATGAGCTCGTGGATCGGTTAGGAGCTGCCCGGTACCTCAGCACCTTCGATTTGACTTCAGGGTACTGGCAGATTGCCTTAACTGACGGGGCAAAAGAGAGGTCGGCATTTTCAACGCCAGAGGGGCACTTCCAGTTTCGAGTCATGCCCTTTGGATTGAAAAATGCCCCTGCCACCTTCCAGAGACTGGTCAACCGGGTACTGACCGGGCTGGAGCAATTCAGCGCCGCATACCTGGATGACATTGCTGTGTTCAGCTCCACTTGGGAGGAACACTTGCAACACCTCTGCGAAGTGTTGAGGGCGCTGCAGAAGGCAGGCCTCACTATCAAGGCCAGTAAGTGCCAGATAGGGCAGGGATCAGTGGTGTATTTGGGACACCAGGTGGGGAGCGGCCAGGTGGCGCCCCTACAGGCGAAGATCGATACCATTTTGGCTTGGGAACCCCCCAAGACGCAGACAGAGGTGAGAGCCTTTCTAGGACTCACCGGGTATTACAGACGGTTCATCAAGGGATACGGCACCATTGTTGCCCCCTTGACGGAACTAACTTCTAGAAATCAGCCCAGGAAAGTGAATTGGACCGAGGCCTGTCAGACTGCTTTTGATGCCCTGAAAACTGCAATGTGCACAGCACCGGTGCTTAAGGCGCCTGACTTTTCGAGTGAGTTCGTGGTGCAGACAGACGCTTCAGAGCAAGGCGTGGGAGCAGTACTCTCACAGATGGACGACGAGGGCGGGGACCAACCCGTAGCTTTCATTAGTAGAAGGCTACTTCCCAGGGAACAGAGGTGGAGCGCTATTGAGAGAGAAGCATTTGCTGTGGTCTGGGCCCTGAAGAAGCTGAGGCCCTACCTGTTTGGGACTCACTTCCGTGTTCAGACCGACCACAGGCCCCTCAGATGGTTAATGCAGATGAGGGGTGAGAATCCAAAACTGTTGAGGTGGTCCATCTCCCTACAGGGAATGGACTTTACGGTGGAGCACCGTCCCGGTACAGAGCACGCCAATGCTGATGGTCTGTCCAGGTTTTTCCGCCTTAGCGATGAGAACTCCCAAGAGGGTGGGTAGTTCTCCCCGCTTTCAGCTGGAGGGGACACGTGTTAGACCTGACATCATTGGCGTGGGTTTTTCCCCTATCTTTTGCCTCTGCTACCTGGATTTTTGATGTTGTGCTGGATTTCGTTTTGCTGGTTTAGATGCTTTGGACACTCTGCCACTGCTAATCAGTGCCAGAGTGTAAGTGCTCCCTGTGTAAACTATCGTATTGATTGGATATACCTGATTGGCATATCTGTGTCACCATGAAGTCCCTAGTAAAGTGCACTGTGTGTGCCAGGGCTGGTGATGACAGATGCTACTAGTGGGTCTGCAGCGCTGATTGCGCCACCCACCTGTGTAGCCCTAAAACAGTGTCTCAGGCCTGCCGCCGCAGGCCTGCCTGCAGTCTCCGGACTGCCATGTCCTCCTGGCCAGTGTCCACACTGACCGGGCCTAACCCTTCCCTTTTCGTACACATCAGTCACCCCTATGGAAGGCCCAAGGTACCCCCCTGGGCAGGGTGCAGTGTACGTAGAAGGTAGAGCATGTGCTAGTGCAGGTAACATGTTCTGGTAGTGAACACCGGCCATTTTGTGTGCTCACTACTGCAAGGTTATCTTGTTCCATAGGCTAACATGAGGGAGGCGGGTGCCAATAGCTATCCGCCTATCTTCTCATACGAACAAGATAAGACATGAGTGTTTGATATCCCTGAGCTCAGCATTTAATAACACATCTTTTAGGAGAGATTGTTTTTAAATCCTGAGTTGGAGAACAGCACTTTTTAGAGAGTAACTGTTCTCTTGTCTGACCCTTCTGTGTGCCTGGGCGCGCTTGTGGATTGACTGTCTGGTTTGAGAGTGACAGGGGCCGGGGATCCCCCGGGAGGTTGGCTGAGTCAGCCCTCTGCTGAATGGCGACAATCGCAAGGAGAGTGGAGGGAGGAGATAGCACCTGGGATTGAATAGGGCTGTGCCTGCCTGCCACCCTGCTGGCTCCACCTCCTGCTGGGCGGCTGACGACCTTGCCCCTCACTCTGAAAAGAATTTAGAAGCCAGGAAAACAAAGTGCTCCAGCAACACCCAGAACTGGATCAGACCGGGCTCAGGACCCGCTTGCACAAAGACTTCAAAGACTTCTAGGGGTATAAGTACAAGACCCCTGACAACAGATTTTTAGATTCGACCATCGAGAGGAACCTCTGCTGAAAGACGGACCGCTGAAGAACTAAAGGAAGATTGCCGTGCTGTGTGCTCTAAAGGCTGACCTGTTCTGGCGTACAACTGAAGCTAAGGAGAAGAAGGGGTCCTGCTGTGTGCTGACCCTATCCACTTGACTAAACAAGACTTTGCTGTGTGCTGTGTCTTCAACTGAATCTCCAAGGGCCTGAGAAGAGCTGGCCTCCTGTTTCGCAACCCAGGGATAGAAAGGTTGCCAAGAACTCAAGACTCTGCTGTGTCCCACCTGCGCTGCTGTGTGCCGCAGGGACCGTGGACTGTTCTACCAAGCTTCTCAACATCTGCCTGTGAGGTGGGCTGGCTGCTCTCTGTCTTGCTGGAGAGTACCGCACCGATCCGGGCCTGACACCGGTTGCCGCATCAAGAAGATCGACGTGCTCATCGGCACGTGCCTTGCCGCGACCCGGAGGCCTGAAGCAGATCGAGAGTCTTATTTCCCTGCTCTACGAAGCCGCGCTGTGAATGGCTGACTCCGGTGACGTCGACATCGTCACTGGGGGCTCGTTGAGGGAGTTGAGGAATCCTTGCACCGATCAGCCATTGGAGCACTTGTACAACGAGTGCAGCGACACCGCCGGAGCAACGTAGCTGCCTAAACATCGAGAGCCTACAAACTGATTCATTCTCAGTGAGTATTGAATCACTCAAGAGACTAGGGACTATCATCTTACGATCCCGACCAACCAAGAAAGCGAATATTGTGTAAACCTGTGATGCTTGATTTCAACTGCGGAACTTAGATAAAGATATATTATTTTTGATATAACTCACCTGTGTGGTCTACGTTTGTGGTGTGCGGAGGGGAGATCATTGTGGTGTCTACGTGCAAATACCTTACACATTGCCTTGGGGATAAGCCTGTCTGCTCGAGCCAAGCTACCTAGAGGGTGAGCAGGGGTTATCTACCGTGTGTGTCCCTGTACCCTGACTAGAAGCAAGGGTCCCTATTTGGTCTAAGGCGTATACCTCTGCCAACTAGAGACCCCCAGATCTAACAATCAGGTTACCATAAACACTTACAGCTCTGACTCTCAGGGCAAGGGTACACCGGCCTTAGCCAAGGTGGGGGATAGGGTGAACAAACAGGGCCCCACCAGTCTATATCTTTGTCTTAAAAAAAATAATTGGCCTGATACTTACACTTATATATATTTAATTTACCCTTCATTTGTAAATCCATAATATACTGCTGCAGAACTTTGAATTTGATGAGGGTCGTGTCAATGAGGTATGAGTGGGAGGAATTTTAATTTAATGTACACACCTGAAATGAAGAGTAAATGCAAGCTCAAGTATTCTGTATGAAATGGTCAGTTGGTTAATGTTTTGATGTTTTTGTGTCAAAACTGGAGGGTCGCTAATTCGAATCCTGGTTGGTGCACTAGAGAATAGTGACTTGTATATTTACAGTGCTTTGACATCGCTGCCCGTGAGAGACTGCCCTTTGAATAGGTGAACTAACACTTTAAAGAAAGAATTACACAAGGTATAAAATATACTACACAAATTATAGGATGGGCTGTAAAGAGTATAAAATCAGCTGCCGCAAAATGTGCAAAAAGATGGAATGTTTACTGTGCTATTAGTAACCACAATCATACTTACCTAGTGTAAACCTGTTTTATAGATTTCCATTAAAATAATTAATTCCAGAAGTACTAGCAACACCCTTACAGTATTCTCAAATAGAATTACTCTTTGTCTCGGAAACCTTTGGGTGGTCTGCCCCATTTTTACTCATCTAGTGCAGCTCTCTGATTCCAGTACACCTGCAACAGCCCGGCAGGGTGCACACATCTCAGCTATAAAGCTCCTGCTTGTTTGGCGATGGGATGCAGGAGCTGCCAGGCAGGAGGGATCCCACACAGTGCAGCCTCAGGGACTCCATTGCCTTCAGAGATGCTGATATGGAGTACGGAGACCTGCAGTGAAGCAGCTCTGAACGAATGCTGGGGGCATGTGCTGGGAATGTGCCTTTGCCGTTTATTCCTTCCATCCAGCCTCCATCCAGGTGCACACGTTGTCCGATCAGGGGACAGAGGCACAGAAAGAGTAGGCTTCAGTTTGGTAAGTTACCAATCCGGTGAACACAGAACTACTTGTTCCAGAGGTTATTATTTGACCACGATAGATTCTAGGGAATAATCCATGAGAGTGGACACTGTGTACCCACCCTCCCCAGAGGCAATGTCTCTGTGGTAATCAAACTCTCGTGCCATTGCTGGAGCAGAGTTTTCTGTTGAAAATCTATTGGGTTTTTAAGCTCCAGTTTCGTCTATATGTTTTGATTTTAAAAATACTAATTTTAAACGACTAATTAATAGTTTGTTTTGTTTTAATTAACCAATATTTACTAATGAGAGAAAACTACACGTGGGAAAGCATTTATGTTGCTTAATAATGATGTGCAGGTTTAACTAAATGAATGTTGCTGAGTGCTGTTTGTTTAAAGCACAAAATGCTTTTGAAATAACGTGTACTAATGCTTTATTGTGTTGCAAAAGAGCTAGTTAATTACATACACATAAGGGTATTAGTGGGGTTAACACTGTTTAATCACTATGCTGTGGTAACGTTGTTTTTGTCTCTTTTAATTAACCCCTTCAGCGCTGCGCGGATTCCCGCGCAGTGCTGAAGGATCTGAGCGCGGGCGGGGCCATGACGGAACGGTTCCGTCATAAGCACAGCCCAACCGACGTGCATGACGGAACCGTTCCATCACAAGCGTCGAAGGGGTTAAGATGGTCCGTTTTGGCCTATGATAAAATGGCTGCCGTTTACAGCCTGGGCTTGAGTGATCGAATTCTGATGAGAGGGCCTTGCCGAACATGGTTGAAAGTCACCTGACCATGGCTTCTGCTGGAGTTTTGAAAATATTCCGTGATGACAGTGACTCCAGGCAAGCGTCCAGATGTCCTTGGAGGACAAGGGAGCCACAATGAACTTTGTGATTTCAGTAGTGGTTCCGAGGAACTGTGAGCGTAAAAGAAACATTTGTAAAACTCGAGTTTCCTTCTTCCGTCTTTTTATTTTTGTGATTTTTCTGAGCGGAGAATTTCCAAATGTAGCGATGCTACATCCTTTCCTGCTCGCTCTGCTCAGCAGTTCAGCGGATCTTCAGAACATTTTATGTTTCTTTAATATTGCAAGTTTTGCTATAAGTATTGTTAGCCTAGAGAGGGTCTGAGGCCACTTCTTCCCAAACCTGCGTTGGTGAGGATCGATGCTGTGAGGACGGCGACTCGGGAGACTTCTACTGAGAGACCTGTCCTGACCCATTTATGACATTTAGCTAGAATAGGTAATTATGAGAATAATGATTTTGCTTTGATTGACTTTCATTTGAACTAATTTTAGATAAAAGTACCATTATTTTAAATACAGTGTTGGTGGTTATTTCTTGTTGTTTATTGAGTACTCTATTTTGATTATTGTTGTTTAGATCATGACTCAGGACAGTATCAAACAGGTCTTATCGACCTCAGTGTAGATACAGGGTGTTTAGGAGTTTTCTCTCCGCAGGTTCTATGCTGATAGAGTAATCGAGTGTATGTTAGTGAAATGGGCCCAAGTGTGTGATGAGTGCATGTGCGTGTATCTGTGAAATTACTCTATCCGTGGAAGTAGGGAGAATTTGTATGCCCTGATCTGCACCAATTTCCTGGTAGCAGAATTTGATGGTTTTGATGATTGTCTTGATCTGATTAGGTTGCTTGTATATTGGCTTTTTGATTTATTGATTAATGTTGGTATATGTACTAATACTATATGTTGGAGTCGTTATGTTGAGTTATATGTAGTGCTTCTGGAACTTGGGAGCTGGTAGCAGTTCCGTAGTAGGGCAGAGGGAAGTATATACTGCTCTCAGGAAAGACGGGATTGTTGGTCCTGTACGTATGCAGGAGAAACGTGTGACAATTAAAGTTGCGCGTCACATTGTCTGAGTTCGGAATCAGTGACATCGTCGTGTGTTACTATTAGGGATATATTTTCAGTATAAAAGGAGTGCGTATGATAGCGAAGGTTATCTGTGAAACTCTGGTCTTAAGTCCCAGGGATCCGTAAGGTTCGCCGTTAAAGCTTATCGCTGGAGAAGTAATAGGTATTCTCTGAGCTTGTTTGAAGGACTGTGCGTGAAAGTATGAGCATTTAGTTGATTGTAAAACTCTTTGGAGCAGTCCTAGAGGAAACAGTTAATGGATGCATGTTAGAAGGGCAGAGTAGAGGGATGTGCTACTGTGTCAACGAGAGTATTAATTCCGTAGTGGAGCAGAAGTAAGTGCTGTTTCAGGGAAAGACGGGATTCTTGTGAAATTGATTTTCTTTACTATTCTGTGGTTAGCGAAGCAGACAATGGAGATGTTTATATGTTGTAACTAATAGATTTTGTAGAATTTGACACGAAGTCTACTGAGGAGATTTTGTAAAGGAGGGGTAGACGAGTGACAGGAGACAGAGCAGAAGCTGCAGTCAGCGGCTGCTGACGTCATAGAGACCGCGCTCTGATTGGGTAGTGGATCAGAACAGGGTTCGCGCTAGGATTGGTGCGTTGGTGTGAGCCGCGCAAGGATTGGAAGGAATACAGGGTGACGGAGGCGCTCCAGGATTGGTGCGTTGGTGTGAGTCGCGCTGTTATTGGATGAAAAATCGTACTGTACAGTTGTATTACGGAAGGGATTAGAAAGTTTTGGTAAACGTTAAAATGTATTACCAAGAAGAGAAAAAGATAAAATCTTTGTTTGGGAAAATAAAACGATGGTTTGACAAGGATAAAGATGTTAAAACGAGAGAAGGTGAATTGTTACCTCCAGCGAAAACGCCTGCATCCTTCATGGTTGCGAAATATGGGTATCATACCTGTATATGGTTGGACAATTGGGTTAGGTACACTAGAGAAGATGGTGTTTTGGCTTTTCCGGAACATGGTTCATTTAATATGGCCGTGTTGAGAAATTTACGGGAAAAGATGTTGTGTCTTGACCCAAGACCAAGGCCGACACAGTTTGAGGCATTGGTGGAATGGGAGGATGAAGTACATGAGCGAGAAAAACAGAGGTCTGGAGGCAATTATAGGTACATGTTTGGGAGGAAATATGATCGTCAAACTCATCATGATCGAATGAGGAGATGGCGAGATGCTAGTATGTCAGAGGGATTATATCCTATGAGGACTGTTGAAGAAGAAAGGAAGGGTACGGAAAGGGTTCCTGAGGCAGAAGTGAAAAGATATGGAGTTAATGATTATGAAGATGAGGTCTTGAATGACATGATTTACAAGAGACCACCTCCATATAGACCAGAACCTGAAGAAAGCACACCAGTTGTTTCCCCGATAAGAGATACATTGCGTATCACTGAGACGGAAGTTGTGACACCTGAATTAAGGAGTGGTAATCCTTTCAGGGAAAAAGAGAGAGAGAATCGATGTGGTGATGAGAATACGAGAGAATTAGCCAGAACTACATCTGAACTGACTGAAAAGATTAGAGAACTGACAAAGAATCTAGAAGCTGTTACGGTGCCTGTAACCATAGGTCCGGTTATGCCTATTTTTGATAAGCAGAGGACAGGTGAAAATGGTTTGGTGGTTCCATATGTTGGGAATAAGATAACAAGTTTGGCTGGTCCTTCAGGAGACTCAGGGAAAAGGACAGAAAGTAGTGATTTGAGACAATCCAGACATGACACCTGTAGTGGAGGATTAGAGGTACAGTCTAATTCGAGACCGGATACTAGTGATACTGGTTGTTCAGGGATGCCAATTTTAGAACCACAGAGGGTGCCAGAAAAGGTGGTTCCAGTGAGAAAAACTACAGAAATAACAGCTGAAGATTTGAATGATTGGATGAGAGTCCTTCAAAAGAGAGATAAAGATTCACAGGCAATTGATGTGGCCAGGTTACGCATTGAATTGGAGGAGCTTGTTGCAGGGACAATTTCTACAGACATTCTAAAAAACCATCATGATGGAGAATTGTTATTTATGTGTAAGAGTATCACCTGGAGGGTTAAGAATACACATGAAAGGTTAAGAACAATAGCGAGTGAACAGGGAGTTGACATGGATAAGGTGAAGGTTTTGCAGAAACCTTGCAGGGTGGATTTCACGGATAAGGATATTGAGAATCTAAATGGTGCTGGCAGAACAGGACAGATTAAAGAGATGATTGCCTTATTGCGAAAATGGGGTGATGTAGAAAAGTGGAAGGATAGGTGGTATAAGAAAAGGGAAGAATCAGTGGACAGGACTTATTCAGCATTTCCTGTGAGAGAAAAGGAGAAAACAGTGGATGCTTATCCTATGAGAGAGATACCTGGAGGAGGATATGTACATGTTCCATGGACCAGACAGGATATTTTATCATTTACGAATGATTTCCCTCGACTGAGAGAAAAGCCTGTCGAGTGGTATAGGCAGGTAGACAGGTTTGTGAAATTGTCAAAAGTGCTGTGGATTGACCTGAATAGTCTGTTTGATACAATTGTTCCAGCAGACTTGTGGGCTGAGTGTAAAATAGTTGTAAGTTGGCCTACTGAGGAATATCCAAGAGATCAGAGAACAGGAGCACCAGATCCAGAGGTAATGAAGTATGAACAGGTGATTGTATACCTGAAGAGTAAAGTACCTCCAAAAGAGACAGACTGGGTTAAGATAGATCGAACACATCAGGAAGCAAAAGAATCAGTTCATGCTTTTTATGAGAGGCTGATACTGGCTTTTAAACAATTCAGTGGGGATGAGCACCTGGGTGACAAAGATTTGAGTCATTTTGTATACAGATTTGTATATGGCCTGAGACCTGAGATTAGTGAGAGAATTCGTGAGCATACAGTGGACTGGCAGAGTAAGAAAATAGATGAGATTCTGAGACATGCAAAGTACTTCAGTGATGAAATTGAAGCAAAACAAAGAAAGCTGAAAGAAAAGGCAATGTGGGCACAAGTAAAGGTTGCGGAAAGACAAGAAGCACAGTTGGTGGAACAGGCAAATAATACAGGGAATAGGCCCAGATATGCAGGGAAAGGAAAGGGGAATCTTGAGGAAGCAAAGAAAAAGTTTCCTTGTCACAACTGTGGTCAACTGGGACATTGGAGGTCCGAGTGTACCAATCCACCATTAGCGAATAATGAGAGTAAAACCTTAAATCAACAGGTGCAGAACGAAGGGAGTAATCAACAGCAGCAACAACAGAAGGTTGTGAGACAGCAGAGCCAAGAGCCAAAACCGCCCTTGCCGCAGAATAGAGGGTCACAAAAGTATAATCAGGATTCAGGATTCTACAATGATGAGCAGGTAAACAAACCAAGGCATTCTAACCAGATACAACAGTATTTGTTAAAGAATGAAGGGAGTGAGTCTGAAGGTGATTATTGACGGTGCCGAGGAGAGGAGGAAGAGTGCATACTTGGTGCAACTCTAGAAATAGACCAGGCAGGACCATTTGTAGATGGGAAAATAAATGAAGAAAGTGTTACTTTTTTAGTAGATACAGGTGCGACAAGATCAACTGTCAGGTCAGCAGATGTTAGAAATCTTCCTCTCTCGGATGAAGCAATCCAAGTAGTTGGTGTAGCAAATACACAAATCAAGACACGTCTTACTATACCAGTAAGGGTAAGAATAGGGAAATTTTCAGACATGCACAGATTTATTGTCTGTGACACTAGTCCAGTGAACTTGTTAGGTAGGGACTTGCTATGCAAAATGAACTGTACAATTTTTTGTACACCGGATGGAATAGCTTTTGAAACACCAGATGAGGATATTTTGTACCGAATGACTCTAGATAATAGAGAGAGTGAGATGGTTGGTACATATGCTGTGTTTAATCCGGAAGATTTGCCTCAAGAGCTGAGAGACACAGTGAAAAGAACAGTTTGGGATTTTACTGGAGAGGATGTGGGATTGATGAATAATGTAGATCCTGTGAAAATTTCAGTGAAAGAGGGAATTACTTATCCTAACATTCCTCAGTACAAAATGACACCAGAAATAATTGAAGGAATAACTCCTATAATTGAGAAAATGATTCAGCAGGGAGTTTTGAGAGAACTACTGAGTAGCCCGTGTAACTCACCGATAATGGGGCTAAAGAAGCCGAATGGGAAGTTCAGAATTTTGTACAAGATTTGAGAAAGATTAACAAAATTGTGGTGGCATGTTGTCCAATTGTGCCAAATCCGTCAGTGATTTTGTATCAGATTCCACATGATGCTGAGTGGTACACAGTGATTGATTTGTGTCATGCTTTCTTTTCAATTCCATTGCATCGTGACAGCCAGCCGATTTTTGCATTTAGATTTGGCCAGCGTATTTTAGCATGGTGTCGTATCCCACAGGGGTATACAGAGAGTCCTTCGATATTCAATCAGTTGTTGAAAAAATCATTGGAGAGTTTGATCATGCCTGAAAACTCAGTACTAGTGCAGTATATTGATGACCTACTTGTGGCATCAAAAACACGTGAAGCTTGTGAAGTAGATACCATAGCTTTACTGAATCATCTGGCAGATGGAGGGTTAAAGGTATCTCCAGCTAAATTGCAATTTTGCAAAAAAGAGGTGCATTATCTTGGACACAATATTGAAAAGGGTCTGAGAAAGGTGACTGATGACAGGATCAAAATTATCAGGGGAATGAAGGCTCCAAGGACCCAGAGGGAAGTGAGGATGTTTCTGGGGATGGTGGGTTATTGTCGTCAGTGGATTAGTAACTTTTCTCTGATAGCAAGACCACTGATTAAACTGACAAAGAGTGAGGTAAAAGACCCATTGGAACTAGATGGAGAACAAATGGCAGCATTTGAGGAGCTGAAGAGCAGAATGTGTGAAGCCCCTGCTTTGGGTATGCCAGACTATGAAAAAGAGTTTGAGTTGTACTGTAGTGAGAGAAATGGATGTGCACTTTCAGTGTTAATCCAGAAACATGGACAACTGAGGAGGCCTATTGCGTACATCTCATCGACACTTGACCCTGTAGCTGTGGGTTTACCAGGTTGTTTGAAATCTGTGGCTGCAACATGCAGAAGTCTGGAACAGAGTGAAGGAATCATAATGAGATATCCTGTAAGGGTATTCGTACCTCATAATGTGGCAATTCTTTTGACAAGAAGCAGAACTCAGTACATGTCACATAGTCGGCTGACTAAATATGAGAAAGTCATTTTGGGAGCATCAAATGTGACTCTTGAGAGATGTGTGAATGTGAATCCAGCAACATTGTTGCCAGATATTGAAAATGTGGGTGTGAAGACAGAAGATGATCACAATTGTTTGGATGTGCTTGATTACTGTACAAAACCGAGACCAGACATAAGAGATCTTCCATTGCCTGAGAGTGATCATGTGCTGTTTGTGGATGGATCATGTCTGAGGAATGATGAGGGTGTGCTGAGAGCAGCATATGCAGTGTGCAAGGTTTCAGAAGTTATGGAAGCTTCACCATTGAAAGGAGTGAAATCTGCACAAGTTGCTGAATTGGTGGCATTGACGAAAGCTTGCAAAATTGGGGAAGATCTGAGAGTGACTGTGATGATTGATAGTCAGTATGGATTTGGAGTTGTGCATGATTTTGGCCAGCTTTGGCTACAGAGAGGTTTCTTGACGTCGAGTGGGACTCCAATAAAGAATGCTGAAGTGATTGGAAAATTACTTGAGGCGATACAGCTGCCTAAAGAGTTAGCAGTTGTAAAATGTGCTGCTCATGGACAAGGAGATGATTTTGTAACACTTGGTAATAGATTTGCCAACGACATAGCACAGTATTGTGCTAAAAATAATCACTCGATTAATAGGAAACGAGAAGGGGAAATGTCTTTTTGTTCTGTGATGTTTACTAATGTCCGAGAGACGTGGGATGAAGTGAAACAGTTGCAGGATGAGGCAGGAAAGGAAGAAAAGAAAGACTGGATCAAGGCAGGTTGTGCCCCAAGAGAAACAGATCATGTTTGGGTCTATAGAGATGGTAGACCAGTCATGCCTAACTCTATGTTGTCGACAATGGCAAGGATGTATCATGGCCAGGGACACTTGGGAAGGGATGCGATGATCAGGTCTTTTAAGCAGACTTGGTACAATGCAAAGTTCAGGACGATTGCAGAAAGCATCTGCCAAAGATGTTTGATTTGCCAGCAATTTAACACTGGGAAAAAGACAGTGGTGAGTCTGGGAACAATAGGCAGAGAAGGTGGTCCTTTTACGAGAATGCAAATTGATTTCATTGAAATGCCACAAGTGAACAGATTGAGGTATGTTCTAGTGGTAGTCTGCTTGTTCTCAAGATGGGTGGAGGCCTATCCGACTAGGAGAAACGACCGCGGGCGGCTTCAGAATCTACCGAGACTCCACCCGCGACTCGACCCGATTGCTCCCCGGAAAAATAGTAGCGCGCAGGGGGGGGGGGGGGACAACAAGGCTGCCAAACCTTCCCCTGCCCACCCCAGTGAAAACCCCGGACAACGCGGACAGCGCGCAAAACGCCTGCCTTTCACCTGCATTGACAGCAACTCCATCAGCGGCGTGCAGAGAGCAAGAGACTGGTGAATGCCAAGGTGCGGTCGCAATCCGTAGCGGCCGCGGAGTGCGAGCCAGGTGGTAGCCCAACTGGGTCGCTGTTGCTTGTGGCTCACCTGCGTGCCCTGCTCGCCCCTGAGCTCATTCCGATTGCCCTGCCGGAAACACAGAAACAAGGAGGTATTGCTCCAAGGACAGTCTTTGACTTGCTGGTCCAGGCCGTGTCTTGCATCTACCCCAACTGCCAGCCGTGGGAGCAGCAAGCAGCAAGCAGTGAGCAAGGCTCAGATTTTTTTTTTTTTTTTTTAAATTTATTTAGCTTCCCTTAAGTGACACCAAGCAGCCTCCAGGACAATAGGAAAACTAGACAAGAAGGAGCAATTAAGCGTAGTGCTATTACTGCTATTACCTATAAAGCACACTGCCCTGATTGTGGGACGCTGTGGACTCGCTCCCTTGCCTGTTTGGGCTATTTGTGCGAGGGGGACGCTGTGTTGAACTGGGAGGCCGTCACAGAGGCTAGAATCGCCGGGACTGCGAGGACCAGGGTGCTTGTTGCTTAGTTTACCCTGCACACCTGCATCCTCTTCCTGGCCCCGCCTTCTTTCTCCCGGTCCTCCCACTTTCCACCATTATCAAGGGTCCAGCCCACACGCGCCAGCGGGACGCGCGCGGGTCATAGCCCGGGGCAAAGAGCGGGCCATTTGAGGCCGTTCGAGCAAGGGCGACCAGAGCTTGGGCCCCTTCGAGCTGTCTGACGCCCTCCCCACACCTTGACCTGTGTCTAAGCATGTCAACCAGAGAAACCCGGAGTAAGAGCGCCTTAGCGACAGGGAGGACGAATGGAACTCTTGATATGTACTTTGCCAAAGCTGGTTCCCTCCTTGTCGACAAAATCACCATCCTGGAAAGGCGAATCTCTCAAGAAATTGACTGGGTGAGGAGATCTTCCTTGGGTCCTCTTGCACGTGCTATGACTCCTGACAAGTCTCTAGATTGTACATCTTTAGTAGTAGGGGGGGGAAATGGTATGGATGGATTACCAATTACACCTGCAACAAATTGCTCTGCCATTTCTTTCGCTGATTGTGATAATTCAGGAAATGCTGAGCTTAGTATATTGCCTCTACCGCCCTGTAAGGCCTCAATACCCCAGCCCTCTGTTGATGGGACGGCTCCCACACAGAAAGCATGTAGTAATGGGGAGATGAAACAACATGCCCAGGGTGAGAGGGAGGGAGCAATTCCGAAAAATCAAACAAGGGCCCACTCAACGGGGGACAAACACGTCAAAGTTGCTAAATCCAGCTCCAGGCCCAAGGGAATCCAAAAGAAATTAGCGAGCAAAGGGTCAAAGCCACTATGTAGAACGGGTGTATTGCATCATCAAATTCCGGCTAAAACTCTTCCAAGCCAGCATAATCCAGCTGAGGGGGAGGAGGTCACTCTTTTGGCCCTCCGTACTCTACTGAGGGAACTGCTTATTCCCCTGGAAGAACGTTTGGCCAATATGGAAATTTGTCTAATGGATCTGCGCAAGGGACTTTTGGGTTTAGCTTCAGGCCGAAGAATGGCCGAACATGGTGTAGTTGGGAACTTTGTTGGTACCTCCAAATTGCCCACAAACCCTGTCATCTTGCCTTCTCAATTACCTATACCTACCCAAATAGATAATACTACTACAGTTCCCCTGCTAAAATCTTCCCTCACAACACTGTGCAGCCAACAACAACCTCTGACAGCAAACCCTAGTAAGTCGAGCTCAGCCGGGCCGTTATATACACTGGCTGAGGAGAAAGTAATAAATAATGTAATCCACCCTCCAGCCAGGCAAGCTAGTTCCCAAAATTGGTGCAAAGTGGTAAATCTCCCCCCAGAGGCGGCAGTATATTCAGTTGTCTTGAAGGGGGTACCTATGCTACGTGGAAACGCGGTGGAATCGTACGACTCCCTGCATAATAAGGTCACTAGTTGGCTAAATACTCACAGGCCACTACCATCTAGCCTTGATGGCAAAATTCTTTTGGTAAGAAGGGTCCCATGGATTGGTCATACTGATAAGAATAATGCTGGAGATTGCATAATTGTAAATTTTAGGAGCCCTAACATTGTGCCATACATTTGTAACTGGTCTGGTAATACAGGATTGACATCCATTGAAGTGGCCCACCTGTCATATTTTTATCCTAATAGTAGTAATCCAAATTTGAATAATGATGACGGTTGGTCCAGGGTTGGTCCTGACGTTGATGGATCCAGACACAGACTTAGGTCCAGTCGCAATGATCCTCCCAATTATGCCAATTACATACATCCCAACAGATATAGCTGCCTTGAACAGGTAGATTGACGCTATCTGCGACAAAAGCCTGTAAGTGCCAAAATAGAGACCACCCTTCGAAAATCCCGCGTATTACGACGGGAGTCTTCGTCATCTACTAACTCCCAGGGTCTAGCAACCCATTCACCCAAGAGACCACAGGGCCCTAACAATAATAAAAACCAAAGTTCGATTACCTCACCCACTCCTAATGTTTCTACTAATTCTCCACCGACCCCTGCAACATCATCGCATGCACCTCCATCCCCAACTATAGATGTTATAATGGAGGAAAATGGCGGATGTGGATCAGAAGTGCCTGATAACGTCTTGAAGGTCCTTTCTTGGAATGTCGCCGGCATTACCAATAAAATAGATACGAGTGACTGGGACACTTTAGTAAGTAACAGTGATATTTGTCTCTTTCAGGAGACCTGGGCTAGGGAACCCCTGTCCAGAGCGGGTTATGCAGTCTTTGAAGTAAATGCAGTTTGGTCTGGCAGGGGGAGGCCATCTGGAGGACTGGCGATTTGGGTAGCTAGTCACATTGGGTGTAATGCGGAGAGTCTACCGACTCTCTCGCCGGACATACAATGTGTTCTACTCAAGTGGCCTAATGGTTTTAAACTAGCAGTTCTTAATGTGTACTCCCGCCCCATTGGTATTACTGTGGAATCCCCACTATTAGATGATCTTGCGCGCTTTCTGGAATCCCTTCCTATTAACTACAAGATAGTGCTGGGCGGGGATTTTAACTGCCACTTTGAGCCCTTGGAAGGCTTAAAGGAAGGTGCACTTACGGCAGAAGATGATCTCTGGGGTGTCCCCCCCTGCCAATCCCCATACGCTAAATCCTGGTCCCCCTTGGCTGTGCAAATCATGTCCCTAACACTTAATTTCTCTCTAAGGGCATGTAACGGACGCACTATCTCTGATACCCCTTCTGCATGCACGTTTAACAGGAAGAACCATGAATCCAGGCTGGACTATATTTTTGTAGACATTAGCCTATGGCCAAAGGTCCTGGACTTTAAAGTCACTGATAGATCGGACAGTGACCACAATGCACTTATAATGGAGATGGTGCATCCTGTGGCTGCCGTGCGATCTTCCTCTGTTGAGCTTGGTCATGATCCTGGGAACCTGGTACTTAGCTCAAACAGACGCAGGGTCAAGTGGGGGAAACTGGAGAACTCAGAGGAGTCCATAAGTAACATCTACAGGATAGCACTCCCAAAGCTACAAGAACTGGATTTGCTAATTATGCAGCCTAAAGATCTGCATTTTAACGAGAAGCTGGCCTTAATCCATGACGACCTAGTGGGTGCACTGGGTGAGGTTTTCTACCCAGTGTTACCGCAGAGGAAAAATAAAACACGTACCCCAACATGGTATAATTCATCCTGTAGAAAGATTAAGACAGAATTACTAAATACAGTCAAAATAGGTATGGATAAAACTAAAATTTCTGAGCTTAGACGAAACTACAGGAGAGCTATGGCAGTGGCACGGTCAGAATGGGATTGGAACAGATGGCAGGATCTCACATTCGCACTTGAAACAAGGGATATGAGAAAATTTTGGTCTCTGGTAAATGCCGGCACGGCAGAACCCAAAGCTGCAGTGGAGTCAAACATTGCAGCATCCATATGGGAGGCCCATTTTGGACAGCTTTATCAAGAACCGCTTCGATGCGATGATGAGGGGTATGTGGCTCCTACAATTGCCCATGACCCCACATCTGATCTGGAATTCACTCTTGTCGAGGTGGTTAATGCAATCGGGGGTTTGGCGAAGGGCAAGGCACCGGGTCTTGATAGGTTGCCTGGCGACCTCTTTCGTCTTCATCCAGACATTTGGGGTCCTTATTTCCTCATACTTTTCAATTCCATTCTGGGTGGGATGGAGATTCCCTGTACTTGGCTGGGGGCGGAGATAGTTCCAATTTTTAAAAAGGGCTCTCCTCTTCTCCCAGCCAACTACAGGCCAATAAGTCTCATAGATGTCCCTCAAAAATTATATTCTCGCCTCCTCTTGAACCACCTCTCGGAGTGGATGGAGGACAATAAAATTCTTAGTCCTCTTCAGGCTGGCTTCAGGAAAAAAACGTCCACCATGGACCAGATCTTCCGCCTCGTTCTCCTTTATTGGAAAACTGTAACCATCGAGAGGGGAAGGCTGTACATGGTGTTCGTGGACCTGAGGTCAGCATTCGACCTAGTTCCCAGGAAAAAATTATGGCAGACCTTAAAGGAGTTAGGCGTTCCGACCCATATATTAAATGCCATTATCAGGCTCCATGAGAATAACTACGCACAGGTCAGGCATGGGAGGTTGGGAGCACTATCATCAAAATTCCCGGTCCTCAGAGGGGTCAGGCAGGGCTGTGTCCTTGCACCAACCCTGTTCTGTCTTTATGTCAACAGTGTCATAGCACATCTTGACACTGTTGTCGACAATGATGCCCCCTGTTTGGGCAGCAGGAGGGTACCCGCCATCATGTTTGCAGATGACACCCTCCTGCTGTCAAAATCTCCGATGGGGATCCAACGGATCCTAGATGGATTTGGCCTTTTCTGTAAGCAACATGGTCTAGAAATTAATACAGAAAAGACCAAGTTTATGATATTTAATCCATCATCTAAAACCAGACCTAATCCTTCTCTGAGCACTGAAAGATTGGAGAGGGTGAATACCTTCCAGTATCTGGGGGTAACTCTCCATGAGAATTTATCTTGGGAACCTCAGGTGACTAGAAGTCGGCTCAAGCTTTCTCAACTGTCAGGGGGAATTCTGAAAGTGGCAAATTCCTCTACATACAAACCTATCAGTCCGGCAGTTGAGATGTATAAGACGCAAGCAAGAGCAGCCGCATCCTATGGTGGAGAACTTTGGGGACACAAAGCGGGTCTAGGAATTGTAAAAGTAGAGAACAATTTCATAAGGCGCCTTTTGGCCCTCCCTTGTGGCACACCCCTTCTCCCCCTAAGATTAGACTTGGGTCTACCCTCCATAAGAGAAGACCTGGAATTAATGCCACTGAGATTCTGGCATAGGCTTTGGTCCACCGCTGAGCTCGAACACTACAGGCAAGAGCTTGCCCATGTCATGAATTATAATTTCTGTGATAAAATCCCGTGGCTGGTTTTTATAAAGAAAGAACTTTACCGACTAGGTCTTCACGAACTATGGGATTCCCCGGAACAAGGCTGTTTCAAGGTGTCACGCAAACACCTTGTGGGTATTTATAGGGAAAAAAGTTTTGCCTCCCTTGTTTCTGCCACCAATAAAGGTATTTTGACTGTTAGATTTTTGGATTTTAAGGATTTATACCAATTCGAAGGGTTTATGGACATAATTTTCTCCATACTAGCTAGAAAATTGTTTATCCAATGGAGGCTAGGGACTCTTCCCATTAAAACATTTACTTACAACTGGACAAAAAGGACGGATAAAATCTGCCCAGGTTGTTGCATTTATGATGAGGAAGAACCCCATATTATGTTTTTCTGTCCTGCATACAATCGACCCAGAAAATACTGGTTAGCTCCTCTATGCAGAAACTTGGGCTTAAGGAGCTATCTCCATTCCCTTAGAATATTGAAAACGAGCACGGCACCCCACATAGTATTTGCAGTTGCTAAATTTTTAATGGCCATGTGGCAGTTAAGGTCAAAATATCTTAAAGACTGATCCTTTTGGCTATGATTCTTAACGCCTTTCGCAATCGGAAATTCTTTTTATACTATGATGGTTTTATGTATTTTACTATGTTCTTAAACTAATGTGGATGCATTTTAATGATATTGTTTTTGCATCTTTTATGGCCAAATTGGCCGAAATAAAGAATTTGATTGATTGATTGATTGAAATGATGGAATAACAGTTGCAAAGTTACTGTTAAGAGAGTTGATTCCTAGGTACGGGTTTCCAGTAACAATTGAGTCTGATAGAGGTGGACACTTCTATAATGAACTCATGAGTTTAATTTGTGAAGCATTAGGCATACAGCAGAAGCTACATTGTGCATACAGGCCAGAGGCTTCTGGCGTTGTGGAGCAGATGAACGGCACAATCAAGAACAGGATTGGTAAGATGTGTTTAGCCACTGGAATGAAATGGCCTGATGTCTTGCCTCTAGTGCTAATGACTATTAGGTCTACTCCAGATAGAACTACTGGTTTGAGTCCACATGAGATTTTGATGGGACGCGCAATGCGACATGCATTTGTGCCTGCCAATAAGTTAATGACAATAACTGATGACATGATTTTGGATTACTGTAAAGGCCTGGCTGACGCAGTTCATTCTGTGTTTCACCAGGTTGGAGAAGACGCTACCACACTTGAAAAGAAGCAAGCTCATGATCTGAGTCCAGGGGACTGGGTGAGGATTAAAGTGCACAGAAGAAGAAATTGCTTGGTTCCAAGGTGGGGAAGACCAAGACAGATTATTCTAACTACGACAACTGCAGTAAAGTGTGCTGGTGTGAAAAACTGGGTGCATGCAAGTCATACTCTGAGAGTTCCTAATCCAAAAGACGGGACTGGTAAGGAGTATTTTGAAGAGTCAGATTCCAGTGATGATGAAGAAACAGAACCAGTAAGAGAGTCAGAGAAGACTTCAAGAGAACCATTGAGAGTCTCAGAAAAAAGATCAGATTCTGTAAAAGTGTCAGAAGTTCCAACGAGCAGTAGAGAAAACAGAAGAGAAAAGAGCAGTTTCACAGAGACTACTCCTGAATCAGATGAGGAGATTGAAGAACCACTTGAGATTACACTTGAAGAAGCAGGGTCAGAAGAAGATAGAGAGGGACAGATTGCGGAAGACCCCCGAGGAGGTGTAGGGAACATTCTTGATAAGCTAGGTGAAGGGACAAGTAGACAGCAAGAAGATTGCGTGTCGGAGACCCGAGAAGGGAAAGAGTTAGGGAAGTCTCAAACAGTGGTGGGAAAGACTTTGGAGCGAAAGAAAACTGCTGAAGAACAAGAGGCATTTGAAACAGAATCGGATGAAAGTGAGAATGAGAAATCAGAGGGTCGAGTTCTGAGAAAGAGAACTTGGATTGGAGAGAGAAATAATAAAGGACCAAGACCGAAAACGGTTGTGAGAGGAGATATTTGGCCTAACAACAGGGTAAAGAGGCTGAGATACAGATTGACACGAGCAAATACCTCGAAGGCTGAACAAGTGAATGAGGTGTCGAGTCAGAATCCAGCAAAAGGTGAAAAGAGAAAAGAGTCAAAAGAACAAGAACCAGAGGGGATCAAAAGAATCAGAAAACCTAACCAGAAGTATAGGTCGCCGGAATGGACGTACGTGGCACTGTCTGAAGGTGAAGAGGCAGAAAGTCAGGGAAATCCAGAGGAGACCGTACGAAAAGTGGTTGAGGAGGAAACAGGTGAAATCCTGAAAGTTATCTTGACTGACATTGAAGAAAAGTCAGATACTGAGGATATTGTTGGAGATCTAATACAATTCGATGTCGAAGAAGTTGAAGTGAAGAGTGATGAATATCCAAATTGAGTGAACTAAAGGAGTCACTTGGAGAAAAGTGAAAAGAGAAAGTCTGAAATTAAGCTGTTTTGAAGTAATCCAAAGTTCTAAAAGTGCCAGTAGTGATATAGTAGAGGCTAAGTCAAAAGACACGGTCAAAGTAGTAAAATGGCTAACATAGAGAATAATCAAAGTAGATGTGCCTTCTTAAAAAGATGGTGTAGAATGTGCTGCTGCTGTACTGGATTATTAATGCTATTATGGGGTGTTTTAGCTTTATTAGTTACCTTTAGGGTTACATTAGACGCTTTAGGAATACACACTGAGAATGTGACTAATGCAGAGAAGAGTTCGCATAAAGTAGTTCCAACTAGAATTAGCAACACTTACGTACAGAAAGATAGGTCAATTAATGATTTTTCTAGCATTGTTTTTTCAAAGTTGTTGTACGAATATGTGAAGACAATGGAAGTTAGGGATTGCTACGTATGTATGCAATTACCTGCATCCGTTTCAGAGGGTGTTACTTATCACCATTTACCAGCTACGTATGGAATTTCATGTAGTGTATTGAGTAGTGTTTTTTATTTGTTAGAGAAAATAGATTATGAGATGTCTAACAAAGATAACATTTTTGGGCAATTGCCAATGAACAAAAAGCTGAATCCAGCTAAAGATGCTAATATTTTTGGTGAGATTTTTATTGAAAAAGAAGAATTAACATTAGATTACATTTTTAAGAACAATTTAACCTGCAGTCTGAAAGAAGAGAAGAAGGCTTTCCTAAATATGGTGGAGGAAAGGAGAATGAGCATGCATGAAAAGGCAGGGAAATATAAAATGAGTGAGACGATTTGGGACATTGAGATGGGGAAAGAGTTGAGAAATGGGGCTAGTCCAACTTTAGCTCTAGATGCACCACAGAAGGGTAAGCTGTGCATTACAAGAAAGAGATCCCAATATGATACATATTTTGTTGCGACTAGTGAGTGTCATGATACATACTTCATTGCAACAGGATGAGGTTTCAAGGGAGGAGAGGATCCAGTTTTCCCAGGAGTGTATTATGTTTGTGGGAACAAGGCTTATTACAGGTTGCCTGACCATTGGTATGGCACGTGTTATGTGGGCCTGGTCTTTCCAAAGATCTTTCATATAGATAGAATAGAAGATGTGGAACATATTAATTTACTAACACGTTTTAAGAGAGAAACTTGGTCTGAAATTGTAGGTGATATTTTTGGAGCTTTAATTCCAGCAGTGGGAATTTCTTTAAATGCTCATGGGATTCGGAAACTGTCAACAGTGGTGGATCGCTTATCGACAAGTACCGCTGGAGGGTTTCTTTTGGTAAATACGGAGATGATTGCCGTACGTGCCATGTCTATGCAAAATCGACTTGCCCTTGATATTTTATTGGCCAAAGAGGGTGGGGTCTGTGGAATGCTGAAAGTTCAACATTGTTGTACTTACATTCCTGATGAAAGCAAAGACCTGAAGGTCTATATCAAAAATATTACTGATTTGCATGAAGAATTAAAACCACTGGAAGCTGAAAGTATCTGGACTAAATTAGCTAATAAGGTGATAGCTGTTAAGAGTTTTATTGCTGAGATAGGTAGTACTATTATAGGTAAGATATTGTTTCCTTTAACCTGTATAATTCTTGCTTTGTTGATACTAAGATTGGTGTGTAGTGTTGTGAAAGGAGAAAAAGACATTTCCAATTTCTCCTAAAATGGGACTAAATTTACTAAATGTTTTTTTTTTTTTGGGTTGTTTATTTGGTGATAATATCACCAAAGGGGGGATGAAATATTGAAGAGAGAAATAAAAGGTCAAAAAGAGAACCACAAGAAATAGAATTAGAAGAATTGAGGGAGAGTGTTTACTTGGAGACAAAGAGGGATGATGAAAGGGAGTCTGGTGTGTAGTGTTGTGAAAGGAGAAAAAGACATTTCCAATTTCTCCTAAAATGGGACTAAATTTACTAATTTTTTTTTTTTTTTGGGGTTGTTTATTTGGTGATAATATCACCAAAGGGGGGATTGCTGGAGCAGAGTTTTCTGTTGAAAATCTATTGGGTTTTTAAGCTCCAGTTTCGTCTATATGTTTTGATTTTAAAAATACTAATTTTAAACGACTAATAGTTTGTTTTGTTTTAATTAACCAATATTTACTAATGAGAGAAAAGCATTTATGTTGCTTAATAATGATGTGCAGGTTTAACTAAATGAATGTTGCTGAGTGCTGTTTGTTTAAAGCACAAAATGCTTTTGAAATAACGTGTACTAATGCTTTATTGTGTTGCAAAAGAGCTAGTTAATTACATACACATAAGGGTATTAGTGGGGTTAACACTGTTTAATCACTATGCTGTGGTAACGTTGTTTTTGTCTCTTTTAATTAAGATGGTCCGTTTTGGCCTATGATAAAATGGCTGCCGTTTACAGCCTGGGCTTGAGTGATCGAATTCTGATGAGAGGGCCTTGCCGAACATGGTTGAAAGTCACCTGACCATGGCTTCTGCTGGAGTTTTGAAAATATTCCGTGATGACAGTGACTCCAGGCAAGCGTCCAGATGTCCTTGGAGGACAAGGGAGCCACAATGAACTTTGTGATTTCAGTAGTGGTTCCGAGGAACTGTGAGCGTAAAAGAAACATTTGTAAAACTCGAGTTTCCTTCTTCCGTCTTTTTATTTTTGTGATTTTTCTGAGCGGAGATTTTCCAAATGTAGCGATGCTACATCCTTTCCTGCTCGCTCTGCTCAGCGGTTCAGCGGATCTTCAGAACATTTTATGTTTCTTTAATATTGCAAGTTTTGCTATAAGTATTGTTAGCCTAGAGAGGGTCTGAGGCCACTTCTTCCCAAACCTGCGTTGGTGAGGATCGATGCTGTGAGGACGGCGACTCGGGAGACTTCTACTGAGAGACCTGTCCTGACCCATTTATGACATTTAGCTAGAATAGGTAATTATGAGAATAATGATTTTGCTTTGATTGACTTTCATTTGAACTAATTTTAGATAAAAGTACCATTATTTTAAATACAGTGTTGGTGGTTATTTCTTGTTGTTTATTGAGTACTCTATTTTGATTATTGTTGTTTAGATCATGACTCAGGACAGTATCAAACAGGTCTTATCGACCTCAGTGTAGATACAGGGTGTTTAGGAGTTTTCTCTCCGCAGGTTCTATGCTGATAGAGTAATCGAGTGTATGTTAGTGAAATGGGCCCAAGTGTGTGATGAGTGCATGTGCGTGTATCTGTGAAATTACTCTATCCGTGGAAGTAGGGAGAATTTGTATGCCCTGATCTGCACCACCATCAATAGGGCAAGAGTAAGATTTATTCACCCCTCACCCAACTGCACCTCGGACACAGCTGCATGGACCACTCCTGGCAATCCATCATCAACACTCCAGGAGTGACGGGAAAGAATCTTTAGTTAAAGACGCGTCACCCCAGTCTAGGCCCATTTTTAAAAGCACAGTTTTACTTACAACCCATGGATGATTGTAAATATCCCCGATCTTGGCTATAAATAGGGGGAGAGGCACAAATGTAATCAGCGATTCACCAAGCGCACTACTAGACAAATTGGTAGGTCAGGCTTAAACACAGTCTCCTGGTTGCAGTTTCCTAGTGCAGTAAACCACACGCGGGGTGGCAGAGAATGTGATACAGAGGCCGAAGGACCACAATGCCAGGAGAATGACCTGTTTAGTGGCCCTGCAGAGACTTAACATTTGGGGTTTATTTCCAGCAATTTGAATAAAGTGGTAAGGGATTAGATGTTATGCCTAGTAGTGGTGTCTGCACACACCAGTGAATTGCCCACCTTGTTAGGGGTTTTGTCAAGGTTTTTTTTAACCGCATTTGATAGCTGTATTCAGCCTATTTTTAAACGCCTCTCCACCAATATTTACGTGTAGTGGAATAAGTCAGAATTAGATTGAGACCTTTTCTTTTAGTTGTGGAGCGGTAGGTGTTTGTTTTAGGGGACTAGCATCCCCAGAACCAGTCCATGACACTACTAACTAGAGTCGTCAGGTACACATTACTGGACACCGAAAGCCAGTGGCCAGAATACCTACCAGCTCTTGTATATTTGTGTTGTGTTTTATGGCTGGAACCCGCCTTCTCCTTCCCCTCCCCCACCTCTACCCCCCTAGGATGTTTGGTCTGTGTGCGAAGGTGGTTTTGTGTACTGGGTTAATGTGAGGTGGAGAGCCCATTTCAGGTGTCTTCCTTGCCTGTTTGTAGGCCCTACAGTTTGTGTGCTTCTGCATAACATTAGTGATACTCTGCGTTCTCTCCTCTGACTGCGCCCCCCCACCCTGCTTTTTAGAGTCACTCCTCGCATTGAGATTCTTTGTAAAGTAGATGACTCTTGTAGGAAAAATTATAATCTCTTCTCTTCACTTGGTACGTAATATTCCATACCTGGTCCAAAAAAACAGAACTGACTCTGCACGATTTACTGTATTGTGCTTCCTTGAAATTTTGCTCATTTTACACACCCTTCTGTCCATATGAAACCAGTGTTGGCTCCCACCCCCTCAACCCCCCACCCCCACCACCCCACAGTTACCCAGATCCTGCCAGCTATTACATGCTCACCTGTCAAGAGATTTTACAGACCGAATAGGACATTTCCTGCTGGAGGATCACTAAACATTTCCTATTGGCCACTCCATGGGGTGCAATCCCATCGGGCTACGGCTGCACAGAATCAATGCACTCAGGTACATTCCCTGACCTCACCTGTGGGAATGCCAGGAGCCCCATTATCTCCAATCTTACATGACTGCCCTAGAGTGCTCTAATCTACCTCATCAGTCTCTCATCCCTTGCCCCTTTTCTGAGGGGAACCCCAACACGCAGCTCCCACATTAATGACCTCACCCTCCAAACAAAGTTCTCTCCATTAAAAAAAAGTTTCATCTCCATTGGTTTCAACTGGTTCATCTCTGCTACCTCATTAGAGGGTCAAAAGGATGAGAGGTGAGCAATCCACATTTAAACAACACCCTCGTATCCCTCAGGACCGCCGCCCCAAAGCTGCTACAATTTATGAAAGAGTTGAAGATGCACCTCTTTAAAGAACCCTATATCACGAGTGCATTAACCGTCCACAAACCAGCTACCTCTCCTATCACTCGTTCACTTTATGCTTATCTTTGACCATGTACAGTGCTCCGTTGCCTTTTGGCTGGGTTTGTGCTATAATAATGGCATATCCGTACATACATCCATATTGGCGCGACTGGTGTGCCCTTGTACATCTTCCCTGTCCACTTGTATACATGCACGGCCCTGTGCTGGGAAGTCGTGCTGCCCTCCATTCACTGGTACTGGCCATGGAAGGGGTGACCACCCATTATACAAGGCATGGCTTCACTTCTTCCCCTTCCGGGGCAGTGGTCACTAATTGCATATTGTCATCCAATCTGCGTTGTTTCACTTGCTCACAGATCGCCTAGTTCCCATCACAACGGAGTGCCTACGGGTCTTGCCATCTTGAATGTCCTTCGTTTGACTTGCTGACTCCAACATCCCCCTGGAGGCATTTGATTGACATGTTATAGGTGACATGTCCCCTGCTGTCTCAAGCTGTGTTCAATGCCCTTTGGGTATGGTGCTCTCCCTTCCACTCCTGGTTCACTTTAAGAACAGAGATTAGATTTCCATTAATGCCTTGTTGCTGCCATTTCTCAGGCCTCGTTTGCACACTGCATCAGCTTGAACTTGAATCGCTGTTGTTCAGAGAGCATGGTTTCTGTAGCTCTAAGAGTGGTTGATTGATTTATGGAGATTGGGCAGAATTGTGTTGAGGGACTATAACATGCCGTTTGTCAACCGGATTGCTTTAATATGCATGTTTCATCGGCTCTAAATTGAAAGATGGGGCTTGAAGAAGTGGCTGTGCTGTTAGGGTCTGCTATCTGAGCCTATATGTGCGTTTTGTGTCCACTCAGACCCTGTTCATTCTGTAGGTGCCCCAGCTGGTCTTTCAGACCTTGTTCAGCCTGTGGGTGTGCTGTATGTTTACTCAGACCTTGTTTAGCGTGTGGTGGTGCTGTATGTTCACTCAGACCTTGTTCAGCCTGTGAGTGCGCTGTATGTTCACTCAGACCTTCAGCCTGTGGGTGCGCTGTATGTTCACTCAGACCTCCGTCCGCCTGTGGGTGCGCTGTATGTTCGCTCAGACCTTCTTCAGCCTGTGGGTGCGCTGTATGTTCACTCAGACCTTCTTCAGCCTGTGGGTGCGCTGAATGTTCACTCAGACCTTGTTCAGCCTCTGTGTGCGCTGTGTGTTCACTCGGACCTTGTTTAGCCTGTGGTGGTGTTGTATGTTCACTTGTACCTTCATCAGCTTGTGGGTGTGGTGTATGTTCGCTCAGACCTTCTTCAGCCTGTGGGTGCGCTGTATGTTTGCTCAGATCTTCTTCAGCCTGTGGGTGAGCTGTATGTTCACTCAGACCTTGTTCAACAAGGGTTCATGGTGTGTTCACTGTAGTGCAAGGTTTTGATTTGGAGGAAGATGTGTGTTGTGGGTTTCGTCGTAGATACCACGAGAATAAAAAGGTTTTAAAAAAACATATTTATTCATAGACCAAAGGTGCTTTACAATAGTTTCTAGTGAACAAGAGTTCCTTTTGCTTTGTAAGTTAAGGATGGCTGTTTGGAAGATGGGATGAAGTGTGATTCACATTTCATGCAAATAAGCTCTTGGTTGAAGCGTTTCTTTACTTGCTTTCAAGGTATTCTAGGATGGACCAGGTGGTGCGGCTGCCATCCCCGGGGGAACAAACAAAATAACTGTCCGGTAAGGTTTTCTATTACCCTCTGTTTCCTTTTCTCCTATTTCTTCTCTAGTCTCTCTCTGTCTCTCTCTCTGGTTTTTTTTTTGTATCTCTTCAGCTTCCGGAATTTCACTCGAATCTCCAGACTATTCGCTAGCTATATAGCTTGTGATCATGAAATAAAATTAAAAAAGACGTCACTTTTATTTTGTCCTCTTCCTTGTTTGTTTTTATGCTAGCTGCTTTGAGCAGGTTTTCTTACAAAAGTTAGTATACTCCAGGATCAAACTAATCAACTCCAGTTTCATAAATTGTACACTGCTTTCTTCTTTCTTCTCTTTACTCTAGGGCTCTGATGAATACTAAGGGTTCTCTAGCAAAGCGCATCGCCATGCAGGCTGTTGTAGCAGTGTGCGGCCTCTCAATGTCCTTGCAAATCTTCCCCTTCAATTTTTGCATTCCCACTAATGTGTCCGACCAGCCGCGTACTCTGGCATCCACCAGATGGAGCCACATTCCTATGGGAATATGGTGTGGCCAAGTGCAGGTTCGGTCTCTTCCTGGGTTGGGACGCACTGGTTCCTGAACACTTGCCTCCCGTGTTGCCCAGTAGTTCCCTGACTATTGGCGCATTTGTATCCTTCTCTGCACCACATGATACTCTCCTCCCTCGGACTACTCCGTCTGCGTCCTTACTTTCTGGATCTGACTTCCGCCTCACCACGTCCTCCCATCCTGCCCTTTTCTTTCTTGTTTGCCACTTCAGGGGTTGTTCTGGGTCCATGTGGTAAAAGTGGAAGATATTTTTTTTTCTCTATCCTCTGTTGTTTTGTATTTCTCTTTTCTTGTCCCATTTTGCTTTCTTTTGCTGTTGTGATGTTTGTTTCCCTTTTTTCAGGTGTTGCAGTGCCCAAGTCATGTTGAAGGAGTGTGATGGGTTCCTGGCCACCAAGTAAGTCCTTATCTTCCCCACAATTTGGAGGAGGGTGAATTCCACTGAGCTAACTGGAAACGGCCTCACTCTTTATTGACATTTATTGCAGTGATTACAAGATGGCCAATTCCTTTGTTCAATAAAATTTCCCTTCCTAAATCACTGGAAAAAGGAACAGATGAACAGTCTAAATGGGAAGGGGAGTAAATAACATCTGATAATTGCTAAAAAGTATTACAAATATTTCACTATGATGCCAGCCGTTGCCACAGAAAGTGTAAATTGATGGTGTTGGCTGTAGGAGAGTAGGATATGCTTCTAATGGTAACCCCCACTTTTTGCTGATGTATCACTGTTTTCAACCTAGTCTGACTGGGATCCTGCTATCCAGGACCCCAGTCTAGCTGCTTTCTCCTCTAAATTGATTGCATGTACTTTAGGTACACTCCAGATTGGATTCTGGGGTACCCTTATCAGTCCCTAGTATATGCTATACTATGTACCCAGGGATAGGTACCCCAGAGGCCTCCCAGGGCCTGCAGCATGTATTATGCCACCCCTGAGAGACCATTCAAACTGACCCCACAGGTCTACTGCTACAGCCTGTGCATGCTCCCCTTACTTAAATATAGGTTCACTATATCTATTCTAAATCACTGCACATATAAACCTATCAGTCACCCCTATGGCAGGCCTAATCAGTCCTGAAGGCAGGGTGCTGGGTTTTATGTGAGAGGGTGCCCATGCATGAGCAGAGCCCCTCTGCAGCCTTCGGAACTTATGTTCCGGGGTTGTTTGTGATGCAGCCAACCATATATAAGTGCATTATAACCTCACAGTAAAAGCTAACTTTAAAACAGCTGCTTAGAAACATGTTGTGTTTGGTGTCAAACACCTTGGAATCATACCTCCACACCAGTAACTGGTGTGGGAGGTATAATTCCTCTCTTGTAGAACCACTACTGTGGGTCACCAGTCTACCCGGTACCAACTTTCTTGACCTGGGCATCACAAAATGGATGCTGCCAGCCACAGACACGAGTCTGCCCTCCTGCTGCTGAGCCAAGCTCAAGCAAGGGAAGGCTTGACAATAGGTTTCATGTCAACCTCCCAGACAGGATTTAGTGTATTGGGGCTGGGTGGGTACACTCTTCGAGAGTGTTTGAAGTCGGCACTGGGTGCACATTTGGTGTCCCTGTGCATAGTCCAGTTCAAACCGGTTGCAGGAACCATTTGCTCCTGCTCTGGTGTGAAACTGGACAAAGGACATGGGTGTAGCCACCCCTCTGTCCTGACCCTCCCATAGGTCGGTACCCAGAGTTTGTCCCACCCCTTCCTTGGGTATAAAGTAGGAACCCCTGACTACAGGACTTTAGATTTTACCTGGACTAAACTCTGCTACAAAAACCAAGTACTTCTACAATCTACACTACGCTGGATGACTGAAGAATCTCCCTTGGAGTAAAGGAGTTACTCCCCTGCAAGGCAGGCACCTTTAATGCCTCTGACTGGTTTGCATCTCCCGAGCTCCTGAGGACTCCGAAAATTTCTGCAACACAGGAGGTGGGTTCCCGCGCACCCCGCTGTGGTCGATCAGTTCTCTCAGCTATCCTGAGACCCGTATTCCTCATGGGGACTGTGCAACCCGAACCCCTGTGCAGTGTACTTTTGCAGCAGCATGTGCTTTTCGGCGATCCCTGAGGCTGTGCTTTGGGCTACTTGTAGTCCTGACCCCGAGCAGTATTTCCTCCGAAGATTTCCGGCCTACGCTCCACGAGTGTTCCGTGGGCTGGTATTTTGTGAATCAGCTCGAGGTCCCTTCGCGATCCCTGGTCCGTTGGCCTGTGGGTCCATGTGAAGGTAACTTTGACTTTCAGTGGGCTTTCCTGGTTGCTCCAGACATGCCCCGACTCTCCATTGCTTGGGGAGTTCCCAGGACCTTGCTGGTCCTCACCGAAGCTTATTTCCTCTGCCCTCGTGGGTTGCAGTTGCCAAGGCTTGTTGTTGTTCAATCTGGCCCCTGGCCCCCAGCACTCGACTTCCTTCGTGGGACAGCTCACCTCTGGACTTTGGTCGTCGTCGACGTCTCCTGGTCCCCGTGGCTGCAGAGCCAAGCATCGCGTCATCTCACCTGAAGCACCCGTCATCGGCAGGCATTCGTCTATCGTGCCCCTGGTCACCCTGAAGTGACCCAGACTCTGTCCCCTCTGCTTTCAGGTTCTTCCCACCTCGGATCCAGGCTTGGATCCCACCGGACACTTTTCATCTTCCCGGCAGCAGCACTTTTTCGCATCACGCCATTGAAAACTACTAAGGTTTTTGAAACCACTTGACCCCTATGCACCCGGCTCCTCTGGAATAGGTAACACGGGTATCTCGATACTCTCAAGGGTGCTGGCCTTAGAACCTTCTATGTTCCAAGAGGTTTACTTAAAGTCCTCTCTGAAGTGTCCTTTATCTTTAAAATTCCAACCGTAACTTTCCCATAGGATTGTACGGAGCTCGCGCCTGTGTTCACACACTACACCCGTTCTCCGTGGGTCCCCTGTGTCACTACTTTGGGTGGTTCCTTGGGGTCCCAGCGATTCTACGTGCTCTAGGTACAGTGTCTAGTTAAGTCGTGGTTGTTATAGCACTTTCTTAGTATATGGTTTGGTCCCCCCCTTGAGCCCGCTGTGTATTATGCTATTTACTGTCGTTCTAGTGATTTAATATTGTGTGCTTTGTGCTCTAATCTCATAAAGAGGTTAGCAGAGAGCGTTAAGTAATAAATACATATATTTTATATATCTCTGGTGTGGTTCTCCTTTCATTTGGTTATTCAGGAGGTTCTGATCTGGTAAAACAAGCTGCTTTACATTCCTTCGAGACTTTGCCTGAAGGCTGCTCTCCATAGCTACCACTAGTATAGCTTTCAATAAAGGTTGTCTTTAACCTAATCATCAATAAGGGTTGTTTAGGCTGGTCAAGGTGCCCACTTTTATTAGTCGACAGCATATACCAGGCCAACTTCTCACATTGGTGTGTAGCGGTTGGGATTCAAGCTTGCTATTGTTTTACCAGATACATCTCATTGAGTGATTAACTGAAAACCACCAAAGGTATTAGGTACATATAAATCAAGACCAGAATAAGTAAGTTCTACTGAATTTGGAGTTGGGTAGCCAAGGGCCTAGCACACCCTTTCTCCAACTCAAGAGAGTTCAGTTGCCACTAGGTTAGGTAGGTGCCTACACCGCATACCACTAGTATGTCTTCTAGGCCAGAAGACAGTGGCTCCTTGCTAGCTAAGTATGACCATCTCTCATTTCAGGAATTGAGAAATATGTGTGCATCTAGAAAGCTGAGGACAGGGAGAAATTAAAACACTCAACGTCTCATGGAGACTTTGCTTCTAGATTACCTCAGAAAGACCTCAGGGTCTTATGAGGCAGGCAAGTTGGGTGGGGCAGCAGATGAGGAAAGGCCACGAAGTGAACACTTCTATGAGATTGACTCAAATGCTGACCAGAAGGATCAAGATGATTCTAACCTGGAAAATCCAACTCTTCCTCCAGGTGGGGGAGAAGGCTCCAGTGGCCCTCTCTTTACTCCACCAGTAAGAGTAAACCGTTTACTAAGAAGATCAAGATCTCCTTATCAGGAATCTAATCATTCCGGTACTTCTGTAGGGACCTCTGCTTCTCATAAAAGGGACTCCTCTTATGAGAGGAAGTGTCAGTTACTTTAGTATGAGGGGACCAAACTCAGAATCAAGAGGGAACAATTGGCCTTAGGGAATCTCTAAAGCTCCAGAGAGCTTCCAGAAGGTTGGGGCTAGAGCACCATGGTGGCAGCAACAATGTCCCTAGAGGTAGAGAACATACTCATGACCAAAGGAACTTGAGCAAGATAGTCCCACCCTACCAGAGTGAGGATGACATCCTCAAATGGATAACTGCACTAGAGAGGGCCTGTAAAGTACAGAGGGTCCCTTAAGATCAGTGGTCAGCTATCTTGTGGATATCTTTTGCAGACATAGGTAGGGACAAGCTCCTCACTGTTAGAGAAGAGGATGCTGATAATTACACAGTCCTGAAGAGTGCTCTCATTGATGGGTTTGGCTTACCCACTGAACAATACAGGATTAAGTTCAGAGACACCCAGAAGGCACAGACTCAGGACTGGGTTGACTTTGTAGATTGTGCTACTAAGGCTCTGGAAGGCTGGTTACTTGTCAGTAAAGTGTGTGATTATAAAAGATTGTACAATTTAATTATGAGGGAGCAGATCCTTAATAATTGTCAAAATCAGCTGTTGCTTCGGTACCTGGTGGAGTCTGATCTGACCTCTCCCCAAGAATTGGGCCAGAAGGCAGACAAATGTGTCAGAACCAGGGTGAGGCAGAAAGTTCAGAACCAAGGTGGTGACTCTAAGAAGCACGATTCTAGAACCTCAGATAAGGTTGGGGAGAAGGGTAAAGACCAGAAGTCTTCTCAAGGGCCCCAAAAATCTTCATCTGGTGGGGAGTCACAATCAAACAAGAATAAAAGCAGGAAGCAACCATGGTGTCATATCTGTAAACAGAAGACCCATTGGACAAATGATTGTTCAAAGTCCAAGGACTCAGCTCCAGCCACCACTGCCCCAAAGGCAACTGTTCCCCCTAGTTCAGCTCAAAGTGGTGGTACACAGAATAAGAGTGTAGTAGGGTTAAACCTGGGATCTGAGATGGACTCTGGCCTAGTCTAGTCAGAGTTCCAACTCAGGCTGTGTTGGTCTGTGGTGGAGGCATGGATATGGCCTCCTTATTTGTCAATCCCAGTAATCTGGGCAAATACAGACAGCAGCCTTTGATCAATGGAAAGGAGCCTTGGCATTCAGGGACACGAGTGCAAGTGTCACAATGGTGACAAAAGATATTGTGGCCCCTGAACAAATCATACTTGGTGAGATGTACCAAGTGACCAATGCAAGCAACGTCAAGACATACCATTCCTTGGCAGTTGTGAATTTCACCTGGGGAGGGGTAACTGACCCTAAGAAGGTTGTGGTAAGTGCAGACCTCCCTGTTGAATGCTTATTGGGCAATGATTTGGAAACTTCAGCTTGGACTTAGGTGGAACTCAGGACACATGCAGAAATGTTGGGCATCCCTGCAGATGTGTTTGCTATGACTAGGTCACAGGCAAAAAATGTCTTCCACTGAACAGGCCCTGGATCCTGGAATAATGGACCAGGCGCCTTCCTAGAGAAGGAGCAGTAGGGGTAAAGCTGTGGTCCTCCCCCCTGCCGCAGAATATAGATCAGTCTCTTGAGGGAGATGATCTTAGTCCTGAAGAAGGAACTGTCCGAGAGGAGCTTGAACCTGATCAGGTTGAGTTCTTGGGACAGGGGGCCCTTCCAGGGCAGATATGAGCCAGGAGCAGCTGAGCTGCCCCTCTCTTGAACCCCTCAGACAGCAAGCTGCTGCTTAGGCTGCTGGGAGTGCCAGTGGGTCCCATAGGATCTACTGGGATGATGGACTCTTATACTCTGAGAGTAGAGACCCCTAGCCTGGTGCTACCTGGAGGTTGGTTATACCTTTGATGTTTAGGGGATTCCTATTGACACTGGCACATGATATCCAATTAGCAGGTCACCTAGGCCAAAACAAGACTTGGGACAGGCTTTTCCCTCACTTTCATTGACCACATATGTCAGAGGACACAAAGGACTTTTGTTGCTCCTGTATCACCTGTCAAGCCAGTGGTAAGGCAGGTGATACTACAAAGGACCCCCTGCTACCACTACCTGTGGTGGGGGCTCCCTTTGAGAGGGTTAGGATTGACATTGTTGGTCCCATGGATCCTCAAACTGCATCTGGGCACAGATTTATACTAGTGGTGGTGGACCATGCCACTAGGTATCCAGAGGCAATTTCACTTAGGACTACAACAGCTCCTGTTGTGCCTAGAGCTCTCCTGGAAATCTTTTCCAGGGTGGGTTTTCCTAAGGAGGTAGTATCAGATAGAGATGCAAACGTAATGTCTAGTTACTTGACTGCTATGTGGAAAGAGTGTGGAGTAAATTACAAATTTACCACTCCTTATCACCCACAATGCAATGGGTTGGTTGGAAGGTTTAACAAAACCCTCAAGGGTATGATTAAACGTCTCCCTGAAAAGCTCAGGCGTAGATGGGACATGCTTTTGCCCTGCCTTCTCTTTGCCTACAAAGAGGTTCCTCAGAAGGGGGTTGGTTACAGTCCTTTTAAACTTCTGTTTGGACATCCAGTTAGGGGTCCTTTATGTCTAGTGAAGGAGGGATGAGAGTTACCTCTCAAACCCCCTAAACAGGATATTGTGGACTATGTACTTGGCCCCAGCAGCCCTCCAAGACAAGTGGAGTGGCCCTCATACAATTGTTGAGCAGAAGGGAGAGGTTACCTACCTGGTGGACCTTGGAACTCCCAGGAGCCCTCATAGGGTGCTCCATGTGAACAGGCTCAAACCATATGTTGACAGGGCAGGCATGGGCTTGCTCATGGCTACTGATGAGGGACAAGAGGAAGAGAGTGATCCACTTCCTGACCTGCTCTCACAGAACCCTGATGATGGGTCAGTTGATGGTTTAGCCTTGGCAGGCCGCATCACTCCCCAGCAGCAAACTGATTGCAGAAAAGTTCGGAATCAGTTTAGACATATGTTCTCACTGACTCCAAATCAGACTACCTGGTGCACTCGTGAAGTGGACACAGGTGACAGTCTGCCTATTAAAAATAAGATTTACAGGCAACCTGACCATGTCAGGGACTGCATCAGGACTGAAGTTCAGAACATGTTGGACCTGGGAGTAATTGAGCCCTCAGATTGCCCGTGTGCTAGTCCAGTAGTCTTGGTACCAAAACCACACACACAGAATGGCAAGAGAGAGATGAGGTTCTGTGTTGACTACAGGGTTATCAAGGCAGTCACTAGGACTGATGCCCATCCAATACCCTGGGCAGACGAACTTATAGATACTTTGGCCTCAGCCAAGTTTCTGAGTACATTTGACCTGACAGCTGGCTACTGGCAAATCAGTTTCGCTGAGGATGCAAAGCCAAAAACCGCATTCTCAACCCCTAGTGGGCACTACCAATTTGTGGTGATGCCCTTTGATTTGAAGAATGCACCTGCCACTTTTCAAAGGTTGGTGAACAGAGTCCTTACAGGCCTGAAAGTCTATAGTGCAGCTTATCTAGATGATATTGCTGTCATTAGCTCCCCCTGGGAGGATCATCTGGTCCACTTGAGAAATGTTTTGGAGGCCCTGCAGAAAGCAGGCCTCACTATCAAGGCCACAAAGTGCCAGATACGGAAGAGTCAGGTTGTATACCCGGGCCACCTTGTGGATGGAGGTCAGGTTCAACCATTCAAGAGCAAAATCCAGACTATCATGGACAGTGTTGCTCCACCCACCCAGACTCAGGTCAGAGCTTTCTTAGGCCTGACTGGGTACTATAGGAGGTTTGTCAAAGGATATGGATCCATAGTGACCCCTTTGAGTGACTTAACTTCCAAGAAAATGCCTAAGAAGGTGCAGTGGACAGTTAGCTGTCAAAAGGCATTTGATGGCCTGAAGCAGGCCATGTGCACTGCTCCCATTCAGCAAAGTCCCGACTATTCCAAACAATTCATTGTTCAAACTGATGCATCTGAGTTGGCGGTAGGGGCTGTGTTATCACAACTGAATGATGAGGGTCAGGATCAGCCAGTAGCTTTTATTAGCAGAAGCTGACCCCCAGAGAGAAACGTTGGTCAGCTATTGAGAGAGAAGCCTTTGCTGTGGTTTGGGCTCTGAAGAAGCTGAGACCATACCTGTTTGGCACTCACTTCATTGTTCAGACAGACCATAAGCCCCTCTTATGGCTAAAATAGATGAAGGGTGAAAACCCCAAACTTTTGAGGTGGTCCTTTTCCCTACAGGGGATGGACTATACAGTGGAACATAGACCTGGAAGTAACCATGCCAATGCAGATGAACTCTCCAGATATTTCCACTTAGAACATGAAGATTCAACTGGTCAAGTTTAATGTCCCTGCGTTTGGGGGGGGGGTGTAGGAGAGTAGGATTTGCTTCTTATGGTTACCCCCACTTTTTGCTGATCTGTCACTGTTTTCGACTTAGTCTGACTGGGATCCTGCTATCCTGGACCCCAGTCTAGCTGCTTTCTCCTCTAAATTGATTGCACGTTCTTTAGGTACACTCCAGATTGGATTCTGGGGTACCCTTATCAGTCCCTAGTATATTGTATACTATGTACCCAGGGCATAGGTACCCCAGAGGCCTCCCAAGGGCTGCAGCATGTATTATGCCACCCCTGAGAGACCATTCAAACTGACACAACAGGTCTGCTACTGCAGGCTGTGTAAGGTGGTGCATGCACCCCTTACTTAGATCTAGGTTCACTATATCTAGTCTAAATCACTGCACATATAAACCTATCTGTCACCCGTATGGCAGGCCTTATCAATCCTGAAGGCATGGTGCTGGGTTTTATGTGAGAGGGTGCCCATGCATGAGTAGAGCCCCTCTGCAGCCTTCGTAACCTATTTTCCGGGGTTGTTTGTGATGCAGCCATCAATATATATTTAAGTGCATTATAACCTCGCAGTAAATGCTAACTTTAAAACGGCTGCTTAGAAACATGTCGTGTTTGGTGTCAAACACCTTGGAATCCTACCTCCACACCAGTAACTGGTGTAAGAGGTATGATTCCTCCCTTGTAAAACGACTACTTTGGGTCACCGGTCTAACCGGTACCAACTTTCTCAACCTGGGAATCACAAAATGGATACTGCCAGCCACAAATATGAGTCTGCCCTCCTGCTGCTGAGCCAAGCTCGAGCAAGTGAAGGCTTGACAATAGGTTTCCTGTCACAGGGATATGTGACTTTCTCCCAGACAGGATTTAGTGTATTGGGGCTGGGTGGGTACACTCTTCGAGTGTTTGAAGTCTGCACTGGGTGCACATTTGGTGTCCCTGTGCATAGTCCAGTTCAAACCGGTTGCAGGAGCCATTTGCTCCTGCTCTGGTGCGGAACTGGACAAAGGACATGGGTGTAGCCACCCCTCTGTCCTGACCCTCCCATAGGTGGGTCCCCAGAGTTTGTCCCACCCCTTCCTTGGGTATAAAGTAGGAACCCCTGACTACAGGACTTTAGATTTTACCTGGAGTAAACTCTGCTACAGAAACCAAGTACTTCGACAATCTACACTTCGCTGGATGACTGAAGAATCTCCCCTGCAAGGCAGGCACCTTTAACGCCTCTGACCGGTTTGCATATCCCGAGCTCCTGAGGACTCCGGAGATTTCTGCAACACAGGAGGTGGGTTCCAGAGCATCCCTGAGATCGATCAGTTCTCTCAGCAATCCTGAGACCCGTATTCCTCGTGGGGACCGTGTAACCCGACCCCCTGTGCACAGTGTACCTTTGAGCAGCATATGCTTTTCGGAGATCCCTGAGGCTGTGCTATGGGCTACTTGTAGTCCTGACCCCGAGCAGTATTTCCACCGAAGATTTCCGGCCTACACTCCACAAGTGTTCCGTGGGCTGGTATTTTGTGAATCAGCTCGAGGTCCCTTTGCGATCCCTGGTCTGTTGGCCTGTGGGTCCCTGCGAAGGTAACTTTGACTTTCAGTATGCTATCCTGGTTGCTCCAGACGTGGCCTGACTCTCCATTTCTTGGAGAGTCCCCAGGACCTTGCTGGTCCTCACCGAAGCCTATTTCCTCTGCCCTTGTGGGTTGCAGTTGCCAAGGCTTGTTGGACACTGACACTGACTCCCACCCCCACCCAGCACTCGACATCCTTTGTGGGGCAGCTCATCTCCGGACTTTTATCATCGTCGACATCTCCTGGTCCCCGTGGCTGCAGAGTCAAGCATTGCGTCATCTCACCTGAAGCACCCGACATCGGTGAGCATTTGTCTATCGTGCCCCTGGTCACCCTGAAGTGACCCAGACTCTGTTACCTTTGCTTTCAGGTTCTTCTCACCTCGGATCCAGGTTTGGATCCCACGGGACACTTTTCATCTTCCCGGCAGCAGTACTTTTTCGCATCTCGCCATTGAAAACGACGAAGGTTTCTGACACCATTTAACCCCTATGCACCCGGCTCCTCTGGGATAGGTAACAAGGGTATCTCGGGATTCTCAAGGATACTGGCCTTAGAACCTTCTATGTTCCAAGGGGTTTGCTTAAAGTCCTCTCCGAAGTGTCCTTAATCTTTAAAATTCCAACCGCGACTTTCCCATAGGATTGTACGGAGCTCGCGCCTGTGTTCACACACTGCACCCGTCCTCTGTGGGTCCCCTGTGTCACTACTTTGGGTGGTTCCTTTGGGTCCCAGCGATTCTACTTGCTCTAGGCACTGTGTCTAGTTAAGTCGTGGTTGTTATACCACTTTCTTAGTATATGGTTCGGTCTCCCCTTGGAGCCCGCTGTGTATTGTGCTATTTACTGTCGTTCTAGTGATTTAATATTGTGTGCTTTGTGTTCTAATCTCATAAAGAGGTTGAGTAATAAATACATATATTTTATATATCTCTTGTGTGGTTCTCCTTTCATTTGGTCGTTCAGGAGGTTCTGATGTGGTAAAACAAGCTGCTTTACATTCCTTCGAGACTTAGCCTGAAGGCTGCTTTCCATAGCTGCCACTAGGATGGCTTTCAATAAAGGTTGTATTTAACCTAATCATCAATAAGGGTTGTTTGGACTGGTACAAGGTGCCCACTTTAATTAGTGGACAGCATATACCAGACAACTTCTCACATTGGCTGCTTCTGAGAATCTGGGTCACAATATATGTGTAACTTGTGTTTCTTTCTTAAATATGTACTTCTTTTGTTCTCACACACATTCGAGTTCCAGTGGTCCCAAGCTCCCGATCTACACAGTGTCCAAGTACTGTTTCACCACTATCAGAAATCCAACTCAAACTGATACTTATCTTGTTTCTGTTAATGCTTTCCTTCTGAGAAGCATAAGTTCATAAGTATTTTTACTTCATGTTCATTCACAATCTATAACTCTGTTTCTACAGGTCACTGAAGCATGAACAGAAAAACGAAGGTTTTAATTTAGTAAAACACAACAAAAAGTATTATTTCAAGTAAAACATTCTCGAGCGCTAGAGGAGAAACACGTTCTATGTGCCCGGAATGTTGTGGAACTTGGAGCGGAAGAAACTGCTTAATGTGAAAGTTGTCAAAATTTGGAAAGGAAAATTACTATAAACGTTTACCAAGAGTCAGTTACTGAGATTGAGTTGCCTATGAAATATAAATGAAACACAAGTGCAAATTGAAAGTCTACATCTACTAATGTCCGAATATTTTCACTCAATGTAAACATTTCAAGATTTGTAGAACAAAGAACATTGGCAACAATTGATGCCCACGCAGTGCACCTGGGAATAATCAGTGTTGTAAATTCTGTCTGGTGGTTTATGAGAAATGCCTTGGAGACCCAAACCGCTCCCCAACAGATCAGTATCCGTACATCTGATGTGACAGAACTATCAGGAAGACTAATGCCCTCAGTTTAAAAGAGCAAGCTTTTGTCTCCGTCTCCTGTGATTCAGTGGAGAGAAAACATTGTTTAAAAGAAATGCTCTTTCTTAGATGTCATCACAACAGTCGCTGGATTATCATTTCCAATATAAAAAGATTTTCCCCACCAACTGTCTGTTCGGTTGATCCGAGTGGTTTCAAAGTGTCTTGGACCAAAGTTGGTCATGTACCTGCCTTAGCCAGTGAGTAAAAAAGTATATGCTAGCACACAAATCATAAAAGGGGCCAGTGCTTTGCTGTTGATAATTCATAAACCACCCAGGCATGCCCTATTCACCTGTCATTACTTGTATGAACAAATACTCTTACGGGCAAACACTAAACCCCAAAGACCTTATAAGTGTCTTTTAAAAATCCTAAATCAAATGTGATAAACGGGAGTCACAAAATCACTTGGGCATAACTTGGAGAAAATGAATCCATGAGAGGCATCTTAATAAATACAAGGTGCTCCTCAGTAAAAGTGTATAAGACAAATTAGATAGGCTGCCTTTAAAAGTATGAAAATTATCTGCAGATAAAATCTGTGATTAGTTAAATGCAAATTTTAAAAGAGCATCTACTGTTTATGTTAGAGGTTAATGCTGAGTATAATATAAAAAAGTGCAGACTCTGGAATCGGATTCAGTCTTAAGATGGCATGTATCCAGGAACGAACACAACACGGAGATGCATACATCTCAAATAAGAGCAATGAATGTGAGAACGGATTTAGTTATCAATGCCACCTCACTAAACATGAGAGAACTCACACTGGACAAAAACCTTATCAGTGTCCTGAGTGCCAGAAAGGTTTCAGTCGCAAACCCTCTCTCATTCGTCATGTGAGAATCCACACTGGAGAAAAACCATATCAGTGCTCTGAGTGCCAAAAAAGCTTCAGTTGCTGTGGCACTCTCACTCGACACAAGAAAATACACACTTGTCAAAAACCTTATCTGTGCTCTGAATGCCAGAAAAGCTTTAGTCAGAAAGACCGTCTCATTCAACATGAGAGAACTCACAGTGAACAAAAACCTTATCAGTGCCCTGAATGCCCGAAAGGTTTCAGTGACAAATACTCTCTCATTAAACATGTGAGAATCCACACTGGTGAAAAACTATATCAGTGCTCCGAGTGTCAAAAAAGCTTCGGGTTTTGGAGCAGTCTCACTCGACATAAGAGAATCCACACTGGACAAAAACCATATCAGTGCTCTGAGTGCCAGAAAAGCTTCAGGTGTTGGGGCACTCTCACTCGACACCGGAGAATCCACACTTGTCAAAAACCTCATCAGTGTTCTGAATGCCAGAAAAGCTTCAGTCAGAAAGACCATCTCATTCGACATGAGAGAACTCACACTGGGCAAAAACCGTATCAGTGCTCCGAATGCTGGAAAAGCTTCAGTCAGAAATCTATCCTCACTCTACATGAAAGAACCCACACTGGGCATAAACCGTATCAGTGCTCTGAATGCCAAAAAAGTTTCAGTGAAAAATCCAGTTTAACTCGACATGAGAAAATCCATACTGGGCTCAAACCGTATCAGTGTTCTGAATGCCAGAAAAGCTTCAGCGAGAAAGCAAATCTCACTCAGCATGAGAGAACTCACACTGGGCAAAAACCTTATCAGTGCAATGAATGCCAGAAAAGATTCAGTCATAAATCCAGTTTAATTAAACATGAAAGAATCCATACTGGACATAAACCATATCAGTGCTCTGAAGGCGAAAAAAGCGTCAGTCTCGAATTAAATCTCATTGAACATGAGAGAACTCACACTGGGGAATGAATTTATCAATGCTCTGAATGCAAAACAAAATTCTGTCAGAGATTCAGTTTAATTCAACATGAGAGAATCCATACTGGGCTCAAATCCTATCACACTGGGCAAAAACCTTAAGAGTGCACTGAATAATAGGACAGTTTCAGTCTGAATGCCAGTCTAATTCAACATGAGAGAATCCACACTGGGTAAAAACCTTATCATTTTTATAATTGCCATAAAAACGTCAGTCAGAGATTCAGACCTCCATGCGCTCTTGGTCCCCCCCCCCCCCCAATTTTGATAGATATTAACATTTTTCTCCATAAAATAATTATTGTAAACATATGTACTGTTTTAATATTCTATTGAATTGAGATGTATTTTTTAAAATGTGAAATAAATTACTATTATTTAAGATTATTTCCTTTTAAGCCCATGCCTCCATTATATTCTATGGACGATGTTGCATAATGTGTGGTTGGCCATGTGTGTTGCTGGACTTATTACTGCATCTTTTTGGTGGTAGTAACTTAACATTCATAAATTTGGCTCCACCTCGTTACAGGGAGTGCAGTCATACAAATCTATACTTTTGAATAACTTTACACTCGTAAATGGTGAATAGCCAAAAGAAGCAAAGTTACTCAAAAGTGTATGAGTAATCTTGCATGTGTAGATTTACTCATGGGTGTAAGTTACAGTTGCAAATAGCCTCAAAGTTGTCCAACTCGACAGGAGTGGTAAATCTGAAGTGGATGTGGGTACTTTGACTGCTATTGGAGCGAATTGGAAGATCCTGCTAGAACACCAGAGCACTTGTCTGAGGCATCTGATTGACTGAGGAGCGGCAACATATAACTTGAAGTATTATTTCTCTACTTGCTTCATCATTGAGGGACTCTTGTCACAACTTGATATTACAGTTCTAGGATCATTAATTTTCTCAATTTCATTAACCATGTTGACCCTTCTCCTACTTGATTTTGTTGTGTTTACCATTGCGTAGGCCCTAAAGTTACTTTGCTGTTAACTGGTTCTGAGGTACTCTTATCCTTTGTGTACATTTTTATACGATGATCAGGTTCTTGCTGTTGCTGTACAGCGACAATGTAAGCACATAGAGCCTAAAACCTGAGATTCCGATACCTTAATCTGCCAGTATTGGTCTTCTACCTTTCCACTTGGATAACTGAGATATGGGTTCCAATCACTGATCGATCTTTAAACCTGCTGTGATACACCTTGACTACTACGAGTTTCATGTTCAGCATGAACTCCAGTGCACTGCTTGTTCTTGTTGCAGGGATTCTGCACATACACAGAACTATGCGCAGGATTATGGGACCTCGGTGTATAGAGGCTAAGCCTTCCCACCATCTTAGTGCCCACGAGCCCAGGACCGATTATACCTGTGAGGCGCTGTGCAGCCTCACAGGTATTCCAACCTGCCAACACTCCAAGTGCAGCCAAGAAATCGATAGAAGTTTCAAACTCCCCCCTCCGTTACGCGTGGAGTAGTAGAGGAAGCTGAAGCCATCTAATTCAGAGAAAGATCTCTGCATGGGATACTTGGAATCATACTATTCAGTATCGGCCATATGGTATAGCTTGACATTGTCAATAGAAATAAATTTGTTTTCCTTGCGGCCAGGCAAAGGAGGCAATATTACTGTACGAGTACCCTTCAATCCAAGAATAGGGACGGGCGCACGACAAGAGGGACCAAATTCTTTGTTGTTCTCCAGCTTTTCCCGTATCAGATCACCAACTTTAGGTTGCCATCCAGTAGCAGGAATCAGCTCTGCTCCTTCAGTGGATGACGGCGAATGATCTCTAGCCAGTGTGTCATAGATCTTTTGTAGTTGCTGTAACATAGTAGAATGGTTATCTACGTCAAATTTTGCGGCAGCCACCACAACGTCTAGACCATCAAGGTCTGGCACAAACATTTTAATTCCAAAGAGCATTTTGTATGGGGTCCGCCCACCCAGAGATCTTCTAGGGAGATTTATTAGTGCACGTTGAACCCCATACAAATGAGTCAGCAAACCCCTGCCAGTAGAGCTAAGACTCTAGCTGTCAAAGATTGCTTTAAGTCACGCTCCACTATAAAATTGCCCTCAGGCCTGTATGGAAACGAAAACTGCACCAGTGCCCCCAGAGACTTCATTGCATCCTTGTAAGCCCTAGAGGCAAACGCAGGACCTTGGTCAGAATGTAAGGCGCCACAGGCAAAAGTCCCTACAAAGACACGCTAATCTCTGAAGACATTTCAAGAGTCAGCACTGCGTTGCGGCCAAACCCAAAGGAATTACCAACAGCATGTCCTCCTACATGCTGATGGCCAAGAGTATGGATAACATGTGTGAGTGGCAAACGTTCCTTACGTTCGGCCACTCTGACCCAAAGTGTTTTATGCTTTATTGCGCTACCTTTATAGTCTCGATAATCATTCTGAGACCAAAAGAATAAATTGTCATTGAAAGCCTGCACACAGTAGTGGGAATCGCACACAACACGAGTGTTCACATAAGGATCAGCAAATTATAGAGCTAAAATTAAAGCACAGAGCTCTGCTAGGATCATTAATTTTCTCAATTTCATTAACCATGTTGACCCTTCTCCTTCTTTTACTTGATTTTTTTGTGTTTACCATTGCGTAGGCCCTAAAGTTACTTTGTTGTTAACTGGTTCTGAGGTACTCTTATCCTTTGTGTACATTTTTATACAATGATCAGGTTCTTGATGTCGCTGTACAGCGACAATGTAAGCACATAGAGCCTAAAACCTGAGATTCCGATACCTTAATCTGCCAGTATTGGTCTTCTACCTTTCCACTTGGATAACTGAGATATGGGTTCCAATCACTGATCGATCTTTAAACCTGCTGTGATACACCTTGACTACTACGAGTTTCATGTTCAGCATAAACTCCAGTGCACTGCTTGTTCTTGTTGCAGGGATTCTGCACATACACAGAACTATGCGCAGGATTATGGGACCTCGGTGTATAGAGGCTAAGCCTTCCCACCATCTTAGTGCCCACGAGCCCAGGACCGATTATACCTGTGAGGCGCTGTGCAGCCTCACAGGTATTCCAATCTGCCAACACTCCAAGTGCAGCAGCACGCATCAAACGCCCGTCCCCAGAACAGTCCTGGTCATGGGCCAATAATGGACCCATCAACAGATCATAATCCAGGTCAGCGCGACAGATATCCAAGGCCTAACAGAAAGGGCACCGTCGACAATAGAACCCAGGTAGCACGCAAGTGAAATAGGCGAAGCGAATGGTAAGTCCATAACTCACACCAAGCATTGCCAGTGGCAAGCATCCAAAAAGTTGTTGCATTCGGTCACAGTACAGTCGCAACTGGCCGGGTCTTTGCAGTACCACATTAGGGGCAGCCATTGCGAAACAGGAGCAGAAGTACCAGTACGCCTCACACAAGCAAGAGGATCAATGGAAACCCCCAGAAGGCGCTGGAAAAAATAGAATGAATAAAAGACGGTATTACTCCAAAAATCGTCTGAAAAGAGGGCACAAGGCTGGATCCCATAATTTTAAAAAAATGTGTAAGGCCTTCAGTGTCAGACGCATTAAATATCTGGTGTATTAATTCACCAAAATGGAGTGGGAGATTTGTATTTAGCTGCAAGTGTATCTCACTTGCGGTTCTCACCACCTGCAATTCGAAGGTCTCTTGCCCTGATGCCAGAGCCACTTCTTGTTGAAACAATAGCTGTTTGAGGCTGCTCAGTTTATTGAAATCAGTTTTCAAAGTTGGAATGGAAGGCCAAAGCATACTATCTACTGTCTCATGCAGGGGTGGAAAAAGGACATTTTTTTTTTTTTAGTTTTATATAGCGCAAACTAGACCTGAGGATATCCGGTATCAGAGCGCTGTACATAAGCACCACCACATTGTTACAACAAGTAAGACGTTACTATATACAGGATGCCGACCCGTGATCCACAGCAGACGTGGTTATTCAAAATAAGATAACTGCCATTCGAAAGCAAAGTTAGTACGGGAATAATAGCTGGGACGGATGTACCTTTAAAAAAACAAGACAGATTAGGGGCTGACACGTTACAGACGCCATGAATTTAATTTGTTTGCAGACTAAGAAATGGCCTACTGTGGAATCTGAATTCGTCCCTGTTAGGAAAACCTCCTTATCTACGCGCTGACATCTGTAGGTGAAAGGCAATGACCACAATTCATGAATAAATGCACTACCTAGAGGCTCAAAGCGTCCAACAGGAAAGTGTTTCATGCAAGCTGTGAAATAACACCATGTACTAACCACACAGCTGAATCAGTCTCCGGATTATGGATGGTACTGTCTGGAATGTCGATGACGACCTCAACTGGAGGACAATCATACTCGATGTGTGCATCAGTAGAAGTAGAAGTTACAACAGGCAAGAAATCGATAGAAGTTTCAAACTCCCCCCTCTGTTACGCGTGGAGTAGTAGAGGAAGCTGAAGCCATCTAATTTAGAGAAAGATCTCTGCATGGGATACTTGGAGTCATACTATTCAGTATCGGCCATATGGTATAGCTTGACATTGTCAATAGAAATAAATTTGTTTTCCTTGCGGCCAGGCAAAGGAGGCAATATTACTGTACGAGTACCCTTCAATACAAGAATAGGGACGGGCGCACGACAAGAGGGACCAAATTCTTTGTTGTTCTCCAGCTTTTCCCGTATCAGATCACCAACTTTAGGTTGCCATCCAGTAGCAGGAATCAGCTCTGCTCCTTCAGTGGATGACGGCGAATGATCTCTAGCCAGTGTGTCATAGATCTTTTGTAGTTGCTGTAACATAGTAGAATGATTATCTACGTCAAATTTTGCGGCAGCCACCACAACGTCTAGACCATCAAGGTCTGGCACAAACATTTTAATTCCAAAGAGAATTTTGTATGGGGTCCGCCCACCCAGAGAGATCTTCTAGGGAGATTTATTAGTGCAAGTTGAACCCCATACAAATGAGTCAGCCAACCCTTGCCAGTAGAGCTAAGACGCTAGCTGTCAAAGATTGCTTTAAGTCACGCTCCACTATAAAATGGCCCTCAGGCCTGTATGGAAACGAAAACTGCACCAGTACCCCCAGAGACTTCATTGCATCCTTGTAAACCCTAGAGGCAAACACAGGACCTTGGTCAGAATGTAAGGCGCCACAGGCAAAAGTCCCTACAAAGACACGCTAATCTCTGAAGACATTTTAAGAGTTAGCACTGCGTTGCGGCCAAACCCAAAGGAATTACCAACAGCATGTCCTCCTACATGCTGATGGCCAAGAGTATGGATAACGTGTGTGAGTGGCAAACGTTCCTTACATTCGGCCACTTGGACCCAAAGTGTTTTATGCTTTATTGCGCTACCTTTATAGTCTCGATAATCATTCTGAGACCAAAAGAATAAATTGTCATTGAAAGCCTGCACACAGTAGTGGGAATCGCTCACAACACAAGTGTTCACATCAGGATCAGCAAATTCTAGAGCTAAAATTAAAGCACAGAGCTCTGCTAATTGAGCTGTACAGTATGAACTATGGAAGACTTAAATTCACCATTTACAATTGAACCAGCCACTATATAAGCCGCCGAATAAGCATGCTTTGACCCAACGGCTGGCTGAGCAGAAACGTTGGTACATATGATACATTTGTACTGATTCAGAGGAACCAAAGACAATGGAGGTGGATGAACACATAAAAATCCTGTGTCTACAAAGAGGGAATCAAAGATAAAATAGACATCAGCCAATGTCAAAGAACTTGCCCATTGTGTCCAAGGGGATGTAAAGCTTTAGAATTCGGAACACTCGCCTTTGTCACTGCTTCTAAACCAGGTACAGGGAGACCATAAGAATGTGTTTTCCCTGCGCCAGAGGGCGTTTCTTCAGAACCGCCACCTGGACTGCCGTAAGTATTTTCTCAATGTAGGAAAAACGCATCTCGGCCGATGTGTACAAGTGCGATTTGTAAGCAATGGGGACTGTCTCTCCCTAATTGAACGTCTAGTAAGTGAAACCTACTGTACCAGGCACTATCCTTATGTCCAAATTTGTGGAATTGTCACGAGTTAACAAGAAGTTAGTCGCTAGCAGATCCAACTGCAAAGACTGAAGAATCGTGGTATGTTCTGGAAGCCAGCTTGATGGCGAAAAAGAGGGTTGTATCAACGCGTAAAGCAGCTTGATACGCTGGGCATAATCAGGAATATATTTCCTCCCGAAATTCAAAAAACCCAGCAAAGATTGTAACTTCTTGAGAGTGAAGGAAATGTTCAATTGAGCACATTTCTCCTAAAAGTGAGGGGCTAACCCCCTACCTTCATTGTTGAGCTCGTAACCCAAGAAGAGTACCGCCAAATAGGCGATGTGGGACTTAGCAAAATTAAACATGTGCCCCAAGTCATCAAAAGATAAAATGATGCGATCCACAAGTAAAAGGTGCAGTATTAATTCGTCATCTGTCACATAAATGTAATTGACGTATGAGAATGCATCAGGGTCGATGTCGTGCAAAAGAGACACAACACAAGCAGAAAAAGCCCCAGGACATTCTTATAGCCCATAGGCAAATGTGTAAACCTTTTCTGATTGACGACCGCAGTAAATGCAGTCGTCAAGTCACGGCTTTCGGGAGCCACATTGAGACTATAAAATCCATTAGATATATCAAGTGTGGTGTAATATTTTTTTACGTACTATGTTACTTATCAACGCAGAGCTGTGGGTATTCTGTACCGCAAACGTACGAACATGACTATTCAAATTTCTGTAATCCAAAACTATGCGATATGAACCAGTCACACCCTGATATTCGAACTGGGTCAAAACTTCACTCACTGACACTTTTGCATCTCGCTTGATCAGATATTGTGCTTGTGGCATAGATCATAAAGGAATCTTATGTGCCGGTGAATCTTTATCCCAGCCCACCTGATTACGATACACAGCCGGCGCTAGGGCTAATGCCCATTCCGACGCATAAGCTTGTTTAGCCTCTTCTGAGACGTAACGGAAAAACTCGGGAGTATCACGTCCTCCCCCGGGAAGAAGCCGAAACGAATGGAGGTGTCCAAACCGCCTCCGCCAACAAAATATCATAAGAGGAGGTAAGGTTGTCTCAAAAGACTGTCTTAATTGTCTGTTTTATTTCACCTTCAATTTGGTGGACTGTATCATAAAGCCTATCAGGGGTCCAACTCGTGTATCTGCTGTTTCCACTGTAATGAAAGATTCAGTTGCTCTCACCTCCAGACAAGGATGGAGTGCCTCCCGCGCTATAGTAACTTCCGCCGCGCTGTTGAGGAGTTTCACCGCCCTTCCCCTTTGAGGCATACTTTGCTGTTAAAGCAGCAACTTTCTTCTTCTGAAATGGAGCACGATAAGGAAGTTGTCCCTCTGGTTTGGCTTTTAGATCAAAATGGCGTGGCAGATCACATTGTTGTCGAGTGGTCTCACCTTGTCTGCAATCCTGTCGCTCTCTGCCACTGAACTGTGGATCAAATGATTCCTGAAGGGAACAAGGAGAGAGCTGATCAGGAACCTAAAACCTCTCTGGTGTCTTCATTTTTGAGCGGTCATGCAAATCATGTCTACTTTCAGAAGCATCAGGTGTCGGTGAACCTGCACGCGATCCTTGCTTCTGCTGTTGCTGCCAATGATTTCTATTCCAAGCCTTTTTAGGAAAGACCGGACGCCCCTCCTTTTCAGGCTGGGGCTTAATCTGCGTATGAGTAACAGGTCTAATTCCCAGATTATTGCGCCCTAATGATTTATAAATGTTCCCAATAATCTTTGGCAATTCACGTTGTTTATACACGTCAGCCCCTAGGCGCTGACTCACCTGCAAGCTAACTGCTTCCCCCTTGATGTTAGCAAGAATCATGTCGGAGACAGTAGGGAAAACACCAACTAATCGCATCCCCAACTCCAGGGCAGCCTCTGCCCCATGTTCATCTTGAACCTTTTTAAGAGCCGTCGGAAGTACAGTCATGGAGGGAGTGCCAAAACACAATAAATAAACCGCTGCAAACACCTTCCTCCAAGTGGTGCAGTCAGCTAGATTGGGAAGAATTCCTTTAGGTAAACTCATTGTGAGGATCCTGTGTTTATCTACAGGAGAAGTATGTGGAAAAACCGCTTCGAGTTGCTCACATTTTTCGGCCAATCAGAAAGGTAAATTCTCCCTATTCTGAGGACGCTTCCCCATTACTGAATTAATCATGATAGGACTAATAACCACGCCACCACCAGGCCCTGGTTGCTGAGCTGCCCGAGCCGGTTCCGCTGGTATATTACAAGACATATATTGAATCACACTTCTGTGTATATGTATTAAAGAAGTGTGTTACATGCGTAGCTCTACGAATGTAACTCCAAGATCATTTGGATGAGCTGTAAATCCCGCCAAAACGGGCCATGTGGCTCCGTCGACCGACAAGGGGCCGAGACGGACCACCGAAACAGGATGAGGAAGGGCGCCATTATACCATATGGTATGCTGTCAAGCTGACAACTGAACTTCAAGTAAACGATATGGACGGGATACTTGTGGAACTGCACCATGTTCATATTCATGAAAGAAGTCATCGGCTCCATCAACAGCCAGAAATTTAACCCATGAGTAAAAAACTTCAAAGTGAAAAGCAGCGGGTGCCTCAACCACAAATGTAAAATCCGCTCCCACAACCAGGACACCATATTGAGTCAAATGAGCAACTACTGTGGGGCGGTTAGGCGCGGCAATGTTAATTGCCATTATAGACACTGGAAAATAAGGATGGAAAATGGTAGCGCAACACTGGGTCAAGAACAAACAATAGTAAACCTTTTTAAAATTCAAGCTTGAAAAACCTATAAAACTTCTAATATAGGAGGTAAACCCCGCACACCACGGACGTCTCCGAAACTAGTGAGAGGGTATTGTGGACAAGCACAAGCGCTACTCAGGGGTCTCGTGAATAAGTACCAGATCAAACGTTGGTGGCGCCATGTTGCAGGGATTCTGCACATACACCGAACTATGCGCAGGATTATGGGACCTCAGTGTATAGGGGCTAAGCCTTCCCACCACCTTACTACCACGAGCCCAAGATTGACTAGCTATAGTGTCTCATTCGCTCTCCCACACACTCACGAAGAAGCCAATGATTAGACATCCCAGAACACAACACTCCCGTATCTCTCAGGAATTGCAGTAACAAGACACACTTTTTCGCTCACACTCTCATACTTGTCCACAATAAGAACTGACCGAGACATGATTATAGTTTAAAATATTTATTTTAACTATTGTGCTCTAACATGCAGTATACGTGCCACAACAATGAGAAAAATGCATAACACTAATATAGTTAGCATTGCAGCTAGGCCATATATCATTAAGGTAGATGTCATCATATAAAGACAATGGAGATAGGACTATATTGCCTAACCTCCCTCCCCTTGGTAAGAATAAGAATTATTATATAATAGTGAATCTCTGGGTTTTGTCAGGAGACCCCATACCTTAGACTATAGATGGTATTTCTACATCATAGGTGCGTGTTGCTTTTCTCCCTGGAAAGGTCTCTCTCCAAGTGTGTGTTAGTATGTTTTGTCTAGGTGCTAGGGCCTGACAAGAACAGAATAACAAGGGGCGTTGTTTGTCGAACTTGCTCACAATGTTCAGACTAAATTCCAGGAACAGGCAGAGAACGAACACAGCAGACAGTTCTCATGTGAAAGGCATAAACAGAGTCTTGGAAAAATAAAGCCATGTAGTAATGTGCGGAAAAGCTACATCATGGCTGCAGGGCTCATGCTGACTTAGTGATGTTCTGTGGTTAGGCTTGGATCATCAACCTTGAACCATCTCTATAAATTGGAAGTTTTGCAGTTGTTTTAACTGCCTGATGTTTGACCCATTTTGATGGCAGTAGATTCAGGTTCAACTTGCTTACCCAACTCTACTTTGCGGGCATTTTGCACTTCAAGCCACTACTGTGCAGCTCCTCACCTCCTGAGACTGATTCAGCCCAAAACATCACATCAAATTCCAGTGTTAATCATCACTGGAGACTAGACTTACCAATGCCCCCTCGAGCATGGCCAGCGAGGACAACTACTATTTTCAATACGGCTTTAGCATTGATTCAGTGAATCTGCAGTTTTTTTCAATTTGCTCATTTTTGTGTTGTTGAATACATGACTAACAGTATCCTTTATTTCCTTTGGGAGACTTATTTTTGCTAATTATTAGTCCTTAAATCACAGACCTGATTTTGATTTTGCTCATTATTATTTATCTAAACTTGATTTGAATGTTGAAGTTCTTGGTCTCTTTTCACTACACTGTATTGAAATTTGTGACTTCCACTCTTTTGCTTTACCTTCGAGCATAGCCTTACTGTTCAAACCACACCAAAAGTGAGCGAAGGACATTTTAGTGGAAGACATATTTACCTTTGCTGACCGAAGTATGAGAAAAGCAAAGCAGACTGATTTCTGAACCCAGACCTCCTAGCTGAAAAGGTTTCCGTCTTAGGTGGAACCTGCACCGACTATAGCTGCATAAAGTGAAAACCATGAGGGGAGCTGTTGGTAGCTGTGCCCCTACAATTTGAGATTGCCACCCTCTCTCAAACAGTTGAAAGAGCTAAAGATTCACCCTGCACACATTCAGGTCTCAACAACTAAGACTGCCCGCTTGTATCATACAACACTCGCACTGTTATCTAAAACACTTTCCCTGTGCTGTGTACAAGCATTTTACATAAACAAGTTGTGTTGCACTTTGTGAACAGGCTGTCACCGCTTTTTGTATGTAAATAAGCTTCTCTGACCAGACACACCAGGCTCACATCTCTTCTATTGCTGATGATAATGTGAGCACTGTAACGTAATCACAAACAAGGGCTATATTCAGAAATAATAGGCTTCCAAGTCACAATGCTGTGGTTACGTAGTTCGTTTGTTTTCAATTTACGTTAAATTGCAGCAATTCTCTGGGTTACTTTCTTCTCAGTTTACCACTTTATATTGCTCTCCAGTTAAACATGTGATGTTTGACATAAGATATGTTGTTAGTGTTCCTAGACCATGTCACAATCCCTTTGTTCTCGATTTGTCAGCATGTCTTTTATCCACACGCTGGTCTAGGATGGGGCCTTCTCAAAGCAGAGGGTGCTGTGATAGGAATATATATATATATATATATATATATATTCACTGAAAAAACCATAGGTTTTACAGACGTTATAGTTAGGAATTAGCATTTAAAAAACCTTTGAAATTCACTAAAAAAACATAGATTTCAGGAACGTTATAGTTAGTTGGATATTTGACTCATATAAAACCATAGAAATTCCCCTGTTATTGACTCCTATAAAACCATAGAAATTGCCCCGTTATAGTTAGTTGAGCTAACTATAACTCGCGCCCCCGCAATGCACTGCTGATGACGTCACATATTACATCACTCATGACATGGTCAGTGACATCACTGATGACATCTCAAATGACATCACTCATGACATCATGCAGTGAATATGTGTTTCTGTAAAGTTTAAATATTTGTCATATATATCTATGCCAAGGTGTATTGAAGAATGAGTGGATTTACAAGTGCCTGAAGGGATTATTTAGTAGATGTGTGACTGACTGTATAAGTGAGTGATTGAACGTGTCTTACTGAATGCATAGGTTAGTGACTAAACTGTGTGAAAGTCTGTATTAGTCTCTCAGTTGGTGTGTAAGCAACTGCATGGGTTGATGAGTAGCTCCATGAGGGTCTATATGGGTTATCGATTTATTGTCTGAGTATCTGTATGGGTGCCTGAGTGTCTTTGTGGGTGGGTGGGGGGGGTGTGACTCTGTGCATAGATGGGTGTGTTGGTGAGTGAGTGAATGAATGTCTCAGTGGTATATGTGTGACTAACTACATATGTTTTAAGGCAGTATATGTGAGTGTTGGAGTATATAAATTACTATACGTGAGAGTAAGTTATTTGAAGAATGGATGTATAAATGAGTGTCTGCTTGTATCAGTGATTGTATAAGACAGTAAGTATGTGTTAGTATCTGCATAAATAAGTGATGTGGTGTGTGTATAAATAACGGAGTTGGTGTGTATAACTGTATACATGAGTAAATGGGTATGTGATTGATTCTTTGCATGACTGACTAGGTGTGTGAGTACTCTATGGATGAGTGGCGGAGTGTGACTATGTATAGGTGTATGAGTGCATATTATAGTACTGTATTGATGAGTAACTGCATGTATAAGTGAGTGGATGTGTGTGTAGACCTAGGAAATAGTCAGTGGTATGTAGTATCTGGCATTAATGTGTGTATGGTTTCAAAAATAGTAGTCTGTATTTTAGAGTGGGTGTATCAAAGTTTATATTAGGGCATCAGTGTGTGCATCAGATTATCACGTGAATGATGTAATCAGTGATGTCATCAGTGATGTCATTTGAGATGTCATCAGTGATGTCATCACTGATGTCACTGACCATGTTATGAGTGATGTAATATGTGACGTCATCAGCAGTGCATTGTGGGCGCGCGAGTTATAGTTAGCTCAACTAACTCTAACGGGGGAATTTCTATGGTTTTATATGAGTCAAATGTCCAACTAACTATAACGTCCCTGCAACCTATGGTTTTTTAGTGAATTTCAAAGGTTTTTTAAATGCTAATTTCTAACTATAACGCCTGTAAACCTATGGTTTTTTCAGTGAATTTCAAAGTTTTTTTAAATGTTAATTTCATATTTTAATATTTATAAAACCTATATTTTTTCTATTTTTTTTTATATTTTGGAACACTACTATCCTTTTTTTAACTTTAAAAATTATGTAATGTTTTATATCTTCAAAAGAAAATATGTATATCTTTTTTTTTGTTTGAGAAAACTGGAGTCCCATACCGGTAGTGTACCAAGCTCCATCAGCATGCGAATCCTATCCGCCATATTGCTAAACTCGTAAATGACGCGCATTTCGTATCGGACATGTTCATGGCACCGCGTCCCGCGTAACATCATATACGTATGAGGTAGCGCCAGCTGCTACTTTGGTATGCGACGGGTACGCAGTACCAAGCCACGCGTTACGTCATGTACGTATGGGGTTGCGCGCGTTGCTTATGCGACGAGTGCACGCTGCCAGGCCCTGTGTTACGTCATAGACATATGGTGTTGCGCCGGGTACGCCATTCCCTCATTTTTTTTGTATGTCTCAAAACTATATCTAAATAAGTTTAAAGTGTATATGAGAGCAAGCGATAATCTAAAATATTTTAAACATTTATATGTTTCTAACTGTAATAATTTATATTATGGTAAATATATTTTCTCAAAATCGCGTTGGGTGCGGCCTCCTTGCGCGCTCGGTGCACGATTGCCATGTGACCTTAAAAAGCATTTGATCGGTTCATATCATTTCCCATTGTAACAGTTGGAGGACCCCACCCATTTTAGTCATTCTCTCTACAGTGTTTGATGAGAGACACCTCTTCTGCTTAGTGAGCTTCTTTGAAAAGTTTTTTGATGTGCACACATATCTTATACTACACACAACATGCAACGATCATCTTGATCAATATTCATGGTCTGTACAGAAGCCGTCCAGGTGTGATGGCCATGCATCTGAATCGTTACATTAAAAAACAAATGTGTGTTACACGATGCCCCTGGTGTGTGTGTGTGCGCATTATTGTCCTGCCTTTCGGCCTGGGTATTGGTGGCTCGAAGGGCTATCATCAGACAGGGGCAGAGTGCACATCCTAGATCACATGTGAGAAACAGTAAAGAGTAATGTGTATATTTGTGTTGCAGTATGCTCTGTTGTCAGGCTTTACCAGTATAGTAGTGTGTCATAAGTGAGACTTTTAGATTCACGTTTGACATGCATTGCTTGACTGTAATGAGCATTATCACTGTGTATGACGTAGCCTCACTGCTGATCCTCCCTCCATCCGAGCACATTCACATGTGTGCCCTTCGCGATAGCAAAACTTTCAATAATACCGCACACCATTGACATGCGTGGCTGCGCATATTCACAAGCTTGACAACGACATGTGATGTTGGCCATTCAATGTTTTCGGACAGCATCTCATTACCAATAGTTGTCGCCCTCCCGGTACATGCTACATTAATGTAAATTGCGGATTGTGTGACATCAAAACTGCAACAGGGACACACACATAAGTACACTTCCTGGCCAGGCAGGATATGTACAACGCCCAGGTCCCCGGAAGAATTATTCACACCCCTACGCTGGCCTGGCGTACGCAAGCCCAGCCCACTTTGTGCACGTATAAATAGGATAACGACAACGACACATGTCCCAGTTCTTCCACACTGCCTCAGGTGATATGGCCGCATCCACCTTGCATATCACAATGCGCAATAAAAAAAAGGGATCCATGAGGTGTACACCATCCTCGCAATCAAAACTCCATTTGAATTGTGAACCCTGCTGGCTGTCGTGTTTGGACCCACAACAATAACAGCAGGTGAGCAGTGGGGCCTGGGTGCACAGGGACTGCAATTGAGCACGGTGCTGCGGGTAGGGGTGGGGTGGGGTGCATCAGCCTGGGTGCGCATGTGCAAACAAGCGATGTTGCCGTGCGTAATGATGTGATCTCTGACCTCATTCAGTCACATTTCTGTCTCAGTTTAAGGACCTGCTGGACGGTACTGTGGGCCTGAGCCAGCAGGCAGCGCTGCCCTACAGACACATGGCGTTGGCTTTTGGGGCACTGTAGTGAGTGACAGCAGGGGAGCACTGGGGCCTGGGTGCACAGGGGCTGCAATTGAGCGCTGTGCTGCGGGAGGGGTGGGGTGCATCAGCCTGGGTGCGCAGGTGCGAGCAAGCGATGTTGCCGTCCGTAATGATGTGATCTCTGACCTCATTCAGTCACATCTCTGTCTCATTTTAAGGACCTGCTGGACCGTACTGTAGGCCTGAGCAAGCGGGCAGCGCTGCCCTACAGACACGTGGCGTTGGCTTTTTGGGCACTGTAGTGAGCTGATTACTAAGTGTACATGCACACAGGCTTCCGACACTGCATTACACGCGCACATTATGCTTCTAGCATGCGCTTTGTTCCTTTGTATGTGAACATTGGCATAACATATTATTTAACCTTGCGTATTCTCGTACACTCCAACTCCTCTTTGAACCACGATTACCACGAACAGTTGGTAGATCGTACTTCAAGAAGGAAGGATGCACTCAACTGGTGTTCTCTATTAAGCTTGAAATAAACCTTCATTTACCTTGTCTTTTCCAGCATTATATTATTTTTCTCTTTTCAGACACTGAGTTAGTTGCACCAAAATGCGCGCAGCATGTGCTCAGCCCGTGATGATGCCCTGGGCATTCTGACGCCTTCCGTCGTGGTATCAAGACACCGTCCCAGACCGGAGACCTTCTGTGCCACCCTGAGAGAGGCACCCCGGAGTCGGAGCTCGCACCGGCACGTCGTTGGACACACCGGTGGTGGCAGGTGAGCAGTGAAGCCTCTGTGCGCAAGAGCTGCAATTGAGCACAGTGCGGGGGAAGGGGCTGGGGTACAGCAGCCTGGGTGCACAGGTGCAGGCAAGCGATGTTGCCGTAGATAATAATGTAATCTCTGGCCTCATTCATATCTCTGTTTCATCTTAAGGACTTGCTGGACCCCACTCTTTCTCGCGGACCCCAGTGTCCCAGACACACGGGTGACGAGAGGTGAACAGTGAGGGCTGGGTGCAGTAGGCCGACGCTCTGTCTCCTCCTCCCTCTGTTCTTTTGACCCTCCCCTTCTCCCTTCCACCCACTCGCTCTCTGTCCCATTCTCACTTTCTTCCTTTCATTCTGACTACCTTTCTTTTTCTCTTGGACATGGTACACATACTTATGTTTCTTTATTGTCTTGCAGGTTTTGTACGCTGCTTCCGGAGGAGTCCCACCCACTTATTTCATGTTATACTGTTGTTTATTCGAATAAAGTTGCGTTTCCATTTATTTGTGTTGTTTTAATAAAGGTTATTTTTTTTACCAATAAATAAGTGAGTGTATGGGTCTTCTTTTTCTGAAAACACTTGTCTGTAGTTTGTGAAAATCGGCGGTTGATAGGAGGTTATGAGGGAAAACATTTGTAATTTTGCGGTGCACCTACCAAATATAAACCAACAGACTATTACATAAATGAAGCCTGAGTAATTCTACAACTGCAAGGGTTCTATGAGTGTATCACTTTATAACACCATGAGTACTGCCCGTGTGATTACAGAACAAATAAGGCACTGTCTAGGGCCACCGAGGCTTCAAGGACTGAATAAAGCCCCGGAGGTTGCCCATCCCCGGACTTGAGTTGGCCTCGAAGCCCCCTGAACAATTAGTAAACAATACCCGAGAGGTGGCGATTCCTTAGGCTGTGAAACGTCTCTGTGCCCTCCCGCACCTTATTTACATGTGAGATTAAGGTTCCCAGTGCTGCAGAGACCCCGCAATATAATAATAGGATTGGCCCCGGAACAATACCCACCAGGGGGCTCATTTAAATGAACGGGTTAGACGCCAAAGTTATAGGCAAAATAAAAAATGCTCTTCCTATGGAAACTTGGTCCTAACTATAACCACCTACTGGCGACTGCCAGTAGGTAGATATAGTTAGGACCTATTTTCCATAGGAAATCCGCAACATCTTATTTGGAATAACTTTGGTGCCGATATGACGAATCTTCGCGAAATTGTCAAAACCTTTGGCCAGCTCCGGTCCGCTCCTATCCTGAAAGTTTCACGGTGATTCATCAAGCGGGGGCCGAGAAAAAAGGGGGGTCCCAAAACACGTTTTCCCCATGCAATTTCCCATAGGACCTTTAGCCGCAGCTACAGCCCGAACTGCTGAATGAAATTACACCAAATTTGGCAAAGAGGTAGTCCTTAGTTCAGACTCGTGCCTTTTGCTTAAATGGTGCACATCCGTTCAGTCGTTCCTGAGAAAATGACATTTAAAAGTACATATGGATCTATGGCCTCGGAGGGTTCGCGTACCCTAAGCGCAGCCTAAGCACACCCTGCTGTGCATGAGCTGTATTCTAATTGGCTGTCAACACTCCAAATCAAGAAGTGTTGGCAGCCATCTTGTGCCTCACCGAGGCACAAAAAATCAGCAAAAGAAACGCGATAAACGCAAAAAGGGGGCAGGGTAGAAACACCCTGACCCCCTAGGCCTGCTCAGGGGGTCCCACAAGGACCCCAAGATCCCAAAAAAGCATTTAAAAAAAAAAAAAAAGGCGAGATTCGCGCACCCAGTGCGAATTTCGGCCAAAACATTTTTAAAAAATGAAGCGCGGGCTTCCACGCTTCTTTGGTAATTGGCCCCCGGTGGATGGGGTCCCAGGGGCTAGTAGTGGCTCAGGAGGGGGGCCGCATGGCCCCCCTCCTAAAAAGAAAAGAAAATTAAATGGCCCCGGTGGATGGGGTCCCCGGGGTCATGAGTGGCCACAGGAGGGGGGCAAGGCAGCCCCCCTCCAAAATAAATTTTTTTTAAAAAAAGGGCCATGCCCCGGGGGATGGGGTCCCCAGGGCCAATAAATTAGAACAAGAAAGGGGGCTACACAGCCCCCCTTCTTAAAATAAATAAATAAACGGGATCGGGCCGGAGGCCACGCCCCCTCCTTGCACAACTCTGCAAACACGCCCCCTGGCGCGTTTGCAGAGGGGGAACTAATTCCCCTTGAATACTGGGGGTCCCCGGGGGCCAACTAGCCCACCAGGAACCTCCAGTATGCGCCAGGGGGCTGCGTTGCAGAGAGGTGTAATGAGGCCACGCCCCTTTTTACACCTCTCTGCAACGCAGCTCCGTGGTGCTTAATGTAGGTACCTGGTGGGCTAGTTGGCCGCCAGGGGACCTCAGGATTCAAGGGGACTTAATCCCCCAACTTAATACGCGCCATGGGGTGTGTTTGCACAGTGTTGAAGGTAGGGGGCGGGGCCTGAGGTGATATGTGTGCAAACACGCCCTGTGGCGCGTTTTAAGTTGGGGAATTCACTCCTCTTCAATCCAGAAGTCCCCTAGGGGCCAACTAGCCCACCAGGTACCTCCACTAAGTGCCACGGAGCTGCGTTGCAGAGTGTTGTAAAAAGGGGCATGGTCTCTGAACACCTCTCTGCAACGCAGCTCCCTGGCGCATACTGGAGGTACCTGGTGGGCTAGTTGGCCCCCAGGGGACCGCAGGATTAAGAGGAATTAATTCCCCAACTTAAAATCAGGATTGAAGAGGAATTAATTCCCCAACTTAAAACGCGCCACAGGGCGTGTTTGCACACGTCACCTCAGGCCCCGCCCCCTTCCTTCACCATTGTACAAATATTCCTCTAAAATCAGCCGAACAACGAATTCCGATTTACTCACCTGTTATCAGGAGAGAACCCAGTGCTGCATCTTTTAGCCCAGCACTGACCATGAAAAGTAATTCTAAGCGTACTTAACAGTAACTTGTATTTCCTTCCATGGGAATCCATTGTGTGGTTTTCAGCAGAAAAGTTTCTAAGTGTCGATTTTTGAAACGTACAAATATTCCTCTAAAATCTGCCGAACTACGAATTCCGATTTACTCACCTGTTATCAGGAGAGAACACAGTGCTGCATCTTTTAGCCCAGCACTGACCCTGAAAAGTAATTCTAAGCGTACTTACCAGTAACTTGTACTTCCTTCCATATGAATCCATTGTGTGGTTTTCAGCAGAAAAGTTTCAAAGTGTCTATATTCACAAACTAAAAATATTCCTAAAAAATCGTCTGTATGAATTAAACACATTCTTTCGACTGTTTACAGGAGATGCACCAGTGCTGGATCCAGGATCCACCACTGAGTAAGAAAAACTAACAATAACACTACTTACCTGCTAAGTGAATTTTCTGACATACGATAACATTGGTGATTCTATGTGAAAATATTTCTGTGTCAACTTTTAAAATACAATAATATTCCTTAAAAATCACTACTGTAACCAAAACGCTTTTACTCAACTGTTTACAGGAGATGTCCAAGGACTCAATCTAGGATCCAGTCCTGTGGTTAGCAAAGTAATCCATAAAGTAACTAATTGCATTTGACTAGAAATTCACATTGAGCTCAATGTTGCATTGTGTTTGAAATTGTGTTGCCCATTGCAACAACTCTAACTACTGTACTTAAACTTCTATTGCCTATTTGCAAAGTATTTAAGTAATTCATTCTGAGAAAGTATATTTTGTATTGTAATGAATAATGTAATTATAATGTAATTAAAAAAATAAAATATCTAAAATTAAATAGTTTAAAAAATGTAGTAAATCAGTATAAAAAGAATCAGTATAACAATTAATAGATTAAAAATTGTCATTTACAAAACCTTTGAAATTCACTGAAAAAAACATAGGTTTCAGACCTGATATAGTTAGGAAATAGCATTTAAAAAACCTTTGAAATTCACTGAAAAAAACATAGGTTTCAGGCTTGATATAATTAGGAATTAGCATTTAAAAAACCTTTGAAATTCACTGAAAAAACCATAGGTTTCAGGCCTGATATAGTTAGGAATTAGCATTTAAAAAAACCTTAGAAATTCACTGAAAAAACCATAGATTTTAGGGGAGCTATAGTTAGCTGGACATTTCACTAGTACAAAACCATTGAAATTCCTCCAATATAGTTAGTTGTACTAACTACATCTCGCGCGCCCGCAATCCACTGCTGATGATGTCACATATTACATCATTCATGACATGGTCAGTGACATCACTGATGACATCTCAAATGACATCACTGATGACATCATCCACGTGACAATCAGATACACCTCATCATACACTAGTATAACCTTTCATCACTCACTGTAAAATACAGAGTACCATATTTGAAACCATTGACACACCAATACAAGTTTCTAAACACCCACTCGGGGATTCCTAGATCTATACACACATCTAATCACTTACCTATAGATTCACTCATACATGCTGTCAATGATCAATAGAACACTATTAAATATACTTATATACCTATATCGTCATTACACACCAGCACACATCCTAATCACTTATGAAGTCATCCTACTCACTTATGCAAACAATGGATCATACTTACTTTTACTTAGCTACACACTTATACAAACACCACTTCATCCATTCATATAGATAGTAACTCATACTTAGTGTGTTTTAAAATCACTATTACAGGTATACAGTTATCCATACAGTCACTCATACAATCACTGAGTCTTATGTATACATATTTATATACAACAACTGACACATACACTGGCTTTTATTTTTCTAGTTTGTTGGATATGTACCATTGGGACATATATTTGCTCATCACCACAACCATAAAGATATTCACTCACCCAAACAACTGTTATAACATGTAGTTTTAACTTCATATAGCTACTGAATCAACGATTCACACATCTTTGGGCTGTCACCCCCCCCCCCACCAAACCACACACACACATTCACTCTCCCACACAAATACTCAGTTAACTAATCAATAACTAATATAGACTTTCACGTAGCTAGTAACCAACTGGTGCAGCAGTTTCCACAACAACTGACAAAGTCATACAGATATTCACACAGTTTAGTCACTATCCAATATATTTAGTGAGACACTATAAATTAGTCAAGTAAACAGTCAATCACACTGCTACTAAATCCTCCATCCAGATATTTATATTTATATATCCACTCATTCTTCAATGCAAATTGCTATATATATATAATACATATTTAAATAACAAACCAAACCACATTCACTGGATGATGTTATCAGTGATGTCATTTGAGATGTCATCAGTGATGTCACTGACCATGTCATGAATGATGTAATATGTGACATCATCAGCAGGGGATTGTGGGCGCGCGAGATGTAGTTAGTACAACTAGCTACATCAGAGGAATTTCAATGGTTTTGTACGAGTGAAATGTCCAGCTAACTATAACACCCCTAAAACCTATGGTTTTTTCAGTGAATTTCTAAGGTTTTTTAAATGCTAATTCCTAACTATATCAGGCCTGAAACCTATGTTTTTTTCAGTGAATATATATATATATTACCTACTGGCGGTCACCAGTAGTTAGTTATAGTTAGGACCAAGTTTCCATAGGAAGAGCATTTTTTGTTTTGCTTATAACTTTGGCGTCGTTTAATGAATCTTCATGAAATTTTCCAAAATAATTCTTTGTTCATATCAGCTCCTATGTTGAAATTACCCCAAATTTGGCAGGGAGAAGGGTCTTGGTCTAGAAAGCACGCTTTTGTTTATTTGGTGTAAATCCGTTCAGTAGTTTTGGAGAAATATCTAAATTTACTATAGATATTTGGGAATTCTGCCTTCTGATTGGCTGAGGCGTTACGAGCACAAGCTTGCTGCTTATTGGCTGCGAGCGGTGTGAGCGGTTGCAACTAGGAAGTGTTGGCAGCCAAGAGGAGGTTAGGAGCGCTGTGAGGTCTGTGGGGTGGTTAGGGTGTGCTACGCAGGGAGTGTGAAGCGATGTATTCACCCCTACCGGTGTGAAAGTGTTGTTTTGCCCAGAGTGAGATGGTGCTGAGGTGAGGTGCCGGTACACTCGGGATGAAACCGTGAGCTTATTGCTGTAAACTGATGTGCTCTGGGCGCTGTAGGATACTGGCCGCTGTAGCATAGCTGTGCAAGTGGTGTTAGTATGGGTTTAGAGTATTGCGGTGTGAGCTCTGTGGGGTGGTTAGGGTGTGCTATACAGGGAGTGTGAAGTGAAGTATTCACCCCAATTGACCCTTGACCCTGATTAGGCAGGTCACTCCCCACGCCGCAACAGCACCACCTGTTGTGCCCCTGCTGCAGCTTGCTGCCGCTACTCTGACCGCGAGTTCGAGGCCCTCCTCCACCCGCAGGCTACCACCTGTGCCTCATCCCTAGTGGCCAGTGGTAGGCCATAGGTTTTGTCTCTTACTTGTATCTGCGCTGTATTTTGTTTTAGTGTTTTCTGCTTGTTCTGTTTATTTTCACTGTATTTGGTAATTTGTTCCTGTGATCGTTTATTCTTCCCCTTCTTCTGTGCCTTGTTTTGCCTTCTGTTTCCCTTCACCGTTCTCCCCTCCCATTTTCCCGCCTGTGCATCCCCTGTTGCCCTGCCCCCCGCTCGCCCACTCATCAGCTCCCCCCTCCCAGGTGCTCACAGAAGACCAGCTAACCACCGCCCTTGCCCGGAGTCCACCCGCTGACCCCACCGACCCCGACACCGCCACCCGCAACCTCAGACGTGGATCGACGACTGCGCCAACACCCTCACCCCGTTCAAGAAACCCTCCAACAGTCACACCAGCAAGAAAGCCAGCTGGTTCACTGAAGACCTCCAGGCCTCCAAGCAAACCTGCCGAAAGCTGGAGAAGAACTGGCTCCATGAACAAACACCGGACAGCTATGCATCTCACAAGAACGCCACCCGTAGACACCATCACCTCATCAGATCCGCCAAAAGGGCCTCCTTCAAAGACCGCCTAGACAACAATGCACACAACAGCAAAGAGCTCTTCAACATCGTGAAGGAACTCTCCAACCCCAGCTCCAACACCGACATCCCACCTTCGCAAGACCTGTGCGACTCACTGGTCACCTTCTTCTATCGCAAGATCGCAGACATCCACGACAGCTTCAACACCACGACCACCCCAACAACGACTGAGACCTCCACCTCCATGACCACCGTCCGCACCAACCGCCTGCTCTCCTGGGCCAACATCAACGATGACGACACCATCAAGATCATGAACACCATCCACTCCGGATCTCCATCAGACCCTTGCCCACACCACATCTTCAACAAAGCCAGGTGTAATGATAGTCAGGATCCGCTTAGGTGATAAAATGGTGGTTTATTCAATGGTACAGCGAGATCCATAAAGCAGCACCAACCGTTTCATCCTTGTCTCTTCTCCACTTGGAATGAGTGATGCAGCATACCATCATCACACCATTTCATGACATGGAGAAGATTTCACAGTGCATCAACAATTCCACCAGTACCAATCATAAGACATCCCCTTCCCACCCAATGAAAAGAATGCAAAAGACCTTAAAAACTTATTCCAATGAAAGCTAAAACAACCTCTAAAGGAACAACAAATAAGAAAACAGCATCAAATGAAAATAAAAAATAAATGTAAGCATTGGTGTAGTACCCAACTAAAAATAACATTAGTACAATACATAGTCCTTCATCTGCTTAAGTAAGCATTAGTATTGTACCAAATTAAAAGTAACATTAGTACAATACATAGTCCTTCATCTTAACAGGCACCCTCCTACACCTGGAGGGATACTGATCAGATTCCCTTCCAACCACAATATCCTCCCCTTCTGAATGATTACCACCCGTCATGGAAGGATCAGAACTCTCCACATTCTGGAAACCACCAGTGTGCCTGACCAACCTAGACATACTCCACCAGCAGCCCGTATTAACCTTTACCACATTCTTCTTGATGGCTACAATGGTAAAGGGACCCAAAAAACCCGTTCTACCTTTGAAAGTATGTCTAGGGTTCTTCACCAGCACATGGTCTCCAACACACCATTTCTTGTACCTAACATTCATTCTGGAATCATAACTAGACTTGTACTTGTCCTGATAATCAGAAATCCTAGCTCTTCTAGTTTCAGCAGACATCTCCTTTCCCAAACTAGAAGGTAGCCAACTAGGATTTAATTTGGAAGAAGCTTTCCTCCCTCTCAAAACTTCAAAAGGAGACTTTAAAGTAACAGCATTAGGTGTGGTGCGATGAGCCCACGAAGTATCTCTCAAAACAGTGCTAAAAGGTATCTTTGATTCAAGAGCCCGTTGAGCACAACCCTTGACCACCCTGTTCATCCTCTCAGCTAATCCATTGGCCTGAGGCGAATATAAGGCTGTCTTTTGATGGATAATGTTAAAGTCTTTAAGAAAGCTGCACATTTCATGGGAAACGAACTGCACTCCATTATCAGTGACTAAAAACCTAGGAACCCCTTCAGACACAAAAACATCCTTAAGGAAGTCTATTACCGTCCTAGTATTGGCCACTGATACACATTTGGTAACTACCCACTTAGAGGTGTAGAACATAAGGACCAGAACAAACCTTTCAAAAGAAGGTAAAAGCTCAAACGGCCCAACAATGTCCAGACCTAATTTCGACCACACTTTGTCAGGAACCTCAACAGGGGACAGAGGAGCATTGCTAGGAATGTGAGACTTGTCATTGGAAGCACAAGACGTACAATTTTTAACCACTCCTTCAATCATCCGATCCATACCAGGCCACCAGTATTTCTCCCTCACCCGGGCTTTCGTCAGACTTCTGCCCAAATGTCCCTCATGAGCAAGGTTGATTATTTTGTCTCTGAACACACAAGGAGGAACCACTCTATCACCTCTCATGAAGTTATCACAACAAAACGACAACTCTTCCCTCACAGCCCAATAGGATTTCAGATCTTGATCCAAATCCCTGTAATCAGGCCATCCATGACTCACCCACCTTTTAAGACAAACAAATTCTTTGTCGCTACTTACACCCTCCAACCATTCTTCAGATGAAAAAGCAGGCTCAGCAACCCATGATATACACTCCACTTCACTGCAATCTGTGGATTGGCCAACTGGCAGACGAGAGAGGCAATCCGCAGATTTGTTGTTCATACCAGGAATATACCGAACAACAAAGTTGAATTCCTGTAGACCTTCACTCCAGCGTTTGAGCCTCGGTGTAATGTTCTCATTATGTCTGCATGAAACTTGCACCAATGGACGATGATCCGTTCGGACCACAAAAGGAATTCCCCAAAGGTAAAACCTGAAATGTTGGACAGCCCAGAACACACTCAAAGCTTCCCTCTCAATACACAAATAGTTGGCTTCTGCATCCTTAAGAGCTCTAGAGGCAAAAGCAATTGCCCTATCCTCCCCATCCACAACCTGTGATAGCACAGCCCCTAAACCTTTAAGACTGGCATCAGTTGTTAGGATAGTCTTGCGATTAACATCGAAATGTCCTAGGGTAGGCATTTTACCTATTCCAGCTTTTATACAATCAAAAGCTTTTTGACACTCATCAGACCAGGTAAACTGTGTCCCCTTTTTAGGCAGAACTCTGATTGGCTCAGCAACACTTGCAAACCCATGTATAAATTTGGAATAAAACTCAGCGAGTCCCAAAAACGACCTCACCTGGTCCTTGTCTTGAGGAACAGGAGCTTTCACTACACGCTCTGCTAGTTCCAACTTCGGTTGTATGCCCTTCCCAGAGATTACATGACCCAAATATGTTACTGAACTTACTCCTACACGGCACTTTTGTCTCTTAACTGTGAGCCCCGCATCCCTCAGTTTCTCCAACACTGCGTAAAAGGTTGTACAATGTTCTCTCTCATCTTTCCCATATATCAAGATATCATCTTGAAAGAACATTACATTAAGTATTTTCCCCAACACCATCTTCATGACCCTCTGGAAGCATGCCGCAGCAGACGCCAACCCAAAGGGCATCCGCAAAAAACGGTAAGCTCCCATAGGTGTTACAAAAGATGTGAGATGTCTTGAGTCCTTATGCAATACAACTTGATGGTAGGTCGAGGATAGATCCAATACGCTAAATATTTTAGCCCCAGAAAGAACACTAAGAGACTCGGCTATATTGGGCAAGGGCTGGCGATCCACCCAAATCCATTCGTTCAACCCTCTCAAGTCCACACACATTCTGACACTTGCCCCCCCATCCTTAGGGGCAAGAACAATGGGGGCAAGCCACTCCGAGGCTTCAATCTCCTCAATAACTCCTAAATTAAGCAATCTCTGTAACTCAACCTTAAGTGGTTCAACCATCATGTTTGGTACCCTCCTTACCTTGTGCACACAAGGGATAGCTTTCTCTTTAAGGACAATGCGATGTTCAAACCCCTTAAGACAACCCAGGGTATCCGAAAATACTTCGGGGAACTTCTCAAAGCATTCACAGCTTGAATCCCAAGAATCCACCAACATAACTTGATTTTCAGGATCTTTACCACAAGGGTTAAGCATGATGCCAAGGTCACGTTGATGCCTCCACCCAAGCAGATTGTCACCTCTTTCAGCCACATAAACCTTGCCCATGGTACATCTGTCTTTAAACTGGATAGATGCTTGAACATAACCTAGGACATTGATCTTGGAACCCCCATAGCTGACAGGATTGATATCTGGCCTTGACAAAATCACATTGTCAAGACCTACACACTCATCCCACTGCTTATTACCAATCATGGTAAAAGGTGAACCCGAATCAGCCAAAACAGAAAAATCAAACCCATCAACCCTAATTTTACACTCGGGCATAGTTATGCTGTCAGCATCTATTTTCCCATCATCCGCTCTAACACTCAAAAGAATGGTGCGTACTACTTCCACATTTTTCTGAGGGTTACGAGCTTTGTCAGAAGCTCTGCAGACTCTAGCGTAATGCCCCTTAACACCACACTTGTTACACACCGCCTCCCTAGCAAAACAATGTGGGTAATTAGAGAAGTGTGAAAAACTTCCACACCTCATGCATTTAGGTTTAGTAACAGTAGATGTAGCCTTGTCAGGAGGAGAACTACTACTCCCACCAACAGAATGACTGTCACGTTCCACCCTGCTTTGAGTGCCCCTCGAAGAAACACGCACGCGCGTGACCTTTTCAACAGTCTTGCCATTATTAGGACCAGAAATCTTCGCCAAACTGTTGCAAGTCTCGACGTTATCGTCCTCTTCTATGGCATGCACCTCATTAGGTTTCTGACTTTTTTCTTCTTTGTTCTTCCTAATCACTTTAACCCACTTAGAAGTGTTTTCCATCCCCTCCACAATGGCTACAGCTTCAATCAAAGAGGGATTTTTCGATAGAAGTTTCTCCTGGACTCGAACGCTGTTAGTGCACCTCACTAATTGGTCTCTTACTAGCGAATCCGAGAGATCACCAAACTCACGTGCGTGCGAGAGTTTTCAAGGCTGCCACATAGCTGCCTACACGCTCTACTGGACCCTGGATCCTAGTGAAAAATGTATGTCTCTCCAGAACCACATTGATACGGGGACAAAAATACTTTTCCAACATAATCCGAGACATCTTATATACATCACTAGGAGAACCATCACCATTACCCACTGGAATGATGTCCATGCTGTCGTAAGTATTTATTCCCTCTACGCCCAGGTTATGAAGAGGGATAGCTTGTTTCCTGACAGCCGAAAACTTCTCCCCACCAATGGCCACAATGTAGGAGTCAAAAAGGTTTTCCCACCTCTTCCAGGGAAGAATGGGATCACCCTCTTCTGACAAAAAAGGCGGTGGCTGTGACATGCTAGAAGACGAGGCTAACGCCATTTTTTCTTTTTTTTTTTTTTAAAGTAGGAACACTGGAAACAGTCAGAATAAATTTGTTATGGAAAAATAATGTGCACTTATTCTCTACAACACCCCATTTATAAGCATAACTGCTGGAAATGTTCCTTGTTTATATGCCAACTGTCAATATAGATACACAAAAGTTCATTGTTGTCATACTCCAGCAATGTTTCACTACGCGTGTACTTTTGCTTAAAGTTTTATTGAACGCTTCGTTCGTATCTCCGTTTGTGGCGTTGCCAGGGTAACACTCGACACTGTGGTGTTACAGAATGACGAATTGCGCAGGAGCGTTGGGGCGTTGCTAGGGTAACACTCGATACTGTGAAGCTACGAGATGACGAGGCACGCAGGAACGTGCGTACCAAGACGTGCGTTCCAGCCGACAGAACAAGAGCCAGCACGCGAAGACCGGCGCGTGGAGATAACGGTACTTTCTTTCTTCTTCTTTAAACGTAAAATACCCCAAAATTGTCTAGCAAACTCACAGAAAGTGGTGCGATCCTCCTCTGCCGACCATGAGTCTCTGCCACTCCGATTCCGACAGAACTCAATAAGAGACGTTAGAAATCCAATCCTGAAATTCCGTCACTGTAGGGGAATTGGTGCTTCGCCGTGCTACCTGTCCCCAATCAGGCATAGTCTACTCGTCGCCAGTGTAATGATAGTCAGGATCCGCTTAGATGATAAAATGGTGGTTTATTCAATAGTACAGCGAGATCCATAAAGCAGCACCAACCGTTTCATCCTTGTCTCTTCTCCACTTGGAATGAGTGATGCATCATACCATCATTACACCATTCCATGACATGGAGAAGATTCCACAGTGCATCAACAATTCCACCAGTACCAATCATAACACCAGCACCACCATCGCACCCCATCTCTGGAAAGCCATCAACATCTCCTTTGAGACCTTCCCGGAGAGCTGGAAGCACTCCGAGATCAACGCTTTACTCAAGAAACCGAAGGCGGACCCCAAGGACCTCAAGAACTTCCGGCCCATCTCCCTGCTCCCGTTCCCGACGAAGGTCATCGAGAAGACCGTCAACAAACAACTGACCCGCTACCTCGAGGAGAACAGCATCCTGGATCCATCCCAGTCCGGGTTCTGCAGCAACCACAGCACCGAAACTGCCCTCATCACCGCCACCGATGACATCTGGACCCTGCTAGACAATGGAGAAACCGCGGCCCTCATCCTCCTGGACCTGTCAGCTGCCTTCGACACAGTCTGCCACCACATACTATGAACACGCCTCCACGACGCCGGGATCCAAGAGAAGGCCCTGGACTGGACCACCTCCTTCCTCTCTGGCAGAACACAGAGCGTCCGCCTCCCCCCCTTCCACTCCGAAGCCACCAAGATCATCTGCGGCGTACCCCAGGGCTCATCCCTCAGCCCAAAGCTGTTCAACATCTACATGGCACCGCTCGCCCACGTCGCCCGACTGCACGACCTCAACATCATCTCATACGCCGATGACACCCAGCTGATCCTCTCCCTCACCAAGGACCACCAAAACCAACCTCCACGAAGGAATGAAGGCTGTCGACGAATGGATGAGGAACAGCCGACTGAAGTTGAACTCGGACAAGACGGAGGTCCTCATCCTCGGATCCACCCCTTCCGCTTGGAACAACTCCTTGTGGCCGACAGCACTGGGAACCGCTCCAACACCCACCCACCACGCACGCAACCTAGGGGTCATCCTCGACTCCACCCTCTCCATGACTAAGCAGGCCAACGCCGTCTCTTCCTCCTGCTTCAACACCCTCTGCATACGCCGCAAGATCTACAAGTGGATCCCCACCGAAACGAGAAGCATGGTCACCCAGGCCCTCGTCAGCAGCAGGTTGGACTACAGAAACGCCCTCTACGCAGGAGCCTCGGCCAAATTCCTGAAACGGCTTCAACGCATCCAGAACGCCTCTGCATGCCTGATCCTCGACATCCCTTGCCGCAGCCACATCACACCCCACCTGAGAGACCTGCACTGGCTCCCTGTCAACAAGAAGATAACCTTCAAGCTCCTCACCCACACACACAAGGCACTCGACAACACCGGACCAGCGTACCTCAACAGACGACTCAGCTTCTACACCCCCACCCACCAGCTCCGCTCCGCCGACCTCACCCTCGCCACAGTCCCCCGCATCTGTAGAGCGACCTCCGGTGGCAGATCGTTCTCCCACCTCGCCGCCAAGACCTGGAACACCCTCCCCATCCACCTACGGCAGACCCAAGACCTACTGACCTTCAGAAGACTCCTCAAGACCTGGCTTTTCGAGCAGTAGCAGCTTTCCCCAGCGCCTTGAGACCCTCACGGGTAAGTAGTGCGCTTTACAAATGCTATGATTGATTGATTGATTGAAAGTGCTGTTTTGACCAGAGTGAGATGGTGCTGAGGTGAGGTGCCAGTACACTCGGGAATGAAACCGTCAGCTGATTGCTGTAAACTGATGTGCGCTGGGCGCTGTAGCATAGCTGTGCAAGTGGTGTTAGTATGGGTTTAGACTATAGCGGGAGTGAGAAGCAAACTACTCACCCTCACTCGACTCAAATGGAGTGTTTTAGCAAGCAGGAATAAAGAAATAATCGTGAAGAATATAATGCAGAATGTTGCAATGTCACAGAAGACAAATGGTGAAATCAGGTGTGTTTAAGAAAGTGGCTGTGTGGGATAAAGCGATGGAGTCTGCAAGTTATATAAAAAGTGTCTTTATTTAAGTGCCATAAATGGACCCGCTGGTGCAAGAGCTAAGGCATCCAGCTGAGGCAAACTCCAACCGCTTCTGCTGTATTCAAAGCTAAGCGTCTGCATCAGTCAATTCCACATTACATTTTACAATTCCATGTGACATAAACAATACCTATTAGACATGAATGACTGTAAATTGTAGAATGAAAATAAAGGTAGTATACGATTACCACACTGTGCCAACCAGTTCCTAAACAATGCCGTGTTTTTTGATCTTGATCGCCAGTTGTGAGCAGAGGCTGAGGATGAGCTAATTTGTGTGAAAGGTCTTCGTGGATAAGAGGCAGGCAGAGAGACGTGTGTACAAAGCATAGATATGGTTTCAAAATGGATGTCGGGTTTAGGCTAATTTAGCAAGTAAATAGCGTATTTGAATAGGCCATACATCATCCATCCCTGGTTAGTGTGGAGAAGTAAGGGCCAATAATGAAAACAGAGTTCAAATGCCTAAGCATACTTAGAAATGTATTATATGAAAATAGTTCAATTGAAGTGTATTAAAAAATGTAATAGGAAAAAGTAAAAAAAGTTGGAAAAAATCAATCCAAGAATAAAGTGAATTTCTTACAAGTCTTGGAGATTGCAGTCCGAAAGTTCTTCAGCGGCTTGAGATGCGTAATGTTCCAAAAGGCGATTGTTGCCATCGTGTGAGAAAAGCGAAGCAATCCAATTCATATCCTTGAAGGGACAGTAATGTTCCTCGAATGTTGGAGCGGCAATTTGAATTGGCAGGTAATCTGCGATGTTGTCAAAGGTCGTATGTTGCAGGAGATCTTTCACGGCTGCGCAGAAATACCATTTCGCCAGGATACCTTTTTGCTTTGCATCCGCCATTGCTCCACTGCCTGAACAATCAAGTTCATGGTTTTCAAGATACTTCATTACCTGCTGGATATCGCGAGCATTTGCTGGGATGTTGGCAAGTCATAGATCCATTCGCCAGTCGATTGGGCAAGTTTTGCAATAAAAAGAGGGTTGCACGCAGATTGTATATGTGTAAATAAATGTCATGTTGTAGCTGGCTCCGATAATAGATAGAGGCAGGCAGCCGAAAAGTTGTTCCATTTTTTCACGGACATGCTTGTTACCACAGGGAGCGTAGCCATTTTTACCGAGCTAAAATAGTAGTAGGATGGCCGCAAACAGAGCGAGAATTATGGGCACTGTTGCTGTTATTCCAGAGATGATCGAATGAATGAAGTCTGGTATTAGACTAAAAACAGTTTGAAAGCCTGTGAGAAGGCCGGAGGAGACAATGTTAAAAAAGTGTGCCAGACCTTAAATGTCAGATGTGTTGAAAATTGTGTAAAAATTCACAAAGTGTAATGGGATGTTCATATTTAAAAGGGAGTGTATTTTACTTGAAGTTCGTGCTATCTGCAGTATATAAATTACTTTTGGAGAAGTGAGGGACAATTCTGTTTGAAACAAAAGCGCTTTCAGTTTGCTCCATTTAATAAAATCTGTTTTCAAAGAAAGGTATTGAAGGCCAAGTTGAAATTTGGGAGTTACTTTGTGTGGTTGGGAATAGAGATTGCCAGAGGAAGTTATCCGGTTTGAAACAGTAAGGACATACGGTATGCCAGTGCACATTGCGTAGCAGTCCATGTTATTAAGAACCAGATAACTGCCGTTAGAAAGCTGTGTGAATGTTGGTCTGATTGTGGGAGTTGGCGTGCTTTTAAGAAAGCACGCAAGATTGGGGCCTGTACGCTTAGAAGTGTCGTGCAGTTGGATATTCTTGCATAGTAATGAATGATTGCCATTGTGGTCCCACTTTTCACCTGTGAGAAAAACTTTGGTATCCTCTTTAAGACAGAAATATGTAAATGGGAGAAACCACTGCTTGTGAATAAACACACTACCTTATATAATCACATACAACATGACAAACAACATGTACACCTAGCAGACACAACGACACTACGTACTGTGGGAACCGTGGCTAGCCATGTACACAAACCAAACATGGCATGGCACCCCTGCCACACAATGCAGAATGCGGGGAGAGATGGGTGCAAAGTATGTGCGAAGGTGGCAAGTGGTTCTCGATTATAAACGTATACAATGCAAAGTGTTGAGGGGATGTGCGTATGCAGAGCACAGACATGTACATGTCAACATACACTGATGGTCTATTTAGTGAAGTCGACAGTGGACGCAACCATGATAGTACAGTCAGCAGGAAAGATTACGAAAATATAGTGGGCTGGCTCGGCATACGCAAGGCTAGCGTAGGGGTATGAATAAAAGGCATGTTTCTCTGGGTGTGGTTCTCTTCCGGAATGGCGAACATGTCTGTCAGGTCTGCGCAGCTTACACCGCCACGAGGCTGACGTTGTAAGCACAGGTGGCTGCGGGAATAATGCTCTCAGCCTGCTGCTACCCAGAAACCGTCATGGCCGCTGCGACGCACATATGCCCCACAGTTTACCTTTCGAAACCGTCATATGTGAAAGAGGGCCCATCACATGCCGGCGGAAGCTTCTAGGCCGAGGTCTGCGAGCTGCGAAGGCTCCTGAGATCAACGCTGGCTACCGCGACACAGGCAGACAGCGCCCAGCCTGAGGCCCAGCACCGTGGAGTGCTCTGTATACTACTAACACTGTAGTCCAACAGGTACCAACAATGGAACGGTGTCTTGATCCCACAATGGACGATGTTAGAATTGCATCTGAGAGTGCAGATGAAGGTACTCCTTTCATCCAGCTGTAACCAACTCTAGGTCCCAACAGTGGAACGGTGTCTTGATCCCACAATGGACGATGTTAGAACTACATCTGAGAGTGGAGATGAAGGTACTCCCTTCAACCAGGTGCAAGCAACTCTAGGTCCCAACAGTGGAACGGTGTCTCGATCCCAGAATGGACAATGTCCAATATTACATGCTCCTCGGTCTTCACCGAACTCCCTCCGTTGAGGTGCATCAAACTCTGTGCTTCCGTAGCTAATTGCTGCACATGATCATTGGGCTTGGCTGACTGCAGTCGCTGTAGTACACCGCGTACAGCAGGTCCGAAGAGTGAAACGGAGTCTTGATCCCTCAATGTATGATGTTAGAACTGCATCTGAGAGTGGAGATGAAGGTACTCCCTTCAAACAGGTGCAACCAACTCTACGTCCCAACAGTGGAACGGTGTCTTGATCCCGAAATGGACGATGTACGATATTATGTGCTGCTTGGTTTTCACAGAACTCCCTCCGTTGAGGTGCATCAGACTCTGTGCTTCCGTAGCTAAGTGCTGCACATGATTATTGGGGTTGGGTGACTGCAGTCGGTGGAGTACACCGCGGTACAGCAGGTCCGAACAGTGGAACGGGGTCTTGATCCCACAATGGACAATGTTAGAACTGTATCTGAGAGTGGAGATGAAGGTACTCCCTGTGACCAGGTGCAAGCAACTCTAGGTCCCAACAGTGGAACGGTGTCTTGATCCCAGAATGGGCGATGTCCGATATTACTTGCTGCTTGGTTTTGACAGAACTCCCTCCATTGTGGTGCATCAGACTCTGTGCTTCCGTAGCTAACTGCTGCACATGATTATTGGGCTTTGCTGACTGCAGACGGTGGAGTACACCGTGGTACAGCAGGTCGGAACAGTGAAACGGGGTCTTGATTCTGTGATAGAGGATGTCAAAAGTTAAAGTTTGCGAAGATTTGTGTGTACCCCCTCTGATCAGGTGCAACCAACTGCGTGCTTCTGAATCCAACGGCACGTGGCTGTGAGGCGTTAATGACTACTGTCTCTGGCCTACACTGCAGTCAGCAGGGCTCACAATTCAGATAGAGTGCTAATTGTTTAATTACAGAATCCAGTAGGCAACTAACTACAACATCTATTGAAATATACACAATAGCCTTTTAGTATACTTGCTTGAAGAAGTTTTTTAAGATGACTTATAGGTCTAGTACAATGACCAAATTCTTCTTGGTAGTGGTAAAGAACACTGAATAACAGTGTACACAGTGGACAGCAGAGATCGCAATTCGAATTGTTTTGATTTATTTATTGCAGAGTTTTGTGTAATTTATGTTGTTGTATTTTGTGAGGAGGAAGTGAGAAAAAGTATTCATGGAAGACTGTGCTTATTACTGCCTTCAATTTACACTGCAGACAGCAGTGTTCACAATTCAGATCGAGTCGCTATTGTAGATGATGCAGTCCTGTTGGCAAAAGACATTGCTCCAGTGCGCTCTGTCCGCACCATGCATACGCATCATCACAGGGTCCGCACACGGTTTTTGTTGCTTCACGTACGTCAAACTGGGCAGCTCAAGTCAACGCCACGTGGTTGTGGGCCCTTGCTGATGGCTCTCTGGCCTACACTGCAGACAGCAGTGTTTACAATTCAGATCGAGTCGCTATTGCAGATGATGTAGTGTTGTAGGCAACAGACATTGCTCCAGTGCGCTGTGTCCGCCCCACGCATTCGCATCATCACAGTGTCCGCACACAGCTTTTGTTGCTTCTGTAACGGCAAACAGAACAGCTCAAGTCAATGCCACGTGGCTGTGGGCCCTTGCTGACTGCTCTCTGGCCTACACTGCAGACAGCAGTGTTTACAATTCAGATCGAGTCGCTATTGCAGATGATGTACTGTTGTAGGCAACAGACATTGCTCCTAGTATGGCCCGCTCGCAGCACGCATCATCGCTGGCTGTGCAAATGCTGAATGCTTTTGATGTGGCTATCTAAGTGCACTAGACCTGATGGACCCTTTATGATACAATCTTTTTGTGTATTATTTCAGATCTACTGCCTGTATCTTAGTATACCACAAGTTATGGTTCTTTTACGATAGAATCTTTTCTGTATTATTTCACATCTAGTGTCCCTATCTTACTGCAGCACAAACTATTGACCCTTTTATTATTGAATCTCTGTGTGTGAGCCAATGATTACTGTTGTAGTTGATGCTAGCAGCAAACATTCCCTGAGGGCTGGTTACACTCACCCCACACGCATCCAGCACAGACGTCACTGGATATGTGACCCTGGTAATAAAAAGGAGTCAAGCGCACATGCCTGTACCCACTTCCACTATCTATCTGTGTCTGTGTGTTCATTATCTATGCATGATACTGCCCCTGGGCCGTACCACATTACATTGTGCTGTGGACAGCGTATGCAACCATGTTACCTCTGGCAGTGGGGAAAAGTTCTGTTATGTAGCTTTTAGATGTATGGCTATCACAGGTGGAAGGCTACTTTACAGAGCATGAATATTGATGAAGTTGATGGTTGCATGTTGTTGTAGTGTCAGATATGTGTACATAGCAAAAAGTTTTCACAAAAGCTCTGTAAGCAGAAGAGGAGTCTCTCATTAAACGCTGTAGAGAGAATGGCTAAAAAGGGTGGGGTCCTCCAACTGTTACAATGGCAAATGTTATGAACCGATCAAATGCTTTTCCTTAAGGTCACATGGCAATCGCGCACCGAGCGCGTAAGGAGGCCGCACCCGACGCGATTTTGAGAAAATATTACCATAATATAAGTTTATTAGTTAGAAATATATAAATGTTTAAAATATTTTAGATTATCGCTTGTTCTCATATACACTTTAAACGTATTTAGATATAGTTTTGAGACAAAAAAGAAAATGATGGAATGCCGTTCCTGGTGCGACATCATACGTCTATGACGTAACACAGGGCCTGGCAGCGTGCACTCATCGCATACGCAACTCGCGGGCGTGACCCCATACGTACATGACGTAAGGCGCAGCTTGGTTCTGCGTACCCATCGCATACCAAAGTAGCAGCTGGCGCGACCACATACGTATATGATGTTACGCGGGACGCGGTGCCACAAACCCATCGGATACAAACTGCGCATCCTTTACGAGTTTAGCAATATGGCAGATAGGATTCGCGTGCTGATGGAGCTTGGTACACTACCGGTACGGGACTTCAATTTTCTCAACAACAAAAAAAAACGATATACATACTTTTTTTCGAAGATATAAAACATTACATATTTTTAAAATCTTTAAAAGAAAAGGATGATAGAGTTCCAAAATATTGCAAAAAATATAGGTTTTATAAATATTAAAATATGAAATTAACATTTAAAAAACCTTCGATATTCACTGGAAAAAACCATAGGTTTTACAAACGTTATAGTTAGGAATTAGCATTTAAAAAACCTTAGAAATTCACTGAAAAAAACATAGGTTTCAGGGACGTTATAGTTAGTTGGACATTTGACTCATCTAAAACCAGAGAAATTCGCCTGTTATAGTTAGTTGAGCTAACTATAATTTGTGCACCCGCAATGCACTGCTGATGACGTTACATATTACATCACTCATGACATGGTCAGTGACATCACTGATGACATCTTAGACCTGATAATCAGATGCACATACTGATGGCCTGATATAAACTTTGATACACGCACTCTAAAATAAAGACTACTATTTTTGAAACCATACACACAAAAATGCCAGATATTACATACCACCCACTATTTCCTAGGTCTACACTCACATCCACTCACTTATACATGCAGTTACTCATCAATACAGTACTATAATATGCACTCATACACCTATACATACAGTCACAGTCTGCCACTCATCCATAGAGTTACTCACACACCTAGTCAGTCATGCAAAGAATCAATCACATACCCATTTACTCATGTATACAGTTATACACACCAACTGCGTTATTTATACACACACAACATCACTTATTTATGCAGATACTAACACTTACTTACTGTCTTATACAATCACTGATATAAGCAGACACTCTTTTATACATCCACTCCTTCAAATAACTTACTCTCACGTATAGTCATTTATATACTCACAGTCACATATACTGCCTTAAAACATGTCGTTACTCACACATGTACTAGTGAGACATTCATTCACTCACCAACACACCCATACACACACTAACTCACCCATACAGCCACACACCCCACCCACCCACACAGACACTCAGACACTCATACAGATACTCAGACAACAAATCAATAACCCATATAGACACTCATGTAGCTACTCACCAACCCATACAGCCGCTTATACACCAATTGAGACACTAATACAGACTTACACACAGTTAAGTCACTAACCCATACATCCAGTAACATGTTCAATCACTCACTTATACAGTCAGTCACACACCTACTAAATAATCCATTCATGGGACTTGTAAATTCACTCTTTCTTCAATACACCTTGGCATAGATATATATGAAAAATATTTAAACTTTACAGAAACACACATTCACTGGATGATGTAATCAGTGATGTCGTCAGTGATGTCATTTGAGATATCATCAGTGATGTCACTGACCATGTCATGAGTGATGTAATATGTGACGTCATCACCAGTGCATTGTGGGCGCGCGAGTTATAGTTAGCTCAACTAACTATAACGGGCGAATTTCTCTGGTTTTATACGAGTCAAATGTCCAACTAACTAACATCCCTGAAACCTATGGTTTTTTCAGTGAATTTCTAAGGTTTTTTAAATGCTAATTCCGAACTATAACGTCTGTAAAACCTATGGTTTTTTCAGTGAATATATATATATATATATATATATATATATATATATATATATATATCATTGCCAGGGCTGTAACGATGAGACAGAAATGAGCTGAAATGCACCACTTTAAAGAAGAACACATCATGACGCATTAACAGTCCTCTTTCACTCCACCTCCAATCACACATTGTCTTTCTTTGCTTTGGGCTATGTACAGAGCTCTGATGCCTTTCAGCGATAGTCATGGAATATTAATAGGACATATATATATATAAGATAAAATGTGTTCACACATGAGTAGCACTCCTCTCTCTTACAATGTGATGTGGGGAGCTATGTTCTCTATACTTGTTTTGTTAATTTGTGATTGAATGTTGTGACCAGATAAGTCAGACACACTAAAGCACTCTCTCAAAAGGTCTTCCTATTACTTTGTGTGTAGCTTGCAACCAACGGGAGCTGTGACTGGAAGAACCTATGGTATTTACAGATCGGTATCTAGTGTGTTGAATGACGACAGAGATAACACCAGACTCCACATGACCTGGTTCGGATGTCAGCAGGATTATGGTTGACGCCAGGGCTGTGAGAACATTCAGTTAAGCATAATGTATCATGGTGGTTGGACTTGAATATCCATCATGCTGCAGATTGCCAGACTCTGGCTTTCCTTAGTCACCTGTGCGTCGTCTGTAACCAGGCAGTACCATGGTGACATCTCACACATATGTAAGGCAGCACTAGGCTCCTACCCTCCTCCCTGTGTAAACACACTAGTGTGCCGTCTCTAGCCAGGAGCCACCAGTCTTGCATATGCTACCCGTAACCTGGCTCTCATGTGCATATATACATAAGCACCAGCTAATGTAACTTCTCGCTATGTAAATTAGCTTGTGTGCTATCTGCACCCATCATCACTAGTTTCATGTTTCCTGTTTATGTAAACAAGCTTGTGTGTCATCTGTAACCAGGCACCACCAGGCTCATCTATCCTGCACATGTAAATCAGCACCAGTCTAATCTTACTCCTCCCTATGGAAACACATATGTGCAATCAGTAATCAAGTACCACCAGACTCATATCTATGTATGTAAATGAGCACCAGACTAACGTGTCTCCTCCCTAAATTAATATGTGCCATAAGTGTTATGTTCCATACAGATACCCTAATAGAGGCCCAGGTAACATCATACACCTTCACCTACATTACCCTCCCTACACTACACAGTAACAGGCCTTTTAGGATTGAACCTTTACCTAGTTCTAGTCCTGGGCACATAAGGAGGGTTTTCCCCGAACAATAGCTGTCTATAACTTCATCAATAGACTCACATAGTATGAATGAATATTCATAAGGATTCTTGGAAACCAGGCAGGGGCTCCACCACCTGCATAAAATCTATGTACAAGGTTCATCCCATATGTCATCCTCAAATCCAACAATGGCTAATACAAGAAACCAGGGACAAAGGACGCCTAGATACTTTCTGCATAAATACAGCACATCTTGCTCGTGGTAGCTAGTGGGAACCGAGACTTCCAGGCCAACACACTGACCAGAGACGCTGATCTAAACATCCCTTGTGGGGTGTCCAACTCAAGACTAGGACGGGGTCCCATACTCTCTCTTGCTTCAGGTAATGGGGTTAGACTAAACCTAGAGGGATTCTTAGCTCCACACCTACTCACATGCTCGATACACTTAGGTACATCTAGATAGGCATCGTAGGAGTACGCATGCTTTCTTTTATCATGCATTTTATATTTATGTAGGTGGTCAGGACTGTTGCAAAATGGTAGAACTGTACTATCCTTTTATATACACTGTACTGCTGATCATATATATCTGCTACTGCCTGACGGTTGTTGCAGCACATCTATTTTACACTAGAAGAACAACTGTACAATAAATACTTATTGTAACACGCCCAACTGTTTCTTCTGTGTAACTCTCTGAGTCCGAATAAGTGAGCACGAGTGACTGAGCGAAAGGTACTACATTGTTTCCACGATCCTGGAGGATCAGTGTTGCCATGTTCTAAGGTTGCCAGAAACTATTCTGTCCCCGATAAGAAGAGATTCTTGTGGCATTGTGAGCTAGCTAATGCGAACAGGCTAACATCCTCAGTGGGGGTGCTCGGAGTTAGTGTGCCACCAAACCCACAATTTATGTTATCCAAACGTGCAGATCCTGTATGGGCAAAAAAGGGACTACACTACATAAGTAACCAGGTTTACATCTCCTACATATGGAATGTGCACCAGGCTCATATCCCTCTGCGCTTTGTAAACTTGTGTGCCATCTTTGACTTGGCAACAACACTCCCATGTGCCCCCTCCCTGTTTAAAGGAACGTGTGTGCTGGTTAACCAGCCACCACCAGGCTCAAATCTCCTACACTTGTAATAGAGCACCAGGCTCTTATCACTCCTTCCTGGGGTTACCAAGCATGTATGCTGTCTCTAACAATGAACACCAGCCGCATGTCAACCCACCTTTTGTAACCAAGCTGGGATGTGGTGCCCTGTATAAATGGGAACAGTCAATCCTATTTCTCCTCTATATGTAAAGAACATGGTGGCACTCTGTAACGAGGAACAACCAAGCTCCTATGTAATAGCTGCCGTCTTCCTCAGGATCTGCACAACGAGATTATGGCCCACCTCCAGGCAGCTCCAACTCAGTATGCTGATACAGCACTGAGGCTTAGAGAGGCCAGGTGAGGGTAAGGGTGCGGGAAGGGAACTGCGGGAAGGAGATCTGAAAAGGAAAAATCAGTTAACACACACAAAGCAACAATAAGCTTAATAGCCTTCACAATTAGTTTCCTTCTCGTATCTTAAATATCTTTTGTATATATATCCTATGATCTCCTATGATTCTTCTCATACAGAAACATATATGACTTCTGCAATAACATCTTGCAGAACTATAAGAGACCCAAATGTTCTGCAGTGACTACTTGCTGCATTGCAATACAGAAGCACTACTCATAACAGGTGTATTCCAGCATCCTGTTCAATTATCACAGGCACTAACTTATGTAATAAGACGTAAATTTTGAGCCCGAGACATACACATACATCAAAACACTCTCCGAGAATACTGCCCTGCAGAGATTCAAGAGAGGCAATGACCGTAATCTAGAAGTATGGAAATGAACGCTTTCCCCACCGGGTGGGGGGGGTGTGGGGGGGGGGGTTACTGATCAGAGCACGGCTTGCTCTGACTATGGCTACCAGAGCGTTGCCGAAAATGGAACTGCAGCAAGCCAAGGAGGTTTGCATATCTCGATGGAGGAAACGCACCAGTGCGGGAATCCCGAGCCGGCCAGCAGAAAGAGTGCCCGCCACACACCAGCCTCACCAAGGGCTGAAGAATGACTGGAGCGCTGTCGAGCAATGACAGGAACTTCACACCGGAGACGTGATCCAAGATGCGCTCCAGAAATCCCCCTGGGAAGGCCACCATCACTGGAACCGGAAGGAGAAAAAAAAACAGAGCTCCTGCTCCCCCCCAAGATCGAAGAATTGTGAGCAGCACCCCAAGGTTGGGGCTGCCTATATAGATCTGGACCACGCCCAACATGACTGCTTTGAGTAGGAGGGAAAACCCCGCAGCTGCAGAAGGAAAAGAAGTTTGAGCACAGGAGCAACACCCTAAAAAAGTATTGCAACCTGTAAGAGAAAGGGTACATTAAAGCAGGACATTGTAACCACAAACGTGTGGAGTGGGAGGGATGCCTTTTCCCACAGCATACCACTTCCTCACGGTGGCAGGGGGGCACCCACAAAACCGTGCATGCTGTGATTGGGGCAGGTCCTAGAAAGCGAGCCACTGCTGCACTGACACCTATCGCTCCTCGTTATGTAAATCACCCTATTACCACCCAGGCTGATTTTGTGCTACATAAATGCTATATAAAGGATAAAGTACCCTCTGCCATACATTATAAGGATATTGCAAGTCCCTAAGGAGGTCTGTGACCTTATGGAAGAACGAGGCTGAAGACAGAGCTCCTTGTTGAGGTCATGGAACACGGAAGTGATTTGAAGTATCCTTTTAATGCACAGCAGAAGGTTTTTTTTTACCGTATAACTCATCAGTTAGACAGATCATTATGCCCAATATTTTATTTCCATAGTCTATGCTAAAACTGTTGCAAAGTCATCCTTGTGCCCTGGTCACCCGCATTTGTTTTGCTGACTGGTACTCTTGATAACTGCCTCCGATTGTCCTTGGGCTCTGCCTAACCAGGGCTAGTGCTACACTTAGAATACACTGAAAACACCTACATACACTAGGGTACACTCTGCGTTAGGGTACCCTTATGATTGTCATGACCTCTCCAATAAGTCCCTAGTACATAATAGGGCAGGGGGATTAAAACTACCTTTAAGTCCCTAGTATATAATAGGGCGTGGCAGTTTAGAGGCCAGCAGCCTTTCTGCACTTGCAAGTGTGCACTGCTGAGGCCTGAGGTCAGTTTAAAAGCAGCCCTGTGTTGCAGGACCACATTAAAAATTGTAATTGTGCCCAAACTCAACTTTGGTGTTCGGGGCACTTACAGATTAATAGTCTACAATATTGTGGTTTATTAGGTACCCCCCAAAGTCCCCTCTAGGTGTCCCAAGGTACTTATAAGGAGAACCCTTATAAAATTGTTTTTATATGCCGTGGGGAAAGTGAAATGGCACAATTCACTTCCTTCATTGTAGTAAAGTACTTCCCAAAATCGACTTTTGTGCCGAGTACTGTGTAGTGAGGATCCTCAATATTTGTACATTTCCAGAACCCCTAAAGTCTACCCTAGTTGTTTCAGGGGTGGACGGTCCTGTAGATCTAAGCAGGGTTCTTATCAAATATATTTTATAAGCCCTGGTGTTGGAGAAATGGCCAAGTTCATTTTCTCCATTGCAGATCTCCAACCACATAGGTTAACATGGCAAGAAGTTATTAATTAACTCCCGCCAGGAAACACCCAAAAATATAATTCAAGAACTTAGTATAATGGTATTGATAAATCCCACAATATGCTATTGTTGAATTTATCCTGAGGTGTACAGACAAGAAGTTGTATGTCAAAATTCAGCCTTCCAGTGATCTGTCTTGATTGGTCAGAGTCACTGGGATTAGCCAGGCTGCTTTGATGAGGTGATAAGTAGCCCCTGGGGGGAAGAGCCATTCTGGGAGCAAAGGGTTCTGCTGCATGGGAATGACAGAGCAAGGGGGAGGGGTCATAGACAGGCAGAAGAAACCAGTTTTATTTACACCCGTACCCTTTGAACCCAGCCAGATGGCAGGCTTAAGGAAGAAATGCGCAGATGCCAGGGGGAGGGAAACTATTGAAATGAGCCATCCTGGAGGTTGGTTTAGCCAACTCTTGTCTCTCTTCTGAGACTTCAGCCATTTCAAATTTCGAAGTAATTGTGCTTTCTGGGAGACCACTGTGCCACACTTTAGAGGAAATGGTCATGCTCTGTGGTGCTTCCCTGCACCTCATTGGACAGGAGTGCCCTCCTGTGTGACCCCAGAGAACCCTGAAAAAATATCTGAGAGGAGCAGTGACTCTCTGATCTGCTGCTTAAAACAAGAGGAAGAGGAACTGCCATGCTGAGAAGTTTGATTTGCACCAACCAGGCCCTGCACACTGAAGACTGTGCCTGCTGCACAAACTGGAACTACTACCCTGTGCACCTAACTTGCCTCAAAAGGACTAAAGAATGGACCATCACCACCAAGAATCCCAAGCCTGGAGTACTATAAGTGGATTTGTAAGGGTTTTGTCTAAGTGGGTTGTGGGAATCTTAAGTCTCAAACTTTCAGGGACCATCTTTTAGCTTCCAGACCATTAGAGTACGTTTTGGACACTTTAGGACCCGAAGAGGGACTTCAGGAAGAAGTTTGGAGCAACTTTGAAAGAAAGCTCCATAAATGGGCCAACTTGACCTGGCCAGACGAGATGCCGACCCTCAACCCTGACCCGTCCAGCCGTCCAGGTTCGTCCCACTGAAAAGTTCTGGAGGTCTGACTTCCAGAGTTTGACCGGGAGTTGGTCCAAACCCAAGCCGGCGAACCTTCACCGAAGCCTCCCTAGTGAAGAGTAGGGGTGGGAAGAAAAATACGCTCCGTCAGCGTAGCAGATAAAGCCAGCCACCCCTGCTCACCGGCCCGGTCCCTGCTTCTGATAGCAGCCAGGCCGGAGAGAGCCTCCCTGGGCCCCGGTGGACCCCTGTCTCCAGCACCCAGACCCTCGGCTGTCTTGCAGGACGGGGGGCTCACGCACCCCGGGGCTCGCCGGACGGAGCACAAGCCCCGGACCCGGGCCCAGCTTCCGAACCCTAGCCAGGCTGGGGAGAGCCTCCCCGGGCCACGGTGGACACCCTTCCCCAGGGCCCGGACCCTCGGCTGGCTTGCAGGACGGGGGACTCCCGCACCCCGGGGCCTGCCGGATGAGGCACGAGCCCCAGGCCTGGTCCCAGCTCCCGAACCCTAGCCAGGCCGGGGAGAGCCTCCCGCACCATGGGACACTGTGACGGAGCACAAGCCCTGGGTCCGGGCCCAGCTCCCGAACCCTAGCCAGGCTGGGGAGAGCCTCCCCGGGCCCCGGTTGACACCCTTCCCCAGCGCCCGGACCCTCGGCTGGCTTGCAGGACGGGGGGCTCCCGCACCCCGGGGCCTGCCAGACGGAGCACGAGCCCCAGGCCCGGTCCCAGCTTCCGAACCCTAGCCAGGCCGGGGAGAGCCTCCCCGGGCCCCCGGTGGACACCCTTCCCCAGCGCCTGGACCCTCGGCTGGCTTGCAGGACGGGGGGCTCCCGCACCATGGGACAATGTGACGGAGCACAAGCCCCGGGTCCGGGCCCAGCTTCCGAACCCTAGCCAGGCTGGGGAGAGCCTCCCCGGGCTCCGGTGGACACCCTTCCCCAGCGCCCGGACCCTCGGCTGGCTTGCAGGACGGGGGGCTCCCGCACCCCGGGGCCTGCCAGACGGAGCACGAGCCCCAGGCCCGGTCCCAGCTTCCGAACCCTAGCCAGGCCGGGGAGAGCCTCCCCGGGCGTCCGGTGGACACCCTGTCCACAGCACCCGGACCCTCGGCTGGAACCAAGGAGGGTTAAGCCCGGGCCACGTCCTCTCCCCGACGACCTGCCCGGGGAGGACTGCCCGGGACCCGTGGAGCCCGTCCCTGGGCACTTGCCACACCGCGGGCCGGTGGAGGGAAGCCCCGGAGGCCTGGGAGGATGTTGCCCGGGTGTAGCCCATCTGGTCCCCGGCAAGGAACTGCCAGCCCCGGAGAGGTGTTCCGGCATACCCTGCCCCTACTAATCCGGAGGAAGGCTACCGTCCTCTCTTGTCACCCGCGCGCTCCGGGTGACGGAGGGGACCCTAGGCGCGGACACGCCCGACCTCCTGGAGCCCTGGCTGGGATCCGGGAGGTGAATGGACCCTCATCGGGACTTCCAGGCCGGCCCGGCCATCTGGTCGCCCCATTGGAAAGCATTGCGCGCGACCAGATGGCCGAGGGGAAAGGAGCGACCGGATGGCCGGCACCTGAAAGGACTACCGTCTGCCCGAGCCATAGCGGTAGGGCTCCCACCTGCCCACCCACCCGCCAAGGGCTCGGGGGGGACTCTGCTTCCCAGGGTGGGCTCGGGGGACCCCGGCTGGGCCTCAGACACGGGGAAGACCACCGGAGCTCTCGGGGCCCCGGGGCCCAGGCGCCCGGGGGTGGACTGCCCGGGACCCGTGGAGCCCGTCCCTGGGCACTTTGCCACGCCGCGGGCCGGTGGAGGGAAGCCCCGGAGGCCTGGGAGGATGTTGCCCGGGTGTAGCCCATCTGGTCCCCGGCAAGGAACTGCCAGCCCCAGAGGGGTGTTCCGGCATACCCTGCCCCTACTAATCCGGAGGAAGGCTACCGTCCTTTCTTGTAACCCGCGCGCTCCGGGTGAAGGCGGGGACCCTAGGCGCGGATGCGCCCGACCTCCTGAAGCCCTGGCTGGGATCCGGGAGGTGAATGGACCCTCATCGGGACTTCCAGGCCGGCCCGGCCATCTGGTCGCCCCATTGGAAAGCATTGCGCGCGACCAGATGGCCGAGGGGAAAGGAGCGACCGGATGGCCGGCACCTGAAAGGAGTACCGTCTGCCCGAGCCATAGCGGTAGGGCTCCCACCTGCCCACCCACCCGCCAAGAGCTCGGGGGGACTCTGCGTCCCGGGGTGGGCTCGGGGGAACCCGGCTGGGCCTCAGGCACGGGGAAGACCACCGGAGCTCTCGGGACCCCGGGGCCCAGGCGCCCGGGGGAGGACTGCCTGGGACCCGTGGAGCCCGTCCCTGGGCACTTTGCCACGCCATGGGCCGGTGGAGGGAAGCCCCGGAGGCCTGGGAGGATGTTGCCCGGGTGTAGCCCATCTGGTCCCCGGCAAGGAACTGCCAGCCCCGGAGAGGTGTTCCGGCATACCCTGCCCCTACTAATCCGGAGGAAGGCTACTGTCCTTTCTTGTAACCCGCGCGCTCCGGGTGACGGAGGGGACACTAGGCGCGGATGCGCCCGACCTCCTGGAGCCCTGGCTGGGATCCGGGAGGTGAATGGACCCTCATCGGGACTTCCATGCCGGCCCGGCCATCTGGTCGCCACATTGGAAAGTATTGTGCGCGACCAGATGGCCGAGGGGAGAGGTGCAACCAGATGGCCAGGACTGAAAGGACTTCCATCTGTCCAACCCCGAGCCTTCGCGCTAGGGTTCCCGCCTGCCCACGCAGGGCTCCGTGGCTGCAGGGCTCTGGGGCTCCAGGGCTGCAGGGCTCCGGGGCTGCAGGGCTCCAGGGCTGCAGGGCTCCAGGGCTGCAGGGCTCCAGGGCTGCAGGGCTCCGTGGCTGCAGGGCTCTGGGCTTCCAGGGCTGCAGGGCTCCGGGGCTGCAGGGCTCCAGGGCTGCAGGGCTCTGGGGCTGCAGGGCTCCGGGGCTGCAGGGCTCCGGGGCTGCAGGGCTCCGGGCCTGCAGGGCTCCGGGGGCTGCAGGGCTCCGGGGCTGCAGGGCTCCGGGGCTGCAGGGCTCCAGGGCTGCAGGCCTCCGGGGCTGCAGGGCTCCAGGGCTGCAGGGCTCCGGGGCTGCAGGGCTCCGGGGCTGCAGGGCACGCTGGGCCTCAGGCATGGGAGGCCCGGTGGAGCTCCCGGGGCCCGGACGTCCGGGGGACCCATGGAGCCCGTCCTGGGCACTTTGCCACGCCGCGGGCTGGAGGAGGGAGCACCGGACGCCCCGGGGAAGTGTCGTCCGGGCTTGGCCCATCTGGTCCCCGCCTGAGAACCGCCATCCCCAGGAGGGGTGTCCCGGCATACCCTGCCCCTACTAATCCGGAGGAAGGCTAACCACCTTTCTTGTAACCCTCGCGCTCCGAGTGACGGAGGGGATACTAGGCGTGGATGCGCCCGATCTCCTGGAGCCCTGACTGGGATCCGGGAGTCAAATGAGCCCTCATCGGGACTTCCAGGCTGGCCCGGCCATCTGGTCGCCCCTTTGGAAAGCATTGCGTGCTCGACCAGATGGCCGAGGGAAAGGTGCGACCAGATGGCCGGGACCGAAAGGACTTCCAGGTGCCCACACCGAGCCATAGCGGTAGGGCTCCCGCCTGCCCTTGTCCTTGTCCCGGGCAGATGGACACTTGGCAGGCCGCAGGACGTGGGATCCCAGGCCCTGAGAAAAAATCAGGAGGCCCGGGGCCGGTCCCTGCTTCTCAACGCAGCCAGGCCAGGGAGATCGGGGAGCCTGCTTAAGCACGAGGGACCCCAGTCCCGATCCATCAGGTTGTGTGCTCGTTTTCCACAATTTTTTTCAGACTAGTGCGTAGTTGCGCTAGGCAAAGTCCGCCCAGCCCTACTCGGGATGTGCTCTCGTTTTCGACAATTTTTTATCAAAATTCTGCGTAATGGCGCTACGCAAAGTCCGCCCAGCCCTAGTGAAGAGCATCAATGGACGCCTGAGGAAAGAGCTCCATAAAAGTTTCGAAGTCCAAACACCTTCATCCGCGAGTCAGCCGGAATCTCTAATTCGTCCTGCAGGAAAGCTTCATAGGTCAGACTTTCATAGGTTTGACCGGTAGTTCGTCGAAAGGCAAGCCGGCGAACCCTCAGCGAATTCAGACTTACAGAGAGCTTCGAGGGCCCCTGGGAAGAAAAGCTCTAGGAAAGTTTCTAAATCAGAAGGTAAAAACTTTGACCGAGACTTACCGTGAGGGGTAGCTGCACAGGGCTCCATCAGGGTTGGCCAGAAACTTTGACTTTGTGCTGGTCTAGCGCGACCAGATGTCCCAATAGACGCTATGGTTTTCGATGTGCTATACAGTACTAAATCTTTAAAAATTCATATCTTCGGTTCCCTACATTGGATTTTTTTTGTTTTGGTGTAATTTTAAAGATAAAGATATTTCCTATTTTTATAAATTGGTGTTGGAATTTTATTGTGTGTGGTGTCTTAATTATTTACAGAATAGGCGTTATTAAGTGTGTTACATACCTGTCTCTGCTAGCAGCCGAGCTACCCAGGGTTGAGTATGGGTATAATTTTCTGAGACCTCTTCTAAGCCCTATATTGTGTTAGGGCCTTATTGCCAGTGGTAGATATACATTTACCACTACTAATAATGCACTTTCCAATAATAGCTCATCGCCTAGACAGATAAATATGCACTTTAGTGTGGGTGGGAAAGCGTAGTCGATGATGCTGGCAAAGTTCAAACTTCCTCTTTCGTAACTGAATAATGCAATCAAAACTGCACTAAGAAGCAGGGGATATGCTTTAAAATGTTTACTTCTAAAACCCAAGTGTAGGGCATAAAATGTGATCAGTAACCACAAAGAATGCAGAAATAAATGTAGTAGGGCATGATATGGTCAGGGAAAACAATATGAACATTTCTAATATGGTTTGCAAGTTACATCATCCTACCACCGTAAATCTATTAACAAGCTCTGTGCTCAAACTTAGCAGAAGCAGTAACTAGAAAGCCTGAAAATCAAGTTTCTTAAGATGGATCACACAGCATATCTTTTCTCGGTGTTAAGTTATTCTGTATCACAGCTTTGCCCGGGTATGATAACAGCTATTATGATATAATGGGATAACCCACAATTGTCCACGGACCTGGGTAGCAATCGATATAGAAAACAATGGTCCTAGACTTATTTTAAGCTATAGTTTAGTTATGAGAACATTCGTTTTTCAAAAACACATCAGATACGTATATGATTAGCATATGGTCACTACTGCACACCAATTTCTCAAATATGCAAGTATGTACATCCTCAAATGACACATTGGCACCCAATATAGCTCCAATAGTCACTGTTTATTATTTCTCAATTACTTTCACCATATTAAATGCTTCAACAGAAAGGTTGCTCCAAAGGGAGTGTGAAAGGGAAAACGTGCTCCTGAATAGAACAGATATGAAAGAGGGGAATCAAATCAGGATAGAATTCAACAGTCAATTTACACTTTGATATCCTAAGAAAACTGGCTATAGTTTATAATGGCACCAGTTCACAACTAGGCCTGTCCCTCATAGATTGTTCCAAAATGTCGTTTTTCGATTTTCTGAAGGTGCACAGACAGTTTATCATCTGTGAAATGGGCAGGGCTGGTATCCGGTACAGGCCCACTAGGGAAGGGGTGTCGATGTTTCGACCCTGGTGCATAGAGGGTAATTTACATCCTCTGCGGACTGGTCTTCCTCAGGACAAGGGGAAGGGAGGCAACCTATGGTTAGGTAAAGTCAGGACAAGGCTGAATGCCACTTCTCTGCACCACTCTCGGAGCCTGTCTCCAACTGTTTGTCACTGCAAGCCAGGGTGACTTCTGTCATGATAGTTCTATTGTGAAGCCCGTCCAGTTTTGGAGGGCACATGGTGTGTCTAGTCTGAGCCCCATCCTGTATAGGAATAAATGGCATACCTGTTGTTTTGCCACCTTAAGAGGGGCACAAGTTATTTCTAGTCTGACCCTCACCTCATATAGGAGTAAATGACACAACATGGGTATTGCCACCTTAAGTGGGAGTACAAGTTGTATCTAGTCTGATCCTCACCCTGTACAGGAATACAGGAAGCAATACATAGTATAGTCACTAAAAGGGAAAAATTATGTGTGTAGTCTTATCCTCACGCCGAACAGTAAGTAAGGGCTGAAGAAGAGAAATGCAACCTTGGGGGAAGCTCTGTGTAGTCTGATCCTCATCCCATACTGAAGTAATGGACATAACAGTGATATTACCACAATAAGGGGGCCACAATTTGTTTATAGTCTGATCATTTCCCCGTACAGGAGAAAAGTATGAAAAAAGGGAATTGCCACCTTATGGTGTTGGGGTCACAAGTTATACCTAATATGATCCTCAAGCTACACAGGAGTAAAGGGCTTGTTTCAAATTGTGGGTCTAGGGGCCAGGTCTACAGGGTTTAGATTTCTAACCCACAGGTTGAATGACTTAGTTAAGCGCACCATCACTGAGTCCGGGTAAATGCAGCCCGTACAATCCACTGAGCATTCTTGTAAGTTTGGAACTTGTGCTCTCTGTGTTACTAACAGTCTCCTAATGGATTGAGGGACACAGTGGTAATCCAAATGTTTTTTTTTTATTAATGAGTTACACTCTCAAGGATCATCAGAAATGTAATATGCATTTTAACCTTATTAATTTAAATTGAATATTTTAAAATTCTCAAATCTAGTGCTCACATCACAAAAGATAAAAATGTGAAGAAGCTAAGCATTTCAGGAACAGTGAAAACAACAGAGAAAACTTGTAACATCATAATCACAATTTATAGCCCAAATACCCTCACTGTGCTATCTCTAGACGCTTTGCTGGTTCTAGTAGAATCAATAGATAATATACATATTTCTCGAGTTTCTGAGGTGGTGCACAGACTTGGGACAACAAGGTTTGTTGCCTATCTGGAAAAGCTTGCCAGCTGTTTCAAGGGCAAAGACTAAGGGGCCGATTCACAGAACTAATCTGAGACAAAATCCTAAACTTACTACTTTTGCTATTCACAGAAGGCATTTAGTAGTAGTAAAGTATTTTGTCTTAAGTTAGGATTTTGTCTTAAGTTAGGATTTTGTCTTAAGTTTTGATCTTAAGACAAAATACTAAACTTAAGACAAAATACTAATTTAAGACAACATACTAACCTAAAACTAAATACTAACTTAAGACAAAATACTAATTTTACTACTACTTACTAAATGCCTTTTGTGACTACCAAAAGTAGTACGTTTAGGATTTTGTCTCAGATTAGTTCTGTGAATCGGCCCCAAAGAGGCACATTGCGATGCGGTTGGACCGCGACCGACTGGCCTTCAGTGGCGGTCCCACCGACAGCCAGCCCTTTGGGCCGACCACCACATTACAATGCAAGCGGTCGGACCCTTCCCTGTCAGGGGTTGGACCATCGACCGGCGACAGTTGGATTTGTGATCCTGAATGGGAGCAGGTACCGCCGTCAGCATCATGATGTTCCTTTCCGAATGCCTGTTCATGGCAGTCTAACCGTCATGATAAGGTAGCCAGAAAGGGACCTTTGGGGCTCCAAGCAGGGCTCCCGTACCCCGTGGGCCACTGTAATGTGGCCCAGGGGGCACATGTAGTGCCCCATCACACATTCATGCACCGTGGGGCCGCAGCACGAGCTGCAGTGTTATTGAGCACTTTTAAGCCTGCAAGCCTGGCGGCCACATTGTAATTAGGCAGGGGGGCCGTTGACGTCTTGTCTGCCTTCGTAGTGTGCCCCATTGTGTTTCTTCAGGAACCAACATTGCTCTGGTGCCATTCAGTACAGCCTGAGTCTTGGAGGAGTCAAGTTGCTTGCTTCTTCTTCAGTTAAGGTGAAAACTGATGCCATGCCATCTAGATCTGAACTCTGAGAGAAGTGTCTTTCTCAATCAATAGTGAATTCCTGGGGTTTTTATAGGGTGTGTTTAACACTGATTATTATTTTATGTTTTCTGAACCAAACAGGGATTTTAAGACACCTGGTCTAACCGGACTAAACTAGTTGGGTGCAAAATACGTCCCCTATGTAAAGAGCCCCTGAGCATTTGCGACATCTGTAGCTCATGTTTATTTTAAAAGTTTCTACCTCTAAAATCTTGGGATGTAGATTTCGAGAGGATGTACTAGATTTGTGGCCCCTCATAGACTGAAAAGGTTGGGTGGTAAGTATGTAGGGAAATGACGCCCAAAGGGAAAGTCCACAAAATAGTATGTTTTTAGTAGTTCATAAAGAATATGAATAGCGGTGCTGAAAAGGTAGAGAAAATGCGGTCAAAGCCAATAAAACATCATATGCACAGTCCCCCAGCACATGCAAATAATTTTGATACAGAATATACACAGATATAAGTGGTGATTTTCTTTGTCTTTTGTTCTTTATTGTTCTCATGTTCAGTTGTATTACTTCATAGCCATAAACATAGAATTCTTAGCCTTTAGAAAAACCCAACAAGTGTTTCGTGGCATTGTCGGGAGTGTTATCCCACGACTTCCTCAGGGCTAAAAGAAGTATAAAAAACGAAAATCACTATAAAGTAATATGTGGTATTGTGATCTTGATGTGATTACCACATAGTGACTTCAATTGTGAAAAAGGAAAGAAACGCAACGCTAAAAGAAATTCATGCAGTGGAAACCCATGTACATAATTGCAATTCTACAATGCTTAAATTTAATATATATTTTACCGGGAATCCTAAATGTGACATTTGTTATAATAAAATCTGCATTGTTAGCTATTAGTCTGAGTGAGCGCTACTGATCAGTTTTCACGTTATTAATATTATGTGAGGAAATATTATGTACATAGGTTTGCCTGAAAAAGTGCTAATAACACTTCTGCAACCATAATTGAAATCACAACATTCAGTAAAATGTAATGTATATCTACAATACCTAATTCTTCCTTAAACAATACCTGGTAAAAAATGATAATAACAGAGTGTCAATAAAGTTATATTGAAAAGAATACATTTACCTTCCAAACCGGAATAGATCAGTATATAGGAAACACCTACCTCCTATTGGTTGTAATTCCGTCCTGAATGTTCAAGTATTTAGTAGTGCAGAGTGCAGATCAGAAAATAAATATTTTGGATCCCCAAATTGTTCTTGAGTTATCCAATGTCGTGCATAATTCCACTTTGCATGTGGCACCCCGTATATGGGGAAATTGTCACGTGTGTACCAATTCCTTTAAATATTAAGGTGGAGAGAGAGACCCCATAAGTATCAGATTATTATCCGCTACAATACTTACTGTGCGAATATGCATCAGTGTCAACATCGACATAATAGTAACTGAACGCTTACCGGCATGTAAACTGGTTCTGAGAGTTTCTCGCTGCGAGTATGCTGGCTACTAAGTCGAAGCGTACTTCCGTGTATAACCTAACTCACAGTGTGATGGATAGTGAAAGAGGACTGCCCGTTACGGAACCTCAATTTTTTCGCTGAGCGGACGCCATTATTAAGTGTATAGATATCCATAGGAGATGCAACGAAGAATTAAGTCTTCATCATGAAAGAGATAATGTACCCCCAGAAAGTTTCTCATAGGAACTCTGCAGAGTTCTAAGGAATGGCCATAATAAATCCAATTAGCTCAAGGGGCATCCCTCAGTTGGATAAGTATAGTTAATTGATATCATTCCGGATCTTGTCTCCTCTAATTATCTATATACGTGAGAGACATTCAGTATATTTGGCATTTGAAACCTTGTTCTAACACATTTTGAGTGCCTATTCTAAAGAAGTATCGGGTTATCATGATTAGAGGTTATATTGAGTGTAAACAACTTATTCCTATCGCAATCAATTTTCACCCACAGATATTGTATATAGTAGACATCAATAACCAACAGTTTGACAGTAAGTCAAATAAAATCTGCACAAATATGTGGTATGACAGCAATGATGTAGCTTTTATACATAATACATCAAATTCATGCAGTAGTATTATATCCACATGTTACATCCACAGATATGAAATAATCAAAAATTAGTGCTCATGACAAGTTACAACAGATACAATTCATCCCCTCGTTACAAGGACTGGATCCATTCGTCCAACCCTATGCATCATGTTCCAAGGAAGTATTGGATTTCATGATCTACATTGAGTCCAGTTTCAACACTCCTCAATTGTAGAATCCATTGTGCATCTCTTCTACAGTAGTGTCAAACCATTGTAGATGGACATTGAGATGGACGTTTCGCTATCTTTATGTCTATGGAGTATCTTGCGTCTCCTTGTTTCACCACCGTCATATGCTCCCCAATTCAGTCTTTTAGAGCTCCGATAGTGCTGCCCACATTTACATTCTATGATATATACTACGAACTTGGTGTTACAGTTCATACTGGATATTATTGTGTACATCTTCTTAGTTGGGCCTTCAAATTGTTTCTTTTTGTCATGCGCCCATTTGCATACTGCACAGTGGCCACATTTGAAAAATCCTAATGTATGTGGTGTCAACCAATTATCTTTGTTTTTAGGTATCAGATAGCTTGGACTTAATAAATTCCTAAGGCATTTTCCCTCACGGTAAGGAATGTCTGGTCTATTAGAGATAAAGCCATTCAGTGATTTATCTGCCTTAAGTACATGGCAATGTTTCTGTAAGCTCTATACTAGTGTATTGGAGAGTTTGGTGTAATCCATAACCAGATGAATTTTGTCATTGTGACTAGTTTTCTTGGTGTGTCTTCCTAAGGTGTCCTGTCTGTCTATGTTAGAGACTCTATGTTTGGCTCTTGTAATGTGTTCCTGTCATATCCTCGCCTCTCAAATCTTAAGATCATATCTTGAGTCCATTGTCTAATTTCTGATTCAAAACTTCAGTTGCGTCCCGCTCGTATCAATTTGCCATATGGAGTGGCCCTAATTGGATGTTTTGGATGTGCACTTGATGCATGTAGAATAGCATTACAAGCAGTCAGTTTGCAGTAGAGTCTACTATGTATCTTATTGTCGCAAATATACAGCTCCACATTTAAAAAGGTGACCTTACTCTGACTGTATTCAAGGTTATTTTGATGTTAAGTTCATTATTGTTCAGGTGCTCAAAGAATTCAAACAATTTCTCAGTTTTTCCGGTCCATATCATTAGACAATCGTCTATATATCTACCCAAATATAGAATTGAATCATTCCATCTAGCCAGCCCATACTGAGGTTAGCGTACGAAGGAGAGAATCTGGAACCCATGGCCACTCCCTGATTCTGTCTGTACCATTTATCCTTGAATAGGAATACGTTGTTATCCAAAATGAGTTCAGTCATATTCATCAACATCTCAGCGTGATCCCACAGGCTTGCTGATCTGGTATTATGTTTCACAGCATGTAATCCTAAATCTCGCTTAATACTGGTGTATAGGGCTGTAAAATCTAATGTTACTAGTGTCATTTTTGCCTCCCAGTTCAAGTCTGTAAGTATACCCAAAATGTGTTTGGTATCCCGTATATGTGAAGGTCAGTTGTTAACTAGAGGTTGTAAAAATATGTCCACATATATGCTGAGAGTCTCTCTGTGGGCCCTTCATTACCTGATATAATGGGTCTACCTGGAGGGAAAAGGAGATCCTTATGTATCTGCGGTAAGATATATATGAATGGGTATTTGGGACGTTCTACTCTTAGATACGTATATGCCTCATCGTCCAATTAGAATATATTGTGCCACTGCTTCAAATGTCGGTTAATATTATCCATCAGACTCCATATAGGATTTTATGGCATGACACGGAGGCCAACATTATGCAATTCTCCTTTATTGTCACATCTCAGCAGTAACAATGAATAGAATATAGAACTTCAAACAACATTCTAATACAGTATATAGTCCATGAGCACGCAGCCATCTTCCTTCTTTGTTGCTGCTGCTCACAAGATAAGTACCCTCATTACTTTCATGCTTATTTGTGTTTGTATGCCCTTTTATGAATGGCTATATATATATGTATATCGCATGGCTGGGTCCTATTGACCCTACCATGCGAATATTCCTTGTATTTCTTACTTGAGAGAACATTTCTCTCTATACTTTTATAGCCTTTTGATCTTAACGCTTTGGTACTTGTAACCGGTCTCTGCTGGAACCCCTCATGACCCTTTTGACCGTGCGTTTACCCCCGATGTTGTTTCGCCCAACCCGCAAGTTGGGAATCCAGTGTTTTTCCCCGTTGGTTACCTAAATTTGTTTCTGCGTCCTTTAAAGCACAGCCGCATACCCCTTGCCTGGCAGTGCTTCCAGCGTGAGACTGGCATATGGGCTGCTGTGGCCACGTTGCTCACCGCAGTTCCGGCCTCCTCACACGGGTGCCCCTTGCTGATTAGTCCACCCGCACCAAAGACTCGCTCTGTCTTCCTCCACCACAGTACAGCCTTCGCACCCGTGCCGGGGAGCGGAAGAAATGGAGTCAGGAAATTTGAGGAAAGCTCATTAGTGGCAATCGCGCACATTCAATATGTGCGTGGTTTCCACAGTAACAGCGGACACAATAAGGCAGTTGCTGTTGTCGGAAATATTTACACAGGTCATGCCCTCTCTATTAATTAGCAGAAAAAAACAGCTATTTATCTAACGCTCGACCCCTCCCCTGCCCTACATAAACCCTATGATGATTTAGCCCTTATTTAAACAGGCAATAGTTTTAAACAGATAATAACTTTGAAACTCGTGTTAATATATTTTTTCCTCATAATATCTCTCAACTCTGATTTAAACCTAGAAGGTAAGACTGGGGAGAGGAGTTGGCCTAACAGCTACGGCAGTCGACCTCAAATCTGGGGAACCGGGTTCAAGTCTCGGCAAGGACGCCAACATCCTGTGTATCTGGGCAAATCACTTAATCTCCCTGTGCCTAACAAAAAAATGAATGCGTCCTCATGTAAAACGCAACTGGTGCTCGTGTAAAGCGCTCTGATACCCGATACCGCTGGGTCAGGTTTGCATTATATAAAACTCCGCAAAAAAAAAAAAAGATTGAGTCAATGGTCAGTAAAGCCCTTGACAAAGTTATGGAATCACTTGATGAGACCATTAATAAAGAAATTGAAACACTGTAAAGGGCATGGCCCTCTACCAGCACCACGCCTACTACTCAGGCAAAAGAGGGGGCAGTAAAGGCCCCAAAGAAAAGAGCTGCACCAGAGCACCCTGTCAAAGCTGCAAAAAAGACAAGCATAACAGCGAAAGCAGCACATTCATGCTTTTCAGGCGGTGATAAGAACGATGCCTTGGGCTTCACAGGAGGGCAACAAACAGGCCCTGAGCTCCCTATACACCTTGATAGTGATGAACCTCAGGAGGCAGAGATAGATCGCTCCTGCTCCTCAGAGTCTGACACAGACATTGAGGACCTGGGGTATAAAACATTTGGAAGCTCTGAAGAGGCAAGCAAGGCGTCAGGCTCAAAAATGGGCATTATTGATCCCTTCGGGGAGGATATGTTTGACCCCCTTTTAATTGAACCCCCCTATCTCCAGAATGGATACGTTCCCAACATGTAGCGGACTATATTACCTTCTGGCTGAGAAGGGAGATTCCAAATGAGGTCAGATCAAGATTGAGATCTGAATGCCCACACCCATCCCTTCCGCATAAGATTGCTATGACCCCTGAGCTTGACCCTAAGGTTGTTGCATTCATAGCCAAGTGTGCAAAAACACCCTAGGAAGGGAATAGACAAGAGCCTAAGGTCATGTCAGGACCGTCTTTTGGACACCATTGGACCCTTAACCAAAATTTCTGAGTTGGCAGAAAATGCTTACATTAAAGGAACACCAATAGACCCTAAAGAACTACGTGAATGGGTCCAACTGACCATCTGCCTCCTTGGTAATGCCAATACTGCCATCTCTAACAACGCAGGAAGGGCGTACTCCTCAAAATAGACCCCAAGCTAATAGAGCTGGCAAACAAGGAAGGAGGACCCACTTCACAGGGCCTCCTCTTTGGAGAGGATTTATCCGTGACATGGCTAAATATGTCGGGACCTTTAGCTCGATTCAGATATCTACATGTGACATTAAAAAAGTCTTTCAGGACAGAATTTCTGGAAAGGCTGGGAGAATACGGGGTTGGTTCCTGGGACGTGGATCTAAGTTCCAACAATCAGCCTTCTTCGGAAATTAATCGTTCATCCCACAAAGACAGAGGAACCGCGGAAGACCATTCCGGGGCAACAGAAGAAACAGAGGATTATTCACAGGTAGGAATCTCGAAAGACCCTTCTGGTACCCCTATAAAGGTGGGAGGGAGACTAGCCCTTTTCTCTGGGAACTGGACCATGATAACACAAGACTTGTAGGTTCTAGATACAGTCAAGGGTTACAAAATAAAATTCACTGATGTCCCCACTCAATTAAAGAGACCTCGGGAGATAAACTTCTTTCAAGAACACAGAAAACTAGTGTCCTACGAGGTAAGGGATCTGTTGGCCAAAGGGGCTATAAAAGAGAGCTCGGAAACCAGCTTTGTGAGCAATATATTCCTCGTAGAAAAGAAAGACCAGGGACCTTGTCATACATTTAAAAAGCCTAAACGAATGGATAACATACCACCACTTCAAGATGGAAGGGATACACCTCCTAAGGGATGTCTTGAGAAAGGGAGACTGGCTAACACGTGTGGACCTAAAGGATACGTACTTGACCTTCCCAATTTGGCCCCCACACAAGAAATTCCTCCAATTCTCATGGGAGGGAAAACTTTGGGAGTTCTGCACCTTCCCCTTCGGTCTATCTTTAGCCTCTTGCTGCTTCACCAAGGTCTTGCATCGGTAGTAGCATGCCTAAGGGAAAGGGGCGTAAGGTTAATATTATATCTGGACAATATCCTTATTATGGGTCAGTCCAAAACGACGGTATCTCGTCACACAGATCTTACCATCCTACTGGAACACTTAGGCTTTGTATAAAAAATGCAAAAACGTTGTGTGTAATACCAAGCTAGAAAACTCAGTTTTTGGGTTTCATGGTGAACACAGTAACTGCAGAACTGAAATTACCAAGGGGAAAAGATTAAAAAAACTTTGCAAGGAACTCGGAAAGATGCTATCAATGGAAGTATTTCCCTTGAGGCTCTTAGCCAGGATCATGGGTCTCCTTTCCTCAACCATCCAAGCAATTTTCCAGAGCCCTCTACATTACAAAGCCATTCAGAGACTCAAAGTGAAAGGTCTCAGATCAAAACGATCTTACTCACAAATTACATGCGAAGAAAGAGCTGTCATGGTGGCTAAAGAATGCGGAAGCTTGGAATGGCAGGGCCATCTTTGGGAAAGCTCCAGAGTTGATAATAGAATCAGATGTGAGTCTAGAAGGATGGGGTGCCACATGTGGTGACTCATCAACAGGGGGTCATTGGACCCACCACGAGAAGGAAGTGCATATCAACTGCTTAGAGCTACTAGCAGGTTATTTTGCAGTTCAGAGCTTCACCCAGAATTCAATGAAATGCTGTATAATGCTGCGCATGGACAATGTCGCTGCAGTGGAAAAACGTCAACAATATGGGGGGACCACATTCAAAGGGTCTTACAGAGATAGTGAAGGGCTTCTGGGGTTATTGCTTGAACAAGGGACTCTCCGTTACAGCGGAGCACATTCCTGGTTTAAACAATGGTGTAGCGCACTGGTTCTCCAGGAATTTCAAGTATTCCAGCAACTGGAAGTTAGACAGAGGGATATTCATGGCAATCCAAGACAAATGGGATCCCTTCAGGACAGGGATTTTGACGGACAGGCTGAACACACAGATGAAGAATTTCTTCAGCTGGAAGCTGGACCCTCAAGCAGCAGGGGTGGATGCCTTCCTCCAGGATTGGCAGAGCTTAAAGCCATATGCCTTCCAGCCGTTTGTCATGCTTCCACTTCTTCTCTTACACGCTCTTCGGTACCTGCAGAGCATGGTAGTGATAACCCCCCTTTGGAGGTCTCAAGCATGGTTTCCAGTCATCCTGGAGATGACCATGGACTTTCTACTTCTAATACCACCTTTCAGGGAAGTACTCTTGGGACCAGAAGGCGAATCGCACCCTCTCATAGACCAAGGTCTAATTGTTCTGACGGCCTGGAAGATTTCAGGCAACAATGGCAAATCCCAAGTCGTGGGCATCTGGAAAAAGTAAGGCATATCGACTGGCATGGAACAAATAGGTTCGCTGGTGTCTTCAACGACACTACGATCCAGTTTCAAGTTATTTAGTTCACGTAGTAAACTTCCTATCAGAACTCTTTGCTTCTGGTCCAAGTTACAGAACTGTTCATTTCTGTAGATCAGCAATAGTTGCGCGACATTCCTTGGTTGATGGTGTCTCGTGGGACAAAACCTTTTATCAAAGAAAATTATGAGAAGCATGCAGGTTCTTAACCTTCCAACTCCCAAATATACGGCCTTATGGGATGTAAGAAACATTTCACAACTTATATCTTCTTGGGGAGATAATGTTAACCTCTCTCAAGTGTATTTCCAATAAACTTACTGTGTTACTTTGCCTGGTATCTTTCAGACGAACCTCAGAAGTTAAGGCATTAGATGATACTAGCATTGATTACCAACCTGAGGGAGTTTGCCTTTATCTTAAGAAGAGGACAAAAACTATGTCATCCTCTATCTTCTACCCTTTCTTTTCTCTGAATGAAAGTCTGTGTGTTGTCAAATATCTAAAAGAGTATGAAAAGAGAACTGTAAGTCTGAGAGGTTTTAGAACTCAACTGATGATCTTTCGCAGATCTCCTCATAAAGCAGTTTCATCTCCCACGCTTGTGAGACTTGTCAAAGAAGTGATGAGTGAAAGTGGTGTTGATGTTTCTATTTTCGGTGTACACTCTCTAAGAGGTGCATCAGCTTCTAAAGCTTTTATGTTAGGCGGAGGGCTCCAGAATATTCTTAGAGACGCTAACTGGTCGAATGAGAGTATGTTTATAAAATGTTACTTTAGACCAATCAATAACGAGATTGACAACGTACTTAGTTCACTTTAAACTTGCATAATGTTTGCCTCCGTGTCATGCCATAAAATTTAGATTTTTCACCGCCTGCTGGGCAGAAAATCTGGATGTTATTAAAGATACGGAGGCTACGATTATCCTTCCACTTATTAACCCTCCCGAGGGGTTTTAAATTTTTGACCTATTATGACTTTTTTACTTCCATAATAAGATGACTACGGATTGTTATTAAAAGGAGTGAATTGTTCCGCATTAAAGTTCAAGTTATGTTTTACTGAGTTTATTTCTTGTTCGCAGCACTTGGCAAAGAAGGAAGATAGCTGCGTGCTCATGGACTATATACTGTATTAGAATGTTGTTTGAAGTTCTATATTCTCTTTATTGTTACTGCTGAGCTGTGGCAAAAAAGGAGATTTGCATAATCTTAGCCTCTGTGGCTTTAATAAAATCCAGATTTTCTGCCCACCAGGCTGTGAAAAATCTAAATAATCCACCTTAATATTTTAAGGAATATGTACATTCCTGTTGTGAATTCACCTTATATGGGGTGCCAAATGCAATGTGGAATTATACATGACATTAAATAACTCAAGAACAATTTGGGGATCCAAAATATTTATTTTCTGACCTGTGCTACTAAATACTGGAACCTTTGGGACTGTAGTGAGGGCTGCAATTTATATACGTACATTGCTAAGTTAGCATAACCGCGTTAGATGTTAGAAAGCCATCCTGCCACTTTTGCTGCTTTTGCACACGACACTGCAGTTACGTGTTATTATTTGAAATATGCCTGCTCGCCTTTTCCTCACATGAGAACTGTCTGTTGTTCACATCCCTAGCCGTGAGCAGCGACCTTGGTCTGAACATTGTGTAAAGAAACAGTCTGGGACGCTAGACAATGCATGTTTTTGAATTCAGGTTGATCGGCCTACTATTTAGCCATAACACGCACACAGCTGCAAATACCTGAGAGTCGAGCGCTTTTAATATTGCAGGCTGCATGCTTAACACACACATTCTGAAGAAGAGCTTTCCCAGGAGCAACTAAGCTGATCTTTACGGTATGAGGTTCCCCATTCAAGCCTAGAGACCTTTTATTAATATAATAATATTAGTTCACTAGCGAAAGGAAGGTGGCTGTATTCCACTGTCATTTGTAATATGATTTCTCCCTTCATTTTCTATGGTATTGTAACAATGCTGATGGTTTTGATTTTAATCATTTGTCTGCTTATGTTAGCCAAAGTACTGCATCTTAGGACACAAGGTTTATAAAATAAACTCTTTAAACTTTACCGTGTCTCTGTTTACTCTTGTTGTGGACTGATATGAGAATAATAACGAACAGATATTTCTTATTCCCACCATTCCTGAGAATACACTAAGTCGCTTGTTCTGGGTTGTCTATACATTGGGACCGCCGAGATAAATACAGATAACGAATGGGACACTGATGCTGGTCGGATAGGGGTTCTGAGGTGAGTTTTTGGTACACCACAATTCACTGAGGTCCTGGTTTCCTGCGCATAGTTCTGTGCATGAGCAGAATCCCTGCAACAGGACAGAATTATAATTGATAAGGAGGTAGGTGTATCCTTTATACTGATCTATTCCGGTGTGGATGGTAAATGTATTATTTTGAATATAACTTTATTGACACTCGGTTATTAAAAATTTTAACCAGGTGTAGTTTAAGGAAGATTTAGGTACTGTAAATATACATTACATTTTACTGAATGTTGTGATTTCAATTAAGGTTGCACAAGTGTTATTAGCACTTTTTCTGGTGAACCAATGTGCATAATATTTCCTCACATAATATCAATATGTTTAGTTTGAAACGTGAAAACTGATCAGTAGCGCTCACTCAGACTAATAGCTAACGATGCAGATTTGGTTTCTTTATGCTTCTTTTAGCCCTGAGGAAGTCACGGGATAACACTCCTGACAATGCGACGAAGCACTAGTTGGATATGTCTAAAGGCTAAGAAGTCTATGGTTATGGCTATGCAGTATTATAACCGAACAAAAGACAAAGAAAATCACCACTTAAAGCTATGTATATTCTGTATCGAAATTATTTGCATGAGCTTGGGGACTGTACATATGTTGTGGCACCTAATAGTCTAAAAATTAAGGCGAAAGGGTGTTTAGACACGGATATCACTTTCACAAGTTCTGCGAAAGATGTCAGGATGCTGACTGTGAACCAAAGTGCAGGCACGCTAACAAAAATGGAAACCTGTCCTGCATGTGTTCATGAACCTAAAATCTTCTATAGCAAGTGAATAAAATAATAGAATTTATGACATGCCTGTAATAACCCATAAACTATGCAATCACTGATTGTGTCGTTGCATAAGCTTGACTATCATAGCTTCATGACACATTTAGCGAACAGAAGAATATGCTAGAAATGTGCATTTGATGGAATCAGAGTTCATTACCTGTTGCATGTTCAATGACACGCTGTCATACTGTAATAAAAGGGGTCTATGCATTTGAAGACAGAGGATCATGACAGGTACAATAAGGGTATTGTCATCTTATGCATGTGTGTCTAGTCTGAACCTCGCCTCGCACAGAAGTAGGGGGCACAAGAAAGTAGTGGAGGCATGGTTTGATCCTCACCTTTTACAGGCGCCAATGACACAATAAGAATATTGCTAATTCGGTGGGCCCACGGTTTGATCCTCGCCCTGCACCGGAGTCAAAGGCACCATAGCGATATTGTCACCTTTGGGCGGTGAACGATGTATCTAATCTGAGCCTCACCCCGTAGAGGGGTAGAGGGCACAATAAACCATATTCTAGCTTAGCGGGGTGTACGGTGTGAGCCTCACCTCGTACAGGAACCAAGGGCACAAGATACTGCCACCTTTTGGAGCGGGGTGCGTGCACGGCGTATCTAGTCTGCAGTGGCGTAACGAAAGATTAAGCGCTCCCCCTGCCGTATACACAGAGGAGCCCCCACTCCGGATTCAATACGGAGCGCTCAGGCCTTAGTACTGTGCGGAGGGGGCCCCCTGCATGTCGGGCCCCCCCTGCACCGCGGGATGCGGGGGCCTGTGTTACGCCCCTGCTAGTCTGGTCCTCACCCCATAGAGGAGTAAAGGCCCCAAGAAGGATATTGCCCCCTTCGGTGGGCTCACAGGTTCATCCTCTCCCCGTAAAGGAGTGAAGGCCACAATAAATAGTGCTCCACGTTAGCGAGGGCGTTCGGTGCGATTGCCATCCTATACAGGAGCAGAGGGTACATTAAAGATATTGCCACCGTCGGAGTGTACGATGTGTCAAGTCTGATCCTCATCCCATAGGGGTGTAAAGGGCACAATACGCATATTGCCACATTGGGGTAGCAGAGTGTATCTGGTTTCTCAAATCCTCTTGAGGGAAATCTTACAATATGATCGGACGCGATAAGATGGTGGAAGAAAGAGAACAACGAAGACCAACCCTTCCTTGTGTCTGACTGGATCTGGCTCCCATGGCTCCCAGAAGGACCAGTCCTGCCCCAAGTGAATATTAAGAATCCACAAATGTTCACAAGGGAAAGGCTGTGAGAATGCGCATTATATCCTGGAAGTTGGGGGGGGGCAGTTACAACACCCACAGCACAGGGAAACCAGAGGAATTATTACTCAAGGATGAAATATGGCTCAAAAGAAACAGCGCCTTCGCATACAGTGCCAAATCTGCAATACACGAATATCTGCACCCCTAAAACTATATATATGAACAGGTGAAGAGTTGCTATTTGGTGCTTGTAAACGGTCACAGTAGCCCTTTTGTAAAGCTGTGCTGGTCTCCAGACGTACCATTGCGAATGTCACGTGACATCACTGGCAGGCTCCTGTTCTCCCTACGCAGAAATCTACATAGCAGACATTAAAGCACCAGGGGGACAAAGCAGGTGTGGAAATCCACATTTATTTTATATTTTCCTCATAGAGTAAGCCCTTTTCTATGCCCATTGAATCTAGGGGATCCATACCCCTTCGAATCCTCAAAGACAACTTCTCCAGCCCCAGACTGGGGTATATTTCCCACCATTTCTAGGGTTGGACATGCTCAGAAACATACCAGCTTCTGGGTATTCACAAAGCTACAAAGTGTAATATGCCTTGTATTGCCCACCCCGGCTTTATAGGAGACCTTGATCTCACTGCACGAATAATTTAGACTGGAAATTTACCATCTAAAGCGCCCACTCCTCAAGAACAAGAAGTGTTCATTGGGGTTAAGTTGTTAAAAAACATAACATTTCATATTAATCCTGTGTCACAGTTTGAGGGTTGGAAAGGAGATGGATCTGTGAAAGAACAGTACGAATGGACTTCTGCTTTCGGTAGGAACTTACGGGAATAACAAGTTATTCTTTATATTCTCCATTAGAATGAAATAATAAATTTTTAATCTATTGCACATTGTTTGCAAAGGTCTCTTGGCGCTAGTCTAATTTGTAGCTCTTAGGTAAAGTAGTGCATCTTAAGTACTGATTAAACACTGCAGATGAAGGCAAAAGTCACCTGTGGACAACTGAGGCACAAAAAGGACCTTTAAATGGAAAAGTGGGCATTACATAAAAGATAGCATATAACCCCAAAGAAGAACCCCGGACCGGAGGCAAGGTTGAGACAACGTCCCTCAAAAATCACATTCACAGGTCAGTGTGAGAGCACTGGGGGCTGAGGGGTCAATCTCACGATATTTGTGCAAAGGCAGACGGTAAACAATTGTGGATGTTTGCAAATGACTTCCATAATGACCGAGGGAACCCTATGGACCGAAGGTTACCAACGAGGCGTGCGTTCGACATGTCTCAGCTCTTTTGTTAGGTAATTCAAAGGTGGAGTTTACTCCTAAATGACAACATGACAAGATATGAAAGTTTTTACAACTCAATTGGATAGGAAAGTATTAGTTAGCGGCTGGGTGTTAGGCCAGGGGCAGAGCGACCGCCTGTTTATGATGTAGGCCCTGCTTATTGGGCTGACAGATTGTGGCCTCTTTATAGATGAATATTCTTCCTGAATCTTGGAAAGGGGTTGACCCTCCCCCCCCCCACCCCACCCTGTACTGAAAAATGGCAATCTGGCCCAACCTGTGAACCATAAACTCATCGCATCGCTAAACGCAAAGGCTAAAACTGTGCAAACCTTCTGATAAAAGAAGCAGAAGTGAGGAGAATGGCTGCCAGCTGCCACCTTCATACAAACCAGCTCCAGACCAAACAGGGACATATATCTTCTGATAATAACCTCGCCTCGCCAATGCCCTCTCAACTGTCTTAAAGTGATCTGTCTGCTTCCTGTTAGGGCAATGCCTAGTGACGATGGGGGGACTAGACGGGTTGATGAAAACTCCTCAGAGTGGGGTCTTGGTGTGGCTTACATTAGACTGGAACAGGACTCCAATGCCACAAGACACTCACTAGTCCAGGTCTGAAGTAGGGGTGTCTTTGGCGAGAAACATATTGCCAAACCACAATGGTATATGGAGGTGTGTGCCTCGATAGGGTTGACACCTTGCGGTATTTGCGCCTTTGACATAGGAAGTGCAAGGGACGCAAATGCCACTATTTGGGTTTTTAAATGTTTTTTTCCATTCAACCAGGGAATGTATTCATACCAGGGGGTTCACATCGTCCAGCATAATTCATTACATACATTACATACAATACAGTTCAAGTGACATAAATATCAGCGTAAAACAGATGATACGGATCGCAATGCACCAAAGCTTTACAATGATCAACGTATTCTGCGCCGCTGCCGCCACTAGTTCACTCCCCATCGGGGTTGCCTGAGGCTCAACGTTGGTTCTAAGGTTTGTCGGGGCCTGTACCGTTGCTTACAGACCCCCACGACCCCATCTGAAGGCTCTAAATGTTACAAAACCAGTTGCACCGCTCCCAAGCAGTTGTTTTTTTTCCAACCACTTCCGAGCTATAGGCATCCTTTCCAAGGCCATTGCCGCCACTGGTAACCGGTGTTACATAGATGAGAAGTCTGCACATACCCGAGCACAATACCGTCAGGAGGTGGTTGAAAATCCATTACAATAACTTTACTCAATTCCTGGAAAAGCTGTTTCTATAGTTCTGTATTGCTTAACCGGGAGATATTGCGATTTTTTTTTTTTTTTGCAGAGTTTTATATAGCGTGAACTTGACCCGAATCCAATCAGGTATCAGAGCGCTTTACATAGCACCAGTTACGTTACACGAGGACACACATTCATTCTTTGTTAGGCACGGGGAGATTAAGTGATTTGCCCAGAATCACAGGATGTTCTGCGTCATTACCGAGATCGAACCCAGTTCCCCAGGTCCGAGGTCGTGCGGCGTGCGCCCTAGGGTTAGGCCAGCTCCCCTCCTCTCCTCTCCTCTCTCTGTGTCAGTTTGATGGGCTGATAATGAGATCACCTCTCGTAATCAACCTAGAACCCTCCCCTAGTGGGCAGACCATTGAGCAGCCAAATGCTGCTCCTGCCTTCCTTACTGCTAACTAAAAGCTGATATCGGATAAAGCCCTTCCGATCAGCGGAGGAAAATACACCTAGAAGCCTAACAGGTGAGACAGACAGCCTTCAATGTTGGACTTCCTGAAAGAGACATTCCCGAATCTCTGAGTATTTCAAAAACCTAGAATTAGACATAGAAAACTGAGCTCAGTTTGTAGAAAATGGCTTAAGTATGTAACTGCCTAATACTTTGCAGATGAGTACGAGACATTGCTTCACACGTAAATCATGGGAAAGAGAAGGTGAGCTGAGGTTATGACAGAGTGGGGGTACATAGTGAACTTAGGGATGTGAAACGTCTTTGACAAAAGATCCCAAATATGGATATATACAGACAGCGATTTACGTGCCCGATAGGGACATTGTTGACATTGGTAAGTTAGCATGAGCCCAGCAGCCAAGATGCTGCTTTTGCGCACCTTACTACATGGCTTTATTTTTCCAAGACTCTGTTTATGCCTTTCACATAAGAACCGTCTGCTTTGTTCCTTCTCTGCCTGTTCCTTGAGTTTAGTCTGAACATTGTGAGCAAGGTCGATTAACGATGCCCCTTGTTATTCTTTTCTGGTCAGTCCCTAGCACCTAGACACAACATGCCAGTGCAGCTGCTGGTGTAAACTCGTACTTTGATATTATGGGGATGCATGTTTAGGTAACACACGCTTGGAGAGGGAGCTTTCCGAGGAGAAGAGCAATTCAGTTCCTATGATGTAGATATACCATCTAGGCACTAAGGTATGGGGTCTGCTGACAAAGCCCAGAGATCTTCTATTATATAATAATAAATCTTCTTACCAAGGGGAGGGTGGTTAGGCTTTATAGGCCTTACTCCACTGTCTTTATATGATGACATCTCCCTTTATTATATATGGCCTAGCTGCAATGCTAACTGTATTAGTTGTATGCATCTTTCTGCTTGTGGTGGCACGTATACTGCATGTTAGAACACAATAGTTAAAATAAACATTTTAAACTATATTCGTATCTCAGCCAGTCAGTTCTCATTTGATTCCTCGTGAGTGTCTACGAGAGCGAATGAGACACTAAAGCTAGTCAGTCCTGGGCTTGTGGGCAGTAAGGTAGTGGGAAGGCTTAGCCCCTATACACCTTAGGTCCCATATTCCTGCGCATAGTTCGGTTCATGTACAGAATCCCCGCAACAGTCTTTATAGAATAAAATAAACAAAGAATCCTATATTGTGAGGTAAATCAGGGTATAGGAACATGGACCAATCACACTTAAAAAGATTTCCAGCAATAAAATGTTAAAGAGAGCAGTGCCCAGTATCCTTTTGTAAGAACAACTATGTAGAAAAAACGAAAGACGCTGGCGTAGCACCCATGATGAGAGGGATAAAGATAGATTCATGGTCACGCTCTCTGGCTACCACAAAAACATAAAGGCCGCATGGAAAGCTCACATTGCATCTCAGTTAGCCCAGGCTGGAAACTCTCCTAAAACCCTCTACCGAATCCTTCAGTCCTTCATCAATCCTAAGGCTTGTGATAATCTAGAGGCCCCCTCATAATCTCTTTGCAATGACATTGCACAATATTTTTCACAGAAAATAGAGCTTATCTATGCTAAAATTGTCTCGTTAGGGAGTCAGCTTCCAGTCGTCATGGCATTCGACCAGTTAGAACAAGTAAACCCCCAGTTGCTAGAGAGTTTCCCCCCTGTGACCTCAGTAGATGTAGAAACATTGCTTTGTACTGTAAAATCTGGCTCCCCCCTAGATACCATCCCGGCCAAAGTCATAGCCTCCTTGTCCAGTCAACTGTCTCCATCCATAGAGTTTCTTCTTAATCTCTCTTTGAGAGAGGGTCATGTTCCTCTGGAGTGGAAAGCAGCACAGGTTATGCCTATCAGTAAGAGCAGCAAGGCTCCTCTGACGGATCTTTCCAATCTCCGTCCCATCTCGCTACTCCCCCTCCTGAGCAAATTATTAGAGAAGCACATTAACAAACATCTGTCCAACCATGTCAAGCTCATTGGCAGTTTAGATCCTTCCTAGTCAGGCTTAAGGCCCAAATACAGCACAGAATCAGCCCTGCTAGCAGTCACAGATAACATCAGGATGACCTTAAACAGGGGTCAATATACCATTCTGGTGCAGTTGGACCTTTCTGCCGCGTTCGAACACGGTTTCGCATCAGATATTACTCAGGAGACTGGAGGAGATTGGACTCAGAGACTCTGCCCTCCAGTGGATGACCAGTTTCTTATCCTCTCGTTCCCAGACCGTCAATCTTGGTTCTTATCGTTCGGCGTCTATGGAACTGACCAAGGGAGTACCTCAGGGCTCCTGCCTGAGCCCCACCTTGTTTAATATCTATATTGCTCCCTTGGCCAACCTCCTTAAGACTTGTGGTTTCATTCCTATTTCTTACGCCGATGACACGCAGCTGCTATTTCCTTTTGACAAATTTACTCCATCTGTGCAGTCGGCCTTCTCTTCTGGTATGAGGGCTATCTCAAATTGGATGAGATGTAATCTCCTCCAATTTAATGTTGGGAAGACTGAGCTCTTGCTCTTTAGAGATGCCCCTTCATTGTGGACTCCTGCATGGTAGCCGGTGGACCTCGGTGCTCCCCCTGCCCCTAAGTCCCTTGTTAAGAACTTAGACATTCGCCGGGACCAGGCTCTCACTTTGACAGAGCACGCTGCCCAGACAGCCGGCACCTGCTTTCACATGCCGGGCCTACTTTGCCGAGTCTTTCTCTTGCTTCCTGACTCAACTTGGAAGACTTTGACGCAGGCACTCATAATGAGCTGTCTGGATTACTGCAATGGCCTCCTGGTTTCTGCCTATGAGTCCTCGCTCTGTAGATTGCATGTGGTCAAAAACACAGCGACTCGACTGGTCCTCAATGCCCCCCCAGGACTGTTTCCTGCCCTCTCCTTCATCAGCTTCACTGGCTCCCAGTACGTGAGCGGGCTAAGTTTAAAGTTTGTTGCACTGTTCATAAAGCTATATACAATCTCAGCCCCGCCTATCTTGCCGAGAAGTTTACGCCGTTCATGCCCTCTAGGTCCCTCTGCTCTGGATCTAAATCCCTTCTTGTGGTCCCCCGAGTTAGGAAAGCCAGGCTGGGTGGGAAGGCACTCCCCCCCCCCCCCACCCCCCCTTGGCCCTCTTTACTGGAATGAGCTCCCTATGCACTTGAGACAATTCGCTGACCACCTTCAATTCAGAAAACACCTTAAAACACTCCTTTTCAGTTTCTGATTATGTTCTAGCTTCTTAGCTTTTCCTGTTGCTTGTCCGAAGCGCAGAGATACCCCTCCTGGGGCAATTCAGGCGCTATATAAATAAATAAATAAATTAATAAATAAATAAATAAATAAGATAGGCCACTGTAGCTGAGTCAGTACTAATCGCATTCTTTGATAGCGCCAGATAAAATGTGACCAGGATGATTCGATCTTCTGAAATAAAGGAATTAGCGATCAAAACAGGTAGTGCCCAAAACAATTAAGGAGGATTGTCATTTTAATAACATGCTATCCCTCTTAGCTAGGCTGCTACACATTTTTTGTTGAGGCGAATCAAAAGTAAAATTATAAATATCCATATAATTTTTGTTGAGATCTTGACACCCAGATAAGTGGTCAATGCCACATAAGGAGCTTCACTCTGGCCATGAGAACCAGAATAGTTACTGCCAGGTCACTGCTGCAGAAAGTAGCAGACCTAGCACACGAAAGCCACTGCACGATTGTGGCCAACACAACATTATTCAAGAGAGCTGGTTTCTCGGGTTGGATGCCCTAGACAAAACATGTCATAAAATACCAATTCTGTAAAATTACTGCACCAGTGCAGCTCTGGATGTCCTACCTCTCGGATGCAACATGGTTGACAATGTAGCGCCCTTTTCCATGGAGTATAAACCCATTGTACTTGGAAACGGGTCTCTACCCTTTGTCTAGTAACAATATCATGCTTATCCGGTAGCTCTGGTACTTCAGGGTGATATATGGGGTGCACCTCCCTCATCGGAAACTGAGACACCATCTTCGGGCTCTTCTCAAGCAGCCTACTCCGATAAGCAACCAACGTCGCAACATTACCAAAAACCTGATCAGGCGCCATATCAGCTACATAGACATGATCCTTAATATGATAGATAACCTGTGGTGCTGTCCCATTGAAACACTGCTCCCAGCGCCCAATCAAAGTAGCCAACAAGTGTTTTAGGGCATGCTGCTGCACAAAAGGCTCATAATCTTTTATCACATTCCACACATCCTCCACACCATAAATGGGATTCACAGCCCAGTCTGATTAGCTACTACCTGTTTTTCAGCCTCCCCTACGTCCTACGTCAGATCGTATCAACATTCGCCCTAATCGGTCCTTGAATTTCGTCCAGTCTCTATCCTCACGGCCATGTATTGGTGTCCCAGTATCCTGCAATGTCAGGGAATGGAGTAAAACAGTGGGAGTGATAACAGAGGTAGTGGGCATTAAGGTCACTGTTGGCTGGGTCGTGGGTGTAAGAGATAGTGAAAGGGATGCTGAAGCAATAGGTGTTGCCGTAAGGCTGACAGTCGTAGTTGCCACAGACGGCGAAGACACAGAAAGGACAGGAGGTGCTGTGGCCAAGGCAGACTGAGCAGCAGTAGCAGAAATAGAGACAGCAGAGGCAGAAGAACCGGGCAGCTGGGTCTGTGGGGGAAGAGCAGGATATACCGTCTGCGGGGCATACAGAGGTGGGGGTCAAGCATCTAGCAATTCTTTGACAAAAGCATCATTGTCTTTTCGAGCTACATAAAATTTTCAATATTCAGTCGAAACCTCCTATCTTCACGTTCAATCCCTATCTCCTGCTTCTCTCTATCATGTGATATAGCTTTCTGAGTCAAGCTCTGCATTCTTCCCTTTCGGGCCTCTTTCTCTGTTTTCATTTGCCTCTGTTTAGCCTCCTTTTGCAGATGTTCTGAGGGAATCAGACATCGACTGCCTACTCCTTTTCGCAAACAGTTTCTCCTGTTCATCAAAAGTGCCTGTGAACAGCCACAGCAACTCAGCATTATCCCTCGTATATTTGTGCCATAACGTACTAAACATAATAGGGCCAAGGCCATGTTTTACATGTATATCTAAATTCAGAGTGCCTATCCGAGGTGCTGGCTGACTTTCTTTCAATTGAGCATCAGCAGAACAACAACGACAACAAGAAACCAAGAAGCGACTTAGGCAAGACATTTTCAAAAGTAAGCCAAATTCGTTATGTTGCCTAACGTATTCAAAGCGGTCCTCAGACCGTACCAAAGACAATTCAAAATCGGTCCTCAGACCGTACAAAGACAAACCAAAATGGTACCATATCCACAAAGAACCAAAGCAAACTCACCTGGTGCACACAGGTCAAATGATTTTATTCTCCACTGCCGACTCTTCGGGCCAAATGGTCAGATCCAAGGGTTTTGCCATTCAGGACCCCAGTCAGGATGATCGCTGGGCGAGGCACTGACCGGTCAGACAGACGGGGCAGCTGCGAGTTCAATACTCTCTCGTGCAGGGATCCCTGATCCGCCCATCCAACCCGACTCGGCCCTGACCTCCCCACCCGTCCACGGGCGAGGATGAGTCCCTATTCGGGCACCAACTGAAGTGAACCAATTAGGGTCACCCAGGTCACTCTCAACCACCTCTCAGCCTTCCCCACAATTGAAGAGTCGGTCAGACAGTAGAGAATTAAAACCGAATATATTTTATTCAGGTACACTCGAGTGGAGTCCGGTCTGACCAGCCTCCTTGGATTGCTGCGGAGGGACTAACTTCAGCAAGCATTGAAGATACATAATGTACAATTCAGAACCAATAAAGACACACCCTCACTGGAAATTTCCAGTTGGTAGCTGGTGAACAAAGGAGATACACAAGAATGGGTTTCAATCCTGAGACCGGGTACATGCTATCTCAGCATCAAGGTCACTCTGCCTGTGCCCGCCGCTCCAACGGTGGGAGCAGACCTATTTAATGGGAAAAGTATGTACTGAAAAAAACCAGTGTATTCATTAGCACAGCAAAGCTCAACCTTGGAGAAACAAAAACTATCGCAGCTGCCTTCAACTGGGGCAGAGAGAGAGGGAGACAGAAGTTAGTTCCAATCATGACTCAAAATGGCGGCTGAATATAAAATGGTGCTGCGAATGCTAACTTAAAGACATACAGTGCATGGAAAATTCCGGGACATATAAATGATCACGCAACACACGGAGCTCAGAACTAAACGGTCTGCGTCATGCATGATTATTAACCACACCCAATCACTTACGTCACTGTCTTATTATTCTTCGGAGTCCGTCAAGGACCAGAGAAGTCACGTCATCACTAACTGACAAAACACTACATCTCCCCCTTTTTTAAATAAAAAGTACAAACAATACAAAATATATATACATCACACCTCTTGAATGAGTTGTCGTTGCCCTTGAACCAATCAGCCAATTTGTCTAACGTGAGGCTGCAGAGATGCTGGAGAAGTATCCATCATTGACACTGTTGATACAGGCACAGATCTAGTCTGTGGACTCTCAGGACACCTAGGTGGAGAAGTCTCACTTCTGACATCTGGTGATGGTGAACGTCGAGGTAAATGCTGAACAGGCAAAGAATCTCACTAAATGGATTCTCCAGGACGGTGAGCAGTCACCAAGTGTCCTTAAGTAGTCAGAACTTGGGTCAGCATCAAATGGAGCATCCAACTTGTGTTTACGTTTTTGCCCTATTATTACTTAATCTTCGTTCTTGAAAGTAATGTCCTGAGCACTTCGCCGTCTCTCCGCATTATGTCTATGGCGGGAATCAGCTCGCCGGAGGTTATTCTAATAAATTTCTCTCTTGATGGTTCATTGTGGCAATATGGTTTGTACGGCTCTTCCCAAAACATCAGGGTAGCAGGACTTTCACCTGTAGTTGAAAGGGGAGTTGACCTGTCGGCACGAAGAGCAGATTGAAGAGCTGACTTGAGGTCAAGCTTTTCTAGGTCTTCTTGAACGTGCTCATAAAACGCTCCACAACACCGTTTGCTTGTGGCCAGAGAGGGACGCTTTTCTGATGCTTTATGTTTAAATGAGTAAGAACATCTCTGAATTCTCCACTGTTGAAAGTTGGACCATTGTCAGACTTCAGAATTAAAGGAAGACCCCACGTAGCAAAAAAGCAATTGACAAGATGTGTTCCACTAAGGGAAAACGGGAATACTCGTCAATGACCACCATTAGGTGGTGTCCATTGTTGAGAGATCCAAAGAAGCCTGCAGCGAACCTCTCCCACACCTGCTTTTTTTTCTTTGTTGCAGATTTATATAGCACAACTTGACCCAAAGGTATTGGAGCGCTTTACATGTGCACCCGTTACGTTACACAAGGACACATTCATTTTTTGGCAGGCACAGGGAGATTAAGTGCTTTGCCCAGATTCTCAGGAAGCTGAGCCGACACTGAGGCTCGTCCTTGGTTCCTCAGCTCCAAAGTCGGCAGCTCTGGCCGTAAGACCACACCCTCCCCTTTGGAAGATCAGATATGTTTAATGGATTTTGATTTGGTTTGGGAGATAAGCAAATATACAAATGACAGGCCTTCATTCTCTGTTAACTCTTTCATCAAGATGAGGAAACCAAACTCGGTCCCGGAGAGTTTGTTCGGTGGCAACGATTCCACGATGCCCTTCGTGTGCCACTTCCGTGACTTGCTGTCTCAGACATTCCGGTATAACAGTTCTCGAACCTCGACAGAAAATTCCTTCTTTAGTCACCGAAAGTTAATCTCTAACATTCTCGAACTTCTGATATTGGCTGTCATTAGTAAGAGGTCCATCGCTCCATCGCTCTCTCCCTTTCTCTCCTCCCTCTCTTAAAGCCCCCTCCCGCCACCTACCTCTGCTGCAGTTACCCTCCTGGAGCTGGGAAATGCCTGGTGGAATAAAAGGCAAGTCCGGCCCTCTTGCTACGCATCCCCCCCTCAAGAAGTAGAAGAGGGGCCCCTAACGTAGTACAAGTGTTCACCAGGGAGGCGCAGCAGCATTATCACCCAGGAAGGAGTGTATTTTAGACTGTTTACAAAGAGTGAAGGAGGCCTGGGGGAGGGCGCCTCGTATTAAACATTTATTACCATAAATTATGTACAAGAAGAGATGTACACAGTATAATACCCCCTTGAGGTACAGGCATTGGTAGTGGGGTACAGTGATGTACAATGTCGGCTACACCATAGAAGTCAGAAGTACCCCCAGGGAGATGTGCTCACACAAGAGAGGTCACTTCGTGTGTTAAAGGTCACTTTTTTGGAGTGGGATAATTGAGGGGACTGCATCAACGGAACCAGGTACCGGGGCTCAAAGATGCAAAATGGAGCAGAACATTTCTGTCATTTCCTTATTCGGAGTGATTAATATGTCTCTTGTGTGTAGCGCCTAGTATCTGGTGTGTGGTATTAAAGCGCTCTAGGGTCCGAGCCACTGTCCTGCATCTGGCACAGGTCCTGGGGAGCAGTGTCTCTCTTCCAGGCCTGTGCGTAGCGCCCTGAGGCTCAGTGCGGAGTCTGAAGCGCTGTATGGAGTTTAATGAACTCCGGGCTCCTCTGTCCATAAAACTCCTACACCGAGCGCTCCTGCGAGATGTCGTCGCAGCACACTGGAGAGGCCTGTCCAGGGGGTGCAGATGAGGTGAGGCTTGTCCAGGTGGGTGCAAGAGAAGTGAGGCCTGTCCAGGTGTGTGCAAGAGAGGTGAGGCCTGTCCAAGAGGGTGCAGGTGAGGTGATGCCTGTCCAGGGGGTGCAGAGGAGGTGAGCCCTGTTCAGGGGGGGGGGTGCAGAGGAGGTGAGGTTTGTCCAGAGCGGTGGAGTAGGTGAGGCCTGTCCGGGTGGAGTACATCAGAGGAGAGACCTATCCAGGTGGGGTGCAGATGAGGTGAGGCCTGTCCAGGGGGTGCAGAGCAGGTGAGGCCTGTCCAGAGCGGTGGAGTAGGTGAGGCCTGTCCGGGTGGAGTACATCAGAGGAGAGACCTATCCAGGTGGGGTGCAGAGGAGGTGAGGCCTGTCCAGTGGGGTGCAGAGGAGGTGAGGCCTATACAGGGGGGTACAGAGGAGGTGAGACCTTTCCAGGCTGGTGCAGAGGAGGTGAGGCTTGTCCAGGCGGGTGCAGAGGAGGTGGGGCCTCCGGTATGACACCTGTCCACTGCGTGCTGAAGAGGCATGAGGCCTGTCCAGGGGGTGCAGAGGGGGTGAGGCCTGTCTTGTGCTGGAGGTTCAGAAATGAGTCCTTTCCAGGGGGTGCAGAGCTGGTGAGGCCTGTCCAGGGGGTGCAGAGAATGTGAGACCTCTCCTGACCAGATGGGGTGGAAAGGAGGTGAGGCCTGTCTGAGGGTGCAGAAGAGGTGAGGCCTGTCCAGGGGGTGCAGAGCAGGTGAGGCATGTCCAGAGGGGTGAAGTAGGTGAGGCCTGTCCAGGTGGGGTACATCAGAGGAGAGACCTATCCATGGGGGTGCAGAGGAGGTGAGCCCTGTCCAGGGGGTGCAGAGGATGGTGAGGCCGGTCCAGGAGGGTGCAGAAGAGGTGAGGCCTGTGCAGGCTGTTGCAGAGGAGGAGAAGTCTCAGGTATGAGACCTGTCCACTATGTGCAGAGGAGGCATGCTGCCTGTCTAGGGGGTGCAGAGGAGGCATGAGACCTGTCCAGAGTGGCACAGAGGAGGTAATACCTTTCCAAGGGGGGTACAGAAGAGTGGATGCCTGTCCGGGGAGGGCAGAGGAGGTAGACCTGTCCTTTGCTGGGGGTACAGTGGAGGTTATGCCTGTCCAGGGGGATGCAGAGGAGGTGAGATCTGTCCAGTGCGATGCAGAGGAGGTGAGACCTGTCCTATGCTAGTAGGTGCATAAGGGGGGAGGTCTGTTCAGGGGGGTGCAGAAGAAGTGAGGCGTGTCCAGGCAGGTGCCGAGGAGGTGAGGGCTGTCCAAGGGGTGGAGAGGAGGTCAAGCCTATCCAGAGGGTGGAGAGTAGGTAAGGCCTCGTCTGTGGGATGTTTAGGATGTGTGGCCTGTCCAGAGGGTGCAGATCAGGTGAGGCCTGTCCAGGGGGTGCAGAGGAGGTGAGGCCTGTCCTGACCAGAGGATGTGGAAAGGAGGTGAGGCCTATCCGGGGGTGCAGAAGAGCTGAGGCCTATCCAGGGGGCGCAGAGCAGGTGAGGCATATCCAGAGGGGTAGAGTAGGTGAGGCCTGTCCGTGTGGGGTACATCAGAGGAGAGACCTATCTAGGGGGGTGCAGAGGAGGTGAGTTCTGTCGAGTGGGGTGCAGAGGAGGTGACGCCGGTCTAGGAGGGTGAAGAGGAGGCGAGGCCTGTGCAGGCTGGTGAAGAAGGGGAGAGGCCTCAGGTATGAGACCTGTCCACAGGGTGCCGAGGAGGCATGATGCCTGTCTAGGGGTAGCAGAGGAGGAGGCATGAGACCTGTACAGAGTGGAACAGAGGAGGTAAAACCTGTCCTAGGGGGGTACAGAGGAGTGGATGCCTGTCCAGGGAGCGCAGAGGAGGTGAAGTCCCTCTATGGGGTGCAGAGGAGATGAGGCCTGTCCTGTACTGAGGGCTGCAGAGGAGGTAAGGCCTGTACGGGAGAATGCAGAGGAGGTGAGTCCTGTCCAGAGTGATGCAGAGGAGGTGAGTCCTGTCCTGTGCTGGTGGGTGCTTAGGAGGTGTGGCCTGTCCAGGGGAGTGCAGAGGAGGTGAGGCCTGTCCAGGGGAGTGCAGAGGAGGTGAGGCCTGTCCAGGCAGGAGCAGAGGAGATGAGGCCTGTCCAGGTGGGGCCTTTCCAGGGAACGCCTTTCCAGGGGGGTACAGAGGAGTGGAGGTCTTTCCAGGGAGCGCAGAGAAGGTAGACCTGTCCTTTGCTGGGAATGCAGAGAAGGTGAGGACTCTCCTAGGGTGTAGAGGAGGTTATGCCTGTCCAGGGGGATGCATAGGAAGTCAGGCCTGTCCGGGGCTGTACAGAGGAGGTGAGGCATGTCCTGTGCTGGGGGGGTGGAGAGGAAGTGAGGTCTGTCCGGGGGGTGAATAGGAGGTGAGCCCTGTCCAGTGAGGTGCAGAGGAGGTGATGTAGTGTAGTTCCTATATCCCTGATAGGCTCTGCGCATTGGAATAACATACACTATAGATTTGACATAGGACTAAGGTCAGTATGTCTCTATCGAGTATATTAAACTTAATTACTTGTGTGTGCCAGCTAACTCAGAGGTCACTAGAAACTTCTTGAATATACAAGAAGGGATTAGTCTCTGACAACCACATAAACATGACAACTTTGTTTTCCTTTAGAATCGGAACAATCTCAGAATCGTGGAAACAATAGATAACTGTTTCACTCAGTCAAACGTGCATGCTTCGTTTCTACAGAGTTGCACAGAAATAGAGAGACGGGCGTTTCAATAAAAGGGTTTATTGAACAGTCTTATTTCTCATGCAAATGATATGAATTGCTACAATCGTAAGACAGACTGCGATGTATAATATGTTCGGGGTTAGCAGTAAGATAAAATAATACTGCAATAGCATGGTTTGTAGCTATGACATATATTAATCAAAATACATACATAAATAACATAAGCTAAAATGTGATACTCATCTGATGCTTCCTTCTGAATTGTTCTACCCCAGTGTACCTAACCTAAGTGCAGTAGGAGGTTTGAAGTAGGTGCTGTTTCTAAAGTATAGCTAGCTATATTTTAGTTTAGCCAAGAGGTGCCAAAAGTTTCTCTAAGTTCTAGTCAGCTCCATACCTAAGAATGAGAGCGGTTGGAATCTCTTTTCTGGACTCGATAGTCAAATCCCCCGCAAGGGAAGTCAGAGAGCACTGGAGCTGGATTCTCTGCAAGGAGGATGGCAGTGTCAGTTCAGTGCATCAGGCTGGAACTCGATCTCCTTCCGAACTTACCATGGCAAACCACATAGTCTGGGTTGGACCGAATCCTCTGGGAACCACAATTTGCCAAGGCAAGTGCTGGTATGTTTATACCTAAAGGTGTCTAGGAATGCCAGTATTGACGTAAAAGTCGGGCAGAGGAACGTCATGAATGAACCCCTAAGGAATAGATGTTCATGCATACTTAATGAGTTCTTGGAGAAATCAATATTCAAGCTGAGGGAAATTCCTAAAGGCTTAAGGGTCTGGTTTTCCAAGAAGTCGTTGTGACGTGGATGGACGGATGTAGGTGGCCATGCCTGTATTTGGTTTGTACGGACAATGTCTAAATAAGGGCTGGATTTCTATGTCCAAATAAGGGCAATGTGAATTGTACCTATATAAGGGCATACATTGGGAGACCTATATACGGAATCTAAATCTGCACACAACAGTGAGATCTGTCCAGGGAGGTGCAGAGGAGGTGAGGCTTGTCCAGGGGGGTGTAGAGTAGGTGAGGCCTGTCCTGGTGGGGTACATCAGAGGTGAGACCTATCCAGGAGGGTGCAGAGGAGGTGAGGCCTGTCCAGGGGGTACAGAGGAGGTGAGTCCTCTCCAGAGAAATGCAGAGGAGGTGAGAACTGTCCTGTGCTGGGGGGTGCGTAGGAGTTGATGCCTGTCCAGGGGGGTGCAGAGGAGGTAAGGCCTGTCCAGGCGCATGCAGAGGAGGTGGGACCTGTCCAAGGGGTACAGAGGAGGTGAGTCCTCTCCAGAGAGCTGCAGAGGAGGTGAGACCTGTCCTGTGCTGGTTCGGTGCATAGGAGTTGAGGCCTGAGAACGTTTTTCTCTCACTAAGAGTTCGCCAATGTTTCCATATGTTTGTATCAACATTCTCTATTGCCAAATGATAAATAAAGTTAAAAGAAAAAAAAACTTGGGAAAAAAAAAGAAAGAAAAAATAGGAGTTGAGGGCTGTCTAGGGGGTGCAGAGGAGGCATGAGACCTGTCCAGAGTGGCACAGAGGAGGTAATACCTGTTCAGGGGGGGTAGAGAGGAGTGGAGGCCTGTCTAGGGATTGCAGAGGAGGTAGACCTGTACTTTGCTGGTGGTGCAGAGGAGGCGAGGCCTGTTCAGGGTTGTACAAAGGAGGTAAGGCCTGTCCTGTGCTGGAGGGGGAGGGGTACAGAGGAAGTGAGGCCTGTTCAGGGGGTGGATAGGAGGAGAAGCCTGTCCAGGGGTGTACAGAGGAGGTAAAGTCTGTCCAGGGGGGGTGCAGAGGAGGTGAGGCCTGTCCAGGGGGTGCAGAGCAGGCATACGACCTTTCCAGGGGGTGCAGGTGAGGCATGGGACCTGTCCAGTGGGTGAGGAGGAGGTGAGGCACCCTCAGAGCGGTGCAGAGGAGGTAAGGCCTGTCTAGGTATGCAGAGGAGGGATGAAGCCTAGCCAGCGGCTGCAGAGTAGGTGAGGCCTGTCCATGCGGTGCAGAGGAGGTGAGGCCTCTCCAGGGGTTGCAGAGGAGGTGAGGCCTTTCCAGGGGGTGAAGAGGAGGCATGAAGCATGTCTAGGGGGTGAGGAGGAGGTGAGGCATCCTCAGAGCGGTGCAGAGGAGAGAAGGCCTGTCCAGAGGGTACAGAGGAGGTGAGTCCTCTCTGTGGGGTGCAGAGGAGGTGAGGCCTGTCCAGAGGAAAGCAGAGGAGATGAGTCCTGCCCAGAGTGATGCAGAGGAGTTGAGGCCTGTCCTGTGCTTGTGGGTGCGTAGGAGGTGAGTCCTGTCCAGGGGGGTGCAGAGGAGGTGAGGCCTGTCCAGGCAGGTGCAGAAGAGGTGAGGCTTGTCCAGGTGGGAACAGAGGAGGAGAGGCCTCTCCAGGGGTGTACAGAACAGGTGAGTCCTGTCTAGAGCAAAGCCGAGTAGGTGAGACCTGTCCTGTGCTGGTGAGTGCCTATCTGACGGAGCAAGGACTCGTAGAAAAGAGACTTGTTCGGAAGCAATCCTCTCATTTAACTCATAACATTGTATTAATTACGTATTGTGCAAAACAAATACACACCACATTGAATATAAAAGACAGAGAAGCTTGCCTATGTGTCTACTCGAGCGAAGTTCTAAAATGGCTGCTAACGGGAGATCTTTATTGCACATGCGTCTACTGCATCTACGCAGTATGACAACCTGCCGCTTGGAGGGAATTTCTTGAGCCTGCACAGAATGGCTTCTTGAAAACTCACATGCTTAACATCTGCTTTGCTGAAACTTAACCAAGCTATATTATTAACGCTAATGCGGGGAAAGCATTAATAAGTAAATGGGGTTAGAGTAGAGATGGGTGGTATACAGTGCAACCATTTATTTTTGGAATTAACATTTGTTTACTGACTTTCTTATTAGTGTGTAATTTGGGCCTCTCGTACAAATCCATGAGTCTATTAACCGCCTGACCTTCGAACAAGCGTAGTGTGATTGAGCCGAAAGAGTGACGAGATCTTTTGTATGCCATTCAAGGACGCAACAGTTACATACCCTGGGAACAAGAATCAAAGACATCTGAATGAATAGACATGCATGGAAAGTTAAACAATTGTTGCAAATAAAATGTGAATACGGATGGGAATAAACATTTGGAATAAAAATTAAGGGGTGGGATCTGTGAACATATTGAGACATTAATGGGAGGTACATGAATGTAGAAAGGTATAATTGAGGTAGTCTTAGCTAGTTAGTGGGACGGAGATTTGCTGAATGCTGCAGATCTCGGGAGGCTGTCGGAGTGACGAGCAAATGCTGAGGAAGAATCTTATGCAGAGCCATCAAATTAAACGTAATTAATGTAGAAGATCGCAGAAGAATTTCGAGGAGGAAGAGAGTGTCAGCGAGGGGTGCTACGCAAGCATCGGTGTTAGAGAGGTCATCTATCCTGCCCTGATTCCTGGCCTGAAGCCTTTGTTGCCTAATCTTTCCCGGGGGACCCTTCCCAGCTCCTTGGCAGGGGGTTGGTTTTCACACCATCCTAGGTAACTATATTTCTGTGAATGTGCAGGTGTTCTTTTCTCTCTGTCCTCTCCCTTCTGAGCGTATATCATTGCATAGTAAACCGTATGTAATTGGTGATTGATTAATTGAATCTTCCTTCCTTTGAGTGACGGAGACTGTACTGTACTTTGAAAAGTGGTTCACATTAAATTAATTTAGATAAAGCCTTAACATTTTTCACGAGTCTGTGGTTAATTCATTGCAAAGAGAAATAATTCATGTCATTTCACCATCAACTAGTTCAACTAATGGTCCATTGACAAGACCAGAGGAAAGAACTTTTTGATCAGTGAAAGATTAGTTAGGAATGATAGGTAACTAACCTTAGAGAAAATAACAACATAAACTTTGACTGCAGCGGTTATACTAGCCTATGTGTGTTTATGGGCCCAGGTTTGTATATGGTATTGGAGTATCTATTGCTGGTTCACCGCTGGATCATGTCCAGGAGGTGCAGAAGAGGTGAGGCCTGTCCAGGCGGTGCCGATGAGGCATGAGGTCTGTCCAGGGGGTGCAGAGGAGTCATGAGGCCTGTCCAGGGGGATACAGGGGAGAGGAGGCCTGTCCAGGGATTGCAGAGGAGGTAGACCTGTCCTTTGCTGGGGGTGCAGAGAAGGTGAGGACTGTTCTGAGGTACAGCGGAGCTAATGCCTGTCCAGTGGGATGCAGAGGCGGAAAGGCCTGTCCAGGGGTGTACAGAGGAGGTCAGGCCTAGCCAGTGCTGGGGGGGAGGTGTAGGGGGAAGAGGAAGTGAGGCCTGTCCGAGGGGTGTATGGAAGGTGAAGCCTGTCCGGTGGTGCGCACAGGTGAGGCTAGTCTATGGGGGTGCAGAGGAGGTGAGGCCTGTCTAGGGGTGTTCAGAGGTGGTGAGACCTCTCCTGTGCTGGGGGGAAGGGGTGCAGAGGAAGTGAGGCCGGTCCGGGGGGTGTATAGGTGGTGAGCCCTGTCCAGTGGTGTCCAGAGGAGATGAGGCTTGTCCAAGGGGTTGCAGAGGAGGTGAGGCCTGTCCAGGCGGTTGCAGAGGAGGTGAGGCCTGACCAGGGGGTTGCAGAGGAGGTGAGGACTGTCCAGTGGGATGCAGAGGTGAGGCCTGTCCAGGGGTGGCCAGAGGAGACGAGGCCTGCCTAGGGGGGGCGGAGGAGGCATTAGACCTGTCAAAAGTAGTGCAGAGGAGGTAACACCTCTTCAGGAGGACACAGGGGAGAGGAGGCCTGTCCAGGGATTGCAGAGGAGGTGGACCTGTCCTTTGCTGGGGGTGCAGAGAAGGCGAGGACTGTCCTGGGGTGCAGAGGAGCTAATGCTTGTCCAGGGGGATGCAGAGGCGGAGAGGCCTGTCCAGGGGTGTACAGAGGAGGTGAGGCCTAGCCAGTGCTGGGGGGTGCAGGGGGGAAGAGGAAGTGAGACCTGTCCGAGGGGTGTATGGGAGGTGAGGCCTGTCCAGTGGGGCGCAGAGGAGGTGAGGCCAGTCCATGGGGGTGCAGAGGAGGTGAGATCTCTCCTGTGCTGGGGGGGAGGGGTGCAGAGGAAGTGAGGCCTGTCCGGGGGATGTATAGGTGGTGAGCCCTGTCCAGTGGTGTGCAGAGGAGATGAGGCTTGTCCAAGGGGATGCAGAGGAGGTGAGGCCTGTCCAGGCAGTTGCAGAGGAGGTGAGGCCTGTCCAGGGGGTTGCAGAGGCGGAGAGGCCTGTCCAGGGGTGTACAAAGGAGGTGAGGCCTAGCCAGTGCTGGGGAGGTGTAGGGGGGAAGAGGAAGTGAGACCTGTCCAAGGGGTGTATGGGAGGTGAGGCCTGTCCAGTGGGGCGCAGAGAAGGTGAGGCCAGTCCATGGGGGTGCAGAGGAGGTGAAGCCTGTCCAGGGGTATTCATAGGAGGTGAGACCTCTCCTGTGCTGGGGGGAGGGGTGCAGAGGAAGTGAGGACTGTCCGGGGGGTGTATAGGTGGTGAGCCCTGTCCAGTGGTGTGCAGAGGAGATGAGGCTTGTCCAGGGGCTTACAGAGGAGGTGAGGCCTGTCGATGGGGGTGAAGAGGAGGTGAGGCCTGTCCAGGGGGGTGCGGAGGAGGTGAGGCCTGTCCAGGCGGTTGCAGAGGAGGTGAGGCCTGTCCAGGGGGTTGCAGAGGAGGTGAGGCCTGTCCAGGGGGATGCAGAGGAGGTGAGGCCTGTCCAGGGGTGTGCAGAGGAGGTGAGGCCTGCCCAGGGAGTGCAGAGGAGGTGAAGCCTGCCCAGGGGGTGCAGAGGAGGTGAAGCCTGTCCTGAGCAGAGGAGATGCAGAGTTGGTGAGGCCTGTTCAGGGTGTGCAGAGGAGGTAAGGCCTGTCCAGAGGGTGCAGAGGAGGTGAGGCCTTTCCAGAGAGCTAGAGAGGAGGTGAGGCCTGTCCAGAGCGGTACAGCGGAGATGAGACCTGTACAGAGGGTTGCAGAGGAGGTGAGGCGTGTCCAGAGGGGGTGCAGAGGATTTGAGGTCTTTGCTGGGAAGGGGGGGTTGTGCAGAGGAGGTAAAGCCTGACCTGTGCTAGGGGGGTGCAAAGGAAGTGAGACCTGTCCAGGGAAGTGCAAAGGAGATGAGGCCTGTCCAGGGGCTGCAGAGGAGTTGAGGCCTGTCCAGGAGGTGCAGGGGAGGTGGAGCCTGTCCAGGGGGTACAGAGGAGACATGAGGCCTGTCCAGGGCATACAGAGTAGGTGAGGTCTGTCCAGGGAGTGAGCAGAGGAGGTGAGGTCTCTCCAGCGGGGTGCAGAGGAGGTGAGGCCAACCCTGTTCAGGGGGTCCAGAGGAGGTTATGCCTTTCCTGTCCAGCAGGTGCAGAGGAGGTGAGGTCTGTCCCGGTGGGGTACATTGGGAGTGAGGCCTCTATAGGGGGAGTTGCAGAGGAGGTGAGGCCTGCCCAGGGGGTGGGGGGGGGGGGTGCAGAGGAGGTGAGGTTTGTCCAGGGGGTGGGGGGTGCAGAGAAGGTGAGGTCTGTCCAGGGGGTGAGGGGGGTGCAGAGGAGGTGAGGTCTGCCCAGGGGGTGGGAGGGTGCAGAGGAGGTGAGGTCTGTCCAGGGGGTGAGGGGGTGCATAGGAGGTGAGGTTTGCCCAAGGGGTGCAGAAGAGGTAAGGCCTTTCTAGAGGGGGCAGGGGAGATGAAGCCTGTCCAGGGGCGGGTGTAGAGGAGGTGAGGCTGTCCTGTGCTGAGGGTGCGTAGGAGGTGAGGCCTGTTCAGGGGGGTGCAGAGGAGGTGAGGCCTGTATTGTGTTGGGTGATGCAGTGGAGGCGAGGCTTGCCCTGTCCACGGATTGCTGAGACTGTGAGGCCTATCCTGTGCCTGGGGGGCTGCAGAGGAGGTGAGGCCTGTTCAGGGGGTGTTCATTGGAGGTGATGCCTGTCCAGGGGGGAGGGTGCATAGGGTGCTGAGAGAGTGAGGCCTCTCCTGTACAGGGGGTTCAGAGGAGGTAAGGCAAGTCCAGGAGGGTACAGGGAAGGCGAGTCCTGTCCCATGCTGAGGGGTGCAAAAGAGGTGAGGCCAGTCTAGGGGGGTGCAGGGAGCTGAGGCCTGTCGAGGGTGGTACAAAGGAGGTGAAGCATGTAGTGTGCATGGCCGTGCAGATGTGGTGAGACCTATCTATGGTGTGGAGAGGAGACAATGTCGGCCCTGTGCTGGGGTGCAGATGTAATGAGGTCATTCCAGGGGTGTGCAGAGGAGGTGTGTCCTGTCCTATCCACTGGTGCAGAGGAGGTGAGGCCTGTCCTGTGAGGTGCAAATGAGGTGAGGTCTGTCCTGTGGGATGCAGAGGCAGTGAGACCTGTCCTGAGGGTGCAGAGGAGGTGAGGTCTGTCCAGGTGGGGAACAGAGGAGGTGAGGCCTGTCCAGGAGGGGTACAGAAGAGGTCAGGGATGTCCAGGTGGGGTACAGAGGAGGTGAGGCCTGTCCAGGTGGGGTACAGAGGAGGTGAGGCCTGTCCAGCGGATGCAGAGGAGGTGAGACCTGTCCAGGGAGGTATAGAGGAAGTGAGGCCTGTTCAAATACTGTGCAGAGACCTGAGTCCTGTCCAGGGGGTGCAGCGGAGGCATGAAGCCTGGCCAGGGGGTGCAGAGTAGGTGAGGCCTGTCCATGCGGTGCATTGGAGGTAAGGCCTGTCAAGGGGGTACATAGGAGGTGAGGCCTGTCCATGGGGTGCAGAGAAGGCATGAAGCCTGTCCAGTGGGTGAGGCATCCTCAGAGCGGTCCAGAAGGGTTAGGCCTGTCCAGGGGGGGTACAGAGGAGGTGATCCCTGTCCATGGGGTGCTGAGGAGGTGAGGCTTGTCCTCAGCTGGGGGGTGCAGAGGAGGTGCAGCCTGTCCATGGGGGTGCAGAGGAGACTAGGCACGTCCTGTGCTGGGAGTGCAGATGAGGTGTGGTCTGTCCAGGGGTATGCAGTGGAGGTGAGGTTTTTCCTGTCCAGAGGGCACAGAGGAGGTGAGGTTTGTCCTATGCTGTGGGATGCAGATGAGGTGAGGCCTGTCCACGGGTGCAGAGGAGGTAAGGACTATCCAGAGGGTGCAGATGAGGTGAGACCGGTCTAGGTTGGGTACAGAAGAGCCGAGGCCTGTCCAGGTGGGACACAGAGGAGGGGAGACCTGGCAAGGGGAGTGCAGAGGAGGTGAAGCCTGTCCTGTGCTGGGGGTGCAGCAGAGGTGAGGCCTGTCAAGAAGGGGTGCAGAGGATATGAGGCCTGTCCAGGGGGGGGGGGTGCAGAGGAGGTGAAGCCTGTCCATGGGGGTGCAGAGGATGTGGGGCCTGTCCGGGGGTGCAGACTAGGTGAGACCTGTCCATGGGGGTGCAAAGGAGGTAAGGCCTGTCCAGGGGGGTGCAGAGGAGGTGAGACCAGTCCTGTGCTGAGGGGTGCAGAGGAGTTAAGGCTTGTCCGGGGGGCAGAAGAGGTGAGGCCTGTCCATTGGGGCTGCAGAGGAGGGAAGGCCTGTCCTGTAGGGGTAGGAAGTGAGGCCTGTCCTTTGGCAGTAGGAATATAGGCCTGTCCTGTAATCTGGTCCTGTGGCAGTAGGAAGAGAGGCCTGTCATGTACTCTGGGTGTGAGGGTTGTGAAGTGCCTCAGCAGCTGCTCTCAACATACAGAGATGTTCTTTTCTGGGAAAAATATTTTATTTTAAGTGCTCATAATCCCAGTTTTTAGGTCGAGCCTGGGCAGTGCATGTGCTGCTGCGAGGCATGCACTTGAAGCCCCACCCACTCTCCGCCCATGTTTTTAATTGTCCTTCATAAATGCTGTTCTGATTCATAAATAAGCTTGTTAGTCCCTCCTTAGTACCGCCTTGTCTTCATTTGTATCCTGCCATGAGGACTGGCCCTTTTACTTCGGTTGTTACAGGGTACGTGTTATTTAGTCTGTAAGCCCTATTTTCTTTAATGAGTTTCTCTTACTGCTGGCACGACATGCGCTGCTTCAGCTGGTTTTGAAAGCAGCGGGCACACCCTGCTTCAGCTTCTCAGTCTGGAGAGGTTCATTGCATCTCCCAACAGGTCTAGGTCTGTGTCCCTACTTTGCTTTAGTGTAACAATCTTAATGCTAAGCAGCGAAGGCACGTGTTATCTCTTTTAGTGTTTCCTTTGAACGCTGATTCAGGCTCATGCTCATCTTCATTCCATTTCTCTAAACCAATATGACATTTAGTCATGTAAGCATTTATTTAGCATGCATCTTTTTCAGTCAGGCATTATAAAAAGAGTAGGCAGCTGGTATTACGTTGTTCCCAAAAAACAACCACAGAACACGACCGTGTAACTGCGATGACATGTACATTCTAAGTGACGCACAACTGCAGGAAGTGACTTAATACTGTATGCATAGGATTTTTTCTCAGAAATAGACATGCATATTATCAACAAGCATTAGCAATGAAATAGGTCTCGCATTTACGCGAGTTTGAGCAATTGGCATTGTAATTGACAATGCCTTCTATTTTTGTTTTTAAAATATAAATAAAAAGCATTGTCATTTTCAATTAGGCCTGGGTGGTAAATTCCGTTCTGCTCGCAGAATTTGCGTAATTTGGGCAATTCCGCGTTCCGCAGAGAACACGGAATTACCAAAAATTCCATGATCCGCGGCGTCGTGGAATTTTTCCTTTGTTTGCTCTTTCAAAATGCGTGTTTGCACGCGTGGGAGCGACTTACCGGGATCCCTGCGTTCGCCAACGAGTTTTCCTATCCGTTCGCGTACGCCACGAGATTTTGGTAGCCGGCCGCGCGATCCCGCGAGAGTGTGTGATCGCTAACAAGTCATTTGGACGCGCCCATGTTTGCGAACAGGAAACACGCATCGCGAGCGGGCGGTACAAGTGAAAGAAGATAGCCGCGCCAATTGGTGACCGCATTGGCAAGTTCGCAAGATATTTCCCCCCGAGCACGCAAACAGTGTTCATGAACAGGAAAAATGCATCGTGAACGGGCGGAACAAGCAATTTCGCGTCTTCGCGGAACTCTTCGTGCTCGTGGAGATTTTTTACCGTTTCGCGGAGCTTTGTGTAGCGTGACTACGCAAATTCCACCCACCCCTATTTTCAATGCCAACAGCTTAAACTTGCATAAATGCGAGACCTATTGCATTGCAAATGCTTGTTGAAAAAATGTCGGGAGTTACCATCATGGAGTTTACATTTACAGACCACTGTTTTGGAAGAAGCAACGAAGATTATAACATCTTTCTGAAGATTATGTATCTAGTGAGATCTGGGATAACTTGAATCACTCTCAAGGAGATTTCACACAGTTGTATCTGTTTCAGGGAGAAATACAATGAAAAACAGGGGATGCAAGTCAAGCACCCCATTCTCTGGTGTTCATGGATCTCTGTACTGGCCCTTGCCTGGTCCTGCTGTGGAAATCAGAAATAATTCCTGTTATCATAAGCTGAAGCCATCTTGTTTGTGGCATCCATTTTGTTAGCTATCTCATTCTTCCGTCTTCACTGTTGCTTGCTTTTCTATTCTGCTTGTGTCATCAACTTTAGTTAACTCCTTCTGTACTGAGTCAAAGCAATGCACGTGCTGAGAAAAGGCCTGTAGCTGCTAGAATGCACCTGGTTAAAAATGTAACTGTCAACTGTTTTCAGCTGCTGTAAGGAGTTCTGTTCCCCCTCCCACTTTGCTGACTAAGTGATCTCCCGTCTGCCCATGTTTGTCGGTAACTATTCCTGTGTAGGCCTGTACTGTCTATTTGTAACTACATGCTTACTCTGCAACAAACTCTGTATATAAGCACCATGGTCTGTGTATTCAATGTACTACCTCAGGCAGCACTTGAGAGTGCTGTGTGGACGTAATCCCACTCATGAGTGATTAATAAACTTGTTATTTGAATTCCAGCTTCAGTGCCAATCTCTATTTTGTTAGTCTACGGACCCGTGGACAAGATAAGGGTGACCCCTGCACCGGTGTGCTCATTGAAAGGCACATTTCCACAGTTGGCGCCCGACACGTGGGTCCTCATCAGAGACGCGGCCGTCCAAAGGAGTGGTCTTAACGGAAGAGTGGAATTTTGATGAGGAGAACCTTGTTTTTGCAGCCGCAGTGATTTTTCAGTTTTTTTCGATTTGACCCTCCAGGTGATGGCCGGTTCCGACTGAGGTATCCTTTGGCGTTATTTTTGTAGTGCCCATTAGGTCGACCAAGAGATTGGCAGTTGGAAGTTGGAGACTCTTGTTTGGTAAGGTCGCTGAAGCGGCACTCATGATTGCTTGGCCAAGATTCTGGTTTTGTTTGTTTGATATATTTTTTGCAAAAGATAAAGGCAGGTAAGGTGAAGATTTTTCTCTACTTTTGGATAATTTGGAAAAGTAATATTTTACAAATACTTAGTAGCATGCCTGCTCGTAGCACACTCTGTAGGCTGTGTTGCTGTCTTGGTGGTACCAAAATGGATTTAGAAAGAAGTCAGCCGGCTCCCTTAGAGGGAACACCAAATAGGCATATGTACATTAAATATGGTATTTCTAACATAATGTATAGTACACTGTGGAACAAATATACGAAAAAGGATTTGCGATGGCCTGTGAATGGGTCATTTGACTTTAAAAGGATTCAATATTTAGAGCAGTGTTTATTCAAGAAAAAAAGTCGACAAGATATCTTTGATTGTGTACGAATATGGAAGAAAGAAGTGCAAGAGAGAGTGAGGAAAGAAGAAGCTATAGCAGAAAAAGAACAGCGTAAAACGATATATTAAAAAGCGTTGGAATTAAAAAATAAAGAGATGAAAGCAATAAAAGAAAAAGAGGAAAGGGAGCGTTGTTTGGAGGTAACTGGTAACTGGCCAGTACCCATACTGAATAAACCTCAGAATGATTCCATCTTGTTAAATCGACCTCCGCCCCGTATATGTTTCCTTCTGCCTCTGAGGATGATCTTTCCGAAGAAGAACATATTTCTTCAGACGATAAAGAACTAGATAAGCAAGATGGGCGGCAGACTCACTCTACTTTGACTGTTGACGAAAAAGCCACTATCAGATCCGCTGCTCGCATAGAAGCTCGTGGGACTACTTCTGCCCCAGATCTCGTTGCGATGGTTCAGCAGTGGAAGGATTTTAAGCAGTTATATTTTGCAGAGAAGTTTACTTGGGAAGTGATACTTAGTTTTAGAGAGAAGTCTAAAAATCTAGAGCCCAAAGATATAAATTCTGATTATAAAAAGTTAAGTGATGGAACTTTCCTTTTTTCAAATATACCTGATCTAATTAGGCGAGTGGTTAAATTACGACATGATACACAATGTTTAAAAGCAGAACAAAAATCAGCTTGTAAAGTTAAAACCACACAAACAGTTCAGACCCCAGTGCATAAAGAAGAAGCCGTGGGACAGATAAAGATCCTAATGATACTATAGTTACTGTGAAACCATTGCGTGAAGCTGTGCCTTTGTATGTTCCTCCAAAGGGTGCGGGAACAAGTGCCGATAAAGATTCAGATGATGCAAAGGGACATTTTGTTTATAATTGGGTCTATACTCCTTGGAGTAGAGCAGACATTATGGCTCTTAAGGCTGCTTTGCCCGAACCACGAAAAAATCTGGCTGCTTTTTATGAAGAAGTGGAAGAAGCCATTAGCTCCTGCACTATGACTTTGCCAGATATCGATATGTTTTTTGGACTTATTTAGCCCCCTGATATGTGGAGAACAATTCGGAAAATAGATGATAATGTAGCATGTGGTGATAGGGTGTATTTAGAAGAAATAGATGCGGCCAGGGTGCCTGCGCAGAAACCACAACAGGAGATATCAGATCTTCCAAAAGCTATTGTGACTAAGTTGAAAACTCTCATACCCCTAAGAAAATAGATTGGACAACGTTAGCGTCTTGTCAACAGAAAGCGGACAAGTCAGTTTCTAATTTCTTTACACGATTTGAAGAGACATTCCATGACTTTAGTGGGCAATCATTGACAGATGACACGGGTAAGAATCTGTTTGTCAACAAATTTGTCGCTAACATGCTGCCAGAAATAGCTAGTCGCCTAAAGGCCAGCGACCTTACCAAACAAGAGTCTCCAACTTCCAACTGCCAATCTCTTGGTCGACCTAATGGTCACTGCAAAAATAATGCCAAAGGATACCTCAGTCGGGACCGGCCACCACCTGGAGGGTGAAATTGAAAAAAACTGAAAAATCACTGTGGTTGCAAAGACAAGGGTCTGCTCATGCAGGACATCTCCTCAGCAAAATTCCACTCTTCCATCAAGAGAAAAATGTTCTAATACCTTTGACAGACGTAATCAAAATCAAATGTCTGATTATTCAGCTGATGGTCTTGGGGATTCTGATTATGTATAGGAATGCCTAGGATGGAGTAAAGAACCGGCTGAGGTCCCAGTAGATCAGAAAGGTCCTTATGTTGACGCAAATCTCTTGGGTTCTACTGATTGGCTTCTGTTTGATACAGGAGCTACTCGTAGTGCTCTGTCTAAAAAATTGGATCCTAGGGCTCCCCTGTCTGGTGCAATGATAACATCGATAGGATTCAATGGGACACCTACATCTAGTTAAACAAAATGATGGTCAGCGCACTCCTATTGAGTCAAAAGAATAAAACTGTTGAAGTATTACTCTAATTGCGTGCTACCCAGTTGGAGACAGCCAGCCTCAAGTGCATACATTTCTGCAGGTGAATATTCACCAGTATACTAGGTGCACAGCATGATAAACAGAATAAACTATTCACAAAATTTCATCAAAAAGCAAACTCTTCCCACAAATATTTGAACAAAAAACATATGTATTGCAACCAACCGCTATTGTTACTAATGTGTGACAGTATCTAGTTTACTATCAAATTTACATCACAGAAAATTGGTAAGCACAAAATCAAACATCAATTTGTTTACATAGTGATTTGCTTCTTGCAAATAACAAGATCATCTGATGCATTTTCGGCAGATGTGCCCAGCCCAGCCCAATGTGTTTTGGGATTTAATTCATCCCTTCTTCAGGGGCCACTGTAAAAATACGATCAAACCATAATGTAATACATTGCTGATACTGTAAGAAATTATTCAACAAACACAATAATGTTCAGAGAAGGTCGAAAACCCAGTGCCACCTATATATGCTTACACATGGAAAAATCAGAGAATTCACGTGAAGAAGTGCATCATGCAAATGAAGAGATAGAGTTGATCTGTGAAAATATAACCAAAGAAAATGTGGCTGTCGAGACAAGTCAACCAGAGGGTGCACTAGTGGTAAGTGATGAAGAAATAGTGAGCGGAATCGTGCTGGAAAACCACAAACCACGTGTTGTCAATACACAGTATCCCACGTTCCAAAAACCGCGTGCGCTCGTTAGAAGACGTACAGACCCAACCAACATATATGCTGGTAACAAACTGACTGGATGCTGTAGCAGCCAAAATCCACTGGTCGGGAATAGTATTACGACAAAACTGGTGGCTAAACTGAAAATGAACACAAATCTCAGTGTACTGCATGTCGCTCAGGAAACGAACAGGGAATGGCATGCAATAACTAATCACGAAAACCAAGATTACCTCACTAATTATTTGTTTATAGAGAACCTCTGTAGTTTATGTCCAACAGTCTGGAAAACACGGAATGCTTTGTACCGTAAAAGAGATGACAAAAGATGTCATAAAGCTCTTAGCAACAAGAGCCTCACAAAATAAGAAGTCCATTGAAACACCCACACTTATCCCACATTGTCAGAACAAAGTCGCTACCTGTTGTATTATCAGTCTGTCTTAAGCGCAGAATGACCTTACTAAAGCTCGCCATTACCTTGTACTTCATGGTCTACATCAGATACCGATGTGGGACAAATGGTTATTCCAGCAGTGCATATTCAAGTGAAGGAAGGTGCTTTATTGCCTCGATTGCCCCAATATAAAATATCTCGGGAAGGCGAAGAAGCATTGACGCACATAGTTCAGGATTTGATCAAGGTGGGGGTTGTGGAAGAAGTCCCTTATAAAATTTGCAATAGCCCTATTCTTCCTATTTTGATAAAAGACACTGATGATAAAATCTACAGATTTATTATTGATTTACAAGAGGTTAACAAAATTGTGGTGCCCGAATATCTGGTAATCTCTGACATTATGACACTTCTTACTATGGTTCCTCCTACTTCCACTACATTTAGTATCATAGATTTGAAAAACGCATTTTTCTCAATACCTATTCACCCTGACAGCCGTTATGTGTTCGGCTTCACTTTGAATAATAGATCATTCAGATTCAGTTGAACTCCACAAGGGTGTACAGAGAGACCTAGCATTTATAGCCAGGTACTTGATTCTTTTCCTGTCCCGAAAGGGGTGGCTCTTATTCAATATGTCGACAACTTATTGGCTGCCGATACCTGTAAGCAGTGGATCCCTAGCTTTTCGTACATTTATATGGATTGGCCTTACATCTTTCTGTAGGCAGTGGATCCCTAGCTTTTCATACACTATTAAACCCTTGTTGGCCCTTTTGACTATGGACACTCCGATGCCTCTTCCATGGACTACTGAATGCCAGAATGCTTTCCAACAGCTACGTCAAGCTTTTTGTTCGGCACCAGTATTAGGAACTCCAGACTACACTAAGACTTTCACACTCTATGTACACGAGAGGGAAGGTTGTGCTCTCTCAGTTTTAACACAAACACACGGTGATAAACAACGTCCTTGTGCGTATTTCTCAGCTGTCCTTGATCCAGTTGCCCGCACGCTGCCTGGTTGTTCTCGAGCGGTGTCGGCAGCAGCTGTGTGTATATGTCAGAGTGAGGGGATAGTCATGTCACATAGATTGTTTGTTAGTACCTCATTCAGTCGATGCCTTGCTAAATCAAACGAAAACACAGCATCTGACTAGTGCCCTTTTGACAGAATATGAACTGACACTTTTGACCCCTCATATCGTGTTGAAAAGATGTTTGAATCCAGATACATTATTGCCACTGCCAGTTACTCAGTCTCAATCACAAGAGTTACATGACTGTATATCCCTTACTGAAGAACAAACAAAGGGTCATGTTGACCTACAAGATACACCTCTTTCAAGTGTTGATGGGGAATTGTGGGTTGTTGGGTCCTGCCTGAAGTTGCCTGATGGTACTACATCTGTTGCTTATGCAATTACAACACTTCAGACAGTAGTTGAGACGGCTCGCATCCCACAGAATACAGCTCAAGCAGCCGAGTTGATAGCACTGAGAAGAGCATGTGAACTTAGTACAGATTTGCTTGTTATCATTTACACTGATAGCCGAAACGCCTTTGGCATGGCTCATGATTTCGGGCAGCTATGGAAAGAAAGAGGCTTTCTTACTTCACATGGGACACAAATAGTGCATGGGGAATTAGTACATAATCTCCTTACTGCCTTGACCTATCCTAAGAAAGTAGCAATTGTTAAATGTAGCGCACACAAGAAAGTGACTGATAAAATAGGAGCAGGCAATGCCTTTGAGGATCACACAGCCAGAGAGACTGCAATGTAGCGAAGTACCACATCTATGTATGTAGTTAAATCACAGGCTGAATGTTGGCATGATGCCAGGCAAGAGGTCCTGGCCATGCAACAATCTGCCTCTGTTGAAGAATTAGACCAATGGTCCAGGGAGGGAGCATTGGATGATGAGGGCTGTTGGAGGAATAAAGAAATGACAAAATGGAAGTTACTCGCAGCCTATTTACACCCTATGATTCAAATGGCACATGGGCCGGCACATGTTGGAGCATCCTCAATAGCAAAGCAACTTATGTATGTTTGGGATCATCCAGTGATTGTCAGTACGGCTAAGAAACTAGTCCAGTCCTGTCTAATCTGTCTCCAGTATAATCCTGGGAAGGGAACACAAACTCCAACAGGAGGGTTTGAAATACCTACTGCACCTTTTGAGGTCCTGCAAATGGATTATATCCAGCTTGAACGCTGTAATAATCTGAAGTATGTTCTGGTAGTGGTTAGTGCCTTTAGTAAATGGGTGGAGGCATATGCTACGAAAGATAATACAGCTCTTTCTACAGCAAAGGTGCTCCTAAAGGAGTTCTTTCCCCGATTTGGCATTTGTCGAATTTTGTGAAGTGACAACGGACCCCATTTTATTGGGCAAGTTGTTGAGTATCTCATGAAAGGGTTGGGAATCAAGCAGAAGTTTCATGCTGCTTTTCACCCACAATCAGCAGGACTAGTGGAATGGTTCAACTCTGCCCTCAAATTGAAATTGGCTAAGATACAGGCTTCCACATCTTTGAAATGGCCTGATGCACTGCCTTTAGCATTGTTATCCATTAGATCAATACCACATACACGATCTGGCCTCACACCGTATGAGGTGCTTTTTGGAAGGCCAATGAATATCATAAGCCACGCCCTATACATGATGTACCTTGTGTATTGATGAGTGACTATTTGTCTCAGTTGACTGACAGTTTGTCTTCTATTTATCAACAGGTTCGGGAGACTCTTCCAGACAGGTCACAAGGTGAGGGCCACTGCTTGCGCTCTGGAGACTACGTGGTAGTAAAGTCCTTCCAGAGAGCCGGCTCCCTAGCACCGAGATGGTGAGGCCCTGAGCTGGTGCTGCTGGCTACCAGGACTGCAGTTTGAGTGACGAACCGGAAGAACTGGGTCCATGCGACACACTGCCGAAAAGTGTTGCAAAACCTAGTGAGCCCAGCTGCATTGGAAGATCACAGCGATATCCTGGTAGAGAGAAAGGACAAGCTGTGTCCCCTGAAGGACCCGAGGAAGTCTTCCTGGACCACACGATTCCTGGTACATCCCAATATCAGTTGCGACCCAGGAAGAAAGACACTTCGTTGCTGAAAAAGACTGTTTGAGCCACTTTCCTGAGTAGTTAAAGTCTGACTTCAAAGGGGGGTAGCCTTTTAGCGACTACTTGTCTCAATGTCAGTGAAGAAATCAACACCTGCCCAGAACCTTAGGGCACCATCTGTTTTGTTGTTTGTCGATGAAATGAACATGCCTATGGAAAAGAAACAAATTACTGCAAGAGTCTGTGATCGAAAGAGTATGTTCATTATTGGACTCACTTTGACTGTTGTTATTGTTGTTATATTAGCATGGATTGTAGAGGAAGTAGCTCCTGTCCGAAATCTGTTGACTGCTACTACTCCTGTTCCCATTGATCATCACTACTACACTCTTCCTTATCATGAACAGAAGCACAGAATGCCCTACCTCAATAACACTTTCATTCAAATGTTGCACCATACAGACAATGCTACAAAAATTACCAACTGCTGGGTATGTGGAATGATGCCAGCTCATCAGAAAAAGGGAGGAACGTATTTTATTCCCTTGCCGTTTTCACATAATGGCTCCTGCAGAGCCTGGTTTGCATTGTTGTGGGCTTCTGAAATTGCTAATATTACTTATGCTGATGTAGGAGGACTAAACGATCAATTGAATAAAGTTTGTTACCCTGATGAGGAAGGAGATCCACAAGCTAAAGGAACTGTATGGAAAATGGAAGAGTATTGTCGAGGACATTCCTACGCGCACCTTGTTTTCCCTAACACTCGAACAACTAAGGGGAATGAGTCTCCTGTTATCGCTGTTTCTAGTATCCCTGTGGGAAAAAGTGACTGTACTTTAGTGTTGAATATTACTGGAATGAACAATAGCAATTTTTAGCCCTCACATAACACCTATTTCATTTGTGGAAGTAAAGGTTATTACCACCTACCTATTGGGTGGTCTGGAAGCTGCTTTGTGTCCTTTTTACTTCCACCTGTGTTTTTGGCACCTGCATCCTACCATAAAGACTATAAACTGTATAACGACATTTCAAAGAGCTTAATCAAGAGGACAATCAATAATGATGAGGTGGATCGAACTGATACTGCACTGCAGCAGTATATTGACTTTAATTTGGGACTATTCTTCTTTGTTGGTGCGGTCTTAAACAGCAGAAAAATCAGGCGCTTGACACGTGTTGTAGAAGCTGTAACCATTCAGACAGCAATGGCGCTTGGAAACATCACAGAAAAACTACAAATTGCGAGAATTGTGGCGCTCCAAAATAGGATGGTGCTTGATGTGATCCTAGCCGACCGTGGTAGAGCATGTTGCATTATTGGGAGTAGCTGCTGTGTATACATCCCTGCCCACGCCCCTTCTGTTTTGATGCAGTCTCCAAGATGCACAAAATAGCCACTGAAATCCACCAGGATTCAGGAACATGGACTTTGACTGGATGGCTATGGAGCATGTATAGTGTATGGGGCTGGAAACTATTGTCAGCCCTATGGATATTTGTTGCTATTCTTTTCACTTGTTGCCTATGTATTCAATACGGCCCAATGCTTTGTTCCCTATATATTTCTACTTGCACCTCGTGTATACCGACTAAACAAAATATTAAGAATGTGAATGCCCAACTAGAAAATGATCAAGAAATCCATGAAATGATGCAGATTGACATAAATGATATTTTTCGTAATCCTTCAAAAGTATAAGAAAATGTCTTCAGCATATTCTAAAAGGGTCGTCTGTGGAAATCAGAAATAATTCCTGTTAGCATAAGCTGAAGCCATCTTGTTTGTGGCATCCATTTTGTTAGCTATGTCATTCTTCCGTCTTCACTGTTGCTTGCTTTTCTATTCTGCTTGTGTCATCAACTTTAGTTAACTCCTTCTGTACTCAGTCAAAGCAATGTACATGCTGAGAAAAGGCCTGTAGCTGCTAGAATGCACCTGGCTAAAGATGTAACTGTCAACTGTTTTCTGCTGATGTAAGCAGTTCTGTTCCCCCTGCAACAAACTCTGTATATAAGCACCATGGTCTGTGTATTCAATGTACTACCACAAGCAGCACTTGAGAGTGCTGTGTAGACGTAGTCCCACTCATGAGTGATTAATAAACTTGTTATTTGAATTCCAGCTTCAGTGGCAATCTCTATTTTGTTGATCTACGGACCCATGGACAAGATAAGGGGTGCTCATTAAAAGGCACATTTCCACACTGCAAGAGAGCATGAACCCCAGCTATTTAGTCTGACTCTGGAAGGAAGCACGGCAGGCTCAATATCCTGGTCCTTGCCAGTCCCCGGCTCTCATCCTGGTCCTTGCCAGTCCCCGGCCCAACATCCAGGTCCTCATCAGACCCTGGCTCACATGCTGGTCCACACCAGGCCCCGCCTCACATCCTGGTCCACACAAGGCCCCGCCTCACATTCTGGTCCTTACCAGGCTCCGTCTCACATGCTGGTCCACACCAGGCCCCGCCTCACATCCTGGTCCTGACCAGGCCCTGTGTCAACATCCAGGACCTCACCAGTCCCAGGCTCAACATCCTGGTCCTTGCCAGGCCCTGTATCAACATCTTGGTCCTCGCTTCGCCCCGGCTCAAGATCCTAGTCCTTATAAGGCCCAGACTCACATTGTGGTCCATATCAGGCCATGCAAGAAAGAACAAGCTATGCATCCTGGACCATACCAGGCCTTTCAAGTGAGTGGATGAGATATCTGCATAGATGCACCTCGCTGTACTGTTCTCTACCATGTTGTCGAAGGGATAGCGGGCTGTGCAGCCTGGTCCTTGCCTGGCTCTGCAATGGAGAGTGAAAGTCCTATAGTCCCTGTCATGGTTCTGGGTCTCAAAACCAATATCTTCCTGCCTAGCCTCCTCCCGTTTGTAACGAAAGGGTGAATGTGGTGTGATTGTCAGTGGGACCTACTAATATGGCAGATTGTCTCCTTTCGGCCATTTGCTGGTAGGAAGCATGTCGGCTCGCTGCACAGCAAACAGTCTAGTCTTTGCCTCTTCCTGATGAATGCCGGCACACAGAAGACCGGATTGAACTTCCGGGTCTTTTGGTAATTAGATCCGGGTTAGTGAACCCTACCAAATGCACTAGGTGAGCGTAACAGAAAATCCCCTTCTTCTGCACCAGTGAGTACTCGCACCTGTTGCAGGCTCCTGATACTTGTATTGCTGACTTTGGGGGCACTTTTCTGAGCTTTAACTTGTAATGATCAGGAAGCGCTTCAACTATTCTCTTGCTCACTAATGCGCTGGAAGCGCTTCAATTATGTTGTCCATCAACGCGCAGGAGTGTTTCAACTATTACTTTGTGCTCAACACACCTGGAGCACTTTTTGGGGAACCACATTGTCCAGTTGTTGGAAGCACTTTCCCCTGTGTGGTTGGTCCAACCCCATTATTTTGTTTCTGGATTTCTATACAGCAACACAAAGGACACATCAAAAAGATGAAAGTCTTAGTGGTGTCAACTGAGTCTTGCCTAGGATTACCTGGATTATTGATCACTTCCATATCAAGAACCCTTCAGGATGAGTAGCCCAGACAACTTATCGTCTTCATCACCTATACCCTACATTTCTTACACTATCCCTTCTGTGACAGGATTCAGCTATTTGCACATGACAGTGCTCAACCAAACAAACTATCCAGGACCTCCTCTCCCTTGACCCAGCCTTCTTCCTTGTCCTTGTTAGAAACATTACAAGTAAGAGTAAAGGGACTGTGGAGGTGGTTCGTAGTCGTCTTTGCAAGGCCACACCGCAGGCTCAAGGTAAGCGTTGCAGTAGTTAGACAGTATCTGGAGTGCCTCGCCGCAGGCCCTGGAGTTCCCAACACTGCACTACATGCTGTTGTGATTGCATTCTCCTATAGAGTGCAGTGGCACACTTAAGTTCTATTGTAAGGTTCCAGCTCAGTACTGTTGCTGCTGCTGGACCTGGCACACCTGTTTCCTGTATATGGATTACTCATTAAATGAAGCTTGACTACTAGAACCTTGTGGATGGTGGATTCTATAACACACAAGTTTGGCAACGAGTCCACCACTAGGACTTTATCATCACTGCTGGTGGAGAGGTGTGGCTCACTGGTTAGAGGCGGCAGACCCGTAAGCAGAGGACTGCCCGGGACCAGGGTTCGATTCCCGACGCGGCAGGGTCGTGGACCAGGGTCAGCGGGCTCGATAATTCTCGCCTCGGTGCCTACTCCAGTCAGGGACCACACTCGGCAACTCTGGGCATTAGCTTGCCTCATCTTCACAACGGCCCCCCCAGACCGCCGGGGATGCTTGGTCGCACCTTAGAGATACCCATTAGGGACCATCTCTCAGGGTGAGCCAGGACGGGTTCCCCAGCGGTCGAAGCGCGGAGATACTCCTCCGGGAGTCGATTCTAGCGCTATATAAACCCACAATTAAATTAAATTAAATAAATTAAAACAATATGAAGATTTCCTTGGTCCTGCCACCCTAGTACAGACGGACCCCTTTTGTTACATACAGTTTCCCTCTTGCACGTCTGCCTTTCAACGCAAATGACAACCACCTGTAGCCAAAAATGTCAATTCTTTCACCAGTAAAAATTTCTGGTCTAATGTCGGGTGAAGATAAGTAATTGCCAATTTTTTCTAGAAACTTATCTCTCTATACTTCTTCATTTGCTAAAGTGAAGGGTGAACCAAAATCAGGACAAATCTTATCCTAACGCCACCAATAGACACGTTACCTTCTGGTTTTCCTTTAGTGTTTCTCTCCCCGATATTGAGTACAAATTTCTCTTGTAAATTCATAACACTGTTTTGTTTCATGCTTTCCTCCTCACTTTCACTTTCACTGCCGCTTGAACTTTTAGCATCATATACACATTTCACCTTAAGCTTCTTTTTGCGGCAAACTTTGGCATAATGTCCTACCTACAATGCCACAATTACTATATCTCTTGCTTAATTGCAGCGCATGACTTACTATACGCCAAATGTTCCTTGCCGCAACAACAACAACATCTTCTGTCAGTGGTTGCTACATTACTTTTTGAATCACACTTCCTTGTGGATGGTGGATTTTGTAACACAACACATGCGTACCTTGGTGAAAGGAAGTGTCAGTGAGACAGTCCTCAAAAGTTTTTTATCTATGTCTTCTTATGTAGTTTTCCTAATGTCATCTCCGTTTGTTGCCACTCTGGGTCCATTGTAATATGATGTCATTTCCTGGAATATCGTCGACATCACTTGGCTTAAAGGAATGTGTTGACATTTCCAGGAATGTTGAGAACCTAATCTCAGCCTCTGGTAAGTACTTGGGGTTGTATCCCAGTTCATCGTTGTGTGGCCCACCATGCCACATCAGACAGGAAGCAGACGTATGCAAATGAGCCTTAGATTCCTTCAAATAAGAGCAGTACAGCTCTAAAGGCCAAGCGAGGTACTTTCTGAACTGAAACACAAGCAGCGCAAGACCGATTTCAGCCTCTCTGGGCCTTGGCTGTGGGGTGTAGCTTAATTCTAGAGGTGCAGCGAGCTTGGGACCTACGTCTGGGCATAGCTTTGGCATTTAGGAATACAGAAAATGATGGATGGACTGTTTTGGTTCATCTCAGGCACTGGTAATTACTCTGGGATGCATCTCAGCCCATCTTTTTGTTCTTGCTCCCTGTTGCACCTCAGCATGCAACCAATCACAATGTTTAAGCCAACATTACTTTGTATTCTGGAACTCGTAGTTTACCATTTTGAGCATGGGATTAAAAATTCTGCCTTGCAAAACATGTTGGGTAAAGATCAATGATGAAAGATTGGTTAAAGTTTTCAACATTCCCCAGGGCCTCATGGCAGTGGTGCACACCCACACCTTCACTGAAAGTCTGGGTAGTTGCTGCTCAGTCTGCACATGTTTCGTAAGGCAGGCTTGCTCTGCTGCTGTCTCCTGTTTTGTAGGTTTGAGGCTTGCACTTATGTTGTCCATGCTTTTTATGTTTTGTACAAATATGGAGCACAAAGCTTGTGATGTACATGGTTTGTGAAAGAGGCTAAAAAGTTTTCTTCTCCTGTTTTGTGTGAGGGAGGCCTCCAAAGCTGCCTTCTGTGCTGTACCTCTTTTGCTTGAGGGTTGTCTAGAGAGTTGGTTTCCCTGCTCTAACTCTTGTTTTAACTCTAAGGACGGGCCTATCTCTCTGCTCCTGATGTTCACCAAACTAACTGAGGCCACAGTGAACAAGCAGCTAACCAACTACCTCGAGCCCGACTAACTTCTGCACAACGGATAACTCAGACTCCAAAAGGGGCCGGCTAAAGCCAAGCCGGATATCAAGGATATTATGTATGGGGGCTTTGGAGGGGGGGCCTCTGATTTTATGAGATCTGACACCATCTTTCCCTCCATTTTAGTACAGAGATTGGAGATTGGGTGAAAGTACTTCTTTGGTTCTTATCCTTTTAGAAAGATCTGTCCCAAGCAGTGGCATTAGCTAACTTCAGATCAACCACTAAGATGATTACTACAGAAGACCCCTCTCCAGGGCTGGTTTTGAGCCACAATCTTTTCAATCTTGCCATGGCCCACTTGTCCATCCTGATCGAGTCATTCAATGTCACATCTGGTCGATGATACACAAATCATTAGATTAGAAGGAAGTACCGGTAAGATAGCCAACAACTTAATATTAAATGAGTAAATGCAAGTTAAACTATTCTGTATGAAATGGTCTGTTAGTTAATGTTATAATTTCTGATGCCTTTGTGTCAAACTGGAGGGTGGCTTGTTTGAATCCTGGTTGGTGCACTAGGAAATAGTGACTTGTATATTTACAGTGCTATGACGTCCCTAATTGTGTGAGACAGCACTTTGAATAAGTAAGTCAATAGTTTAATCAAAGAATTACAAAAGGTATAAAATATGCTACTCTAAACATTACTTCGGAGGTATTTAAAAGGTTCGGGCCTATCTCAGATGCTCGACTTTCTAGCTAAAGTCAAATCCTGCTACCCTTCTGATCTCTGGTCTCTTCATTTTATTGTCACCTTATCTACAAATCTTGCGCTTGCTATTACATGACTGTGTAACCAGTCTCTGACCCTGGCAAGGTCATTCCATTATTATGGAAAGCAGCACATGTCACACCTATTCTAAAACATACAATGCAGATCCCAAGGAACCATTTAACTATCGCCCATATCTCTCCTCCCTCTGTTGGGCAAAGTTCTAGCGTCCTACATCAGCAAACGGCTCTCCTCCTACGTGGAGAATCATTGTTTGCTGGACACATCCCAATCGGGCTTCGGATCTTCCCACAGCACCGTAACTGCCCTACTAGCGGTAGTAGATACCGTTCTCCTGGATGAGTGGGTCCCCGAGGGATCCTCCTTGAGCCCTGCGCTTTTTAACATTTATGTAACCATTCATGCCCAGTTAGTCAAGTCATGCAAGTTCGAAATACTTTCTGATGCAGACGACACCCAGCTGGTCATCTCATTTGGGCAGGACATTGAGAACATCAAACAGCAATTTCTCGCGTGCATGAGGAAAATCGCCATCTGGATGTCCCTCTACTGTCTCCAATTAAATGGACAAAACAGAAATTCTCCCGTTTGGCAGAGCTCAGCTCCACTGAACCGACGACTGGTGGCCAGCTGAGCTTGGCTCTGCCCCTTCGCCCAGTGAAACAGCCAGGAACCTGGGTATACTCTTAGATGATGAGCTTTCTATGAAAGACCAGATAACCTCTATCTACGGCACTTGCTTCAGCATATTGCACCCTCTTAGGAGAATCTTTTGGAGGCTTCCTTTAGGCTCCCGGAAGACTTTCACCAGAGCACTTATCACCAGTTGCCTGGATTATGGCAATGCCCTAATTCTCTCATCATATGAATCCCTTTTATCCAAAATGCAAGTGGTTCAAAACACTGCTGCCCGAATTGGTCTACAAATTGCCTTCACGGACGCCGTGAGCCACCACGCTCAGAACCCTCCATTGTTTCCCTATTCGAAAGAGAACAATATTCAAACTGATCTACCTGGCCTACAAATCTGTCAGTCTTAGGCCCAAAATACCTACAGGACTGACTCCTTCACCACCCTGACTGAAAACTAAGATCTAAAAATTAGCTTCCTCAATGTCCTCTGTGTATTTGAACGTCACAATTTGGCGGCCGGGCTTTCTCCTATCATGGCCCTTATCTATGGCTTTTTGATCAGCTGCCTTTTCACCTATTTGCTGGTCACAGCCCGAGATGTCCCTTCTAGGCCGAGTCGCTGAGTTTTATCAAGAACCCAGGAACAAGAAACTTTATTCAGCTAAAATACAGCCATATAAGTAAAACATTTCGAGACAAAATGAATTTAGCCATAATTTAGATTAGGGTAAACATCTTAAAATCAGTCAAAAACCCATTAACATAACTTAACACAGGGTGGGCTGTAAGGAGTATAAGATCAGCTGCCTCAAAATTTGCAAAAAAAATGAGTGTGTAAATGCTTACTGTGCTATCATATGTTAAATGTTTAGCAATAGCAATCTTATTGTACCTAGCGTAAACCTTTTTTTGTAGGTCTCCATTGAAAGAATTAATTCCAGACAGACTGGTAAAACCCTTACAGTAACTCTCAAAAAGAATTACTGTTTCTCACCGGAAATCTTCAGGTTTGTCCCGCCTTTGGGTGGTCGACCCCATTGACTGTACTCATCTAGTGCAGCTCTCCGATGCCAGTACAACTGCAACAGCCTGACACGGTGCACACATCTCCGCTATTAAAGTCCTGCTTGTTTGGCGCTGGGAGGCAGGAGCTGCCGGGCAAGAGGGATCCCGCACAGTGCAGCCTCAGCGACACAGTTGCCTTTACAGATGCTGATCTCAATGACCTGCAAAACCTTTACTCTACTAGGTCATATTCCAACATGATCCCGCTGAGCAAAATACAGACCATCCATTCCAACCCGTACAGAGAACCTCCTCACAATCCTAGGGTCATCAATAAAGACAACCTCAATAGAGTAGACGTCACCCAGTCTCCTTCCCACACTAATCCACCACAACTTAAATATGTACTACTCAATACAGGTCAGCCATAAAGCACGCATGCAACATCTTCGACCTCATCCAACACAATGATTTAGACATTATCATCCTCACTGAAACTTGGGTAAATCCCGCCTCTACCCCTATCCTAGACCAACTAGTACCTCCTACACACGACATAATTAGGCTAGACAGAGTCTGGAAGCTGGGGGTGGCCTAGCGTGTATTCATAGGAACTCTTCGCCCTCCTCCTGTGAATACCTTTGTCTCAGCATCTCAAGTAATAACCTGGCAGTTTGCAAACTTCACACTTTTTATCACAACCAGGAGACAATCTCCCTTTCATCGAGCAACTAATGGAAGTCATCTCTGGCAATGTCGACTCAGCCGTGTCCCAAATCTTTCTCGGTGATTTCAACCTTCACTGATCTAACCCCAATGACCAAGCGGTAACTTGCCTTAAAGCATTTTTGAATGATCAAGAACTGACTCAGCACTATGACCAACTAATTCACAATAAAGGAGAAACTCTAGACCTCATTATCTCAAAAGGGCAGACCATCACATTGGATACCATTACCCCTTGCGATTGGTCCGATCACCACTGCATCCTGTTTTATATAAACAGGGAGGTGTCGTTGAGGAATGCTCAACCAACGAAATCAAAGATCTGGAAAAGGGACCTCAGATCAATGAACTCAGTTGGGCCAGCAACCCACTGTAAATCTGCCCTCTCTTCCCAAGCAGATTTGATCGATGTTCAGTTACTCCCTGACTCCTACAACTAGACCATCTCCAACATCATGAACGACATCGCACCGCTCCAACAAAAAATGCCTCAACAGAAATATCCAAACCATGGTACAACGACAATTAAAATACGGAGCGCCGCAACCCTAAGGGCTTCTGAACTTTCCTGGAGATGCAATCCCTCTTTGGAACAACTTAAACTCCTTAGAGATGTTAGAAGCTTTTACAGCAAACAAATCAAGAGCGCTAAGGCAGACTACTTCAGACACCAACTTGATCAAGCTGCAAACCGCCCCAAGAAACCTTTTGAGTTGGTCAAACAGCAATCAGTGTCCGGAGGCAGACCGCCTTCTTGCGATGATCTTGCTGCTTTCTTCATTGAGAAATCAAGGCTCATCACCATTGAACTCGCTACTAAGAAGGCGCTACTGCCATCCCCCGGGTCTGCACCACCCCTTGACTTCTCAGAAAAGCGCATACCTATCAGCCTAAATACCAAGAACAATGCGACATGGGGCACCTTTACCCCATTCAATGAAAAAGATATTAACAAGATTCTTCAGAACATCAATCCGTCTAACCTCTTCAATGACCTTCTGCCACCGGCGATCTTCAAAGGAATCAAGAATGTACTCATTCCCACCTGGACAAGGATTGTAAACGCTGCTCTATCACAAGGCACGATCCCAGACTGCCTGAAAGCAGCCCAGGTGTCACCTATCCTAAAAAAACCTAACACAGATAAAACAGACCTCAATAATTTCCGTCCTATCTCCAACATCCCCACATTAGCCAAACTACTTGAAAAATGCGTACAATCCCAACTTTGTGCTCACATAGAGAATTTCCAACTCCTAGACCAGCATCAATCCGGCTTTGGAAAGGGGCACAGTGCCGAATCGGCTCTCACGCACGTTATGGATGACATCTTGAAAATGCTTGACCAAAATGATTCCTGCCTCCTAATCCTCCTTGACCTTTCTTCTGCTTTCGACACTGTTAATCACAACAACCTTCTATCCATTCTGAAGAACAGGATGGGTTTCTTGGGTCAGGTGTTACAATGGTTTTCGTCCTTGCTTCACCATAGATCACAAAGAATCAAGGCAAACCAATCCCCCTCCCAGTCCTCCCCAGTACTCATGGGTGTCCCCCAAGGGTCCGCCCTATCTCCTATCCTCTTCAACCTTTTCTTGGAACCACTAGCTAATTCTCTAAACTCCCCGAACATTCTCTTCCATATTTACGCGGACGACACACAACTTTATTTGAAAAATCTCATCCCTGGACAACATCATCTCACTCAATAGCCCTAGAGACTACACAAAATTTGTTAGCGGAGAACCATCTACTGCTCAACACCTCCAAAACTGAATTCCTTTTCATCTCTCCCCCGTACCACATCCCCAAGCTAGACCCCTGGCTGAATCACCTCACTGCCTTCAATTGCACCCCTCTCATCAGAGACTCAGCCAAATCTCTTGGAATCACCCTAGACAAACACCTGAATATGAAAAATCAGATTAGCATTGTGTGTAAAGGAGATAATCACTTTATGAGGACACTCAGAAACATCAAGCCATTCCTTCCACAAAAGGACTTCAAGCAGGTGGTACAAGCACTGGTCCTGCCAAGGCTGGACTGCGGCAGCGATACGCTCTGTGGCCTTCCCAAATACACCCAGCTCCCCTAAGGGCATCACTGAACACTGCGGCCTGTCTGGTCACAGGTACTAAATGAAGTCAGCTCATATCCCCAATCCTAAAATCTCTTAAAAGGTTGCCCTATGAAGCTCGAATTCAGTTAAAGATTGACGTTCTGTGCACAAAGCCCTGCATTTCAAAACTCCCAGGTACCTAGTGCAAAAGCTTGAATTATACTGCGGTGGGAGAGCTTCATGAAGCGCTATCACTCTCCTCCTGAAACCACCCATCTTTAGCAAAAAGAGAACTGGTCTCCGAGCCTTCTCCAGCACTGCCCCTAGGCTATGGAGCTCTCTTTCATCGGAAGTACGCCAAATCTCTTCAACGACTGCTTTCAAACTGGAAGCCAAAAGATTCCTAATGAACACATTTTTACCTTAACGAGGGCTAGGATCACTTGCTCAAAATCATTGTTCCTACAACCATTGTGCCCTCATGTGATGCTGCTCTTCTTTACCGCATTGTGTGTCCCCCGTCGTAGCAGCCCGTTATATTCATGTTTATCGTATTACTCTCCTTGATTCACTTGTCTGGGAAACATGAGAGTATTCCTGTTGTGTATTCCTACTTGATGTCGATAATGGATCTATGCTCTTCTTTTCTGCATTGTGTACCCCTCTTATAGCCTGCTACACACCCGTTTATTGTACTACTCTCCTCGATTCTTTTTTCTGTGAATTATGCGATTATTTGTCTGGGATTTATGTGATTATTCCTGTTGTGTATCCTTACTTGTTGTCGATATTGGATTTATATCCTTCCTTCCTTCCTATGTAAAGCACTATGATATCCTTCGGGATCTTGTTTGCGCTATGTAAAACTTTATAAATAAAGGATATGGAGTGCGGAGACCTGCAGTTAAATAGCTATGAACAAGCTTCCTTGATCACTCCTGGCAATCCATCATCAACACTCCAGGAACTGCGTAAAATAATCTTTAGTTAAAGACGTGTCACCACAGTCTAGGTCCATTTTTTAATGCACAGTTTTACTTACAACCCTTGGATGATTGTAAATACCCCCGATCTTGGACATAAATAGGGGGAGAGGCATACATTTACTCAGCGATTCCCCAAGCCCACTATTAGACAAATTGGTAGGTCAGGATTAAACATAGTCTCCTGGTTGCAGTTTCCAAGTGCAGTAAACCACATGTGGGGTGGCAGAGATTGTGATGGAGAGGCCAAGGCACAACAATTCCAGCATAATGACCTGTATAGTGGCCCTGCAGAGACTTAACATTTGGTTTTTATTTCCAGCATATTTAGGTAAATGATTAGATGTTATGCCTAGTTGTGTTTTACGCACACACCATTGATTTGCACACCTTGCTAGGGGTTTTGTCAAGGTTTTATTCACAGTATTTACTAGCTGTATTCAGCCTATTTCTAAGCGCCTTACCACCAATATTTACTTGTAATGGAAACAAAAGTCGGAAACAGATTGGGACCTTTTCTTTTAGCCGTGGAGTGGTAGGTGTTTATTGTAAGGGACTACCGTACCCAGAACCAGTCCATGACACTACTAACTAGAGTCGTCAAGTACAAATTATTGGACACCGAACGCCAGCGGCTAGAATACCTACAGCTCTTCCTTGTATATTTATGTTGTGTTTTATGGCTGGAGCCCCTCCTCCTCACCTCACCCCCCAAAGATGTTTGGTCTGTGTGCGAAGGTGGCTTGTGTACGGGTTCATGTGAGGTGTAGAACACATTTTAGGTGTCTCCTTTGCATATATGTAGGCACTAAAGTTGTGTGGTTCTGCTTCACGTTAGTGATACTCTGCATTCTCTCCTCTGACTGCATGATCCCCCACACTTTTTTTTAGAGTCCCTCCTCACATTGAGATACTTTGTGGTTCAGAGGACCCTTGTAGGGAAAATTATAATCTCTTTGACACCACTTGGTACATAATATCCCATACCTGGCCCAATAACGGATTCTGCATGATTTACTGTATTGTAATACTTCCTTGAAATGTTGCTCACTTTTCCCATTCTTCAGTCCATATGAAACCAGTGTTGATCCCCCCCCCTCCTCCCCCCTCCTATCCAAACAGTTCCCCGGATTCTGCCAGCTATTACATGCTCACCTGTCAAGAGAACTTACAAACAGAATAGGACCTTTCCTGCTGGAGGATCACTTAACACTTCCTGTTAGCCACACCATGGGGTGCAATCCCATCGGTGCTGCAGCTGCACAGAAGCAATGCACTCGGGTACATTCCCTGTCCTCACCTGTTGGAATGCCAGGAGCCTCCTGATCTCCAATCTCACATAACTGTCCTAGAGTGCTCTTATCTACCCCATCAGGCTCTCGTCCCTTGTCTCTTTTCTGAGGGGAACCCCAACACCCAGCTCCCACATCAATGACAACAACCTCCAAACAAATGTCTCTCCATCAAAAGAATGTTTAATCTCTATTGGTTTCCACACTTTCATCTCTGCCCCCTCATCAGGGACTCCAAAGGATGAGAGATGAGGAATCCACATTTGAACAACATCCCTGTATCCATCAGGACCGCCGTCCCAAAGCTTCTCCAATTTGTGAAAGAGGTCAAGATGCACCTCTTTAAGGAACCCTATATTACTGGTGCATTAACCGTCCACAAACCAGCTACCTCTCCTGTCACTCGTTCATTTTATGTTTGCCTTTGACCATGTACAGTGCTCTGTTCCCTTTTGGCTGAGTTCGTGCTAGAATAATAGCATATACATACATACATACATTCATCCAAATTGGCGTCCAAATCCGGGGCAGTGGTCACTAATTGCACATCGTCATCTAATCTGCGTCCTTTTCACTTGCTCACGGGCCACCTAGTTCCCATCACAGTGGAGGGCCTACGGGTCCTACCGTCTTTAATGTCCTTTATCTGACTTGCTGACTCCAACATCACCAACCAGCCATTTGACTGACATGTTATAGGTTACGTGTCCCCTGCTGCCTCAACCTGTCTTCACTGCCCTTTGGGGTGGTTGCCTTCCTTCCACTCCTGATTCACCTTAAGAACTGAGATTGGATTTCCATTGATTCCTTGTTGCTGTCATTTCTCAACCCTCGTTTGCCAGCTGCATCATCTTGAACTTGAATTGCGGTTGCTCAGAGAGTATGGTTTGCTAACTCTCAGAGTAGTTGATTGATTTATGTAGGTCGGATTACATTCTGTACACAGTCTATAAAATGCTGTTTGTCAACCAGATAGTTTATTGTTGCATGTTTCTTGGGCCTTTAGATGGAAAGATGGGGATATGAAGAAGTGGCTGTGCTGTTAAGGTCTGCTATCTGAGCCTGTAGATGTGCTGTATGTTTACTTAGACACTTTACCTCCAACTCTATTTCTACAGGTCACTGAAAAATGAACAGAAAAAAGGTTTTAATTTAGTGAAACACAACAAAAAAGATTATTTCACAGAAAGTTAAAACATTCCTGAGCTCTAGGGAACAAACAAATTCTGTGTGCCAGGAATGATCAGGAACCTGGAGCAGAAGAAACTGCTAAATGAGAAAATTGTGAAATGTCTAAAGTAAAATTACCATAAATGTTTACCAAGAGTCAGTTACTGAGATTCAGTATCCTCTGAAATATAAAAGAAACACAATTGCAAATTGAAAGTCTGCATCTACTAATTGTAAGAATATTTCAACTTAATGGAAACATTTCAAGATTGGTAGTTCAAAGAACATTGGCAACAATTGATGCCCACGCAGGGCACTTGAGAATAATCACTGTTGTAAATTCTGTCTGATTGTTTATGAGAAATACCCTGGAGACCCCCAACTCCTCTCCAACAGGGCAGTATCCGTACAAGTGAAACTAACAGAACTATCAGGAAGACTAATGACCTCCGTTTACAATTGCAAGCTTTCATCCCCATCTCCTGTGATTCAGAGAAAACATTGTTTAGAAGGAAATATCTGTAAATGCTCTTTCGCAGATGTCATTACAGCAAACACGCTGGATTATCATTTCCAATATTGAAAGATTTTCCCCACCATTTGTGTCTGTTGGGTTGATCTGAGTGGTTTCAAAGTGACCTGGACCTCCAAAGTCGATCATGTATCTGCCTTAACCGTTGATCGAAAAAGCATAAACTAGCAGAGAAAACTTAAAAGTGGCCAGTGCTTTGCTATTGATTATTCATAAACCACCCTGTAATGGTTATTCACCTTTCATTACTTGTATGAACAAATGTACTTGACAGGCAAACACTAAACCTCAAAGGCCATATCAGTGTTTTTGAAAATTCTATAACAAATATGATAAACTGGAGTCTCAAAATCACCCCGGCATAACTTTGAGAAAATTCATCCATGAGAGACATCCTAATAATTACAGGGAGCTCCTCAGGGAAAGTGTATAAGACAAGTTAGATAGGCTGCCTTCAAAAGCAGGAAATTGATCTCCAGATAAAAGCTATAATTAGTTAAATGCAAATGTTAGGAAGATCATCTTCAGTTTATTTTAGAAGTTAACGCTGAGTGTAATATAAACGAGTGCAGACTCTCGAATCAGAGTCAGTCATAAGATGGCATGTATCCAGGAACAAACACAACACGGATATGCACACATCTCGAATAAGAGCAATGAATGTAAGAACAGATTTAGTTATCAATCCTACCTTACTAAACACAAGAAAACTCACACTGAAAAAAAACCTTAGCCGTGCCCCGAGTGCTAGAAAGGTTTCAGTCACAAATCCTCTCTCATTCAACATGTGAGATTCCACACTGGAGAAAAGCCATATCAGTGCTCTGAGTGCCACAAACGCTTTGGTCGCTGGGGCAGTCTTACCCAACATAAGAAAATCCGCACTTTGCAAAAACCTTATCAGTGCTCTGAATGCTATAAATGTTTCAGTCGCCAATCCTCTCTTATTCAGCATGTGAGAATCCACACTGGTGAAAAACCATGTCAGTGCTCCGAGTGACAAAAAAGCTTCAGTTTTTGGGGCAGTCTCAATCGACACAAGAGAATCCATACTAGACTAAAACCACATCAGTGCTCGGAGTGCCAGAAAAGCTTCAGGTGTTGGGGCACTCTCACTCGACATAAGAGAATCCACACTTGTCCAAAACCTTATTAGTGTTCTGAATGCCAGAAAGGCCATCTTATTCGACATGAGAGAACTCACTCTGGACAAAAACCTTATTAGTGCTCTGAATGCTAGAAAAGCTTCAGTCAGAAATCCAACCTTACTCTGCATGAAAGAACCCATACTGGGCATAAACCGTATCAGTGCTCTGAATGGCAAAAAAGCTTCAGTGAGAAAGCACATCTCACTTATTAAGAGAGAACTTATAGTGGGGAAAAACCTTATAAATGCAATGAATGCCAGAAAAGATTCAGTCACAGATCCTGTTTAATTATACATGAAAGAATCCATACTGGACATAAACCATATCAATGCTCTGAATGTAAAAAACTATTCTGTCAGAGATCCAGTTTAATTCAACATGAGAGAATCCATACTAGGCTCAAACCCTATCAGTGCTCAGAATTCCAGAAAAGCTTTAGTTGTAAAATAACTTTCACTAGACACAAGAGAATTCATACTGAGCAAAAACCTTAAGAGTGCTCTGAAAGCTAGGAAAGCTTCCTTCTGAAAGCCAGTCTCATTCAACACAAGAGAATCCACACTGGGTAAAAACCTTACCATTGCACTAAATGCCAGAAAAGCATCAGTCAGAGATTCAGTTTGATTCAACATGAGGGAACCCTCAACCATTAAATAAAAAAAAATCAGTGTTCTCAATGTGACGAAAACTTCAGTTGTAAATGTACCGTCTCTACAACAGAGAGACAATGTGAGAGAATAAAAGGTGCTCACTGTCAACCCTGGGAAGGAGGTATCAGCATCGCAAAACCTTCCCATGAAACAGCCGCAAAAATGTCAATCCATTGATGGTACTACTAACTGTCTACTGAGAAAAGCACACACTGAGAGATGAACATGCTTTAATTAGTCTAATTACTTAGTAATTATTTGTGGCCTATTTGAAGTCATTTGCTTGCCAAGCCTGCCAATTATGATGATGCTATCAATAATGGCAAAAAACTGCTGCTTTCCAAGTCCTACACAAACAAAGCAACCCCAACGATGGACCACGGTTAAGCACTTAGATTCCAAACAATTTTTGTAAAGAATATATAGTAGATTTAGAAATGTGGTGCAACAACTTCCAACATCCGTCGTTGTTGGACGTTCAAAGGATCCAAGAATTTTACATAACAGAAGGTGCACTCAGAGTTAAGTCACAATTAGTACATATACTACTAAACAATTTTTTCTTCCTTTATTTAAGAACCAGCAGACAGCCAACGCGTTTCGTTCCCTTTACCACAAGAACTTCTTCAGGGCTGTAATTAATTACAAAACGACATGTATAAAAACAACATAAATAAAAACAACATATAAAAGCGACATTAAAACAAGTAAGCAACAAGACTAACCTCACAATAAATATATGTATATACATACACAGCAAAGCAGAAGCGCTTATATATTGAGTCAAAGATATCACATGACTAACGTATATAAACAAGTAACAAAAACAGATGATTTTTATCACATATTGACGTATGAGTGGGAAAATTCAACACAAAAGAGTTAAGTCATTAGATATGTATTAAAGAAATAAAAAAAGAGAAAACTGCTGCTTTCCAAGTCAGCGCTGGAAGTAGGACTGTCACTGGCATCTCAAGTAGTCATGGAGCCCAACTAACTATATTAACTAAATGATTTGTTTAAGATTTTTTTGTTTTATAAGCACTTAAAGTGAAATATTTGTATTTATGTGCTTTGTATATGAACTAAAACTTACAAAAAGTTATGTACAGAATTAATGAATTTCAAATTTTTAAGAACAAATTGGTCACATTGTTTTTTAAATGAAAGGTTATTAACATATTTAACCATAAAATAATTATTCTAAACATATATACTGTTTTAATATTCCATTGAATTTGTATCTATTTTAAAATATGTAAAATAAATTGCTATCATTTAAGATTATTTCCTCTCAAGCCCATACCTTCATTATATTCCATGGGAGGTTATTTCCTTTTAAGTCCATGCCTCCATTATGTTCTATAGGAGGATGTTGCAGTATGAGTGGGTGGCCATGTGTGTTGCTGGACTTATTGCTGCTCTTTTTTGGTGGTATTAACTTTCATTCGTAAATTTGGCATCACCGCGTTTCAGGGTGTGAAGACCTGTAAATCTACACTTTTGAATAACTTTACACTCGTAAATGGTGAATAGCCAAAAGTAGTAAAGTTACTAAAAAGTGTAGGAGTAATCTTGCATGTGTAGATTACTCATGGGTGTAACTTACCGTTGCAAATAGCCTCCAAGGTATCCAACTCGACAGGAGTGGTAAGTGGATGCAGGTACCTTAACTGCTATTGGAGCAAATTAGAAGATCCTGCTAGAACACCAGAGCACTTGTCTGATGCATTTGTTTGACTGAGGAGCGGCAACGTATAACTTGAAGTAAATTTTTCTGTACTTGCTACATTTTTGAGGGACTCCTGTCACAACTATTTGATATTACAATGCTAGGATCATTCATTTCCTCCATGTCCTTAACTCCATTAGGCCTTATCCTTCCTTTACATGATTTTGTTGAATTTATCATCATGTAGGCGCTAAAGATACTTTGATGTTAACTGGTTCTGCTGTACTCTTATCCTTTGTGTACATTTTAAACGATGAACACATTTTACAGTTGTTGTGCGGATACAATGTTAGCACAGACAGCCCAAAACCTGAGATTCCTGCACCTTCATCTGCCTTTATTGGTATTCTACTTTTCCACTTGGATAACTGAGATATGAATTCTAATCGCTGATCGATCTTAGAAGCTGCTGTGATACACCTTGACTATGTGTTTCATGTTCAAATCGTCAGTGTGAGCTCCAGTACGCTGCGTGTACCCACCCCATGTTCTGTGCTTAGGCTCAGATCATCAACTTTGAACCATCTCCATAAATTGGAAGCTCTGCAGTTGTTTTAACTGCCTGCCGTTTGAAACATTTTGATGGCTGTAGATTCAGTTTCGACTTGCTGACCCATCTCTACTTTGTCGGCATTTTGCACTTTAAGCCACTTCTGTGCAGCTCTTCCCCTTCTGAGACTGATTCAGCCCAAAACATTGCATCAAATTCCAGTGTTAATCATCACTGGAGACTAGACGTACCAATGCCCCCTCAAGCATGGCCAGCGAGGACAACTACTATTTTGTATACTGCTTCAGAATTGATTCAGTGGATCAGCTATTTTTTCATTCACTTTTTTTGTGCCGTTGAATACATGACTAACAGTGTCCTTTATTTTCTTTGGGAGAGTTATTTTTGCTAATTATTAATCCTTAAATCACAGACCTGCCTTTAGTTTTGCTCATTATTAAATAGTCTTGTTTATCTAAACTTGATTTGAATCTTGGTCTCTTTTTACTGCACTGTATTGAAATTTGTGACTTCCACTGTTTTGCTTTACCTTCGAGTGTGGCCTTTCTGCTCAAGCCACATAACCAAGTGTGAGCTAACGACATTTTAGTGGAAGACTCATTTACCTTTGCTGACCGAAGTATGAGAATGCAAAGCAGGCTGATTCTAGGAAGCAGACCACCTTGCTGAAAAGCTTACTATCTTAGGTGGAATCTGCACCAAATATAGATGCAAAAAGTAAAAACCATGAGGGAAGATGTTAGTAGGTTTGCTCCCGGAATTTCAGACTCTCACCCTCTCTCAAACAGTTGAAAGTGAAAGAGTTAAAGATGCTACCTTGCAGACATTCAGGTCTCAACAACTAACACTGCCCACTCCTGTCATACAACTCTCTCACTGTTATCTGAATCATTTTCCCTGTGCTGTGTACAAGCATTTTACATAAGTTGTGTTGCGCTTTGTGAACATGCTGTCACCCAGTCCTTTGTATATAAATGACCTTCTGTGACCAGACACCCCCGGTTCCCATCTGTTCTTTTGCGGATACAATGTGAGTACTGTAACACAATCACAAACAAGGGCTATATTGAGAAATTATAGGCTTTCAAGTCACACAGCTGTGGTTATGTAGTTCTTTGTTAGTTTTCAATTTCCGTTATTTTGCTGAAATTCTCCAGGTTACTTTATTTTCAGTTTATCACTTTATATTGCTTCTTACTCTCCATCAGTTAAACATGTGAGGTTTGACACATGATATGTTGTTAGTGGTTCTAGACTATGACTGTTCCTTTTGTTCTCGAATAGCCCCCATTTGTTTTGCCCACACGCTTGTCTAGCAGGGCCTTCTCAAGGCAGATGGCGCTGTTTTAGGAACAATAAATCAGACTTATATGAAGGTGTCAGAGAGGAAACTTGTGATCCAAAAGAGCTGGAAATGCACCACTTTAAAGAATATCACATCCTGACACATTAGCAGTCCTCTTTCACTCTTAGAAACTAGCTCTCTCTCCAATCACAAGTTGTCTGTCTTTGCCTTGGACCATATACGGAGCTCTGATGCTTTTCAGAGATAGTTGTGGTATATTAATAGGACATATATATCATATATATTATCTGCTGGCGGTCGCCAGTAGATAGTTATAGTTAGGACCGTGTTTCCATAGGAAATCCGCAACATTCTATTTGGAATAACTTTGGCGCCGGTTGACGAATCCTCGCGACATTTTCAAAATAGGTGGGGCGCTCCGCTCTGCTCCTACCCTGAAAGTCTCGGGGGGATTCATCAAGCGGGGGCTGAGAAAAAAGGGGGGTCCCAAAACGCATTTTCCCCATGCAATTTTCCATAGGGACCTTTAGTCCAAGGTACAGCCCGAACGGCTGAACAGAATTACTTGAAATTTGGCAGAGGGGTATATATATATTGATAAATAAATTTTACGAATATTCCTCCACTGAATTTCACCAGGCGGCTCTCCCGAAGGATGGACACAGACCCAGAAATTTGTGCAAAATGATTCCTTTATTCCTTTGTCGCCTCGCGAAATTTTCAAAACTAATGGGGCGCTCCGTTCAGCTCCTACCCTGAAAGTCTCAGGGTGATTCGTCAAGCGGGGGCCGAGAAAAAAGGGGGGTCCCAAAACGCGTTTTCCCCATGCATTTTTCCATAGGACCTTTAGACGCAGCTACAGCCCGAACGGCTGAACAGAATTACTTGAAATTTGGCAGAGAGGTAGCCATAAGGTCAAGGAAGTGCCTTTTGCAGGTCTGGTGTAAATCTGTTCAGTATTTCCTGAGAAAATAGCATTTAAAAGCATATCAATATTTATACGCGCGCACAATGCGCGCACTGTGCGAGCACCCTAACGTGCGCGAGCGTAATTCTGATTGGTGGTTACATGTTAGTCAACGTTCGAATCGGTCGAAATCAGGAAGTGTCGGCCGCCATTTTGTTTGTCTTCAGTGCGAGAGTGAAAAAGGAAGGTGGCGAACGTGAAAATGGGGCAGGGTAGAGAGTTCCTGACCCCCCAGCCTTTGTCAGGGGGTCCCTGAAGGACCCCGAAGGCAGAAAAATTATTATTATTTTTTTTTAAATCGCGGGGGTGCACGCACCGTGGGCACGCGGTGAAAAACCCCCCCAAAAAAACATTTTCTTTTTTTTTTTTTTTTTAAATCGCGGGGTGTGCGCAACGTGCGCGCACGGTGAAAACCAAAAAACAATAAAAATAATTTTTAATACGTAGTTTATTGTAAAATAAATATATTAAAAAAATAATAATACATAAATAAATTAGCATTTAAAAAACCGTACAAATTCACTGAAAAAACCATAGGTTTCACACACGTTATAGTTAGGAATTAGCATTTAAAAAACCTTGCAAATTCACTTAAAAAACCATAGGTTTCACACATGTTATAGTTAGGTGGATATTTCACTCGTAAAAAACCAATGAAATTCCCCCGTTATAGTTAGTTCAGATAACTATAACTCGCGCGACCGCCACTCTATCACAAGGATGATGTCATCAGTGATGTCATGAGTGATGCCACTGACCATGTCATGAGTGATGTAATATGTGACGTCATGAGCAGTGGATTGCGGGCGCGCGAGTTATAGTTATCTGAACTAACTATAACGGGGGAATTTCATTGTTTTTTTACGAGTAAAATATCCACCTAACTATAACATGTGTGAAACCTATGGTTTTTTAAGTGAATTTGCAAGGTTTTTTAAATGCTAATTCCTAACTATAACGTGTGTGAAACCTATGGTTTTTTCAGTGAATATATATGAGAACGCCGCATTGCAACCAATACACAGAAGCGTGACAAGCAACAGCACTGTGCTAATTACGCGTTTCGGCGATGTATCGCCTTGGTCACAGGTGAGTGAAATATATACCAAGTGGTCACATGGTCATAGCCAACACTACGGGTCCCAGAATGCACCGGCACTCCCATTACTTGACGTGGCACCGTAATCTGTCTATTATGCCACATTTGCGTTACAGTATCAGTGCCACGTGAATATAATAACAAAACAGTGTCCGAGAGTGGACTCTTTTGCTGTGTCACGAGACGAATAAAGTCCTGTTGCAAACAAGTCGACGTTGTGGCTTTGAACCCTTTTGTGCTTCTAATTCAACAGGATCTCCATTCCTGCATACAAAGCTCGCCCTGCAGGGTCGGGGGCCTCCGGTAAAATGGAACTTTGTTGGGATATATATATATATATATGCATATATATATATATATATATATATATATATATATATATATATATATATATATATATATATATATATATATATATATATATATATATATGAAATAAACAAATGCCCTGGAGCTTTTTCAGTACGCACTCGCTGCAAACCAACCCTCTGGCTTTCACTGATTTCACTCAACCCCTGCATTGTGGTGAAAGAATGCCTGACGCGTTTCAGGGCTTGCTGCCCCTTATTCATAGGCTGTCACGAGTCAGTGGGAGGTGCTCCTTTGCACCCATTGGTTGTTCGCTCTTAGTGAGGAGTTCTCATTGGATGCTGGGACTTGTATTTCCCTGGAGCCATATTTAAAATACCCTGAGTGGGTTCCGTTTGTACTCGTATTTATGTAAAACAATTCTCCATCCTTAAGTAGGATCCACAAGGCAGAGGTGAGTACATTGATTGTGGCCTGCAGCGCTGGAACGGTTCAAAGTGGTTTCGATCCCCAGCCTCTTCTTCCAAAGTAGCGAAAACGGTGCAGTGCTGACGCGGCCGGACTCCACGTTGATTAATGAAATAAACAAATGCCCTGGAGCTTTTTCAGTACGCACTCGCTGCAAACCAACCCTCTGGCTTTCACTGATTTCACTCAACCCCCCACTGACTCGTGACAGCCTATGAATAAGGGGCAGCAAGCCCTGAAACGCGTCAGGCATTCTTTCACCACAATGCAGGGGTTGAGTGAAATCAGTGAAAGCCAGAGGGTTGGTTTGCAGCGAGTGCGTACTGAAAAAGCTCCAGGGCATTTGTCTATTTCATTAATCAACGCGGAGTCCGGCCGCGTCAGCACTGCACCGTCTTCGCTACTTTGGAAGAAGAGGCTGGGGATCGAAACCACTTTGAACCGTTCCAGCGCTGCAGGCCACAATCAATGTACTCACCTCTGCCTTGTGGATCCTACTTAAGGTTGGAGAATTGTTTTAAATAAATACGAGTACAAACGGAACCCACTCAGGGTATTTTAAATATGGCTCCAGGGAAATACAAGTCCCAGCATCCAATGAGAACTCCTCACTAAGAGCGAACAACCAATGGGTGCAAAGGAGCACCTCCCACTGACTCGTGACAGCCTATGAATAAGGGGCAGCAAGCCTTGAAACGCGTCAGGCATTCTTTCACCACAATGCAGGGGTTGAGTGAAATCAGTGAAAGCCAGAGGGTTGGTTTGCAGCGAGTGCGTACTGAAAAAGCTCCAGGGCATTTGTTTATTTCATATATATATATATATATATATATATATATATAGTTTGGACCTTGTTTCTATTCAAAAAGTGTTTTTTCTTTTCCCAATAACTTTGGCCCCGGTTGTCGAATCTTCGTGAAATTTTGAAAACGTTGGCCCCGCTCCGGTCAGCTCCTATCCTGAAATGATGATAGGGATGATTCGCCAAGCGGGCGCCGAGAAAAAAGGGGGGATCCCAAAACGCATTTTCTCCTTGGTATTTCCCATAGGAAACTTTGGACACGACTACAGCCTGAACTGCTGAACGGAATTACACCAAATTTGGCAAAAAGGTAGCCCTGGGTTCAGAAAGAGACCTTTTTATTTTAAATGGTGTAAATCCGTTCAGTAGTTCCTGAGAAATTCAAAAAATAGAGGTAAAAAAATCAATTTCCCATAGGAAACTTTAGACACGGTTACAGCTGAAACTGCGGAACGGAAATACAACAAATTTGGCAAAAGGTAATGCTTGGTTCATAAAGCGACCTTATTTTTAAATGGTGCAAATCCGTTCAGTAGTTTTCGAGATATTAAAGGAAAAAAATCTTTATATATCTGGGCGGGACCTAACTACACAAGCACGAGCTTGAATCTAATTGGCTGCCAACACTTCAATCCAGGAAGTGTTGGCAGCCATCTTGGTGCAATGCTTTTTAGGTCTCACCTAGCGACGCAGCGCATGTGCTGCCACTACACAAACCCAACTGCACTGCCCTAAACCCTAAAACACTACCCCCAGCACGACCCTCTACACTGCCTGAACACCAATGCACTGCACTAAACCCTGAAACACCACCCCCAGCACGGCCCCCTACACTGCCCGAACACCATTGCACTGCCCTAAAACCTGAAACACTACACCCAGCATGACCCCCTACACTGCCCGAACACCACTGCAATGCACTAAACCCTGAAACACCACCCCCAGCACGACCCTCTACACTGCCCGAGCAGCACTGCACTGCCCTAAACCCTGAAAAACCACCCTTAGCATGACCCCCTACACTGCCCGAACACCACTGCACTGCTCTAAACCCTGAAACACTACCCCAGCAAGACCCCCTACACTGCCCGAACACTACTGCCCTGCCCTAATCCCTGAAACATCACCTCCAGCAAGACCCCCTACACTGCCCGAACACCACTGCCCTAAACCCTGAAACACCACCCCCAGCAAGACCCCCTACACTGCCCGAACACCACTGCACTAAACCCTGAAACACCACTCCCAGCACGACCCCCTACACTGCCCGAACACCACTGCTCTACCCAAAACCCTGAAACACCAGCCCCAGCACGACCCCCTACACTGCCCGAACACCACTGCACTGCCCTAAACCCTGAAACACCTGCCCAGCATGACCCCCTACACTGCCCTAAACCCTGAAACTCCAGCCCCAGCATGACCCCTTACACTGCCCGAACACCACTGCACTGTCCTAAACTCTGAAACACCAGCCCCAGCACGACCCCCTACACTGCCCAAACACCACTGCACTGCCCTAAACCCTGAAACACCAGTCCCAGCATGACCCGCTACACTGCCCGAACACCACTGCTCTGCCCTAAACCCTGAAACAGCAGCTCCAGCATGACCCCCTACACTGCCCGAACACCACTGCATTGCCCAAAACCCAGAAACACCAGCCCCAGCACGACCCCCTACACTGCCTGAACACCACTGCCCTAAACCCTGAAACACCACCCCCAGCAAGACCCTCTACACTGCCCGAACACCACTGCCCTAAACCCTGAAACACCACCCCCAGCATGACCCCATGCTCTGCCTGAACACCACTGCACTGCCCTAAACCCTAAAACACCACCCCCTGCACGACCCCCTACGCTGCCCGAACACCACTGCACTGCCCTAATCCCTGAAACACCACCCCTAGCATGACCCCTACACTGCCCTAAACCCTGAAACTCCAGCCCCAGCATGACCCCTTACACTGCCCGAACACCACTGCACTGTCCTAAACTCTGAAACACCAGCCCCAGCACGACCCCCTACACTGCCCAAACACCACTGCACTGCCCTAAACACTGAAACACCAGTCCCAGCATGACCCGCTACACTGCCCGAACACCACTGCTCTGCCCTAAACCCTGAAACAGCAGCTCCAGCATGACCCCCTACACTGCCCGAACACCACTGCATTGCCCAAAACCCAGAAACACCAGCCCCAGCACGACCCCCTACACTGCCTGAACACCACTGCCCTAAACCCTGAAACACCACCCCCAGCAAGACCCTCTACACTGCCCGAACACCACTGCCCTAAACCCTGAAACACCACCCCCAGCATGACCCCATGCTCTGCCTGAACACCACTGCACTGCCCTAAACCCTAAAACACCACCCCCTGCACGACCCCCTACGCTGCCCGAACACCACTGCACTGCCCTAATCCCTGAAACACCACCCCCAGCATGACCCCTACACTGCCCGAGCACCACTGCTCTGCCCTAAACCCTGAAACACCACCCCCAGAACGTCCCCCTACACTGCCCGAACACCACTGCACCACCCAAAACACAGAAACACTAGCCCCAGCAGGACCCCCTATACTGCTGAACACCACTGCACTGCCCTAAACCCTGAAACACTAGCCCCAGCATGACCCCCTACACTGCCCAAACACCACTGCCCTGCCCTAAACCCTGAAACACTAGCCCCAGCACGACCCCCTACACTGCCCGAACACCACTGCACTGCCCTAAAATCTGAAACACCAACCCCTGCATGACCCCCTACACTGCCCAAACACCACTGCACTGCCCGAAATCCAGAAACACCACCCCCGCACGACCCCCTACACTATCCGGACACCACTGCACTTCCCTAAACCCTGAAAGACCACCCCCCAGGGTGGAGATTTGGAAGAGATCGCTGATAGCATTTAGCTGAAGCCATCTTGTTTCCGGCAGCCATTTTGTCAATCATATGCTTTTTCCTTCTTCACTGTTGCTTGCCCTTGTGCTTTGCTCAAAGAACTGGCTATACTTAACCTCTGCTACTCTGCACATGTGCAGAAGAGTCTGTAGCTGCCCATTCACCTGCTTTAGTCTGTAACTGTCACGTTGTTTTTACCAAAGTAAGCAACTGCTGGCTCCTCCTTTACTGTTGACTTTGCATTCTTTATATGGCCATTTATGTATGTAACGCTCCGATGTGTGCTTGTACCACCTTCTTTTGAGCTCCTGTGTGGGTATAAAAGACCCATGGTTCTTCTACTCCTTGTGCTACTTCATACACTACCGAAGGGTGTTGTGTGAATGTAGTTCCACCTCATGAGATTAATAAAATATCTTTTTTCTATTTCAGTTTCTGTGCCAACTTCTATTTTCTGGTCTGAGGACTTTTGTGCAGAGAAGGGCGAACCCCTAGCACTGGTAGGCCTTGCTGAGGTCCACCTCTACAAATTGGCGCACGTCACGTGGGGCTCATCGGCGACTCGGATACCCGAAGGAGAGGTCTTGATGGAGGTATGGAATCTTGCTACGGGTGATTACTCCGTGAGGATACCCGTGTCTTCGCTGCCGCTGTGCTTCTTCCACTTCTCCTGATAATGACCCTCCCGGTGGTGCCGGTCCTCGACTGAGATTCCTTCTGGTGTTCGCCGTGCAGAGACCATTTGGTCGATTCAGAACTTGGCAGTTGAAAGCTGATGGTTTGTGCTTGGTAAGGTTGTCGACATTTGTTTGTTAGTATTTGGCCCAAAACTTGACTTGTTTGGATATAAATACATTGCAATGTATATATGTAGGTTATGAGAAAATATTGAAAAACGTGAACGGTACACTTTGAGTTAAGTGCTACTTTGCGTATAATATTGTATATACTACAATATTCTTGGCATGCCTGTTTCAAGCACACTTCGTAGAATGTGTTGCTTTCGTGGAGGTACCAATATGGATCTTGAACGGAATCAGCCGGCTTATGCATAGGAATGCCTAGGATGGGGTAAGGAATCAGTTGAAGTCCCAGTGGATCAGGAGGTTCCTTATGTTACTGCATACGTTTTATGTTCCACTGATCGGTTTTTGGTTGACACAGGAGCTACTCATAGCGCTCTGTCTAAACAATTAGTTCCAAGGGCTCCCCTGTCTGGCTTACAATCACATCGATAGGTTTCGATGGGACTCCTTCCCTTAGCCCACTCTCACAACCACTTGCATTTCATGTTGATACATTTTCTGCTCCATGTCCATTTTTGCTTTCCCCTAACACACCGGACAATATTGTGGGTCTTGATATGCTCAAGCATTTCCGGGCTATGATACGTTGTTCCCCAGAAGGCGTGTGTGTTATTTTGAATGATAACTATCCCATGGCTGAGAAGTCCTATCTCATTAGAGAAGATATTGGTGCCGATTACGATCCGGTAAAAACCGGGTACGAACCGTCGGTCGGAGCGTATTCTCCATCCGACTCGTACCCGGTTGTAAAACATTACAAACATGGAATTACGATTCGCACGGAAACACCATTTCCGTACTTATCGTAAAAAACACCGACCGACGAAAATATGCATACGAATGTGATCCGGGAATGCTGCGACGTGACGTCGGGACGCTTCCAGGCAGCGTTTCACGACCCAGGAATTATGATTCGAACCGACAGCAGTCCGGACGGCAATATTTTTACGGCACCCAAAAAGTGCCGGAAATGCGAAGTACGGCGCGAAACGACCAGAGTAGGTGGCCCGGTAAGCGCCGTACCCCCCCCAGCCCCCGCATGTACGCGCCGTACCCCCCCCAGCCCCCGCATGTACGCGCCGTACCCCCCCCAGCCCCCGCATGTACGCGCTGTACCCCCCCCAGCCCCCGCATGTACGCGCCGTACCCCCCCAGCCCCCGCATGTACGTGTCGAACCCCCCGTGTATGTACACCCCTGTATGTGTCGAACCCCCCGTGCATGTACGGTGCGTACCCCCCGTGTATGTACGGTGCGTACCCCCGTGTATGTACGGTGCGTACCCCCCTGTGTATGTACACCCCCGTACGTGTCGAACCCCCGTGTATGTACACCCCTGTACGTGTCGAACCCCCGTGTATGTACGGTGCGAACCCCCAGTGCGTAGGGCTGGGGGTTCGCACCGTACATACACGGGGGGTTCGACACGTACAGGGGTGTACATACACGGGGGGTTCGACACGTACAGGGGTGTACATACACAGGGGGGTACGCACCGTACATACACGGGGGGTACGCACCGTACATACACGGGGGGGTACGCACCGTACATACACGGGGGGGTACGCACTGTACATACACGGGGGGTTCGACGCGTACATGCGGGGGCTGGGGGGGGTACGGCGCGTACATGCGGGGGCTGGGGGGGGTACTGCGCGTACATGCGGGGGCTGGGGGGGGTACTGCGCGTACATGCGGGGGCTGGGGGGGTACTGCGCGTACATGCGGGGGCTGGGGGGGGTACTGCACGTACATGCGGGGGCTGGGGGGGGGTACGGCACGTACCGGGCACCTGTTTGGACGTCTCCATGGTTGTTATGGGGTTCGGTGCGGACGGTCTTTTAACCATACGGTTGTACATTCGGACGCCCGGGACGGATCGTGATTCCCCGGTCGGACTTCGCTTTTCACGTTTGTACGGTAAATCGTCCGAGGACGTGCCGGACACTTTTTCCGACCCGAGGACGTGTGGGGAATTATTCCCAATGCGATTCGTATGGTCTTTTTCCCATGCGAATCGTGATTGCCAGTTCGTACGGCACTTGTACGATTCGTACGGTAAAAAGACCGGATACGAGTCGCACGGGGAATTTTTTTACCGGATCATAATTGGCACCATTGTCTTGGCATCATTCCCTAGTACTTTGTGGGCGACATAAGATACCGATGTGGGACAAATGGTTATCTCACCAGGATCACTGACAAAATATTGAGAAGGAGAATATCGACCTACCAAAATATAGAGGAAAAAATATAGAATGCCAAAATATCGAATGCCTATCTCCAAACAGGTAAGTACAAAAATATAGAATCCAAAATATCGTTGTAAAAATATAGTTAGTCAAAATATCGAATTTTTTAAATGTCTTAAAAGTAATGTAAAATGAATGAAATAAGACATATAGTTAACTGAAACATACTTAAAAATACTTAAATAACTTTAACATTAATAAATAATTAATTTAAGTAAAAAAAAAATATAAATACATATATATTAACGTAATATTAATTAAAAATATTTTTTGCGTAGGATAGCGGGCGGGTAACATTTACTATTACCACTCCAGTAAGTGCAATAGTAGGGAAAGCTTTGTTGGATAGCGGGAGGGTAAAAATTACTATTCCCACTCCAGAGAGTGCAACAGTAGGGAAAGCGTTGGATAGCGGGAGGATAAAAATTACTATTCCCACTCCAGAGAGTGCAATAATAGGGAAAGCGTTGGATAGCATAGGGGTAAAAATTACTATTCCCATTCCAAAGAGTGCAACAGTAGGGAAAGCGTTGGATAGCGCAGGGGTAAAAATTACTATTCCCACTCCAAAGAGTGCAACAGTAGGGAAAGCGTTGGATAGCGTAGGGGTAAAAGTTATTATTCCCACTCCAGTGAGTGCAATAGTAGGGAAAGCGTTGGATAGCGTAGGGGTAAAAATTACTATTCCCACTCCAAAGAGTGCAACAGTAGGGAAAGCGTTGGATAGCGTAGGGGTAAAAATTACTATTCCCACTCCAGTGAGTGCAGGGAAAATAATAATTTAATATTTTATTAAAAATAAATTAATTATTAATACCAAAAAAGTATTAAAATTAATTACCAATTACGCAATATTTAATAATTAATGAATTATAAATACCAATATTTTTTTAATTAATTACCTATTAATAATTAATTAACAACCAATTAATTTTCAATACCACAAATTAATAAATACAATTAATACTATTTAATAATTAATTAATAATAAATTAATTATCAATATACAAAAATTATTTCAATAATTAATTATTTGCAATTAAATTACTTCCCACCATATTCCCCTATAAACCCACAACCCGCTACAAATAATAAATTAATAGAATCAATATAATTATCAATTAAACAATTAATACAAATTAATTACCAATTAATACAAATTATTTACCAATTAATAATTAATCAACAACCAATTAATTTTCAATACCAATTAATACTTACCTAATAACAATTACATTACTTCCCACCCTATTCCCCTATAAACCCACAACCCGCTACAGAAGTAAAACGCAAAATTAAATTAAAAATAATTAATAATTCCTAAAAATTATTATTTAATGTACTATAATTAAATTACTTCCCACCCTAATCCCCTATAAACCCACAACCCGCTACGGAATTAAATTACACAAAAATTAAATAACATAAAATTCATTACTTTAAAAATATTCAAACATACATTCCAAAATTAATACATACTTTTAACACATATACTAACACATAAAACACTATAAAAAAAATCGATATTTTTAACAACTATATTATGACTGTCGATATTACTTACTTCTATATTATTTAAATCGATATTTCTTACCTGATTTTCGATATTCTTCACCACTATATTTTGGCAATTCGATATTCTGTCCATTCTATATTAAAAACTCGATATTCTGTCCTGTCGATATTTTTAATTCGATATTATGTCTGTTTACCATCCCACCAGTCCATATTCAAGTGAGGGAAGGTGCTTCATTGCCTCGATTGCCTCAATACAAAATTTCTCGAGAAGGCGAAGAAGCATTAATACGTATTGTTTAAGATCTGATTGCAGTAGAAGTTGTGGAAGAAGTCCCTTACAATATTTGCAATAGTCCTATCCTTCCCATTTTGAACAAAGATACTGATACTAAAATGTACAGGTTTAACATTGATTTGCGAGAGGTTAATAAGATTGTAGTGCCCCAATACCTGGTAGTCTCTGACAACACTCCTTACCATGGTTCCTTCGACTGCAACTACATTTTCTGTGATTGATCTGAAGAATGCTTTCTTCTCAATTCCTATTCATCCAGATATCCGATATTTGTTCGGTTTTACTTTGAATAATCGATCCTTCACATTCTGTAGAGCTCCCCAGGGGTATATAGAGAGTCCTAGTATTTACAGCCAAGCTTTAAAACGACAGCTTGATTCTTTCCCTGTACCAACAGGGGTGGCTCTCATACAATATGTCAATGATATCTTGTTGGCAGCTGATACCTCTGAACAGTGTGAAGAAGGAACACTGTTATTGCTTTCATTTCTTGCATCACACCATCACAAGGTTTCTCGAAAGAAATTGCAATATTGTAGACAGCAGGTTACCTATTTAGGTCACCTCCTGTCTAAGGAGGGATGTGCACTCACACCAGACCACATTCAAGTTATTTTAGACACGCCTGTGCCTCGTACCCAGAAAGATGTTCGTGCATTTATTGGTCTTACTTCGTTTTGTAGGCAATGGATTTTGGGCTTTTCACACATTGTAAAACCTTTGTTGGCCCTCTTGACTAAAGACACTCCAATGCCCCTCCCATGGACTACTGAATGTCAGAAGGCTTTTCAGCAGTTGCATCAAGCTTTATGTTCTGCACCAGTATTAGGCACTCCAGACTACACTAAAGCTTTTACACTCTATGTACACGAGAGGGACGGTTGTGCACTCTCAGTTCTAGTACAGACAGATGGTGATAAGCAGAGTCCTTGTGCATATTTTTCAGCTGTTCTTGATCCAGTCGCTCGTGCGTTGCCTGGGTGTTTTCGCTCTGTTGCAGCGGCAGCTGTGTCCATACGTCAGAGTGAAGTCCTGTCACATAGATTGCTTGTGTTAGTACCCCATGCAGTTGATGCCCTTTTGAACCAAACTAAAATGCAGCATTTAACCAGTGCTCGTTTGACAGGATATGAACTGACACTTTTGGCCCCTCATATCACTCTGAAAAGATGTTCAACCCTTAACCCGGCTACTCTGTTGCCATATCCGGCTACTCAATCCTAGCCACAAGAGTTTCATGATTGTATATTCCTTACTGAGGAACAGACAAAGGGTCGTGTTGACCTACAAGACACGCCCCTTTCAAAGGTTGATGGAGAATTATGGGTTGATGGGTCCTGTTTACGATTACCAGATGGTACGACCTCAGCTGCATATGCAATTACAACGCTTTACACAGTAGTTGAGACTGCTCGTATTCTACAGAAGTCAGCCCCGGCAGCTGAGCTGATAGCACTAACGAGAGCGTGTGAACTTAGTACTGATTTGTCTGTTAATATCTATACAGATAAGCGCTATGGAACGCAAATAGTGCACGGAGAATTAGTGCATAATCTTCTGACTGCCTTGACATATCCGAAGAAGATAGCGATTGTTAAGTGTAATGCACATAAGAAAGTAACAGATAAAATAGGGCAAGGTAATGCCTTTGCAGACCGCACAGCCTGCAAAACTGCAATGCTGTCAAGCACTACATCAGTGTACGTAGTGAAGTCACAGGCTGAACGTTGGCATGATACCAGGCAGGAAGTGCTTGATATGCAGCGATCTGCCTCTACAGAAGAACTTGAGCAATGGTCTAAGGAGGGAACATTGGATGAGGAGGGCTGTTGGAGGATTAAAGACATGACTAAATGGAGACTGCCCACAACCTATTTACATCCTATGATTCATATGGCACATGGGCCAGCACATGTTGGAGCATCCTCAATAATGAAGTTGCTTACGCAAGTTTGGGAACATCCAGAAATTGCTGGCACAGCTAAAAAGATAGTGCAGTCCTGCTTGATTTGTCTTCAGTACAATCCTGGAAAAGGGACACGAACTCCAGCAGGAGGGTTTGCTACACCAACTGCGCCATTTGAGGTTTTGCAGATGGATTACATCCAGGGTGAACGCTGTAATAATTTAAAGTATGTTCTAGTAGTGGTATGTGCTTTTAGTAAGTGGATAGAAGCAGACCCTACAAAAGACAATACAGCTCTTACTACAGCGAAGGGGCTTCTAAAGGATTTCTTCCCTAGATTTGGTGTTTGCAAACTTTTGTGGAGTGATAACGGACCCCATTTTATTGGGCAAGTTGTTGATTATGTCTTGAAAGGATTGGGGATTAAGCAGAAGTTTCATGCTGCCTTCCACCCACAATCAGCAGGACTAGTGGAACGATATAATGCTACTCTTAAGCTTAAACTAGCTAAAATCCAGGCTTCCACATCTCTGAAGTGGCCTGAAGCAGTACCCTTGGTATTACTGTCCATTAGATCGGTACCGCATACACGATCTGGCCTCACACTGTATGAGGTGGTATTCGCTAGGCCTATGAATATTTGGGAGATTCCTAAGCCACTCCCCATAAATGATGTACCATGTGTTATGATGAACGATTATCTATTGCTTTCTATTCATCAACAGGTTCGAGAAGCTCTTCCTGACAGGTCGAAAGGTGAAGGCCACGAGCTGCGGCCCGGTGACCATGTGATGGTCAAGGTCTTCCAGAGATCGAGCAGCTTGGAGCCTAGGTGGCGCGGCCTGGAGCAAGTCCTCCTCGCTACGAGAACTGCAGTCCGAGTGACCAATCTGAAGAAGTGGGTGCACTCCACGCACTGCAAAAAGGTGCCATCTGCCTTGATGGAACCTGCTGCACTTGCCGACCATCGAGACATCCTGGACACAGAGAGAGGCCAGGCCATATCACCTGAGGAATCTGAGGAAGTCTTCCCAGACCACACGATCCCTGGTACATCTTGATATCAGCTGCGACCCCGGAGAGAAACTGCATTGCTGAAAGAGACTGGTTGAGCAACCGTCCTGGGTTAGTGAAAAACTGAGCTGCAAAGGGGGGGGGGTCTATTAGTGACACCCATCTCAAACTCAGAGAAGAAACCAACGGCTGCCCAGGACTTTAGAGCTCCAACGGTTTTGTTACTTCAACAACAAGATGAATGTGCCTATGGAGAAAGCATCAACTGCTGCGAGGATTTGCGACAAGAGGATTATGTGTGTTGTTGGGTTCACTGTCACTATGATCACTATTGCAGTGATAACTTGGGTTGTAGAGGAAGTGGCTCCTGCTCGACAAATACTGACTGTCACTACTCCAGCACCCACTGAACACCGCTATTTTACTCTCCCTTATCATAAGCAAAGACATAGACAGTCTTATCTGAACAACACTTTCATTCAGATGTTGCACCACACACACAATGCTACAAACATTACTGACTGTTGGGTGTGTGGAATGATGCCAGCTCATCAGAAAAAGGGAGGAACACCTTTCATTCCTCTTCCCTTTTCCCACAACGGCTCTTGCCAAGCCTGGTTTGCACTTCTATTGGCTTCCCAAGTGGCTAATATTACTGATATGGGTGTAGGGAGATTAAACTACTACCTTAATAAAGCATGTTATCCTGATGAAGAAGGTGATCCGCAAGCTAAAGGGACTAAATGTGAGATGGAGGAGTACCGACAAGGAAATGCTTCTGCACATTATGTTTACCCAAATACTCGAACTGCTAAGGGTAATGGACCATTTGTTATAGCTGTCACTAGAGCTCGAGCAGATTTATGTGTGAGTAGTGTGGGGAAAATTCCAGTGGGAAGAAGCGAATGTACTCAGGTTTTGACTATTGGTGGTACCAATAACAGCAGTTTTACGTCTTCACTCTTCACATAATTCATACTTTATTTGCGGAAACAAGGGATACTACCATCTACCTGTTGGATGGTCTGGAGTCTTTTTTCTTTTTTCTATTTCAGCTTCTGTGCCAACTTCTATTTTCTGGTCTGAGGACTTTTGTGCAGAGAAGGGTGAGCCCCTAGCACTGGTAGGCCTTGCTGAGGTCCACCTCTACACCAGCACAACCCCCTACACTGCCCCAACACCACTGCACTGCCCTAAACCCTGAAACACCACCCCCCCACGACCTCCTACACTGCCCGAACACCACTACACTGCCCTAAACCCTGAAACACCATCCCCCAGCAAGACCCCCTACACTGCCCGAACACCACTGCACTGCCCTAAATCCTGAAACACCACCCCGCACGACCCCCCTACACTACCCGAACACCACTGCACTGCCCCAAACCCTGAAACACCACCCCCAGCACCACCCCCTACACTGCCCGAACACCACTGCACTGCCGTAAACCCTGAAACACCACCCCCCACGACCCCCTACACTGCCCGAACACCACTGCACTGCCCTAAACCCTGAAACACCACCCCCAGCAAGACACCCTACACTGCCCGAACACCACTGCACTGCCCTAAGCCCTGAAACACCACCCCCCGCACGACCCCCTACACTGCCCGAACACCACTGCACTGCCCTAAACCCTGAAACACCGCCCCCAGCAAGACCCCCTACACTGCCCAAACACCACTGCACTGCCCTAAACCCTGATACGCCGCCCCATCAAGACCCCCTACACTGCCTGAACACACCTGCACTGCCCTAAACCCTGAAACACCGCCCCAAGCAAGACCCCCTACACTGCCCAAACCCCACTGCACTGCCCTAAAGCCTGAAACAACGCCCTCAGCAAGACCCCCTACACTGCCCAAACACCACTGCACTGCCCTAAACCCTGAAACACAGCCCCCTGCATGACCCTCTACACTGCCCGACCACCACTGCACTGCCCTAAGCCCTGAAGCACCACCCCCAGCATGACCCCCTACACTGCGCTAAGCCCTTAAACACCACCCCCTGCACGACCCCCTACACTACCCGAACACTACTGCACTGCCCTAAACTCTGAAACACCACCCCCAGCACAACCCCCTACACTGCCCGAACACCACTGCACTGCCCTAAACTCTAAAAGACCACCCCCAACACGATCCCCTACACTGCCCGAACACCACTGCACTGCCCTAAACCCTAAAACACCACCCCCAGCATGACCCCCTATACTGCCAGAAAACCACTGCTCTGCCCTAAACCCTAAAACACCACCCCCAGCACGACCCCCTACACTGCCCAAACACCACTGCACTGCCCTAAACCCTAAAACACCTCCCCCGGCACGACCCCCTACACTACCCAAACACCACTGCACTGCCCTAAACCCTAAAACACCACCCCCAGCACGACCCCCTACATCACCCGAAGACCACTGCACTGCCCTAAACCCTAAAACATCATCCCCAGCACGACCCCTACACTATCCAAACACCACTGCAGTGCCCTAAACCCTAAAACACCACCCCCAGCACGACCCCCTACACTACCCAAACACCACTGCACTACCCTAAACCCTAAAACACCACCCCCAGCACGACCCCCTACACTACACAAACACCACTGCACTGCCCAAAACCCTAAAACACTACCCCCAGCATGACCCCCCTAAACTACACAAACACCACTGCACAACCCTACACCCTAAATCAACCCCAAGCAGGACCCCCTACACCACACAAACATCACTGCACTACCCTAAACCCTAAAACACTTACACCAGCACGACCCCCTACACTACACAAACACCACTGTACTATCCTAAACCCTAAAACATTATCCCCAGCACAACCCCCTACACTACTCAAACACCACTGCACTACCCTAAACCCTAGAAAAGTAACCACCACCCCATGCCCATTCCCCTTACCTCTCACTCCTCATGGTTCCTCTCTCCTCATGGTTCCTGCTTCATGTCGTCTCTGAGGGGCGGTGCACGTCGTTGTGAGGAAACGGAAAAGCCTCTGTTTCCTTACAACGATGTGGATCGTCTAAATTTTTTTTAAACTCATTGTAATTTACCATACATACCTTTACAACAAAATTAGTTGTAAAGGCATGCGTGGTAAATGACCAGGCGTTCTAAAAAAATGCATAGTAATGACATCGCAATGTACAATGTATGCTTGGTAATGCATGCATTGTAATGGTATCGCGAAGTAAAACATTTGTTGTAACGGCTATTTACTTATCGAAGTTGGCCCTTGTTCTTCAGTGAGTCGTTTTTTGATAAATTAGGAAAAAGGAATGTGTTTTTTTATTTACCGAAAAAAAGCATTCCCGGCTGTTGTATTGTGAAAGTGTCCGCGTGGCCTGGTTTCACTTCCGGTGAGAGAGTGGAAGAGTCTGTTTGGATCTAAAGGGGTTCTGCTGTTGGATGGGGCCGGCGTGACACATCATCAGAAAACACAGCTAATGGAAAGCGTTGTTCCCGAAGTGTAGAGCAGTGCCATGAGAGGTCATGAGTGTGCGTCCCACCGCAGTATGACCGTCCCGTGTGACCCATGTGCCGCCTCCAGTGTACGGACGGCAGAAGCGACATCCTTCGCAGGTCCTCTTGAAGACCGTTGTAGCACTAATTCTACATTTTGGAACTAGGGCATTTTACGCCCAAGTCGCGACCCCAGCGCGACTTTTCAAAATGGCTACCGGAATGCATGCAGCCATCGTGTAGGGTGCGACTTCTGTATAATATTAAAAAAAAAAAAAAGAATGAATATAGTTTTCTTTACTAAAGCATATTCACAATTTTTTTAAATATATATATGTATATATATATATATTCACTGAAAAAACCATAGGTTTCAGAGACGGTATAGTTAGAAATTAGCATTTAAAAAACCTTAGAAATTCACCATAGGTTTCAGGGGTGTTAGAGTTAGCTGGCCAATTCACTCGTACAAAACCATAGAAATTCTTCTGTTATAGTTAGTTCTGCTAACTATAACTCGCGCGCCCGCAATGCACTGCTGATGATGTCACATATTGCATCATTCAAGACATGGTCAGTGACATCACTGATGACATCACTGATGACATCTCAAATGACATCACTGATGACATCACTGATGACATCATCCACGTGACAATCTGATACACCTCACCATACACTAGTATAACCTTTCATCACTCACTGTAAAATGCAGAGTACCATATTTGAAACCATTGACACACCAATACCAGTTACTACATACCCACTCACTGATTCCTAAGTCTACACACACAACTACCCATTCAACAACATGACATGGTCAGTGACATCACTGATGACATCTCAAATGACATCACTGATTACATCACTGATTACATCATCCATTGAATGAGGTTTAGTTTGAAATTTAAATATGTATTATATATATACCAATCTGTATTGAAGATTGAGTGGATATATAACTGTCTGGATGGAGGATTTAGTAGCTGTCTGACTGTCTGTTTAAGTGAGTAATTAAAAGTGTCTCACTTAATACATGGATTAGTAACTAAACTATGTGAATGTGTGCATCACTGTCTCTGTTGTTGTATAACATGCTGCATCAGTTGGTCACTAACTACATGAGTGTGTATATTAGTTATTGATTAGGTGGGTGAGTATTTGTATGGGACACTGAGTTTGTGTGTGGTTGAATGGGGTGTGTGTAACTCTATGCATAGATGTGTGAATGGTTGATTCACTAGGTGTATAGGTTTAAGAGTGCATGTGGAACCAGTTGTTTGGGTGACTGAGTGTATTTATTTGTGTGTTGGTGAGCGAATATATGTTTTAGTAGTACATCTTCAACAAAGTAAAAAAATAAAAGGCATTGTATGTGAGAGTTGGTGTATCTAAATAAGTGTGTGTAAGAGTCAGTGATTGTGAGAGTAACTATATGAATGAGTGCATAATTGTAATGGTGATTTCTTAACATATTAACTATGAGTTACTATGTGTTTGAATAAATGAGGTGTTGTTGGATAATTGTGTAAGTGAGTAAATGTAAGTGTGATTAATTTTTTTCATGAGTGAGTAGGATGACTGCATAACCGACTAAGATGACTGCTGATGTTTCAATGTCTATATATGTGTATAAGTGCATTTAATAGTGTTCTATTAATTAGTGACTGCATGTATAAATGATTCTGTTGTTGAATGGGTAGTTGTGTGTGTAGACTTAGGAATCAGTGAGTGGGTATGTAGTAACTGGTATTGGTGTGTCAATGGTTTCAAATATGGTACTCTGTATTTTACAGTGAGTGATGAAAGGTTATACTAGTGTATGGTGAGGTGTATCAGATTGTCACGTGGATGATGTCATCAGTGATCTCATTTGAGATGTCATCAGTGATGTCATCAGTGATGTCACTGACCATGTCTTGAATGATGCAATATGTGACATCGTCAGCAGTGCATTGCGGGCACGTGAGTTATAGTTAGCAGAACTAACTATAACGGAGGAATTTCTATGGTTTTGTACGAGTGAAATGGCCAGCTAACTATAACACCCCTGAAATTTATGTTTTTTTCTGTGAATTTCTAAGGTTTTTTAAATGCTAATTTCTAACTATAATGTCTCTGAAACCTATGTTTTTTTCAGTGAATTTCAAAGCTTTTTTAAATGCTAATTTCTAACTATAACGTCTCTGAAACCTATGTTTTTTTTCAGTGAATTTCAAAGGTTTTTTAAATGCTAATTTCTAAGTGTGATAGTAGTTATACCTATTTTTTGTACTGATTTTCTCCAGTTTTTTAACTGTTTATTTATAAATATTTTATTCATTAAATAACATATTTTTCTGAAAATTGCAAAAAAAATGGTAAAAAAAATTCAAACTGAAATATTGATTACTTTTTTTGTTTTAATTTTTTATTTTAATATATTTATATTATTTTCTTTAAAAAAAATGTTTTCCACTCAAAGCGTACACATCACTGTGGGTGCGCGGATTCTAGCCGCCATTTTAGAAAAGTCGTGAAGGATCCGCGTACGGTGTGCGACGGCTGCGTGTTTTTCAGTTACATCATATACATTTAATATTACGTGATGTGCGCGATTGGTATGTGACCAGTCCGCGACTCCTGCTCCCGCGCATTCACGACACATGTGCATTACGGTACGAGATGCTTGCATGTTGGCGGGTCCCGCGTGACGTCATATACGGGCTGGGGCGCGCTGGGTGCGCGACTCCTGCAAAATTAATTTTATGTTCCAAAATGATATGTATGTGTCTTTAATATACATATTAGGGCAAGAGATTATCGAAGATATTCATAAAAATAATATATTTGTATTTATACTAAACTTATATTATTTTTAAATATATTTTCACGAAGTCGGGTGCATGCATCGTGAGTGCAGAGAACCAGGTCAGCAGAGCTGCTGTAGAGCCAGACAAACCAGGTCAGCAGAGCCGTTGTAGAGCCAGAGAACCAGGTCAGCAGAGCTGCTCTAGAGCCTAAGAAGCAGGTCAGCAGAGGTGCTCTAGAGCCAGAGAACCAGGTCAGCAGAGCTGCTCTAGAGCCAGAGAACCAGGTCAGCAGAGCTGCTCTAGAGCCAGAGAACCAGGGTCAGCAGAGCTGCTTTAGAGCCATAGAACCAGGTCAGCAGAGCTGCTCTAGAGCCAGAGAACCAGGTCAGCAGAGCTGCTTTAGAGCCATAGAACCAGGTCAGCAGAGCTGCTCTAGAGCCAGAGAACCAGGTCAGCAGAGCTGCTTTAGAGCCATAGAACCAGGTCAGCAGAGCTGCTTTAAAACCAGAGAACCAGGTCAGCAGAGCTGCTCTAGAGGCAGAGAACCAGGTCAGCAGAGCTGCTTTAGAACCAGAGAACCAGGTCAGCAGAGCTGCTCTAGAGCCAGAGAACCAGGTCAGCAGAGCTGCTTGAGAGCCATAGAACCAGGTCAGCAGAGCTGCTTTAGAGCCAGAGAACCAGGTCAGCAGAGCTACTCTAGAGCCAGAGAACCAGGTCAGCAGAGCTGCTTTAGAGCCATAGAACCAGGTCAGCAGAGCTGCTTTAAAACCAGAGAACCAGGTCAGCAGAGCTGCTCTAGAGGCAGAGAACCAGGTCAGCAGAGCTGCTTTAGAACCAGAGAACCAGGTCAGCAGAGCTGCTCTAGAGCCAGAGAACCAGGTCAGCAGAGCTGCTTGAGAGCCATAGAACCAGGTCAGCAGAGCTGCTTTAGAGCCAGAGAACCAGGTCAGCAGAGCTGATTTAGCGGGAGAGAATCAGGTCAGCAGAGCTGCTTTAGAACCAGAGAACCAGGTCAGCAGAGCTGCTCTAGAGCCTAAGACCAGGTCAGTAGAGCTTCTCTAGAGCCACAGAACCAGGTCAGCAGAGCTGCTGTAGAGCCAGAGAAACCAGGTCAGTAGAGCTGCTTTAGAACAAGAGAACCAGGTCAGCAGAGCTGCTTTAGAGGGAGAGAACCAGGTCAGCAGAGCTGCTTTAGAGCCAAGGGACCAGGTCAGCAGAACTGCTTTAGAGCCAGAGAACCAGGTCAGCAGAACTGCTTTAGAGCCATAGATCCAGGTCAGCAGAGCTGCTTTAGAGCCAGAGAACCAGTCAGCAGAGCTGTTGTAGAGCCAGAGAACCAGGACAGCAGAGCTGCTCTAGAGCCTAAGAACTAGGTCAGCAGAGCTGCTCTAGAGCCAGAGAACCAGGTCAGCAGAGCTGCTGTAGAGCAAGAGAAACCAGGTCAGCAGATCTGCTTTAGAGGGAGAGAACCAGGTCAGCAGAGCTGCTCTAGAGGGAGAGAACTAGGTCAGCAGATCTGCTCTAGAGCCAGAGAACCATGTCCGCAAAACTGCTTTAGAGCCATAGAACCAGGTCAGCAGAGCTGCTTTAGAGCCAGAGAACCAAGTCAGCAGAGCTGCTTTAGAGCCAGAGAACCAGGTCAGCAAAGCTGCTCTGAAGCCTAAGAACCAGGTCAGCAGAGCTGCTTTAGAGCCAGAGAACCAAGTCAGCAGAGCTGCTTTAGAGCCATAGAACCAGGTCAGCCGAGCTGCTTTAGAGCCAGAGAACCAGGTCAGCAAAGCTGCTCTGGATTCTAAGAACCAGGTCAGCAGAGCTGCTTTAGAGCCAGAGAACCAGGTCAGCAGAGCTGCTGTAGAGCCAGAGAAACCAGGTCAGTAGATCTGCTTTAGAGGGAGAGAACCAGGTCAGCAGAGCTGCTCTAGAGGGAGAGAACTAGGTCAGCAGATCTGCTCTAGAGCCAGAGAACCATGTCCGCAAAACTGCTTTAGAGCCATAGAACCGGGTCAGTAGAGCTGCTTTAGAGCCAGAGAACCAGGTCAGCAAGCTGTTGTAGAGCCAGAGAACCAGATTAGCCGAGCTGCTCTGTAGCCCAAGAACTAGGTCAGCAGAGCTGTTCTAGAGCCAGAGAACCAGGTCAGCAGACCTGCTGTAGAGCCAGAGAAACCAGGTCAGCAGAGCTGCTTTAGAGGGAGAGAACCAGGTGAGCAGAGCGCCTTTAGAGCCAGAGAACCAGGTCAGCAGAGCTGCTCTAGCTGACACTGACTGACTGACACTGACTGATTGACACTGACTGACACTGATTGACTGACATTGACTGACTGACAATGACTGACACTGACTGACTGACACTGACACTGATTGACTGACACTGACTGACACTGATTGACTGACACTGACTGACTGACACTGACTGACTGACACTGACTGACTGACACTGACTGACACTGACTGACACTGACTGACTACTCTCTACTACTCACTCTCTAGTACTCTCTACTACTCACTCTCTACTACTCTCTACTACTCACTCTACTACTCTCTACTATTCACTCTCAACTACTCTCTCTCTACTACTCACTCTCTACTACTCACTCGCTAATACTATCTACTACTCACTCTCTACTACTCACTCTCTACTACACTCTACTACTCATCTCTACTACTCACTCTCTACTACTCTCTAACACTCTCTCTCTACTACTCACTCTCTACTACTCACTCTCTAATACTATCTACTACTCACTCTCTACTACTCACTCTCTACTACACTCTACTACTCACTCTCTACTACTCACTCTCTACTACTCTCTAACACTCACTCTACTACTCTCTACTACTCTCTACCACTCAATCTCTACTACTCTACTACTCACTCTCTACTCTCTCTCTACTACTCACTCTCTACTACTCACTCTACTACTCTCTACTACTCACTCTCTACTACTCTCTCTCTACTACTCACTCTCTACTATTCACTTTCTACTACTCTCTACTGCTCTCTACTACTTACTCTCCACTACTCACTCTCTACTACTCGCTCTCTACTACTCTCTACTACTTACTCTCTACTACTCTACTACTCTCTACTACTCACTCTCTACTACTCTCTACTACTCACTCTCTACTGCTCACTCTCTACTACTCACTCTATTACTCTTTACCACTCACTCTCTACTACTCTACTACTCACTCTCTACTACTCTCTCTCTACTACCCACTCTCTACTACTCTACTACTCTCTACTACTCTCTACTACTCACTCTATTACTCTCTACCACTCACTCTCTACTACTCTACCACTCACTCTCTACTTCTCTCTCTCTACTACTCACTCTCTACTACTCTACTACTCTCTACTACTCTCTCTCTACTACTCACTCTCTGCTACTCTCTACTGCTCACTCTCCACTACTCACTCTCTACTACTCGCTCTCAACTACTCTCTACTACTTACTCTACTACTCACTCTCTACTACTCTCTCTACTTCTCACTCTCTACTACTCTCTCTCTACTACTCTCTACTACTCACTCTACTACTCACTCTACTACTCTCTCTCTACTACTCTCTACTACTCTACTACTCACTCTCTACTAATCACTCTCTACCTCTCTCTCTACTACTCTCTTCCTCTCTACCTCTCTACCTCTCTACCTCTACCTCTCTACCTCTACACCTCTACCTCTACACCTCTACCTCTCTACCTCTCTCTACATGCACACATATGCACATATATATATGCATATATATATGCATATGCATTTATATATGTATGTATATATATACACACATATATAAACATTTATATAATCTGCATATCTATATAAATACAAATATAAATGCATGCATACATATACATATATGCATACATATGCATGTTATGTACATGAAAGTTTGAAAAACACTAATACAAGCAAAGCTAAAAAGCCACCTAATTACAAACAGAATTGCTTTAACTTAAACGAGGGCGAGACCTATTGCATTTCAATGCTTGTTTACTTTGGTTCCATCAAGAAGGCATTCAGATGTGTCACACATTTGCCATCATTTCTGAATGGTAGCACTCTAGTTGCTCATTAGATCACTGTAGTAAAGATACTGCTCACCAGGGAAGTCTGCTGCTGGTATTCAAAGTGCATGTTTCAGTCTGCATGTCAGAATTTTTTAATGAAATAGAAGAGGATTTGAGAAGTCAAAATGTGCCCTAATTTTTCTTTCTGCAGCACGAGCCATAATTTCTATGGCAAAATGAACCCTCTCATTTTGTTCCTTTGCAAATTAAATGTTTTAAGTATTACTACTTTATTCCAATCAAGATGGCTTCAGGTGTGCCATACTTTTGTCATAAGTAAGACTGTTAGCGCTCTAGTTGTTCTTTAGAACACTCTAGGACATTCTGTCATTGGGCTATACTGAGGTTACATCTGGGTGATATTTGTGCTACATTTGGGCTATTTGTCTCTGGTGGCCATCTTGGGAGACTTATTTGTTATGAAGTTTCCTAATTTCCTCATTTACTACAGTCTCCTCAGTAGGAATACTTTCAGTTTTTTACTTTGATTCCATCAAGAAGGCATTCGGATGTGTCACACATTTGCCATAAATTCAGAATGTTAGCACTCTAGTTGCTCATTAGATCACTGTAGTAAAGCTACTGCTCACCAGGGAAGTCTGCTGCTGGTATTGAAAGTGCATGTTTCAGTCTGCATGTCAGAATGGTTTAATGAAATAGAAGAGGATTTGAGAAGTCACTCAAAAAGTGCCCTAATTTTTCTTTCTGCAGCACTAATCATACTTTCTATGGCAAAATGAACCCCCTCATTTTGTTCCCTTTTAAATTAAATGTTTTAAGAGTTACCACTTTATTCCAATCAAGATGGCTTCAGGTGTGCCATACGTTTGTCATAAGTAGGACTATTAGCGCTCTAGTTGTTCTTTAGAACACTCTGGGAAGCTCCAGTAGAACACAAAGGAATCAACTGACAGTCTCTGCCCTTGTTGCATGTACATGTTTTACTGAGAATGGCAGACTTCATTCTTACATGACTGAGAAAGATAATGTGAATTTACAGAACATATGCTCTCAGTTTAGCTTATAGATCACCTTCCAAACCACTGTGGGAAAAGCATGAGAAAATAGCTTTCTCTCAAACATGATTCATGATATCCCAGCAGAAGGCTTTTTCACATGGTAAAATCACCTTAGAACGCACCACAATTCTTAAAATGAGTATGGTACCATCAACAAATGATTTATAATATAACTAAAGTCTTAAAACCTTCTATTAACTGCAATGCTTTTTAATGAGGTGCTATTATGTATATTGGTCCCAAGATGGCTGCCAAGACTTCTTGTATGAATTGCTGCCAGCCAATCAGATCTCACGATAAGATGTGTGGTTAGGCTCTGCCCAGATATATCTATGATTTTACTTTTGATGTTTTTCAGGAACTACTGAACGGATTTACACCATTTAACCAAAAGGCACGAGTGTGAACCAAGGGTTACCTTTTTGCCAAATTTGGTGTAATTCCGTTCAGCAGTTCGGGCTGTAGCTGCGATTAAAGGTTCCTATGGAAAATTGCATGGGGAAAACACGCTTTGGGACCCCCTTTTTTCTCGGCCCTCAGGGTTGACGAATCACCCTGAGACTTTCAGGATAGGAGTGAACCGGAGCGCCCCACCAGTTTTGAAAATTTCGGAAAGATTCGTCAACCAGCGCCAAAGTTATTCCAAATAGAATGTTGTGGATTTCCTATGGATAATAGGTCCTAACTATAATTACCTACTGGCGACCACCAGTAGGTAATATATATATATATATATATATATATATATATATATATATATATATATATATATATATATATATATATATATATATATATAGAGAGAGAAAATACATTTTAAAAAAAGGATTGAGGTACATTAGACTTACAAATTTTCATTTAAAAAAACTTTGAAATTCACTGGAAAAACCATAGGTTTCAGGCACGTTATAGTTAGAAATTAGCATTTAAAAAAACATAGAAATTCACTGAAAAAACCATAGGTTTCAGGCATGTTATAGTTAGAAATTAGCATGTAAAAAAACCATAGAAATTAACTGAAAAAACCATAGGTTTCAGGAACGTTATAGTTAGTTGGACATTTCACTCGTACAAAACCATAGAAATCCGGCGTTATAGTTAGTTCAGCTAACTATAGCTCGCGCCCCCGCAATGCACTGCTGATAACGTCACATATTACGTCATTCATGACATGGTCAGTGATATCACTGATGACATCTCAAATTACATCACTGATGACATCAGTAATGACATCATCCATGTGAAAATCTGATGCACCTCCTCACACCTGAATATAACATTTGATACACCCACTCTAAAATACAGACTACCATTTTCGGAAAAAAAAAAAAATATATATATATATATTCACTTAAAAAAACATAGGTTTTGCTAATTTCTAACTATAACGCCCCTGAAACCTATGGTTTTTTCAGTGAATTTCAAAGGATTTTTAAATGCTAATTTCTAACTATGCCTACAAAGGTAGGACATGTGAAGAAAGAGGAACAAAAGCGCAGAAAGAAGCAAGACAAATGCAGAAAGAGGCAACAGAAGTCCAGATAGACGAAGAAAAGTGCAGGAAGAAGCAAGAGATGTGCAGAAAGAACCAACAGAGGAGCAGAAAGTCCTCCTGTGCCACCAACTTTTTGCTGACGGGTACTGGTGGTAACTGACTCTGACTAACCAGGCCTAGAGCCAGTGCTATGCTAAAAGACACTTAGAATACAGTGAAAACACCTACATACACTAGGGAACACTATGCATTGGGGTACCCCTGTGATTAGCATAACCTCCTTTGTATTTGCCATGAGTTAGTGCCTGGGTCATTGCATGAGTACATGGGTACTGACTGGATGATTAGAGTACAGCAAGGATAGTGCATGGTGAATTTATAAGTGCTTGGGTTTTGGCGGAGTGATGGGATAAGTACATGGTGCTGGCTGGGTGATTGGAGGAGTGCATGGGCAGTGACAAGGAGATGGCTGGACTGCATGAGTAGTGCTCAGGTAATTGTAGCAGTGCGTGTGTTAGGGCCTGGGTCATTGCATGAGTAGTGACTGGATGATTAGAGTGCTACAAGGAAAGTGCATGGTGATTTTATAACTGCTTGAGGTTTGGCGCAGTGATTAGATAAGGACATGGAACTGGCTAAGTGATTGGAGGAGTGCCTGGGTAGTGACAAGGAGATGGCTGGACTGCATCAGTAGTGCTCAGGGGATTGTAGCAGTGCATGTGTTAGTGCCTGGGTCATTGCATGAGTACATGGGTACTGATTGGATGATTAGAGTACTGCAAGGAGAGTGCATGGTGACTTTATAAGTGCTTGGGTTTTGGCAGAGTGATTGGATAAGTACATGGTGCTCGCTGGGTGATTGGAAGAGTGCATGGGTAGTGACCGGGCGATGGCTGGACTGCATGGGTAGTGCTCAGGGTATTGTAGCAGTGCATCAGTTAGTGCATGGTACTGACTGGATGATTAGAGTACTGCAAGGAGAGTGCATGGTGAATTTATAAGTGCTTGGGTTTTGGCGGAGTCATTGGACAATTACACACATGTCACATCAGGCCTGCCCCCTCCTAACCCCCAGGGACCCTCAGGATGCCACCTTAAGAGGTTGTTTCTAGTCTGACCCTCACCTCATATAGGAGTAAATGACACAACATGGGTGGGAGTATAAGTTGTATCTAATCTGATCCTCACCCGTACAGGAGTATAGGGAGCAATAAATAGTATATTCACTAAAAGGGAAAAAATATGAGTGTAGTCTTATCCTCACGCCGAACAAGAAGTAAGGGCAGAAGAAGGGGCAGGGGCTCACAAACTATGTGTAGTCTGATCCTCATCCCATACTGAAGTAATGGGCAAAACAGGGATATCGCCACCATAAGTGGGGCACAATTTGTGTCTAGTCTGATCCTTTCCCCATACATAAGAAAAGTGTGAAACAAGGGAATTGCCACCTTATGGGAGTGGGGGCGGGGTCACAAGTTATGTGTACTATGATCCTCAACCCATTCAGGAGTAAGGGGCTTGTAGCAAATTATGGGGACTGTGGGCCAGGTCTACAGGGTTTAGATTCCTTACCCACAGGTTGAAGGACTTAGTTAAGCGCACCATCACTGAGTATGGAAGTCTGAGTAAATGCAGCCTGCACAACCCACTGAGCATTCCTGTAAGTTTGGGCTTGTGCTCTCTGGGTTACTAACAGTCGGCTAATGGGTTGAGAGACACAGTGGTAATTCAAACGACTTTGTATTAATGAGTTATACTCTCAAGGATTTTCAGAAGCAGAATATACATTTTAACGTATTATATTTAAAATAGATTTTTTTTAATTCCCGAATTTAGTGCTCACCATATTATATGATAGCATCACAGAAGTTAAAAATTTGAAGACGCTAAGCATTTCAGGAACAGTGAAAACTTGTAACATCATTATCACTATTTATAGCCCAAATACTCTCACTGTGCTATCTCTAGGCACTATGCTGGTTCTAGTAGAATCAATAAATAATATACCTATTTCTTGAGAGTCTGAGGTGGTACACAGCCCTGGGACAACAAGGTTTGTTGCCTGTCTGGAAAAGCTGGCCAGCTGCTTCAAGGGAAAGGCATTGTGTTTGTTCGGGGGACAAACATTGCTCTGGTGCCATTCAGTGCAGCCTGAGTCTCGCTGCATGCTTCTTCTTCAGTTAAGGTGAAAACTGGTGCCAGGCCATCTGGATCTGCGCACTTGGACAAGTTTCTCTCTCAATCAATGATGAATTACCAGGGTTTATATAGGGTGTTTAACACTGGGGCTTATTTGATATTTTCAGAACCAAACAGGGATTTTAAGACACTAGATCTAACCGGACTAAACTAGTTAGTTCAAAATACGTTACCCATGTAAAAAGCCCCTGAGCATTTGCGGCCTGTTTAGCTCATGTTTACTTTAAAAGTGTCTACTTTTAAAACTTTGAGGTGTACATATCGAGAGGATGTACTAGACTTGTTCCACTTGATAGTCTAACAATTAAGGCTAAAGGGTGTTTAGACACGGATACCACTTTCACAAGTTCCGTGACAGATGGCAAGATGCTGACTGTGAACTAAAGTGCAGCCAGGTGTAGGAAGCTGGCTCTATATATACTATACCAAAGTAAGATATAGTGTGCACAGAGTCCCGTGGATCCCCCAAGGCTTACAGAGGTTAAATAGATAATAGCTTATTCTCGATTTGTGGTAGTGTGGGTGAGCAGTAAGGCTTTATCTGTGGGTAGTGTTAAGCATTTATCTTACACATTCAGGCAAGAAATGATTTCACACACTCAGAGACTGAACTCTGACCAATTTGTTACGTATATATAGTTGTATTTTATTTAAAAAACCAAGCAGGACCTGGTACAGGTAAGTGTAATAGTACTTTACACAAACGTTGCTACCCTCCAGTGGGAGGGGGGCATAATCCTCACTCTGGTTGGCTGGGTCCCCCCATCTTCAAGATGGCGGGAACTGAGAGTTGTGCTTTGCCTCGCCTCCCCCACCTGAGGGGTGTGGTTGGCAAAGATGAGCACACCTCTCCTCCTATCTTGATTTTCCCGCCGATTCTCCTGTCCAAACTGGGGGTTAGAACCGGTGGGGGACAGTTGCTGGGAGCAGCAACTGGCTGGCTCAGCTTACAACCTCGGCAAGCCTTTGAATCTTCCCCTTCGTGGACCATGCCCATCCTGGGAGAGGAGGCTTGGCACCTCTACCCAGGATGTGCTTTGTTCTAGGTCCCTGAGAGCGGGTTGGCTCATGGGCCAGGGGCCTAGAAACATGTCTAGGGATGGCAGCTGGCGAGCAGCCAGTCAGCCAAGACCCTAGTGTTAGATCGTTTTTCAGGGGGCATCTCTAAAATGCCCCCTGAGTGCATTTTGCATTGAATCCCACACTGCCATCAGTGTGGGTTTAATGTGCTGAGAATTTTGATATCAAACTTCCCAGATTTCAGTAAAGCCATTATGGTGCTGTGGAGTTAGTAACGACAAACTCCCAGACCATATACACTTTATGGCTGTTACTGCACTTACAATGACTAAGAATGGACTTAGACACTGTAGGGGTACAGGGCTCATGCACCTGTACCCTCACCAGTAGTATAGTGCACCCTGCTAGAGGGGTGGCTTACCTATACCAGAGGCAGTGGCTGTAGGCATGGCACACAGGGATGTGTGCCATGTTGACTCTTCACTTTTCTCTGCACCAAAACACACAGCCTGCCATGGCAGTGTGTGTGTGTTAGGGGACCTCTACGGGTGGAACAATAGGTGCTTCATCCCTTAGAAGCCTTCTATGTTCACAGGCCCCTTGGTACCTATTGTACCTGTTACAAGAGACTTACATGTGGCCAGAGAGTTGCCAATTTGGGTTTGCATCAGTACAGTTTTAGGGAAAGAACATAGGCACTGGGGGGCCGATTCACAGAACTAATTTAAGACAAAATCCTAAACTTACTACTTTTGGTATTCACAGAAGTTAGGATTTTGTCTTAAGTTTGTCTTAAGACAAACTTAAGACAGACTTAAGACAGACTTAAGACAAACTTAAGACAAACTTAAGACAGACTTAGGACAGACTTAAGACAAACTTACGACAAACTTAAGACAGACTTAAGACAGACTTAAGACAAACTTAAGACAAAATCCTAACTTAAGTCTGTCTTAAGTCTGTCTTAAGTCTGTCTGAAGTCTGTCTTAAGTTTGTCTTAAGTCTGTCTTAAGTCTGTCTTAAGTTTGTCTTAAGTCTGTCTTAAGTCTGTCTTAAGTTTGTCTTAAGACAAACTTAAGACAAAATCCTAACTTCTGTGAATTCCAAAAGTAGTGAGTTTAGGATTTTGTCTTAAATTAGTTCTGTGAAACGGGCCCTGGGTACCTGGTTGGCAGGAACCCAGGGCACACTTAGTCAAAGAGCATCGACATCAGGCAAAGAGTGGGGGGTGGCAACCATGCAAAAAGGGACACTTTCCTACACAGCCCCCCTCCCCCTAAACGAAAGAGGATGCGACTATCCATTCCCTAGAGAGTCTTCATTGTCTAAGTGGAAGAACCTGGAAAGCCCATCTGCACTGGCATGGGCAGTCCCATGTCTACGAACTACTGTAAAGTCCATTCCCTGTAGGGAGATGAACCACCTCAAATGTTTGGGATTTTCACCTTTCATTTGCATTAGTCATTTGAGAGGTCTGTGGTCAGTTTGAACAGTGAAGTGAGTACCAAACAAGTATGGTTTCAACTTTTTCAGGGACCAAACCACAGCAAAGAACTCACTCTCGATGGCACTCCAGCTGCTCTTTGAGGAGTAACCCCTGCTTATAAAAGCAACAGGCTGGTCTTGGCCATCATCATTGGTCTGCTCCTATCCTTAGCTCAGGGGCAACAGTCTGCAGAATGAACTGCTTGGTGTAGTCTGGAGGCCTCTTCCAGGGTGTCAAAAGCCTTTCGACTGCTAACTGTCAAGTTTACCTTTTTGGGCATTTTCTTGGAGGTGAGTTCTGTGAGGGGAGCCACAAAGGACCCATACCCCTTCACAAACCTCCTATAGTACCCAGTCAAACCAAGGAATGCCCTGACTTGGGTCTGGGCTGTTGTAACCTCCCAGTCTGTCTTGCTTCGCCCTCAAAAAATACCACTCCCACACGATGGCCCAAACACGACGAAGCAGGAGACATATAACACAACAGCTAGAAAGGGGTATCACTTTATAAAATGAAACACATCAAAGACTCTCTTTTAGAATAAGGCTTGGGGATTTATTTATGCAATGCTCTCTAACAGAAAGGCTTTCCCAGATGTCAAATTAACAACATTCAAATGTATACAGAGATATATATTTATATGCAAGCAATAATAACACACTTGGCAAATATAACTGTTGAATGCATGAATAATAATAACGAATAAACAAGCAGCACATAATACAGAACGTCTTGCAAGAAATGAGAAAGATATATACACTAAATACATCAAATGATTACTTTGGATGTACACTCTGACTCAAGTCAAGTCAAGGCAAGATAACTTTATTCGGTTTTCAGGAAAAAAAACATGATCTATTTACAAACAACATGAGAAACATTCATTCAGATCAATTGTTAAAAAGAATAAAAACATGATAACAAGAATAAAATCCCTAATGTTCAGTCCTAAACACGGCACTTAAGGGGGTACAGTAATAATTCTAATGTATCTAGATCAGATACAACTACTAATACCGTTTTCTAATAGCAATTGCAACTTTGATAAAATTGGAAACCCCAGTACATATATCGGTAGTTGCCAGAGAGAGTAAATGATTAAAACTATCAATATAAAAACATAACTTGAATTTTTTTAGAATCTGAACTAAAAATTTCCTCCTAGGCTCTTTGTAAATGGTGCAAAAAAGCATAAAGTGCAACGTGCTTTGGGTTGCCAAATTGTCACAAGGACAGGGCACCAAATTGTCCGTCCACCCAGCCTGCTTCAGAAAAGCCACTAAAAAATGCAGGGTCAATAAACGGAACCTTGTTAAGTACAAACGGGTCTGAATATTTATAGAGAACGTTAGATAAAATTGCTGTTTGGCAGGGAATGAGCAGAGAGGGCCTGCTACCTCCGGGTGAGAACGGCGCGTGTTTGCCCTAGCAGAATGCGCCTTTTTTATATTTCTTCTTGCGTTCTCACGGATTCTAGCTGGGCAATCAAAATAGTGTCCCAGGCCTAACTTGTGAAGGTTATCCCTAACAAATCAGAGCCATGGGATCGCTTATGAACCATCAAGGCTAAGGCGATCTTTAATAACCTCTCTAGGAAATAACAGCTCTTCCGATAACCAAATTTTGGCCCATAGAAGTAAGGGGGTAATTTTTATACAATCTTCAACAAAGTCAAGCCCCACCTCATAATGGCAAAAATGTGCGGGGGCACCATTTGGGACCGACAATAATCTTTTAATGAACTTATTTTCCATGATTTGTAGCTGGTTACAGTTATGGTGCCCCCAAACACCTGCACCATATGTTGCCACCGGAACACATTTGGCTTTATAAAGTGTAACAAGCTCGGTCACAGAATTTTGCCCTAGTTTGGATGCAAAGTGGAAGAGTCCCTCAACCACCCTGCATACACTATGCACCCTTGTGGTCACAAGCGGACCCCATTTCTGCTTATTATTAAAACTGTTCCCTAGATAATGACATTTTTAATTTTATTAATCCTCTTTGGCCCAACCACATAGTTTCTGGTTTTAGTTGTTTGAGTTCCACAGACCATAACATAAGATATTCCCAAATTAACCTTTAAATCCAGTGATGTCATAAAATCAGAAAATGCATCAAGCGATTTTTGGAGGCCATTGGCTGTTAGGGCCATTAAAACAGTACCGTCCGCGTAGGAAAGAAGCGCGACCCGGGATCTCCCAATCTGTGGACAGTCAAGATCTTTCTCTGCCAGGAAAGCATCAAGGCCATTAGTGTAAATTATAAAAAGAAAAGGCGCTAAAATGAATCCCTGCCGTACACCCTCTGTCGATGCAATAGGCCTAGTTTTTTCACCATTGGCGCCATATCTGATACTAACAGATGTCGAGGTGTGGAGCCTGCGGGGAAGAGAAACTAAAGGTTCCTCAACTCCCATTTTCCGCATCAGTGCCCACAACTTATCCCAGTTTACAGTATCAAAAGCGCTGGACAAGTCCATGAAGGCCAGATGAATAGAACCCCTCCTGGCCCTCATGTACTTGCCTATGATCAGGGACAAGTTGAGGCACTGTTCAATAGTACCTATGCCCCTTCTGAAGCCACACTGTGATCTTGCAATCACCCCTGTGTCTGACGCCCAGGTTTCTAGTCTAGCAAGGACAACCCTACTCAACAGTTTCGCTGTGGCATCAATAAGGGAGATTGGTCTATAGCAGGAGGGGTCACTCCTGTTACCTTTTTTAAACACAGGGACTACTATAGCATCCTTCCAAGATGCCGGAATAGGGCCGATCACCACGGCCTTAAACACATTGGTCAATAATGGGGCCCATTGGTTAATATTAGTTTTAAAAAGGTCCAATGGCACTCCATCCGGGCCAGGGGCTTTCATACTGACTCCTTTGATTATGGCTTGCTCAACCTCAGCTACTGAGATTGATGCCCTTAAGTGACAGGCCGAGGTTAGGTTTTGGGGAAGATCCTCCCCGGGGACCTCATGTGGGCCACCGTTTGGATTAAAAATGGCCGCATAGTGGCCTTCCCAGACATTACCCAAGATCAAGGAATCCATCCTGCCCATCTCCTCATTAAATAGTGGGCGATTTATGACTTCCGAAAACCCTTTTGAGTCCTTAAGGGTGCTCGCTCTTTCCAGATCGTCCCAGACTAAGCGCTTCAGTTCTTCTTTCCTCTGTTTCACGGTGTCTTTATAGACCCTCCTAGCAAGCTTGATCTGAGCCCACAGGGGAGTGCATGCAGTGCCGATTTAAAAAATTTGAGCGCTCTTGTACATTCCGCGTTAAACCACCTTGTTTCCGGGTGGTCCACCGCCTTGATTGTTTGACTCAAATTTGTGGCTACGTGCGAGAAAACTAGTTGGAATTCCTGAATAATCTCAACTGGGAGCAGATAATGGGCTATGTACTTCACAATGGAATCATAATTTGATCTAACAATTTTAGCTTCAAACTCGATAGGTTTTACTTTATTCCATCTAAGTGTTACTCCCTTATTAGGAATAAAAGAAACTTGGTGACCTGCAGCATTCCCCGTGTGAGCTATTATACTGATTGTCATTGTAAGTGGGTTATGGTCGCTCGCACTATTTGAATCCACCCCAAAGTCACCAATGAGTTGCAGGAACTTATATGATATAAACATAAAATCAATAATGCTCTCCCTGCCACAACCCACATATGTGGAATGCTGTATTAAGGGATTGCTGACTATGTCATTGATAAGGCCCAAGTCGTTCTCCATAATAATAGAGTTAAGAGCCTCTCGCTGAGGAGTACAACTAACATGCGCCAGGGGGTTCCCCCCATACTTAACATCCCGCATGCGAGACCAGAGCTATGTGGGCAGATTGAATCACTCACACATCACAAAAAAAGCACCTCAAATTACCACAGCCACTGGAGACTGCACAAACAGCCAAGCGTCACAATGGCACTAGCCGGAAACAAATCACCTCATCGGTCGTTCACTCGACATCCTTGCGAAATCAAGCTGGAGGAGCCCGTTGACAGCTAGGCATGGACCTGTGATGACCTTTGACTACCATTATTTTAACTGACTTTGGTGTGTTATTTTATCCTAGTTTGAATGTACAACGTCCTGCATATGCCTGTTTCTCTTAAAAGTTTCTTTATTTTAATCTTGCAGTCTTTCAGTGGGAGCTGTCACGAAGTAGGACAGCCTCGCCAATAACAGAAAGTGTGGGATGTGCATTTGAAAGCATGAGAGAGAGAGAGGTGTGTAGTGTACTTTTTGGTCTCAAAGTGCAGTAATGCACAAATGTGCTCGGTGTTGTACATTGAGAGATGTAGTATGTGATGCTATAGGACATTGAGAGATGAAGTATGTGAATCTATAAGCAGTTTGTTCACAAATGTGCATTGTGTTGTACATTGATGAGTATTATGAAGTTCTTACTATTGGCTTTGACATGGCCTCATGTCATCCTGAATTCTGACTTTGCCTTGCTTGAGCTTTTCTGCGGGCAAAGCAGCGCTTGCAAATTGTTTGGATTAATCACGCTCAAGGATTGTTTTTGTTAGAGTGTGTGTGTAACAGCCTCTCTCTTTTAGAATAAGGCTTGGGGTTTTTTATTTTACACAATGCCCTCTAACAGAAAGGCTTTCCGAGATGCCAAATGCAGAACATTTTCTAATATATATATGTAGAGATATATATGTTTATATGCAAGCAATAATAACACACTTGGTAAATATAACAGTTGAATGCATGAATAATAATGATGAATAAACAAGCAGCAAATAATATGGGATAAGACTCAAGCAAATATACTAGGACGTCGGCAAGAGATCAGAAAGATGTATATATACATCAAATGATTACTTTGGATGTGCACTTCAACTCACTCACACATCACAAAGAAAACACTGCAAACGATCAAAGCCACTGGTCAAACATCACAACGGCAATAATCAAAGATCAAGCACCTCAAACGATCAGAGCCACTGGAACCACACATCACAATGGCACTAGTCAAAACTCAATACTTCACCTGGTGCAAACACTGCATCTTAGCCCACTCCTGACTGGGGGAATTAAACAGCCGTGATTCAGAGCCTCATCAACCAGGGTTCCACGCTCCGAAGTAGACACGTCCGTCCCCGTTCGGATTACACACACACCCCAAACACCCTCGCAGCAACGGGAGGTTGGCTCCGCAAGGACTCCAAGCGCAAACCAGTCAGGGACCTGGGACAGGTACGCCGCTGTGTACCGAACACTACGGGCATGGTGGATCTTCAATCCCCAGAATCCTGTCAATCCTTGTCAAGATAAAGGCTGGAACATGCTAGATTGGAGAAAGGGACGTGGGAACTCCTTCCTGCGATTGGAATGCTTGCTTGGAAGCAGGCCAGTTCTGGTAAGATTCCTCTGGCGCGGGGGAGGTCTCTCTCGAACCTTCTAGTGTGTTTAGAGATTATAAAGCAGAGGGTTGTTGACTTAGAAATCGGGAGTTTGGAATCCGAACGGGGACGGACGTGTCTACTTCGGAGCGTGGAACCCTGGTTGATGAGGCTCTGAATCACGGCTGTTTAATTCCCCCAGTCAGGAGTGGGCTAAGATGCAGTGTTTGCACCAGGTGAAGTATTGAGTTTTGACTAGTGCCATTGTGATGTGTGGTTCCAGTGGCTCTGATCGTTTGAGGTGCTTGATCTTTGATTATTGCCGTTGTGATGTTTGACCAGTGGCTTTGATCGTTTGCAGTGTTTTCTTTGTGATGTGTGAGTGAGTTGAGGTGCACATCCAAAGTAATCATTTGATGTATATATGCATCTTTCTGATCTCTTGCCGACGTCCTAGTATATTTGCTTGAGTCTTATCCCATATTATTTGCTGCTTGTTTATTCATCATTATTATTCATGCATTCAACTGTTATATTTACCAAGTGTGTTATTATTGCTTGCATATAAACATATATATCTCTACATATATATATTAGAAAATGTTCTGCATTTGGCATCTCAGAAAGCCTTTCTGTTAGAGGGCATTGTGTAAAATAAAAAACCCCAAGCCTTATTCTAAAAGAGAGAGGCTGTTACACACACACCCCAAACACCCTCGCAGCAACGGGAGTTTGGCTCCGCAAGGACTCCAAGCGCCAACCAGTCAGGGACCTGGGACAGGTACGCCGCTGTGTACCGAACACTACGGGCATGGTGGATCTTCAATCCCCAGAATCCTGTGTGACGCGTCGCGTGCGTGCACAGGAAGTGATGTCACGTCCACTGTTGAGGCTATGAATGCTGGGAGTCAGAGACGATCGGTGCAGATTATTCATGTAGACGCTGCCAACTCATTTCCCGAACACGCCACGGACCTAGTGTGGGTTGCTGTGGTCTTCGCGTGGTGCGGTAAAGGTGTCTGTGACACCACCTCTCCGTTTCATTGCTATTGTGACTGAAAGTAGAGGCAATCCGCCTATTCTCCGTACTCCACGAATCTGGCCCTGATAAACTCGGAAGTGCAAGGCACTTAATACACCGCTACTACTAGGGGGCCTCAAAGGTCTTGGGGCAATCCTATTAAACCCCCCATCTTGATACAGAGACATGTGAAGGTACCAGGTGGTATAGCGATTACTTGTTTCTCCAAAACTTCCTACCATAAAATTGACAGCAAGGTATTCAGGTGGATATGAGGCAATGCATTATGAATAAAATAATGTTCAATGGACATTCTTTCAACTGAACCTTATAGAATCTGTTTTATGGTGCATGTTGTGTGTTTTTGTTCGTCCTTTGTAGCAAGGGGTCAGTGAGAGGATGAGCACAGAATCCATCCTTCCTCCCTTGTGACATGGAACTTTGCAACTACAGTGGTGGGTAGTTATTGAGGGCTATGAGTCATAGGAGGTTGCAAGTTGCTTCTTTTTGTTCTCGGCCTAATCATTTGGTTTATGTTCACAGTACTGCCTGATGTAAAGGCTTAACCGTTGAGAGAAACTTTGATCCTTCTACACATGAAGTCACTGCCAGAAGTGTGTTTCTTTTTCTTTACAGGTATATAGGGAAAGCGTTAGCTAAAGTGAAGCCTGTGTTCTATATGTATTATATACAGCGTTGTAATAGGGTGTTCTTCTTTCCTCAGGTCTCCCTCCCCGCTGTTCCCTTCCTTTCCTTCCCCCGATGGACCACCTTAATCTTCCGTGCTATAAAGGCATCTCGGAATTAAGGGTGTCAATAGGTGGACCCATTTGAGCAACAAACCGATCCCGAGAGGCCTCCGAGGGACCGTGACAGAGTCCTTGCATTTTGTAAAATAAAACCCTTTTCTAAAGGTGTTGTTTGTATTGTGTTATGTTTCCTGCTTCGCCGAGTGTTGAGCCAAGTCAAGTCAAGATCGACTTTATTCGATTGCGGTTTCAGACAATCATAAAAGCACATAAAAAAGCACATAATTCATTACATAAAATCTTACATTTTCACAATATATTTAAAAAACATTTTTTTAAATTTGCAATATTTTAGCACAGCTGGTTCCCGAAGTCAGTGCGTTAATTAATCATACATTTCTTTAAACTAAGGACTTTCTTAAAAAAAGTTAATATCCTATAAACTATATTTACATTCTCCAGGAGCTGTAATACGATGAAGGCCAGACAACATTAACGGAGCCCCAGCAATTTTAATATTGGTAAGATACATGCTTTCCTAAGTTCGGTGTAAAATCTGCAGAAAAGTACAACATGTATAGTAGACTGTGGTGAGAGTTTAGCACAAGGACACATTTGCAGGTCTTGGGCCCAGTCGTTCATTTTCGGGAAGCTAACAAGTCTATGAAAGACCCCCAACCTGAATCTGCTCAATAAAAACCTATCATAGGCACCCTGTACAAAAGTTAAATACGGTTCGATATTAAAAGTAGATAAAATCAACTGATTATGCTGGACGGTGGGTTTAGTGATCTCTGAAGTCATTCTGGGTGTGTCCAATAACAAGAGGCCCTCTTTTTTTAACTCCTTTCTCGTAGTCAGCTGTATAGTTCTTGGGTCGGTAAAGTATTCTATATGGCCTAGGTCGTGCAAGAAATCTCGAACATATCTCACCCATGGAATCTTTAGGGCCCCATCCAGTTTCAAACTGTCCGTGAGAATGTCTCTGTTTAACTTTGTTTCTTCTTATGTCCAGACCCTGTGCCATAACAGGATAGGTTCTATTTCCATTAAGTTGGAAATGAAAGGCAGGCCCAACTCAGCATGACATACATACGATGAGGTACTTTTTGGTACAGACAGAATGTATCTTAGGAAAGTATTTTCCGCCCGTTGTAACGGCTGCAGATCAGCAAAACCCCACATCCCTGCCCCGTACATCGCAGTGGAGACACACTTTGCTTTATAAATTTGAATAAGCTCTACTGGTGGTCTCCTTCCCAGCTTTTTCACGAAGTTGGTGAGAGCATTTGTTGACCTTAAGAATGCTATTTTTTTGGCTGAAACAGATTGAACCCAGGAATCATTTTGGTCGAAGAGTATTCCAAGATAAGAAAATTTCCTAGTAACTTCGATCTTCTGTGCTGCCACAAACATATCCCTGGACCTCTGACTACCCTGGCCACACCTCATTACAAAACTCTTCGAGGTATTCACTTTGAGGTCAAGGTTTTTCATAAAATTAGAAAAACTGTCCAGAGCCCTCCGAAGACCTATATGCATATGAGACATCAATACCGCGTCATCCACGTATAGGAGGGCCGGTATTGGGCGTCCGTCTATTTGAGGGAAGTCATGACTGTCTTTAAGGAGTACCTCTCCTAAGCCATTAATATGGAGGTTAAAAAGAAAGGGGGCCAGGACACATCCTTGCCTGACCCACCTCCTTATTGGAAATGGGGCCGAGCATTCACCGTTCAAACCACAGCGCGCTCGCGCTTTAGCATCACTGTACAGGCGCCTAAGAAAACAGGTGATCTGTGTGTCTACCCCCAATACTTCTAGGGTTTCCCAGAGATTGCTATGCCTCACACAGTCGAAGGCTGCAGTTAGGTCCACAAAGGCTAAAAACATCCTCCCTTTCTTTGCCCGCATATATTTCCCCACTAAGATAGATAAATTTAGGCTCTGTTCTACCGTTCCTAAGCCCTCACAAAAACCGTATTGTAGGTCAGATAGGACCATATTGTCCTCCGCCCAATCATGTAGGCACTGTAGCAACCAGGGTCCTGTTGGTTCCCCTTTTTAAAGATGGGTACAATGATGGATTCCACCCAAGTCGAGAAAAAGCGACACGACAGCTAGCATTAATTACCTGTGTGATAATTGGCCCCCAAAGGGGCATATTTGACTTAAACAGGTCCACGGGTACCCCATCCGGCCCAGGGTCCTTACCACCCTGACTTGCACAAGTTGCCCGATTCACTTCTTCCAGAGTAAACTGCAGATCCAAACTAAATGCCACAGGGTTCACGTTAGTTTCCCCTTGGTTATTTTCAACCAACTCCTCACGATCTTCATCACCATTATATACCTTTGAAAAATTGTTAATCCATTGGTCCTTAGTAATAGCAACTTCAATAGTAGGACCGCCATCGGTAGACAAAAATGGAGCTTTAACAGCTTTCCAGAACGCCAAGCTATCTTTCGCTTGGGATGCTTTATGCAAGGATTCCCAGGCCTTGTTTCTCAAAGCATTTTTCCTTTTTGTAAGAGCTAACCTATAGTCCCTTCTTGCCTGTCTCACACCGCTTTGATCTCTAGGTATTTTATGCAACTCATTTTTTAAGATGGTGTAGGCTTGTGTGCACTTGGAGTCAAACCAACTCTGAGATTTTCCTTTGTTTCGATTGCCAACAAACAGTGCTTCCCTTGTTGCATTTGAAATCAAAAGAAAGGAAGATAAAATACTTTCTGGGGTAGCTGTTTTAGTCAGGCATAATTTGATGGCAGTTTTATAGTTATCAACCACAAGTTTAGTTATCACAGCTGGATCTATCATCGACCATCGCAAAGTGTAACCGTTTGTCCTCCCAATTGTTATATTTGCTAGCATCTGATCCACTTTATCATGTTTTGCAATATTCCTTGTCGAAATTTGGACGGCAAAGCATAGAGGAAAATGATCACTCAATGAGTTGTCAGCTATGAAAAAAGAATGAAGGCTCCCTGCATGACTGTTTGATATTAATAGAAAGTCAATTGTAGAACATAGACCCCTACCATTAAAAGAGTACGGCATAGGAGCAGGTATTGGTCATAGTTTGTTTGCGAATCCTAGATCAAGGGTGAAAACTACTTCATTTAGTAACTCTCCCAGCATAGAGTGCCGGAAAAGGGAGTTGCTTACCCCTTCTTCATTTATAAGACCGCAATATTTACCCTCAAGATTAGAACACAAAGCACAGTTAAAGTCCCCCCCCAAATTAACATCGTGTCTTTGACATTATCGCTGCGCACAGACTTCAGATCCCTTTTTATTTACAGTGATTCGTACTTTATCCGGGGGAAAGTTATTATAAAAGTTAGCCACAGCAATAAAATGTTTTTGTGAGACCTGGCACCATCGGCGTGGGTCTCCCTTCCATTTTGTGTTGTTACCTCATGTGTTTTTGCTGGTTATAGATGCTTTGGGCACTGTGCCACTGCTATTCAGTGCCACAGTGCAAGTGCTCCCTATTGTAAATTGATGTATAGATTAGTGACTCCATGATTGGCTGGTTTGGTTTACTTGTCAGACCGTGGTACAGTGCACTGCGTGTGCCCAGGGCTTGTAAATCAAATGCTGCTGGTGGGCTTGCAGCACTGTTTGTGCCACCCACCAAAGCAGCCTTTAAAGTATGTATGTCTCAGACCTGCCATTCCAGAGCCTATGTGCAGTCTGGTACTGCCATGTTGACTGGCCAAGTGCACCCACTTGCCAGTCACTAACCCTTCCCTTTTCTTCATATCAGACACCCCTAAAGTAGGCCCAAGGGCAGGGTGCATTGTAAGTATAAGGCAGGACATGCCCTGGTGTGTGTGGCAGTGAATTACAGCCATTTTCGTTTTTCACTATTGCAAGGCTACCTGTTCCCAATAGGCCAGAATGGGCAGTTTGATTATAACATCTTATAATCCTAACTGACCCAGGGAACATGGTAGAAATTCGAGTTTAGTATGCCTGAACTCAGAATGATAAAATACATCTTTTAGTAAGGTTGGTTTTAACATTCTGTGTTTGAAAATAAATACCACTTTTAGAAAGTAGGTATTTTCTTGCCCAACTATCCAAGCCTGCCTCTGCTAGGTTGTGTATTCCATGTCTGGAGTTTGAGTGACAGGGGCTGGGGGATTCCAGGACACAGGGTGAGTCAGCACAAGGCTGAATAGAGAGATCTACATGGAGAGTGGTGGGAGGAGTTGCACCTGGGTCTGAATAGGGCTGTGACTTCCCTCCACAATGCTGACTCCACCTCCTGTGGTGTGTCTGATGTCCCTGGCCCACACTGTCAAAGGAAAGAAGGAGTCATGCAAACAAAGTGCTCCAGGACTGGCCAGAACTGGTTTGGACTAGGTAAAGGCCTCTTTGACTTCAGAGAACAAAGAGAAAATGAGTATAAAAGGGGGGACCCAGAACCCAGAACCCAGAACTTTAGATCACTTTTGGGAAACACAAGAACCTTTTCTGAGGAGAGAAACCAGAGAGAGAGACTGCAGGAGGAGACTATCCCTGTGCTGTGTGCTGTTTGGGGGATTGACCTGCAGTGGTTGCCTGACTGCCAAAGAAAGGAGAAAGGAACTTTGTGCTACTTTCATCAACTTGTAAAGGATCTCCAAGGGCTTGAAGATTGATCTTGCCTCCTGCTGAAGTCTCAGGGACAACGGACTTCACCAACCAGCTCCCCTGCATTCCCTTGCTGGGAATTGAGGTGCCTGCTGTTGAGCTGGGCCTTCTGAGAGACTGTGTGTCGCTGGGAGCTGGATGCGCGACTCAAGACGAAGAAGCGTGTCGCCGTTGCAGCAGTTGTCATCGCATCGCCAAGAAAGCGTGCCGCCGCTACCGCTGTCGCCATCGCATTGCCGAAGCGCCTCACATCACCGGAGACGCGTGTCGCTGCCACAGCAGCTGTCGTCGCACCGCTGAGGAAGCGTGCTGCCGCTGTCGCATCGCATCACCGAAGCGCCACGCATCATTTTTTTATTGAGAGTTCAAATATAACAATACAGAGAAACTGAAAACAAGATGCCGTGAAGGCCAATTAATACAGTATGAGAAAAGAAGTAGCAGCAATATTCTTACAAATTGTCATTTTAACATTTAAATTGTAAAAAAAAGTACAGGATTATTTTAAAAAAAAACCTGCCATTAATAATCAAAAGATTTTGATAGAACGAAAACAGTATGCAGCATTTAAATACAGTGGACGTCTTCTCAGTTGAAATTACAAAAACTAATGTATAAAGTGACACGTGCGAAGTCCAGATGGACACACTAGACATATAAGCTAAAAGATGTTCTCGCAACAGTATACATCCCTTAAAGTAATAGCAAGACAATTTTAAGAATCGAACACACTCCAATTTTTATCATATTTTTTGAGAGCCCCTGATCTAAAAGAGTAACTTCTTTCCCTACCCTGGATTTGAAATAGTTTGAACTTCCATGCCTGGAAGGATGGAACAGAATCTGTTTTCCAGGACTGTAATATGAGGGATTTAGCTATTAAGGAAGCTATAAAGAGGGACTCATCATGTTGGGTGTGAATAGGAGAGCAGCCTAGAAGGGGAATAAGGTCATCAAATACGATATTAGTTTTAAGAATAATTGAAAGATATTTTTCTATTTCCTTCCATAAAACCTGGATCTTTGGGCACTCCCAGACAATGTGTTTCCAAGTGCCTTTTTCATCACATCGGAAACATTTGTTGGCTACTTGGGGGAAAATATTATGTAGGAAGGAAGGGGTTCTATATATTAACCATTTGTTGAAAAATTGCATACGTTTAAAATTTGCTCCGCGGAAAATGGTTTTATTGAATTTATTTATTTTGTCCCATACCTGATGACTGATTGTAATATCTTCCCTCTTTTTCCATCTTTCAGAAAACTTGCTGTAAGGGTCCTGGGCCTTGCTTTCTTTTAAAATTTTGACCCAGATACTCATTTTCTTTTGAATTTTGTTATTAAAGATAGTGGAAATATTTTCTTTATTGGATAAATTTGCTATATTAAGTTCTCTGAGTTTTAGATTTATTCTAATAAAGGACCAGTTCAGAATTAAGTGCGAATGAGTTAACTGGGTGTGTATTTCGTCCCAAGATTTCCATCTATTTCCCAGGAGGAAATCTTCAATTTTCTCAAAACCATTCTCCTTCCAAAGAGTTAATATATTTTGGTCCAAGCAGCGAGCATCTCCCAAACTAAGATTTATTAAATTTGTCTTATTGCTAAAAATAGGCAAGTCATAAAATTTAAAAAACTGCGTTTTCACCTTGAAGATCCACTGAAGGGATTTATAGCGAACTTTTTGGGGATCTTTCGTGGCTCTAACCGGATCGTAGATTTTCAATTCAAACAACATCCTTTTCATAAAAAAATTATCTGTCTCATGAGAGTCTAGAAAAAAAAACCTGTGACTGTAATGTGCAAAAGACGCGAAGTAGTATTCTCTGAAATTTGGGAGGGACAGTCCTCCTTGTGCAGATGATAAATATAAAGTGCTCAGTGCTAATCTGGGAGATTTTTTTGCCCATAGGAAAGAGGAGATCAAAGCTTCTATTTTTTTAAAATAAGAGGCCTGGATTGCGCAGGGAATTGCACTAAAAAGGAAATTGAAAAGGGGTAACACCGACATTCGAATTAACGATGCCCGCCCCAGAAGAGACAGGGGAAGTAAATTCCAGCGGTCTAGAAGAGAGCCCACCTTATTTAATAAAGGTACAAAATTAAGTGAAAAAAGATCATCTGGGCTGGCGGATATGAGTATTCCAAGATATCTCTTTGGATCCGTGTTGTATATCTTCCTGAACTCAGGAGCTAAGGTGTCTATAGTGCAGTTAAGTAGAATAATTTCTGTTTTGTTTACATTAATTTTATAGCCCCCTAGCTTTTGAAAATCAGAAAAGATTTTTAAAATCTTAAATTGGCTTGAGGGTTTAGAGTCAATAAAAAGGGCAATATCATCTGCATATAATTTTATATTTGTCATACCTAAAATTGGGGCAGTGTCGGCTTTAATATTCCTGATTGCGATCGCCAGAGGTTCAATAAATAATGCAAACAAAATTGGCGACAAGGGGCATCCTTGTCGCGTACCTCTAGTAACCGCACAGGAGCCAATATTGGTGTTATTGATGATGATTTGTGCCCTAGAGTTTTTGTACAAATTTTGTAAAATACAAATAAAAACATTCGGGAAATTAAAACTACTCAGAATTGCAAACAGACAATCCCAAGACACTAGATCGAAGGCTTTCTCCGCATCCAAAAACCAAATTTGAGCCTCCACCTTATTCGTATTAAAATAATCTAGTGCCTCTAATAAAAATGTAGTGTTGGAATTGAGATGTCTGCCTGCAATAAAGCCGCACTGGTCATGAGCTATCAGAGATCCTACAATTTTATTTAATCGATTTGCTAAAAGTTTTGTAAAAATTTTGTAGTCTGTATTTAAAAGGCTAATCGGTCTATATGAGTTTATATTTTCCTTATCTTTTCCCTTTTTTAAAATACTGACCACCACCGCTGTATGGAAAGAATCCGGCGGTGGGCTCCCTTGTAGTAGATTATTAATTAATTTCAAAAATTCCTTTCGTAATATTCCCCGAAATTTTTTAAAAAATTCAATGGGGAGGCCATCCTCGCCGTTAGCCTTGCAATTGGGGAAGGACTCTATCACTTCATCTAATTCTAATAAAGTAAAATCCTGTGTAAGGTAATTCTTTCCCTCAACATCTATTTTAGGTATTGCAAGTGTCTGTAAAAATTTTGTGATCGAGTCAGGTGTAGCCCCTTCAGTTGCTTGATAAATCCCCTCGTAATGTTTTAAAAACAACTCACCAATGGAAATGGTGGTCTTGACTTGTGTTTTAGTAATGGGGTCTATTAACTGATCTATTCTATTACGCACCTGCTTTTCTTTAGATTGCCAGGCCAACAGCTTTCCTGTGTATTCACTCTCCTCATAGATCTTTTGCATTTGTAAATTACTATTAATTTCACCTAAATCATAATAAAAATCCTTCATCCTACGCTTCGCCTCGTGGAGTTTATGTCCAGAAGCCTTGGATCTGACCCTATAGTGCTCTTGGGTTGCCTGCGAGAGTTCAGATTGGAGTTTATTTTTCTTCTCCCTTCTTGCCTTGGGTTTAGGAATTTCTTTAGATGTAATAATTCCACGTAGAGTAGCTTTAAATGCATCCCATATTATGTTTTCTGGGGCTGTACCTCTATTCTGAGTGAAAAATTGCTCAATTTTTTCGTTAATATCCGTACACCATTGTGGATCAAGAAGGTTAGATTTGTTAAAAAACCATCTCCTTGGAGAACTTACTTCATAGTTACCCAAATTAACCTCCATGCAAAGAGCTGCATGGTCTGAAAAAACATTGGGTAGATAGGCATAGTTATACAATTCTAGGTCATGAGATGAAAGAAAAAAATCTAACCTTGATACGGAGTTATATTTTGCTGAGTGGCATGTGTATTCGCGTTTGGTAGGGTTTAAATCACGCCAACGATCAGTAAGATCTAAGTCGGTTTTGCAACTTTGGATAGCTAAGGCAAGTTGAGGTTTATTCTGTCGGCGGTCTTTCTTGGAGGAGTCTAAGCGTGGGTCTTGTAATAAGTTAAAATCACCCCCCCAGATTATTGGCCCAGAAAGACCGGTTAATGCCTGCTTAACCTGTAGGATAGCTTGAGGGTCATCCAAAATTGGTGCATAGACTGTAGAGAGGATGACATTATGGTTATTTAATTTACCGTGTGCGACGACCCATCTACCTCTGGGGTCTATGCATGTCCCTTCAAGAAAAAAACCTACATGTCTCCCTATTAAAATAGAAACTCCTCTCTGGGCCATCCCAGCAGGAGCAGATATGTCATAGCCCGCCCAGCTTTTAAAGAGTTTAGCTGACTCTGTCTGATCTTTATGGTGAGTTTCTTGAAGATAAATTATGTCTGGTACAAGGTTTTTCAACCAGCATTCAATAGCGTTCCTTTTACGAACGTTATTCAGATCGTTAACATTTAAGGTAATAAGTTTCACCATGTTGTTTGAGATTCAAGACGTTAAATGTGGCCTTCCGCCGAAATGTAAAAGAGCAAAAACACAAAAATGCAAATGAACAAACAACAGCAGCAGCATATAAAATACAAATGCGCAAGTACGCAACTGCGCAAATGTGCAAATGTACAAACAGCAGCAGCAGTTTAGGAATACATTTCTCCATGATGTTTGAGATTCAAAACATTGAATGTAGCCTTCCGCATGGATGCAAATGTGCAAATACGCAAAAGTGCAAATGTGCAGACAACAACAGCAGCATATGAAATACGAATGTGCAAGTATGCAATAGTGCAAAAGTGCAGATGTACAAATGCGCAAGTACGCAACTGCGCAAATGTGCAAATGTACAAACAGCAGCAGCAGTTTAGGAATACATTTTCTCCATGTTGTTTGAGACTCAAAAGATTGAGTGTAGCCTTTCGCATGGAAGCAAATGTGCAAATACGCAAAAGTGCAAATGTACAAACAACAACAGCGGTATATAAATTTGATGTCCTCAGCAAAAAATACAAATGTGTATCACTGTCTGTGCAGGTATGCAGATAAGCAGAAAAATAGTAAAAAATAGCGACATGGATCTGAGAGATTTGATTCCTTCTTAGCTCAAAATGGGCAGGCATACTTATGAGGTTTTGTTGTCTAGCCATAATCCAAAAAAAAAAAAAAAAGAATTTCGTAGAATATCCTTACTCATACCGTAATTGTTATAATGTGAAAAAACATAATGCCTTAGAACTCTCATTTTTCCCCCTTTGCAACACCCCCCTTCACCCCCCTTCCCTCCCCCCTTGAGTGGACAGGAGACCCCAGTGTCCCACTTCCGTCCAACTCTGTTGTTTCTTCTTTTTGGAGGCCATTGCAATGCATCCTTGTGTGCTTCCTGTTTTCATCGAATGACCGCCCTAGGAAGATAGTAACTTCAGCAGTAATCCGCAACTTATTTAATTATTCTCCAAGGCCTTCGAGGAATGACTGAGCTTCATGTAGGACCGAGAATATAAAAAATTTGCCTTTAGCCAGGACTTTAAGTTTTGACTGCTGTACTATCATGGCCTGGACCCCCTTGCTCTTAAAGGAGTCGATGAGCTTCACAAAGTCTCTACGTCTGTGAGCGGATGCTACCGACATATCACCAAAAATACGAAAGTTATTCGCCCCATCCACATTGAAAGTTCTTTTGGAAAATGCAGTATTTAGAATTTTTTCCTTCACCCTATAGTCTGAGAAATTAAGCAAAATAGTGCGGGGGTACTTCAAATTGTTAGGTTTATGTGCAGGGACTCTGTGCGCCCTTGTAATAGACAGGTCACCTTGCAGCTCAGGTATAGCTTTTTTCAGTAGGGAATCTGTCCACTTGACTACATCCTTATCTTCAAGGCCCTCTGGTATCCCTACAAGACGTAGATTAGATCTCCTATTATAATTCTCAAGGTCCTGCAGTTTTTCCTCTAAATGGGATTTCTCTCTATTTACTTCCACAAGATTTTTCTGAATTGTTATTAAAGAGTCCTCTAGAGACGATATCCGAACTTCGGCTTCAGAGACCCTCAAAGGAATGTTACCAAGGCACTCTTCCATCTTCGTAAGCCTACTGTGTAGGAGTGAAATTTCCTGTGCCTGTGAGGTTTTAAATTCTCTTAATTCCTGAAGGATAGTAACTAGAATATCCTCCATCGTGTTTGCCTTTGTAGCACTCGGAAGAGCGAGCAGTCCATCGTCCTGGGAGATCGGGGAGACTTCTAGGGTTAGGGCTTGACTTAAAACCGTTGGTGTGGATGGTGAAGCTATCGGTGTCTTCTGGGTCGTGGGGCTGCTTACTTGATCGCCAGTGGGAGCGACTTCGTTCTCTGAAACGGCACTTGTGCTCCCCTGCTTTAACCCGTCATGTGAAGGAGTGCTTGAAGACTGGCCTTGTTGGAAAATGAGCTTTGAGAAAAGAGGGTATTGTTTCAGGGTGGAGCGACTTTCGGGGCAGGAGGTAGAAGGCATGATGGCGATCTTATCCGTTTCCTCTATACTTCTACCCCCCTGGTCCATTCTTGATCTCTTAACTTCCACGCCTACCTCTTCTTTGTTGCCAACAACGAGTAAGCACTGATCTGCGGATAGATCAGAAAGGGTCAAGCTCTCTACCTCTTCTTCTTCATCTACACCGCCCTCCACTTGATTGTTTTCCTCGTTGTCGTCTTCCTCAACCTGTTTCCTTAACACATTATACTTATTTTTACTGTATAAGTTAGGGGAGACCAACACCTTCTGTTTTAAAGCTTCTTTCTGTTGATTTTTCCTTTTGCTTTTTCCCCTCTCTCCTTTTGTGGTTGATGGGGAACTAATCGGAGCTATGGGCTTGGCCTCTTTTCCCAGCTCCAGCTTGGACTGTTTGCCCCTCACTCTTGTCGCCATCTGGAGAATCACTTTTGAGTATGGGGTAGCTTACTCCTTCGTAGATCTCTCGCAACTTTTCCGTGCACCAGTGAGACGCAAGAGGAGGATAGTGTAGCGAGTGCGAACTGGGGAAAAACCCCAGCGCGCCTTACATCGCTAAGGACAGGAGACCAGCAATTGATGATGATGTCCCAATTTCCAATTTTCTCCAGGAGTAACAGTGAAGCGCTGGAGCAGCTTAGTCACACCTCTAGGCAGCAGCGACCTCTCGACCCCATGTAATTTCCAGTTTTTATGGGCAGCGCACCGGCGTGGAGAAAAAAACCCAAAGGGCGCAGAGGGCACAGTGGGCACAGCTCGAGCACAATGAGCACAATGAGCCCAGACCAGATATGAAACCCAGTGCGCGTTGCCTTGCAGAGACACAGAGCTCCTCAGCTCCCTCCGACAGCCCATGAAACTTGGTGTCACGTAGGTGCCAGCAGTGCCTCAGCTGCTCCGAGATGTCGACCAGGACCAGCAACGGAAGAACGGAGGGACAGAGAGGAACAGAGAGGAACAGAGAGCTTGGCCGTACGAGCTCACGGACTTGTGCAGCTGGAGAGTCCGACGGGAACTTAGAAGCTTTTCTCTGGAGTCACCGAAGTGGATTAAATTCGAGGGGGCGGGACCAGGCTGCTGACCATCAGGTCCGACTAGGGCTCGGTGCACCCTCACTCCCCTCTTCGATACTGCAGTGCCTCGCCTCGTCTAGGTCGACAGCCTCTGCATGTGGGCTGTGGGTGAGGCTCACCTTGCTCCGTTCAGCCCCCCAGGATTACTCTGGACGTCGTGTCCGTGTCCGTGTCAGGACGAATGCTCGTGCTCACCTTTACCCCCGTTGCAGGTTAGCAGTGGTACTCAAGCTGAGAGGTGCTCCACATTAGGGAACCCAGGACGGACTCGCGTCGCAGCCACAGTTTTTCGCATTCAGGCTCCGGCTCTGGCTCCGGCATCCAACTCAGCAGCCGCGGCAGAAGCGCTCCGCTGCATGAAGGCGTGTAGGCGTGTCAGCGTGTCAGGAAACAGGAAGCACAACGGCGGCGAGGGTGGGTCCGCGTCAGCCGTTCATCTCCCGTGACTTTTTGGAAGCGCCCCGCATCATTGAAGAAGAGTGTCGCCGTCGCAGCAGACGCCGTCGCATCACCAGAGAAGCATGTCGCAGGGCCTGTTGCGGCTCAAGAAGATTCACCGAGTCGCCGCACGGCCGTCGGGCTTGCACGCATCACCCCTTCGTTGTTGCAACATCAAGAAGACGCCATTTTGTTTAATTGCACCGGATCTTCATCGCATCACGGCGTCGCTAGCCGCATCGCCACAGAAAAGCAGTAAGAAACCCATGCATCACCTCCCCACGCGGAGAAGAATCGACGCATCACCTCCCCTCTGGTAAAAAAACGTCGCATCACTGTCCCCTACGCAGCAGTAGGGAACTGACGCATCACCTCCCCTGGAGTAAGGAACCGACGCATCCCGTTCTTGTGTGTAAGGAACCGACGCATCACCTCCTCTGCAACTCTTTTGTTTGTATAGCGTTACGCATCCAAAGGTACATTGAACATAAGTGTTGCATTTACCATCTAAAGAGAACTAAGCTATTTCTACCATTTTTGAGTACAGTATTGTGGATTTCTGTCGTTTGTGGTCTTGTGATAAGTCTATATAAATAATACTTATTTTTATACTGTAGTGTTGTCTCTATATTACTGTATGTGTTCACAAATGCTTTACACACTGCCTCTGAGATAAGCCTGTCTGCTAGTGCCAAGCTACCAAGGGGGTGAGCAGGGGTTATTTTAGGAGTGTGCCCCCTTACCCTGACTAGACACAAGGGTCCCTATTTGGTCAAAGGTACCTACCTCTGCCAACTTGAGACCCCCAAATCTAACAGTTTTGAGTCTACATTGATTATAACCACCACATGGTAAGACATTTCCTCTTTAAAGATCTCTACCTTTTTTGTTTTCAGTCCACTTGATATATACGTATAGAGCCGGCCCTTTGCCCTTCCACTCAACCCCAGTATGGCTGGCTTATTTATTTATTTATTTTTATTTTTAGGTCTTATATAGCCTTGAATCACCCCGGAGGTGTATCTCAGCACTTTGGACTCTACTGCTAGACAGGCTGTTGATAGATGTTCAAATAGAGTGGTCTTAAGGAGTTTCCTGAAGCGCACATAGTCGGAGCATTGTCTAAGGTGAATGGGGAGCTGGTTCCAGTGAAAAGGGGCGAGGTAGGAAAATGATTTCCCGCCTAGCCTAGTTTTCCTGATCCGTGGTACGCAAAGGAGCGCTTTGTTTCCTGATCTAAGGGTCCTGGATGGAGTGTAAGGTTGGAGTTTCAAGGAGATGTAGAGAGGGTCGTTGTTATGTGTTGTATCTTACATCTTGTATTTCCTTTGGTTTCTTCTTTCACCCCTCTCCTTTGGAACATCCTTAGAACGTTCATAGAATTCTAACCTGCACTCCTGTGCCAACGATCTTTATCGTCGCTGCCTTTGTGGTAATGGGTGTCAACTGATGAATCTGATTGAATAAACGTTTTTTCCACCCTCAACGTTTCTTCATCATTTCACTGGCGACGAGTGTCAGGCGGAGGACGACGCGTTGACATTCCCTCTGTGAGTTACCACAAGTTGGCACGACGAAATCGTGATGGAATTACTGTGAGGAGGTACAGTGACGATAATAAATAAACTGACTAAAGGGCAGTGAGACGGCATAGCTAAGCAGGATTTTAATATTTAGCAAAGTATTTAAAAGACATTCAGTGGAGATATATAAGGAGCTTACCGTCACATCAGTGATTACCTCACGGATTAAAAGTGGGCACTTCGAGCACATCCAGGTCGATTGTGTTGTAGAAGCGACGGAGTACAGCCGGGGATTCTCGGAAGTGCAGAGCTAGGCGATCGTCTCCTTAGCAGTTTGTGGCTGAAGCATTCGCATGAGGAATGTCAGTAAACATTTCGGTAGCGTTTGCGAGCACTCTTGTGAAGCCGCGGAGGGAGATTGCAACGGAAGTTTTTGACGAAGTTGTGGTGTTTGCTTCAAAGCATCTGCGCGGTAAGCTGGGGAGGAGTTCCGAGCAGTGTTTTCTCTTCGCACATGCGCGGTTGTCTGAGGAAGAGTTTACCGGCTATCATGCTGTTCCGGCATGGGGCGACAGTATAATTGCCTTCCTGAGAATTGCGGTAGTGTGGAGCAGACGGCTGTATAAGCAACCAGTTACAATAGTGCAGAGGTGTGGAGACTGTGAGGAAAATTTCAGTCAAACAGCGTGTGGTGAGGATACGTGAAAGGAATTTATTTTTGGTAATGCAGCTGTAAGTCAAGGAACTCTTTCAAATGTACTGCTGTTTCTAGTTTTGAACTTACTGCCTCAGTGAACGAATCTAAGACTATTCTAAAAAAGTAATAATAATTTTGGAAGTGCATTCACTTCAAAAGTGGTAGAATTTTAGCTACTTTGCATAGTGTTAAATAAGTGAACTATAGAAAATAAGTGTTTTTGAGCGCGAGATTTATGTAATACTGTGTTATGAGTATAGTTTAAATGCTCATTGGTAACTGTGATCCTATATACCTTATTGAGATAACATTCTGAATACTGCTAGAAAAATATTATTTAGAGCATGGCAGCGGCTAGTATGCTTCAACCCACACCATTCCTATCAGAGGCAGGGGAATCGTTAGTATCATGGAAAGATTGGAGGTAAACCTTTGAATCTTACCTTATTGCCATTGGTGTGAGCAGTTTCTCTGCGATTAGGAGACAACATATTTTGCTACACAATTTAGGTGCGGAAGGAAGGAAAATATTCGACAGCCTGCCAGATTTGGAAGAAGAAGAACCAGGAGAGGAAGGAAGAGATGTGTATGATTATAGTATAAAGAAATTAGAACTCCAATTTGCAGATAAAATGAATGTTGTACTAGAAAGACATACATTTTTTGGAAGAGTTCAAGGGAAAAATTAAAAGGTGGGGAATTATATAGCTAGTCTAAGGGGACTTGCAAATACTTGTGAATTTAATGAGCTCACTGAATCCTTGATATGTGACCAATTAGTATGTTGTACCAACAACAACAAAATCCAAGGGAAATTATTAGTTGGAAATCCAGATTTAAAAACTGCAATAGACATTGCAAAACGTGTAGAACACACTGCTGAATGTATGAAGGAAATGAACACAACAGGAGATAATGGTGTTAATGAAGTAGGTGAAGAATTAAAGAATGTTTGTGCCATTAGAAACACAAAGAGAAAGGAAATAGTAAAAGAGTTTAACAAGGAGAGAATGCTTACAGAAAACAGATTAAGATGTTTCAGATGTGGTAGCAGTGGGCATTTAGCTAACAATGTTAACTGCCTAGCAAGAACAGCCATGTGCAGGAATTGCAATCGCAAGGGTCATTTTGCACGTGCATTCAAGGACATGTCCAGTAAAACTGTGAATGCAATAGAGACTAACGAAGACTACAAAATCAAATATGTTCTGCAAGTCGATGTATTAGACAATTGCAATGTGTACCAAGTTGATCTACCTAAATGTGAAATTGGGTTGGATGGGCACAAATTAGAAATGTATGCCGACTCATGTTCACCATTTACGTTCATGAATAGTGAGACTTACCATACTAACTTCAAGGAGGGGGAGACATCCCTACAAACTCCAGATGTAGTCCCTGAAGGTTATAATAAGGATCCCATTCCTCTAGAAGGAGTTGTCACCATGAAGATTACATTCAAAGACAGGAGTACTGTAGGCAAAGTTTATAAGGCAAGGAAGGGTGCAAATTTACTAGGATGGGCACATCAGAGAGATTTAGGGATGAAACTCGACCCTACAGCAGAAATTCCAGTGATGGTTGCGGAAAGGAGAATATGTGGAATGGAAGTTTTTGATGAGTTCCCTGGAATTTTCACAGATAAACTTGGGTGTTTAAAGGAGTACCGGCATAAAATTAAATTGAAGGATGGAGCCAAACCAGTAGCACATAAATGCAGGAATATTCCCCTAATGATGAAAGAACCTTTGAAGAAGGAATTAGACAAACTATTAAGCCAGGGAGTTATAGAACCAGTGGAGTGTGCAGAATGGGTTGCACCCATTATTATTACTTCAAAGGCTAACACTAACAACATTAGGTTATGTATTGATTTGAGAGAGTTAAACAGTAACATATGGATTGACAGGCACCCTTTGCCTAACATAAATGACATGCTTTACCAGATTTGTGGGGTAGAATTTTTCACAGTGATAGATTTATCCTCAGCCTACCACCAGGTAAAACTTCATCCTTCGAGTAAAGCCTTAACCACCTTTATCACACCGTTCGGAGCGTTCAGATTTTGCAGGATGCCTTTTGGGCTAGCCTCCGCTGCAGCGGTCTTTCAGAGAGCTATGTAGAATATATTAGAAGGGATAGAACATGTATTGTGCTTCCAAGATGATCTGTTAGTTTATGGAAAGGATGAGAATGAGCATAATGGAAAATTACGCGTGGTTTTGAGTAGGTTGAGGGATGCGGGACTCACACTAAAGAAGGAACAAGCATTTGCAATGCAATAGGTCTCGCATTTTCGAGAGATTAAGCTATTAGCATTGTAAATGACAATGCCTTTTATTTATGTTTTAAAAAACAAAACAAATTAAAGGCATTTGCATTTACAATGCTCAAACTTGTGTAAATGTGAGACTTATTCCATTACAAATGCTTGTTCTGATGTGTTCAATAAGGACGCAGCAGAGATACTTTCCCCTGACAGATCATATGACTGTAAAACTGATCTTACTCCTGTGGCTGATGTCCAGTATAGCAGAATTTATACAAAGATATAGAGCCAAAAAGAGAACTTATTTAGACCACCATCTAAAGAACTGGTTCATTCCTCACTATCTTTCATCCGAAACACTAATGGAGAATTAAGGACATATACTGACTACTGTGACTTAATATCATCGTCAAGAATAGCTACCCATTAGCACTGATTCCTTTTTTACTCATCCACATGTTATGTTATGTTATGATTATTTATATTGCGCACAGCTGCCCCAGCTAAGGGGCGTCCTGGCGCATGACCAGTAAAAACACAACAAACACTGAAAAAGAAAATCCAAGAGAGGGAACAGCTAAATAGCGAAAATTAAAACAAAAAAGTTTTTAAGGCTTTACGGAAAAGAAAAAGATCGTCCATCACACGAATCTCGAGCGGCAGCGAGTTCCAAAGTGCTGCTGCTTTCACCCGAAAAGACCGACCACCTATTCGGCTGAGCTTAAACCTCGGCACTACAGCTAGTGCCTGGACCAGTGATCGTAAAGGGCGAGTCGGAACATAGCTAGATAGGAGATTCGAAAGGATCTGAGGAGCTACTCCTTTCAAGATCTTAAAAGCCAAGCATAGTACTTTAAAGTGAATTCTCGACTTGATCGGTAACCAATGTAAAGATCGTAAAGTACTTGAAACCGAGCAAGACCTAGGCAAGCCAACTATAGCTCTTGCAGCGGCATTTTGGACACGTTGGAGGCGGATGATCTCTGCCTGATTTGTCCCTACCAGCATGCGATCTGAAGTTGTCTACAGCAAGCTCCACTTGCGAGGTGCTTAATCACCTTGTTTGTATTCAACAGGGTTATAAGCGGAAAAAAGCTTTCAGTACCAGTTAGTGTCCTCAAGCATTGATAAATACCTTTTGGCTTATACAATGATCCAGTAGCTTTTCAATTCTTTAAAAATTGTGTTAAGAGAATTCCTTTACAGATTCATAAACATTTACATAAAAGATATATTGATTTAATCCAAGTCTTTGAACAATTGTGCCAAATAAGTTTCAGAGGCTCCTTCCACTAGTATGGTCAGATTGTAAGCCTCCAAACTGGAGGTACTAGTTTCGGAAGTTGTTTTTGTTTTGTTTCTTAAACAGTCAAAAATGGTTACAAATGAAGAAGAGAAAACAAAAATACAAATGGCGATGGAGTGGTTCATCTCAAAGTATACTTATGACATTCAGTGTATCTAGGTGCTCACTTTTACCATTGCTTCTTTACTCAGTTTCCACCCTCACGGTGCCTCGATTACCAAGTTATTGCAAAAGGACATCGTTTTGCTTAGACCAAAGAAGCCAAAAAAGCTTTTTGAACATTTAAATAAGTTTTTGCCTTGTGCTAAAGTGTTGGTTCACCCTGACACTGATAAACTTTTTGTGTAGAGGATGATACTTTGGATGTGCCTAAGGAGCCGTCTTCTCATAAACACATTAAACTTGGAAAAAATCTGCAGGCCAAAATTATAGGATTAAAGTGATAGAATTAGTGACAATCATAGCTGCATTTAAAGACAAGAGACATCACAGTGTACACCAATCTTAGAAAGTTACAATGTCTTCATCCTGCTCTGCTGGACTTTATTTTTTCTGACCAATACTGTCATCACATTTCACTAGGGAGTTGCAAATGACCAGCTGGACTCTTTACTAAGATGCAGAACTCAACTCTGGAAAGCCTCCACTAATCACACCAATTAGCAGGAGGTGGGGAATGGGTGTTGTACACCCCATTTTTTAATTCTGGTCAAGATGCACTATCCCATAAAGCCTTTTGACTTGCTTTGGAAAACAATCAAATATGTCTATTAGACAGCTATTACAACATCAAGACCAAATGTATCTCCAAACCCAGAATTACAACATAAAGTAATGTAGTGTTGTCAATGTAATCTTTGGCCGGTCATGCAGGTATAGAAACAAAAAGTGAGAATTGGTCCAAAGATATTGCTTGTGGTCTGAGGCAGAAACACCAGTAATCAACTATGTAGCTGAATGCAACGTATGCCCTCGAGCCAAGGCAAACAGTGGAAGTAGTATCAAGTGATTGTATTACAAGTTAACCACCTGACCATGAAAAAAAAAAATAGGAAGGGCCCGATTCACAGAACTAACTTAAGACAAAATCCTAAACTTACTACCATTTTGGTATTCACAGAAGGCACTTACTCATTTTGGTATTCACAGAAGGCACTTACTCATTTCGGTATTCACAGAAGTTAGGACTCCTAACTTTAAGACTCCTAAATGCCTTCTGTGAATACCGAAAGTCTTAAAATTTGGATTTTTCGCAGTTTAGTAGTAGTATAGTTAGGACTCCTAACTTTAGGAATCCTAAATGCCTTCTGTGAATACCGAAATTCTTAAAATTAGGATTTTTCTCAATTTAGTAGTCCTAAATTTAGACTTAGGACTACTAAATTGAGAAAAATCCTAATTTTAAGACTTTCGGTATTCACAGAAGGCACTTAGGAGTCCTAAAGTTTGGAGTCCTAACTATACTACTACTAAACTGAGAAAAATCCTAATTTTAAGGCTTTCGGTAGTCACAGAAGGCATTTAGGAGTCCTAAACTTAGGAGTCCTAAACTTAGGACTACTAAATTGAGAAAAATCCAAATTTTAAGAATTTCGGTATTCACAGAAGGCATTTAGGAGTCCTAAAGTTAGGAGTCCTAACTATACTACTACTAAACTGAGCAAAATCCTAATTTTAAGACTTTCGGTATTCACAGAAGGCATTTAGGAGTCCTAAAGTTAGGACTCCTAACTTCTGTGAATAACGAAATGAGTAAGTGCCTTCTGTGAATACCAAAATGAGTAAGTGCCTTCTGTGAATACCAAAATGGTAGTAAGTTTAGGATTTTGTCTTAAGTTAGTTCTGTGAATCGGGCCCGAATAGTTTACACAACGCTGGCTCATTTTTACCTTTAAGAGAATGTGTCTTCATCCACTATTTTTCACCCGCAATCTAATGGACAAACAGAGAGAGTCACTCAAACCTTCAAACAATTTTTTACACAGCTATCTTAGTGAACATTTTGGCTTCTAGATAGGTTGTGTTGGCTCTCAGAGTTGCTTTTAACAATCTTTACACATCTCCATCTGGTTTCCTCATCAGTTTCTTTGTGCAAATGCCCTTGTGGGAGGTCTCGCATAGCATCCAACTGGTGATGAGGATGCAACAAGAAGTGACTGGGACACTGCAGGGATTTATACCTATCACAGAGGTCAGTGTCAGACGAGGTTTGCATAACACTGGCGTCTGGATTCTCAAAGGCAGAGCAGGAGTTTGCAAACATTTTTCTTTAATTTTTCGAGGGCCAAGCAGTACCTTGCCACAATTAGCATGACACCCCAGTTCATTTCCAAACGGTTGTCCGCCATCTTGGAATGGTAAACAATGTGGCTGAAGCGCATCTTTGAATGATTTTTATTTTGCATTGAAAAAGTATTCAAAGACAGCTGCCACATGTGCACAGCACCCACCGTACAATGATTTTTTTTTTTTAAAGCAAGAAAAAAATTCAAAGATGGCCACCATGCAGGCACATGTATATGTGACAGCCATCTAGCAATAATATTTCTTTTGCTTTAAGAACAAGCATTTGCAATGCAATAGGGCTCGCATTTATAAGAGTTTGAGCTATTGGCATTGTAAAATTACAATGCCTTTTATTTATGTTTTGTTTTTAAAACAAATAAAAGGCATTGTCATTTACAATGTCAGTAGCATAAACTCGCATAAAAGCAGTGTGTGGAGTGCAGCAGTGTGCGGCGTGCAGCAGTGTGCGGCATGCAGCACGGTGCGGCATGCAGCAGTGTGCGGCGTTCAGAAGTGTTTCATGTAGCAGTGTGAGGCATGCAGCACTGTGGCGTGCAGCGGTGTGCAGCAGTGTGCGGCGTGCAGCAGTGTTCTGCGTGCAGCAGTGTCGTGCAGCATGCAGCAGTGAGTAATGCAGCAGTGTGCAGCAGTGCGTGGCGTGCAGCAGTGTGCCGGTTGCATCAGTGTGTGCCGTGCAGCAGTGTGTGGCGTGCAGCAGTGTTTCGTGTAGCATTGTGCAGCGTGCAGTAGTGTGTGGCGTGCAGCAGTGTTTGGCTGCAGCAGTGTGTGGCTGCAGCACTGTGTGGCGTGCAGCGGCATGCAGCACTGTGTGGCGTGCAGCGGTGTGAGGAGTGCAGCAGTGTGAGGCGTGCAGCAGTGTGAGGCGTGCAGCAGTGTGCGGCGTGCAGCAGTGTGCGGCATGCAGCAGTGTTTCGTGTAGCAGTGAGAGGCATGCAGCACTGTGGCGTGCAGCGGCGTGCAGCAGTGTGCGGCGTGCAGCAGTGTGCTACGTGCAGCAGTGTTGTGCAGCATGCAGCAGTGAGTAATGCAGCAGTGTGCAGCAGTGTGTGGCGTGCAGCAGTGTGCCGGCTGCATCAGTGTGTGCCGTGCAGCAGTGTGTGGCGTGCAGCAGTGTTTCGTGTAGCATTGTGTGGCGTGCAGCAGTGTGTGGCGTACAGCAGTGTGTGGCATGCAGCAGTGTGCGGCGTGCAGCAGTGTTTTATGTAGCAGTGAGAGGCATGCAGCACTGTGGCGTGCAGCGGCGTGCAGCAGTGTGCAGCGTGCAGCAGTGTGCTGTGTGCAGAAGTGTCGTGCAGCATGCAGCAATGAGTAATGCAGCAGTGTGCAGCTGTGTGTAGCGTGCAGCAGTGTGCCGGTTGCATCAGTGTGTGGCGTGCAGCAGTTTGTGGCGTGCAGCAGTGTTTCGTGTAGCATTGTGCGGCGTGCAGCAGTGTGTGGCGTGCAGCAGTGTGTGGCGTGCAGCAGTGTGTGGCGTGCAGCAGTGTGTGGCGTGTAGCAGTGTGCGGCGTGCAGCATTGTGCGGCGTGCAGCAGTGTGTGGCGTGCAGCGGCATGCAGCAGTGTGTGGCGTGCAGCAGTGTGAGGCGTGCAGCAGTGTGTGGCGTGCAGCGGCATGCAGCAGTGTGAGGCGTGCAGCAGTGTGAGGCATGCAGCAGTGTGAGGCGTGCAGCAGTGTGTGGCGTGCAACAGTGTGAGGCGTGCAGCAGTGTGAGGCATGCAGCAGTGTGAGGCGTGCAGCAGTGTGAGGCATGCAGCAGTGTGCGGCGTGCAGCAGTGTGTAATGCAGCAGTGTGTAATGCAGCAGTGTGCGGCGTGCAGCAGTGTTTGGCGTGCAGCAGTGTGTGGTGTGCAGCAGTGTGTGGCGTGGTTTGTAAACAACAAGAAAAGCGGACATCAAAGGAAGGGTGGGAGGGAACGAGCATATGGGGTGTGATTTATAACGAAAGTTAATTGTTGTAAGAGGGGATGCAGGAAGTGAGGCCGAGTGCGCGCTGGCGAAAGCAGTCTGCTGCTTTCAAGTCCGATGCCAGATGCCAGCTTCGCGCTTGAATGCCTCACATGCACTGGCCATAAACCGCATTCCTAAGGTCTTGTGCCCCTTACTAAATCTCTCTGAATGCGTGAGGCAGCGCACGCGCAGGAAGTAGCTGGTGGCAAATGGAATGCGCGTGGTTGTGCGCGTAACTGCCACCCGATCCGCCTGGGAAGCCTTTGGGAGCATTTTCTGAAGCCCCTACATAAGTCTCGCCTGGCAATCGCTTACGCGATAGCCAGGCGAGACCTAAAAATCACATTGACAAAGCCAATTAATCTCGTCTAGGCAAGACTAATTGGCTTTGCCAATGTTTGTTACTGCCTGGTCTTGCCCAGGTGTAGGTGGACGAGCACCTTTCACAGTAATTCAGTCCCAGTTAGGACCTAGTTGCGGATGCTAACAGGAGAAACAGAGGTGGAGTGTGAGGCTGAGGAGAGACACATGTGGAGCGTGAGGAGATGAGGAGAGACACATGTGGAGCGTGAGGAGAGACACATGTGGAGCGTGAGGAGGAGACACATGTGGAGTGTGAGGAGGAGACACATGTGGAGCGTGAGGAGGAGACACATGTGGAGCGTGAGGAGGAGACATGTGGAGCGTGAGGAGGAGACACATGTGGAGCGTGAGGAGGAGGGTGAGGTGGAGGGACACGTGTGGAGGGTGAGGAGAGACGTGTGGAGGGTGAGGAGAGACGTGTGGAGGGTGAGGAGAGACGAGTGGAGGGTGAGGAGAGACACGTGGAGGGTGAGGAGAGACACGTGGAGGGTGAGGAGAGACCAGTGGAGGGTGAGGAGAGACACGTGAGGAGAGACACGTGTGGAGGGTGAGGAGAGACACGTGGAGGGTGAGGAGAGACACGTGAGGAGAGACACGTGTGGAGGGTGAGGAGAGACGTGTGGAGGGTGAGGAGAGACACGTGTGGAGGATGAGGAGAGACACGTGAAGGGTGAGGAGAGGCACGTGGAGGGTGAGGAGAGACGTGTGGAGGGTGAGGAGAGACACGTGTGGAGGATGAGGAGAGACACGTGAAGGGTGAGGAGAGGCACGTGGAGGGTGAGGAGAGACATGTGGAGGGTGAGGAGAGACACGTGGAGGGTGAGGAGTGACACATGGAGGGTGAGGAGAGACACAGAGGGTGAGGAGAGACACGTGTGGAGGGTGAGGAGAGAGACGTGTGGAGGGTGAGGAGAGACGTGTGGAGGGTGAGGAGAGACGTGTGGAGGGTGAGGAGAGACGTGTGGAGGGTGAGGAGAGACACGTGGAGGGTGAGAAGAGACACGTGGAGGGTGAGGAGAGACACGTGGAGGGTGAGGAGAGACACGTGGAGGGTGAGGAGAGACACGTGGAGGGTGAGGAGAGACACGTGTGGAGGGTGAGGAGAGACACGTGGAGGGTGAGGAGAGACACGTGGAGGGTGAGGAGAGACGTGTGGAGGGTGAGGAGAGACACGTGGAGGGTGAGGAGAGACACGTGGAGGGTGAGGAGAGAAGTGGAGGGTGAGGAGAGACACGTGGAGGGGGAGGAGAGACACGTGTGGAGGGTGAGGAGAGACACGTGTGGAGGGTGAGGAGAGACACGCTTTTAGCCACTGCAAGGTATTGGTAAATCCACAATAGGTATTTTGCAACCAGACAGATTATGGTGTTTGGAAGGTGAGACCTAACAATTGCCAACAGCGCCAACAGGACTCTTTTCTCTGAATGCTTGACAGCACTCAAACCAGACAATTTGTTGATTAATGACTTAGGGCCACATGCATCAACGAGAAACCTGGTCGCAAACGGGCATCATCCCAAATGCAAAAATCGCAATTTAAGGAATCTCTAAATAGCGATTCCTTAAATTGCGATTGCATTTAAGGAATCCCAAATTGAGATTCCTTAAATGCAATGCATTAAAATTAAAAAATTAGCGATTTCGCTAATAGGGGGAGCAAATTACCATGAAGTTGAACTTCATGGTAATTTGCAAAAACTTTGAAAAATGCACTTTTGTGCATTTTTCAAAGTTTCATGTTGCGCACACACATGCCCTTAGAGCATGTGTGTGTGCAACATATGTGCACAGATCAATTTCAGGGGTGCAATAGGGTGTCATTTTGACACCCTTGCACCCTTGAAATTGCATGAGCAATTTGCGAGTACCTACTGGTACTCGCAATTTGCTCATGCAATCTCCAATTCATTCCTATGGGCCTGGAGGCTCATAGGAATGAATGGGACGGCATTCCTTAATTGCGACTCGCAATTTGCGAGTCGCAATTAAGGAATGTGTAGGAATCGCTATTTTTATAGCGATTCCTACATGCATAGGCTTTTGCAATTCCTTAATTGCGATTCCTTAAAAATTGCAATTAAGGAATCGCAAAAGTCTTTGTTGATGCATGTGCCAGTTAATGAATGCGGAAACTGTTCTGACAACTCATATACCATGTCTTTCACTGAGTAATGGTAGGCTTTGCAGAGTTTACTTGACATGAAATCAACACGAACATTCAACTAGCAGCTCCTTTTGAGAGCTGGAATGTGAAATGTGTCATAGGTCAAACAGGTATTCACACAGGAAACATACAGTGCAAAGTTCTTTAAAGCTATGGACCAGTACTGCAAAACAACGAGCAGGCGTAAGGATGTGTTTCTGGCTAAGCGTGCATTTGTGGCTGGTTATTATATTTAGCAGTATTCTCGATGAGAGGAAGTGACCTCAACAGCTGTTTTAAAATACCACAGATTTTTCTCTAATAGGCGCAACATATTCAGAGAGGAAAGTGTCCAAGTGGCACGCGGCTCCGGGCGTTTTCACAAAGTTCTGAAAGCATTGAAAAGCTACAGTGCCTGACCCACAGCCATGACATGTATTTCAGCACAGCGCGTGGCTTCCGAGCAAAGCTAATTTCAGATAGTGACATACTTCCGCCCCAGAGCCACGGAAACGCTGTCACTGACAGAAGAGGGAAGAATGACGGGGAAGTTCGTAAGGCTCTGTTCCTCTTAGGTCAGCAAAGACCTCAAAAAACAGTGATGACCAAACGGGAATCTACCGAAACTAGGATCTGCGGAAATTCATGAATATGTAAAACAAAAATACAGCTTTAGTTTGAAGTACAGAGAAAGGCTTCAATTTTAGATTCACTCACAAGCTCCGAATATTATTATAGTCTTGAACGTTAGTGTTGGCTAATGCCATAGAATCGACCGCATCACCCTATTACCTCATGCATGTGGCTTTCAAAAAACTGATGACAATGTCTATGCCAGCAAGCAAATGTGGACGTTTTCCCGTGCTTCTGCTTATGCAAACATGGTTGGCGCCTATGCCCTGGAGTATTTGCTTAAGACTCTGCAGCACTGGCGCTATGCACAACACAATAGAGGCATGCATCGCTGAGCCTCAGATGCCCCACGTGTGTGTTTGCCTGGGGGCAAAGAATGATTAATTTACGCTGCTTGGAAAACAAGGAGGAAAGAAGAGCAAAGAAAAAGACAGAAAAAATCGTGACAAATGGAACAAGAAAAACAAGACAAGCCTGGCGGACCGTGGCGCGCGCGCTTGGCGGGGGCGGGGGAGCGCATTCCAGGTGGGGGAGCGGACCCTTTGAAGTGCGATGCCAAACGGATTGCATGGCGGCACGATACGCGTGATTGTGCACGTGCTCGCCATGCAATCCGCTTTTGGGAGCCCCTTTACAAGAGTCTCGCTGAGCGATCACTTACGCGATAGCCAGCGAGACCTAAAAATGCCAAATAGGAGTCCGCTCTGTCACTTATTTAGGGTATGTCATTTCTAAAGATGGAATCAAGCCTAAAGCAAACCTTGTTGATGCCATCAAGTTAGCTCCTACACCAAACAACAAGGAAGAGGTTAAATCCTTCCTTGGATTGTCAGAGTACTATTCCAAGTTTATAAAAAATTTTGCAGACATTACACATCCTTTGAGAAACCTACTTAAAAAAGGAACTCAATTCGAGTGGGATGAACAGTGTACAGAAGCATTTGAGAAGCTTAAACATCACATAACTAATGCACCATTTTTGGGGTGTTTTGATACCAATAAGCGCACCATAATTACAACTGATGCCAGCTTGAAAGGTATTGGGCCACCCTCAGTCAAATGACAGAAGGGGAAGAAAGGATTGTGGCTTTCGCTTCTAGAGCCCTTATGGAAGCCGAATCCCATTATTCAGTTATAGAAAGAGAGGCGCTTGCATGTTATTGGGCTGTGTTGCATTTCCGGACATTTGTTTGGGGCATGCCTTTCACTATAAGGACAGACCATAAACCCTTAGTAAGCACGTTCTCCTCGAAGAACCTAGAAAGAACCACTCCTAGAATATCCAAATAGTTACCCCTAGAAAATCAGGAAGCCATTTTAGTGATGAAGTAGTAGTGGCAAATGTATCTGAAGGGTTTCAGCAAACAAGAGTGGGAGGAGGCCCTGTCAAAAGATATGTTATTCCCCAGAGTGAAACAACTCATATTGGAAGGATGGCCAAGCAAATCAACTGATTTAAAGAACGGTGAGGATGTGTTCTGGGAAGTGAGAAATGAGCTACATGTGTGGGAACAGAATATATACAGGGGGAGTAAATTAGTACCACCAGAGAGTTTGAGAGAAAAGATTATATGTTTAGCCCATGAAGGCCATCTTGGTTGCAGCATAACCAAAAGCAAGATTTGCTTACATTATTGGTGGCCAACCATGGACAACATGGTCGAGAGAAAAGTGAGACAGTGTATACCATGTGCGGTGAGTGACAAGAGTAAAATTGTGAGTAAGGGGAACATTTTATTGGTAGAAGTTCCACCTGCCCCTTGGAACAAGGTAGCTATGGATATCATTGGACCTTTGAATGTAAAAGGGCTAAGTGGAAGGTTCATACTTACGTTAGTAGATTATCATTCAAAATGGATTATCACTAAGGTCGTAGATAATATAACTACCAACAGTGTAATTCGTTTCCTTCAACAAGTTTTCTGTACAGAAGTGGTACCACAAATCTTGGTTACGGACAATGGTGTCCAATTTACCTCCACACTAATGAGAGAGTTTCTGCACCAATTCTCTGTTGACCATCAACCAACGGCCTTATATTGTCCTAGAGCAAATGGTCTAGTAGAACGCATCAATCGTATGATTAAGTACTGCATTCAACTTAATGTACGCAGAGGAAGCAATTTTGATAAAGCACTTGATGAAATGATCTGGTCCTACCTTGTCACTCCTCACTCTGTCACCTGTGTATCACCATTTTAGTCCCTCAAAGGGAGAGAACCAGGCACCAAGTTAAGCCCCCTGTTGCTTGTCGGTGATAAGAGGGAGGAAGTTAACAGGAATATGGTCATGGACAAAATACACACACATCAAAAGAAATAAGTGGAGAGGTACAATTGTAGACTGCAGAAACCTCTTAGAACTATGGAAGTAGGAAATGTGTTAGAATAAAACTACCTAGATCTGTAATCTCAGGTTGTTCGAAGTTCTCTGACAGGAAGGTAGTAAGCAAAGTGTTCAAGAATGTTGTACAGTTGAATGATGGACAATATTGGAGCGTTTTATTATGCAAGGCCTTATGAACGATACAGCGAACTTTAAAAATGACACGTTTGCGTATAGGAAGCCAGTGGAAACGTTAGAGAAGGGGGAGGGAGGCAGTTCTTGGAGGGGCATTCGTGACCAGGCGTGCTGCAGTGTTCTGGACCACCTGTAATCTCCTAAGTGAGGACTCATTGGCTGAGACTAAAAGAGCATTGCAGTAGTCCAACCGACTCATGACCATAGCATGAACAAGGGTTTTACGAGTGGAGTCCGGGAGGAAGGGAAAAACGCAGCATAGCAGGCCCAGCATATAGAAGCAGGACCTGGTGGTGCGAGCCGCATGCTCCTTCAAGGACAGGGCATGATCAAGATGAATGCCCAGATTTTTAACAAGGGTTTTAGGCCCGTGGGGAGTGCCAAGAGAAACCGGCCACCAATCTGGTGACCACAGCGATGGTGCACCTCCGAAGCGCATAATCTCCGTCTTTCCCACGTTCAATTGGAGAAAATTGCTCTTCATCCAATTAGCAATGGCTGTCATTCCCATAGAGAATGTAGATTGAACCGATGAGTCTGATCTATTGAATGAAAAAAGGAGCTGGGTGCCGTCAGCGTATGAAATGGGAACAAAGCCACAGGATCTGAGAAGGTTGGCCAAGGGAGCAATGTAGATATTAAACAGAGTGGGGCTCAAACATGAGCCTTGGGGGACTCCCTTGGTCAGTTCCATCGGTTTCGACCGGAAAGGGCCAAGATTGACAGTCTGGGAACGAGAGGACAAAAAGCTCGTCATCCACTGGAGAGCCGGCCCTCTTAATCCAATCTCCTCCAATCTCCTGAGTAGGATCAGGTGGGACACCGTGTCGAACGCGCCGGAGAGGTCCAACAGCACGAGAATCGTTGACTGGCCACTGTCTAAGTGTTGGACAGGCCACACGAAGGGCTTGCTCCCTCCCCGCACGACAGGGCCCGAGCTCCGGCCCACCAGGCATAACCCACGAAAAGCACCCGTACCCCGTCTCCCGACGGATCTTCTGCCCTCGGACCTCTACTCATCACGGGGCCCAGCCCCACCGGCTTCCCCGGCCGGTTCAAGCCGCCATCTTGGGCCCTGCACCACGAGGCCGCGTGGCCTCGCCCCGACCCTAACCCCGGGCCTGACCGGCCCCGACATCCCGGCACCACCATCCACCCAGGAGGTGAGCGGACCCCTTGGCAGGTCAATGGGAGGACGAAGTGTCAAGAGCTCTTCCCCCGCCAGGTGCCGATCGCCCCCAGCTCCCCCAGGCGCTGGCTCCACCCCCTGCTGGGTGTCTGGACACCTTCATCCCGGGCCCTCCGACCTCCGCAGTGCGAGGGTCCGGACATCAAAGAGCGCCTGCCCTATAACTGGGGCAACTCCGGAGCAGGAAGGCAGTTGTATCCTGGAGTCGAGAGACACCGAGAGAACTCAGCCTTGACGGACTACTGGCGCTGCCGTAGCCCGCTCTTGTGAACCATCGTCCTGCCTGCTGGCGCTGCCGCGGCCTTCTACAACATCCATCCTCGTCGGGACCTGCTGGCGCTGCCGCGGCCCGTTGTAACGACCATCCTCACCGGGACCTGCTGGCGCTGCCGCGGACCGTACATCGACCATCTTTCCGGGACCTGCTGGCGCTGCCGCGGCCCGTTGTAACGGCCAACCTCACCGGGACCTGCTGGCGCTGCCGCGGACCGTACATCGACCATCGTTCCGGGACCTGCTGGCGCTGCCGCGGCCCGCACCAACTAAGCTCGAGGATTGTGAGCTAATCATCATCGCATCCAAACTACCTGACTGGTAGACAGACTGTCCCGCTACCCCTTACCCTGCTTTGAGAGACTTGAATCGAGGGGACCCCTGAGTCCAGACCTCCTTGTACCATTCAACCGTACCTTAAGAAGTGCTTATAAAGAACACTGAACCTTATCCGTGTGTGGTATCTGTCTGTGGGGGGGAAGTTACTTATCTGTACGATCGCTGGAGACGGCTCTCCCCGGAGACCTCTCCTCCTGACCCCGGCCGACCCTCCCGGTCCGTCTACCCTTTCTAACACTAAGGTTATCCTGATGTTGTCTGTGACCTCCAACAGGGCCGACTCCGTGCTGTATTTGGGCCTGATGCCAGATTGTGAGGGATCCAAACTGCCTGTGTTTTCGACATGGTTGGTCAGCTGATTTTTTTTCTTTTTTTTTTTTTTTCAGGATTGTTTTTTTTTTTTTTTAAAGATTTTATTGTGCACAAAAAGGGTTACAAACACGGGCCTACAACCACCAGGGCCGGCCGCTAGTAGTCGAAGTGTTCCAGCATATCAGAAAACAATGACTGGCCCACAGGGGCTCCGCACTATCACAGTAGATCAGACTGCACATAAGGGAAATCAGAATACACACTTTTAGTATAAATAACAACAAAAAAGAAAAATACAAAAATACAACAAACAAGGCGAAACGACTTATGAAGGGCGGCGAACACCAGCCGGGGGAGTCAACACCCAACCACCCGAGGGCGGTCAATAAAAGAAGACCTGAGAGGGAGGGGGGGGGCACGAGAGAACCAAATCTGTACTCTAAAGTACGAGATACACAAGGAACCCTCAAGGATCAGGGGGACGAGGCAACCCCGGACGTATCCACCAAAGGGGGAGCACAGATAAACCCACGATACGCGTTCCACTGCCCCCAAATTCTACCCCAAGCCCCCCGGTTTACCACGAGCCACATACACCGTTTTCTCCCTGAACATGCACCAGTCCATGTTCTCCTTCCAGACGGATACGGTGGGAGGCCGCTGGGAACCCCAAAGCTGTGCAATATCTCTCTTTGCAATCATGTTCCCCAAGGCCGCCCACCGAGCCTGAGCCGCATTGCAGTCATTGGGCTCCCATACATTCAGCACACAACGACGCACCTCCGGCAGCAGAGCGACCCCGGTGACTCGTCTCATAATATCATGCACCCGGCGCCAGTATTCCGCCACCTCGCGGCATTCCCATAGGATATGGAGAAAGGTAGCACTGAGCCCGCAGCCACGCTTACAGAGTCCGTCGTCTGAAAACCCCATCGAGACCAGGCGGGGGCCCGTCACATATACACGATGGAGAATCTTAAGCTGGACCAGGCGGAGACGGGCCGGGATGGCCACCTCCTTAGGGGATGACAGTGCAGTCTGCCAGTCCTCATCGTACAGCTCCACCCCATCTCCCGTCCATGCCTCCCGAAGACGCACCAAGAGGTCAGCCCGATTGTTTATCAGTTTTTTGTAAATCAGGGAGATAGTACTGTCGGGGACGTGACCATCGAGTATGTGGTCCTCGAGAGGCGAAGAAGAAGGGACCGTGGTCCCCTCCCCAAAGACCGAAAGCAGGGCGTGCCGAACCTGTGCATAACGGAAGAACTCTCTGTCACTAAGCTCATACTCGCGCTGAAGCGCCGCAAAGGATTTAACCGCACCTTTAACCCACAGGTCCCCCACTCTGCTGATGCCGATCGTATCCCAGCGCTCGAAGCCTTTCGTTGTCCAGAGGCTTCCCAAGCGGTCTGAGTCGAATAGAGGAGTGGCGCACGTTAAACGCTCACTCCAGCCCATCGCTACGTTAGCCGCCTTCCATACACGGACCGCATTCCTGGTAGGGCCCATAAGGGCCCTACCAGCAGACCGCGAGTAAAGTGCTCTGTTATAGTTACCGCCGGGGAGCAGGAACTTATCCATCTCATATGCCGGGTTCGAACCAGGAGCGTACGTAGCATGATTAATGGCAGACAGCTGGGAGGCCCAATAGTACCGTCTAATATCAGGAAGCGCGATGCCCCCATCATACCAGGAAAGAGTCAGCTTGGCCAAAGCGATACACGATCGCCCGTCCCAAACCAGTCTCCTCTGCAAACTCTCCACCTCCCTAAAGTAGGCCGCAGGAATGACATCGAAGGAGTTCTGGAGTGCATAAAGGAATCTGGGAAGGGACATCATTTTAAACAGCGCCGCGCGACCAAGCGGAGACAAGGGCAGCTTACACCACCGAGCCGTATCTGCCCTCAAACGCCGGAGTGGAGACAGGAGATTCTGCTCATAGCGGACCGCCGGATCCAACTAAACGTACACCCCCAGGTATTTAAAGCCGGACTGAGATATTTGGAGCGGAAGCCGAGGTGGCAAGAGAGGAAGACCACCAGAGATAGGATACACACAAGATTTGGACCAGTTAATTATCAGACCCGAGTTTTTCCCGAAGGAAGTAAGGACATCAAAGAGAACATTGAGCGACTTCCGCGGTGAGGTGAGATACAAGAGAATATCATCCGCGTACAATGAAACCCGATCCTCGAAGCCCGGGGCCCACCGGAGCCCTCTAATCGAGGGCTCCCAACGGAGCCAGGCAGCGAGCGGTTCCAGGGCGAGAGCAAAGAGCAGCGGGGACAACGGGCACCCCTGCCTAGTTCCCCTCCCGAGAGCGAAAGGCCGAGAAACCCGCCCATTGACAACCACCTGAGCCATTGGTCCAGCATAAAGGAGCTTCACCCAGCCAAGGAACCCCTCCCCAAAACCAAACTTCGCCAAGACGGCCCAAAGAAATGGCCATTTAATGGTATCAAAGGCCATCGTGGCGTCTAGGGAAACCAATATGGCCGGTTCAGCGAAGTACTCAGCCCTAGCGAGGACGCCGTGCAGACGCCGTAAATTGAGAGCGGTATTACGATGTGGGATAAAGCCACATTGATCCGGATGTATCAAGTCACATATAACGCTCAGCAGGCGATTGGCGAGGACCTTAGCAAGGATTTTGGGTTCGGCATTTAGCAGGGAAATAGGCCTATAGGAGGCACAGCGGTCACGTGGCTTACCCTCCTTGGGAATCACCACTATAGTAGCCAGACGCTGGTCGTCAGGAAGGGAACCCCTCTCGAGCGATTCCTGAAACATATGACGGAGGAAAGGCGCGATTTTATCCGGGCGCAACTTATATAGTTCAATCGGCAGACCGTTGGGGCCCATAGCCTTGCCCGAGCGGAGGGAGCGAATCGCAGTAGCTATCTCTTCGACAGACAAAGGGGCATCCATCAGCTCGCGGTCCTCGACGGATAAGCCGGGCAGGGCAATATCCCGAAGCAGAAGACGAGAGTCCTCCTCATCTCTATCAGACACCGGGGAGTACACTGCACGGAGGTGGTCAGCAAAACACTCAACAATCTCACCAGGCTCAGTCACACACACTCCATCCGACACCCGAAGCTCCGGGACCACACGATTCACTCTCTCCTTCTTGTCCAACCAGGCAATCAGCTTACCCGCCTTGTCTCCGGCGTCATACAACCTACCCTGCTGCTCCCTATACATAGTCTTGGCAGCATCAGTGACGAGAGACTTATATTCAAACTGCTTCAGGCTGAGGGCATGCAGCCCATCCGGGGTGACGCCCGCCTCCAAGGCTGCCTCCAGCCCCGATATTTCAGTCTCCAGCGTCACAACCGCCTCTCTCTTAACCCTCTTGGCCTCCACTATCTGGGACAGGGCATGCCCACGGAGCACTGCTTTGAAAGCTTCCCACAGGGACACCGAGGACAACACCGACCCCTCATTCTCAGAAAAATATTGATCAATCGACTTAATCAGGCTATCACGGATCTTGGGGTCTCGCAGGTACCAAGGGTTAATAGGAGCGATCCGCCCAGCGGACCGCGACCCGGTGTCAAAAAGCAACCACAGTGGGGAATGATCAGAAATACCCCTGGCCAGGTGTTTGACCTCTCGAATCCGAGTAGCCTGGGCCGCGGGCATAAGGAAATAATCCAGTCTGGAGAGACTCCCATGGGCCCCAGAGTGAAAGGTGTACTGACACTGTGTCGGATGCATTAACCTCCAACAGTCCACCAGACCGAAGGTCTCCAGGAGCCCGCCCAGCCACGCCTGGGCAGCAGGGAGGGCCCTGGGCGGATGACGGTCCAGGTCACCCGAGACAACCGAATTAAAGTCCCCACCCATAAGCAAAAGACTGTCAGGAAGCCCAAGCAACATACGACCCAAGTCTGAGAAGGTGGCGTTCTGGAGGCCCGGGGGAACATAGACCGAGATCAAGGAAAGGGACTGCCCCTCCCACCTCCCAGTCAGAGCCACATAGCGCCCTCTATCGTCTGGGACCACCCTGGTGATCTCCAACGGAAGTGAAGCTCGCAAGAGAATGCCCACCCCTCTCGAACCAGTGGTGAAACCAGAGTGGGCCACAAGTCGATATCCCCCCCTGTTCATAGCCCGACAAACATTGCCAACCAGATGCGTCTCCTGTAAGAACACCACATCAGGAGTCAGACGACGCAGATATTGCAGCACAACACCCCGTTTGATACGGTCCCCCAATCCATTGACGTTCCAAGACATCAATCTCAACCCGTCCCCCCCCATCCCCTCCAGTAGATCAAGGGCCCCCTAGCAAAGAGCTCAACACCCAAGGATGAACCATAGCCAATACTTCGCCTTGAAAACAAAAAACACAAATCCAAACAACCCCACCCACCCACCAACCCCCCCCCAACTCCAACACCCCCCACCCTGCACCCCTGCGGTCCAAAAAACCACCCCAACTTGCAGTGTGCCTGTCGCCCTACAAACCCCATTCTACGAAAAGACCCCGGAGGAGGGAAGGGACCCGTCCCCGCCCGCTCCCCACTCACAACATAGTGAAACAAAATGCACAAAAGAAGTAGAACCCAGCCGAACAGTACAACATGGCAGAGTCCGGGACCATAAGTCACTCCAAAGGAGACCCGCCACCCTCGGTACCGGCAGAGGGCCCAGTCCGGTCACCCCGGTCCGGCAGCGAATCCAGCCAGTCACTCACAGTCGCAGGAGAGTCAAAAAAGGTAGTCCGATCTTCATGTTCCACTCGGAGCCTTGCAGGATAAAGCATAGAGTACTTGAGACCGAGGTCCCGGAGACGCCGCTTCACCCCCAGGAAGCCCATCCGCTGTTTCTGGACAAGTTGGGTGAAGTCCGGGAAAAAGTTAATGGACGAGTTCTCATGTCGGACCGGGCCATGGACCCGTGAGGCCTGCAGAATCGCGTCTCGGTCTCTGTAATGGAAAAGTCTCGCAACGATAGGCCTCGGGGGGGCACCCGGTCGCGGCCGGCCACCTGGGACTCGATGGGCCCGCTCCACAGCGAAAAACTTACTCAGGCCAGCGGGAGCAAGATGTTCGAGGATGAGCTCCTCGACCAGGAGATCAACCGGGCGGTTATCGGAGGTCTCCGGAACGCCTATGACGCGGATGTTATTGCGGCGGGCCCGTCCCTCGAAGTCTTCCAGCCGCCGGGCCATCAGATCATTAGCCGACTTGAGATCGCCGAGAGTGGCCTGCAGGTCCGACACGTCCGTACCAAGGGAGGACGTCCGCACATCCAGCGATTGAACCCTCTCGTTAGTCTTAGAGAGATCCGCCCGGATTAGCGTAATGTCAATGGCCACCGTGTCGATTTTACGGGCCAAGGCCTCGTACTGCGTAGCGATGGTCTCTCTGATGCCCTTAATGGCGCCCATGATGTCCTGCAGGGACAGATCTGGAGAAACGGACGGGCCACCACTGGTGTCCTCCGGGGGGACATTGGCCTTCCCGGGGGATCCTTTACCCTGAGTGTAGCGGTCCATGTTGTTCGTCTGGACCGGTCCCCCACGTAGGGATGTTTTGGTCTTACGCCTCTCGGGGTCTCCCTTGCCTCCCATGAGAACCTCGATCGCCGAAGGAGACCACCGAGGAAGCGTCGAGGTGGCACAGGCCAGGCAGACGCGTGTCGCACCACAGGCCGCAATATGGCGGAGCGAAGGGACCCCCGTCAATGAGCACACTGGCAGCAGACGAAGCCACCGGCATCAAGCGAAGGCAAAATGAAAGCCCAGTCGCACCAAGCAAGTCCACAGTCCAGCCCCTCAAAGACCAAAAGTGAAACCGAAAGTGATGTGACGGCCACTGGCACAGCCCCGCTGCCGTTGTTGTTCAACTACGCCCCGGCTCCACAGATCACCCTCGCATCGGGCACAGCCGTCGGGTGGGCCTCAAAAGTTCAAACCACCATAACTCCGGATTGCCAGGTGCGATTTGATTTCCGAAAGGAGTTTAGTGTTCAGCCAGCATTCGTCTCCCAGATTCCATCAACCAAGTCAGGATAGAGTCAGGATAAATTCCGAGGAGCAGCGAGGGTCCGGGGAGCCCTGTGCTCACGCGACCATCTTGGATGCGCGCTAGGCTCCTCCTCCGGTCAGCTGATTATTGATGTATTTTTCCAATACTTTGCTCAAGTGAGGAAGAAGGGGGATGGGACGGAGATTGGAGAGCTCTTCCATAGTGGAGAGGTGTGGCTCACTGGTTAGAGGCGGCAGACCCGTAAGCAGAGAATTGGCCAGGGACCAGGGTTCAATTCCCGACGCGGCAGGGTTGTGGACCAGGGTCAAAATGGACTCGATAATTCTCGCCTCGGTACCTACTCTAACCAGGAACACACTCGGCAACTCTGGGCATTAAGCTTGCCTTATCTCTACAATGGCCCCCCACAGACCACCATAACTCCGGATTGCCAGGTCCGATTTGATTTCCGAAAGGAGTTTAGTGTTCAGCCAGCATTCGTCTCCCAGATTCCATCAACCAAGTCAGGATAGAGTCAGGATAAATTCCGAGGAGCAGCGAGGGTCCGGGGAGCCCTGTGCTCACGCGACCATCTTGGATGCGCGCTAGGCTCCCGCTCCGGTCAGCTGATTATTGATGTATTTTTCCAATACTTTGCTCAAGTGAGGAAGAAGGGGGATGGGACGGAGATTGGAGAGCTCTTCCATAGTGGAGAGGTGTGGCTCACTGGTTAGAGGCGGCAGACCCGTAAGCAGAGAATTGGCCAGGGACCAGGGTTCAATTCCCGACGCGGCAGGGTTGTGGACCAGGGTCAAAATGGACTCGATAATTCTCGCCTCGGTGCCTACTCTAACCAGGAACACACTCGGCAACTCTGGGCATTAAGCTTGCCTTATCTCTACAACGGCCCCCCACAGACGCTGGGGATGCCTGGTTTCACCTTGGAGATACCCAGAAAGGGACCATCTCACAGGGATAACCAGGACGGGTTCCCCAGCGGTCTATAGCGCCGGGACACCTCCTCGTGAGGTAGCTGTTCGCGCTCTACAAATATCAGTATTATTATTATTATTATTATAGGGACCTTGGAGGTTTTCCGAATGGGGATGATCTGTGCCGCTTTCCATTCTCGGGGAAGGTAGCCCTCTGTCATAGAGAGGTTGAAAATAGTGCTTAAGTGCGGGGCTAGATGTTTGGAGAAAGAGGTGACTACTTTAGCTGGGATGACGTCTAGGGGAGAGCCTGATTTTACTGAGTGTAATAAGGCTTCCACCTCATTGACAGATATTGGGAGAAAGTGCTCGAGTAGTTGCGCATTAGCAGATGCTGACCGATCAGGAGGTGTAACAACTGATTGCTGGCTCCCTGAGAGGGAGATTTTATGGTAGATGAGATCTATTTTCTGCGTGAAATACTGGGCAATATCGTCGCAGAGAGCTTGAGGAGGGGTGTCAGGATTATCGCATGCCGCGGGGTTTGTAAAAGATTTTAGTATCTGGAATAGAGTTTTGGGGGCGTTCTCTCCCTTTGCTAACTGTGAGGTGATAAAAACTTTCCGTGCTCCCTTAATGTTTTTATGATAGGCAAATAGGGCTCTCTTGAAAAAGTCTTTGTCCCTCGCCTCCTTGGACCTGCGCCAGCGCCTCTCCAGATGTTTGAACTGCCGTTTTTCTACGCGAAGCTCGGTGGAAAACCAGGCTGTTTGAGTGCTTCTGGCTGGGTTAGGTAATGATTTAAAGGGCGCAAGCAGATCAATGGCACATTCAACTGCCGAGTTGAACTGGGCTAGGCCCTTCACTGTATTAGAGGGTTCACTTACCGAGGGCGCCGGGAGGGCAGCCTGGAAAGAGTCTGGGAAGATCTTATGCCCTTGTCTACGGACCATGTGGGAGGTTAGGGGCCGAGCAGCAACCACCTCGGGCCTTGAATATTGAATTTGTGTGGTATGTTCTAAATCCATTTAATGTGGGTTGCTTCCGTGACTCACGTTTCCTGAAAACATGATATCTCGAATTTTGCTACAATTTTGCTACAAAAATTGTTTAATTTTGAGCATAAGCCAGAGATGTTCCAGGACATAATATTACAAAGGGCTGCGTCGTTATTAGTTACGGAGTAAGATATTAGTGCCTTACTATTCAATAAATCTTCGCTATTGGTACATGCCCGAACCAAACATATGTTCAGGGGAGTCGGGTAGGGCATCCAAAAACCGTTTAGTTATGCTTGGGCCCACTACCCCCTGCTCACTAAGAGTTGAGGGGACCGGTAATTTTCTCCCACTGAATGGGCTGTTCCGGGGTTAAATTCCTGTTCGTAGGTATACTCCCCCCGACCTCCATAACAGCTGGGCTTGTTGGTTGATGAAGCGAGTACCCCAGGTGTCAGTCAGTCTATTTCCTCTAATGATTTCAAAATATCAAAGCGGTTACTCACTGGGACCTTAAATCTAGACGGCCTACTCCCTGAAAATCTCTCCTCCTCAGGGGTGTACCATTGGGGTCTAGGAGGTTGGTAAAAGTAGCCAAGTGGTAGTATATTTATATCCTGTGCCATGACAGTCCAATTGCCCGCCCTGTCGAGTATTGACTGTACCAGACATGGGGATCTAAAAGTTAGAACTACACAATTCCCCCCTAAGGATTTTGCTTATTTGCCCACCCAGCCAATTCTTCGAGCCATTTTGAATTCGGAGAAAAGAGCATTAGTTATACCAGTCCTTGCAGTCAAAAATTGCAACAACTTGTTCCTTAATGTTGACCAGTGTTCAAAGCAGTACAAAAGGGGGTGGTGATGGACGGAGCATCAGAACCAATCAAACACTCACACCCAGTCAACAGATCTGGGTTTGATCCATCACCGTTCTTTAGCCCACTCTGCCACCCCAGTTCAGACATGGCCATATGCAAATCAGTCTGACCCTGTGCCTCATGGGAACAGTCCAGCCCGAACTGCCAAGCCATGCCTTCCCTGGACCGGAAACAAGCTTCCACCCCCTTTTGTACCGACCAGTGTTCAAAGGCATTTGATGGTAAGGATGGGACATTTGCCAGCACAACCGTATAAGGTGTAACTTCCGGTGGTAAGTGCAAATTCATAGTCAAGTTGGAAGTAGCTCCCTGATTGAGCCTCTGATGGCCGTGTGTATTTATGGATCGCCCTTCTTTACCTTGAGTGTTGGTCCCCATAACACTAGGTGCCCCATTTGGTAAATTAACAAGCTGTCCAAAATTAGTGTTCCTGTCATCTATGTGTTGTGGATGACCTTGGGTGTCTGGTGGGGGGCGTAATACTCTTGAAGACGAAATGCCAGGATGGGCCACAGGTCTAGCTGTGCTATTATTATTGGCTTTGGCAGAGGAGCTAGCAGTGCTAGAGTGACACACTTGTCCATTTGCGAAGTTGCTTCCAGACTGACTAGTCCCTATGCCCAACTTCCTATTTGACAGCGTATCAGGACCTCTACATGGACAAACGTCCGGATGAACCGAGGGGACACTGGTGACAAACTCATCCAGCTTGGTTAATCTATCTTCCACGTGAGATAATTTTTGTGACAATGGATCCAATAATGTTGATACCAGTGTTTCTAGTCTTCTCCAGAATTCAGTCTCTGTAACGTTCCCAGGAACTCCTCAGAATCCGGGCGATGCACAAAGGGGTCCACCTCTTGAGATCCCCAACTCTGATCTAGTAACACAGAGTATTGAGGCGATCAAGTGAGGGATGGGAATAGGGTAGGAACAGCGGGGAACGGGATACCTGCAGACAGAAAATACAAATTACTACAGGTTATATAAACACAGTCTCCTCTCAGTTAGTCTCACTTATATGACCAGTACCTGATAACAATATCCACCAAAGATACTGCTCTTATCACAACAACAAAACACAGGCCATTAGTATGTTCTCCCATCCTTCATACCAGTGACACTCATTTATCATACGTACCCTTCGTACATTCCCATCCCACAATAGAAAAGAAAGCAAGAAACAAGTAGAAAGACTCGTCTACTTAATAGATGAACTGAATGTCAATAATCCTTGGTTCAATGAAGTTCAGGATTGTATAACTCTTTTCAGGTATAAAACAGGCTTGTAACCTCGCTGAATCAATATGTAGGCTTGATTCCCGTTACTGTTGCAAGAACAAAGACTATCCCATAAGAATAGAAATAAGCAAAATAAAAGAAGTATTCACACAGAAAATTGTCAAATGGAGTCTTCAGATCTGAACCCAAAATTATACCTCATGTACTGTGTTTTCCGGAAAGGCAGAATCTCAAACTGTGCTCCTGAATATCTGTAACTGGAGCCCGAACCACAACAGGAAGCAAAGACACTGCGGGAAATCCCTTGCCATACAGAATACTGAACACGCTAACCCAGCGTGCACAGACAGCCACCTTCCGCTGCCTTGATATCCAGAATGGCTCTTACCACAGTGTCAGAATGACGCAGTGTGCCGAAACTCGCAATCCCCCACACCCAGTGCTTTAAATGGGCCGGTACTCACCAGTACTGAGTACAGGCACTTCCGAATTTTTTTGCCGGCAGCACCGGCACTTCTCTGTAGCCAGGGAGAGTACCGGTACCCTGATCCACGGCACGGCAGTCTCGGTTTCTCTGCTCCAGTGCAGGGCAGAGGCCGCTCTGACTCCGAGGAGCTTGTACTTAAGTTGGCTGAAGTATCCTTTTACAGAGTTGCTGGTGAAGATTCCAGCAGCGCCCATTTCATTGTCCACAAACTGCAGGGGGGTGAGAGTGTTTGTGTCCCGCTGTGATTAACAGGGCAGGGTCTCTAGACAGACCCTGCACTGTCAATCAGGTGCGCAGCGACCATTCGGGAGAAAGTGCCATCATGACTTTCCTTTTGTTATGAGTTAATCTGTGTTTTTTGACATAAACACATTTCTCATGTGTTTTAATATGTGCTACAACTGGTACAGAAGTCTCTATGTATGATGTTATTTTGGCCTTAGCGCCGCCCACTTGCCACACCTCTATTTTAAAGAGTACCTGCACTTATTTTTCCCCATTTAAAGCACTGCTCACACCAGCAAGACATCTCCGATAGATACGGACAGGAGGGATTCCACAGCAAACAAACAGAACGAAAATGTCCAAAGTTGCCGAACCATGCAGCCGCACAGTTCCCGGACTAGATCAGATCCTAGGATTACGCTCGCCGCTAACGTGCATCAACGGCCATAAATACTCCTCAGCCCCTCCCCTGTGAAGGACTTCTGGGAGTTGTAGTATGAACCCAGGAATACCCGTTTTGGCTCGTGATGCAGGCGCAGAAGATCAGTGCCTGACATCCTCATGTGCCCCTGCGTGTGCTACGTTTGTTACAGTAGGCAGTACTGTTGTGATGGGCCCCTGATTAACAGCTCTATCATTTGTTATAGTTTTAGTCTACCGCCCCAAAACCTTTAACCCAATTTGAGTTTGTTTCTGGTGGGCCCGGCCTTTCCTCTTCTTCAGTGGCGGTTCATCGCTAATGTCTTGGGTTATTTTGGCCTTCTGGCCTCTAGTGATTACCTTAAACTTCTCAGGTCTACATTCTAGTTCGGAGGATGTAATAGAGATAAGCTCTGTCTCTGCCCTTGGCCCGCGCTCAGTTTTAAAGCGCCTCCAGTCGCTAAACAATGACCCAAGCGGCTCCGGCCACAAAGACAGCTGGACTCTGTGGTGCCCCCAAACACACGGGCTGCAGAAGGCTGTAAGCGCGTCCCACGCTGCAGGAGCCCGCGCTCAGTTTTAAAGCGCCTCCGGGCGCTAAACGATGACCCAAGCGGCTCCGCCCACAAAGACAGCTGGACTCTGTGGTGCCCCCAAACACACGGGCTGCAGAAGGCTGTAAGCGCGTCCCGCGCCGCGGGAGCCCGCGCTCAGTTTTAAAGCGCCTCCGGGCGCTAAACGATGACCCAAGCGGCTCCGGCTGCAAAGACAGCTGGACTCTGTGGTGCCCCCAAACACATGGGCTGCAGAAGGCTGTAAGCGAGTGTTGAGCCTCCGTGTGGGAACTGTATTATCTGAGGGGCGAAAGCAAGACACCTGGACTCAGGTTCCGTTCTTTTGTGATGACACGTCTGCCCCACAAATGAGCTCCTAAGCTGCCTGCCAAGACCCTCTGCCTTTATAGTCTCAAAACACACTAGAAGGTTCAAGAGTCTTTCATTCCGCGCCAAGGAAACTTACTGGAATTGGCCACCTTCCATGCAACATTCCAAGGCAAAAGGAGTTCCCACATTCCCTCTACATTCTCACATATTCCAGCCTTTATCTTAACGAAGCTTATGAAAGCCTTCGAGGGTACATTCAACAATCTCTTCCAAAAACAAAGCAATCTTGAATGTGGATAAACAACTTGAGCAATCTGGGGACCTGCCTGTGCACGCAGAGCAAGACAGAGTCAAAATTCAAGATGACATGAGGCCTTGACAAAGCCAATAGTAAGAACTTCATAATACTTCCCAATGTACATCACAATGCACATTTGTGCACCACTGCCTATAGCATCACATACTTCATCTCTCAATGTATAACACAATGCACATTTGAGCCCCACTGCTCATAACACTTCACTTTGAAACCAAAAAGTACATTTCACACCTCTCTCTCTCTTTCATGCTTTCAAATACGCATCCCAAACGTTCTGTTTTTGGCAAGCTGTTCTACTGTTTGACAGCTACCACTTTAAGACTGCAAAAGTAAATCTTCAAGGGAAAAAGGCATATGCAGGATATACATTCAGGCTAGGGTAAAGTAAAACACCAAAGTCAATTAAAATTATGGTAGTCAAAGGTCATTAGGTGATGTCAAACGATAAGAGTGTTTCTAGCACTACACAGTCCAGGATAGCCTAGATCTTGGATTGTAAGGGTTGCACTTGGCTTCCACCAGCAAGGTAGCCCAAGTATACAACTGCGCCCTGCCCTATCTTGCATTTGGAAACTTTGATAGTCAGGCCTGCAGTTTGCAGGGCCGGCAAAACATTCCCCAGGTTGATCAGGTGATCCTGCCAAGTGAAGCTAAAGACAGCAATATCATCAAGATATGCTGCACTAAAGGTCTCCAATCCAGCAAGGACTTGATTCACCAACCTTTGGAATGTGGCAGGGTCATTCTTTAAACCAAGCTGAAAATACCCATCTGGTGTTGAGAATGCTGTTTTTTCTTTGGCTCCTAGGGCCATGCCAATCTGCTAGTATCATGTAGTTAAGTCAAAGGTACTAAGGAATTTGGCGGCACCCAATTTATTTATCAACTCATCCGCCCTGGTATGGCGTGAACATCTGTCTTGGTGACAGAGTTGAGACCTCTGTAGTCCACATAAAACCTAATTTATCTCTTTCCACCCTGTGGATAAGGTTTGGGGACTAGGACCACTGGGCTGGCCCAGGAACTCTCTGAGGGTTCAATAACCCCAAACTCCAGCATCTTTCTGACCTCAGCTTTGATGCTCTCCTTGACTTGATCAGACTGTCCATAGATTTAGTTTTTTACAGGTACACTGTGCCCAGTGTCCACATCATGGGTACACCAGTGTGTCTGACCAGGAGTCAAGTACAAGAGCTTAGTATACAGTCAGCCTGCTGTTGGGCAGAGAGGATGTCCTAATAGATAACTCCATCCACTGACCCATCTTTGGGGCTGTAATAGAGGAGGTCAGGGAGAGGTTCACTCTCTGTCTCCTGATCTTCATCAGAAACCATCAACATGGTTATGTCAGCCCTGTCATGGAAAAGCTTTAGGCGGTTTACATGGATTTCCCTTTTGTGAGAACTGCTTGTGCCCAGGTCCACCAAGTAGGTGACCTCATTTTTCTTTTCTAGGATGGGGTAAGGGACACTCCATTTGTCCTGGAGGGCCCTTGGTGCCACAGGCTCCAAAACCCACACATTTTGCCCTGGTTGGAATTCCACCAGTGCAGCCTTTTGGCCATGCCAGTGCTTCTGGAGCTCCTGGCAGACCTCCAGGTTCTTGGAAGCTTTTTCCATGTACTCTGTCATTCTGGACCTTGAGCCTAGTACATAGTCCACAATATCCTGTTTGTGTTATTGGAGAGGCTTCTCTCAACCCTCTTTAACAAGACAGACTGGTCCACTAACAGGATGGCCAAACAGAAGTTCAAAGGGGGAAAACCCTACTCCCTTCTGAGGCACCTCCCTGTAGAAGAAAAGCAAGCATTGCAACAGGACATCCCATCTCCTTTTGAGTTTTTCAGGAAGCCCCATGATCATGCCTTTCAATATCTCATTAAACCTTTCAACAAGACCATTGGTTTGTGGATTATAGGATGTAGTAAATTTGTACTATACTCCACACTCATTCCACATGTGTTTGAGATATGCAGACATGAAGTTTGAATCCCTGTCTGGCACCAACTCGTTAGGAAACCCTACCCTGGTGAATACACCAATGAGGGCCTTGGCTACTGCAGGAGCTCTGCTAGTCCTAAGCAGCAACAGCTGGCATGGCCCCTTGGGTTGGGGTGGGCAAGGAGGTGAGGGGGGCCACAAGGTTGGGGAGGGGGTTTGCGCAGGGTGTCATCATTGTGGGAGGGAGGGAGGGGACAAAATTTAATTTTAAAAAAATCACTTACCTTGCCGCCGCCCCGTCCCGCGTCGCTGCTCCTGCTCTCCTGCTTCCGATTTCAGGATAAGGAAGGAGCAGCCAGGCTCCTTCTCCTTCACCTAAGCCAATCACAATGCTGCAATTGCAGTGTTGTGCTTGGTCTGAAATCCGGGACACAGCACTCAGTCAGGGCCTGTAGGGGTGGCCCTGTTCTCCATTCAGGCTGTAATGCAGCCTGCATGGAGAAGTGGGAAAGTGCACAAGACTGGTTTGGGCGGCCTGAGAGGGCCGACCGAACAGTCACTGTGCACTTTTAGGAGTGGGCAAACCTCTCCTCCACTGCCATGCTCACAGAGCAGAGCAGCACTGCCCACCGCCCGTACGCCCGCGAAGCAGCCAAATATAAAATGATAATAACTGAGAGTTATAATCATTTTGTGTTTTGCTTCTGCACTGCTTGAAAGCAGTGGGAAACACTCCTCTGCCATAGCGGAGGAGCCGCCGCTGGTCCTAAGGGGAATAGCTTCAGGGTACCTGGTGGCATGTTTCACTGTCACCAGAATAAACTTGTTTCCTGAGTCTGTGGGAGGTTCAAGTGGACCCGCTATGTCCCCACCTACCCTTTCAAAGGGTACCCCAACCACTGGTAGTGGAATTAAGGGGGCCTTTGAGGGTCCACCTTTTTGCCCTGGCTTGGCAGGTGACACAGGAGATGACAAATTCCTATACTTTCTGGGACATCTGGGGCCAGGAGAAATGGCTGACAAGCTGTTCCCAAGTTTTGGTCTGGTCAAGATGCCCAGCTAGGGGGATATCAGGAGCCAATGCGAGTAAAATCTCTCTGTAAATCTGAGGCACTACCACTCTCCTTGTGGCACCAGGGTTGTGGTATCTGGCCTCAGTATACAGGCGTCCATCATCCCAATAGACTCTGTGGGTTCCGCACACATCTTCCTTTTCCTGTGCAGCAGCTTGCTGCCTCAGGCTTTCAAGAGTTGGATAGTCCTGCTGCCCAAGGCACAGCTGTTCCCTAGTGGGTCCCCCTGGGCCTAAGAGCTCAACCTGTTAAGGGTGAATTTCCATTGGCTCAGTTCCCTCTGGGGCTGACAAGTCCCCTCCACGAGGAGAGGGGTCCTGAATCATTTGCTGTCCAGAAGCTTGTTCCCCACTCTTCTTGCCTTTTCTCTTGGAAGGTTGGGCCTTCTTCCAGGCTCAAGCACTTCTTTTTTCTGTGCTCTAGTCTTGACACACACAATCTCAGGGATGTCCAGCATGGCTGCATGGGTTATTAATTCTACCTCAGCCCATGCTTAGATCTCCAGGTTGTTTGCAAGCAGGCAGGCAGCTGGACATTTTGGAGAGACCACTACCTGTTTCAGGCCAGTAACCACCCTCCAGTCTAATGTTAGCATAGCCATGGCATGGTTAGTAGTAACACTGTCAGCGTTGGTGACTGGATATGACTTTCCAATCAGGTATTGCTCAGGGGAAACCAGTGTGCCTCTCGCCATGGTGACACTGGCACCTGTATCCCTCAGGCCTTCTATCCTAGTCCCATTTATCCAGGGGTATTGCAAATACTTCTTTAAGTTGGGAGGCCACACAGCTAAAATGACAAACTCGAATTCACCCTCAGTGACTAGAACTGCTTCAGTGTGAACCCTGATTTGCTCTGGGCACCCTGTTGATCCCATCTGGAGAGTGGCTACACCAGTACTAACTGGAGGAGGACTAGGGGGCTTCTTGTCAGGACAAGTAGCATCTCCAGTTAAGTGTCTCAACTTCTTACAGTTGAAACACGAGGCCTTCTGGGGATCAGTTTTTCCCTTTGTACCTACCATTGGACTGGGAGGTGATTTAGGATCCATCCCTCTGAGCAGGTCTTTTGGGCCCTTTTGAAGACTCTAGTTTTTTCGTCTTTGGGATTCTCATCCCCTTACCCTTGGGAAGGTTTGATAACCCCTTTCATTTGGTCACACCCAGTGGCTGTTTTGGTTACCCTTGTCTTGACCCACTGGTCTGCCTTCTTTCCCAATTCATGGGAAGAAATTAGACCTGGGTCTACCAGATGTTAATGCAACCTTTCATTAGTGCAATTACTTAAAATATGTTCTTTCATAAAAAAATTGTAAAGCCAATTGAAATCATGTGCAGTATTTCCAGTTAACCATCCATCTAGTGTCTTAACTGAGTAGTCTACGAAGTCAATCCAAGACTGGTTTTGGGATTTGTGAGCCCCCTGAATCTAATTTTATATTCCTCAGTTGTGAGTCCAAATCCCTCAATCAGAGTGCTCTTCATGAGGTCATAAGACCCAGCATCTGCCCCTGTAAGGGCAGGAGTCTGTCCCTGCAGTTACCAGTGAACAGTTCCCAAAGGAGAGGCCCCAGTGTGGCTTCTTCACTTTTCTCATTTCACAGGCCCTCTCAAAGGCTGTGAACCATTTGGTGATGTCATCACCTTCCTCAAATGTGGGTCTATCCCTTTGGGTATTTCAGTATCATAAGATTGCTCTCTGTCCTTATTATTTAAGTTGCTCCCACCATTGATGGGTGCTAGACCCATCCCTGCTCTTTCTTTTTCAGGAGCCAGGAGTCTGGTCTCTAGATCCAATCTTTTGGCCAACCTTACTAAAAGGTTGTTATCCTCATTGAGGCTGTCCTCAATGGGCTCAGAAGTACCGGGACCATCTGTGTGGGATCTAGGTGCTGTGAGAAGTATTCTTGGATTCAGGGGCACAGGGACCCTGATTTCCCTAGGATGTGAGGGGGTTAGAAGTTATCCTCATCCCCTCCATCCTCTTCCCCATCTGAGAGGTCTTCACCTTGTTCAGAGGGGTAGTCCTTAGCATACCCTGCCAACAGCTCTTGGAGCTTTTGTTCGGAGGGCTGGGACCCCATAGCAATGTTCTTGAGTTTACATAGAGACCTTAGCTCCCTAAATTCTAGATGGAGGTAAGGGGTGATATTGGGCTCTTCAACCATGTTCTCTATGTCATTTGTTATGGTTTCACTAACAGCTGGGTTCTTGTTAAGAGACATTCTAGAAAAAAGAATCTAAACCCTCTTACCCCTAACTATGGTAAGGTTTTAAAAAATCTAAAGGGACTTAATCAAGGCCCTAACAAGACCTTTAGGAATTTGAAAAGAATTGCCAATTCAAAAAATTCTGAATTGTAAAGGCAATTTAGGAGTACTGTTGTGTGATCAGGTGTTGACCAAAGCAGAAACAACAGTTGATGGACAGAATGCAGAACAATGTCATACATTCATCCCAGTACAGAGATCTGGGCCTAAATCCGTCGTTTTTTTGCTCACCATGCCACCCCAGTTTAGACCTGTCCATATGCAAAACAGTCTTGACCCTGTGCCTCATGGGAACAGTCCAGCCCGAATTGCCAAGCCAGGTCCTCCCTGTACCGGAAACAAGCATCCTAGGACCGGGTTCGGGGTTTCACCCCTCTTCAGCCAGTATAGTTTGATTCCAGTTGCATGGAGAGCACGGGACTCACGTCTGAGCATACCCGTCCCGTTGACCAAAGCAGTCCAACAAATGCAGGGTTGTAGACCCCACAGCTGATCCACGAATGTAGGAAGCTGGTTCTGTGCACACTTTACCTTACTTTGGTATAGTATATACAGAGTCCAGTGGATCCCCAAAGGCTTATAGAGTTTAAAGTACATAATACCTTACTCTCTATTTGTGGTAGGGTGGGCAAACAGAAAGGCGTTATCAGAGGGTAGTGTTAAGCATTTATTGTACACACTCAGGCAAGAAATGATTTCACACACTTAAAGACTGAACTCTGACCATTTTGTTTTGTATAAACAATTTATTTAGTTGTATTTTATTTCTAGAGCCAAGCAGGACCTGATACAGGTAAGTGTAATAGTACTTTGCAAGAATAATGCAGTTGAATGCAGTTGAATGCAGTTGATTGCAATTGGTTTGTTTCAATTGTTCAGAAACAGTTGGAATTACTTTTCAGTTACTTTGCAATTAGTTTGTGATTACTTTTTAGATTATTTTTCAGATTACTTTTTCTACTCAGTGTAATATGCCCAGATATCACACTGGGACAATTCCTAGATAAAGGGTAAGTAAGTCAGTTTTTGTAAACACTAAGGGCCTGATTCACAGAACTAACTTAAGACAAAATCCTAAACTTACTACCATTTTGGTATTCACAGAAGGCACTTACTCATTTCGGTATTCACAGAAGGCACTTACTCATTTCGGTATTCACAGAAGTTAGGAGTCCTAACTTTAGGACTCCTAAATGCCTTCTGTGAATACCCAAAGTCTTAAAGTTAGGATTTTTCTCAGTTTAGGAGTAGTAAAGTTAGGATTCCTAACTTTAGGACTCCTTAACTGAGAAAAGTCCTAACTTTAAGACTTTCGGTATTCACAGAAGGCATTTAGGAGTCCTAAAGTTAGGACTCCTAACTTCTGTGAATACCGAAATGAGTAAGTGCCTTCTGTGAATACCAAAATGGTAGTAAGTTTAGGATTTTGTCTTAAGTTAGTTCTGTGAATCGGGCCCACAGTTTCTTAGGGTCTCATACACTTTTCCAACTAAACATTTAGAACTTTTTTCACAGAAAAGCAGTCAATGCAATCCTATGGAAGGAAATGAAGTTATCGGTTTAAAGGTAAGTACTTGGTTGTAGGAGTTTTGGTTTCAGGGGTTAGAATAAGGGTTCCCCAGGGGGGTTAAGGATGCACTCAAAAAGCACCCTCAGCAGCACTAGGGCGGCCGGGTGCAGAGTGCTGAGGCCCAAAGTTATCCAATGGGATATAGGGGACCTCTGGTTGGTGGCTCACAGGCACGCCACTTGGATATGGTAGCAAAGCTCCTAGGGTTTAGGTCAGGGCAGGGGGATCCAAGATAGCATACAAGGTGCACCCACAGCGGCACAGGGGCGGCCGGGTGCAGGGTGCTGGATCAATGTTGGGAGCCCTCTTAGTTTCAATAGGGAAGATCCCGTCAGAACAAACACTGCAGGCTCAGGTACGAAGATCTTCTGGAGGCGACAACCATTTGGAGAGGTAAGTTGGGGTGTTGTGGGATGCCAGGACACCGTTGGTTGGGCAACCCAAGGCTGTCGGGTGTCGGGTACAGGGGTTTCTTTTGGCGTCTGGTTTTCCTTACCGGCTCTGGTCACGGTCAGGGGATCCTCCAGATAGGGGCTGCAGGCTTCATCGGAAGACTTGAGGTAGGTCAGGGATTACCAGATTCCAGGTCAGGATCGCCTGGGAGACCTACGGGCCTTGGGGGTTGTGTGCAGAGTGGTGCAGAGTCACAGATTTGGCTGGAGCCAGAGTCTGTTGGTGAGCAAATCCGGTGCTCAGAGGAGACAAAGTCTTGTTAGGGAAGGCAGGGCAGGTCCTCCAGGTTCTGGAGGGCTGCTGGCTGCAGGACACACTGGGATTCCACTGAGGCAGGTCGAGGTTGGGACAGGCTGGTAGGGTTGGGGCTAAGTCAGTTGGTGTCCTCTGTTTCTTCCTTCAGCACGGCTCTTCGGTCCTTCTAATTTCTGCTTGTCTGAGGAGGCAAGGTTCGGGGTTGTCCCTTAATACAAGATTTAGGGGTGTTTCAGGTGGGTACAGATTGGGACCAATGGGTCCCTTCCTTGGGGGGGCACACTCCCTATTATGGTACCTTCCAGTGGGAGGGAGGCATAAGCCTCACTCTGGTGGGCTGGGTCCCTCCATCTTCAAGATGGAGGGGACTGAGAGTTGTGCTTCGCCTCGCCTCCAATGCCTGAGGGGTAGGGTTGGCAAAGCTCCCATCCTATCTTGGTTTTCCCGCCGATTCTCCTGCCCAAAGTGGGGGTCAGAACCGGTGGGGGCCAGTTGCTAGGAGCAGCAACTGGCTGGCTCAGCTTACAAATGTGGCAAGACTTTGAAGCTTCCCCTTCGTGGATCATGCCCATCTTGGGGGAGAGGCTTGGCACCTCTACCCAGGATGTGCTTTGTTTCAGGACCCTGAGAGCAGGAGGCTCTCGGCCCAGTGGCCCAGAAACATGTCTGGGGATGGCAGCTGGCGAGTAGCCAGTCAGCCAAGACACTAGTGTTAGGTCGTTTTTCAGGGGGCATCTCTAAGATGCCCTCTGAGTGCATTTTGCATTAAATCCCATACTGGCATCAGTGTGGGTTTAATGTGCTGAGAATTTTGATATCAAACTTCCCAGATTTCAGTAAAGCCATTATGGTGCTGGGGAGTTCGAATTGACAAACTCCCAGACCATATACTCTTTATGGCTGTTACTGCACTTACAATGTCTAAGAATGGACTTAGACACTGTAGGGGTAAAGGGTTCATGCACCTGTACCCTCACCAGTGGTATAGTGCACTTGCTAGAGGGGTGGCTTACCTATACCAGAGGCAGTGGCTGTAGGTATGGCACACAGGGATGTGTGGCATGTCGACTCTTCACTTTTCTCTGTACCAAAACACGTATCCTGCAATGGCAGTGTGTGTGTGTGTATTAGGGTACAGGGCCTCTGGGGGTGGCACAATAGATGCTGCAACCCTTAGAGGCCTTCTCTGGTCACAGGGCCCTTGGTACCCATGGTACCTGTTACAAGGGACTTACATGTGGCCAGAGAGTTGCCAATTTGAGTTTGTATAAGTACAGTTTTAGGGAAAGAACACTGGGCACACTTAGTCAAAGAGCATCAACATCAGGTGAATCGTGGGACCAACCATGCATTAAGAGGCACTTTCCTACATCAGGCTAAATAAAATGGAAACTGTACTTAAAATGGAGCTTGTCCTGCATCTCTTTATCCACCACAAATCTTCTAAAGCAAGGGATTAAAATAGAATCATGAAGGGAAACGGTCAGAGTATTTATGACAAACCTGTAATACCTTCTAAACTAAGCGATCACTGAATTTTTTTTCCATAAGCGTCATCACCATAGCTTCGTGACACATTTAGTGAACAGAAGAATATGCTAGAAATGGGCATTTGATGGAATCAGAGTTCATTACGTGTTTCATTTTCAATGACACATACCTCATACTGAAATAAAAGAGGTCTATGCAATTGAAGACAGAGGATAATGACAGGTACAATAAGGGGATTGTCATTTTATGGGGTGTGCATACTATGTCTAGTCTGAACCGCACCTTGTACAGGAGTAGGGGGCACAAGGAGGTGGTGTTGCCTCCTTAAGGGGAGTGCATGGTTTGATCCTCACCTTTTACAGGCGTGAATGGCACAATAAGAATATTGCCACCTTCGGTGGGCCAACGGTTTGATCCTCACCCTGTACCGGAGTCAAGGGCACAACAAATAGAACTGCCGCCTTTGGATGCGGGGGTGGATGCAATATGTATCAAGTCTGGTCCTCACCCTGTACTGGAGTCAAAAGCACAATGTCAATATTGTCACCTTTGGACAGGGAACGATGTATCTAATCTGAGCCTCACCCCATAAAGGGCACAATAAACCATATTCTAGCTTAGCGTGGGTGTACGGTGTGAGCCGCACGCCATACAGGAGCCAAGGGCACAAGATATTGTCACCTTTTGGAGCGGGTGGATGCACAATGTATCTAATATGGTCCTCACCCCATAGAGGAGTAAAGACACAATAAGGATATTGCCACCTTCGGTGGGCTCACAGTTCGATCCTCTCACCGTAAAGGAGCGAAGGCCACAATAAATAGTATTCCACATTAACGGGGGAGGGGGTTGGTGCAATTGTCATTCTGTACAGAGAGCACATTAAAGATAATGTATGATGTGTCTAGTCTGATCCTCATCCCATGGGGCTGTAAATGGCACAATACAGATATTGCCACCTTGGTGGTGCACCGTCTGTCTAGTTCTTTAAATCCTCATGAGGGCAATCTTACAATATGATGGGACGCTGCAAGATGGTGGAAGTGAAAGAACAACAAAGGCCAACCCTTGGTTGTGTCTGATTGGATCTGGTACCCAGAAGGACCAGTCTGCATGCTGTAAACTGAACGTTCTGTGTTGTGCATGTTATTTAGCACACCCAATCACGTACATCAATGTTCTATTGTTCTACGGTATCTGTCAGGGACCAGAGAAGTCTGCCATTGCTAACTGAGAAGACACTATGCCTTCCCCTTTGTTAAATAAAAATACAAAATATATATACATGAAAACTCTTCAATGAGTCGTTGTTGTGCTTGAACCAATCGGCCAATTCATCTCATGTGAGACTGCAGAGATACTGGAGAAGTATCCATGGGTGGCGCTGATGACACAGGCACAGATATAGTCTGTGGACTGTCAGGACTCCTAGGTGAAGTCTCACTTCTGGACATCTGGAGATGGTGAACGTCAAGGCAAATGCTTAACATGCAAAGAATCTCGCTAAATGGATTTTCCAGGACGGTGAGAAGTCACCATGTGTTCTTTAGCAGTCATGACTTGCATTGGGTCAGCATCAAATGGAGCATCCGACTTGTGTTTACATCTTTGCCTTACGATTACTAGATCTCCATTCTTGAAAGTAATGTCCTGAGCACTTTGGCGTCTCTCTCCATTATGTTTGTAACAGGAATCATCTTGTCAAAGGTTATTTTGTTTAATTTCTCTCTTGATGGTCCATTGTGGCAATATGGTTTGTACGGCTCTCCCCAAACATCAGGGTAGCAGGACTTTCACCTGTAGTTGAAAGGGGAGTCGACCTGTCTCTAGTCCAGCACACTGAACGGTCTTCTTGACAGTGCTCATAAAATGATCGACAACACCGTTTGCTTGTGGCCAGAGAGGGGTGCTTATCTGTTGCTTTATGCTTAGATGAGTAAGAAAATCTTTGAATTCGCCACTGTTGAATGGTGGACCATTGTTAGACTTCAGAATTTAAGGAACATGCCACGTAACAAAAAAGCAATTGACAAGAAGTCTCCCACTAAAGGAAAACAGGAACACTCATCAATGACAACCATTAGGAGGTGTCCATTGTTAAGAGGTCAAAAGAAGTCCACAGCTATACTCACCCACATCTGCTTTGGAAGATCAGATATATTTAATGGATTTTGAGTTGTTTTGGGAGATAAGGAATTACACAAATGACAGGCGTTCATTCTCACTAAACGCTTTCATCAAGATGAGGAAACCAAACTCGGTCCCGAAGAGTTTGTTCGGTGGCAACGATTCCATGATGTTCTTTGTGTGTCGCTTCAATGACTTGCAGTCTCCGACATTTCGGTATAACAGTTCTCGAACCTCGACAGACAATTCCTTCTTTAGTAACGGAAAGTTCATCTCTAACATTCTTAAACTTCTGATATTGACCGTCATTAGTAAGAGGTCCATCTCTCTCTCAACGCTTCTGTAGGAACCACTCAGGGGCTGTAGGTAGTTTCCATCTTGTAGTTTATTTCCTCTGGCTACACAGTTTAGGTGCACGGCTGCCCCCACAGTAAGGCTTCAACAGCTTCCGCCTATTCAATCACATTCCAACATCCTACATCAAAAGCATAACTAAGCATTCCAAAACTGAATGGAATTACCTAGAACAGTCATAGTAACACAAGTAGTAAATACCAAAATACCACAGCTTCTCCCCCCATCTCTCTATGCTTCCTCTCTCTCTCTGCTTCCACCATCCTCTCTCCCTTTCTCTCCTCCCTCTCTTCCTCCCTCCCTTAAAGCCCCCTCCCACCTCCCACCCCTGCTGCAGTTACCCTCTGGAAGCTGGGAAATGCCCAGTGGAATAAAAGGCAAGTCCAGGCCCTGCTTGCTACGCCATCCCCTCCCCCCCACAAGGAGAAGAAGAGGGGCCCCTCCTAAGTAATACAAGTGTTCACCAGGGAGGGGCAGCAGCAGCCTCACCAGGGAAGGATTGTGTTTTAGGATCTGTACAAAGAGTGAAGGAGGCCTGAGGGAGTCAGGGCGCCTCATATTAAACATGTATTATAATACAAGAAGAGCTGTACACAGTATAATACCCCCTGGAGGTACAGACATTAGTAGCGGGGTACAATCTCAGCTGCCAAAGACGCGATCACCACAGAAGTCGGAAATACCCCCGGAGATCTGCTTCCTCCAAGAGACGTCACTTCCTGGGTTAAAGGTCACTTTTTTTGGAGTGGGATAATTGAGGGGACTGCATCAAGGGAACCAGGTACCAGGCCTGAAAGATGCAAAATGGAGCAGGATATTTCTGTAATTTCCTTATTATGAGTGATTAAGACGTCTCTCGTGTAGTATCTGGTACTAAAGCGCTTTAGGGTCCGAGCCACTGTCCTGCTTCCGGCGCAGGTCCTGGAGAGCAGTGTCTCTCTTCCAGGCCTGTGCGTAGCGCCCCGAGGCTCAGTGCGGAGTCAGAAGCGCTGTATGGAGTGCAATGAACTCCTCTGTCCGTGAAACTCCTTCACCGAACGCTCCTGTGAGACGTCGCTGCAGCACACTGGAGAGCCCTGTCCAGGGGGTGCAGAGGAGGTGAGGCCTGTCCAGGTGGGTGCAAGAGAGGTGAGGCCTGTCCAGGTGGTTGCAGAGTAGGTGAGGCCTGTCGACGTGGGTGCAAGGGAGGTTAGTCCCCTCCAGCGGGGTGCAGAGGAAGAGAGGCCTGTCCAGGGGGTGTAGAGAAGGTGAGGCCTGTCCAGGTGGGTGTAGAGGAGGTGAGGCCTGTCCAGGGGGTACAGAGGACGTGAGGCCTGTCCAGGTGGGTACATAGGACTTGAGGCCTGTCCTGTGCTTGGTTGTTGCAGAGCAGGTGAGGTCTGCCCTGTGCTTGAGGGTGCAGAGGAGGCGAGGTCTGCCCAGGGGGTGGCGAGGAGGCAAGGCCTGTCCAAGGGGTGGTGGAGAGGAGGAGAGGCCAGTCCGGGGGTGCCGAGGAGGTGAGACCTGTCCAGACCAGTGCAGAGCAGGTGAGGCTGTCCAGAGCAGTGCAGAGGAGGTGAGTCCTGTCCAGAAGTGTGCAGAAGAGGTGAGGTCTGTCAAGAGGTGTGCAGAGGAAGTGACGCATGTCCAGGGGAGTGCAGAGGAGGTAAGGCCAGTCCATGGGGTCCAGAGGAGATTAGGCCTGTCCTAACCAGAGGAGGTGCAGAATAGTTGAGGCCTGTCCAGGTTGTTCAGAGGAGGTAGCCCTGTCCAGGGGGGTGTCGAGGAGGTGAGACATGTCCATGGGGGTGCAGAGGATGAGATTCCTCTCCAGATGCAGAGGAGGTGACGCCTGTCCTGTGCTGGTGGGTGGGTACAAGATGAGGCTTGTCCAGGGGGTGCAGAAGAGGTGATGCATGTCCCAGCCGGTGCAAAGGAGGTGAGGCCTGTCCAGGGGGTACAGAGGAGGCATGGAACCTGTCCAGGGGGTGCAGAAGAGGCATAGGACCAGGCCGAGGGGTGCAGAGGAGGCGAGGCCTCCCCAGAGTGCTACAGAGGAGGCGAGGCCTTTACAGAGGGGTTGCAGAGGAGGTGAGGCCTGGCTAGGGGGTGGAGAGGAGGTGAGGCCTGTCCAGGTGGTGTACAGAGGAGGTGGGGCCTGTCCAGGGAGTACAAAGGAGGTGAGGCCTTTCCAGGTGGGGTACAGAGGAGGTGAGGCCTGTCCCGGGGGTGCAGAGGAGGTGAGGCCTGTCCAGGGAGGTGTAGAGGAAGTGAGGCCTGTCCATATGCAGTGGAGAGAAGGTGAGGCTTGTAGGGGGGTGCAGAGGAGGTGAGGCCTGTCCAGGGGAGCAGAGGAGGCATGCAGCCATTCCATGCGGTGCAGCGGAGGTGAGGCCTGTCCATGCGGTGCAGCGGAGGTGAGGCCTGTCCAGAGTGTGCAGAGGAGGTAAGGCCTGTCCAGTGGGTGCAGAGGAGGCATGAAGCCTGTCCAGGGGTGAGGAGGAAGTGAGACATCCTCAGAGTGGTGCAGAGGAGGTGAGGCTTGTCTCGGGGAGTACTGAGGAGGTGAGGCCTGTCCATGGGGGGTGCAGAGGAGGTGAAGCCTGTTCAGTGCTGAGGGGTGCTGAAGGGGTGAAGCCTGTTCTGGAGGTGCAGAGGAGGTAAGGCCTGTCAGGGGGAAAGCTGAGGAGGTGAGGCCTGCCCAGGGGAGTGCAGAGAATGTAAAGCCTGTCCGGGGGGCTCAGAGGAGGTGAGGCCTGTCCAGGGGGGGTGGAGAGGAGGTGAGGCCTGTCCAGTTGGTGCAGAGGAGGTGAGACCTGTCACGTGCTGGGGGGGAGTCAGAGGAAGTGAGGCCCGTGAATGGAGGTGTATAGGAGGTCAAGCCTGTCTAGGGGAGTGGAGAGGAGGTGAGGCGGTCTAGAGCAGTGCAGACGATGTAAGGACTGTCCAGAATGTGCAGAGGAGGCAAGGCCTGTCCGGGGCTGCTGGGGCGGTGCAGAGGAAATGAGGCCTGTCCAGGGGGTGTGTGTAGGAGTGTGGTAAATAATTTAATTACCGGGACTTAATTTGATACGGAAACATAATAAAAATAGCTCAGTAAATAAGAGGCAGGATCCGTGGTATTAGAGGTTCTAAATGGGCTTTATTCCAATGGTCGATTATAATCGGTTGCTCCAGGTTCCATCACCACGAAGGTTCAGGAAGTGAAGTACATACGTTATTGACAATCAATTACTTTTATACAATAGGCATTACAGTGAGGCCAATACAAGAGGCGTAACAATTGATAGTGGTGATAATATATTCATACGTAGCAAAAATAGGCGTAACTGGGAGTGATGAAAGAACGTCATCAGATGTGATGTCATAAGAGGGTGGTTACATGAAAGAATTTCGTAATGTCAGCAGAAATATTTGGCAGATATGCGCGCGCAGCAGTATGACGTGTGATTGACGTGCAACTAGGGGGTGAAGGGGACTTGATATTTAGCTCTACATGTGGCGACAGAAGTCTGGAGGGTCAAGTCAACCTAATCCCAAATCATATCTAACATCCTATGTTTAAAGAACTATGTTATCCAAAAGAGAGGTCTCTTAGAGTAGAATCTTATTCTATACTGACTATACTGACGGTTAGTGCGTGTACAAGCGTCTAAGTGTCTACACTAGATGCGAGGGCGGAATCTTCCATAGTAACAGGGCTATGAATTACTTGTATGAAGACAGAGAAGTCGGGCCTTTGCTTGGTAGCTGGAAGAATGTTTACTTAAGCTACTAGACAGGAATGCATTGGGCAGGGAGCGGAGCAGATAATTTTCGAAGGTGAAATACAGTTCTTGGCAGGCAGCAAGCTGATGTCAGGCTTCGTGAGCCGCGCAGAGAATGAGACAAAGTTCATGGTCACAGATGCAGGCTCGGACTGGAGCTTCAAAGACAGAAAGCAAGAAGAGTTCGATGACAGAATCAGGGCCTACTTGCCTGGACTGTAAAAATGGCATAAGTGAACCATATAAAGGCAGTGGCCTTTCGTACTTAGGAATGGAATATCCGGCCCATTCATGGCGGATCAACAGAGGACATGTTAACGGTGGACGCACATGTATTTGCGTCTTCATAACTGGAACTGGAGGGAACATACATGTACTTGTAACATGCACATAGAACCGTTGGGGTCCAAGATAGGGGACATAACTGACCAGAAAAATCCATATTTCCACATTCACTCCTTGTCCCCTACTTGCCCGTCAAGAGATATCAATCTTCATTAATCCATTGATCTGTTCATATAGCATCATTTGTTCTTCTTTCTTCTTCCGGGATCTTGAATGAAAATCTTGATGTGGAATGCACGATGTGGCACACAGACCACAAATCGCTGGTCCACATTGCAGGCATAAGCAGCAACTGAATAATATGAGAAGGCCAATACCTAGGAAGGATAGAACTCTCCATCCCCAGGCTGATATCACGCTCCAAAACCAACCGGACCAAGTCCAGGTGCCTGGATTCTGGTGTATCTGGCTTACAATCTTATGAAGGCGGGTTATGGCCTTATATACAGATGGCGAATTTTCTGGTATGAATATGCAACAGCTTGATCCGATGACCCTACAAGCTCCGCCCCTATCGGCCAGGATGACGTCAAGGACAAGACGATTTTGAAGCACAACAATCCGCATAGCAGACTGCTCTTCTGTTAAATTGCCTAAGGCGGAAATAGTTTCGTTCACTACTGCTTCAAGGGTTCTAGTCAATCTACGTATCAGCTTACTATTAGTAACGGTACCTATATAGGGAAAGAGACCTTTATTGAAATCTGTGTATTTTTCCCATGCCGTTTCAGTGTAATCGACTATTGGGAGATCTCTCCTTTCTCTATTGTGTACTAAATGAGTATTTCTGTGATAATCAGGAGGAGCTAGGAAAACAGGTGGCAAAAGGAATCCAATGTAGCAGGTACCATCCCAATCTAGAGGCAAACGTACATATGCCGTCTGACCACATATAAAATAGGAATGGCGGGAAGCTCTAAATGTAGACTTGCCTTGATCACTAAATTCTACTACAGTGGTGCATCTACTATGGCCCATATGTATGGAACCATTCTTTCTTACACATAATTCACCTTTTACTGGAAATATTGACATAGCGGGCAAAATTGGAGTAGCTTCGGATTCGACATTTAGGATCATAAGATTAAGCGTAAAATTACCTAATCCATATACTTCATTTTCTAGATCAGTTCCTGTTCTTTTGGGAAGTCCCTCCTTGTTAGGATAGCAGACCTTAAGTAAAACTAAATTCAAATGTCCCCATACCCAGTTATCTTGATAAACTGCAGAATTCGAATCCAGAGAATTAATTAGGCTAAACCATGCTCCACAGGAGCCGTTGTGTGTGAACGGGTATGGAAAAAGAGGTAGAATTCCTTTATAGTTCTGATGGGGAGGGAGTCGGCCACATATCCAACAATTTGTAGCATTGCTAACCTGATGGGAATGATGTAACATACTAATAAAAGTGTTATTGCGCAGCGCATATCTGTATGACAATTCAAGCGGAGGTAATTCACTAAAAGAATGTTCAGCAGTAACATTGTAAACATGTCTAGAAATAGGATAATATATGTGCAACAATATACTTGCAGTAATTATTAAAAGACTTGAGAAAAACAAAATTAATAACGTCACTATGCAATGACTACGCAGTGATTTACAGTACGCCTGTCGTTTCAACATTTTTCGGGTGCTTTCTCTATTCAGGTCCAAGGGATACATGTCAGAGACAATTCAACCGCTTCACCTTGGAGAGGACTTAAACAATCAAATTGCTCGACTGATTGGGCCTGAGCTTTAATTTATAAAGTTCGGAGTCACTTTTTTCCACAAAAGGAAGTTTTGAGTCAATGGGTGAAGACACACAAGGTGTGCTATTCACATCTGATTTCAGTCCATGAAATTTCTTGATATGACTTGAATGAATCCATCCTTTTCTGCCTTCGATCTTCACGGCTGTTCTTGTTGTGAGCAACACCAGCTGAGGTGACCTCCACCTAGGTTCCAGCTGCGTCTTTCGATCAAAGTTCCTCACGAGGACTAAGTCTCCCGGAACCACGTCATGGGGTTTCACCTCAGTGTTGTCAGGAAAAGCTGCAGCTACCTGTGAACGACAAGATTGTAGTGCAGACATCAAGGAAGCCAAGTAATCTGTCAGCATGTTACAGTCAATATCAGTTATTTTGCGTGGTATAGGCGTCCCCCACATATTTGGTGGTCTGCCGAAGATCACTTCATACGGGGATAGCCCTGTTCGAGAGTGTGCTACCATTCTTGTGTAAAAGAGTGCAACTGGTAATGCTACTACCCAGTCGACACCTTTCTCTCTGCATATTTTGGATAATCTTATTTTCAGAGTCTGATTATGTCTTTCTACGAGACCTGCTGCTTCGGGGTGTCGGACACAGTGGAATTTCCACTGATAGCCTAACAAAAGTGAAACGTGTTTCATTAATTCGGATGAGAACGGCTGGCCGTTATCTGAGTGAACAACACGTGGTAAACCGTATCGTGGGAAGAATTCTCGAACCAACTGTTTGGCAGTAGTCGGGGCAGTGTAATCTGAAACCGGGTATGCCTCCGTCCAACGGGAAAGAGCACACACAACTACGAGAACATATTTGAATCCTCTGCATCGTTCCATCTGGATATAATCCATCTGGAGGACTTCAAAAGGGTGATCAGGAGGCTGAAATCCACCCTGTTCTACGGGAACGCTTTTTCCTGGGTTGAACTGGCAACAGATCAGACAGGTACGAACCTTTTGTTTGGCTGCAGCTCGTAAATGCTTGTTGAACCAAATATGTTGAATGCTGTCTAGCATAGCTTTCTCTCCTAGATGCGCTGGACTATGGATAGTGTTAATAATGACTTGGACCATTGAATCAGGAAGGAACCACACAGACTTTTCCTTCATCAACCATCCTTGATCCGTTTGGATCCCTCCTAATTCCGTCCATTTCTTTATTTCTTCTGGTGTAGCATGTGTCTGTATATCAATTACGTCAAGAGTAGGATCTTTAACCGTCATACAATGTGTTGGCGTCGGGACTATTGTCTTTGTCATATCGGATGTTTGAGTTTGAGCAGTCTGTTTAGCTGTTCTATCAGCTAGATCATTGCCTTGAGAAATGATATCAGTAACTTTCGTATGTGCTTTGCATTTCATAATCGATATTGCAATGGGTAAATGTATTGCATCTAATAAGGCATGAATGAGGGGTCCGTGCTGAATGTGGGCACCGTGAGAAGTTAAATAACCTCTCTCTCGCCACAGCACGCCGAAGTCATGTACGACTCCGAATGCATAACGTGAATCAGTGTATATGTTGACTTTTTTATTTGTGGCTCGAATACAGGCTTGTGTCAGAGCGACGAGCTCTGCTGCTTGAGCGGACAAGGTATTTATGCAATTTGTTTCAATGATTTCAGTATCTGTTGTGACTGCGTAAGCGGCCACTAACTCTCCTGTACTTGTTCTCATACATGAACCATCTACATACAACGTCAGGTCTGGGTCTGACAATGGGACATCTGTCAAGTCTTGTCTGGGTTTCGTTGTGATTGTAATAACATCAATACAGTCATGGGCTAGTGGGTCTGTTCCATTTACAGGTAAAAGTGTGGCAGGATTCAATGTGTTACAACGTCTGATTTCTATATGTGGCTGAAACAGTGTTAGTTCATACCCTGTAAGTCTTGCTATAGTCAAATGTTGTGTTTGCGTTCGATTCACAAGAACCTCCACTGCATGTGGTACTTGTACTGTCAATGGATGTCCTAACACTATGGCATCGCTTTGTCTGATTGCTAAAGCTGTCGCTGCCACTGATTTTAGGCACGCAGGCAGAGCCTGAGCTACGGGATCTAATGTACTAGAAAAATAAGCACATGGTTTGTGTGATCCTGCTTGTTCCTGTGTGAGTACTGACAAGGCAGTACCTTCGCGTTCTGTAATAAAGAGTGTAAACTGTTTACTGTAACATGGTGTTGCTAAAACAGGTGCTTGGCATAGAGCTTTCTTTAAGCTTTCAAAAACTTGTGTATGTTCCTGAGTCCAAGGGAGAACAGTCGATGTGGCTGCCTCCTGTGTTGTCAACTGAATGAGTGGTTTTGCTAGAAATGCATACTGAGGAGTCCACTGTCTACAATATGAAGTGAGGCCTATAAAAGCCCGCACCTCCTTTTGTGTCTTGGGTATTGGCATGTTAGCTATTAACTGAATGCGGTCTGGTGTAAGCTGCCTTCCCTCCTTGGACAGCGAGTGACCAAGGTAAATAACTCGCTGGACACAGAATTGCAGCTTAGAAGGGGACACCTTGTGCCCCTTTTCGGCTAGAAATTGTAAAACTGTCAGTGATGCTTTTTCACATTCAGGTTCGCTTCGGGCGGTGATCAGCAGATCATCGACATATTGAAGCAAGGCAGTGTTAACTGGCATGTGGATGCTGTCGAGTTCTCGTTTCAGTGCTTGGCTATAGATGCTGGGGCTTTCTGTAAATCCTTGAGGTGCGCGTGAGAATTTGAAGCTACGTCCATTTAAACTAAATCCGAACAAATATTGGCTTTCCGGATCTATTGGGACGCTGAAAAAGGCATTTTTGAGATCAATTACAGTAAAGAATGTTGCTTCGGAATCAATAGCTGTCAGTAATGATGAGATATCGGGGACCACAGGGAATTGTGGCACAATACACTTATTTAATTCGCGCAGATCAACAACCAATCGATATATTGGCGGGGCCTTCGGATCTGTTCGTTTGAGAATCGGAATTATCGGTGAATTACATATATTGGAGTCGGTTTCTACAACCACTCCTTGGGCAATGAGTTCGTCAATGATTTGCAGTAAAGCCACTACAGCATCTGGTGGTAACTTGTATTGTCGCATTCGTGGTAGTACCACTCCTGCCTTTAGTGTGACTCGATATGGTGTAATATTCATACAACCAACATCAGTAGGGCCTTGTGCCCATAAATGTGTAGGTAAAGTCTGCAATCGGGGATCCATGTCTCTAGACACATAATGACCTTTAAAATCACGTAAAAACAATCTTACTCCTTCCGGAGAACAACATATTATAGCTCCTAGAGCCTTCAGTGTTTTTATTCCTAACAGGTTTTCTGGACATGATTTAGTAAGCAATAAATCTGTAGTTCGGGTCAAAGGTCCTATCGTAAGTGGAAGAGGTTGTGACACTTCATTAACAATAGGTTTTCCTGAAAAACCAAGGGAAATATTCTGTGAGCCTGAGAGGGGTGCCCCTGGAACTTCACTACGTTTTATGGTTGTTCGACTTGCCCCTGTATCGAGTAAAAATTTCCTGTCTTGGCCTAATAATTCACTATGTACATAAGGTCCTTCTTGATCTACAGGGATCTCGATAAGGGGTAAGTCAACTTCCCTCTCTAGGCTGGTTCATGCATATCGTTGATAATCAGGATAGTCATACTGTGCGGTCTGGTACAGTTGTCGTGTCGTGGTTTGCGTGGCAGCAACAGGCAGCGCTGGTGCAGCTGGCACAAACTGTATAGTCTGTTGTGGAGCTGGCATGGACTGTGCATGCTGCAAGGCTCCTTGTTCATTCTGATCCTGTCTAAGTGGCCGTGGTCTTTCTTTTGTAATGCCCGTGGCGATATTACGCTTCAGGACTGGACAATCGTGTACATGATGACCTAGTTGTTTACAATAGTTGCATGTCCCTTTTACAGGTCCCGCTAAATCGCCAGAATGTGTCGTACCCTTTTTATGTCCTTCAACTGGAACTGTCTGGGAGACTAGCATTTTCATTTTCGTGTCTTTCATGCGTCTTTGTTCATGATCTTGTTCCTCTCTAATTCTATTGTGATGATACTGTAACATTTGTAACATTTGTGATGGAGTGTTACCTTGCCAGGTACTCTCGAATTTTAATACTCTGTTCTTCACTTGGGGCAAGGAATTTTCAACTAATTTTGTCACAAACAGATGTGGGTATGATTCGCTACTTGCTTTTATACCACTATTTATACCAAAACATTTTTCAAATCGTGCATAGAAATCACTAGTGTCTTCATCTTGCTTTTGTTTACAGGCTGAAATTGCACCCCAGTCTTCCTTTTTCGTGGTTAATAAACGTGGCAGTACCTGTACTAGTAGACCTGGTAGTGCTTTAGTTTTGTCCCCAAGCCCCGAACCTGGACCTCGGGCCTTTTCTTCTGCTTCTAATGCTGTCCAATCTATCTTTTGGTCTCCTACCTCCCACTCTTTTTCCTTGAGTTTTTCATAAATGCCAGCAGGCATCAATACCTTTAATATTGTCATAATGTCGGGATAGGTATACTCTCCCATGAGTAACATGTCTTTAATTTCTCGGTGGAAACCCGCTGGGTCTTTGTCATGACTGGGTACCACTTTCTTCATTTCCAACAATTCTATTTTCGATATGGGCGTATATACATATACACGTTTAAACTCATTGTCCTCGCCCTTTATTGGGTGCACTTCTCGTAAGGGATTCTGTCTGTCCATGTAATACGTGGTTCTTTCCTTGATGGGCAGTGAGACATGTTCTGGGCATATAAAAAGAATGTACTGCTTTCTTGATTCTAGTATTTCTTTAATTAGCTTAGTACCTGAACCTCTCCATCTATTCGTGAGTAATTCGGTCAATATATCAGGTAAGGGACCAGGATCTGAATGTTGGCTTTTATATAGTATAAGAAGTTGTTGAATCATATAAATCCCAGCTAAACGCTGTTCATCTGGGGTGAGATTCAAAAATGTGTGTGCTACTGTGTCATCACTATACTTCCCGGGACTGTCAACCCAATGGACAGCTGACCTGGCTAATTCTTGTTCATCCATAGAATCGAGAAAATGATAACCCCTTCGTTCTCGGAGTAATTTATCTGCTGCTTGGAATGAATGCTCGTTAGACCTTATATTTATTATTGGTGTTTGAAATTTCCTGTTATTTTCTAGACACATCGGACGTATCGGATCAGTAAGACATCTAGTACTATTACAAGATCTTCTTCTACCTACATAGGCTATAGTTTCTGACTGTCCTGTGGGCAGTCCTGATGCTTCTTCCTCGCTTTGTTCGAACTGGTCTACCGCTAATCTTTCTTCGTGTAGGCGTTCTATTTCTTTACGGATCTTTCGGCACATGGCTATTATACAGTTTTGCTTATCATGTCTCCCTTCTGATATATTCTGGCTCCATCTGGTAAGAATCTGCATTGCTTCCGGGTCTACCCCCGGTCGGTCTTGATTTCTGATCACACAATTTATGAGGAAACGCAACAGTTCCCCCTGTATTTCCACTTTCTGGTATTCCATAGCTCTGTTAATACATTCAGAATCTCGCCCGGTTTGGACAAAATGATATATATTATCTAGATGTGCAGTCATTCCTGGTAATTTCCCTAAATACACTGCGGCTCGTCTGATACGTAATGATGCTAGGGTCATTTCGTCCTCTTTTCCGGGCACAGGGTCATATCTACAATCTATAAGAAGTTCCTTAAGCGTACGGGCATTTATGAGTTTGGGGGTACGTGAATGTGCTGACTCTTGAAAAGTAAGTTTATTTATTCTAGGTGGCGTAGAAAAGATATTGGTAGCACCTCCGGTAGCCCCATCTGGGGTATCGGGTGTGAAAGGATTCGTTGAACGTGATACAGCAACTATAGGCGTGGATACAGCTATAGAAGTAGCTGTAGGAACAGATGCAGAAACAGATGTACTTGCCGGAACTTGTGTCAGAACTTGTTGCTGTAGCGATACGGGTACTGGATCTTGGCGTTGAACCTCCCTGGCAGGCGGTCTATGTGGGGCGGGATGAGCATACTCGGGAGCTGCGTCATCTAAATATGAGGAAAGAAAAACATCTTCTGCGGTTCTAGGATGCCCCTTAGGATGTACCTTTATTGGAAATAATAGGGTTGGCAAGTCTTTTGGTATCCCTGGGGTAGCCTTAGGTAATCCTTCGGCCAGAAGGGGATACATACCATTCATAAGGGCATTTCTTTGTCTGTCTACTTGTTCTGATTTCACTCGTGCACCTTCTGCAATTAATAGATTTTCTCGGACTTCATTGGAATTCTCTTTACTCTTCTCTTCCTGTCTACGTGCTTTTTCTGTACGTCTATATGATTCTTTACGCCATAATTCAATGGCGTCTTTCTGTGATTGTCTAGCTTTCTTTTTCCATAATTCTTCCTCTACTTTCACGATGCACTCTGCATCCCAGGTCCCCGCTGCGGGCCACCTCTGACTTTCTGGTAATTCCTTAGTGTAGTCTACCCATAGATCAAGAAATAATATGGCGTCTAGGCCATGTTTATGATACATGCAGTACCCTGGAGTGTCCCTAGGAGGAATAGGAACAGCTTCTTCGAGTACCCCTTTTCTAGTTGTGATCTGTCTTAATTTCGAAAAGAGTGGCATATTGAGAACTGATCTGATACTTGATCTTGAACAAACTTAATACAGTAATCAAAATAATGAACAGTCATTCATACCACAATATGCAGAACGTACTAAAAAACATTTAACATTTAACATTTAACTGAGCAACAATAATGATGACGATCTAAAGAAAACTTAATCACTAAACATAATACTCGACTTGAACTGAATTATTCTGAATTTATATACTTGATATACTAGATATACTGCTAAACAGTACAGATACACTGCTGAAACAGTGCAGACCGGGTTTGTGTACCCAAACCCGTCTGGACCGGCACAACTTATGTGCACGCCAGAACGCCTCCCCAGTAATGGTACTCACCGGGTAGCTCGGAAACGGAAGGCCTCGGAAACTGAACTGAACTGAACTTGAACCGGACTGGACTCGATTTGAACACTTCGGAAACCGGACTTGACTTGGGACTTCGGAAACTGGTGGGCCTCTGTATACCTCGGATCTTGCTCTTTCAGCTAGGCTCTGGTCGGGATACTTCGCACTTCTCACCGCCTCGTCTGGGTGTTGATCGCAGCCTCAGTCGCCCCCGCTTGACCGGAGGGAGACACAGGAAATCCTGCTGGTACGCGTTATTGTCCGTCCAGCTGTGGCAGGAGACCGGGCCTGCAACGCACCGCCGGCGCGTGAGATGAGAAAGTGTCCCTATTCGGGCGCCATTCATGTGGTAAATAATTTAATTACCGGGACTTAATTTGATACGGAAACATAATAAAAATAGCTCAGTAAATAAGAGGCAGGATCCGTGGTATTAGAGGTTCTAAATGGGCTTTATTCCAATGGTCGATTATAATCGGTTGCTCCAGGTTCCATCACCACGAAGGTTCAGGAAGTGAAGTACATACGTTATTGACAATCAATTACTTTTATACAATAGGCATTACAGTGAGGCCAATACAAGAGGCGTAACAATTGATAGTGGTGATAATATATTCATACGTAGCAAAAATAGGCGTAACTGGGAGTGATGAAAGAACGTCATCAGATGTGATGTCATAAGAGGGTGGTTACATGAAAGAATTTCGTAATGTCAGCAGAAATATTTGGCAGATATGCGCGCGCAGCAGTATGACGTGTGATTGACGTGCAACTAGGGGGTGAAGGGGACTTGATATTTAGCTCTACATGTGGCGACAGAAGTCTGGAGGGTCAAGTCAACCTAATCCCAAATCATATCTAACATCCTATGTTTAAAGAACTATGTTATCCAAAAGAGAGGTCTCTTAGAGTAGAATCTTATTCTATACTGACTATACTGACGGTTAGTGCGTGTACAAGCGTCTAAGTGTCTACACTAGATGCGAGGGCGGAATCTTCCATAGTAACAGGGCTATGAATTACTTGTATGAAGACAGAGAAGTCGGGCCTTTGCTTGGTAGCTGGAAGAATGTTTACTTAAGCTACTAGACAGGAATGCATTGGGCAGGGAGCGGAGCAGATAATTTTCGAAGGTGAAATACAGTTCTTGGCAGGCAGCAAGCTGATGTCAGGCTTCGTGAGCCGCGCAGAGAATGAGACAAAGTTCATGGTCACAGATGCAGGCTCGGACTGGAGCTTCAAAGACAGAAAGCAAGAAGAGTTCGATGACAGAATCAGGGCCTACTTGCCTGGACTGTAAAAATGGCATAAGTGAACCATATAAAGGCAGTGGCCTTTCGTACTTAGGAATGGAATATCCGGCCCATTCATGGCGGATCAACAGAGGACATGTTAACGGTGGACGCACATGTATTTGCGTCTTCATAACTGGAACTGGAGGGAACATACATGTACTTGTAACATGCACATAGAACCGTTGGGGTCCAAGATAGGGGACATAACTGACCAGAAAAATCCATATTTCCACATATGTCCAAGGCGTGCAGAGAAGTTGAGGCCTGTCCTCACCGGAGGGAGTGCAAAGAAGGTCAGGCCTGTCCAAGGTGTGCAGAGGAGGTGAGGCCTGTCCAGTCCATAGTGGTGCAGAGGAGGTGAGGCCTGTCCAGGGTGTGCAGAGGAGGTGAGGCCTGTCCTGTCCATAGTGGTGCAGAGAAGGTGAGGCCTGTTCAGGGGGGTGCAGAGGAGGCGAGGCCTGTTTTGCTAGAGTGCATTGAAGGTGAGACCTGTCCAGGAAAGTGCAAAGTAGGTGAGGCCTGTGCATCGCAGAAGAAATGAGGCATGTGCAGTGGGGGTGCAGAGAAGGTGAGGCCTGCGCGGGGAGGTGCAGAAGAAGTGAGGCATGTCCATGCGGTGCAGCAGAGTTGAGGCCTGTCCATGCGGTGCAGCGGAGAGGAGGCCTTTCGAGGAGGTGCAGAGGAGGCATGAAACCTGTCCAGGGGGTGAGTAGGAAGTGAGGCAATCTCAGAGTGGTGCAGAGGAAGTGAGTTTTGTCCAGGGGAGTACAGAGGAGGTGAGGCCTGTTTAGGGGGTGCAGAGGAGGTAAGACCTGTCCGGGGAAAGCAGAGGAGGTGAGGCCTGCCCGGGGGAGTGCAGAGAAGGTGAAGCTTTTCGAGTAGGGGTGCAGAGGAGGTGAGGCCTATGGAGGGGGGGTGTAGAGGAGGTGAGGCCTGTCCAGTGGGTGCAGAGGAGGTGATGCTGTCTAGAGCAGTGCAGAGGAGGTAAGGCCCCTCCAGGGTGTGCAGAGGAAATGAGGCCTGTCCAGGGGGGTGCATAGGAGGTTAAGCCTGTCCAAGGGGTGAAGAGGAGTTGAAGTCTGTCCTGGCCAGAGGGGGTACAAACGAGGTGATGCCTGTCCAGGGTGTGCAGAAGAGGTGATGCCTGTCCTGTCCTTGGGGTGCAGAGGAAGTGAGGCCTGTCCAGGGGAGCAGAAGAGGTGAGGCCTGTCCAGGGGTTGCAGAAGAGGTGAGGCCCGTCCAGGGAGTGCAGAGGAGGGCAGACCCGTCCAGGGGGTGCAAGGGGGTGCAGAGGAGGTGAGGCCTGTCCTGGGGTTGCAGAGGAAGTGAAGCCTGTCCAGGGGGAGCAAAATAGGTAAGGCTTGTCTAGGGGGTGCAGAGGAGGTGAGGCCTGTGCATCGCAGAGGAAATGATGCCTGTGCAGGGTGGTGCAGAGGAGGAGAGGCCTGTCTGTGCAGGGAGGGAGGTGCAAAAGAGGTGAGGCCTGTCAATGCGGTGCAACGGAGGTGATGCCTGTCCATGGGGTGCAGAGGAGGTGAGGCCTGTCCAGAGGGTGCAGAGGAGGCATGAAGCCTGTCCAGGGGGTGAAGAGGAAGTGAGGCATCCTCAAAGTGGTGCAGAGGAAGTGAGGCTTGTCCAGGGAGTACAGAGGAGTTGAGGCCTGTTCTGTGCTGGGGGGTGCAGAGGAGGTGAAGACTGTTCTGAGGGTGCAGAGGAGGTAAGGCCTGTCCGGGGGAAAGCAGAGGAGTTAAGACCTGCCTAGGGGAGTGCAGAGATGGTGAAGTCTGTCCAGGGGGGGTGCAGAGGAGGTGAGGCCTGTCAAGGGGGTGTGGAGAGGAGGTGAGGCCTGTCTAGGGGGTGCAGAGGAGGTGAGGTCTGTCCAGTGGGTGCAGAGGAGGTGAGGCTGTCTAAAGCAGTGCAGAAGAGGTGTTCTGTTCTGGGGGGTGCAGAGGAGGTGAAGCCTGTTCTAAGGGTGCAGAGGAGGTAAGGCCTGTCCGGGGGAAAGCAGAGGAGTTAAGACCTGCCTAGGGGAGCGCAGAGATGGTGAAGTCTGTCCAGGGTGTGCAGAGGAAGTGAGGCTCTCCAGTTGGGTGCATAGGAGGATAAGCCTGTCCAAGGGGTGCAGAGCGGTTGAGGGCTGTCCTGGCCATAGGGGGTGCAAAGGAGGTGAGGCCTGTCCAGGGTGTGCAGAAGAGGTGAGGCCTGTCCTATCCTAGGGGTGCAGAGGAAGTAAGGCCTGTCCAGGGGAATAGAAGAGGTGAGGCTTGTCCAGGGGGTGCAGAGGAGGTGAGTCCTGTTTTTGTGGGGTGCATTGAAGGTGAGACCTGCCCAGGGGGGTGCAGATGAGGTGAGGCCTGTGCGGGGGTGCAGAGGAGGTGAGGCCTCTCAAGGGGGTGCAAGGGAGGTGAGTCCTGTGCAGGGAGGTGCAGAGGAGGTGAGGCCTGTCCAGGAGAAAGCAGAGGAGTTAAGACCTGCCTAGGGGAGTGCAGAGATGGTGAAGTCTCTCCAGGGTGTGCAGAGGAAGTGAGGCTGTCCAATTGGGTGCATAGGAGGATAAGCCTGTCCAAGGGGTGCAGAGCGGTTGAGGGCTGTCCTGGCCATAGGGGGTGCAAAGGAGGTGAGGCATGTCCAGGGTGTGCAGAAGAGGTGAGGCCTGTCCTATCCTAGGGGTGCAGAGGAAGTAAGGCCTGTCCAGGGGAATAGAAGAGGTGAGGCTTGTCCAGGGGGTTCAGAGGAGGTGAGGCCTGTTTTTGTGGGGTGCATTGAAGGTGAGACCTGCCCAGGGGGGTGCAGAGGAGGTGAGGCCTGTGCGGGGGTGCAGAGGAGGTGAGGCCTCTCAAGGGGGTGCAAGGGAGGTGAGTCCTGTGCAGGGGGGTGCAGAGGAGGTGAGGCCTGTGCAGGGGGGTGCGGAGAAGGTGAGACCTGAGCAGGGGGGGGTGCAGAGGAGGTGAGGCCAATGCAGGGAGAGTGCAGAGGCGGTGAGGCCTGTCCAGGGGGGTGAAGAAGGGGTGAGGCCTGCCCATGGGGGTGCAGAGGATGTAAGGCCTGTCCTGTGCTGAGGAGAAAAACCTTTCCTCTGGGGGTGGGTGGTGAGGCCTGTCCAAGCCCCGTCTCAGATGCTGGTCCACACCAGGCCCTGACTCACATTATGGTCCATAAAAGGCCATGCAAGAAAGAAAGAACAAGCTATGCATCCTGGTCCATACCAGACCTTTCAAGGGAGTGGATGAGATATCTGCATAGCTGCACGTCGCTGTACGGCCGTCTCTTCCATGTTGTCGAAGGGATAGCACGCTCTGCAGCCTGGTCCTTGCCTGGCTCTGCAATGGAGAGTGAAAAGTCCTATAGTCCCTGTCATGGTTCTGGGTCTCAAAACCAATATCGCCCTGTTTAGCCTCCTCCGGTTTGTAGCGAAAGGGTGAATGTGGTGTGATTATGTGTGGGACCTACTAATATGGCCGTTTGTCTCCTTTCGGCCATTTGCTGGAAGGAAGCAGGTCGGCTCGCTGCACAGCGAGCAGTCTAGTCTTTGCCTCTTCCTGATGAGCACCAGCATACGGAAGGTTGGGTTGGACTCCCAGGTCTTTTGGTATTTAGACCCGGGTTAGTGAACCTGACGCTCCCTCATCTCCGTTCAGATGCGGGCACGAGGAAGCCTTGTTTCATGTTTTGGGAGGAAAGGAAAAGCTCCCTGTCTTGTGACTTCAGAGCAAACACTCTGTATTGAAGGATACTTCTCGGCACCAGTGCTCAAGCCGCATGTTGCCACGTCTCAACCTACCAAATGCGTTAAGTGAGCATAACTGCAAATCCCCTTCACCTGCTGTCCTGACAAGTACCACGCATCAGGCGTTAGACTAACGCATTTCAGTGTAGTGATCCACATCACCGCACTGTGAAATGCAAAGGCACGCATAATATCACCTAGTGCCTCCTCAGCTGTGAAGCCGGAGAGCTTTTAGCACCGCTGATAGAAATGTAGCTGGCGCCGTGCTACTTGCAAGCAGGCTTGGGGGTTCGCTCAGCTTGTTTCTTCTTAGGAAGTTCATTGCAAAAACAATGTAGCAACATTCTCACCTCCCGCAACATTCCCTGATGTCACAACTTGACTCAGTGATGAGTTTAACCAATAAATGGGCTGCACGCCGTGTGAGCAGATGGTAGACAGTGAAGTTAATAATAATGTGAGGACCTGCCGCGACCAGACCCGGACCAAGGCCGGAGTGGTGCTGTACTACAGACTAGCAGAGCCATGTGAATGACACAGACGGAGCGAGTGATCGAGTCCTGCACCGCGGACGCACCCAGGTGCCCATGCGGGGCAAGTCGTTATGGCATGCTGGCCCTTTACGCAGATGGCGCTGCTTGCTACAAAGTATTCGTGAGTGTCTGTGAGAAGGTGGGTTGGTATATGCTGTCCACTAATTGAAGTGGGCACCTTGCACCAGTCCACACGACCCTTATGATGTATGAGGTCAAAGATAACCTTTATTGAAAGCTATCCTAGTGGTAGCTATGGAGAGCAGCCTTCAGGCTTAATCTTGAAGGAATGTAAAGCAGCTTGTTTTACCAGAATATCACCTCCTAAATGACTAAATGAAAGGAGAACTACACAGTGTTTATATAAAAATATGTATTTATTAATATAACACTCTCTACTAGTCTCTATGTGAGACTAGGACACAAAGCACACAATACTGAATCAATAGAACATTTGTAAATAGCACATAACACAGCGGGCTCCAGAGGGCGAACGAACCATATACTAAAAAAATTGTATTACAACAACAACGTAACTAGACACAGTGCCTAGAGCACATAGAATCGCGGGGACACCAAGGAACCACCCAGAATAGTGTCACAGGGAGCCCACGGAGGACGGGTGCAGTGAGGAAACATAGACGCGTGCTCCGTACATCTCTATTGGAAAGTCGCGGTTGGAAAATTACAAGTTAAGGACACTTCTAAGAGGACTTCAAGCAAACCCTTTGGAACATAGGCGGTTCTAAGGCCAACCCACCAGTGAGTACTGAGGTACCCATGTTACCTATCCCAGAGGAGCCGGGTGCGTAGGTGTCAAGTGGTGTCGGAAAGCTTCGTCTTTTCAATGTAGAGCTGCAAAGAAGTACTGCTACCAGGAAGGCGAAGAGTGGCATTGGAATCCAAGCCTGGATTCAAGGTGAGAGGACCCTGAAAGCAAAGGGTACACAGTCTGGGTCACTTCTGGTGATCAGAGGCTCAGCAGTCGAATGCCCACCGATGTCGGGTGCTTCAGGTACCAAGAAGGATTGCTTGACTCTGCAGCCAAGGGGACCAGGAGATGTCTAGGACAACCAGAATCTGGAGGTGAGCTGTCCCACAAAGGATGTCGAAAGCTGATGGGTCGATGTCCGGCTGGAGCACCAACAAGCCTTGGCAACTGCAACCCATGCGGTCAGAGGAAACAGGTTACGGTGTGGACCAGCGAGGTCCAGGGGACTCTCCAAGCAATGGAGAGTCAGGGCACGTCTGGAGCAACCAGGTGAGCCCAAGAATTCACAAGGTGACCCTCGCTAGGACCCACAGGCCAACGGACCAGGGATCGCAAGGAGACCTCAAGCAAGTCTGCAAAGCACCATCCCACAGGACACTCGGAGAGTGGAGGCCGGAAATCTTCGGTGCCAATACTGCTTGGGGTCAGGACTACATGGAGTCCAAAGCACAGGCTCAGGATTCGTCACTAAGCATATGCAACTGCAAAAATACGCGGTGCATAGGGGTTCGGGTTGCACGGTCCCCACAAGGGCTACTGGTCTCAGAATTGCTGAGAGGGCAGATCGACCTCAGGGACTTTCAGGAATCCACCTCCTGTGTTGCTGAAATCTTCGGAGACCTCAGGAGCTCGGGAGAAGCAAACTGGGTAGATGTGTTTAGGTGCCTGCTTTTGCAGGGGAGTAACAACTTTCCCCCAAGGGAGATTCTTCAGTCGTGCAGCGTCGTGCAGGCAGTCGAAGTTCTTGGTTTCTTCTTAGCAGAATCTTGTCCAGGTAAAATCCCAAGTCCTGTTATCAGGTAACCCACTTTATACCCCTGGGAAGGGGTTGGATAGATTCTGTGGACCTTCCTATGGGAGGGGCAGGACAGAGCAGGAGCCAATGGATCCCAGAACTGGTATGAGCTGGACTATGCACAGGGACACCACATGTGCCTCCAGTGCAGACTTTCTGGCACTCAGAGAGTGCACCCACCCAGCCCCAATACACTAAATCCTGTCTGGGAGGTGGTTACACCTCCCTGTGACAGGATGCCTATTGTCATGCCTTCCTCTGCGCAAGCTTGGCTCAGCAGCAGGAGGGCAGACCTGTGACTGTGGCTGGCAGCATCCATTTTGTGCTGCCCTGGTCAAGAAAGCTGGTACCGGGTAGACCGGTGACCCACATATGTCCCTCTAGAAGGGTAGAATCATACCTCCCATACCAGTTACTGGTGTGGAGGTATGATTCCAAGGTGTTTGACCCAAACACGACATATTTTTAAGCAGCCGTTTTAAAGTTAGCATTTATCGCGAGGTTATAATGCACTTAAACATATATGTCTGGCTGCATCACAGACAACCCCGGAAAATGGTCTCCGAAGGCTGCAGAGGGGCTCTGCTCATGCAGGGGCACCCTCTCACGTAAAACCCAGCACCCTGCCTTCAGGATTGTTAAGGCCTGCCATAGGGGTGACTGATAGGTATTTAAGTGTAGTGACTTAGAGAGATATAGTGAAACTATATCTCAGTAAGTGGTGCAAGCACCATCTTACACAGTCTGCAGTAGCAGGCCTGTCGTGTCAATTTGGATGGCCTCTCATGGGTGGCATAATACATGCTGCAGCCCATGGGAGGCCTCTGGGGTACCTATGCCCTGGGTACATGGTGTACCATATATTATGGACTGATCAGGGTACCCCAGAATCCAATCTAGAGTGTACCTAAAGTACATGCATTGCAATTTAAGGGAGAAAGCAGATAGACTGGGTTCCTGGATAGCAGGATCCCAGACAGACTAAGCCAAAAACAGTGTGACATCAGCAAAATGTGGGGGTAACCATAAGAAGCAGATACTACTTTCCTACAGTGTCTCAATCTATCAATCAATCAATCAATCAATCAATCAATCAGGGGTTAATAAAGCAAGCTACTCACCCATAAGGGTCTCAAGGTGCTGGGGGAGGGGGGGCCAGCTCCGGATCAGTCGAAGAGCCACGTCTTGAGGTCTTTCCTGAACGAGTGCAGTGTCGGGGCGCATCTGATGTTCTCCGGGAGCTCGTTCCAGGTTTTGGCCACGATGTAGGAGAAGGCTCACCCCCCTGTTCTGTTCCTGCGGATGCGGGGGACCTCAGCCAGGGTGAGGTCGGCGGAACGGAGGTTCCCTACCTGGGTACGTGCAAGGATAGTTTCTCGTTGAGGTATTTGGGTTCGATGTTGTTGATGGATTTGTAGGGAGCCAGTCTGTGTCACTAGTACATTTCCAATCCTTCTCCAATTATTTTGAGTGCATCTGTCATAATGAGCAAAGTAAAGTTTCAGCTGAACCTGAGGCCTCGGAGCCTGTAGCTCTACTGTGACAGTCTGACCGTGATGGGCAGACTGTATTCAAGCTGCGGCTGGTACCGCGCTGACTGTGGGGCTGGGTCAGCGTCACAGCACCTGCATTGAAGATCGTTTGCACTAGTGACAACCCACTTCTTATTTAGAAGACACATTTGATGCCCTCTAATATCCCCTTTGCAGGGGGTAATTCATCATAAGGCATAATTGTAATCCAAGGCTGTGGCATGTTCTGCGGTGTGCTGACGGAGCAACCCATGTTTTGTGGTCTTGGGGCCTGTAGGTGGATGTGCTCCTGGGCTGGGCAGTGGACACAAGATGTTTTTTAAAAAGTGAAACCCATGTATCTGAACACCGTCGTCCAAGCCTAAGAGACGACCTTCCTCAGTCTGCATCCCTGTGATCTCCCAGTATGACCCCAGTTTGAAGATTATTACAGCTATCCCCTGGCCCCTGGCTCAGCCCGTCCTGGCCGTCATGTCTGGTCAGCATTGGTGTGCGCAGTATCTGAGTGTAAGGTGCAGGCAGAGTTCATTTTAAACTGCATATAAAATAACAGCGCATACACCTTAAAATGAAATACAAGTGCAATTTAAATAATCAGTAGGAAATAGATTTTTTACAGTATGAACCCTTGACATTTTTCATTACAAAATATTGTTTTTATCACTTCCACCATTCTACATAGAAGAATTAGAAGAAAATTAACATTATTTTCTATTTTGTTTTACATATGGAATATTATGTCATTCAGAATGTGTATTGTTAAATGAGCTACATACAGTCAAGTGCTAGCTGACTGGCTGCAGCGCAACCCTGTTTTTAGTGGTGTTTTTCTGTATTTTCAGTTAACGTTTTCAGAAAACACTCTGGTATTATTGCGAGCGTGGAAGATGAGACTTCCTACTAGTAACAAGTGGCCTGTTCGGGGACAGGACTCTCTATCTGTCATGTTGGTTAGTGCCCTTCCATTTCCGGTGCCTAGCAGCAGTTTTAAGATCTTCTTAGCATTTCTCGTTGCTCAAATGGGTGTAATTTCTGTTATTTATGTTTCCCTCATCTTCACTGCTTGATTTTCCTCACGAGAAAGTGTCACTCATAGTCATTGAAATGTCACTTATATTTGCACTGAAATTATGAAAATGTCACACGTAGCAATCTGAAACCTTGGCAGCTATGCGCCTGCACCCGTAAGAACTTGCACCTGTTCTGATACTTATATTGCCTATTTTGAAATGCGAAAGAAGCACTTTAACTATTATCTTGCTCACTAATGGGCTGGAAGCGATTCTAGTATGTTGTCCATCAACGCGCCTTCTGTGCTGTACCTCTTTTGCTCGAGATTCGTCTAGAGAGTTGGTTTCCCTGCTCTAACTCTTGTTCTAACTCTAAGGACGGGCCTGTCTCTCTGATCCTGATGTTCACCAAACTAACTGAGGCCACAGTGAACAAGCAGCTAACCAACTACCTTGAGTCTAACTTCTGCACTAAGACCAACCAAGGCCCCAAAATGGTCTTCCTCAGAGGCAGGGCGGGCTAAAGCCCAGCAGGATGTTAGAGACATTATATGTGGGGGCGCTGTGGAGGTGGGGCCTCTGATTTTATAAGATCTGTCTGCAGCCGACTTTGACACCATCTCCGACTCCACTTTACTACAGAGATTGGGGGAAACTTCTTGCTTGGTTCTTATCCTTTTTGAAAATCTGTTCCAAGCGTTGGCATTAGCTAACTTCAAGACGATCACTACATGAACCCCCTCTCCATGGCTGGTTTTGAACCACAATCTTTTCAGTCTTTACATGGCCCACTTGTCCAGCCTTTCAATATCATCTCTGCTCGATGATACACAAATCATTAGATTAGAAGAAAGGTAAAATAACCAGTAATTTCTGGTGCTAGCCCCAGGAAGTCGCGGACTGGACGAGCTCAAACTCTGGTGCTCAACAGTGAAAAAACTGAAATAGTGTTATTTGGGACTGGAACCTCACGAGCACAAGAGTGCTGGCCAGTGTCGTTAGGCGCTCGACCAATCCCATTCCATCTGGTCAGCAACCTGGGAGTTTGGGTGGACTCTCATCTGTCCTAAAAGAGAAGGTTAAAACCACTTGCGCTACAGGCTTCCGACTGCTGAAAGTTATTGGAAGAATACTTCCATTCATCCGTGCTTCATCTAGGAGGACCTGGCTCTGGCCCTGATCCTATTGAGAATGGATTCCTGCATCTCTTTATACGTAGGCATATCTAAATATCTCCTATGTAAGTTGCAGCTGCTACAGAACACAGCAGCCAGTCTGGTTCTGGGCTTAAAGAAATCAACATTGATCTCCAACAAACAGGCCATACTGGACTTGCTTCCTGTCCTGAAATTATGTCAATTTCAAGCACTTTATGTCATTGAAACCCTACAGGGGCCAGCATTCTTATATGCTTTTTGCCTGGTATTAGCCGGCCCGAGCTGGGAGATCCCGCCATGCATTCCCTAAAGTCAGGAAAACCAGAATAGATGGCTGCTCTCTGTCTGTAGTGACGGCAGATACCTGGAATGCCACCTACTTGACTTGTGCGCCCAAGAAAACTTGAGTTCTTTTAGGAAACAACTAAAAACATTTCTGTTTTTAAATAACATCTGGGTCTCCGCATTTGTGTCCAGGGGGTGTGATTTTGATACTTATGTTGCCATACTAGCTCCAGGACACTTCTTTCCTGGAGAAGCTGTGCAGTGCTACGTTAATTGGCTCTCATATCATATCACACTATAAGCCATCGATCTTTGGGGAGCAGATCTTTGCAGCTATAGACGCCCTCGTAGGAGGAAAGGCACTGGGATCTGAATGTCTGATGTACAGTTTTTCAAAGCTTTCAAACATATACCAACCCCATATCTGTTGGAGGTGTATGCCAGGGCATTGAATGGCGGTGTGTTGTTACCGTCTATATGTGAATCAATCAGATCAGTGCTCCCCAAGCCTCGGAAAGACTCGCCTAAGTGTACCTCTTATACCCCTCTGTCACTGCTTAACTGTGATAATAAATTCCTGCCTGAGGTGATGCGACTCGGCTATCTCTCCCACTGGAGATAATAGTCCCCCCAGTACAGTCAGGATTGATCCCGCATAGATTTACAGCTATTAATCTACAGACATTATTTGCAGTACTGGATCAGCTAACCCAGACATGAAGGTGGCTGATGACTCCCTGGAATAGCCTTTCTTGGTCGAGAGACTTTGGTGACCTTGGTATGTCAGGGAGTTTGAGATCATTTACAAAGCTGCTGCATGCCCAGCCTATTGGCTCAACTCAGACTCTATTCAGATCACCAGAGACACTGGGCTGGAATGCCATCTGTTGCCCTTCCTTTATACTAGGAACAGACCCTTAGGCCCGGCAACTCCAGGAGTGGCGTATAATACAGGGATGACACCTTTTAAACACTAAAACTAAGAAGAAAAACACATATTTATAAATAGATGGGTTTACTGTTTATAGCCACTGTGACCACGTCCGGAGGTGGCTAGAGAGTTGTGATGGTCGGGTGGCAGAACTTCAGAGTTCAGTCAAGAGACCTTTCAGTGCTAACTTTAATTTGGCATGTCACTGGATCGCTCTTATCTGAGTGGGGAGATTGTTCCAAACTAGAGATCTATGCATCGGAAAAAACTCAGTGCAATGAGTGGAGATTATCTTCTCGGAGAGGAGCGTGTGGTTCCATCAGGGCAGGTACACAACATGGGGTCAAGTCGCGAGTAGATTTGGACCTTGTAAGGATGAGTAATGTGTAATAGACCTGGAGTCTGGGTAGAGACCGCTTTCTTGTTGTCTGCGGGATGTGATACGTGAGTGATGGGCTGAAGGCAAGATTCATAGGATTCTAGAGGCAGAATTGATGCCTTTTTCTAGAAAGAAAAGACACCTTTAGGAAGCTGATTAGAAGCCTCTTACAATAATACAATGTGTTCATCGCCAGAGCTGAGGCTGAATGTGTCTGATGTTATGTAGTCAGAACCTCATGGTGGTGGTGATGTAAATAACTGCAGGGAAAAAAACAATAATCCTAGACGGGCACCCAAAGGAAAAGAAAGAACCCAGCTCTTCCCAGAAACCTCTCTTTCACTAGCGTTTGTCTCTGCAGACTCTCCGGATTCCCCACCATTAACCACACTGGAGAGCTCAATGAAGACCCCTCAGCAATCTTCTGCTGGAAAGGTCACATAGACTGTCTGAAAGGCAGCCATGACTGCATCCCGCCACACTTCTGTGTCCAGAGCCAGGCTCTGGCTTCCGTGCCAATGTTGGGCCTACACATGCAGTGTGCATGCAAGATCTTGTGTGTGCTGAGGCCAAAATCTAATCAGGATACCATATTCACTCACAGCTCCATCTCTCAAGGCAAGGGTACATGGGCCTTAGCCAAGGCGGGGGATAGGGCGAGCAAACAGGGCCCAAACAGTCTATATTTTTGCCTTAAGCTAAAATAATTGGCCTCTGATATTTACATTAATTTATTTTAGCCTTCATCTGTAAATTCATAATATACTGCAGTGGAACTTTGAGCGGATGAGGATGAGGGTCGTGTCAATGAGGTCCGAGTGTGGGTAATTTTAATATAATGTAAACACATGAAATGAACAGTGAATGCAAGTTCAACTATTCTGTATGAAATGGTCAGTTGGTTAATGTTATAATTTCTGATGCCTTTGTGCCAAACTGGAGGGTCGCTAATCTGAATCCTGGTTGGTGCACTAGGGATTAGTGACTTGTATATTTACACTGCTATGACGTTCCCTACCTGTTTGAGACAGCACTTTGAATAGGTAAGCCAATAGTTTAATCAAAGAATTATGAAAGGATAACATTTGTTACACTAAATATCACTTCAGTGGTATTTAAAAGGTTCGAGCCTATCTCCCAATCTCAGATGCTCGGCTCTTAGCTAAAGTTAAATCCGGCTCCCCTTTCAATCTCTGTCCTCCTCATTTCATTGCCACCTTATCTACTCTTCTTGTGCCTGCTATTCCATCACTGTGTAACCAGTCTCTGACCCTGGCCACCATTACATGATTATGGAAAGCAGCACATGTCACACCTCTTCTAAAAAATGCAATCGAGATCCCAAGGAAACAGCTAACTATCGCCCTTTTTCTCTCCTCCCTGTGTTGGACAATGTTCAGGAGTCCTACGTCAACAAACAGCTCTCCTCCTACATGGAGAATCGTTGTTTGCTGGATGCCTCCTAGTCGGGCTTCGGACCTCCCCACAGCACCGAAACTGCCCTACTAGCAGTAGTAGATAAAATCAGGTTATCGTGGGCACAGGAAATCCCACCATGCTAGTCCTGCTTGACATGTCGGTGGCATGTCAAACCATCTCAAACTCAATCTTGATTCAATGTATCTACCAGATAGGTATATAAGGGAACTGCCCTCGAATGGTCCAAAGATTTCCTCAAAGATAGGGTCCAAACAGTTTCATGGGCACATACCATTCCAAAAGTACAACAAAGAGGGACCCTGAAGCAATGAATGGGAGGGGAAGGTAGTCAGGGAATAATCAATAAAAAAAACAGGAACACGTTCCCCCCCCACTGACACAATATATATAGGCAATAAGTCCATAAATTAAACTGTGTCCACAGACCAAACAAAAACAATTTTTAAATTATTTTTTTCACATTTTCATTTATTTTTCTAAAATGATGCTATACATACTACTGTAACTGTGGTAGCAAAATTGCTACTGATGTTCAATTATTACATATACATCAAATACATTTTAAGATAAACTTTGACACAATGGATTTTATAGAAAGAAAACAATCATATGCACAAACCCAACTGTAATGAAAACAGCAAACAATATTTAAAGTTGATTCAAACATATCAAAGTAACAGCAAAAAGTAAAGAATTATTAAGAGAATACAATATAACCAAGACAGTAAAGCGCCGACGCGCGTTTCGGAGATCCCAAGCTTGTAAATGAGCTCCTTCTTCAGGGCGCATATACCTTTGACAGTCTCAGTAAGTTAAACCAAGTAATTTCTTTCAAAACTGAATAAAAATTTACATGTCGGGTATGAAGCACAAAGTATGTTGAAGGTCTGTGGAACACAAAACCAAAATTAGAATAATATAAAATACAAGAAAACTGCAGACACGGATGCAATCCCAAACTCAGGTAACCATTCCAAAACCAATCTCTTGGACTAGGGGGTCCCCGAGGGATCCTCCTTGAGCGCTTTTTTAACATGTATGCAACCCTCCTGACCCAGCAGTTAGTCAAGTCAGGTTGGAAATACTTTCTCAGGCATACGACACCCAGCTGGTCATCTCGTTTGGGCAAGAGAATAAGAACGTCAAACAGCAATTTGTCGCCTGCGTGAGGAAAATCGCCATCTGGATTTCCCTCTACTGTCTCCAATTAAATGGGGACAAAGCAGAAATTCTCCCGTTTGGCAGACCAGAGTTTCACTGAACGTACAACTCGTGGATGGCTGAGCTTGGCTATACTCATATATGATAAGCTATCTATGAAAGGCCAGTTTGCCTCCACCTGCTGCACTTTCTGTGGCATATTGCACCCTCTTAGGAGAATCTTTAGGTGGCTTCCTTTAGGCTCCTGGACACTCACCGAGGCATTAATCATCAGTTGCTAATCATCAGTTGAGACCTTTTCTTTTAGCCGTGGAGCAGTAGGTGCTTGTTGTAGGCGACTACTGTCCCCAGAACCAGTCCATGACACTACTAACGAAAGTAGACTGGTACACATTGGTGCAGATTGGGGTGTACAAATTCTCCCTACTTCCACGGACAGAGTAATTTCACAGATACACGCACATGCACTCATCATACACTAGGGCCCATTTCACTAACATATACTCAATTACTCTATCAACGCTGAACCTGTTGAGAGAAAACTCCTAATCACCCTATATCTACACTGAGGCCAATAGGATCAGTTTGATGTCATCCTGAGTCATGATCTAAACAATAATCTAAACAACAATAATAAAAATAGAGTACTTAATAATTGACAAGAAATAATCACCAACACTGTATTTTAAAATTATAATGCTTTATCTAAAATTAGTCAAAGAAAATCAATCAAAATAAATCATTATTCTCATAATTACCTATTCTAGCTAAATGTCAAAATGGGTCAGGACAGGTCTCTCAGTAGAAGTCTCCCGAGTCGCCGTCCTCACAGCATCGATCCTCACCAACGCAAGTTTGGGAAGAAGTGGCATAAGACCCTCTCTAGGCTAACAATATTTATAATAAATTTAACAAAAGAAGGCAACATAAAATGTTTTAAACATCCGCTGAACCGCTGAGCAGAGCGAGAAGGAAAGGATGTAACATCGCTACATTTGGAAAATCTCCGCTCAGAAAAATCACAAAAATAAAAAGACGGAAGAAGAGGACTCAAATTTGCAAATGTTTCTTTTTGAAATGTTCTTCCTTAGAATCATCCCGAAGCCACCGCTATAATCACAAAGTTCATTGTGGCTCCTTTGTCCTCCAAGGACACTTGGATGTCCGCCCAGAGCTGCCGTCCTCACGGAAAATTTTAAACCAGGCGAAGACTATGGTCAGATGACTCTCGACCATGTTCAGCAAGGCCTTCTCATCACAAATCAACTACCCAAATGCAGGCTTTAAACGGCAGCCATTTTTCACTAGGCCAAAACGTACCATCTTAATTAAAAGAGACAAAAACAACGTTACCACAGCATAGTGATTAAACAGTGTTAACCCCACTAATATCCTTATGTGTATGTAATTATCTAGCCTTTGCAACACAAGAAAAGCATTAGTACACGACATTTTAAAAGCGTTTTTGTGCTTCAAAATAAACAGCACTCAGCAACATTTATTTAATTAAACCCGCACATTATTATTTGAGCAACATTAATGCATTCCCACGTGTAGTTTTCTCATTAGTACGTATTGATTAATCAAAACATTTACACAAAACAAATAATTAGTAGTTATAAATTAATAATTTTAATTTCTTTCGACAATAGACAAACTAGAGCTTAAAAAACCCAATAGATTTTCAACAGAAAACTCTGCTCCGGCAATCCCCCCTTTGGTGATATTATCACCAAATAAACAACCCAAAAAAAAAAATTTAGTAAAATTTAGTCCCATTTTATGAGAAATTGGAAATGTCTTTTTCTCCTTACACAACACTACACACCAGACTCCCTTTCATCATCCCTCTTTGTTTCCAAATAAACACTCTCCCTCAATTCTTCTAATTCTATTTCTTGTGGTTCTCTTTTTCTTTTATTTCTCTTTTCAATATTTCTTTTAATTAATTTCTTTTTCCCTCCCCTGTTTTTACAACACAAACACACCAATCTTAGTATCAATAAAGCAACAATTACACAAGTCAAAGGAAACAATATCTTACCTATAATAGTACTACCTATTTTTGCAATAAAATTCTTAACAGCAACTATTTTATTAGCTATTTTAGTCCACATACTTTCAGCTTTCAGTGGTACTAATTCTTCATGCAAATCAGTAATATTTTTGATATAAACCTTCAGGTCTTTGCTTTCGTCTGGAATGTAAGTGCAACAATGTTGAACTTTCAGCATTCCACAGTCCCCACCCTCCTTGGCTAATAGAATATCAAGGGCAAGTCGATTTTGCATAGACATGGCACGTACGGCAATCAATTCCGTATTCACTAAAAGAAACCCTCCAGCGGTATTTGTCGATAAGCGATCCACCACTGTTGACAGTTTCCGAATTCCATAAGCATTCAAAGAAATTCCCACTGCTGGAATTAAAGCTCCAAAAATGTCACCCACTATTTCTGACCAAGTTTCTCTCTTGAAACGTGTTAGTAAATTAATATGTTCTACATCTTCTATTCTATCTATATGAAAGATCTTTGGAAAGACCAGGCCCACATAACACGTGCCATACCAATGGTCAGGCAACTTGTAATAAGCCTTGTTCCCACAAACATAATACACTCCTGGGAAAACTGGATCTTCTCCTCCTCTAAAACCCCATCCTGTTGCAATGAAGTATGTATCATGACACTCACTAGTCCCAACAAAATATATATCATATTGGGATTTCCTTCTTGTAATGCACAGCTTACCCTTCTGTGGTGCATCTAGAGCTAAAGTTGGACTAGCCCCATTTTTCAATTCTTTCCCCATCTCAATGTCCCAAATTGTCTCACTCACTTTGTATTTCCCTGCCTTTTCATGCATGCCTAATCTCCTTTCCTCTACCATATTTAGGAAAGCTTTCTCCTCTTCTTTCAAACTGCAAGTTAAATTATTCTTAAAAATATAATCTAATGTTAATTCTTCTTTCTCAATAAAAATCTCACCAAAAATGTTAGCTTCTTTAGCTGGATTCAGCTTTTTGTTCATAGGCAATTGCCCAAAAATACTATCTTTGTTAGACAGCACATAATCTATTTTTTCTAACAAATAAAAAACACTACTCAATACACTACATGAAATTCCATACGTAGCTGGTAAATGGTGATAAGTAACACCCTCTGAAACGGATGCAGGTAATTGCATACAAACGTAGCAATCCCTAACTTCCATTGTCTTCACATATTCATACAACAATTTCGAAAAAACATTACTAGAAAAATCATTAATTGACCTATCTTTATGTATGTAAGTATTACTAATTCTAGTTGGAACTACTTTTTGTGAATTTTTCCCTATATTAGACACATTCTCTGTATGCATCTCAAATGTACCTATTGTAACTCTATAAGTAACTAATACAACTAAAACACCCCATAGTAGCATTAATAATCCAGTACAGCAGCAGCACATTCTACACCATCTTTTCAAAAAGGCACATCTACTTTGATTATTCTCTATGTTAGCCATTTTACTACTTTGACCTTGTCTTTTGACTTAGCCTCTACTACTCCACTACTTGAGTCTCCCAAATTTTTTTTTTTTTTTTTTTTTTACTTCAAACAATCAATTTTCAGTTTTTTTCTTTTCACTCTCTCCAAGTGATTTCTTCTGTTCACTCAATCCAAGTGAATTCTTCTGTTCACTCAATTTGGATATTTGTCATTCTTCACTTCAACTTCTTCGACATCAAATTGTATTAGATCTCCAACATCATCCAGTATCCGACTTTTCTCCAATGTCAGTCAAGATTACTTTCAGGATTTCACCTGTACCTTCCTCAACCACTTCACGTATGGCCTCCTCTGGATTTCCCTGACTTTCTGCCTCTTCACCTTCAGACAGTGCCACGTACGTCCATTCCGGCGACCTATACTTCTGGTTAGGTTTTCTTATCCTTTTGATCTCCTCTGGTTCTTTTGACTCTTTTCGCTTTTCACCTTTTGCTGAATTCTGACTCGACACCTCATTCACTTGTTCAGCCTTCGAGGTATTTGCTCTTATCAGTCTGTATCTCAGCTTCTTTATTCTGTTGTTAGGCCAAAGATCTCCTCTGATAACCTTTTTCGGCCTTATTTCTTTATTATTTCTTTCTCCAATCCAAGTTCTCTTTCTCAGAACTCGACCCTCTGATTTCTCATTCTCACTTTCATCCGATTCTGTTTCAAATGCCTCTTGTTCTTCAGCAGTTTTCTTTCGCTCCACAGTCTTTTCCACCACTATTTGAGACTTTCCTATTTCTGTTCCTCCTCGAGTCTCCGACATGCAATCTTCTTGCTGTCTACTTGTCCCTTCACCTAGCTTATCAAGAATGTTCCCTACACCTCCTCGGGGATCTTCCGCAATCTGTCCCTCTCTATCTTCTTCTGACCCTGCTTCTTCAGGTATAATCTCAAGTGGTTCTTCAATCTCCTCTTCTGATTCAGAAGTAGTCTCTGTGGAATTGCTCTTTTCTCTTCTTTTTCCTCCACTGCTTTTTGGAACTTCAGGCTCTCTTACAGAATCTGATCTCCCTTCTGAGACTCTCAATGGTTCTCTTGAAGTCTTTTCTGCTTCTTTTTCTGAACTCCGATTTTTCCTCACTGGTTCTGTATCTTCATCATCACTGGAATCTGACTCTTCAATATACTCCTTGCCAGTCCCATCCTTTGGGTTTGGAACTCTCAGAGTATGACTCGCATGTACCCAGTTTTTCACACCAGCACACTTCACTGCAGTTGTCGTAGTCAGAATGACTTGTCTTGGCCTTCCCCACCTTGGAACCAAGCAATTTCTTCTTCTGTGTACTTTGATTCTCACCCAGTCCCCTGGACTCAGATCATGAGCTTGCTTCTTCTCAAGTGTAGTAGCGTCTTCTCCAACCTGGTGAAACACAGAATGAACTGCGTCAGCCAGGCCTTTACAGTAATCCAAAATCATGTCATCAGTTATTGTCATCAACTTATTGACAGGTACAAATGCATGACGCATTGCACGTCCCATCAAAATCTCGTGTGGACTCAAACCAGTAGTTCTATCTGGAGTAGATCTAATAGTCATTAGCACTAGAGGCAAGACATCAGGCCATTTCATTCCAGTGGCTAAACACATCTTACCAATTCTGTTCTTGATTGTGCCATTCATCTGCTCAACCACGCCAGAAGCCTCTGGCCTGTATGCACAATGTAGCTTCTGCTGTATGCCCAATGCTTCACAAATCAAACTCATGAGCTCATTATAGAAGTGTCCACCTCTATCAGACTCAATCGTTACTGGAAACCCGTACCTAGGAATCAACTCTCGTAACAGTAACTTCGCCACTGTTATTCCATCATTTCTCCTAGTCGGATAGGCCTCCACCCATCTTGAGAACAAGCAGACTACTACTAGAACATACCTCAATCTGTTCACTTGGGGCATTTCAATGAAATCAATCTGCATTCTCGTGAAAGGACCACCTTCTCTGCCTATCGTTCCCAGACTCACCACTGTCTTTTTCCCAGTGTTAAATTGCTGGCAAATCAAACATCTTTGACAGATGCTCTCTGCAATTGTCCTGAACTTTGCATTGTACCAAGTCTGCTTAAAAGACCTGATCATTGCGTCCCTTCCCAAATGTCCCTGGCCATGATACATCCTTGCCATTGTCGACAGCATAGAGTTAGGCATGACTGGTCTGCCATCTCTATAGACCCAAACATGATCTGTTTCCCTTGGGGCACAACCTGCCTTGATCCAGTCTTTCTTTTCTTCCTTTCCTGCCTCATCCTGCAACTGTTTCACTTCATCCCACATTTCTAGGACATTAGTAAACATCACAGAACAAAAAGACATTTCCCCTTCTCGTTCCTTATTAATCGAGTGATTATTCTTAGCACAATACTGTGCAATGTCGTTGGCAAATCTGTTTCCAACTGTCACAAAATCATCTCCTTGTCCATGAGCAGCACATTTCACAACTGCTAACTCTTTAGGCAGCTGTATCGCCTCAAGTAATTTCCCAATCACTTCAGCATTCTTTATTGGAGTCCCAGTCGACGTCAAGAAACCTCTCTGTAGCCAAAGCTGGCCAAAATCATGCACAACTCCAAATCCATACTGACTATCAGTCATCACAGTCACTCTCAGATCTTTCCCAATTTCACAAGCTTTCGTCAATGCCACCAATTCAGCAACTTGTGCAGATTTCACTCCTTTCAATGATGATGCTTCCATAACTTCTGAAACCTTGCACACTGCATATGCTGCACACAGCACTCCCTCATCATTCCTCAAACATGATCCATCCACAAACAGCACATGATCACTCTCAAGCAAGGGAAGATCCCTTATGTCTGGTCTTGGTTTTGTACAGTAATCCAGCACATCCAAACAATTGTGATCATCTTCTGTCTTCACACCCTCATTTTCAATATCCGGCAACAATGTCGCTGGATTCACATTCACACATCTCTCAAGAGTCACATTCGATGCTCCCAGAATGACTTTTTCATATTTAGTCAGCCGACTATGTGACATGTACTGGGTTCTGCTTCTTGTCAAAAGAATTGCCACATTATGAGGTACGAATACCCTTACAGGATATCCCATTATGATTCCTTCACTTTGTTCCAGGCTTCTACATGTTGCAGCTACAGATTTCAGACAACTTGGTAAACCCACAGCTACAGGGTCAAGTGTCGATGAGAAGTACGCAATAGGCCTTCTCAGTAGTCCATGCTTCTGGATTAACACTGAAAGTGCACAACCATTTCTCTCACTGCAGTACAACTCAAACTCTTTTTCATAGTCTGGCATACCCAAAGCAGGGGCTTCACACATTCTGCTCTTCAGCTCCTCAAATGCTGCCATTTGTTCTCCATCTAGTTCCAATGGATCTGTCATCTCATTTTTTGTCAGCTTAATCAATGGCTTTGCTATCAGGGAGAAATTAATTATCCACTGACGACAATAACCCACCATCCCCAGGAACATTCTCACTTCCCTCTGGGTCTTTGGGGCCTTCATTTCCCTGATGATTTTAATCCTGTCATCAGTCACCTTTCTCAGACCTTTTTCAATATTGTGTCCAAGATAATGCACCTCTTTCTTGCAAAATTGCAATTTGGCTGGAGATACCTTTAACCCTCCATCTGCCAAATGATTCAGTAAAGCTATGGTATCTACTTCACAAGCTTCACGTGTCTTTGATGCCACTAGTAAGTCATCAATATACTGCACTAGTACTGAATTTTCAGGCATGATCAAACTCTCCAATTACTTTTTCAATAACTGATTGAATATCGAAGGACTCTCTGTATACCCCTGTGGGATTCGACACCATGCCAAAATACGCTGGCCAAACCTAAATGCAAAAATCGGTTGGCTATCAAGATGCAATGGAATTGAAAAGAAAGCATGACACAAATCAATCACCGTGTACCACTCAGCATCATGTGGAATCTGATACAAAATCACTGACGGATTTGGCAAAATCGGACAACATGCCACCACAATTTTGTTAACTTTTCTCAAATCTTGTACAATCCTGAACTTCCCAATAGGCTTCTTTAGCCCCATTATCGGTGAGTTACACGGACTACTCAGTAGTTCTCTCAAAACTCCTTGCTGAATCATTTTCTCAATAATAGGAGTTATTCCTTCAATTATTTCTGGTGTCATTTTGTACTGAGGAATGTTAGGATAAGTAATTCCCTCTTTCACTGAAATTTTCACAGGATCTACATTATTCATCAATCCCACATCCTCTCCTGTAAAATCCCAAACTGTCCTTTTCACGGTGTCTCTCAGCTCTTGAGGCAAATCCTCCGGATCAAACACAGCATATGCACCAATTAACTCACTCTCTCTATTTTCTAGAGTCATTCGGTACAAAACATCCTCATCTGGTGTTTCAAAAGCTATTCCATCCGGTGTACAAAAAATTGTACAGTTCATTTTACAAAGCAGATCCCTACCTAACAAGTTCACTGGACTAGTGTCACAGACAATAAATCTGTGCATGTCTCAAAATTTCCCTATTTGTACTCTTACTGGTTCAGTAAGACGTGTCTTGATTTGTGTATTAGCTACACCAACTACTTGGATTGCTTCATCCGAGAGAGGAAGATTTCTAATATCTGCTGACCTGACAGTTGATCTTGTCGCACCTGTGTCTACTAAAAAAGTAACACCTTCTTCATTTATTTTCCCATCTACGAATGGTCCTGCCTGGTCTTTTTCTAGAGTTGCACCAAGTATGCACTCTTCCTCCTCTCTTCGGCACCGTCAATAATCACCCTCAGACTCACTCCCTTCATTCTTTAACAAGTACCGCTGTATCTGGTTAGAACGCCTTTGTTTGTTTACCTGCTCATCATTGTAGAATCCTGAATCCTGATTGTACTTTTGTGACCCTCTATTCTGCGGCAAGGGCGGTTTTGGCTCTTGACTCTGCTGTCTCACAACCTTCTGTTGTTGCTGCTGTTGATTATTCCCCTCGTTCTGCACCTGTTGATTTGATTGTTTACCCTCATTATTCGCTAATGGTGGATTGGTACACTCAGATCTCCAATGTCCCAGTTGGCCACAGTTGTGACAAGGGAATTTCTTTTTTGCTTCCTCTAGATTCCCCTTTCCTTTCCCTGCATACCTGGGCCTATTCCCTGCATTATTTCCTGTATTATTCGCCTGTTCCACCAACTGTGCTTCCTGTCTTTCCGCAACTTTCACTTGTGCCCACATTGCTTTTTCTTTCAGCTTTCTCTGTTTTGCTTCAATTTCATCACTGAAGTATTTTGCATGTCTCAGAATCTCATCTATTTTCTTACTCTGCCAATCCACTGTATGCTCACGAATTCTCTCACTAATCTCAGGTCTCAGGCCAATTACAAATCTGTTTACAAAATGACTCAAATCTTTGTCACCCAGGTGCTCATCTCCGCTGAATTGTTTAAAAGCCAGTATCATCCTCTCATAAAAAGCATGAACTGATTCTTTTGCTTCCTGATGTGTTCGATCTATTTTAACCCAGTCGGTCTCTTTTGGAGGTACTTTACTTTTCAGGTATACCAACACCTGATCATACTTTCTCATTACCTCTGGATCTGGTGCTCCTGTTCTCTGGTCTCTTGGGTATTCCTCAGTAGGCCAACTTACAACTATTTTACACTCAGCCCACAAGTCTGCTGGAACAATTATATCAAACAGACTATTCAGGTCAATCCACAGCACTTTTGACAATTTCACAAACCTATCTACCTGCCTATACCACTCGACGGGCTTTTCTCTCAGTCGAGGGAAATCATTCGTAAATGATAAAATATCCTGTCTGGTCCATGGAACATGTACATATCCTCCTCCAGGTATTTCTCTCATAGGATAAGCATCCACTGCTTTCTCTTTTTCTCTCACAGGAAATGCTGAATAAGTCCTGTCCACTGATTCTTCCCTTTTCTTGTACCACCTATCCTTCCACTTCTCAACATCACCCCATTTTCGCAATAAAGCGATCATCTCTTTAATCTGTCCTGTTCTACCAGCACCATTCAGATTTTCAATATCTTTATCCGTGAAATCCATCCTGTAAGACTTCTGCAGAGCTTTCACCTTATCAATGTCAACTCCCTGCTCATTCGCTACTGCTCTTAACCTGTCATGTGTATTTCTTGCTCTCCAGGTGATATTTTTGCACATAAACAACAGTTCACCATCATGATGATTTTTGAGAATTTCTGTAGGAACTGTCCCTGCAACAAGCTCTTCTAATTCTACGCGTAACCTGGCCACATCAATTGCCTGTGAATCTTTATCCCTCTTTTGAAGAACTTTCATCCATTCATTCAAATCTTCTGCTGTTATTTCAGTAGATTTCCTCACTGGAACCACTTTCTTCTGCGGTTCTTAAATCGGCATCCCTGAACAACTAGCTTCACTAGCATCCAATCTCGAATTAGACTGTACCTCTAATCCTTCACTACATGTGTCAAGTCTGGATTGTCTCAAATCATCATTTTCTGTCCTTTTTCCTGAATCTCCTGAGGGACCAGCCAAACTTGTCTATCTATTCCCAACATAGGGAATCACCAAACTATTTTCACCCGTCCTCTGCTTATCAAAAACAGGCATAACCGGACCTATGGTTACAGGCACCGTAACAGCTTCCAAATTCTTCGTCAGCTCTCTAATCTTTTCAGTCAGCTCTGATGTAGTTCTGGCTAATTCTCTCGTATTCTCGTCACCACATCGATTCTCTCTCTCCCTGAAAGGATTACCACTTCTTAACTCAGGTGTCACATTTTCTGTCTCAATAATACGCAATGTATCTCTTATCGGAGAAACAACTGGTGTGCTCTCTTCTGGTTCTGGTCTATATGGAGGTGGTCTCTTGTAAATCATGTCATTCAAGACCTCATCCTCATACTCACTAACTCCATATCTTTTCACTTCTGCCTCAGGAACCCTTTCTGTACCCTTCTCATCAACTGTTCTCATAGGATATAATCCTTCTGACATACTAGCATCTCGCCATCTCTTCATTCGATCATGATGAGTTTCACGATCATGTCTCCTTCCAAACATGTATCTGTAATTTCCTCCAGACCTCTGTTTTTCTCTCTCATGTACTTCCTCTTCCCATTCCACTAAAGCCTCAAACTGTGTCGGCCTTGGTCTTGGGTCAAGACACAACATCTTTTCCCGCAAATTTTTCAACACGGCCAAATTAAATGAACCATGTTCTGGGAATGCTAGGACACCATCTTCCCTAGTATACCTAACCCAATTCTCCAACCATATACAGGTATGATACCCATATCTCGCAGCCATAAAGGATGCAGGCGTTTTCGATGGAGGTAACAATTCACCTTCTCTTGTTTTAACATCCTTATCCTTGTCAAACCATTTTTTAATCTTTCCAAACAAAGTTTTTTTCTTTTTCTCTTCTTGGTAATACATTTTAACGTTTACCAAACCCTTCTAATCCCTTCCGTATTACAACTGAATAGTACGATGTTTTATCCAATAACAGCGCGACTCACACTAACGCACCAATCCTGGAGCGTCTACGTCACTCTGTACTCCTTCCAATCCTTGCGCGGCTCACACCAACGCACCAATCTCAGCGCGAGCACTGTTATGATCTACTATCCAATCAGAGCGCGGTCTGTTTGACGTCAGCAGTCGCTGCAGTCTCTCCTACTCCTGTCTCCTGTCACTCGTCTACCCCTCCTTTACAAAACCTCTCAGTAGACTTCGTGTCGGATTCTACAAAATCTATTAGTTACAACATATAAACATCTCCATTGTCTGCTTCGCTAACCATAGAATAGTAAAGAAAATCTATTTCACAAGAATCCTGTCTTTTCCCTGAAACAGCACTTACTCCTGCTCCACTACGGAATTAACACTCTCGTTGACACAGTAGCACATCCCTCTACTCTGCCCTTCTATCATGCATTCATTAACTGTTTCCTCTAGGACTGCTCCAAAGAGTCTTACAATCAAATAAATGCTCATACATTCACGCAGAATCCTGCCTTCCCGAGAACAGCGAACAGTCTGCCCTACTACAGAATTATAACATACGTTAACCAAGCAGCTTACCTCTGCCCAGTCCTTCAAACAAGCTCAGAGAATACCTATTACTTCTCCCGCGATAAGCTTTAACGGTGAACCTTACGGATCCCTGGGACTTAAGACCAGAGTTTCATAGATAACCTTCGCTACCATACACACTCCTTTTATACCAGAAATATTTTTCTAATAGTAACATACGACAATGTCACTGATTCCGAACTCAGACAATGTGACGCGCAACTTCAATTGTCACACGTTTTTCCTGCATACATACAGGACCAACAATCCCGTCTTTCCCGAGAGCAGTATATACTTCCCTCTGCCCTACTACGGAACTGCTACCAGCTCCCAAGTTCCAGAAGCACTACATAAAACTCAACACGACGACTCCAACATATAGTATTAGTACATATACCAACATCAATCAATAATCAATAAATCAAAAGCCAATGTACAAGCAATCTAATCAGATCAAGACAATCACCAAAACCATCCTCTGCTACCAGGAAATTGGTGCAGATTGGGGTGTACAAATTCTCCCTACTTCCACGGACAGAGTAATTTCACAGATACACGCACATGCACTCATCATACACTAGGGCCCATTTCACTAACATATACTCAATTACTCTATCAATGCTGAACCTGTGGAGAGAAAACTCCTAATCACCCTATATCTACACTGAGGCCAATAGGATCAGTTTGATGTCATCCTGAGTCATGATCTAAACAATAATCTAAACAACAATAATCAAAATAGAGTACTTAATAATTGACAAGAAATAATCACCAACACTGTATTTTAAAATTATAATGCTTTATCTAAAATTAGTCAAAGAAAATCAATCAAAATAAATCATTATTCTCATAATTACCTATTCTAGCTAAATGTCAAAATGGGTCAGGACAGGTCTCTCAGTAGAAGTCTCCCGAGTCGCCGTCCTCACAGCATCGATCCTCACCAACGCAAGTTTGGGAAGAAGTGGCATAAGACCCTCTCTAGGCTAACAATATTTATAATAAATTTAACAAAAGAAGGCAACATAAAATGTTTTAAACATCCGCTGAACCGCTGAGCAGAGCGAGAAGGAAAGGATGTAACATCGCTACATTTGGAAAATCTCCGCTCAGAAAAATCACAAAAATAAAAAGACGGAAGAAGAGGACTCAAATTTGCAAATGTTTCTTTTTGAAATGTTCTTCCTTAGAATCATCCCAAAGCCACCGCTATAATCACAAAGTTCATTGTGGCTCCTTTGTCCTCCAAGGACACTTGGATGTCCGCCCAGAGCTGCTGTCCTCACGGAAAATTTTAAACCAGGCGAAGACTATGGTCAGATGACTCTCGACCATGTTCAGCAAGGCCTTCTCATCACAAATCAACTACCCAAATGCAGGCTTTAAACGGCAGCCATTTTTCACTAGGCCAAAACGTACCATCTTAATTAAAAGAGACAAAAACAACGTTACCACAGCATAGTGATTAAACAGTGTTAACCCCACTAATACCCTTATGTGTATGTAATTATCTAGCCTTTGCAACACAAGAAAAGCATTAGTACACGACATTTTAAAAGCGTTTTTGTGCTTCAAAATAAACAGCACTCAGCAACATTTATTTAATTAAACCCGCACATTATTATTTGAGCAACATTAATGCATTCCCACGTGTAGTTTTCTCATTAGTACGTATTGATTAATCAAAACATTTACACAAAACAAATAATTAGTAGTTATAAATTAATAATTTTAATTTCTTTCGACAATAGACAAACTAGAGCTTAAAAAACCCACCACTTGGTACCTAATATCAGATACCTGGCCGAAAAAAGCAAAAGAACTTACTCTGCCTGATTTACTGTATTGTGATACTTCCTTGAAATGTTGTTCTTTTTGCACATCCTTCAGTCCATATGAAACCAGTGTTGGCTCCCACTCACTCAACCACCCACCACCTCCACCACACAGTTCCCCGTATCCTGCCAGCTATTACATGCTCACCTGTCAAGACAACTTACAGTCAGAATAGGACCTTCCCTGCTGGAGGATCACTGAACACTTCCTGTTAGTCACTTCATGGGGTGTAATCCCATCGATGCTGCGGCTGCACAAAAGCAATGAACTTCGGTGCATTCCTTGACCTCACCCGTCGGAATGCCAGGAGCCCCCTGATCATCAATCCCACATAACTGCCCTACAGTGCTCTAATCTACCCCATCAGGGTCTCATCCCCTTTCCTGAGGGGAACCCAACATGCAGTTCCCACATCAATGACATCACCCTCCAAACAAACTTCTCTCCTTCAAAAAAATGTTTAATCTCCATTGGTTTGGACAGGTTTGTCTCTGCCCCCTCATCAGGGGCTCCAAAGGATGAGAGGTGAGCAATCCACATTTGAACAACATCCCTGTATCCATCAGGACTGCCGCCCCAAAGCTGCTACAATTAGAACCCTATATCAGTGCATTACCCGTCCACAAACCAGTTACCGCTCCTATCACTCATTCACTTTATACTTGTCTTTGACCATGTATAGTGCTCCGCTGCCTTCTGGCTGGGTTTGTGCTGTAACAATAGCATGTACATACATACATTCATCCACATTGGCATGACTTGTGTGCCCTTGTTCAGCTTCCCTGTCCACTCATATACCTGCCTGGTCCTGTGCTGGGAATCCGTGCTGCCCTCCATTCACTGTTGCCGGCCATGGAATGGGGGCTCATCCATCATACAAGGCATTGCTTCACTCCTTGCCCTTCCGGGGCAGTGGTAGCTAATTGCACATTATCATCTTATCTGCGTTGTTTCACTTGCTCACGGATCACCTAGTTCCCATCGCAGTGGAGTGCCTACGGGTCCTGCCATTTGAATGTCCTTCATCTGACTTGCTGACTCCAACATCACCAACCAGCCATTTGAATGACATGTTATTGATGACGTGTCCCCTGCTGCTTCCACCTCTATTCAGTGTCCTTTGCAGTGATTGCCTCCCTTCCACTCCTAATTCACCTTAAGAACTGAGATTGGATTTCCATTGATGCCTTGTTGCTGCCCATTTATCAGCCTTCGTTTGCACGCTGCGTCAGCTTCAACTTGAATCGCTGCAGAGAGCATGGTTCCTGTTGCTCTAAGAGTGGTTGATTGATTCATGGAGGTTTGACTGAATTATGTACAAGGACTTTAACATGCTGTTTGTCAACAAGATTGTGTTAATTTGCATGTTTCATAGGCTCTCAATGGAAAGATGGGGCTATGAAGAAATGGGCTGGGCATTTAGGGTCTGCTGTTTAAGCCTGCAGAACTTTTTCAGCCTGTGGGTGTGCTGTATGTTCACTCAGACCTTGTTCAGCCTGTGTCTTCACTGTTGGTTCACTCAGATCTTGTTCATCCTGAAGGTGCTCAGGCTGTTCTTTCAGACCTTGTTCAGCCTGTGGGTGCGTTGTATGTTCACACAGACCTTGTTCAGCCTGTCGGTGCGCTGTTTGTTCATTCAGACCTTGTTCAGGCTGTGGGTGCGCTGTATGTTCACTCAGACCTTGTTCAACAGCGTTTCATAGTGTGTTCATTGTAGCGCAAGGTTTTGATTTAGAGGAAGATGTGTGTTGTGGGTTTCATCGTATGTACCAGTAGAATAAAAAGGTTTAAAAGAAACTATTTATTCATAGACCAAAGGTGCTTTACAGTAGTTACCAGAAAACAAAGTTCCTTTTGCTTTGTAAGTTAAGGATGGTTGTTTGGAAGATGGGAAGAAGTGTGATTCAGGTTTGATGCAAATAAGCTCTTGGTTAAAGCTTCTCTTTACTTGCTTTCAAGGTATTCTAGGATGTACTAGGTGGTGCGGCTGCCATCCACGGGGGAACAAACAAAATAACTGTCAGGTAAGGTTTTCCATTACCCTCTGTTTCATTTTCTCTTATTACTTCTCTAGTCTCTCTCTCTCTCTCGTCTGTTTCTTTTGTTTGTATCTCTTCAGCTTCTTAAATAAAATATAACAATACGTGACTTTAGTCCTCTTCTTTGATTGCTTGCTAGCTGCTTTGAGCGTGTTTTCTTACAAAAGCTAGTTATCGCCAGGATCAAGCTAATCAACTCCAGTTTAATAAATTGTGCAGAGCTTTCTTCTTTCTTCCTCTTGCTCTAGGGCTCTTACGAATACTAAGGGTTCTCTGGCAAAGCGCCTCACCATGCATGCAGTTGTAGTTGTGTCCGGCCTCCCAATGTTCCTGCTAACCTCCCCATTCAATTTTTGCATTCCCACTAATGTGTCCAACCAGCCGCGTACCCTGGTATCCACTAGATGGAGCCACATTTCTCTGGGTATGTGAATGTGGAGCGGCCTAGTGCAGGTCGGGTCTCTTTCTGGGTTGGGAGGCACTGGTCCTTGAGGACTTGCCTCGCATGTTGCCAGCAGTTCCTTGACTGTCGGTGCATTTGTCTCCTCCCTCGGACTGCTCCATCTGCGTCCTTGCTCTCTGGATCTGACTTCCACATTTCCTATTCATCACGTCCTCTCATCCTGCCCTGATCTGTCTTGTTTGCCATTTATGGGTCGTGCTGGGTCCCTGTTGTGAAAGTGGAAGATAGTCTTTTTTTCTCTAACCTGTGTTGTTTTGTATTTGTCTTTTCTTGTCCCGTTTTTGGTTTTCTTTGCTGTTGTGATGTTGTCTTCCCCTTTTTCAGGTGTTGCAGTGCTCGGGTCCTGTTGAAGGAGCTTGATGAGTTCCTGGCCACCAAGTAAGTCCTTGTCTTTCCCACAATTTGAAATGGTGAATTCCACTGAGCTAACTGGGCATGGCCTCACTCTATGGTGGCATTTAAAGCAGTGATTACAAGAAGGCCAATTAATTTATTCAATAAAATGTCCCTTTCTAAATCACTGGAAAAAGGAATAAATGAACACTCTAAGTGGGTAGGGGAGTAAACAGCATCTGATAATTGGTAACAAATATTACAGATATCTCACTTTGATGCCAGCCATTGCCACAGAAAGTGTAAATTAATGGTTTTGGCTGCTGAGAATCTGAGTCACAATATATGTGTAACTTGTGTTTCTTTCTTAAATATTCACTTCTTTTGCTCTCACAATCTCGAGTTTCAGTTGTCCCAAGCTCCCGATCTAGTGTCCAAGAGCTGTTTCACAACTATCAGAAATTCAACTCAAACCGATCACCTATCTTGTTTCTGTAAATGTTGCTTTCAGCAAAGCATAAGTTCATAAGTATTTTTCTTCATGTTCATTTACAATCTCTAACTCTATTTCTACAGGTCACTGAAACATGAACAGAAAAAAGAAGGTTTGAATTTAGTGAAACACAACAGAAATAATTATTTCAAGGAAAGTTAAAACATTCTGAAGCTCTAGGGGAGAAACACATTCTAAGTGCCAGGAATGGTGAGGAACTTGGAGCAGAAGAAACTGCTTAATGTAAAAGTTGTCAAAACCTGTAAAGGATGTTTACCAAGAGTCCGTTACTGATATTGAGTTGCCTCCGAAATATAAATGAAACGCAATGCAAATTGAAAGTCTGCATCTTCTAATTGTCAGAATATTTTCACTTAATGTAAACATTTCAAGATAGGTACAACAAAAAACATTGGCAACAATTGATGCCCACGCAGTGCACTTGAGAATAATCACTGTTGTAAATTCTGTCTGATGGTTTATAAGAAATTCCTTGGAGACCCAAATCACTCTCCAACAAATCAGTATCGGTACAAGTGATATGACTGAACTATCAGGAAGAATAATGACCTCCATTTAAAAGAGCAAACTTTTGTCTACATCGCCTGTGATTCAGAGGAGAGAAAACATTGTTTAAAAGAAATGCTCTCTCTCAGATGTCATTACCGCAAAGATGCAGTATTATCATTTCCAATATAGAAAGATTTTCCCCTCCAACTGTTTCTGTTGGGTTGATCCGAGTGGTTTCAAAGTGTCCTGGACCTCCAAAGTGACCTTATCAGTGTTTTAAAAAATCCTAAATCAAATGTGATAAACTGGAGTCACAAAATCACCCGGGCATAACTTGGAGAAAATAAATCAATGAGAGACATCTTAATAAATACAGGGGGCTCCTCAGGGAAAGTTTATAAGAAAAGTTAGATAGGCTGCCTTTAAAAGCAGGACATTGCTCGCCAGATAAAAGCTATAATTAGTTAAATACAAATGCTAGGAAGAACATCTACAATTTATTTTTGAAGTTAATGCTGAGTGTAATATAACCGAGTACAGACTCTGGAATCGGATTCAGTCTTAAGATGGCGTGTATCCAGGAACAAACACAACACGGAGATGCATACATCTCGAATAAGAGCAATGAATGTGAGAACGGATTTACTTATAAGTCCCACCTCACTAAACAAGAGAGAACTCACACTGGACAAAAACCTTATCAGTGCCCTAAGTGCCAGAAAGGTTTCAATTGCAAAACCTCTCTCACTCAACATGTGAGAATCCACACTGAAGGAAAGCCAAATCAGTGCCCCGAGTGCCAGAAAGGTTTCAGTAACAAATCATCTCTCATTAAACATGTAAGAAGCCACTCTGGAGAAAAACCATATCAGTGCTCCGAGTGTCAAAAAAGCTTCAGTTTGTGGAGCAGTCTCACCCAACACAAGAGAATTCACACTGGGCAAAAACCTTATCAGTGCCCTGAATGCCAGAAAAGCTTCAGTCAGAAAGGTCTCCTCATTCAACATGAGGGAACTCACACTGGACAACACCCTCATCAGTGCCCTGAATGCCAGAAAGGTTTCAGTCAAAAATCCTCTCTAATTCGACATGTGAGAATCCACACTGGTGAAAAACCATATCAATGCTCCGAGTGCCTAAAAAGCTTCGGTTTTTGGGACTGTCTCACTCGACACAAGAGAATTCACACTGGACAAAAACCATATCAGTGCTCTGAGTGCCAGAAAAGCTTCAGGTGTTGTGACAGTCTCACTCGACACACGAAAATCCACACTTGTGAAAAACCTTATGAGTGTTCTGAATGCCAGAAAAGCTTTATTCAGAAAAACCATCTCATTCGACATGAGAGAACTCACACTGGGCAAAAACCTCATCAGTGCTCTGAATGCTGGAAAAGCTTCAGTCAGAAATTTAACCTTACTCTGCATGAAAGAACCCACACTGGGCTTAAACCGTATCGGTGCTCGGAATGCCCAAAAAGTTTCAGTGATAAAAGCGGTTTAAATCAACATGAGAAAAACCATACTGGGCTCAAACCGTATCAGTGTTCTGAATGCCAGAACTGCTATTATGATAAAAGAAGTCTCACTTATCATGAGAGAACTCACACTGGGGAAAAACCTTTTCAATGCAATGAATGCCATAAAAGATTCAGTTTCAGATCCAGTTTAATTAAACATGAAAGCATCCATACTGGACATAAACCATATTAGTGCTCTGAATGCGAAAAAAAACTTAAATCAGAAATGAAACCTCATTAAACACTAGAGAGCTCACACTGGGGAAAGAGCTTATAGGTGCTCTCCATGCAAAAAAACAATTCTGTCAGCGATCCAGTTTAATTCAACATGAGAAAATCTATACTGGGCTCAAACCCTATCAATTCTCTGAATCCAGAAAAGCTTTAGTTGCAAAATAACTTTCAATAGACATAAGAGAACTCGCACTGATCAAAAACCTTAAGAGTGCTCTGAAAGCTAGGAACGCTTCAGTCTGAAAGCCCGTCTCATTCAACATGTGAAAATCCACAATGGGTAAAAACATTATCATTGTACTAAATACCAGAAAAACGTCAGTCAGAGATTCAGTTTGATTCAACGTAAGGGAACCCTCAACCATAAAAAAATATATCAGTGTTCTCAATGTGACAGAAACTTCAGTTGTAAATGTAACCTCTCTACATGGGAGTAACAATGTGGGAGAATAAAAAGTGCTTAATGTGAACCCTGGGGAGGAGGTTTCAGCATCACAAAACCTTACCATGAAGCAGCGTCAAAGACGTCAATCTATTGATGGTCTTACTGTCTACTGAGAAAAGCACACACTAAGAGATGAACATGCTTTAATTAGTCTAATTACTTAATAATTATTTGAGGTATATTTTAAGTCATTTTCTTGTCAAGCCTGACACATTCCATGAGGCTACCAATAATGGCGAAAATCTGCTGCTTTACAGGTCCGGGCTGGAAGTAGGACTGTCACTGGCAACTGGAGTGGTCGCGGAGATCAACTAACTATATTAAATAAAAAATAAATAAAAAAACGGTTTTGAAAAAAATGAAAATATTTGTATTTATGTACTATGTATATGAACTAAAACTGACAAAAAGTTAAGTACAGAATTAATTGAAATTGAATTTTTAAGAACAAATTAGTTGCAATTATTTTTAAATTAAAGGTTATTAACATATTTTACCATAAAATAATTATTGTAAACATATATACTGTTTTAATATTCTATTGTATTTATATGTATCTTTAAAAATTTGAAATAAATGACTATAATATTATTTCCTTGCCTCCATTATATTCTATGAGAGGATGTTGCAGTATGAGTGGTTGGCCATGTGTGTTGCTGGACTTATTACTGCTCCTTTTTGTTGGTAGTAACTTACATTCGTAAATTTGGCTTCACCTCGTTTCAAGGAGTGGAGTTATACAAATCTACACTTTTGAACAACTTTACACCTGTAAATGGTGAATAGCCAAAAGTAGCAAAGTTACTCTAAAGTGTATGAGTAATCTTGTATGTGTAAATTACTCATGGGTGTAAGTTACAGTTGCAAATAGCCTCCAAGGTATCCAACGTGACAGAAGTGGTAAATCTGAAGTGGATGCGGGTACTTGGATTGCTATTGGAGCAAATTGGAAGATCCTGCTAGAACACCAGAGGGCTTGTCCCAGACTTTTGTTTGACTGAGGAGCGGCAACGTATAACTTGAAGTAATATTTCTGTACTTGTTCATTATTGATCGACTCCTGTCACAACTATTTAATATTACAGTGCCACTGCCATTTCACCCAACACCTGCGGGTACTACACTGGCTCCCTGTCGAGAAGAGAATCCCCTTCAAGCTTCTCACCCACGCCCACAAAGCCATCCACAACACAGGTCCCGCCTACATCAACCACCGCGTCTTGTTCCACACACCCCAAAGATCTCCCGCTCAGCCCAGCTTTCCCGTGCCTTGGTACCACGCATCATAAAGACCAGAACAGGAGGTTGTTCCTTCTCCTCTTTTGCAGCCAAGACATGGAACACCCTCCCTCTCCACCTCTACCAGACACCAACTCTCTCCAAGTTTCTGAAGGAGCTCAAGACCTGGCTCTTCGAAGAATCACCATAATCATTCGGCACTCCACGTACCCTGATGGGCCATAGTAATCCTCTGAACCCCGTGGCCCTTGCTGATACTCCGCCAGTGCTAAGGAGCCGTGCCCCCGTCCCCCACCCCCCCTTGCCTCCAGCGCCTTGAGACCCTTCCGTGTGAGTAGCTGCGCTTAACAAATAAATTGATTGATTGATTGATTGATTGATTGATAGGTTCATTCATTTCATCCATGTACGTAACCCTATTTTCCCTTCTCCTTCGTTTACTTGATTTTGTTGTGTTTACCATCATGTAGGTGCTAAAGATACCTGCTCTTAACTGCTTCTGCTGTACTCTTATCCTTTGTGCGCATTTTAAACTATGAACAAATTTTATCCTCTTGTACGGAAACAATGTAAGCACAGAGAGCCCAAAACCTGAGATTCCTGCACCTTGATCTGCCTTTATTGTTATTCTATCTTTCCACTTGGATAACTGAGATATGGGTTCTAATCACTGATCGGTCTTTGAAGCTGCTGTGATACACCTTGACTGTTACCAGTTTCATATTCAAATAGTCAGCGTGAGCTGCAGTTGTTTTAACTGTCTGATGTTTCACACATTTCAATGGCTGTAGATTCAGTTTCGACTTGCTGGCCCAACTCCAGTTTGTGGGCATTTTGCACTTCAAGCCACTTCTGTGCAGCTCATCACCTTCTGAGACTGAGTCAGCCCAAAACATCACATCAAATGCCAGTGTTAATCATCACTGGAGACTAGACTACCAATGCCCCCTCGAGTATGGCTAGCGAGGACAACTACTATTTTGTATATGGCTTCAGAACTGATTCAGTGGATCCGCTGGTTTTTTCATTCACTCTTTTTTGTGGGGTTGAATACATGACTAACAGTGTCCTTTATGTTCTTCAGGAGAGTTATTTTTGCTAATTATTAATCCTTAGATCACAGACCTGCCTTTAGTTTTGCTCATTACTAAACAGTCTTGTTTATCTAAAGTTGATTTGAATCTTGGTCTCTTTTTACTACACTGTATTAACATTTGTGACTTCCACTGTTTTGCTTTACCTTCGAGCGTGGCCTTACTGCTCAAGCCACATTATCAAAAGTGAGCTAAGGACATTTTAGGGGAAGATACATTTACATTTGCTGACCGAAATATGAGAAAGTAAAGCAGGCTGATTTTAGGAAGCAGACGACCTAGCTGAAAAGCTTACTATCTTAGGTGGAATCTGCACCAAATATAGATGCAAAAAGTAACAAGCATTGGCATAGCCAATAGGTCTCGCTTTTGGGACCTTATAAGTATTTAGTTATGCAGCACAATATCCTTGGTGCACCAACATTAACTGTTGCATGGTTAAACACTTATAAGGTCCCAAAGGCGAGACCAATTGGCTATGCCAATGCTTGTTATTTGTAGTGATATAAACAAACTTGACCCAACAAAAATACCATAGTTTGATTAAAACACAGTAAAAATGAACCCTCTTAAGCAGTTTATAGATGGGTAGGACAGAGTATCTGGGCTGTACGCCCTTACCACCTTGGTGCTGTGTGCAGGTGTTCGTGTGCCCGTGCTGGCTGCACCTGGCGGTTCATTTATGTCCGCCAGTCATTGTTTGCAGGGTGCGGTGTGTTTTAATTCGTTAAATACCTGTCTGTAGTAAGCAAAAGTGTGTGCTGCGCATGTTATTTTGGAAAAGTAGGGAGTTCTCTGGGAGTTAGTAGCACAGTCGTTCACCCACAGCACACAGACTCTGAACAAACAATGTGGCAAGACTGTTAGGGACAGGGCAGTTAGAGGCGTGTTAGAAGCAGAGGTAGTGGTCTAACCAATCGTTTATCACAATACTTTATTTATATGCCTACATCACATCAGTTTTGGAGCACATCGGATTTGTTTCTATTTTTTAACTTTACTCGCTAAATGGTTCTTGGAAAATTGAAATAACCTTTCCAGATTTAAACCTCTTATCAGTGAGTGCTTAATTTACTGCCATGTGCACTATCGCTTTATGCATCGCCATTAAACCCTTATGTACTGCTTCTTGTGGGGTTCTGGAGATCAAATCTCTAAAAGAGAAATAAAACCAACACACGTGTTTTAAACCACAGTTTGTATTGGAGCACATGTAAACATCGAAACACCATTAGTGATTTGCTGTTTATTTCTGTAATAGGCGAGTAGGGAATAAATGGACCCCCAACACATGATTGAACGTTTGAAGTGAAAGTATGATGACAAAACTTTGAAGGAATTCTTTTAGTGCAACGGCACAAATAGTTGAGCAGTATCACCCATGGGCGCTACATAAGATAAGTTAGTGGTTTTAATTTGTGGGCCAAATTTTGTAAAGTGTGTGTATATATATATATATATATATATATCTATATGTGTATATATATAATATATTCACTGAAAAAACCATAGGTTTCACACACGTTATAGTTAGCTGGACATTTCTCTCATACAAAACCAATGAAATTCCCCCGTTATAGTTAGTTCAGCTAACTATAACTCGCGCACACGCAATGCACTGCTGATGACGTCACATATTACATCACTCATGACATGGTCAGTGACATCACTCATGACATCACTGATGACATCTCAAATGACATCACTGATGACATCACTGATGACATCATCCAGTGAATGTGTGTTTTTCTGAAAATTAAATATGTTTTATATATGTATATCTCAAGGTCGATGGAAGAATAAATGGGTATATAAGTGTCTAAATGGATGATTTGTTTTTGAAAAATTGATTGTGTAACTGACTGATTAAGTGTATCATAGTGAATACATGGCTTAGTGAGTAATGTTTAAATATGTAAATATCTGTATCAGTCTCTCACTTTGTGTATAAGAGGCTGCATGGGTTGCTGAGTAGCTACATGGGTGTCTATATAGGTTATTACCTCATCTTCAGAAAGAAACTTAAAACCATGTTGTTCCCTAACACTGACTAAAACGCTCGCTGTATATTGTTCAATCTTAGTGCCATGATATCCTTTGGGATGAATGTTAGCGCTTTAGAAATACCTTTACCATTACCATTACCATCACCATTATTAGTTGTTTTTTTGAGTATCAGTCTGAGTGTCTGCATGGTTCGGTGGGGGGTATTACGTAGTGCATAGGTGCATGAATGAGTGACTCACTGTTTGTATGTGTTGAAGACAGCATGTGTGCAGGACTGTATGGGTGGATGAGTGTGTGTATGGGTGTGTTAGTGAGTGAATGACTGTCTCAATAGTGTCTTTATGAGTAACTACATATGTTTTAAAATAGTATATGTGACTATTGTTGTATATAAGTGAGTATATGTGAGAGTGAGAGATTGAAAGAGTTCCTGTATGAATAAGTATGTGTTTCTATAAGTGATTGTTTAAAAGACTAAGTATGTGTAAGTTTCCATAGAAGTAAGTGTGGTGGTGTGTGTATAACTGTATATGAAAGTAAATGTATGTTTGATTCTTTATTAGCATGAGTGACTATGTGTGTGAGTAACTCTATGGATGAGTGGCATTGTGTAACAGGATGTATAGGTCTATGAGTACATATGATGAGTGAGTACATGTATGAGTGACTGTATAGGACTGTTGGTGAATGAGTGGATGTGTATGTGGATCTTAGAATTACTGAAGAGGTTGTTGTAACTGGTATTGGTATGTCGATTGTTTTGAAAATTTTAGTCTCTATTTTTGAATGTGTGTATCAAAGGTTATATTAGAGTGAGAGGAGGTCTGCCACTCTATCACAAGGATGATGTCATCAGTGATGTCATGAGTGATGTCATTTGAGATGTTATCAGTGATGTCATGAGTGATGTCACTGACCATGTCATGAGTGATGTAATATGTGACGTCATCAGCAGTGCATTGCGGGCGCGCGAGTTATAGTTAGCTGAACTAACTATAACGGGGGAATTTCATTGGTTTTGTATGAGAGAAATGTCCAGCTAACTATAACGTGTGTGAAACCTATGGTTTTTTCAGTGAATTTGCAAGGTTTTTTAAATGCTAATTCCTAACTATAACGTGTGTGAAACCTTTGGTTTTTTCAGTGAATTTGTACGGTTTTTTAAATGCTAATTTTTGAATTATTAAATTAAATATTTTTTTTTATTATAAAAATAAAATTCCTATGTATTAATTTATATATTATCTGTATCCTTTTATTTGTTTTTGCTCTTTTTTTTAAATTTCAATTAGGATAAAGTTGAACAGTTTATTTTATTTTTGCAATTAATTTTTCTCCATTTTTTTTTTTTATATAAATTCTTGGGGTGCGCGCTCTGAGCGCGCTCCTAGTACGTTTTCGTAAGTTTTTTATGAATACCGTCGTACGTTATTTCCGTACGCATACATACGTTATAGTGCGCGCTGGGAGCGCGCACCCAGTACGTATGCGTACGTACGTACGCATGCGTGCGTGCGTCGTAAGCGCTCCACGCGGTTCACTTCCGCATACGCTTAAATTACGCGCAATAACGTTCGCGTATACGCGTGTTCAACGTATGTGCGTTACGTACGCGCATATGACGTATGCACATGCGCTCCTACGTGTTCGCGCATGCGTAATCACAAGGTGCGCGCTCGTAGCTTGCGCAGTGCGCGCACCTCGGGTTATATGCTTAATAAAACAACACTTCTAATTGGTTATCATTACTTTCAGTTTCTGATTGTTTCAACACCACACCCAATCCCCTCATGGCAAGTCATGTGATCATGAATCATCACTTTTGATTGGTTTGAAGTACTTTCAGTTCCAGATTCTTCCCAAACCACACCTACTCCCCTCATTATTAGTTCTGATTCCTTTGGAGAAGGAGCTATTCTGTTGTTGAGAGACAGTGGCTGAACAGCAACCATCTTCAGACAGTGACCAGGACACTCTTGAGAGGCAGAGGAACAGGAAGCAGAAAGACAGCTTTATATGGCAGTTTTTCACTTTTCCAGAGGGACAAAAAAAGGTAAATGCACCTAAAGTTACTTGTGTACTTTGTCAAAAAGTCTTGTCACGTGGGAATCTTAACAAGAAGTATTCTTTTAGCATTCACACTATGTTGAGGCATGTTGACAAAATGCATCCAGTGACTTTTCGTCAAGCTTCTGGAGCAAACCCTCCACCTGCTCAACCGACGACATCTGCAGCAGCTCAGCCGAGCACATCTTCGGCAGCTCAGGCGAACACTTCTTCTGCAGTGGTGCCTTTGCCTTCTTCCACACCTCTTTTTGGACCACCTTGTTTTGCGAGGTTGTCCACACGCTGCACTGATTGCGGTCGACTTATTTCTGTGGGTGAGACCAGTCTTGATCTCATTCAGAGAAAATTTGATGCGCATGAGTGCAGTAGGCCATAGATGTTTTTTCTTTTTTTTCGTTTTTCTCTTCCTGTTTCCCTCCATTAACTCAAGGGCTCTTTTAAGAGCCACTTAAAAACTAAACCCCCCAAATTTTGGGGGGGATTTTTATTTATTTTTTTTTTTTTTTGGGTGCGCGCACCCAAGGATGTTTTTTAAAAAAAATTTTTTATTTTTTTTAAATTTAATGTACAAAAAGAGGTGAAGAAATGGAAGCATGAAAAGGGAGGATTGAGAAATACAAATATTTTTCACTTATTTTTTAAAAAAAATAACTTATTTTGAAAAAAAAAATTTTTAGTATTTTGCAAGGGAACAGAATTTCTTTTTTATTTTTTATTTCTAGTTCTGCAAAAAAAGAAAAAAAATATTAATATTCAGACATACATTACAAAAAGCATTACATGTTTTTACATATTTTACATAGCAATTTTTTGCCCTTTTTTTGCTGTTTTCAGAATTTTTTAATTTTCACTTAAAATAGTGAAAACAATTGTACTCATCATTTAACAGCGGGCAAAAAAAAAACAATCTGAAAGATTGTTTAAAAAAAGCCCAAAAACTATCCTCATATACCTTGTTAGAAATATTACATATATATTACAAGTACTTTTCTAGATGAATAAACATTTTCTAGATAAACCGTCTTCAAACCTTGTCGCAAAAGCACACATGCCAAAATAATTTCTGTCAAAGGAGTCCACAATTGTTTTTATTACTTTTCCTTTAGGCCAAATAGTAATTTCAAAATCCTTTTTAAGTGATATCTTCAATTATAATCCTTTAAAATTACAAAAAATGCTTTCTTCAGATGCAGTTTTTAGTTTTCAAAATTTAGGTTTCAGAAAAATTAAGTAAGAATTGGGTAAATCATAAGGCAAACGTTGCTTGAAAATCAATTGGGAATCATTACACAGTGTCCAGCCTTTTTCACATTTAAGATAAACTGTGTAATGTCCAGAAGTTACAGTAGGTCCTTCATGAAAAATTATTGCAACTGTAACAAAAGTTTTTCCAGAAATTGATAATTGTTGTCCTGTAAACTTCTTTATTAAAGTATCCAATTTTGAACCATCAGCTCTACAACGTTGCATCATTAAAATTAGATACTGACCATATTTCTGTAAAAATAACGTGGACAACATGTCAGATTTACATTCAGAACATTCCATGTTGTGATTGGCATCTTTAACTAATTTACTAAAAGTCACTGATTTACTTTGTGGTAATGGTAAAAATATGAACATTACTACTACATGTGTTCATACAGTTTTCACAGCAATGTTCCCATTTGTAAGAGACACCAAATAAGTTTTCTACTTCTACTCCTTCATCTTCAAGTACACTCAAAATATATATTAAGAATTCCTGTGCATCTTGCTGGACATTTTCTTTAAACTGTGTAGAACCACAACATACATCTAAAAGATTTCTAACATCAGTAGCACTTTCTATTTCAGTTTTATCAGTACTCAGCTTCTCATAAAGGAGACTCAGCAGAGAACACAATCTTTTTCAATGATTTACTATTATCTGTTCTAGCAACTTTTCAAGATAAAATACAACATTCAGCACTACATTTGCATAGCAGTTTACACCAGAGCTATTTTCAAAATGGCAACCAACAACCTCTTCAACACTGTCCTTTTTCTTTTTCCTTGCTATCACATCACTGTCCTTTTTTTTTTTGTTCTGTTCATCCACATTACAGATATTTTCAAATCTCCTTTTCCGAGAAACAACATGTTTTTCAATCACAGGATACTGTCCTAAATGAGGAGCATAGGTTCTTCTTAATCTATTATACTCCTTTACACAGTTTGTATCAGCACTAACTTTTGAGTCATCAAAGTCTATCATAAATAAACCAGATAATGTTTTTACTCGTGACAGAGCAACATATGCCATACCTTCTTTGAACACAGTAGAACCAATGTTTACAAAAGCACTATCTACAGTCAATCCTTGAGACTTGTAAATAGTTACAGCATATGCTAGAGAAAATGGAAACTGCTTTCTACGCACATATAAGTCTTTCACAAGCATGAAACGAACTGAACAACGACAAATGTCTTTAACTTCTTCTATCTGATCAAATTTTATTTTTAAACATTCAATTCCTTCTTTTTTCTGATAATTAATAAAACCCACAACTCTTCCCATAGCTCCATTCACTAAACCTTTTTCTACATCCAAATTTCTCCTTAAAATCACTCGACAATTCATGCAAACATAGATTTTTTTCTAATCCAGCTGTTTTGGAAATGTTCTTCTCTAGTGAATCCAATTTATTTTTCAGTTTGCCTGTTAATGTAAAAGTAATTCTTTCATGCTGAATTTTGTCCTCTGCTTCCATTTTCTTAATCTCTTCCTTTTCCAATTTCAAAAGTTCCTCATTGAATATTGAGCACTCACGTAGTGTAGGCATTAAGCAGATTACAGTATTTTTTTCAGCAATGTTCTTGTATATTTTCTCTGCAACTATTTCTTCATTTGGAAATAAATTATGTAGCATCCTACTCTGTAATGCCTTTTTGCCAACTTCTGTGAGTAGTCCAATTCTGATATCTTTCAGAATACTTGCATAATCTTCGTCGTTTGCTTGTCTCATATTGGTAGTGAGTTCTTTGTACTCAAAGAACGACCAAATATTCGCATTACCAATGCTTCCTAATGACTTCTTCGTGTCTTCATGTGTCACAGTATTAAACACTGGTTGTCCTTTAACTGGAGTGAGCTGTAAAAGATCTCCAAAAACTATGACGTGTTTACCTCCAAATAACATGTCATAGTCTCTCTTAAGAATTTGTTGCATTCTTAAATGCACAAAGGCAATCATTAAGTTTGAAACCATGCTCACCTCATCAATAATGAGAACTTGCATCTTCTTCAACACTCTTGAAACTTCGAAGCATGCTTCTCCAGTTAGCTTGTGGTATTCTATTTTGTTCTCATGCTCCACTGGTAACATTAGCAAGCGATGTAAGGTAATTCCTTTTATGTTATAGGCTGCTAACCCAGTTGGAGCAGTTACCACACAAGACAAATTTGAAGCTGTTTTTTGCTGTAGGTAGCTTCTGATGACTTTTATTAAGAAACTTATACCAGTTCCAGCTTGTCCACTCACATACATCCTGATTGGTTCAAATGATGTGCATGAGCACTGTTTTTTTTCATGTAGTAATCCATGATCAATTTTTTTGGTGACTTCTTCATAAATTTGTTTTTGTTCTTCATTCAGTTGTTGTTCCAGATTTAGTAAGTCGATTGAATCTTCCTGTGCTTGATTCATAGCCGTTTCTACTTCAGTCATGGCTACTGCAGCTTCATTTTCTATGATTGGTTGTCCTAGGGGATCTTGACTAAGTGTTCCTGAACTTTGGCTGTCTTGAGAACTGTCTCTAGCTACTTCAGCTGCAATTTTTGCTTCCTGTTCATTTTCTTCATTTAACATTTGGACATAAGTTGTGAAAGTACTGCATTCTATGCTGTCTTTGCAAGCATTAAAGGAATCTTCATAGCTTTGAAATTCTCCCAGTAGTTCGTCCTCTGAACGCCATGGTTTAAACAGCTGTAAAAGAGCCAAGTAGTAAAATTCCTTTTTGTCAGTAGTGTCGCAACTCAGCTTCCTGTGATTTATCAAACTTCCTTTTGTTTGCTTCACCAAACATCCTTCCTCACCAATGACTTTATATTTTCCATTGTTGATGTCTTCTGTGGCTTTCCGTGAAAAAATGTAGTTCTGCAGCACTTCATAGAGACACATGTTTTCAAGATGATGACTTATTTTTGGGTAATATGTGTCCAACATGTTTGTTTTCAAAATATCTGTACTTTCTGGGTCATTCTCGGCCAAATATTCAATTTCTCCAACAGATTTCAGTACCCGATTTCTCATTCCTGCAAGGCCTAAGCTTACCCAAATTATTCTTCTGGATTTCGAATAAAGACTTGCAGATGATAACCTATCTGAGCATTCGTAGGATCCAATTTCTCGATGCGATAACATTTTTAAACTGAAACTGTACAGCTTCTTACTGACAGTCTTCTCGTGAGAAATCTCTTCCCACATTTCCTTCAATTCTGTTTTCTCAGATTTAGTGATGTAAGATGTGACATACTGAGCAACAGCAATAGAATTGTCTGCCACATACTGAATATCCATGTTAGCATTCCACATGGATAAAATGACTGGGTTGAAGTCATTTATAAATTTTGACTCTTCTTTTCTTCTTAGGTTGTATGTATTTTTGGGAGATTTTCTGGTTATAGTATGTCGCACAGCTGACATAAAACTGTTGACTCTTCCTTTTGAAAGAACAGGTCTAGGAAATCCAAATCGACACTTTGTGTAGAATTTATCTTTGGTCTTGTACTTCCGTCGACAATATTTTCCACACCGATGACTTTGGAAACGTAAAACTTGTTCTTTTAACTTTTTCTCTTCTGTGCTATAAGGTATAGCACATGTTGCATATTCTTCAATGAAAGATAACACTGCTTCATCAGCATCTGTTCCAAATTTTGGGGCATCCTTGATCCACAACAGCATATGAATATGAGGAGCACCTCTTGCCTGGTACTCTTTTCTCCAAAAGAAATCCACTACTTCTCCAAGAGGTGGATTTTTTTTATTGCAGATGAAGGACATCATAGCCTCAAATCTATGATTGAAATATCTGCAAACATTAACCGGATCCAATGAGCACAGTTCTCCTGCTGTCTTGTATTCAATGTTTTTAATGTTTGAATTTCCCTCTCGTAGAAAATCCAATAAATCATCCCAAGCGTTGTGGTAAATATTTAAATTACCTGTACTATTTTTTATGCGGTAAAGTCTAGTAAGAATAACTCAGTCAAAATAAGAGGCAGAATCCGTGGTATTAGAGGTTCTGAAAAGGACTTTATTCCTTACAAAGGAATTATGGTTCGAACCAGGCAATCATATTCCATCACCACGAAGGTTCAGGAAGGGATAGGCAATACATTATTGACAAGTAAATATATATATATGAAAAGCATTGCATTAAGACAGATGCAGGAGGCGTAACAGCTGATAATACAGATAGGAATACACATACGTAATGAAAATAGGCGTAATAATAGGCGTATACTAGAAACGTCATTTAAAACGATGTCACAAGTGGGTGGATCCATAAGAGAATCCTGCAGTGCCAGCAGAAATATTTGGCAGAGATGCGCGCGCAGCCGCATGACGTGTGATTGACGTGCAACTAGAGGGTGAAGGGGAATTGACATTTAGCTCTACATGTGGAGACAGAAGTCTGGGGGTCAGGTCAACCTAATCCCAAATCGTATCTAATATCTTTGTTTAAGGAACTGTTTTATCAAAAAGGAAAGGTCTCTCGGACGGAATCTATTCTATACTGACTGTTAGTGCATGTACAAGCGTCTATGTGTCTACATGAGATGCGAGGGGGCAGGAATCTTCCATGGTAACAGGGGCTATGAATTACTTGCATAAAGACAGCGAGGCCGAGCCCTTTGCTCGGTAGGTGGAAGGATGTTTACCTAAACTACTAGACAGGAATGCATTGGATGAGGAGCGGAGCAGATAACTTGAAGGCTGAATACGTTTTTTTGGCAGGCAACAGGCCGCGTCAGGCACCGTTAGCCGCGCAGGGAGTAGGACAAAGTTCATGGATACGGATGCAGGTCCAGGCTGGAGCATTTCAGAGGCAGAAGCAGGAAAAGGCTTGATGACAGAATTCAGGGCCTACTCGCCTGAACTGTAAAACGTGAAAAGTGAACCATATAAAGTCGGTGGCCAATCATACTTAGGAATGGAATATTCGACCCATTCATGGCGAATCTGAAGGAGGACATGTTGACGTTGGACGCACATGTATTTGCGTCTTCATAGCTGGAACTAGAGGGAACATACATGTACTTGTAGCATGTACATGGAGCCGTTGGGGTCTAAGATAGGGGACACAATTGACCATAAAAATTCATATTTCCTCATTCCCTCCTTGTCCCCTATGGACCCTCATGAAATATCCATCTTCATCAATCCATCAATCTGTTCATATAGCATCATTTGTTCTTCTTTCTTCTTCCGGGATCTTGAATGAAAATTTGAAGGCGGGATACACGATGTGGCACACAGACCACAAATCGCTGGCCCACATTGTAGACATAAGCAGCAACTGAATAGTATGAGAAAGCCAATACCTAGGAAGGATAGGATCCTCCATCCCCAGGCTGACAACATGCTCCAGAACCAACCGGACCAAGTCCAGGTGCCTGGATTCTGGTGTATCTGGCTTACGATTTTATGAAGTCGAGTTATGGCTTTATATACTGACGGCGCGTTTTCTGGTATGAAAACACAGCAACTTGATCCGATGACCCTACAAGCTCCGCCCCTATCGGCCAGAATGACGTCAAGGACAAGACGATTTTGAAGAACAACAATCCGCATCGCAGACTGCTCCTCTGTTAAGTTGCCTAATGCGGAAGTAGTTTCATTCACTACTGCTTCAAGGGTTCTAGTTAATCTACGTATCAGCTTACTATTAGTGACTGTACCTATGTAGGGAAAGAAACCTTTATTGAAATCTGTGTATTTCTCCCATGCTGTTTCAGTGTAGTCGACAATCGGGAGATCTCTCTGCTGTCTACTGTGTACTAAATGGGTATTCCTATGATAATCAGGCGGGGCTAGGAAAACAGGTGGCAGAAGGAATGCAATGTAACAGGTACCATCCCAATCTAGGGGTAGGCGTATATATGCGGTGTGACCACAGATGAAGTAGGAGTGACGGGAAGCTCTAAATGTAGACTTGCCTTTATCACTGAATTCTATTACAGTGGTACATTTACTATGGCCCATGTGTATTGAACCATTCTTTCTTACACATAATTCGCCTCTAACTGGAAATACTGACATAGCAGGCAAGATTGGTGTAGCTTCGGATTCAACATTCAGGATCATGAGGTTAAGTGTAAAGTTACCTAATCCATATACCTCATTTTTTAGATCAGTCCCTGTTCTTTTAGGAAGTCCCTCCTTGTTAGGTTAGCAGACTTTAAGTAAAACTAGGTTCAGGTTTCCCCATACCCAGTTGTCTTGATAAACTACTGAATTTGAATCTAGGGAATTAATCAAACTAAACCATGCTCCACAGGAGCCATTGTGTGTGAATGGATACGGAAAGAGGGGCAGAACTCCCCTGTATTTCTGATAGGGAGGGAGTCGGCCACATATCCAACAATTTGTAGCATTGCTGGTCTGATGAGAATGATGTAACATACTAATGAATGTGTTGTTGCGCAGCGCAAATCTATAGGACAACTCATGCGGAGGTAATTCGCTAAAAGAATGTTCGGCAGTAGCATTGAAAGCACGCTTGGAAATAGGGTAATACATGTGTAAAAATATACTGGCAATAATAATCAGAAGACTTAGAAAAAACATAATTAATAATGTCACTATGCAGTGACTACGAAGTGATTTACAGTACGCATGTTTCTTGAGCTGTTTCTGTCTATTTCTCTCTCTATTTCGGTCTAGAGGATACATGTCAGAGACAAATTCAACCGATTCACCTTGGAGAGGACTTAAACAATCAAATTGTCTGACTTGCTAGACCTTAGTTTCAGTTTATAATTCTCTTTTTCTGGCTTATCAACCAGGGGGAGTTTTGAGTCAGTCTGTGAGGAAATGCAGGGCTGAAAGTTCGAGTCAGATGGTAGTCCATGAAATTTTTTGATATGGCTCGAGTGCAACCACCCTTTGCGTCCCTCAATCTTCACAGCTGTCCTTGTGGTCAATAAGACGAGCTTAGGCGACTGCCAGCGAGGCTCCAGCGGGTTCCTTCTGTCGAAGTTCCTTACAAGCACAAGGTCCCCCGGAACCACGTCATGGGGCTTCACCTCAGTGTTATCGGGAAAAGCTGCAGCTACCTGTGAACGACAAGATTGTAGTGCAGACATCAAGGAAGCCAGGTAATCTGTCAACATATTACAATCAACATCAGTGATTTTACGAGGTATAGGCGTCCCCCACATATTTGGTGGTCTACCGAAGATCACCTCATACGGGGATAGCCCTGTTCGAGAGTGTGCTACCATTCTCATGTAAAAGAGCGCAACTGGTAAAGCTACTATCCAGTCGACACCTTTTTCTCTACATACTTTGGACAGTCTAATTTTCAGAGTTTGATTATGTCGCTCCACGAGACCTGCTGCCTCGGGATGTCGGACACAGTGGATTTTCCATTGGTAGCCTAACAGAAGTGAAACATGTTTCATTAGCTCGGATGAGAATGGCTGGCCATTATCTGAGTACACGACACGAGGCAAACCATACCGTGGGAAGAATTCTCGAACTAACTGTTTGGCAGTAGTCGGGGCAGTGTAATCTGAGACGGGATACGCCTCTGTCCACCGGGAAAGAGCGCATACAACTACAAGGACATATTTGAATCCTCGACATCGTTCCATCTGGATATAATCCATCTGGAGGACTTCAAAAGGGTGATCGGGAGGTTGAAATCCACCCTGTTCTACAGGTACGCCTTTTCCTGGATTGAACTGACAACAAATCATGCAGGTACGTACTTTCTGTTTAGCTGCGGCTCGCAAGTGTTTATTGAACCAAATGTGTTGAATACTGTCTAGCATAGCTTTCTCTCCTAGGTGCGCTGGACTATGTATTGTGTTAATGATGACTTGAACCATGGAGTCAGGAAGAAACAATATAGATTTTCCCTTCGTCATCCATCCTTGATCCGTTTGGATCCCTCCTAATTCAGTCCATCTCTTTATTTCTTCTGGTGTAGCATGTGTCTGTATGTCAATTACATCAAGGGCAGGATCCTTAACTGTCATGCAATGTGTTGGCGTCGGAACTATTGTCTTTGTCGTATCAGTTGTATGAGTCTGATTCTGAGCAGTCTGTTTAGCTGTTCTGTCAGCTAGGTCGTTACCCTGAGAAATAGTGTCAGTCACTTTCGTATGGGCCTTGCATTTCATAATCGATATTGCAGTAGGCAGATGTATTGCATCTAACAGAACTTGAATAAGGGGACCGTGCTGGATGTGGGCACCGTGAGAAGTTAAATAACCTCTCTCTCGCCAAAGCACGCCGAAGTCATGGACGACTCCGAATGCATAACGTGAATCTGTGTATATGTTGACTTTCTTATTTTTGGCTTGAATACAGGCTTGTGTCAGAGCGATGAGCTCTGCTGCTTGGGCTGACAAGGTATCGATACAATTTGTTTCAATAACTTCAGTGTCTGTTGTGACTGCATAAGCGGCCACTAACTCTCCTGTATTTGTTCTCATGCATGAACCATCTACATACAATGTCAGGTCTGGATCTGATAATGGAATATCTGTCAAGTCTTGTCTGGGTTTCGTCGTAATAGTAATGACTTCAATACAATCATGTGCCAATGGGTCTGTTCCACTTAATGGCAAAAGTGTGGCAGGATTTAATGTACTACAACGTCTGATTTCTATGTGTGGCTGGAACAATGTCAATTCATAACCCGTCAGTCTTGCTATAGTCAAGTGTTGTGTTTGGGTCCGGTTCAAGAGAACCTCTACTGCGTGTGGTACTTGTACTGTCAATTGATGTCCTAACACTATGGCATCGCTTTGTCTGATTGCTAAAGCTGTTGCTGCGACTGATTTCAGGCACGCAGGAAGAGCCTGAGCTACGGGATCTAATGTACTAGAAAAATAAGCACATGGCTTGTGTGATCCTGCTTGTTCCTGTGTGAGTACTGACAAAGCAGTACCTTCACGTTCTGTGACAAAGAGTGTAAAACGTTTGCTGTAACATGGTGTTGCTAAAACAGGTGCTTGGCATAAAGCTTTCTTTAAGCTTTCAAAAGCTTGTGTATGTTCCTGAGTCCAAGGGAGGACAGTCGATGTCGCTGCCTCCTGTGTTGTCAACTGAATGAGTGGTTTTGCTAGAAATGCATATTGAGGGATCCACTGCCTACAGTACGAAGTGAGGCCTATGAATGCCCATACCTCCTTTTGTGTCTTGGGTGGCGGCATGTTAACAATTAACTGGATACGGTCGGGTCTAAGCTGTCTTCCCCCCTTGGACAGCAAGTGCCCAAGGTACACAACTTGCTGGACACAGAATTGCAACTTCGAAGGGGACACTTTGTGCCCCTTGTCGGCTAAGAAATGTAAAACCGTCAGTGATGCTTTTTCACATTCAGGTTCGCTTCGGGCGGTGATCAGCAGATCATCGACATATTGAAGCAGGGCAGTGTTAGCTGGCATGTGGATACTGTCAAGTTCTCTTTTCAGTGCTTGGCTATAGATGCTGGGGCTTTCTGTGAATCCTTGAGGTGCGCGTGTGAATTTAAAACTTCGTCCATTTAAACTGAATCCGAACAAATATTGGCTTTCCGGATCGATTGGGACGCTAAAGAAAGCGTTCTTGAGGTCAATTACAGTAAAGAACGTTGCTTCTGAATCTATGGCTGTTAGTAATGAAGAGATATCTGGGACCACGGGGTATTGTGGTACAATGCATTTATTTAATTCGCGCAGATCAATAACTAATCGATATACTGGCGGTGCTTTTGGATCAGTTCGTTTAAGAATCGGAATTATCGGGGAATTACATACATTGGAGTCGGTTTCCACGACCACTCCTTGTGCAATGAGCTCGTCAATGATTTGCAGCAAAGCCACTACAGCATCTGGTGGTAATTTGTATTGTCGCATTCGTGGTGGTACTACTCCTGTTTTGAGTGTGACTCGATATGGTGTAATGTGCATACAACCTACATCAGTGGGGCCTTGTGCCCATAAATGTGCAGGTAGATTCTGTAACCGGTGATCCATGTCTCTAGACACGTAGTGCCCTTTAAAGTCACGCAAAAATAGTCGTACTCCGTCCGGAGAACAACATATTATAGCTCCTAGAGCTTTCAATGTTTTTATACCTAACAGGTTTTCTGGACATGATTTCGTAAGTAATAGATCTGTAGTCCGTGTCAATGGACCAACTGTGAATGCAAGTGGTTGCGATACTTCGTTAATAGTGGGCTTTCCTGAAAAACCAAGGGAAATATTTTGTGAGCCTGAGAGGGGTGCCCCTGGGACTTCGCTGTGACTGATAGTGGTTCTGCTTGCCCCTGTATCGAGTAGAAACTTTCTGTCTTTCCCTAATACTTGACTCTGTACGTAAGGACCCTCTTGATCTACGGGAACCTCGATAAGGGGTAGGCCAACTTCCCTCTCTAGGCTATTTCATGTGTAGAGCTGATACTCTGGGTAGTCATTTTGTGCATACTGGTACATCTGTTGTGTCGTGTTTTGTGTTGCAGCAATAGGCTGTGGCTGTTGTTGTGGTTGTTGTTGTTGTTGTGGTGCGGTCTGTTGTACAGCTGGCATAGGCTGTATATTCTGAGGTACTTGTTGTTGGATCTGATCCTGTCTAGGCGGACGTGGTCTCTCCTTCGTTATACCCGTAGAGATATTATGTTTCAGAACTGCGCAATCGTGTATATAATGACCTGGCTGTTTACAATAGTTGCATGTCCCTCTAACAGGACCCGCTGAATCATTGGACTGCGTCGTACCCTTTTTATGACCGTCAGCTGGAACTGACTGAGCAACAAGCATTTTCATTTTCGTGTCTTTCATACGTCTTTGTTCATGTTCTTGTTCTTCTCTAATTCTATTGTGATGATATTGTAACATTTGTAACATCTGTGACGGTGTGTTACCTTGCCAAGTACTCTCGAATTTCAGTACTCTATTCTTAACTTGGGGCAGGGAATTTTCAACTAATTTTGTCACAAACAGATGTGGATACGACTCACTACTTGCTTTTATGCCACTATTAATACCAAAACATTTTTCAAATCGGGAATAGAAATCACTAGTGTCTTCATCTTGTTTTTGTTTACAGGCTGAAATTGCACCCCAGTCTTCCTTTTTCGTAGTCAATAAACGTGGTAGTACCTGCACTAATAATCCTGGTAATGCTGTAGTCTTTTCCCCAAGCCCTGAACCTGCAGCTCGGGCCTTTTCTTCGTTTTCTAATGCTGTCCAATCTATCTTTTGGTCTCCCACCTCCCATTCCTTTTCTTTGAGTTTCTCGTAAATACCGGCAGGTAATAAGACTTTTAATATTTTCATAATGTCAGGGTATGTATACTCTCCCATGAGTAACATGTCTTTTATCTCACGGTGGAAACCTGCTGGGTCTTTGTCATGGCTAGGTACTACTTTCTTCATTTCTAATAATTCAATTTTAGTTATGGGCGTGTACACAAACACGCGTTTAAAAGTATTGTCATCACCTCTGACTGGGTGCACTTCGCGTAAGGGATTCTGTCTGTCTATGTGATACGTTTTTCTTTCCTTGGGGGGAACTGAAACATGTTCTGAGCATACGAAGACAATGTACTGGTGTCGATATTCTAGAATTTCTTTAATTAAATCAGTACCTGAACCTCTCCATTTGTTCGTGAGTAATTCTATCAGTATATCAGGTAGGGGACCAGGATCGGAGTGTTGGCTTCTATATAATATAAGGAGGTGTTGTATCATGTATATACCAGCTAAACGCTGTTCGTCTGGGGTAAGATTCAAAAACGTGTGTGCTAGCGCATCATCACTGTATTTTTCAGAACTGTCAGCCCATTGTACTGCTGACCTGGCTAATTCTTGTTCATCCATAGAATCGAGTATATGATACCATCTTCGGTCTCGGAGTAATTTATCAGCAGCCTGGAATAAGTGTTCAGGGGACTTCGTATTTAGCATAGGGGCTTGAAAATGTCTGTTACATTCTGGACGTATCGGACGTATCGGATCAGTAAAGTATCTGGTGTTGTTACAAGGTCTTCCCCTACCTACATAAGCTATCGTTTCTAATTGTCCTGTGGGCATTTCTGATTCTTCCTCCTCCTCTCCCTCTGATTCAGTTTTGTCTGCCTCCATTCTGGCTTTATGTATTCGTTCTACTTCTTTGCGGATCTTTCGGCACATAGCTACTATACACGTCTGTTTATCATGTTTTCCCTCTGATATATTCTGACCCCATCTGGTAAGTACTTGCATTTCATCCTGATCTACCCCAGGCCTATCTTTGTCTCTGATCAAGCAGTTTATGAAGAAGCGTAACAGTAATCTCTGTATATCCACTTTCTGGTAATCCATGGCTTCGTCAATACTTTCAGGGCCTTGCCCTGTTTGGACAAAGCGATATATATTGTCTAAATGTTTAATCATTCCTGGTAGTGTCGTTAAATATATTGAAGCTCGTCGTATACGTAGTGATGATAGCAGCATTCTGTCATTTTTACCGGGCACTGGATCATATCTACAATCCACAAGATGTTCCTTAAACATGTCGGACGTTGCTATTTGGGGTGTACGTTGGTTTGCTAAATCTCTAAGAGACGATTTACTTCGAGACGGTGGCGTGGCAAAAATTGCTGTCGTACCTCCTGTCGCACCCTCTGAGGTGCTAGGCACGAAAGGATTTGTGGGATGTAAGGTAGAAACTGTGGATGCAGGAAAAGCGGTGGAAACAGATGGACCTACTGGAATGTGCGGAGGAGTTTGTTGTTGCGGAGATGGGGGCGGATGATCTCGGGGTTGAGCACCATCGACAGGTGGCGTGTGTGGTGGAACATTAACATATTCGGGAGCTACATCGTCTAAATAGGAGGAAAGGAAAATATCTTTTGCGGTCTTGGGATGTGCTTTAATCGGTAGTAATGGGGGTGGCAAATCTTTCGGTATTTCCGGGGTGGCCTTAGGTAAACCTTCGGCCAAAAGAGGATACATACCATTCATAAGAGTGTTTCGTTGTCGGTCTCCTTGTTCTGTTTTTACTCGGATACCTTCCTCAACTAATACATTTTCTTGGGCTTTATTTGAGTTCTCCCTACTTTTCTCTTCCTGTCTGAGCGCTTTCTCTGTGCGCCTATGCGATTCTTTACGCCATAACTCAATGGCATCTTTCTGTGACTGTCTGGCTTTCTTTTTCCATAATTCTTCTTCTACTCTCATGATGCAATCTGCATCCCATGTCCCAGCTGCGGGCCACCTCTGACTTTCTGCTAGATCCTTGATGTAGTCCACCCATAAATCAAGATATAATACGGCATCTAGGCCATGTTTATGGTACATAAAATACCCTGGAGTGTCCCTAGGTGGAATGGGAACAGCTTCTTCGAGTACTCCTTTTCTAGTTTTGATCTGTCTTAATTTTGAAAAGAACGGCATCTTTAAACCTTGCTACTTGATTCTTACTTGAACTGGACTTGAACACAATTAATACAATAAACACAATAAGGAACACTCATTCATACCACAATTTTAAAACCTATTAAAACATTTAACATTTAACATTTTAACGAACAATGATAATTAGAAGAAAACTAGTCACCGACATAATACTAATACTAGATAATACTGAATTATATACATGAACATACTAGATATACTGCTAAACAGTACAGATACACTGCTAAAACAGTGCAGACCGGATCTGTGTACCCAAACCCGTCATGACCGGCACAAATTAATGTGCACGTCTAAATGCCTCCCCAGCAACGGTACTCACCGGGTAGCACGGAACGGAAGGCCTCGGAACTGAACTGAACTGGACCGGACTGGACTCGACTTGACTCGGAACTTCGGAACCTGGTGGGCCTCTGTATACCTCGGATCTTGCTCTCTCAGCTAGGCTCTGGTCGGGATACTTCGCACTTCTCACCGCCTCGTCTGGGTGTTGATCGCAGCCTCAGTCACCCCCGCTTGGCCGGAGGGAGATACAGGAAATCCTGCGGGTACGCGTTTTTGTCCGTCCAGTTGTGGCAGGAGACCGGGCCTGCAACGCACCTCCGGCGCGTGAGATGAGAAAGTGTCCCTATTCGGGCGCCAATTTATGTGGTAAATATTTAAATTACCTGTACTATTTTTTATGCGGTAAAGTCTAGTAAGAATAACTCAGTCAAAATAAGAGGCAGAATCCGTGGTATTAGAGGTTCTGAAAAGGACTTTATTCCTTACAAAGGAATTATGGTTCGAACCAGGCAATCATATTCCATCACCACGAAGGTTCAGGAAGGGATAGGCAATACATTATTGACAAGTAAATATATATATATGAAAAGCATTGCATTAAGACAGATGCAGGAGGCGTAACAGCTGATAATACAGATAGGAATACACATACGTAATGAAAATAGGCGTAATAATAGGCGTATACTAGAAACGTCATTTAAAACGATGTCACAAGTGGGTGGATCCATAAGAGAATCCTGCAGTGTCAGCAGAAATATTTGGCAGAGATGCGCGCGCAGCCGCATGACGTGTGATTGACGTGCAACTAGAGGGTGAAGGGGAATTGACATTTAGCTCTACATGTGGAGACAGAAGTCTGGGGGTCAGGTCAACCTAATCCCAAATCGTATCTAATATCTTTGTTTAAGGAACTGTTTTATCAAAAAGGAAAGGTCTCTCGGACGGAATCTATTCTATACTGACTGTTAGTGCATGTACAAGCGTCTATGTGTCTACATGAGATGCGAGGGGGCAGGAATCTTCCATGGTGACAGGGGCTATGAATTACTTGCATAAAGACAGCGAGGCCGGGCCCTTTGCTCGGTAGGTGGAAGGATGTTTACCTAAACTACTAGACAGGAATGCATTGGATGAGGAGCGGAGCAGATAACTTGAAGGCTGAATACGGTTTTTTGGCAGGCAACAGGCCGCGTCAGGCACCGTTAGCCGCGCAGGGAGTAGGACAAAGTTCATGGATACGGATGCAGGTCCAGGCTGGAGCATTTCAGAGGCAGAAGCAGGAAAAGGCTTGATGACAGAATTCAGGGCCTACTCGCCTGAACTGTAAAACGTGAAAAGTGAACCATATAAAGTCGGTGGCCAATCATACTTAGGAATGGAATATTCGACCCATTCATGGCGAATCTGAAGGAGGACATGTTGACGTTGGACGCACATGTATTTGCGTCTTCATAGCTGGAACTAGAGGGAACATACATGTACTTGTAGCATGTACATGGAGCCGTTGGGGTCTAAGATAGGGGACACAATTGACCATAAAAATTCATATTTCCTCAGCGTACTCGGCACAGCTTAGGGTTACAAACCATGTAGGATTCCTAAATTCCGTAACATGCATTTTAATTCACCATGGCGTCGGTACCAATATTCATTCGTTCCACGCTGACAAGCCATCAGATAGATCAGTTGTGTTTCCAAATGATCATCTCGGTGCTGCACTTTCTCCATAAAATCCTTAGCAGACACATTATGTAGATGTACTCCACTTTTTAAAATGTGATTTACTGCATAAGATAATGCAGACAAGTCGCTTTCAAATAAAAGATGAAAAAAATAAGGAATACTTTGACGAAATCTTGAATCTTCAGCATATAGTCTTGTAGTCCGATACTCAGAAGCTGGAATCTGTTCTGGGCGTTCATCGTATCGTCCACCTTTTCCTGTAGGAAACAGCTGAGTAAAACATCGAGCTTCCAAGCTCTTCTCCCATACACTCACGGGAGTTCCTTTTGCTTTCTTCATCTGAAACAGATCAATAGTGTCTCCCATAACTTCTTTTGAATGAAGAGGATGTATGCTAAAATGTTCATAAATTTCTACTTCCTTTGACTTGTCCACTTTTTCAATTTGTCCAGTTGGTGTTTCTGTGTCTTCTTGTAAATCTTCTTCTTCTTCATCTATATAAATTGATTCATACCATTTATTATTCCTTTTCAAATATAAATTTGCTCTTTGTACTTTCCGTACATCTACCAGCTCCTGCCAAATCTTCTTATTCTTTGTAGGTACACCGTTAACCAGAATAACTAATGGTTCAGTTTCCAAAGTATCTGCATCAATAGTTTCCATATTTTTTTTCAAATCCAAGGGCAAATACACCACTCTTCCTTTTAAACCTCCCAGTAAATCTGAAGGAGGTAATTTACCAGTTTTGGGCTCCATACGTACTATGGTCTGGAACGGATGAACACATTGAATGAGTATAGACTCATATGTATTTAAATCAGAAAGTTCGGCAGGAATAGCATCCAATTCTAAATTATTATGTACAGCTCTGGTCGGCATTCTATTTTCTTCTAACTTGTTATAACAGTATTTACAAATACGCTGATCTTCACCCAATTCAAAACAATTTTCCAGAAATATCATGTTGCAAAATCCTTCCACTTATAATTATCTTCATTTTCACTTTTTTTATACAGATCAACATTCCTTGTTTGAATTTTATGATGGCTTCTGCGGCAACAAATACAAGTAATATTTGGTCTTTCATTAGAGATGATAGTAAATTTTGTCATTTCATCCTCAAAATCTTTAGTAATAATGAGTTCTACATTCTGTTCCTCATTTTCCTCATTAACTGTGTCCTTTTCTGCACTTTCTTGTTCTGGACCAAAGTAACAAAACTGAATCTCATCAGTAACCTTCACTACATCTGATACAGATCCACAGAACAGAGCATTATTCAACTCATTCAACTTTACTGCTGGACTTTTAGCAAAATACAATGTTCTCACAAACTTTCTCATTTCAGTATGATGAACAGCCAGCATCCTAAAATGATGAAAAACACTTTTACACACTTTTCTAGATAGACAAGCCAGAGAATGTCCTTGCAAACCAGTATTCTCTCTCACTCTGCATGGATCTAGTGTTTGAAGCACCTTCATCTTCTGTTTTACACTCTTTTTACTATATTCTCTTAGAAAGTCACGTAATTTATCAATAGATTCCTGACGCACAGTACAAATACTACTACAGTTCCAAGTGTACACTGGGGCTTTTGGACGTCTCCCCATAGCCTTAGCAGCCATTACTTCTTCCTCATTTCTTGGGACCATTTTCTCTTTTTCCATCACACAACCATCCTTAACTTCATATGTTCTACCATTGGTGTCAACTGCATGCAACAAACTATTACTTTGAAGATAACTCTCTTCATTAAAAAATGGTTCAGTACTTGAACTGTGTTTCCATTCTCCCAAGAACACTTTACAAAAGTTACTTTTTTTCACTTCTCTTTTCCTTTTGCTTTGTGACTTCATTGCATTGACTAATTTATCTAATCTACACATCCTATTCAAAATTAGAATAAAAAGTTTTCTTTTTATTTCCAAAGCCTTACTTACAATATTTTCTATAAAAAAAATTCTTAATAAATTTTGATTTTTTCTTATATTTTTTCACATCCTTTAGCAAATTTAACATCACTCTTCTCTGAAACATTTTTCGACGAATGTTTTTAAAATCTAATTTTCGTCTTAAATCAGTTTTACATACTTCTGATTGTACATTAGCTTTTGTTTTTTGCTGTTGACTCTGTTGTTGCTTTGTACATAAAACACTGTTTGCTTTACATTTATTTTTGCCATTTTCTTTTTTTTTAAAGAAAACTTTAGTTTTCTTACCAGTAGAGTTTTTCTTTTTCCCATCACATGCTTCTCCTCCTATTTTTTTTCCCAGTTTTGTCCAGATATACTTGTTGTTGCTTTTCTTTCCTCTTTCTTGTCCTTAAAGGCATTTTTTAATTTTTACACTGTTGCTCAGCAATACCTGCTAGAAACTTAAAAAAAAATCTTTTTTGTAATTATAATTCATTAAAATATTTTTTAAGCTTTTCATTAATTTCAAATGTTTTACCATTTGCCTCTCATTTGTAATTTACTAATTTGTGCAGAGTGCTAACCAACACAGTTGAAAAAAAACAAGCTGCCCCTTTCCTGCAACTGCAAGTCTTTCAGAACAACTGCAACAGACTTTAAATCTCTGCCCACAATTCCTGTGTGCACACAGCCTCAAGGTGTGATTCTAGGCAGAAAACAATATTTGATTGGCAATTTAAATGCATATTTACTACTGTGGTAGAGCAACTGATAATTGCTGTTACAGCCTGACACATTTTCCTTATAGTTTACAGAGACAGAAAAGAGCACATTTCCTAACAGCTACTTCATACCATAAGCATCTGCAACCTGGGTGAGTGATTAGAGTAGAGCAAAGAAAATGAGGCCTTGATGATGTTTTTATGTGTTTGCGTTATACACTGCTTTCTAAAACATCACACAGAGCTAAGTACTACGCATGGGAGTGTTGGAGAAGCTGCTGCATGTGTGCCAAGAGTGTGTTTCTGGAGACTATGTATTGTCAGCTGCAAGAGAGATGAGCAAGGAGACTTCCAGAACTGCATGAAGACTGCAGGGATGTATGTAACAGTGCATGTGTGCTAAGAGACTGCCCCTTTCCTTGGACTGCAATTCTTACTGAACAACAACTTCACAAATTTAATCTCTGCCCACAATTCCTGTGCGCACACAGACTCATGCCATCATTTTAGGAACATAACACAGGCTGCCCCTTTCCTGGGACTGCAATTCTTACTGAACAACAACTTCACAAATTAAATCTCTGCCCACAATTCCTGTGCGCACACAGACTCATGCCATCATTTTAGGAACATAACACAGGCTGCCCCTTTCCTGGGACTGCAATTCTTACTGAACAACAACTTCATAAATTAAATCTCTGCCCACAATTCCTGTGTGCACACAGACTCATATCGTCATTTTAGGCACATAACACAGGCTGCCCCTTTCCTGGGACTGCATTTCTTTCAGAACAACAACTTCACAAATTAAATCTCTACCCACAATTCCTGTATACACACAGACTCATGCTATGTTTTTTGGAACAAAACAGTGTTCCTGAATAGTACCAAGTTACTGTTACAGCCTGACACATTTTCCTTATCATTTACAGAGGCAGAAAACAGCACATGTCCTAACAGCTCCTTGAGACCATGACCATGTGTTACAAGGTGAGTGATTAGACTAGATCAATGAAAATGTGGCCTTGGTGACGTTGAATGTGTTTGCATTACACAGTGCTATCTGAAACATCACACAGAGCTGAGTACTACACATGAGAGTGTTGGAGAAGCTGCTGCGTGTGTGCCAAGAGTGTGTTTCTGGAGACTGTGTATTGTCTGGTGCAAGACAGATGAGCAAAGAGACTTCAAAACCGCATGAAGACTGCTGGGATGTATGTAACAGTGCATGTGTGCGAAAGGTTAGTTTCAGTTTTGAACATATGGCAACTACCTGTGCCTTTGCTATTTAGAAAGAGAAATCTACCCTTTTGGTTTCAAATGTTTTAGCTTTTGCCTCTCATTTGCGATTAAGTGATTTCTGCTGAGTGCCAACCACCACATTTGAAGAAAACAAGCTGTCCCTTTCCTGCAAGTGCATGTTTTACAGAACAACTGCAACACAAATTACATCTCTGGCCACAATTCCTAAATGCACACAGCCTCATAGTGTGCTTCTAAGCAGAAAACAGAATTTGATTTGCAATTTCATAGCACATTTACTACTATGGTAGAGCAAGTGATAATTAGTGTTACAGCCTGACACATTTTCCTTGTAGATCACAGAGGCAGAAAAGAGCACATGTCCTAACAGCTCCTTGAGACCATGAGCATGTGCATTCTGGGTGAGTGACTACACTAGAGCAAAGGAAATGAGCCTTGTTGACGTTGAATGTGTTTGCGTTACACAGTGCTATCTGAAACACCACAGAGACCTGAGTACTACACATGGGAGTGTGGGAGAAGCTGCTGCGTGTGTGCCAAGAGTGTGTTTCTGGAGACTGTGTATTGTCTGGTGCAAGACAGATGAGCAAAGAGACTTCCAAAACTGCATGAAGACTGCTGGGATGTATGTAACAGTGCATGTGTGCTAAGGGTTATTTTCAGTTTTGAACATATGGCAACTACCTGTGCCTTTGCTATTTTGAAAGGGAAATCTACCCTGTTGGTTTCAAATGTTTTAGCTTTTGCCTCTCATTTGCGATTAAGTGATTTCTGCTGAGTGCTAACCACCACATTTGAAGAAAACAAGCTGTCCCTTTCCTGCAAGTGCATGTTTTACAGAACAACTGCAACACAAAATACATCTCTGGCCACAATTCCTGTGCGCACACAGCCTCATAGTGTGCTTCTAAGCAGAAAACAGAATTTGATTTGCAATTTCAAAGCACATTTACTACTGTGGTAGAGCAAGTGATAATTACTGTTACAGCCTGACACATTTTCCTTCTAGATCACAGAGGCATAAAAGACCACATGTCCTAACAGCTACATCAAACCATGAGCATGTGCAATCTGGGTGAGTGACTACACTAGAGCAAAGGAAATGTGCCTTGATGACGTTGAATGTGTTTGCGTTACACAGTGCTATCTGAAACACCACACAGACCTGAGTACTACACATAGGAGTGTGGGAGAAGCTGCTGCGTGTGTGCCAAGAGTGTGTTTCTGGAGACTGTGTATTGTCTGGTGCAAGACAGATGAGCAAAGAGACTTCCAAAACTGCATGAAGACTGCTGGGATGTATGTAACAGTGCATGTGTGCTAAGGGTTATTTTCAGTTTTGAACATATGACAACTACCTGTGCCTTTGCTATTTTGAAAGGGAAATCTACCCTGTTGGTTTCAAATGTTTTAGCTTTTGCCTCTCATTTGCGATTAAGTGATTTCTGCTGACTGCTAACCACCACATTTGAAGAAAACAAGCTGTCCCTTTCCTGCAAGTGCATGTTTTACAGAACAACTGCAACACAAAATACATCTCTGGCCACAATTCCTATATTCACACAGACTCATGCTGTGTTGGTAAGCACAAAACACAGGCTGCCCCTTTCCTGGGTCTGCAATCCTTACAGAACAACAACTTCACAAATTAAATCTCAGACAACAATTCCTATATGCACACAGACTCATGCTGTGTTGGTAGGCACAAAACACAGGCTGCCCCTTTCCTGGGTCACTAATTCTTACAGAACTAATGCTAATTTCAAATGTGCTGCCATTTTCCTCTCTTTTCTTTCAAAGTGATTTCTGCTAAATCCTAACCATCACAATTAAAAACAAGCTGTCCTTTCCTTTCAACTGCAAGTCTTACTTTTCAACAGCAACGCAAATAAAATCTCTGTCAACAATTCTTCTCTGCACACAGACTCATGGTTTAATGGTAGGCACAAAACAGTATTCCTCATTCTTACCAGTACACATAAACTTATTGTGAAAACATACTCCATAATATCTTACAAGTTCAAAACAGTTAAATATCTCGCAAACCTCAAAATGTAAAACATAACTTTTGAAGAAGATTCACAATTCTAATATTTATCTCAAAAATCACCACATACATCCCCTCTCAAACTCATAACTCACCTTTTAAAATAGTTAGTTGGGAAAGAAATGTGCCACTCAAACAGCAGACTATCAGAGTCAGAATATCAGAGCTCCACACCTCTCTCCTCTCTCCAGAACCAGTAAATGGCAATGTTTCCCTCTCTTTTTTCACACATATACATGCTAATTTCAAATCTCAGTGCTTCCCACTTTTTTTCAAATGAAATCACACATTTCTATTGGTTGAAAACTTCAACCCCTTTCCAAATGTACCCTTCCCCCAACTTGTCTCCTGTCTGCTACCATAGCAACAGGTCATGGAACACTGCTGTGAGGAGAGAGGTCAGAAGTTCAGCAGACAATGTTTCATATCCAAAGAGCAAGAGTGCTTGACTTTTCAAACCTAACAGCAAATCCATAGTAATGTTCTTTGGTAACACATTTTTCTGAACCAATACAAAACATGCTTTTTAAAATTTAAACATACAGCCTAGTTTTTAGTGTAGAATGGTTTGAAACAGCCAATGAGTTCTTTTTATAAAAAAAACTATGTGTGCCTCCATTTTTCAACTGTCTTTCATTTCATATTGCCTTTCTACTGAAAGACACCTCCTGAGTGCATCCAGATCTCCTTGGAAGATGTTCACAGTGTGGATTGTAGGTCACAGCTATGTCTTCTGGAGTGAAAAATTTGCAGAAAAAAGAGGTATGGTGAGAGACCTTGCTTTGCCAAATGTAGACATTAAATGGATTGGTCAGAGAGGGTTAAAGTGGCACCAATTAATGCCTTTGGTGAAAACCTTTCTACATCTCCCACAGCCTAACCTTATTATTGTGCACTGTGGTGGTAATGACCTAGGCACTTTAACTGGGGTAGGTCTGGAAATGCTTATTAAGGACACCTTTGTACAATTGATGTCGCTTTTTCCACAAACTGCCTTTGTATATTCTAACATATGCCAAAGGCAAAAGTGGAACTGGTCCAACCAATTTTGTCCGCAGATTGACAAAGCAAGGAAGCACGTCAACAAATCTATTTCTGCTTTCCTCAGAGACTATGGTATGGGTTCTATATACCACAACAACTTGCGTTACAACATGCAAGACATTTATAGAGGAGATGGTGTACACTTCACTGATGAAGGCAACAGAGTCTTCCTCTTGAACTTTAGACTCTGCATCGGTACTTACTTGTAGGTACCAAAAAACACACAATAAACACAAGGGCTCTTTTTAGAGCCACCTTATATCTTTTCACTTAATTGCGAATTTTTATTATTTTTTTGTTTTTAAAATTTTTTCGGGTGCGCGCTGGGTGCGCGCACTCGGCGATATTTTTTTTCAAAATATAAATCTTTTTTTTTGCCCTACAAGGTCCTACTGTGACCCCCTTACAATGCCTAGTGGGTCAATATCTCCCCACTCTGCCCCCTTTTCACGTTCTCCCCCTTTGTTTATCACCCCCTCTTTATGGGAGAGACAAAATGGCGGCCGACGCTTCCTGATTTCCACCGATTCGAATGTTTATTGACATCTAACAACCAATCAGAAGTGCGCTCGCGCACGGTAGGGTGCGCGCACAGGACTTGCTCAGTGCGCACACGCTGCGCGCGTACAGATATATATATTGATTTAAATGCTAATTTCTCAGGAAATAATGAACAGATTTACACCAAACCTGCAAAAGGCACTTCATGGACCTTATGGCTACCTCTCTGCCAAATTTCACATAATTCTGTTCAGCCGTTCGGGCTGTAGCTGCGACTAAAGTCCCTATGGAAAAATAAATGCATGGGAAAAACGCTTTTTGCGACCCCCCTTTTTTCTCGGCCCCTGCTTGACGAATCACCCCGAAACTTTCAGGGTAGGAGCTGAGCGGAGCGCCCCATTAGTTTTGAAAATTTCGCGAGGATTGTCAACCGGCGCCAAAGTTATTCAAAATAGAATTTTGAGATTTCCTATGGAAACACGGTCCTAACTATAACTACCTACTGGCGACCGCCAGTAGGTAATACAGAGAGACATATAAATATATATATATATATATATATATATATATATTCACTGAAAAAACCATAGGTTTCAGGCACGTTATGGTTAGAAATCAGCATTTAAAAAACCTTTGAAATTCACTGAAAAAACCATAGGTTTCAGGCACGTTATAGTTAGAAATTAGCATTTAAAAAACCTTAGAAATTCACTGAAAAAACCATAGGTTTGAGGGGCGTTATAGTTAGTTGGACATTTGACTCGTACAAAACCCGTGAAATTCTCCCGTTATAGTTAGTTCAGCTAACTATAACTCGCGCCCCCGCAATGCACTGCTGATGAAGTCACATATTACATCACTCATGACATGGTCAGTGACATCACTGATGATATCACTGACGACATCCCAAATGACATCACTGATGACATCATCCAGTGACTGTGTGTTTCTGTAAAGTTTAAATATGTTTAATATATATAGGGAAAGGCGTATTGAAGAATGAGTGGGTGTATAAGTGTCTCAATGGATGATTTAGTAGGTTCGTGTGACTCTATAAGTGAGTGATTAAACGTATCTTACTGAATGCATGGGTTAGTGACTAAACTGTGTGAATGTCTGTATCCGTCTGTTGGTGTGAAAGCGGCTGCATCGGTTTGTCAATAACTACATGAGTGTATATATCAGTTATTGATTTGTTGTCTGAGTATGTGTATGGGTGCCTGAGTGTTTGTGTGGGTGGGGTGTGTGTGACTCTGTGCATAGATGTGTGAGTGGGTGATTCACTGGGTGCATGGTTTCAAGACTGCATCTGTGATGAACTGTATGGTTAGGTGAGTGTGTTTATGGGTGTGTTAGTGAGTGAATGTATATCTCAGTGGTACATGTGTGAGTAACTACATATGTGAAATGTAGTATGTATGTGTGTTAGAGTATTTAAATGGCTATAAGTGAGAGTCTGTGATTGTGAGAGTGGCATATGGATGAGCGTGTGCTTGTATCAGTGATTGTATAAGAGCGTTAGAATGTGCTAGTATTTGTATGAGTAAGTGAGCTGGTGTGTGTATAACTGTGTGGGTGAGTAAATGGGAGTGTGATTAATTATGTGCATGATTGACTAGGTGTGTGAGTACCTCTATCGATGAGTGGTGGTGTGTGAGTGTCTATATAGGTGTATGAGTGCATATGATAGTCCTGTACTGAGTGACCGTAAGTATGAGTGACTATACAGGTGAGTGAGTGGATGTGTGTGTAGACCTAAGAATCAGTGAGCGGGTATGTAGTTATTGATGTTGGAGTGTCTATGGTTTTGAGAATGGCAGTCTGTAATTTAGAGTGGGTGTATCAAAAGTTATATTAGGGTGTGATAAGAATTATCACATGGATGATGTCATCATTGATGTCATTTGAGATGTCATCATGTCATCAGTGATGTCACTGACCATGTCATTAGTGATGTAATATGTGACACTCACACAAAGTAATGGTACGCTGATTCAAACACAACCAAAATATATCCTTAAATCAAGGGGAAAAAATGAGAGGGGGAGTCTTTCTCTTAAAGACGAAAACCCTCACTCACCCAAGGGTGACATGCTTCATCATTGGGTCCCCTCTTGCACACTGCAACCGCAAGGTATACAGTGTGGGCTACGACTCTCTCAATGGAGAGGAGTGTGAGGTGTTTTGTAAGGTTATCAATTTAGGCAATGGGAGTGAGGGGCAGAGTGCAAATAAAGAACAAAATGTGTATTAAAACTAGCTCCTGGGTGACAAAACTACATTTAATACATGTCCTCATGGACTAGGATTAAAAAGATAGTGATATTCAGGACTGAAAAAATGTCCTATTCGTCAACGGTCAACATGTTTCTGCCAGATGACTAAAAGTTTGCGGCATTCATCAGGACCTCAAACGTTGTCACTCTGCTAAAGATTAGTGAAAAATAATAATATATTTAAAAACTATACTTCATGTTATGGTAGTTACGACAAAGGTACCAGCTGCAGTCCGGTCCAATGTCTAGGCGGTAATTTGAATTTACCTCCACCTTATGGGAGTTTTTTACCTCAGGATTCAAGGGGACTTAATCTCCCAACTTAAAACGGCCATAGGGCGTGTTTGCACCCATGTCACCTCAGGCCCCCCCTCCCTTCACTACTGTGCAAACGCGCCCGTTTTAAGAGGTAGTTTTAATCCCCCTGTACTATTATGTACTGGGGACTTACAGAAGAGGTCATGCTAATCACAGGGGTACCCCAACGCATAGTGTTCCCTAGTGTTTGTAGGTGTTTTCACTGTATTCTAAGTGTCTTATAGCATAGCACTGGCTCTAGGCCTGGTTAGTCAGAGTCAGTTACCACCAGTGCCCGTCTGAAAAAGTTGTGGGCACAGGATGATTTTGCAACAAGGCCTCTTTCTGCTCCTCTGTTGGTTCTTTCTGCACATGTCTTGCTGCTTCCTGCATTTTTCTTCGTCTTTGTGGACTTCTGTTGTTTCTTTCTACATTTCTTTTGCTTCTTTCTGTGTGTTTTTTCTTCTTTCTTCATATGTCATACTTCTGTAGGCATTGTTAGATATTAGCATTTAAAAAACCTTTGAAATTCACTGAAAAACCATAGGTTTCAGGCACGTTATAGTTAGAAATTAGGATTTAAAAAACCTTACAAAGTCACTGAAAAAAACATAGGTTTCAGGGGCGTTATAGTTAGTTGGACATTTCACTCGTAAAAAACCCGTGAAATTTCCCCGTTATAGTTAGTTCAGCTAACTATAACTCGCCCCCCTGCAATGCACTGCTGATGACGTCACATATTACATCACTCATGACATGGTCAGTGACATCTTTATATTTAATTAAAAAAAAATTGTTAAGACATATAGCATTGCACAATTTTAGCACTTTGCACAAAATGGTTGCACAGGACCCACTAAGACATGGATTATGTAAAAATGCAATGACAATACATTTTACATCCATTTTTAGCAAGTTTTCTGGTATGCTTTAAGTTTTATACGATGACTGTTGTTAGATTGGATGTATTAACAACAAACAGTAACATATCTTTGGTTTATTAGTATACATTGATAAACAAGCAACTTGAATCAATAGGCACTTGCCTTGAATTTAAGAAATATCAGCTGGGACACACACTATTTAAGATGTGCATTAATGGGCTTTAGCAGTATTATTCCTTTTGTGACTTTATTGTTTACAGTTGGATGATTGTAATTTAGTACACATTCTTATCGGTGTGGTTTTTAAAAAATATATATATGGTAACTAAATAAGATGAATATGTTCACAATTTATAACAGTCCTTGTGTTTAGGAGTTGCCAGTAATGACATTTCCCTATAGAATGAATTGGTTTGTCATTGAGTCTTATTAATGCATGGTATATTTAAATTTAAATTTGACTTATCCATAATAAGCTGTCTATAGAAGCACTAGACAAACAAAACAGGACTTACTGATTGAATATGAGAATTGTATAAGTTGATCTGTTTATTATTTCCAGTCTATGAGGGTGTGTGTATTCTTTTAAAATACACGTTGGCTTAATCACATTCACGCATTCATTGGTTGTATTTTATTTAAAAATGATAATCCGTCACCGGCGCGACAGGTGATCAAGATCGCTCATGCGATCGAAACGCGTCCGGGGCGGACACTTGTCTGCATTTACTTCGGTGATGAAATAAAATCGACATTATGAAGTAACCCCCATCTCTTGGATTGATTTACTTCTTTTGAAGAATTCCGTGGTCCGTACCTGTTTTGAAAAACCAGCAACTCAGGCACAAATGCCATATATATGCTATATATATATATAAAGAGGCCATGTAGTGTTTGGCTCAATGGTAAAGGTGGGAACGGGCCGAGGGGATGGAAAATCGTTTATTGTCGGACATCAAATTCTGCGTGTAGCGGCTGCAATTGAGTCACTTTTTAGTGAGTCGCTTCGAGTTAGAATCTTTTGGTTCAATCAATGCATAATTCATGCAACGTTAAAAAGATAAAATGATCTAGTACAAGACGGACAACATAAAAAGGCATCCACTTAAGAAACAAGTCACTCTGGACCAACATTGATCAAAAATAGTACTTGTAAGACACTTGAGAAAAGTGTAATCAATTGCAAACTAAAAGTATCCTACTATAATACTTTACAAAGGGGATGTTTAGTTTTGTATTACACTTAAAACTATGTAAATATATATTTTTCAATAATTTTGAAGAGTGACACGTACTCTTTCTTATGCTTGTTGCAATAAGGAGAAAGAAACCAGTAGCAAAACAAGGCAGATAAGTTTGCAGTGAAAGAAAAGCACATTGGGATGCCGGTGGGACCGCCACTGACTGGCCTTCAGTGGCGGTCCCACCGACAGACAGCCCTTTGGGACGACCACCACATTACGATGTAGGGAGTCGGTCCCTTCCCTGTCAGTGGACGGTCCGTTGCCTCTGACAGGATCCACTGACAGTGGCGGCTGATGACATTTGAAAGTGGTGTGGCGTAACATTATTGTCGTATGCACTGCGGCGAGCGAGCGTAGCGAGCGAGCGAGCTCGAACAACCTATGGAGGGTTTGGGGGGCTTACACCCACCAAGAAAATTTTGAAAAAAGAGTGGACAAACGGTGCATTTTTAAGCAAATTTGAGGAAGCAGGAAGGTTAATAAAGCAATTAGTGCTGGGCCTAATAAACAGATCGGTCACTGCACTTCCCCTCCCCTCACTTCACACAGCTTTGCTCTTGTACCTTCACCCAGCTCCACAGAGACCCATGCTCACTATATGTGTACACACACCTTTCTACTGGGGATTGCGAAGTAGACAGACAAATGCACAACTAACAAGCAGACACATCTCAGTCTTGAAACTGTAAAGCAGAGACACCCAAACGGATCTTATAATAGGAATTATAATGCAGACAAATAGTCAGACACTAAGCCCCCTCCCCCTTCCATCTCAAATGTTCAAGCTTGTACCTCTGAAACACCACGCTGCTTTCTAAAAGCCGGGAAGTAGTTAGGGGTATGAGGCATTAAAATATGTTTAAATAAATACAACCATTACTTTTCCATTAACATATTGCATGTTTTATAAAATGGTGCACTGTTAAACAGTCAATACAGGTACAACCCCTTAAGTCTGCCTATTTCCTGCCCATTCTCTGCTACAGGGTTATACCAAATCACTCCACAAACACTGGCAAATATGAAACATTATGCGATGCGATTGTATCAGGATCACACCTCGCATCAATGGGGACTGAGATGGTGTTGATGTACAAAGAGGAGAAAAGGGAAAGCAAAGCACTGTGTCCCTTACTCCCATATGCTACGTGAGCCTCCGTGCTTCTGCTGTGACACAAGCACTGCAATTTTGGAGCAGCTGCAATGCCCACAGATGACTGCTTCTATCTTTTCTCTGTATACTCCCCCGTCCCTTCGATCAGAGGCATGGGCTCAGGGGTTTAGATCCTTTTACCTCATGCACTTTTGGAAGACAGATTATGCTGTCGTGTTTTTGGGACATCGCTCAGGAGCCTTATTAGCATGGTTCGTGCGCACAGGTCTCTGTGGTGGGGAAGAGACGTCCACGTGGCACAAAGCACAAGACTCCTACCAGGAGGAGAGGTCTCGGCGCCGCTGCCCCATGAACACATTCTGGGCTGGATGGAGACGCCAGGTGCTCCTGCCAGAGAAAGGCGAGAGTGCTAACCGGTGCTGCATGTCTCACACATTAATAACTGATAGAAGCAAGGCGTGTCATGTAACTCTAGTCTGCACCGGAATTCATGCTTTACATGCACGCAGACCTTTCACCTAGTGGCACAGATACAAGCATGCTATGGTGGTGTTTTCACATATGGATTTTCGTAAATATCCCATAAAACCACAGATTATTAAATAAAAACTAATGTGAGGCCTACTTACAAATGAGGGGCATTTCAACATGACACTGAAATCGTTTACACTCAGGGGGAAAGTCACTGTCTGACACAACGGGCAGGTTTACAACAAAAGACTGGGTTCTTAAACTGTCGTGGTACAGTGCTGCTAATGCCGTTGAAATAGCACAACTGATGATACCAATTCGCTCAATGACGGAAGAACAGCGTGTGTGAGTACAGGGAACAAAACTGGGAGCAGAAACAGCAACAACGCCTTCAACTTGGTTAAAGGGACTTTGTCTTCACCTGGTCCAACAGTCACTCTCCTGGGAGCATGCAAGAAGAAATAAAGTGCTATAAGGCTATGCTACCAGGTTCAGCAACCTGCTGCCAGTAAAGCAGCCCAATAAAAGTCCTGCTAACTAACCCTGCACCTCACCACAGCAAGAGCCCGGCCACCAGAAGCAGTGACCACTGTGCGAGATGCTCTCTGAGCCAGCACCCCAGAGAGAGGCATGAAAGCCCTGATACAGACACTAACAGTCCGTTGTGTGGCCCACGACCAAAGCTATCAGTCAACAAGTGACAAGATACTGGGTAAAGCACCCCAACGATTCGCCTGCTCCTATGTCAACAGCAAAAGGCCTTAAAGCCATTGTGACCACTGCTACTGGGATTAGCCACAGAGGAGCAAACCCTGCTATCAAACCATCAGCAAGGGGTAGCTATAAAAGGGAACCAACCGCTCAGAGCCGGGATTAGAAGCACAGGAGTCCGGATTAAATTACCAGCAAACTATCGGGAATCCTGTTACCGTGACCAGCAGCTCCCAGGACGCAGGAAGCTCTGCTACCGGAACCGACTGCCTATATAAACAAACACCAGGTTACAGTGACAAACTGTGCTCTACTTACACTAAACGTGTTAAATCAATCTCACATATGTTGCTGGCAGCTGTCTTTAGAACCGACAGGTTACATGCACAGCACCCCATGCAGCCTGCGCACGAACCCACGCAGCTACTGTTTCACGATCCCAACCCGTAAAGTGCAGTAAAAGACACAGAAGCGCGAACACACATGTCTCTCCTGTTAAGATTGTGCTCTGGGTGACCCCCGCAAGATGCACACAGCCCTCAGCAGCTAGTGCACGAACCCACCGAGCTATTTTTCAAAGCTGTACCTTGTCCTGTACACAGAGAGACGATGGTATCGTCACACCGACCCCCGGCTCTCTTCCACAGGTTCAAACTCCTGCCCTGCAGGATGCGGACACAGTTCTCCACAGCCCATTCTGCTGTCTGTCATACAAGCACAGCACACAGACCTATAATAACTGCAGGTTACACATGGGTCCCTCCAGCAGGCACACTAACCGGCCCTGCTACTTACCAGGCTCGCCCACCCCCAACTAAAGACACGGATCTTTACACTCTGCAAACCTATCTTAAACCGGGTCGAACACGTACCCTGCACTGCACGTGCGCGCACGCACGCACACACACCTCTGCAGCTGGAGCAAGAACCCCCTGAGCTGCTTGTCGTCCACATACCTTGCCCAGCACTGCAGTTTGCCCCTCCGGTAGAGTTTTCCGCTGCCCGGGTCCCGTCCCGGACATAGTCCATGGGGGGCACGGGTGGGCTCCTCACTGCAGGCCCACAGGGGGCCCCCAGGCAGACCCCGTGTACAGACTCAGCATGGCAGACCCTGTCAGCACCTCGCACTGCTGGTTAGCAAGAGAGCTGTACTATCGGAGGAGGGTGAGGGGGGGTTGGGGGCCAGGGACGTTTAAAAATAAAATATAAGAAAAGAAAACTTACCGGTCTGCTTGACTGCTCCTCCTCGGCCGGGGTCCCGCGCGCGCTCTTCAAAGAACAGGAACAGCCGCGACATCACTGCCAAAGAGGAGGTCGCCGGGGGTGGGGGATTACAATTTAAAAAAGAAAGCTAAGCTTACCAGACCAGGTGCGTGCGGCGCCTCTCTGCTTCTCGGCCGGGTCCCGTTGGCGCCTCTTCTAAGGAACAGCACTGGTTGGCAACCCCTCTAAGCCAATACTGACGCTGCTCCAGCAGCGCCAGCATTGGCTTAGAGCAGGGTGACTCACCGCCCGCCTGCCCATTAGGAGAGCGAGGTTTGCGCCTTTGCTCAACCCTCGCTCTCCTAATGGGCATGCGCCAGCCACAGCAGACAGTAGTGCGCATGACTGGGCACGGAGCGAAAATTCGCCTCCTTCACCCAGCATGCGCACTGCTGCCTGCTGTGCGCTCTGCGCCACCCCTGGTCTGCTGCATGTCAGTCACTCAGCAGCATGACGTCGGACCGCCCTCCCCCTTCAGAATCTGAAGGGGGTGGGCAGTCCGAGTTCATGCTGACTGTGACTGACATGATTGCGACGCCGAGGGAGCTGCCGGTGCGGGCGGCTTGTGAGGCAACGCCCCAGCGCCCTTAATGGACGCACCGCCACTGTCCACTGATCCTGACAGGATGGCAGTCAGATTTGTGATCCTGAATGGAGGCGGTGCCTGCTCAGGCACCAGCATCAGGATCACGATACCCCTTTCCGACTGCCATTTCATAGCGGTCTAACCGCCATGAAAAGGTAGCCGAAAATGGACTTTTGGGGCCCCAAGCAGGTCTCCCGTACCCTGTGGGCCATTGTAATGTAGCTCCCTGGGGGCACATGTAGTGCCCCAACGCACATTCTTGCACTGTGTGCCAGACACCACATGGTGCCTACCACACGGTGCATGAATGTGTACACAGTGCTCAATAACACTGAGGCTTGTGCTGCAGCCCTGGAAAGGGCCACAGCACAAGCCACAGTGTTATTGAGCACATTTAAGCCCACTAGCCTGGCGGTCGCATTGTAATTGGGCGGGGGGACCGCCGACGTCTTGTCTGCCATCTTAATGTCCCCTATTGTGTTTGTTCAGGAACAAACATTGCTCTGGTGCCATTCAGTGCAGCCTGGGTCTTGGAGGAGTCTCGCTGCACGCTTCTTCTTCATTTAAGGTGAAAACTGCCATCTTGATCTGCGCTCTGGGGGAAGTTTCTCTCTCAATCAATGGTGAATTCCTGGGGTTTATATAGGTTGTATACCACTGATTATTATTTTATGTTTTCAGACCCAAACAGGGATTTTATGACACTAGATCTAATCGGACTAAACTAGTTGGGTGCAAAATACGATACCTATGTAAAAAGGCCACGAGCATTTGCACCGTCTTTAGCTCATGTTTACTTTAAAAGTGTCTACCTCCAAATCCTTGGGATGTAGATACCGAGAGGATGTACTAGACTTGTGGCACCTGATAGTCTGAAAATTAAGGCTAAAGGGTGTTTCGACACGGTTACCGCTTTCACAAGTTCTGCGAAAGATGTCAAGATGCTGACTGTGAACTATAGTGCAGCAGGCTAAGAAAAATGGAAACTGTAGTTAAGATGGAACCTGTCCTGCATGTCTTTATGAACCTCAAATCGTCTAAAGCAAGTTATAAAATAATAGAATTATGAAAGGGAACGGTCAGAGTATTTATGACATGGCTGTTATAAATTCTAAACTAAGCAACCACTGAATGTGTTTTTGCATAAGCGTCATCACCATAGCTTCGTGACACATTTAATGAACAGAAGAATATGCTAGAAATGTGCATTTGATGGAATCAGAGTTCATTACGTTTTGCATGTTCAATGACACATACCTCATACTGAATTAAAAGGGGTCTATGTATTTGAAGACAGAGGATCATGACAGGTATGATAAGAGTATTACGAAAAAACCTAAGACACTCAGAGAAGTATACTTCTCGCGTGTCACAAGGGCAGAGAGGTGGGAATGCGTCCTCCCGTAATAAACTCCGAATCACAAGAAGTACCCACAGTTTGAGATAACAGTAAAAACCCCTGGTTAGGTATGGGAAGGTGATTACTGAAGCGTCCTAATTATTGCCCACTGGGTTGTGGGAAAGGAAACAATTCCTTTTTTTTAAATTACCCTCACACACCCTAGTGGTGTCATGCTTCATCATCGGGTCAGGGAGCTCTTGGTAGATGTGGCCAGGGACTCCTAAAGATAAAAATCCTAAGAACCATCTGTGGATGCTTCAGTAATCACCTTCCCATATCTAACCAGGGTTTATTTACCGTTATCTCAAACTGTGGGGTACTTCTTGTGATTCACACGATAAGGGTATTGTCACCGTATGCATGGTGTGTCTAGTCTGAATCTCACCTCGTACAAGATTAAGGGGCACAAGAAAGTAGTGTTGCCTCCCTAAGGGGAGTGCATGGTTTGATCCTCACCTTTCACAGGAACCAATGGCACAATAAGAATATTGAATCCGAGAATGTGACTCGCAGAACGCGAGTCAGCCGAGTTGCACAGCCTCATGTACATGGGTATTCTAATTAATCCACCTCAACCAAAGTGTATCCAATTTCATCCAAATTTTATTTCACTTAATGTTATCCAAGTCTTAGTGTCACGTCAAAGGTTACAAAATTCGACATTCTTGTGCTTGTTAATGTCTTCAGGATTGCCCGTGCTCCAGGTCCCTAACTCTTACAATAAGAATATTGCCACCTTCGGTGGGCCCACAGTTTGATCCTCACCCTGTACTGGGTTCAAAGGCACAATATCGATATTGTCACCTGTAGGCAGTGAACGATGTATCTAATCTGAGCCTCACCCCGTAAAGGGGTAAAGGGCACAATAAACCCTATTCCAACTTAACAGGAGTGTATGTGTGAGCCTCGCTCCGTACAGGAGCAAAGGGCACAAGATATTGTCACCATTTGGAGCGGGATGGATGCGCAATGCATCTAGGCTGGTCCTCACCCCATAGAGGAGTAAAGACACAATGAGATTATTGCCACCTACAGTGGGGTCACAGTTTGATCCTCACCCTATAAATGAGTGAAAGGCACAATAAATAGTATTCCACCTCAACGGGGGCGCACAGTGCAATTGTCATCCTGTACAGAACCAGAGGGAACATTAAAGATATTGAGAAAAGAATCACCCCAGGGGTAACGTCCCCTGGATGCACAAGTTATTTGGTTTGGAGGAGCACACCTATTTATTTTAGTAAGGTCAATAATCTGTTTCCTCAATCATTATTGCTAATGGTGCAACAGTGCTGCACTTGCTGTCAATCCAAGTGTTGAAATAAGAGACCGTTATCACAGGTACTGTAACCTGAGTGCACTGTGCACTGTTCACAGAGTCCCTATTTGAACTCTAAACAATATGACGCAATAAACAAATGTAATCAAACTTGATTGTCATTTATCAGACTGTCATTTTCATATGATCATGACATTGTAAATAGTTACAAACATAAATCAGAAATGAAATACAAAATGTAATACATTGCCATTTCATGTATTTTAACATGACTACTGATAACATAGTCATTAAAAACAGTATTCATGTGACTTTCAAATGAGTACCCGATGCATTTCGGGACGTTGCAGTCCCTTCTCATGACCTAATATTCAATGAATCTATCCAACCCTATTCACACAACGATGCAAAGTAATAATTGCCACTCTTGGTCTTGGGCCGACTAACACCCCCTCTGGTGATAATAGTGTGAATATCGTGTTGTTGAGAATCACGTCAGTTCCATAAGATGAAATAAAGACAAAATAAAGACACCCAGTGCACCCGTGTTGAATATTGGGTAATGAGACTGTTGTGGCATCAACTGTTAACAATGATGACTTATATAGTACATAATTTTCCTTTTGTAGATTGGCCCTTGAGGAAGGGTCTGCAACGTCCCGAAATACATCGGGCACTCATTTGAAAGTCACATGAGGACTGTTTTTAATGACTGTGTTATCAGTAGTTATGTTAAAATTCTATCTCATAACAACGCAAAAACGTGGGTAAATGTACACTATTTACATTCTTCTTGTTTGGTTTTGTGTTTTATCATCAGCGTTGTTTCCCCATTCCAAGATGGCACTCGCCTTTTACTTACGCTTCCCTCGCCCACTTAGTCCGTTTTCTGATTTCCCTCAGTTCATTTCTAAACCGTCACCGATGCTCATTCCAGCCTTCCACAATCACAATGTCACTGGGCATGTTGAAAGCTTTCACTTTTTGGAATCGCTTTCATCTTTTTGAACCATCTGCACATGAACTTTAGCTATTAATTCACTGGCTTTACACATCTAAGCGCCACCGGTCACGTTTTTTCCTATGTTTCTTTATTTGCTTAATCCACATCACCATTTCTTCTTTTTACCGCATCATGAGAATTTGGTTTCCTAGGCCTTTTTAACTCCATCACTTCGTCCTCAGCGTTACACTTGGCTTATCAAGTTTACATTATCAGAATTGATTGATTGACCAGCTTGCTTTTCCGCTTCTTTATTTTCAGATGCAATCTCCCCTGATGAAGGGCTTTGCCCGAAATTGATTGGGTCTGCGCAAGCATAATTTTCCCAAGTTTTTGCATTGTTATGAATAACCCTGGGCATAGTCCTACGCTTCGCTCAGGTAGCATGTGTCGTTTTAATTTACCCAAGTTTTTGCATTGTTATGAGTAACCCTGGGCATAGTACTACGCTTCGCTCACTGAGCATGCGTAGTTTGCACTACTCCACACTACACAAAATGCACATAGCACAGTGCAAAAACTGTGCTATAACACGTAGCGTAGCAGCAATATCAACAATACCCACAAATGCTAAAAAGCATATAACCAATTCACAAAAGTGAACCATGAATGAAAATATTAGGCAATGAGAGAGGTGATGATTTTGGGGTCTCCCCTAACCTAGCGTGAGGACCAAGCAGATGCCTTGAACACAAAGAGCATATCATGCTGGTGAACGATTCAGTGGTGGTCCCTTCCTCCTAGGACCACCCCAAGCACAGTTATGGGCAAAAATACAATCCCAACCAAAGGCCCTGCAAAGCATTATGGGACGAGATTAGCAGTGGGCAGTGAATATTATAGTGTCCAATATCAAAATAATTCTACAAAGAGCTGCAGTAAAACTAGTCGTTTCGAGATGTCCCTCATGAGTCAAATGCAAAAGCATTGAAATTATTATTACATCAAGCTGCAGTTCCACTAGTCGTTACTAGATGTCCCTCATGAGTCAAATGCCAAAGCATTGAAACCCTTTCATGAAGCTTTTGCAATTGTTCAAGAAGATGTGCTTTTTAGGTCTCGCCTGAGACAGCGCTTTAGCGTAGCTCTGGCGAGACTTATAGTAAGCGAGTTTTGGAAGTGCAAACAGTGCTTTTCAGGCCTCCAAATACAGTGCATGTGCGCCGGCCGCGCGCACCATTTGGCAGCCTGAAAAGCACTGCCTGATCACTTTGCGGCCCCTTTGATGTCCTCAGTGAGCCGCGCGGCCACTGAAGACATCAAAGTGCACACCATTTGCACTGTGCCCGCCCCCACTCCCCCCTCCCACTCCCTCCTCGTCAACTTCAGTACGCGCTTGTTTTAATTGGCACCGCTCAACAAACTCTGTTGGGCATTCTGCATGCCTCGCCTCACAGCTGCAGCCTGAAGGTTTCACCCGATGCCAGCGCTCACAGAACACAGTCCGCACAGGAGACGGCACTCACAAAACATCCGAGAAAGGGTCTTTTGTTATTACCTTATATTTTGCACATCTTCTCTCCTCGGTCGACTTCTGTTGCCTCCTATGACTCTTGTTTTCCTCGCACCCCCTTCTCCCTCCCACAGCTCCTCTTCTCCCACTCGGCGCACAGCCTAATTGTTGTAAATTTGAACATGCCTCAGGCTGTAAGCGCACTATTACACACACACTGTACTTTGCCTACTATAAAACATTTCTTTTAATGTTTCTTCCTTTTTTAATGTACGTCTTACTGCACCTTAACATACTTATACGCTTCTACAAATGTTCAAGTGTCCAGCTACGAATATTTGTTGTGCCATTCTAGTCCCGAGATGTAATTCACTCGAATATGCGTTCGCCATATAACAGTGTTTAATCAAGTTATAGTGCGTACCGGCTCTTTAATGTTATCCCTGTTGAACCAAATGTCACTTACATTTTTTAAGGAACATCGTCCTCCGATTACTGCATTTACAGAATTCTAATTTCTATCTAGTGTTACCAGCGCAACATCAATACACTCCACCAGCTACAAATCACTGACCATAATGAATTTCTTTTCATACTTTTATTCTTCGAAAATGTAATGCATTTTAATTGTGCAGCTGCAAACTTCCCAGAGTCAGCGCGTCAGCTCTGCAGCAGGTACGGGCCCAAGGAGAAGCCGTCTGCGGCCACCCCCAGGACACCCATGACTGTTGCTCTTTCACACTCAGGATTGCCATCCACGTTCACAGGCGCTGCCCCTCTCCCAGAACATATCCCCACCCTACGGCAGTATATTTCAGAAGCAATACGGTGCTTCCTGCAGCTTTTGGTGTCCGCATCAAGTACCAATGTCGCCCCTCCATTCCCGCCCCACCCGGCAGAAAGTCACCCCGCCTCCCCGTCTCACCCTGCAGAAGGCGTTGATTTGCCACACAGGCTCAAAACAAATTGCGCTCTGTTGTCTCCGGCTCCAGAATCAATTACACCCCCTGGCCGGCCCGTGTGGGTCTCCCTCCTGCGGATTTCCGAGGCACTGCTCATCTCCACATCAAGCGTCGAACAGGCCCGGTGTCAAATCAAAGCAATATGAAGAGATGGTCTCTCGTCCGTCCGCGGGGCATAAATCAGGCCAACCCTTCAGGGCAGTGATGCACGCAGCTTTATCTTCCTTTGCCTGGGCACACTTGTGTGTTCTTTACTGCCCTTCTGTTGACACTGTCTGTCTCAGGTTGTCACAAACTGTTTACTCTGTCCATGACCCATTAAACAATTTCCCAGACTTTTAATCTCTGCACTGGTTTAAACCAGAAAATATGCGGCATGCGGTGTGTGTTATTATGCCAACATATGGAACGCTCTCTAAAACAGACCCCATAAAGCTAATTTTAGAAAGCAAATAATTCATTCACCCGTCAATCCTAACAGTTTCACTATAGTGCCACTAATATTTATATATATTCTTCCTTCAATGTCTTACATTGAAAAGAATGCTTTCTGCCCTAAACACTCTACAGTGAGCGCAACTATCAACGACAAACGTTCTGCACTCAAACATCGCATTTTTACATGTAGAATCCATATTTAGACAATCCATTTTCCTCAAAATATAAGGTATTGTCTACGAGCCCCAGCTCGTGGACAATACTTTCACTTTTGCAAAAGGCCAGTTCACCTCTGCTCACTACCCCGACCCCAGCTGCGCTCACACATCTGCTCCTCGTCTCTTTTTTTTTATGGATATGTTGCCACAACTCTTTGTGCACGGATTAGTTCAGTGATGAACCACACCTGATTGGAAGTGGGGCCACTTCTGCTGAGGCCCACTGTTCAATCTGCATACGTTAATGGGCGAGCTCAGTGAGAGCGCAGGAATTACCCCTCTCCCCCCCCCCCCCTCTTCGCCCCCCCAATAGAAACCCATCTGCCTGGGAAAGGCCGCCCAGCCCCCCACTGGGCCAGTGGCGGCATCTGAGACAGCCCAAATCGGCCACCACTCTGGCCAAAAGGCAACTTAGGGCTGCATCTCCGATACACGCCCATTGCCCGAGTGCCCGCCTTGACAATCGCTCCTGTTTTGCAAGTGAGCTGTGGGCCAATTTTTTTCTTTTTTTTTTACAACCGGTGGTGCTTTTTGACCAAAATGGCAATAAAGAAATGTAAACAAAGTATGTGCTTTACAAGGCATTGGAGAAGGCATCGTGCAGGCAATGTTGGTTGTAAGATTCGGGGAATCCACAGTAAAACCCGGCCCACTCGCCCACAAACAGTCAGACAAGCATTTACAATGCAATAAGTTTCGCATTTATACGAGTTTGAGCTATTGGCATTGTAAATGACAATGCTTTTTATTTAAGTTTGTTTTTTTTAAAAGATAAATAAAAGGCACTGTCATTTACAATGCCAATAGCTCAAACTCGTATAAATGCGAGACCTATTGCATTGCAAATGCTTGTTGCTTTCAAGGCATCTGCTTGGTTCTCTCCCTTGGTTAGTGAGGATCCCAAAATCATCACCTCTCTCACTGCTTGCTAATGTATCATTTTCACTTTTGTGAAATGACTATATGCATTTTAGCATATAACAGAAATTCTTATTTTATCATAACTTGCACTGTGCAAGATGCTGTTTGCAATTATTGCTCAGATCAGACAAGCACGCAGGGCTATCAGCTACGCACTACGCAGTTTGAGGAGTAGCTGAGCGTAGTTCAAAGTGTACTTCGCGTAGCTACGTGTAGTGCTACAACGCAAACTACGCCCAGGATTAGTTATGAGATAGAATGTGATGATCTCCAGAATTTGATGATTAATTAAACATGATGATTGAATAAATTCAAATTGGTAATCGACCAACGGTTTAATTTTTGATCTACATTGGATTACTCCACTATTGGACTATTGGACATCTGTCTGTGCATTCAGGGGACGTTACCCCTGGGGTGACGCTTTTCTCTATTTCCATTATGCTTGTGGACCAGTAAGCGATACCCTGTTTGCACGCACAAAGTTAACACTTCTAATCAATTTTCTAAATTGTCTAATCAATTCTCGGAGTGCGCGTGCCACCCCTTTTTCACATTAAAGATATTGCCACCGTTGAGGCGTATGATGTGTCTAGGCTGAGTCTCCTCCCGTAGGCGTGTAAAGGGCACAATACGGATATTGCCACTTTGGTGGTGCACAGTGTGTCTAGTTCTTTATATCCTCATGAGGGAAATCTTACAACATGATGGGATGCTGTAAGATGGTGGAAGAAAGAGAACAACAAAGGCCAACTCTCTGTTGTGGCCGACTGGATCTGGCTCCCATGGCACCCAGAAGGACAGGCCTTGCCCCCAGTAAATATTAAGAATCCACAAATGTTTAAAAGTGAAAGGCTGTGAGAATCTGCACATTCTATCCTGGAAGTTTGGGGGCAGTTACAACACCCACAGCACAGGGAAACCAGAGGAATTATTACTCAAGGATGAAATGTGGCTCAAAAGAAACCGCACGTTTGCATGCAGTGCCAATCCTGCAATACACAAATATCTTCATTCCTAAAAGTATGCTAATGAACAGGTGCAGAGTTACTATTTGGTGCTTGCAAACTTTGACTCTAGCAGTCCTAGAAAGTTGTGCTGGTCTCCAGACGTACCACTGGGGATGTCATGTGACATCACCGGCAGGCTGCTTTTCTCTTTACGCAGAAATCTACATAGCAGACATTTAAGACCCAGGGGGACAAAGAAGCTGTGGAAATCCACATTTATTTTCAATCATCCACATGGCGAAAGCCCTTTTCTATGCCCATTGAATCTAGGGGATCCATTCCCCTTCCCATCCTTAAAGACGACTTCTCCAGCCCCAGACTGGGGTATATTTCCCACCAGTTCTAGGGTCGGACGTGATCAGAAACATACAAGCTTCTGGGTATTCACAAACCTACAAAGTGTAATATGCCTTGTATTGCCCACCCCTGCTATACAGGAGATCTTTATCTCACTGCACCAATAATTTAGACTGGAAATGTAACATCTAAAGCGGCCACTCCTCAAGAACTGGAAGTCTTCATTGGGGTTAAGTTGTTAAAAAACATAACATTTCATATTACTTCTATGTCACGGTTTGAGGGATGGAAAGGAGAACGATCTGTGAAAGAACAGTGCTAATTGGCCTCTGCTCTCTGTTGCAATTTATGGGATTAGCAAGGTATTCTTTATATTCTGCATTAGAATGAAAGAATTAATCATTAATATAGCACACACTGCTAGCAAAGGTCTCTTGGCGCTAGTCTAATTTGTAGCTCAAAGTAGCAAAAGTAGTGCATCTTAAGTACTGATTAAACACTGCAGATGAAGGCAAAAGTCACCAGTGGACAATTGTGGCACAAAAGGGACCTTTAATTGGAAAAGTGGGCATTAAGTATAAGATTGCATATAACCGCAAAGAAGAACCCCCTCACTGTGAGGCAAGGTTGAGACAATGTCCCTCAAAAATCACATTAACAGGTCAGTTTGAGAGCGCGGGGTTGGGGGAGAGGGCAGTTGGGCCAATCTGACGATATTTGTGCAAAGGCAGACCGTAAACAGTTGTAGATGTTTGCAAATGACTTCCATAATGACTAAGAGAACCCTATGGACCTAAGATTACAAACGAGGAGTGCGTTCGACTTGTCTCAGCTCTTTTGGTAAGTAATTTAAAGGTGGAGTTTACTCTTAAATGATAACAAGACAAGATATGAAAGTTTTTACAACTCAATTGGATAAGAAACTATTGGTTTGCGGCTGGGTGGTAGGCCAGGGGCAGAGCGACCGCCAGTTTATGATGCCGGCCCTGCTTATTGGGCTGACAGATTGTGGCTTCTTTATAGATGAACATTCTTCCTGAATCTTGGAAAGGGGTTGGTTCACCCCACCATATACTGAAAAATGGTAATCTGGCGCAACCTGCGAACCATCAACTTATCGCATCGCTAAATGCAAAGGCTAAAACTGTGCAAACCTTCTAATAAAAGAAGCAGAAGGGAGGAGAATGGAAGCCAGCTGGCCACCTTCATACAAACCAGCTCCAGACCAAACAGGGACATATATCTTCTGATAATAACCTCGCCTCGCCAATGCCCACTCAACTGTCTTAAAGTGACCTGTCTGCTTCCTGTTAGGGCAATGCCTAGTGACGTTGATGGGGGGACTAGACGGGTTGATGAAAACTCTGCAGAGTCTATGGAGTGGGGTCTTGGTGTGGCTTACATTAGACTGGAACAGGGCCCATATGTCACAAGACACTCTCTAGTCCTGGTCTGAAGTAGGGGTGTCTTTGGCGAGAAACATATTGCCAAAACACAATAGTATATGGAGGTGTGTGCCTCGATAGGGTTGACACCTTGCGATATTTGTGCCTTTGACATAGGAAGTGCAAGGGACGCAAATGCCACTATTTGTTTTTTTTTTAATGTTTTTTTTTCATTCAACCAGGGATTGTATTCACACCAGGTGTTATGGGTAAACGGAATTGTGCTGTTTTGTCATGATATGCCTACCTAGTACAGGGTTTGGTTTCTCTGTAATTTTTGTATACCTTAAGGAATGCTTGCCAGTATTTCCCAGTATGTCCCATAAATGTTGTGATTCCACATAATTGTTCTGAATCATATCCTGAATATGTATTATCAGTATCTGGGTTATAATATGGACAAAACTGTTGAAGTATGTACACACTTGGTTTTGCCAATGTTTGCTTTCTTGCATTGGCCAGTGCTTGTTAGGTTTAATACTGCAGGGTGTGCCTGGTTACATTGAAAGACAAGCGCACGTGTCAACAGCTCCCCAGTGCACAGGTGTCTTCTAGAACTTTGTAAGCACCAGGCTATTTAAGGAAGCACTTGTGTCTAATTAACGCTTCGCTTCCTGGCATTGGCAATGCATCCAGACAGCTGCTTACCGGACTCCGGTCCTGCGCATCCTGACGAAGCTGTTCTCAGAAAACTTCCTGCTTTTGCTGCTTCCTGTCCCTTCTTGATTCCAGTCCCTCGGCTCCCTTCCTACAAAGGGAAGGAAAGGCAAGGTTATTCCGGTTGCTTTTCAGGCCCAACAGAGAAAGTATTGAAAGACTTGCGGTAAGCTTTTGCATTTATGTTTCTTCATAAACAAAACGTGGACAATCACCAGGGAAGAGGAAATAAATGCCTGGTTAGTGTATAAATAAGCGGCTGGCTTATTTAAGGTATTTAGAGCACGTAAAGACTGATTTGGTATGTTTGAGTGAAAGGACACTCGATCTGCTGCAACTTAAAAGAACTTCATTTTACAAAACAAAGGACATTGCAAAAGACTTTCAAGGATTACGCCTTATAGTGCAACACTGATTGTATGAACCTTCAATTCACTTTATGTTAATCGGAGCTGCCAATTTACAATATTGCTCTGTGCTGTGTCTATGTTACTATTTATCTCTCAGTTGAAGAACCCTTTACAACAAGCACGAGCTAATGCAAGGTATGTGCATGACAAAGATTTTCTTGTTTAAATCTAGTGAAATAGAAACTTTGCAAATAATGAATGGATCATAAAGTAAAAGTTATTCTTTGTTTTACGTTTTGAAAGGTAAATTCGGTGTTCACATCCACATATATAAGAAGTTACACTGTGGACGCTTCTGAGTAGAAGAGGCTTATGTTAGGCACTATATTAACATGGTAGGTTTACATACATAATTGTGAGAGTTCCTTCAAATGCTTGTATAGTATTTCAGTAGTAAGTGTGCATTGTATGTGTTCCCTAGATACATGCACCAAAAAATCCACGGATATCCAGAACATCCTTAACCCTGAGAGACAGTCTAGTGGCATCGTCAACAAGAGTGAACAGCAGAATCCAGTCTATTGTTTTTTCCTTGTCTCTCACTCCCATTCCCCCTTCCCCCAGGGAACTGTCAGGACGGGAAGTGTTTGTCTTCCTTGCCGTGCTGGTAGTTTCCGGAGGGAGTCGGGAACAGTCAGCACCCTGGGAGGAACAAACCGGAGTACAGGTGGGTGAAAACTGTGACACCAGGAGGTTCATATCGCCTGGCATAATTAATTACAGGCATTACATTACATACAATACAGTTCAAGTGACATATATATCAGCGTAAAATAGATGATACGGATCACAATACACCAAAGCTTTACAATTATCAACATTTTCTGCCCGTCTGCCACCACTAGTTCAATCCCCATCGGGGTTTGCCTGAGGTTCAACGTTGGTTCTAATGTTTGTCAGAGCCTGTACCATTGCTTACAGACCTCCAGAACCCCATCTGAAGGCTGTAAATATTACAAAACCAGTTACACCACTCCCTAGCAGTTTTTTTTTTCCCGACCACTTCCGAGCTATATGTATCCTTTCCAAGACCATTGCCGCCATTGCTAACCAGTGTTATATAGATAAGAAGTCTGCACATACCTGAGTACAATAACGTCAGGAGTTGGTTGAATATCCATTACAATAACTTTACTAATTTCCTGGAAAAGCTGTTTCCTGTGGTTCTGAATTGATTAACCAGGAGATATTGCGATATTTGTGACAGTTTGATATGCTGATAATGAGATCACCTCTCGTAATCAGCCTAGAACCCTCCCCTAGTCAGCAGACCATCGAGCGGCCAAAATCTGATATACACAGCGGATGAAGTCCTTCTGAACAGTGCATGAAAATACACCTAGAAGCATAAGAGGTGAGATAGACAGCCCTCATTTTCAGATTTCCTGAAAGAGACATTCCCGAACCAGAATTAGGCAAGGAAAACTGAGCTCAGTTTGTGGAAAATGGCTTAAGTATGTAACTGCCCAATACTTTGACGATGAGAACGAGACATTGCTTCACATGTAAATCATGCGAAAAAGAAGGTGAGATGATGTTATGACAAAATGGGGTGTACATGGTAAACTTAGGGATGTGAAACGTCTTTGAATATTTCCACAAGTATGTGTATTGTACTGTATTTAAAGTTAGAACTGATCATCGTCCTTTGGTAGACTTATTTACAACTAAATGGTGTGGGAAAGCGATGCCTAGAATTGCCAGATGGCAATACAAGTTACAAGAATTTCACTTTAAGGTAGAATATATTACCGGGGTAAAGAATGTACTTGCAGTCTGTTTGTCAAGATTGCCTGTGAAAGATGATAGTGTCATTATAGACGATGGTGAATGTGAAACTATTGTATCCACATGTGAAGTGTCGAATGGGTGCATAAAAGAAGATCAGTGGAGAACGGCTTGCAATAATGATGAGGATATTAGCAAAGTGATGTCTTTTATGAGATCTTCCTGGCCCAAGAAAGCTGATTTGCCTCAAAGTCTTTTACCTGTTCATCAGGTCGCACCAGAATTGTCCATTCGAGATGACATTTTGATGAGGGGTTCACAGTTGGTTGTGCCTAATGATTTCATACAAATTGTCTCAGATATGGCACACGAAGGAAAGGACATCCTGGTATGACCAGTATGAAGAGGAGGATTAAGAGTGAATTTTGGTGGCCTACTGGTGATAGGTGCATTGAAAGAAAGGTTAGATCTTGTATTGAATGCAGTATTAGTGACAAATCACAAAAAAAACCTTGTTTATCATCACTCACCTGTTTCTAGACCCATGGAAGTGGGGGAGTGTGTGTCACTTGACATAGCTGGACCAATGTGTTTGGGTCATAATCCTTTGTATGCCATTGTTTTAATTGATCAACTTTCACAGTGACCTGAAGTCAAATCGGTTCCACAGATTACCTCCAAAGTTGTTATTCAGTTTTTAAATGAAGTATTTGAAAAGGAAGGTTTTCCCGAATCGTTACTAACTGACAACGGGGTGCAATTAACTTCTGTTTAAATTAAGCCATTTCTTGAGAGTCATGGTATTACACATAAGCGTTCTTCAGTTTACTTTCCCCAAAGCAATGGAATTGTAGAAAGATGGATAAGAGTATTGAAAGAAGAATTGCATCTTGCTAGAAATGAGGGGGGTGTATCTCCCTTTGAAAAAAAATGAGAGGTAGAAAGAGTCTATGCAATTTGAGTCAGAGATGGATGAGGGACCTAGTGTACAAAGGAGATGTAATTACGAAACCTGTTATAGATCATTCCAGTGTTATGGACAAGGTTTCCGACAATGTTTCCTCTTTTCCTGTACGAGTCAATGATTGGGTGTGTGTGAAAAAAGGGAAAATTGTGAGGACAGGTGAGTCTCGGTTTTCTGCTCCCATGAAGGTTGTCAGGGTTGGAAGACAAGTAGTGGAGTTGACCGATTGAAATGTTTGGAGTTTTTCCAAAGTTGTGAAAGTTCCAAGTTGTCTTTCTCCGAATTATGCTAACTCTGGGTTCCAGCCTGTGCGTGACCATAAGGCATTGCGTGAAAATATGAACTGGCGGAAAGGTATTCAACCACGTCCCAGCTATGGGAAAAGTCATGCTAATGTGAGACAGAGACAGGCACCCATATGGTTCAAAGATTATCATATGAGTGGATACGTTTTTAGTTGTTAACCTTTTATCCAGTTAAACAATTTTATTCACGCCGTACTATAGTACAGCATTGTCACCCCTAATCTGTCGGCTATCTTTCTCCAGGATTTGATAGTGTTTGCAACCGTTGTGGGGTCGCGACCCCTTTCTCCACACTCAGCGTACAAGAACCCAGAAAGCCCTCCTCGACCGCCAGATGGGGCATGAAGGGTGGAGGGTGCAGCCAATATACAGCAAAGTGAGCTTGTGCACTGTGGTAGTATACTTCAAAGTCAGGGAGTTCAAAACCGCCTTGAGAGAAAGGGAGAGACAAAGTATTCAGACCCAGCCGCGCTTGTTTGCCTTCCCATACCAGGCGAATTATCTGCGACTTGAGTGCGGTAAAGAAGTGTGTGCCGGGATTGTAAGGTACATTAGTAAACAAATATAGCAGTTTAGGCAATAGGATCATTTTAACCAAGGATATCCTAGCTGCCATTGAGAGGGGAAGGGACAGCCATTTCTTTATGGAGTCAGTGATTTCGTCAATAGTAGTTCTGTAACTGGCGCGTATAAGCTCCTCACTGCGTCTAGTGACTCTGATGCCTAAATATTTGATTTCTTCCGACCGCCATGTCAAGGGAAAGTCCATTGGGAATTGTGGCGTCATGTCAGTGAGTGGGAAAGCCGCTGATTTGGACCAGTTGACATTGATACCCGAAACGGCACCGAACTTAACAACCTCTCGCAATACTGGATTAAGGTTGTCTTGAGGGTCAGCCGTGAAGAGAGTGATGTCGTCTGCATATGAAGAAATGATAAGCTGCCTAGAAGGGTAGATCAGGGCTCATTCTTTATGATGTTGTCTAATCTTCGCAGCTAGGGGTTCTATAGCAAGCGCGAACAGTATGGGGGAGAGGGGGCACCCCTGGCACTTGCCTCTGGTAATAGTAAAGCTGGACGACCTTACGCCGTTCAGGAGAACAGTAGCCGTGGGTTGTTGGTATAGTAATTCTTTCCACCCCAGAAAGGCAGGCGGCATTCCCATATAAGGCAAGGTGCCAATAAGGTAATCCCATTCGACCGAGTCAAAAGCCTTAGTAGCATCGAGAAATAAAGCGACAGCGTTACTATCCGGGTCGATGTCATGTTGTTCTGTAAGAAGGGTGCGGAGGTTATGGGACATCTCCCGGTTGGGGATGAATCCTGACTGGTCTGGGAGGACCAGTCTTTCAATAAGTAAATTTAATCTGTTAGAGAGGACTTTAGCCAATATATTTGTGTCGCAATTAATTAGGGACAAAGGGCGGTATGATTCGCATTGATTTGGGGGTTTGTCGGGTTTTAATAGGGAAGTGATCAGGGCTTCTCTCAGTGAACGGAAGACGTCCTTCATCTCTGGCCTCGTAGAAGACCACCTTAAGTATGTCGGCTAGCTGTGTCAGGTAGGTTTTATAAAATTCAATTGGTAACCTGTCTGAACCAGGCGCGGGCCCTGACCTCATCTGCATGATCGCGGTGGTGATTTTGTCGAGCTCCAGGTCAGCGCTCAGGAACTCCCGCTGCGTGTCACCTAGCCAGGCTAAGGCAGTGTCTTCAAAATAAGCAAGGAGATCAAGGGGTTGTTCTCTATGAGTTGTGTACAGAGACTTATAATATTGCGTAAATGTGTGGAGTTGCTCTGGGAGATTTCGATGTATCTTGCCCTCTGAGTCATATATTTCAGACACGTGATTAGAAAAGCGCGGTCATCTCACTAAGCCCGCCAAAACTTTGCCCGGGCGATCGCCCTCATCGTATTGGCGAGCAGTATGATATTTGCTGCGGAATTTACATTTGCGATCAGCTGTATCCGCATACTCCGTCAGTTTCTCGCGCAAGTGAGCTTTGTCTGCTTCGTTCCCCCCCAGCAGTACCCAGTCTTTGCTCCAGTTGCTTAATATCCTGTTCTAACCAGTTCAAGGTGCGGCAAATGTGCTTCAGTACTCCCTCTCCTTTGGAGATACAGGAGCCCCTGAGTGTTACTTTAAAGGCCTCCTAAACAGTGGCCAGGCTGGGTACAGAGTCAATATTGCGGTCGAAATAGTCCTGAATTTCCTGTTCGATCTCAGTTCTAAAAACCGCATCAAGAAGGTGTAAGGGATTGAACCGCCAATTAATGTAGGGAGAGAGTACAGTAGGGGGTAGGAGTACTAGCAGTACTGAGGAATGATCAGCCGTATGTGTAGTCTTTTCTATCCATTCGGCCATACCAACTGACATGAACCAGTAATCCAAGCGAGACCTAGTGGAGTGTACAGCCGAGAGATGTGTGCCCTCCCTGGTCATAGAGTGGGTGTATCTCCAAGCGTCAAGGAGGAAGTTATATAGATAATATCTGTTAGTTGTTTCTGCATGTGGGAGTAGTGTAGGGCAGTGGGATGAGGTCTGTCCATTTCGGGATGCACAATGGTGTTGAAGTCGCCCCCCCCAGAGTAGATATGTGGAGCCCACAGATAAGATTTCCCCCCATTAAGTAGCGAGAAAGGTAGGGTTGTCTACATTGGACCCATAACAGTTGGCAATAGTTACATCGTGTGAAGCCAACCGCCCCCACATTAGGCAGTAACAGCCCTGTGTGTCTGTAATGGTACCACCGAGGATGAAGGGTACGGTACGCTTGATAAGGATGGCGACTCCCCTAGAATAGGTGGAATAAGAAGAGAAGCAGCGATGCGAGGCCCATTTAGTGGCAAAGGTAGGGGCCACAGACGGGTCCAGGTGAGTCTCCTGGAGCAGGGCGACACCAACACTATGCTTATCCAGGTACCCCAAGATATGTCTCTTTTTGCGAGGGTTATTTAACCCACGAATGTTCCATGTCATACAGGTTATGTTAGATTGCGATTGAGTGGCAGCGAATAATAGGAAAATCAAAATGCGGCGGACAAATGGAACCAGTCCACAGTTCTAAGTATCTGGCTTGTTCACTATTTGAAACATACATAAACACAGGGCATACAATACCGCCCCCCTCCCACACCAACTTCCCAAACTTGTCGGGCATACATTCCCTCCCAATTACTGCAAAGAAAGGAAGAAGAAACCAAGCGAAACTTAGGTACAGGGGGTACTCCCTTTTGGGTAAAGCTAGGGGCCCACGACTTGCCATTGCCCTCCCGGTGTTCCATCCGTCTGTCGCCTCACGTCAGTAAGGCTGGAAACAGTGACGGGCGGAGGGCAAAGTGCTGGGCGAACCATATTCATGAGACAGAAACAATGAAGGCAATAACGGCGGAAGCATGAGGAAAGTTCCTTAACGAGCCGTATAGGTCAAGTAGGATTCAGGGACCTTGGGGTGGTCAGGCTCAGTCTTGTGAAGATAATGGGGACTGTGAACGGGCTGCACCTCGGTTGATGATCCGGTTGGTGATGACCCCCGGTGACTTTTGAGGTAGTCCTCGACTTGTTGTGGGTTTTGGAATACCCGTTGTTTCCCCAGGTGCGAGATGCGAAGGCGCGCCGGATACAACATAGCGTGGTGGATTTTTTGGGCTTGTAGTTTTTTCTTGACCTGAGCGAATTTCCTCCTGGTATATTGCACTGATTGTGTAAAATCTGGGTAGAAAGATAAGGTCGTGTTTTCATACTCCACTTTCTTCCACTTGCGTGCCAGGCGGAGCACCGTGTCCCGTTCTCGATAGTTTAGAAATCTGACTATGACAGGGCGTGGAGGTAGCCCAGGCGCTGGCCGCATGGTCAGGGATCTATGTGCTCTTTCCACGGTGAGGTGAGCAGAGAATGCCTCGGCCCTTAACAGTTTAATGATGAGAGTTTCTATGAAGTCCTCCATGCGGCCTGTAATTGTCGACTCAGCCAGGCCTAGGATGCGGATATTGTTTCTCCTCGAGCGGGCCTCCAGGTCTTTGTTCTTCTCTGTGATTATTTTGAGGAGTCTGTCCATTTGTGAGAGGTGTTGTCTGCTGTTTGTGGCTCCATCCTCTAGTTCGGAGATTCTGTTTTCGGTTTCATCCAGCCAGTGCCCATGTTGTTCCAGCTTGTGCACCACAGAGTCCATATGGGAATTCATCGCATCTATTTTAGTGTCTATCAATGTTAGACTGTTTTGCATCGTCAGTAGGAGTGCTTTGAGGTCTTCCTCCTGTCCCTCGCCATGTTCAGATGTAGGCTGGTCACAAGACTGAGACCGATGTTTTGTGGGCTTCGAAGGGTATTTTTGTTTGCTTCAAATCCGTCTTGCCCATGTTTGGATCTGTGTAGTAGGCCTGGAGCTGCATCAAAGATGTGTGGTGGTCTGGCTGCCCTATGAGTGTACACGCAGAGCAGACCGAGGGGTTCAGGGGTGCTCTGACTGGTAAGACTGGTAAGTGGCTCGGGCGATCGGTGGCACCTGCTCAGGTGAGGAGAGGAATGGTTCTGCTACTGTAAGTAGGGCCGCCGCCGCAGAGCTGGGAAGAAGTGTCGCCCATAGAGTTCACTTGATCCGCGTGTAGGCATAGATATGGGCCAGTTCAAGCTCACCCTCAGACAAGCCCGCAACGTTCAGGGAAGCGGGATTTAGCCAGCCGCGCTCCCAAAGTCAGTACGGTCAGTCGCGTCATACGTAGACGAGCCCAGGCGGGAATATGCAACTCTATCAGGCAGGCAGGAGAGCAGCAATGTGGCGTAGCAGTAATTCGGGGTAGCAAAAAGCAGAGGGGCCCCTGGCAGCGACGACCCCAATAAGGTAGGGTATATTGTATGTGGGCTGATGTTGTGTGCGTGGCGTCCAGCTGCTATTCCAAAGGCGCGCTTCCCCCGCTGTAGTCACCCAGGAATGTGACGAGTCGCAGCCGAAAATGGCACCCAGAGGATCGTCGAGGGGCCCAGTGCCGCACACTGCAGCGGCAGTTTTGAAGAGAAGGCAGTCCACCCGGGGCAGGAGGAAGTCAATTAGGGGGTGCAGGACTAAGCGCACAGGCCGCGCCGCAACTCCACCGTGTATTCCCACTGAGAGCGGAGCTGCGGTGCGCGTGTGTAAGCGGCCGTCGCCGCGAAGCAAGCCTCTCCATCACAGCAGGCTCCCAGAGGTGTGGATAGACGGATCGTTTACCTTACAGCTGGAGCGAGGATCCAATGTCGATCCGGGCAGAGATGAGGCCAATATGAGATGCACAAGCCTAAGCAGCAGCAGCTAGCCGCTGGTTCCCGTGGAAAATGGCGCCGAGCAGTCGTTCCAGGCACTCTGAAGCAGGACACCCACTCCAATCAGGAAGGATATATCTCCGGACAGCGGCAACTCTGGCAGGTATGCAACAGCTGCGAGGGGTCCCCAGGGCACAGGTATCTTGATTCCACCACTCTTTCAATGCAAAAATGACTCAGGAAGTAATTGATGTTTATAAAGGCACCCGACTGGCAAGAGCCCCACTGGTGTGCGGCCATCTTGGTCGCGCGCCACCTAGCACCCCCCAAAGCTATGCATTTTTTAAGATGAGAAAATTCATCAGTACATTTAAGATCCCATACAAACATTTGGTGATTTTTCATTAGATTCCTCATGTGCACTGTTTTGTCTGCAAACGTAGGAATACATTTAGCATAGTACTCAGCCAGACCTAGAAAATACCTCAACTGATCCTTATTTTGAGGTTCAGGAGCTTCTTCAATAGCTTTAACTAAAATTCGTTTGGGAGAAATACTATTCTTACTGATGGAATTACCCAAATAATCAACGGAGTCCACCACAAATTTGCATTTCTCCTTAGCTAAAGTTAAACCATTGCCTTGGAGAATAGACAAAACTTTGTGTAGTGTCTGAGTGTGTTCTTGAGCATTTTTTCCAAAAACAAGAACATCGTTTTGAAAATACAAAACATTATTAATATCCTTAAACAATTTATGCATTACCCTCTGAAATACGGAGGAAGCTGAAATTAGCCAAAAAGGCATCCTCTTGTATCTAAAGGCACCTTCAGATTAGATGAAAGAAGTATACTGTTTGCTATCTTCATGTAATGCTATCTGATGATACGGTTTTGATAAATCTGGAGTAGAAAATATTGTGGCCTCTTTGAGTTTAACAAACATCTCACCAATATTTGGTAGAGGATGTCTGTCTACCCATACATTAGCATTCAGATCTCATAAGTCCACACATAACCTAACTTTTCCGTTAGGTTTGTGCACAGCAACAACAGGTGAAAGCCACTCAGAAGTTTCAATTTCTTCTATGAAATCTAGTTGACACAATCTTTCTAATTCTTTCTTAACAGCATCTCTCAACAGTAACGGAATATTCCTGACTTTATGAACTTTGGGAATAGTATTGTGTTATAAAATGATCTTGTGCACAAACTTTTTCAGTAATCCCAACTGAGGTGAAAATACCTTGGGAAACATTTTTTCCCATTCACTGGTGGAACAGTTACCAACTTGAAGGATCAAATCAGAATAACCCAACACTTGATAAGGATGATTGGGATCTAAAGTGATCATTAAGTCTCGCGGCTGTGGCCAACCCATAAGACAAGATCCCTCTTTAGCCACATAAACTTTAGCAGATATGGTTTTACCTTTAAAACTAAGATCAGAAGTGAAAAACCCCAAAACATCAATTGGTTTTTTGCCATATCCCACTAATTTGATGTCAGGAGGAAGCAAGCGTACATCAGGAAACTCTTTTAACCCTCATCACCAATCAAAGTGTGCCTTGCACCCAAATCAGCCATGACATTTACTTCCTTATTACCTATTAATATTGTACAGAATGGTGCATCTTTGCCATTATCATTAATTTCATACACAGCTAATAGATTTTCAGATTCATCAATGTCACTATTAACTTCTTTAACAATTTCCGATCTAGAATTCTTGACTTCCACGTTTTTGTTTCTAAATTTGTTCCTGTTTCTACACATTCTGGCATAATCTCCTTTAGACTTGCTATATCTGCATAATTAACTTATTGCAGGACATCTTTTGTCTGTGGCTAAATGTCCCGGAATTCCACATTTGAAACAAATATATTCTTTTTTTTCTAGATTGTAGCTAGGAGAAGTTGGTTTGCATAGAGGTTTATTGTTGGTGTTTTCATCAACGGTTTTCTTCTTAACTATATGCACTTCAGCTGTGCTATTTTTCTTATCTGATAATTCTTTCATGCCTAACTTCATAGCTTCAAAGCAATGAGCAATGTCAAGAGCATTGGAAAGAGGTAAGTCATCCGCCGAAGTGCATATAGTTAAGAAGAAATCCGTTGATGAAAACACCAACAATAAACCTCCATGCAAACCAACTTCTCCTACACACAATTGGAGGATGGAGTCCCTGACCCACACCCCTGTTGCCAGGTGCAGAATCCGGACCCCTCGTTTCAACATTAGGCTAAGTAAGGTCAACATCTGAGATAGCCCTGCTCGTGCCAAGCTACTAAGGGGGTGAGCAGGGTTATCTCAGACTGTGTCCTTACTTAGCCTAACTTTGAAACGAGGGGTCCGGATTCCGCACCTGGCAACAGCGGTGTGGGTCAGGGACTCCCTCCTCCTGCATTTGGTGGGGGCGGTGAGTGCCTAGGACCCCCACTTTCAACATTTGGCGATGATCTGGAAAGAATCTACATCTGCAATATACTACTGAAACTTGAAATCTGAAGTAACTCCAAGATAATGAACTGCATAATTTATAACTACGGATTTATAAGCCTACTGGCACCCTGAGCCCCACCAGTGACTTCGGTCGCCCTACCAACTTTAACATGCCAGTTCCTGCTCTTTTAATTTTGCTGTGTGCCTTCAGCTGTGCGCTAGTTCCTGCATTACTAGTCACCTGCGTTCTTACAGTTGTGTACCTGTTCCTGCTCCTTTATGGCAGCTTTCTGCCTGCCTGCCTGCCTATATTCAACTTTACGTGTCAGCTTCCCTTGAACACTGATTTTATCCTTCCTGCTGCCTTAGAAGTGTTTTTCTCCAGCTTCAACTCTATTGTGCTGTTTCCTTCTTCAACTGTTTAAGAACTGCAATGTACATTCAGCCTGGTTTTGGTTTTATCAATCGTCTCTGCCTCTCGTTGCTGCCTGTTTCCATCCTGACCCCCTGCCTTTACTGTCTTGCCGGCTCTGCTTTCCCCGCAGTGACATACCAACTTCTCAAGGAAAATTTAGTTTTGGCACTCTTAGCCAGTGTTTTTGTACATTTTACAGTGATTACTTTGCGCATTTCATCTTTTGGTCTTTGCCATGGCAGTTGAACCGCCACTGCCTTTCATTTTAAAACTGGCACGAGTGGTGCATTACGCGCGCTCTCTCAGTCTGCGTGCCTTCTCCGTCCTGTGGATCCTCTGTGACGTTGATTTTCCCTCAAGGATCTTTGCTGTTGTGGTGGTCTTGATGCACGGTGATGCCGGGAGCCATCTGGCGCAGCGTCACCAGTGCGTGCTGCCATCTTACGTTTGGCATCTTCCTGAGCTTATGGGCAGCCCTTAACGTGATACATGCTTTGCCAATCAAGTTTTTTATTTCTCTGTTACCGGACAATAAAGTTAATTTTATGGCAAGACCGGAGGCTCCTATTATGCTTTCTTATCTTGCTTTTTTATTCAATAGCAGCCAAGATAAGTAACAGAAACTACAGTTCCCAGGGGCTCAGGGAGAAACGCTGACCAATGGGGACGTAGCAAACAGAAACACCTAAGACCAATCATGGTAACCATTACAATAAACGTCATAACTGACTGCGCAGCTTCCTCTTTTCTTGCTGCTCGCAGTCAGATAAGTGCCCTTTTCTTTGCTCGCTTAAGTATTTACTGTGAAATCGTGGGTTATTTGCATATTGTGTTTATAGCGTGTTTGCATTTTGCCTCAAGGTATTTCCTCACGCTCGCTTTCGCTCTCGTGCCGCTTTGGCTTCATACGCGCCTTCGCGCTCACTTTCCCCCCCCCCCTCCGGGGTCTCCGGTGGTGCTGCCCATCACGCGCTCACCTGTTTCCAACGCGCGCTCTCCCCATACTATCTTTTCGCCTCACAGAGCGTTTCCTGGCTCACCGCTTCAGCGTCCAACTCTACGGAGGTCCTTTTCTGCTCCTTTCTTCTTGCTCTTTCCAACGCGAGTGCTCCGGTCTCGCCTCGCTTCCTGTACACGCCCCTAGGAGGTTGCTTCTGCTTGTCTCCTCCCCCTTGGCTCCACGTTAACCCTTCAATACCTTTTGCTGGCAAATATGAGCTCCGACAGCTCTCCTGCAAGAGACCAGGCTTCTCAGGAAGGCGAAGCCTTTAAGCATGATTTAAATAAATGTATAAATTCCTCGGTAGAAAATGCTGTGGAGTCCTCAATGAAACGCGTGTCCAAGGGCATGCAAAATACGATGCTAAGTCTGTTGTCCAAAGCCCTGGCCCAGTCTGCGGGGGATAGCAGACATAAAAAGGTGGTTGCCTCTGTTTCAAATACTGCGTCATCACTGACTAGCGAGGTCCCCTCGCATCTGATTGAGGACAAAGTGCCTCCCAGGCCTCCTTGCAAGGAGGGGTTTATAGGTACCCAAGGTAAACGTAAGCATAAGTCCAAACATGCAGAGGCTCCTAAAAAACTAGTCATATCCACCATTTTGGACACTGATACAGACTTGGATGACGCAGATGATTTATTTGATGTGTTTGACGTCTCTGATTCCCCCCCTTCCAAAAAGTTCAAATCGGATTCCTTTGCTTCTGAGCCAGTTTTCGACTCCGACGGAGTCCCTATGTTTGACCCTTCCTCTATTAGGCATCCCAATTCTACCGAATGGACTCCTGCCTTTCATGTGGGGGAGTATATTTCTGCCCGATTGCGCCTCCCTCTGGACTCTACTGTCAGATCCCGTCTAAAGTCGGAATGCCCTAAACCTTCCTTACCAGAGAAGGTTACTATGGTTCCTGCTATAGATCAGCCCCTGCTAACGTTCTTCTCAAAATTCGGCAAGGATCCCCGAAAAGGAGTGGACAAAGCTTGGTCCACATGCCAGGACAAACTCCTTGACGTAGTGGGTCCCCTGGCACGCATCTTTGACCTGGCGGAATCCTCCCGCTTAGACGGCTCTGAATTATCTGCCGAAGATATCTCCCTCTGGGTTCAACGCGCCTTTTGTCTCCTGGGCAATGCTAATGCCGCCATCACACATGAGCGGCGCAAAGGCCTGCTAATAAAATTGGACCCCAAATTGGCCAATCTTGCCCCTCATGATCCAGGTTCCAAGGCGAACGGCCTTCTCTTCGGGGACACTCTGGTTAAGGACCTCAGTAGATTCGTGTCCACTTTCGCGTCTCTGGACAAGGCGCAACAATCCATAAAAAAGGTTTTTTCCCCCCGGGTTTTTGGACGGGCCGGCAGAGGCAGGGGTCGCTCTTCCGGCCGGTCCTTCCACAACCAAGGCTCCAGAGGTGCTTCCTCCTCACAAGAATTCAAACCACATTTCTACCCGCAACGCGGCAGAGGCTTCAGGGGTCGCGGACAAAAGAACTTCCGCAACAACAGTAACTTCAATCAACAGGGTAAGTCCTCCCCCTGTGGGAGGTCGTCTAAAACTGTTTCTTTCCAAGTGGCAAACAATCAGTGCAGATCCTTGGGTTCTAGATACGGTTCAAGGTTATCTTATAGAGCTTTACTCGCCGCCTTTTCAACCCATTCTGCCGCGTCCCTTAGTTTTCTCCCTCACCACACAAGCTCTCATAGATTCGGAAATTCTTTCTCTTCTTCAAAAACAAGCCATCTCCATCGCCCCCTTCGATCCTTCGGGTTTTCTCAGCTCCATCTTTCTGGTTCAGAAGAAAAACAAAAAGTTACGTCCAGTGATCAATCTCAGATTGTTCAACCAGTTTGTGGTTTATCGTCATTTCAAAATGGAGACCATTCTTCATCTACGAGACACTCTTCGACCAAACGACTGGATGGTCCGACTGGACCTTCAAGACGCCTACCTCACTGTGCCCATTCATCCTTCACACACCAAGTTTCTTCAGTTTCAGTGGTCAAACGTCACTTACCGCTTCACCTCTCTGCCTTTCGGTCTCTCTTCAGCCCCCTGGTGCTTCACAAAACTCTTAAAACCGGTGGTGGCTTTTCTGACATCCCTCGGGATCAGACTTATCATCTACTTGGACGACATCCTTCTCATGAGCTCGGACAAACAGCACCTTCTCTCACATCTTCGCACTACACAGTCCCTCCTTTTGGATCTGGGTTTTCTTCTCAACTTCGAGAAATCTATGCTCATTCCTTCCCAGTCCATAGAATTCCTGGGTTTTCAAGTGGACTCCTCCACAGCATGTCTCCTTCTCCCTCAGTCAAAGGTCTCCATGATCAAGTCGGAGATTCGGTCTGTTCTTCGGTCCTCCGTCCTCTCCCTTCGATCTCTGGCACGGATAGTCGGTCTACTATCCGCGTCCATTCAGGCCATCTTCCCGGGGCCTCTTCATTACCGCGCTCTTCAGCGTTTAAAAATCAAACATCTTCGTCAGGGCTTGGCTTACTCCGATCTCATCTCTCTAGACCACGAAGCTCGAGACAAACTCCGTTGGTGGATAGACCATTTAGATGCGTGGAACGGCCGCGCTATCTTCACTACGGCCCCAGATCTTGTATTAGAATCAGATGCAAGCCTGTCGGGTTGGGGCGCCCGTTGTGGACAAATCTCGACTGGAGGTACATGGTCTCGAGAGGAGTCCAGATTGCATATCAATTGTTTAGAGATGCTTGCAGGCTCCTTTGCAATCCAAAGCCTTACCAAAAACAAAGTTCGATGTTCCATCCTTCTTCGCATGGACAATGTTTCCGCGGTCCGCTACATAAACCACCTCGGGGGGACAAAGTCCAAGCCTCTGGCAGAACTGGCAAAAAGTTTATGGGAATACTGTCTGATGCATCAACTTTCCCTGACGGCGGAATATCTGCCGGGGGACCTCAACGCGGTGGCAGACTGGCACTCTCGCCATCTTCGCGACTCCAGCGACTGGAAGCTCTTGCCATCCGTTTTTCTATCCCTTTCTCACAAATGGGGCCCTTTCTCGATAGACCTTTTCGCTTCACGCCTCAATTCTCAGTTACCCCGTTTTTTCAGCTGGCGCCCAGACCCTTCTGCTCTAGCGACGGACGCCTTTCTTCAAGACTGGTCCCTTCATCTCAATTACGCTTTTCCTCCTTTTCCCATGATCAGTCGTGTGCTTTCTCAGGTACGTCGGCAGTCGACGTCCTTAATCCTGGTGGTCCCGTTTTGGCAGTCTCAGATTTGGTTCCCGTCTCTGTTGGAAATGGCGGTGGACTTTCCTGTCTTCCTTCCGGAACGAGAGGACCTTCTACTCAATCCCTTGGGCTGCCCCCACAACCTCATCCTGAACAACTCTCTGGTCCTGTCTGCTTGGAAGGTGTCCGGTCTTCCACTGTTGACGTCCTCCTTTCGCAGGAAGCTTCTCTCTTCATCAGCAAAGCCTGGGCCCCTGGAACCTCAAAAGCGTACAAATCCGCTTGGTCTCTTTGGGCAAGCTGGTGTCTGGAACGGCATATCGATCCCCTTTCAGCCCCTTTGAACTTTGTGGTTAATTTCCTGGCCTCGGAAGCCAGCGCGGGCAAGTCCTATAGGACCGTGAATCTGTATCGATCAGCCATTTCTCTTAACCATTCCCCTCTTGATGGCAAGCCTATTGGCTATCATCCTCTCGTCTGCCGTCTACTGAAAGGAGTCCGCTGTTCCAAACCTCCGTTGGCTAAGTATTCTACCTTATGGGATGTTTCAGTTGTCCTTAAGTTGTTTTCTGATTGGCCGGATAATGCTTCCCTTTCCCTGAAAATGTTGTCTGCAAAACTTACTATGCTGTTATGTCTTGTTTCCATCAAACGTGTTTCTGATGTTAAGGCCTTGGATATTTCCGGCCGTCAATTTTCTCCCACGGGGGTTACGTTCCAGATTCACAGACGAACCAAAACTAATTTGAATTCTGTTTTTTACCCTTATTTTCCCTCCCATCCTAAACTTTGTGTCGGTCAATGTTTAAAGGCCTATGAACAATCTACGGCTAATCTCAGAACGCCCTCTAATTCCCAGCTTCTCATTTCCTTCCACAAGCCCCATCTCCCTGTTTCCTCTGCTACCCTTGCCCGTTGGGTGCGCTGGGTTATGTCCCTGGCAGGCATTGACGTCTCCGTTTTCGGAGCTCATTCCACCCGGGGAGCCATGGCCTCTAAGGCCTTTTGGGCAGGCTCCCGCCTCGAGGACATTCTGAGATCAGCTGATTGGTCTAATGATAATGTTTTCCGAATGTTTTATTGTAAACCTATTGATACTGTGGCTTCTTTGGTGGTAATTATGCTTTGAACAAGCATAATAGGAGCCTCCGGTCTTGCCATAAAATGTAGATTTTCCTAGTTTTTATGACGGAAAGTCTTAATTTTATTAAAGACACGGAGGCGAGTATTATCCCGCCACTACACTACTAACGTGTGTTTCTCCCTCCCTTCAGCGAATCCAGCTCTGCCCCCGGCATCTTCGTGATTATCCAGTCAAGCATCGGCAGTGGTCTTCTCCCTCTCAGAGTTTCTCTGCCTCCACGCCTGTGGCATCGTCGCCGACGTCTACATCTATCCACTCCTGGTCTGCGTGGGCTCAAGAAGTTTGTTCATGGACCTTGGCTTTTTCCTTGGTGTTGGCTATTGTTCCGCTATTTTCTGACATTATCTGACCCGCTCGTCAGCGAAAAGAGGAAGCTGCGCAGTCAGTTATGACGTTTATTGTAATGGTTACCATGATTGGTCTTAGGTGTTTCTGTTTGCTACGTCCCCATTGGTCAGCGTTTCTCCCTGAGCCCCTGGGAACTGTAGTTTCTGTTACTTATCTTGGCTGCTATTGAATAAAAAAGCAAGATAAGAAAGCATAATACTCGCCTCCGTGTCTTTAATAAAATTAAGACTTTCCGTCATAAAAACTAGGAAAATCTACATTTTACCGTCGTGAACTGGTGTTCTCTTTGGAATACGGTGTCAACATGCTGTGGTGTGAGGCGCTGTTTTTTCATCAGGCACTGAGGGGTGAGTCATGCATGTGCAACTTAATCTATAAAATAGACTCGAGCGCATTTAATTTTGAAGAAGAGGAAACATAAGTTTTCACTTTCCGGTGTGGAAGCAAGTTGTTATCTGTCCACACTCTGCTTTCCGACGTGGGAGCAAGTTGTTATTTGCCACAATCTGCCTACGTGGGATCAGCTTTCCTTTGGCAAAGATGTGTTGTACTATTTCTTTTACAGGCATTCATGTTTGGATACTGTTTTAAAGTACATTTGCCTTGACAGCTGGGCGCAGTATAAGAAGCATGCACGATTCTTCCTTCTTTGTCATCTGGTTTTTCAATAGCTCTACGATCAGCTGGATTTTCAAAAACTCAGTGTATTTTGGTCAATATGAAACATAAGACCACATTCATGGGTTTTCAGTGCGTTTTCGGGTGAGAGGTCGCTCACCGGAGAGAAGTATCATCTCTTTAAAACAGTTTTTTTACTAATGTGCTATACTTTACTCTTTACTGCACAATGCTTTACTGTACTGTTGCTTTTCACTTTTACTGGTCAACATACTTTCTTATTTTTCTTAATACTTAGCCATTATGTGACTTTCCACCTTTTGCACAGATTTTGTGCGTGGATTTGTCACTTAATGCATGATAATTTAAGTGTCAGTAACTTATTAATAAGGTACGTTTGAGAATTCTTCTCTTTGAGGTTTTATGATGATAGTCTTTTGGCTATGTGACTTACCATGTCACTTACTGTTACCTGCATGATATTTACATAACTGTACTTTGTTACAAGTTTAATTAAGGGAATTTTTCCTGTTTGAGGTATGCTTTATTATAGCCTTTGGCTATGTGACTTTTGCATATTGCTTTTGTGGACGTGTTACCTACATGATGCTTGTTTTAAATTTTACATTTCGTTTTTGCTAGTAAGTTTTATGTAAGGGGTCCCTTTTCTTTGTTGGAGGTTTGTGATTATGCCTTTGCTATGTGACATTGCACCTGTGCAATTTATTGTTTGTGCATTAGTCACCTATATTTCCTGCATGATTACTATCTTTACAGTTCGTTTATTTCAAGTTTCCATTGTTGGGAATTTTCCTCTGGTTGAGGTATGCTTTGCTATAGCCTTGTAGCTATGTGTCTTTTGTGCATTTTTCTTTGTGCGTTTATTTGTCACCGATGTTTTTGTGCATCATTTTCTACTTTACAGTGTTTGATTTGCATTGTTCTTAGTATGTGGGATTCTTTGCTATGGTTTTTCTATGAATTTTGTCACAGTCTATTCTTCCTTTGCGCAAAGAATTTGTGCATGAATAGTCTGGCATTTGAGGTTTATTCACCTATTTCATTTTTTTATGTACTCCTGACGGGTGTAGTTTCACCTTTCTTTCTGAGTATGTGAGTAAGAGAATCCTTTCTGGTTCCTCTTGTTGGGAGTACCTTTTGTCCTGTGGTTGTTTTTACTTTTCATTGTTGGCATTCATTGTTTATATATTCCATTCTAATCTGGCCAACTGGTGTGTTCTGGTAAGACTCTGAACGTTTTGGCCTATGTTCTTTCTATGCTGGTGTTGTTTTGCTGTGCGTTGGTGAGAAACATGTTTTATTCTAAAAACAAAATCCTCATTTATGTGTTTCTGTACTCTATTTTGTTCACTAAAGCCCTTTCAGTATGCCAAATTGTATCTTTTATTGATACCATTGTTGGTATTAGGCATCCTCTCCTTACTATTACTATTTTTGCTCCGAAAAAGGGGAAGATGTGTGTTATTCATTCCTTGTAATGTGTTCTCCTTCCATATTGTGATATTGTGATGTGTCATTCAATTTCATTTTATGGATTTATTGCATGTCTTTACATGAAATGCTTTGTGTTCTTGCTTTGCAAGTTTAAGTTACGTTGTTTGCAGCATGTACACATGTATGTCTCATTCTATGGACATGCTTACTTCTAGTATTCATTTGGTTGCTGTTATATAAGGGGGAAGATGTGTGGTATCTGGTTCTCAGTGCTATGCATCTTTCCTGATCCTCTGTCTTGCTGCTCAGCCAGAGTGGGTGTGCTTTGGAATGCTGGTGCATGTGAGGTAATGGTATGTTGGGGATGCCTGGTGGATGAGGGTCAGTTGGGAGAATGGGCTGAGCAGCAAGGGAGCTGCTCCTGGTGGGGCTCACCTTATGATCTACAATAAACCTTCATCTTCTATCTACACCTCGGCTACAAGGACTTATTTACCGGTACCACATCTATCCCTCTTAGCTAGACTGCTATGCATTTTTTGTCTAAGCGAATGAAAATTCAAATTTAAATTATACATATGATTTTTGTTGAGATCTTGACACCCAGATAAGCGTCAATGCTACATAAAGAGCTAAGAGCTACACTCTGTCCATGCGAACCAGAATAGTTACTTCCAGGTCACTGCGGCAGAAAGTAGCCGACCTAACACGAAAGCCACTGCACGATTGTGGCCAACATGACATTACTTCAAGAGAGCTGGTTTCTCGGGTTGGATGCCGTAGACAAAACACGCCACAACATACCAGTTCTGTAAAATTACTGGAAAGACACTTCTCCACGAATGCAGCTCTGACTGTCCTACCTCTCAGGTGCAATATGGTTGACACTGTAGCTCCCTACCTAGCTTGGACACATAAAATGATCACGCCACACACAGAGCTCACTTATATATGTATTTGTTCTGCACTGTGTAAACTGAACGTTGTGCGTCGTGTGTCTCACTTCTGACATCTGGAGATGGTGAACATTGAGGCAAATGCTTAACATGCAGAATGGTGAGAAGTTACTGTGTGTCCTAAACTAGACACAACTTGCATTAGGTCAGCATCAAATGGAGCATCCGACTTGTGTTTACATCTTTGCCTTACGATTATTTCATCTTTGTTCTTGAAAGTAATGTCCTGAGCACTTTGTCGTCTCTCCACATTATGTCTGTGACAGGAATCAGCTCCTCGAAGGTTATTGTCATTATTTTCTCTCTTGATGGTCCATTGTGGCAATATGGTTGCATGGCACTCCCCAAACATCAGGGTAGCAAGACTTTCACCTGTAGTTGGAAGGGGAGTCGACCTGTCGACACGAAGAGCAGATTGAAGAGCTGACTTGAGTTCAAGCTTTTCTAGTGCAGCATACTGAACGGTCTTCTTGAGGGTGCTCTTAAACGCTCCACAACACCGTTTGCTTGTGGCCAGAGAGGTATACTTTTCTGATGCTTTATATTTAGATGAGTCAGAAAATCTTTGAATTCTCCACTGTTGAAAGGTGGGCCATTGTCGGACTCCAGAATTAAAGAAACCTCCCACGTAGTAAAAAAGCAATTGTCAAGAGGTGTTCCACTAAGGGACAACGGGAAAACTCATCAGTGACAACCATTAGTTGGTGTCCATTGTTAAGAGGTTCAAAGAAGTCAAAAGCGATCCTCTCCCACACCTGCTTTGGAAGATCAAACACATTTAATGTGTGCTGAGTTGTTTTGGGAGATACACAACTACTCAAATGACAGGCCTTCGTTCTCTGTTAACTCGTTCATCACAATGGTCTCCGAGAGCTCGTTTGGTGGCAATGATGCAGGTAGGGCTGTGGAGGTCCAAGTAGACAGTTACACGTAAGGTGACCAACCGTCCGTAAATTTCACGGACAGTCCGTAATTTGGACCTCACGTCCGTTGTCTGTGAGGATCCCTTTTACGGACGCCTTTTGTCCGTAATTTTGGCCTTGCAGGGAGCAGAGCTGTGCCCCTGCGAGAGGTCTCTGCTCCCTGCTGGGGCCGCCTCGCACTTATGCTCCAGCACAAGAGCAGCCCCACCTGCCCATTGTCGTTCTGTATGCGGCTGATTGCCACATACAGAATGACAATGGGGCAGTCTCGGGCTGTAAAAGCATGTGGTGGCCTCCTCCCACCTCAGTGTACCAGGAACAAAATAACTTGTGTTTAACCTTGCTAATAGATTTGGAACGTCCCTACAGTGCTGGAGGAACTCTTGAACTCGGAGTCTCAAGTGTAATTCGTCTTTTAGACCAACCTTTGATGTGAAGTCGATTTCACCACCCCGTACACTTCTTGAACTATCTTTTTTGTATGCGCTCCCCACGCTTGAAGAACTTTCAACGTGGAGGTTTGAATTATTTCCACCTCTTGAGGCAGGTTGCACATTGGGTGAATTTGGCTACCAAACAGCAACTTTCGCAACACCTGAATGCTTCCATCAATCTACGGAATAAGCAGTCACGTCAAAGATTGAGCCCCCAACAAAGTGTATGAGCCTTCCGAATACAATAATGGAACCCAGTCACAGCCCTGAAGAGAAGCCCTTTTATTCAGATGGGCTTTGAAACGCGTTGGCACTAATTTAACCAACAGGTAATTACGTTTTTAAACTAAATAGCAAATGACGAAATTTATTCTAAATCTGATGATGTTCTATTGCTAAAACTAAAATATCCCTGTTGGATGGCACCCTGAGTTTGCTTTATAGGGTTTCCTTTGCGATGTACTGTTGTTGACTGGTAGCAATTTGAATTTGTACATATGTGTTAAAGTCTGGATGTTTATAATTTAACAAGTTGTCTGTCAGTGTGAACTTTGTATTGTATTATTGCGTTTAATGTGAATTTGGTAATGTGAATTTTTGTAATTTGTGAAGGAAGTTGTGTAATTTGTTAAGTGTTGTCCTTTTGTACTAAATATTATTGAAGCTAATCGAAAACACAAGAAAAAATTCAATGATTAAATGATTGGATCAAATTATTATGGATTTTGGTCCGAGTCTGTTTACCTGAGGACAGCATATCTAAATGGTCAGTTAGTTCTCCCTCTTGTTCAGTGTACAGCAGGGCATTCTGTTAGATGGATGAAAGGTAAAACGCCAATGCTGCAACGTGAGAAAACAGTTTATATAAAGAAGCCTGTGGAACACGTTAAAAAGAATGGTTTATAGTTCTTTCACTGTCTCATCATTTTAGAACCGATGCATTTTCAATATTATAGTCAACAAAGGCATGGTTGCTGCTTTTTTATTTTAAGCAACTGACAGCTATTGACAAAGCCAATAGTCCAGGCTTGTTGTTGGTGTAATAATACTTGTTGTATTATATATCTGGATGCAATGACAGAAACAACATAATACCAGTTGGGCGGCACACTATGCTAAGCACATATTTTTAGCCTAGGTGTTTTAAGCCACGTCCTTAATTACATCGAAGACCCCCTTTGAAGAGACCCCCCAGTTTTTTTTCCCCCGCTTAAGGCCCTGGAAACAACATCATGTCACCGTCACCTCACGTCCTGGCACTGTACATCATGCATGACTTCAAAGTTTTCAGATTGCCTATGTGCAGGGGCATAGTGAACCCTCCCCCACCCCTTGCTTTAGGAACTACAGCGAGTTGAAGTTCTTGATGGGCCTCTTCTATCTGCAACTCTGCAGACAAAGGCTCAGCTCATAATGTGAAAAGGTGGGTGAGTAAATAAGTGAAGGAATGTGTGATTGGCTGGATCGATTAGTGAATGGGTGAATGGATGAATGAAAGGGTGAACGGCTAGATAATGAAAGAAAGGATAGATGAGTGAGTGGAAGGATGATGAGAGAAAAGGTAAATAGATGGATGTATGGGTGGAGGGGTAGGTGGATAGGTGAAAGGGTGGATGGATGAGTGAAAGGGTAGATGATGGGCAAGTGGATTGGTGGATGGATGAGTGAAAGGATGGATGGAATGATGAATTGATAAGTGAAAGGGTGAATGGATGGATGAGTGAACAGGTGGATGTAAGGATTGATGAGTGAGTGAAAGGGGGTTAGATGGTCAAAAGGATGGATAGATGAGTGAAGAAGTGAAAGGGTGGATGGATAAGAGAAGGGATGGATGGATGAGTAATAGGGTCAATGGATGGATGAGTAGATGGGTGGGTGGAAGGATGGATGGATAAGTGAAAGGGGGATGGAGAGAGAGAAAGGGAGGATGAATGACTGAAAGGGTGAATGGGTGGAAGAATAAGTGACTGAGTGGATGGATGAGTAAGTGAAAGGATGGCTGGATGGGTGAAAGGGTAAATGGCTGGATGGATCAGTGAATAGACGGATGGGTGGAAGAGTGGATGGATGAGTGTACAGATGGATGGGGTGAAAGGGTGGATGGATGAATAATGGATGGATGAGTGAAAGGGTGGATGGAGGGATGGATGAGTGAAATGATGGATGGAAGGATACATGGTTGATAGGTTTGCAAATGGTTGAATATGTTTGGATATAGATGGACACACAGATGGAAGGACAGAATGAATGGTGAAAGACTGAATGATAGATAAAAGAATGATTACACCGTGTAGCACCCATAATCTTAAGTAACATTTCGTATACATTGACTTTCACGTTTATATGAGTTATTGTCCCTATATGATGTGTGTGTGATGTAACATACTCCGACACCCTGCCCTACATACTTGGGATGAGTAGCACTATAAAAGAAATTAAATACACATGCGAGACGGTCTATGTGAAGATGAGGGGCACCGTTGGGGGTGGTAGCAAGGCTGGATTGTTTATCACACTTGGAGAGTGAGAGAATGAACGACACAGTTGCGTTCTCCCGTCCAACAATTTTTTTCACAATGAGCAACTGTTCTAGAAGAATAGAAGATAATAGTCATCCGTTGTGGTGGAGAAATCTTCCAAAACCCAACTGTCAGATGGAATATCAAAGATATTGAAGTAAAAGCCTCACTCACATAATAGTGACATGCTTCATCATAGGCTATTACTCCACACCCAGAGAAGATGGTACTCTCCGGGCGGACTCAACCACAAATATACTGGGAGTTCTTAGATAAGTGGGTACTGGTTAAGCAGGGAACCAGATACTAATTAAAAATACCTACGAGTATCCCTTCACTCGATTCTTTATTCTTGGGTACTCTTGGTATTGCTAAAAACTTCGTGATGGGGTTATTTTGAATCAAATTTGATTCGAATGTACCCTCAATTTGCTGCCAACATGTTTCGGCCCTATAATTAGCCCAGTCGGGTCTGGGGGCCTTCGTCAGGGCGATAAATATACTTTTCTTTTATATGTTCCTGCCGTGTGTCCATGCACGTTATTCCATGCACCCCGAAAGTGAGGCCTACTGCACTCACCTATGCGTTTCTTTTTTCCGACGCCAGTAGTTTTTCTACTGGGAGATGCCTACTTGCATCATGCAGATCTCATATGTGGGGGTGATCTCTTGTAGTCACACATTCGTCAAAGAGGACACCCGCTGGAACACCTATTCGGGACACATCGTCTGCCGTCGGATTGCCAGCCCGGGTGTTTCCCTGGGAGGTTGGAAAGGGGGGGGGGGGGGGTGGAGGGGTTTGTGACTGGGGGCTGGCACTGCAAAGTTGGTCACCCTAGTTACACACAGGGTTCACCGTGCAGCCAGCTCGTCGCCAGTAATCTATAGCCACCACTCAGGGGCTGGAGGTAGTTTCCATCTTGTACTTTATTTCCTCTGGCTACAGAGTTTGGGTGCCAGGCTGGGTGCCAGGCTGCCCCCACATAAGGCTTCAAACAATCACATTCCAGCATCCTACATCAAAAGCATAACTAAGCATTCCAAAACAGAATGGAATTACCTAGAACAGTCATAGTAACACAAGTAGTAAATACCAAAATACCACAGCTTCTCCCCCCCATCTCTCTAAGCTTCCTCTCTCTCTCTGCTTCCACCATCCTCTCTCCCTTTCTCTCCTCCCTCTCTCCCTCCCTCTCTTAAAGCCCCCTCCCACCTCCCACCCCTGCTGCAGTTACCCTCCTGGAGCTGGGGAATGCCCAGTGGAGTAAAATGCAAGTCCAGGCCCTGCTTGCTACACATCCCCCCTCCCACAAGAAGAAGAAGAGGGGCCCCCTCCTGGCCTAGTACAAGTGTTCACCAGGGAGGGGCAGCAGCAGCCTCACCAGGGAAGGATTGTATGTTAGGATCTGTACAAAGAGTGGAGGAGGCCTGGGGGGTGGGCGCCTCATATTAAACATTCATTATTGTTAAATGTGCATATATCACACGAACAGCAGATCCAAAATGAAGACAAAGCAGCAGGTGGGTTCCGCAGGTTTATTTAACAACAATGCAAGTCGGATGTCCAGTACAGAATGCTGTTCACCGCACGGGACCCGGTATAACCGCCCACCGTATATCTGAGAGATGCCTCCACCCGACTCCCACGCGAGTCCTCGGGAAGCATTTCAAGTAGACACGAGCGCGAGCGTGCGCTCGTGTCTATTAAACATCAACACGGAGGAAGGGACACGAGCGTGCCAAATTGACATGGAGTCACGCTCGTGTATGTAACAATTAACATAAATTATGTACAAGAAGGGACGTGCACAGTAGAATACCCCCTGGAGGTACAGACATTAGAAGTGGGGTACAATCTCAGCTGCACAGGATACGATCACCGCATGAGTCAAAAATACTCCAGGGATTTCTGCTTCCTCCAAGAGAGGTCACTTCCTTGGTTAAATGTTCCTTTTTTTGGAGAGGGATAATTGAGGGGACTGCATCAAGGGAACCAGGTACCAGGGCTGAAAGCTGCAAAGAGGAGCAGGACATTTCTGTCGTTTCCCTTATTCGGGGTGATTGATGCGTGCCTCGTGTGTAGCGCCTAGTATCTGCTGTGCGGTATTAAAGCGCTCTAGAGTCCGAGCCACTGTCCTGCTTCCGGCGCAGGTCCTGGGGAGCAGTGTCTCTCTTCCAGGCGTGTGCGTAGCGCCCCGAGGCTCAGTGCGGAGTCAGAAGCGCTGTATGGAGTGCAATGAACTCTGGGCTCCTCTGTCCACGAAACTCCTTCACCGAACGCTCCTGTGAGACATCGCTGCATCACACCAGAGAGGCCTGTCCAGGGGGTGCAAGAGAGGTGACGCCTGTCCACGGGGTGCAGATGAGGTGAGGCTTGTAAAAGTGGGTGCAGGGGAGGTGTGAGGCTGTCCAGGTGGGTGCAAGAGAGTTGAGGCCTGTCCAGGTGGGCGCAAGAACGGTGAGGCCTGTCGGTGGGTGCAGAGGAGGTGAGGCCTGTCCATATGGGTGCAGAGGAGGTGAGGCCTGTCCAGGTGGGTGCAAGGGAGGTGAGGCCTGTCCAGAGCAGTGCAGAGGAATTGAGGCATGTCCAGATGGGTGTAGAGGATGTGATACATGTCCAGGGGGATGCAGAGGAGGTGAGGCCTGTCCTGTGCTGGGGGGTGTAGAGGAGGTGAGGCGAGTCCAGGGTGGTGCATAGGAGTTCTGGCCTGTACAGGGTGGCGGAGACAACCGACGCCTGTCCTGTGCTGGGGGTGCAGATTAGGTGAGGTCTGTCCAGGGGTGTAGATGAGGTGAGGCCTGTCCTTTGCTGTGGGGTGCAGGTAAGGTGTGGCTTGTCGAAAGAGTGCAAAGGAGGTAAGTGTCTTTCTAAAGGAATGCAGAGGAGGCGAGGCCTTTACAGAGGGGGTGCAGAGGAGGTGAGGATGGTCCAGGGGGTGGAGAGGAGGTAAGAACGGTTGAGGGGGGTACAGAGGGGGTGGGGCCTGCCCAGGGGGTACAGAGTGAGTGATCCCTGTCCTGGGAGGTGTAGAAGAAGTGAGGCCTGTCCAGATGGTGTGCAAAGGAGGAGAGTCCTGTCCGGGGGAGGGGCAGAGGAGGTGAAGCCTGTCCAGGGGGTGCAGAGGAGGCATGAAGCCAGTCCATGCTGAGCAGCAGAGGTGAAGCCTGTCCAGGGGGTGCAGATGAGGTGAGGCCTGTCCAGGGGGTGCAGAGGAGGCATGACACCTGTCTAGGGGGTGAGGAGGAAGTGAGGCATCCTCAGAGTGGTGCAGAGGAGGTGAGGCTTGTCCAGGGGAGTACAGAGGAGGTGAGGCCTGTCCATGGGGTGAAGATGAGGTGAGGCCTGTTCTGTGCGGGAGGGTGCAGAGGAGATGAGGCCTGCCCAGGGGAGTGCAGAGAAAGTGAAGCCTGTCCATCGGGGTGGAGAGGAGTTGAGGTATGTCCAGTGGGTGAGGAGGAGGTGAGGCTGTATGGAGCAGTGCAGAGGATGTAAGGCCGTCCAAGTTGTGCAGAAGAGGTGAGGCCTGTCCAGGACTGTACAGAGGAGGAGAGTCCTGTCCTGTGCTTGGTGGGGGCTGAGGGGTTGCAGTGGAAGTGAGGCCTGCCCAGTGGGGGTGCATAGGAGGTTATGCTTGTCCCGGGGTTGCAGAGGAGTTGAGGCCTGTCCAAGGTGTGTAGAGGAGGTGAGGCCTGTCTTGGTAGGTTGCATTGAATGTGAGGCCTGTGTAGGGGGGCAGAGAAGATAAGGCCTGTGCTGGGGGCATGTAGAGGAGGTGAGGCCTGTGCAGGGGGGAGTGCAGAGGAGGTGAGACCTGTGAAGTGGGGAGTGCAGAGGAGGTGGGACCTGTGCATGGGGGAGGTGTGAAGAGGAGGTGAGGCCTGTCCAGGGTGGTGCAGGGGAGGTGAGGCCTGTCCAGGGGGTGCAGGGAAGATGAGGCCTGTCCTGTGGGGTGCAGAGGAGGTGAGGCTTGTCTGGGAGTGCAGAAGAGGTGTGGCCTGTCCATCGGAGGTGCAGAGGATGTAAGGCCTGTCCATCGAGGGTGCAGAGGATGTAACGCCTGTCCTGTGCTGAGAATTAAACCTCTCTGCGGGTAGGAGGTGAGGTCTGTCCTCTGGGGGCAGGAGGAGAGGCCTGTTCTCTGGATGTGTGGGGGTGGACTGCCTCAGCCGCTGCTCTCACTACCCAAAGATGCTCCTTTTCGGGCAAATTGTATTATGTTAAGAGCTCCTAATTCCAGTTTTCGAAAAGTATTGGGAGTTACCATAGGGCCCCAGATGGCTCATGACAAAGGAACACAGCTTCTTTAATCATGGAGTTTATATTTACAAACCACTATTTTCAATGAAGCAACGAAGATTATAACTCCCAGAATGCACTTATATGAAAGTACTGGCATGAATATTCGGGGATCACTCTACAGAATATTTGGTGCCTTCCGAGGGCATCGTGCAGAGAAAGGCAGAGCAGTCATTCTGACAAAAGTGAAAGACCTTTCATTCTCAGCATCTTTCTGCAGATTGTGAGATCTGGGATAACGTGAATCTCTCTCGCGGAGATTTCACTGTTTTATCTGTTTCAGGGAGGAATACAATGAAAAACAGGGGGTGCAAGTCAAGCACCCCAGTCTCTGGTGTTCATGGATCTCTGTACTGGCCCAGGCCTGGTCCTGCAAGAGAGGACGAACCAGCTATTTAGTCTGGTCTCTGGAAGGGAGTGCGGGTGGGCTCAATTTCCAGGTCCCAAACAGACCCCAGCTCACACCCTGGTCCTCACCGGTCCCCGGCTCATATCCTCACCTTCCAAGGCCCCGCCTCACATCCTGGTTCTTGCAAGTTCCCGGGTCAACATCCTTGTTCTCATCAGGCCCTGGCTCGCATGCTGGTCCACACCAGGCCCCGCCTCACATCCTGCTCCTTACCAGACCCCGCCTCACATCCTGCTCCTTACCAGACCCCGCCTCACATCCTGGTCCTTACCAGGCCCTGACTCACATTGTGGTCCATATCAGGCCATGCAACAAAGAACAAGCTATGCATCCTGGTCCATAGGAGGCCCTTCAAGGGAGTGGATGAGGTATCTGAATAGATGCACCTCGCTGTACTGCTGTCTCTTCCATGTTGTCGAAGGGATAGCGGGCTGTGCAGCCTGGTGCTTGCCTGGCTCGTCAATGGAGAGTGAAAAGTCCCATAGTCCCTGTCATGGTTCTGGGTCTCAAAATCAATATCTCCCTGCTTAGCCTCCTCCAGTTTGCATCGAAAGGGTGAATGTGGTGTGATTGTGTGTGGGACCTACTATTATGGCCGTTTGTCTCCTTTCGGCAATTTGCTGGAAGGAAGCATGTCGGCTCGCTGCACAGCGAGCGGTATAGTATTTCCAGCACACAGAAGGTCGGGTTGGACTTCCGGATCTTTGCTTATGTAGACCCGGGTTAGTGAACCCTTCTCTCTGCTTCGTCTCCGTTCAGATGCCGGCACCAGGAAGCCTTGATTCAAGTTTTGAGAGGAAAGGAAAAGCTCCCTGCCTTGTGACTCCAGAGCAGCCGCTCTGTATTGAAGGATACCCCTCGGCAGCGGTGCTCAAGCCGCATGTTGCCACGTCTCAACCTACTAAACGTGCTATGTGAGACTAACTGCAAATCCCCTTTACCTGCCGCCCTGCCAAGTACCACGCATCAGGCGTAAGACAAACGCATGTCAGTGTGGTGAGCCGCATCACTGCACTGAAATGGATAGGCACGCATAATATCGCCTAGTGCCTCCTCTGTTGTAAAGACGGAGCGCTATTAGCACCACTGATAGAAAGCTGGCTAGCTCCATGCTGCCTGCAAGCAGGCTTGGGGGTAGGCTCAGCTCGTACTTAGACAGTTCATTGCAAAAACAATGTACCAACATTATCTCCCTCTGCGGTATTCACTGACATCACAACTTGACTCAGTGATGAGTTAACCAATAAATGGTCCGCATGGCCGCACATGGCTGAAGCGGACAGACTACAGACAGTGAAGTTAGCTGCATCGCACCCTGCGTTGTGGTACGTGCTGCGTAAGGATGTGAGGGCTTGCCGTGACCAGACCCTTACCGCGGCCGGAGTGGTGCTGCACTACAGACTAGCAGAGCCATGTGAATGACGCGGCCGGAGCAAGTGATCGGGTCCTGCACCACGGCCGCTGCCAGGAGAGGGTGGGAGAGTCGTCGTGGCGAGCTGGTCCTTTCCGCTGATGGCGCTGCTTGCTACAGAGTACTAGTAGTCTGTGTCACTAGTACATTTCCAATCCTTCTCCAATTATTTTTAGTTCGTCCCTTATAATGAGCAAAGTAAAGTTGGAGCAGCTGAACCTGAGGCCCTGGAACCTTAAGCTTCACTGTGACAGTGTGACTGTGTTGAGCAGAGTGTACTGAAGCTGTGGCTAGTGCCGCGCCGGCTGTGGCTGGAGCAGCGGCTCAGCACCTGCATGGAAAATCGTTTGCCCTAGTGACAACCCACTTCTCATTTAGAAGACACATTTGATGCCCTCTAATATCCCCTTTGCAGGGGGTAATTCATCATCAGGCATAATTTTAATCCAGGGGTGTGGCATGTTCTGTGGTGTTCTGACGTGGATGTCAGTGCCACGCCCAGGGAAGGTGGCACAGAGCAACCAATGCTTTGTGGTCTTGGCGCCTGTAGGTGGCCGTTCTCCTGGACTGGGCAGTGGGCACAAGATGTTTGTTTCCAAACTTAAACCCATGTATCTGAACGCTGTCGTCCAAGCCTGAGAGCAGACTTCAGCCTGCATCCCTGTGACCTCCCAGTATGGCCCCAGTTTGAAGACTATTACAGCTATGCCCTGGCCCCTGGCTCAGCCCGTCCTGGCCGTCATGTCTGGTCAGCATTGGTGTGCGCAGTATCCGAGTGTAAGGTGCAGGCAGAGTTCATTTTAAACTGCATATAAAAAACAGCGCAAACACCTTAAAGTGCAATTTAAATAATCAGTAGAAAATTAAAAAAATTACACTATGAACCCTTGACCTTTTTAACTGAGAAATGTTGTTTTCATTACATCCTCCATTCTACATAGAAGAATTAGAGGAAAATCAACATTATCTTTTGTTTACTATTTTACGTTACATATGGAATATTATGTAATCAGAATGTTGTGTTGTGTAGTTCCTAGGAATCCCCAGGACCTGCGGGTTTTGGATGACCTAAACTGATGGATTGGTGGACATCCCCACAGGCTATGTCAGCCATTAGACCAGCTAGCTCTACAGTGCCACTACCACCCCCTGTATCGTACAGTGGTGTGGGTAGTCTCTGGCAACCACTGATCATGACAACCCTGATTCCTCAGCGATCATGGAAAGCAGTACAGTACTTTTTACACAGTCACTCGCGCTCACTTATTCTCAGAAACTACACAGGAGGGTGATTACGACATTTCAATAAGTATTTATTGGTCCAGCGTCAGTCTTGTGTAAAATATATGTGCTGCGACAATCAGGAGACGGAAGCATACGCAAGAGATTGCTAGTACCATAATAGTAGATACATTTCTACCATAGTGCTAATAAGATGAACATAAGCAGTTCAGATAAAAACACTACCATTTGCATATTCCTAAAATGCACGCCCTAAGTAATTTGCCTAAATATATCTAGCCTAGATCTGCATGTATATGCACATATGTATGAATGTAGACTAAAAATGCCTAGAGAAGAACCATCCCCCTCACCTGATGGTTAAGAACGAAGGACCCCGTCTCTGCTTTGAGGATGACACCCCGCAAGGGATGTCAGACCGCTGTGTGTCGAAGATTCAGCATGCAGGACCCCGTGTCAGCTTGGAAGGAATTCTCCTCTAATTTGCAGGGAGGAATAAGTGTCTTATATACTAGAGTGGTCACTCTAGGGTTTCTTCTAGAATCGATATGTTTTGAAAACAATCATGAATGTTTTTCCAAACAAATGCGATCATGCACAGCTGGCTGTTGGCCAAGGTTGAAAATTGTGGTGACGCTTATACAGAATAATTATACCGTGCCTGGTACGTCAGGTACAGGGATTATGATAGAGTACTGAGAGCCTGGCGTCAAAGACACAGGAGCAAGGTACTTGGTAAAAGGTCACCTGTTTAGAATCGTTATTGTCGTGTGTATGAAAAATAGGAGTATACATGACAGGACTAGCCTAAAGAACATGTTAAATGAGCTACATACAGTCAAGTGCTGGCTGCAGCGCTGCCCTGTTTTAGTGGTGTTTCTTTGTACTTTCAGTTAACCTTTTCAAAAACACAAATGTGCACTCTGGTATTGTTGCGAGCGTGGAAGATGAGACTTCCTTCTAGTAGCAAGTGGCCTGTTCGGGGGCAGGGCTCTCTATCTGTCACGTTGGTTAGTGCCCTTCCATTTCTGGTGCTTTGCAGCAGTTTTAAGATCTTCTTAGTCTTTCTCATTGCGCAATGGGTGTATTTTCTGTTATTTATATGTTTCTCTCGTCTTCATTGCTTATTTTGCTCATGAGAAAATGTCCCTCGTAGTCGTCGAAATGTCACTCATAAGAGCACTGAAATTATGGAAATGTCACACATGGCAATCTGAAACCTACCCATCTATGCACCTGCACCCGTAAGTACTCGCATCTGTTGTGGGCTCCTGATACTTGTATTGCTGACTTTGGGAGCACTTTTCTGAGCTTTATTTTCTAATGCGCTGGAAGCGCTCCTATTATGTTGTCCATCAACGCGTTTGGAGTGCTTCAACTATTACTTTGTTCTCAAAACACCTGGAACACTTTTTGGGAAACCATATTGACCACATGTTGGAAGCATTTTCCCCTGTATGGGGCTGTTCCAACCCCGTTATTTTGTTTCTGGATTTCTAAAAAGCACTACAAAGAACGCATCAATAAAAAGGAAGACTCAGTGGTGTCAACTGAGTCTTGTCTAGGATTATCTGGATTATTGATCACTTCCACATCAAGAACCCTTCATGATGAGTAGCTCAGACACCATATCGTCTTCATCACCTATACCCAACGTTTCCTACACTATCCCTTCTGTAACAGGATTCAGCCATTTACTCTTGGCAGTACTCAACCAAACTATCCAGGAACTCCTCTCCCTTGCCCCAGCCTTCTTCCTTGTCCTGTTTAAAAACATTACAAAAGGAAAGGGACTGTGGAGGTGGTTCATTTTCGTCTTTGCAAGGCCACACCGCAGGCTCAAGGTAAGCGTTACAGTAGTTTGACAGTACCTTGAGTGCCTCGCCGCAGGCCCTGGAGCTCGCAACACTGCACTACATGCGTACCTTGGTGAAAGGAAGTGTCAGTGAGGCAGTCCCCAAAGTCTTTTCTCTATGTCTTCTCATGTAGTTTTCCTGATGCCATCTCCATTTGTAGCCACTCTCAGTCGAATGTAATGTAAAGCCATTTCCTGTAATATCGTGGACATCATCTGGCTTAAAGGGAGGTGATAAATTTCCAGGGATGTTGTGAACCTAATCTCAGCAACTGGTAATGAGTTGAGGTTGCATCTCAGTCCATCATTGTGTGGGCCATCATGCCACCTCAGATAGGAAGCAGACATATGCAAATCAGCCTAAGATTCCTTCCAATAGGAGCAGTCCAGTCTGAAAGGCCAAGCCAGGTCCTTTCTGAACTGCAACACAAGCAGCGCAAGACCGGTTTGAGCCTCTCTGGACCTTGACTGTAGGATGCAGCTTGATTCTAGAGGTGCAGCGAGCATGGGACCTATGTCATAACATACCAGTCGCATTTAGGAATATGGAAAATGATGGATGGATTGTTTGGGGATCATCTCAGGCACTGCTAATTACTCTGCGATGCATCCTAGCCCAACCTTTTTGTTCTTGCTCCCCGTTGCACCTCAGCATGCAACAAATCATAATGTTTACGCCAACATTACTTTGCATTCTGGAACTCGTAGTGTTGTGTTTTTTAACAATATGAGCATGGGATAAAAAAATCTGCTTTAAAAAGCATGTCAGGTAAAGATCAAAGATTGGTTAAAGTTTTCGCCATTTCCAAGGGCCTCTTTGCAGTGGTCCATACCTCCACATTCACTGAAAGTCTGGGTAGTTGCTGCCCAGTCTGCACATGGCTTGTAAGGCAGGCTCGCTCTGCTGCTGTCTGTCGTCAGCCTATTTTGTAGGTTTGAGGCTTGCACAGCTGTTGCCCATGCTTTTTATGTTTTGTAAAAATGTGGAGCACAAAGCTTGTGATGTACTTGTTTTGTGAAGGAGCTTACAATGTTTCTTCTCATGTTTTGTGTGAGGGAGGCCTCCAAAGCTGCTTTCTGTGCTGTACCTCTTTTGCTTGAGGGTTGTTTAGGAATTTGGCTTCCCTGCTCTAACTCTTGTTCTAACTCTAAGGATGGGACTGTATCTCTGATGGTCACCAAACCAACTGAGGCCACGGTGAACAAGCAGCTAACTAAATAACTTGCGTCCGACTAACTTCTGCACAAAGACCAACCAGGGCTCCAAAAGTGTCTTGCTACAGAGACAGGGCAGGCTAAAGCCCAGCAGGATATTAGTGACATTATATGTGGGGCTGTGGAGGTGGGGCCTCTGATTTTATTAGATCTGTCAGCAGCCTTTGACACCATCTCCTACTCCACTTTACTACAGTGATTGGGAGGAAGTGCTTGCTTCGTTCTTATCCTTTTTGAAAGATCTGACCCAAGCGGTGGCATTAGCTAACTTCAAATCAACCCTGAAGATGATCACTACAGGTGCCCTCTCCAGGGCTGGTTTGAGCCACAATCTTTTCAGTCTTTACATGGACCACTTGTCCAGCCTGATTGAGTCATTCAATATCACCTCTCCTCGATGATACACAAATCATTAGATTAGAAGAAAATACAGGTAAGATAGCCAGTAACGTCAGGTGCTACCCCCTGCCCCAGGAAATCGTGGATTGGACGAGCTCAAACTCTGGTGCTCAACAGTGAAAAAACTTAAATATTGGTATTTGGGACCGAAGCCTCAAGGGCACAATAGTGCTGCCCAGTGTCGTTGGGAGCTCCACTAACCCCATTCCTTCAGGTCAGCAACCTGGGAGTTTGGGTGGACTCTCATCTGTCCCTAAAAGAGAAGATTAAAACCACTTGCTCTACAGGCTTCCGACTGCTGAAAGTTATTGGAAGAATACTTCCGTTTATCACTGCTTCATCTAGAACAGGGGTACTCATAGTACGGCCCGTGGGCCACCAGCGGCCCGGCAAGCCTTCCTTGGCGGCCCGCGGAGCTTGCAGACCATATACCTGTGTTCTTTTCTTTTTAAAAGTGTCAGCAAACACCGCCGTTGCAGCAGCCCGGACTCCGAGAGGGGGCCGGCAATTCCAGCGATAGTAAGAGTGGAGCTGCGGGGGCGCTAAGAGGTGAAATACAACAAAGGCTTGTTAGCAAGTGAATGGTCTTTTAAAGACCTGTGAAGTACTGGGGGCGGCTGTGTGTGTGCCTGGGCTGCCACACAGGTGGGGGGTGGGTGGTATATGCACTGCCAGCATTACATTAACCTGCCAGGCCAGTGAGTGCACAGCACTTGCATCACCCTCTCTCTGCCTGCCATTGCCTCCATGCTTCTGAAAGGTAAGAACAAAACGTGCATTTGCGCTTCAAATGTCCGTTCCTGCAGCAGCACACTTCCAAGGCCCATACATGACAGTAACCCGATTCAAGGCTCCATTCACACGATTGTTTTTTTTAAAAGAATCTCCCACTTTGCCCTTCTGAAATGTTGGCATGTATGGTAATACAGTGATTAATAAATGAGCGCAACAGGAACCACCTGCACCAACAGACTACGCATTTTTCCATGGGTGCCTCAGATAGAGACAGAGAGGCAGGGACAGATAGAGGCAGGGACAGAGAGATAGAGGCAGGGACAGACAGAGAGGCAGGGACAGACAGACGCAGGGACAGACAGACACAGGGACAGACAGGGAGAGAGAGATATAGAGAGAGAACGCGAGAGAGAGAGAGTGAGCGCGAGAGAGAGAGAATGAGAGAACGAGAGTGAGAGAGAGCGAGAGCGAGAGAGAGAGAGATGTGCATGCCGGGTCCGGTGACTCAGTGGACGAAGGCATCCGCTGCAGGGGCCTGTGTTCAAGCTCATGGTCACAGTTTTTTTTTCTAGCCCCGCCCCCTCCCCCACTGACCCCGCCCCCACCGGTGCGGCCCGCGGCCACAAACCACACTCTAAATTTGGCCCCCGAGAGAAAGTTTGTGAGTACCCCTGAATCTAGAAGGACCTGGCTCTGGACCTGATCCTATTGAGAATGGATTCCTGCATCTCTTACGGAGGTTGTAGATGTGTAACGCCCTGAACGTCTCAGGATCGTTTAACAGACACGATAATGAGGACGCAACCACTTGTGAAGGGTTAGTTATTTTAATGAAGGCAAAAATAATACAAAGAATAAACAAAAGTTATAGTCACTGGAATCCTCCAGGCTAAGTACGTTACCAGCCCACCGCACGGATGATCCTAACCGTCCTCTGCATATACGCCGATCCCGGCGTATGCCAACAGAGGGCAGAAATGTAATGGCCGACAATGCCAATCGGTAGGCTGTGAGGGGCACGAAGAGTGTTGGGGAGAATCGAGGAGTCAGGGAAACACCCAGCCGGGGTCTCTACCTGAAGGGAGCAGCCGCTCAACCTCTTCCTCAGACTGCACCGGGACGCGGAGTCACCTCCTGGTGATGCGTCACCGATACCCCAATCAAAAGCAAGAAGCTTGAACCGAGAGCAGCCGCTCGATCGATCCTGTGGACTTCCGAGTCTGTAACGCGGCAAACACCTCCTGGTGTGCGTTACAGCTGGCAGTCCCTGTATCTCTGGTCGGGCTGGGAGTTACGACTCCAACCAGCAAAAGCGCTCAATGGTTGACCGGTAGAGCTTCCGGGTCCTTCACAGGTGATGATGGGGCAAGACACGGCCCAGGGAGTAACGACTCGACCTACCTCCGTTCTTGCCTTACTGGAGCACCACTCCGGAACACTGCTCTTCACGAAGCAGGTACGTCGGTGTAAACACAATATCCGATAGCGTTGTACCTCCCGGTTCCTCCCTTTATAGGGCGTGTTTTCCTTGAGTTATGTAACAGCTCTCCTGTTTACATAAGGGCGTGTTTTCCTTGAGTTATGTAACAGCTCTCCTGTTTACATAAGGACGTGTTTTCCTTGAGTTATGTAACAGCTCTCCTGTTTACATAACCTCTCAACCGCTAAGCATCCTGGGGGATGTAGTCCGTTTTCGCTGGTTACCGTTTTCTTCCCCTCGAAAGACAGGAATTCTTGACAGTACATCCTCCCTCTCAGCGGCACCCCACGGGTCCAGCGCTGGCAGGAAAACGCCGATGGAACAAGGAGACCAAGCGCGGAGCATGAACCCCTTCAGCCGGTTCCCATGATTGCTCCTCCGGGCCATAGCCTTTCCACGCGACCAGGTACCACAGCTTCCCCCTGCGCCATTTGGACGCCCGTATGCCCGATACTTCATACTCCACCTCCGACTCCACGCATACCGGCCTAGGTGTCCCAGACGGCTTGGAGGGTGCAGGTTTGAGCAATGATACATGAAAGACAGGGTGAATCCGCAATGACTGGGGCAAGCACACCTTCACGTTCACGGGACCCATACACTTGGTAATTCGATAGGGGCCCATGTACCTGGGATGGAACACACTGTTCTTTCGAAACCTCATGTTTCTTGTGGATATCCAGACGTAGTCTCCAGTGCGGTACAGTGGCCCGGGCCTTCTCTTCCTGTCTGCCGCAGCCTTGTATTTTCTCTTGGCCTCTATTAGGACAGCCCTTGAGCGCATCAACGTGTCTTTTATGTGTGCCACCCTGTCCGCTGTGGCGGGAATCCTGTCCTCTCTGAACGGATGTAGAAATGGCAAGAACCTGGGATGTTGGCCATAGTTGCTATAGAACGGAGACGACTGTGTGGAGCTGTGAGTGGCGTTGTTATAGGCTATCTCTGCAACCCATAGCAAGTCGACCCATTCTTCCCTGCCCTGGTCCACAAAACATCGCAGATACTGTTTGAGCGTTTGGTTCAGGCGCTCGGTTTGGCCGTCCGTTTGAGGGTGGTAGCTGGTGGACAGGGCGGTCTTAACATGCAGCGCGGTGCACCAAGTCTTCCAGAATTGCGCAGTAAACTGCGACCTCCGGTCCGACACGATCACCCCAGGTAATCCATGCAGTCGTACCACATTCTTTAGAAGTAGTGACGCCAATTCCCTGGCCGTAGGGACTCTCTTGCAGGGGATGAAGTGTCCCATTTTCGTCAAGTAATCCACCACCACCAGTATTGCCGTCATCCCCTGGTCTACCGGTAGGCCCACCACGAAGTCCAGTGAGATGCTATCCCATGGTCGATCCGGGGTCGGAAGTGGATGTAAGAGCCCTTGGGTTCGGCCATGGTCGGCCTTCATGGTAGCACACGTAGGACACTCCTGTCCCCACCTCCTGACATCCACTCTCATGGTTGGCCACCAGAAATGCCGTCCCATGCTAGCCACCGTTTTTTCAAAGCCCAAATGACCTGCGCATGGAGAGTCATGGCACCAGATGAATGCTTGTTTCCTTAGCCTAGGCGTGGGTATCAATAGGCACCTGCCCTTCAGGGGTATCCCGTCCTTCAGCTGCCATTCTCTGTGACTGAGGAGCCACCTCCGCCATGCGAACGACCTGATCCCTCTCTTTATTCCCCTCAGGAAAGTATCCGGTTGGATAACCCCCAATACCATCCTCGGGGAAATGATGGAACGCTCGGTCGCAGGCAATGGTTCCTTAACTGCAGATTGACGGGACAGGGCGTCCGCCTTCCGGTTTTCCGTCCCCGGCCGATATGTGATGCGAAAGTTGAACCCCGCAAAGAAGATCATCCACCGCAGCTGCCTGGGAGAAAGGTGTCTTGTGGCCGTCATGAACTGTAGGTTCCGATGGTCCGTGTACACCGATACCACATGTCTTGCCCCCATCAACCAATGCCTCCATTCGGTGAAGGCGTCCTTGATTGCGAGAAGCTCCTTCTCCGCAATATGGTAGTTGCGTTCGGCGTCGTTGAGTTTGCGGGACATGTACGCAACGGGATGAAGCACCCCTGTGTCGTGGTTGCGTTGGGACAAGATAGCCCCCAGCGCCACATCCGAAGCGTCCGCTTCCACCACGTAGGGGAGATCCGGATCGGGGTGAGCCAACACCGGCACCTTACCAAAGGCGCTTTTCAGGGCCTCAAAGGCTGTGTTCGCTTCAGGGGACCAGACAAACTCCTTGGACTTCCTCAGTAACTGTGTGATTGGGGCCACCAATCCTGAAAATCCATCTATAAACCGCCTGTAAAAGTTGGCGAAGCCAATGAAACTTTGGACGTCCTTCACGCTTTGGGCCACCGGCCATTCTTTCACCGCCTTGATCTTTCGTTCTGCCATCTCCTGTCCCTCTGGACTCAGCATCACTCCGAGGAATTCCACGGACGTGACGTGGAAGTCACACTTGCTGAGTTTACAAAACAGCTTGTTTTCCCTCAGCTTTTGGAGCACAGCTTTGACGTGGTGTACGTGCTCCTCCACACTGGACGAGTAGATTAGGATGTCGTCGATATATACGACCACGTAGATATCCAACTCCTCTCTGAATACCTCATTCAAAAAGTACTGAAAGGCTGCCGGGGCGTTGCACAGACCGAACGGCATGACGAGGTACTCAAAAAGGCCGAACCTGGTCTTAAAGGCGGTCTTCCACTCGTCTCCGTCCCTCATGCGCACCAGATGGTATGCCCCTTTCAAATCCAACTTGGTGTAGATACGAGCTTTCTTGACCTGTTCCAGAAGTACACTGATGAGAGGCAAGGGGTACCGATTCTTTATGGTTATCGAATTCAATGCCCGAAAGTCCACACAGGCTCTCAGCTCCCCATTAGCTTTCGGGATGAAGAAGAGTGGCGAGGCGGCCGGAGACTTGGACGGGCGGATGAATCCTAGCTTGAGGAGTTTATCCAGGTACCCCCGGAGATGCACGTTTTCAGGCTCCGTCAGGGCATACAGCCTGCCGCTGGGAACGCTGGCCCCTGGCACCAGGTCGATCTGGCAGTCAAACTGTCTATGTGGTGGTAGCACTTCAGCCTTCACCTCATCGAATACATCCTCAAAACTGTGATAAGCCTGGGGGAGAGCCACATCTTTTTCTGCCGCTGTAGCCACCGTCTGACTCCCGCTCTCATCTGCGTCAAGGGATTTCGTTCTTTTTCCACAATGCAGGATGCAATACGGTGACGTCATTTCGACGCGATGTGTTGGCCAATCCACAGAGGGGTTGTGTTTCTGTAGCCACGGCAATCCCAATATGACGCCATATTGGGGCGCTCGGATGATGTTAAAATCGATTTGTTCCAAATGGTTCCTCCCATATCTCATCCGAAGGACCCCCGTGTGCTGCCCGATGGGCCCCGTCACCAATCGCCTTCCGTCTACAGCATAGACGTCTTCGGGTACAGCTTTGGGAAGAAGCACTAGCCCTAGCCTGCATGCCTCGTTGTGGTCCATAAACATGCCAGTGGCCCCTGAATCCACCATGGCCACAACGGGTATCCACTGGTCATGCACTCCCACGTGCACCGTGAGAAACAGGTGTCGGTGTCCCTTAGTGACCGAGTTGGAAAGTGAAGGGATGGATGAGTGACTCCGAGATGCCCCTTCCTTGGTCTGGGAGTCCTCTAGTTTTCCGCCGGTATGTCCACCACGGCTGTTACCGACCGGTTGGCCCGATAACGTGACGTCTTCGGTTTGGCAGGGCATTCACGTACGTAGTGGCCTTTTTTGCCACAATATAGGCACAATCCTTGTTTACGGCGTGACTCTTTCTCCGTGGCTGTGAGGCTCGCTCGTATTGCGCCGATGTCCATGGGTTCTCCCTTGGATGCGGTGGAAGTTTCGGGACTTCCCACCGTCACATAGGATGGAAGGGATTTTCCTTTTCTCCCATGATCCCCTTTTCTTTCACTTAGCCTATGTTCCAGCCGTAATACCAGGTTGATAAGGCCCTCACATGTCTTGGGTTGAGGGTCAATATGAGCCACGGCGTCTTTGAGCTCATCGCACAGCCCGTGATGGAAGAGCGCCGTCTGTTTAGCAACAGGCCACTTGGTTTCCGCAAAGCGTTACAACAAACAATTGATGGACGGAATGCTGACAATGCAAACATTCTCCCCCAGTCAAGAGATCTGGGATTTAGGCCCAGATCTCTGTACTGGGGTGAATGTATGACATTGTTCTGCATTCTGTCCATCAATTGTTGTTTTAGCACTTGGTTTCCGCAACCAGCCGTCGGAACGCGTTGAGATACTGCACCAGGTCGTTGGATCCCTGTCTCAACTCAAGCATTTCACGGTCCGCCGTGTACGAGTCAGCCCTTCTGTCGAATACCTTCAGGAATTCCTCGCGAAACGCACCCCAATCACATAAGAGGGGGTCGTCCCTGCTCACCAGAGGTACGGCCCATTGTGCCGCGTTTCCAGCCAGATAGGAAATCAGGAAAGCCACACGAGCCTGACTCGTGGGGAACGCCTTTGGTTTGCACGATAAATGTAGCGCCACTTGTGTGAGGAATACCTGCACTGTGTTAGGATCCCCACTGTACCTCTCTGGTGTTGCCAAGGGGATGGCTACCGGCATTTCCACTACTACAGCAGGGGTCTGGTCCGTGAGGGAGGTGCTGGGCGTGAGCGGGTCCAAGTGGATAGCATCCAGTCTGGCTTTTACATCGGCTGTTTCTTGCCTAGAGGCAGCCAATTCAACTTGCACGGTCGCTAAAGCAGCCAGCACATCATCAAGTGTTGCCATGTCTGTTATCGACCGGGAGACGGTTAGTGTATTAAGGTCGGATATTTTGTAACGCCCTGAACGTCTCAGGATCGTTTAACAGACACGATAATGAGGACGCAACCACTTGTGAAGGGTTAGTTATTTTAATGAAGGCAAAAATAATACAAAGAATAAACAAAAGTTATAGTCACTGGAATCCTCCAGGCTAAGTACGTTACCAGCCCACCGCACGGATGATCCTAACCGTCCTCTGCATATACGCCGATCCCGGCGTATGCCAACAGAGGGCAGAAATGTAATGGCCGACAATGCCAATCGGTAGGCTGTGAGGGGCACGAAGAGTGTTGGGGAGAATCGAGGAGTCAGGGAAACACCCAGCCGGGGTCTCTACCTGAAGGGAGCAGCCGCTCAACCTCTTCCTCAGACTGCACCGGGACGCGGAGTCACCTCCTGGTGATGCGTCACCGATACCCCAATCAAAAGCAAGAAGCTTGAACCGAGAGCAGCCGCTCGATCGATCCTGTGGACTTCCGAGTCTGTAACGCGGCAAACACCTCCTGGTGTGTGTTACAGCTGGCAGTCCCTGTATCTCTGGTCGGGCTGGGAGTTACGACTCCAACCAGCAAAAGCGCCACTGCGCTTTGACTCAGCCGAGTCAAAAAGCGAAGCTCAATGGTTGAGCTTCCGGGTCCTTCACAGGTGACGATGGGGCAAGACACGGCCCAGGGAGTAACGACTCGACCTACCTCCGTTCTTGCCTTACTGGAGCACCACTCCGGAACACTGCTCTTCACGAAGCAGGTACGTCGGTGTAAACACAATATCCGACAGCGTTGTACCTCCCGGTTCCTCCCTTTATAGGGCGTGTTTTCCTTGAGTTATGTAACAGCTCTCCTGTTTACATAAGGGCGTGTTTTCCTTGAGTTATGTAACAGCTCTCCTGTTTACATAAGGGCGTGTTTTCCTTGAGTTATGTAACAGCTCTCCTGTTTACATAACCTCTCAACCGCTAAGCATCCTGGGGGATGTAGTCCGTTTTCGCTGGTTACCGTTTTCTTCCCCTCGAAAGACAGGAATTCTTGACAAGATGCTACAAAACACGGCAGCTGGGCTGATTCTGGGCTTAAAGAAATCGACATCAATCTCCAACAAACTGGTCAAATTGGACTGGCTTTCTGTCCTGAAATAATGTCAATTTAAAGCACTTTATGTCATAGACACTCTACAATCGGGGCTAGTATCCTTATATGCTTTTTGCATGGTATTAGCCGGCCCGAGTTGGGAGATCCCGCCATGCATTCCCTAAGTTCAGGAAAACCAGAGTTGGTGGCTGTTCTCTGTCTGTAGTGATGGCAGATACCTGGAATGCCCTCCCACCTGACTTGTGTGCCCAAGAATAACATCTAGGTCCCCGCATTTGTGTCCAGGGGGTGTGATTTTGCTACTTATGTTGTCATACTAGCGCCAGGACACTTCTTTCCTGGAGAAGCTGTGCAGCGCTACTTAAATTGGCTCTCACATCATATCACACTATAAGCCATCGATCTTTGGGGAGCAGATCTTTGCAGCTATAGACGCCCTCGCAGGAGGAAAGGCACCGGGATCTGAATGTCTGATGTACAGTTTTACAAAGCTTTCAAACATATACCAACCCCATATCTGCTGGAGGTGTATGCCAGGGCATTGAATGGCGGTGTGTTGTTACCGTCTATATGTGAATCAATCAGATCAGTGCTCCCCAAGCCTCGGAAAGACTCGCCTAAGTGTACCTCTTATAGCCCTCTGTCACTGCTTAACTGTGATAATAAATTCCTGCCTGAGGTGATGCGACTCGGCTATCTCTCCCACTGGAGATAATAGTCCCCCCAATACAGTCAGGATTGATCCCGCATAGATTCACAGCTATTAATCTACAGACATTATTTGCAGTGCTGGATCAGCTAAACCCAGACATGAAGGTGGCTGATGACTCCCTGGAATAGCCTTTCTTGGTCGAGAGACTTTGGTGACCATGGTATGTCAGGGAGTTTGAGATCATTTACAAAGCTGCTGCATACCCAGCCTATTGGCTCAACTCAGACACTATTTAGATCACCAGAGACACTGGGCTGGAATGCCATCTGTTGCCCTTTCTTTATACTAGGAACAGACCCTTAGGCCCGGCAACTCCAGGAGAGGCGTTTAGTACTGGGCTGACACCTTTTAAACACTAAAACTAAGAAGAAAACACATCTTTATAAATGGACGGGTTTACTGTTTATAGTCACTGTGGACCCGCCTGGTGGGGGCTAGAGAGTTGGGATGGCCATGTGACAGAATTTCAGAGTTCAGTCAAGAGACCTTTCAGTGCTAACTTTAATTTGGCATATCACTGGATATCACTGGATCGCTCTTATCTGAGTGGGGAGATTGTTCCAAACTAGAGATCTAAGCATCTGAAAAAACACAGTGCAACGAGTGGAGATTATCTTCTCGGAGAGGAGCGTGTGGTTCCATCAGGCCAGGTACACAACATGGGTTCATGTCGCGAGCAGCTTTGAACCGTGTAAGGATGAGTAATGTGTAATAGACCTGGAGTCTGGGTAGAGACTGCTTTCTTGATGTCTGTGAGATGTGATGCATGAGTGATGGGCTGAAGGCAAGATTCATAGGATTCTAGAGGCAGAATTGATGCTTTTTCCTAAAAAGAAAAGACACCTTTAGGAAGCTGATTAGAAGCCTCTTACAATAATACAATGTGTTCATCGCCAGAGGTGAGGCTGAATGTGTCTGATGTTATGAAGTCAGAACCTCATGGTGGTTGGGCGTATATGAATAACTGCAGGAAATAAACAACAATCCTAGACTGGCCACCCAAAGGAAAACAAAGAACCCAGCTCTTCCCAGAAACCTCTCTTTCACTAGCGTTTGTCTCTGCAGACTCTCCGGATTCCCCACCATTAACCATACTGGAGAGCTCAATAAAGACCACTCAGCAATCTTCTGCTGAAAAGGTCACATAGACTGTCTGAAAGGTAGTCATGACTCCATCCCGCCACTCTTCTGTGTCCAGAGCCAGGCTCTGGGCATCCGTGTCAATTTTGGGCCTACACATGCAGTGTGCACACAAGATCAGGATACCATAAGCACTTACAGCTCCGCCTCTCAGTGCAAGGGTACATAGGCCTTAGCCAAGGTGGGGGATAGGGCGAGCAAACAGGGCCCCACCGGTCTATATCTTTCTGTCCGCTAAAATAATTCATCTCTGATATTTACATTTATTTATTTTAGCCTTCATCTGTAAATTCATTATATACTGCTGGATGAGGGTCGTGTCAATGAGGTCCGAGTGTGAGGGATGTTAATATAATGTAAACACCTGAAATGAAGAGTAAATGCAAGTTCAACTATTCTGTATGAAATGGTCAGTTGGTTAATGTTATAATTTCTCTTGTATTTGTGCTAAACTGGAGGGTCGCTAATTTGAATCCTGGTTGGTGCACTAGGGATTAGTGACTTGTATATTTACAGTGCTATGAAGTCCCTACCTGTGCGAGACAGCACTTTGAATAAGTAAGCCAATAGTTTAATCCAAATATTACAAAAAGTATAAAATATGCCATACTAAATATTACTTTAGTGGTATTTATAAGGTTCAAGCCTAGCACCCAATCTCAGATGCTCGACTTGATAGCTAAAGTCAAATCCGGCTCCTTCTCCGATCTCTGTCCTCATTTTATTGCCACCTTATATACTCATCTTGCGCCTGCTATTCCATCACTGTGTAACCAGTCTCTGACCCTGGCCACCATTCCACGGTTATAGAAAGCAGCACATGTCACACCTATTCTAAAACATCCAATGCAGATTCCAAGGAACCAGCAAGCTATCACCCCATATCTCTCACCCCTGTGTTGGGCAAAGTTCTGAAGTCCTACGTCAACAAACAGCTCTCCACCTACATGGAGAATCTTTGTTTGCTGGATGCCTCCCAGTCGGGCTTCGGACCTTCCCACAGCACCACAACTGCCCTGCTAGCAGTAGTAGATACAATCAGGTTATCGTTGGGTGCAGGAAATCCCACCATGCTGGTCCTGCTTGACATGTCGGTGGCGTTTGATACCATCTCACACTCCATCTTCATTCAACGTATCTACCAGATATGTATCTAGGGCACTGCCCTCAAATTGTTCAAAGATTTCCTCAAAGATAGGGTCTAAACAGTTTCCATGGGCACTTACCATTCCAAAACCAATCTCCTGGACAAGGGGGTCCCGAGGGATCCTCCTTAAACCCTGCGCTTTTTCATATTTATGTAACCCTCCATGCCCTGTTAGTGAAGTCATGCAGGTTTGAAATACTTTCTTATGCATACGACACTCAGCTGGTCATTTCGTTTGGGCAGGACATTGAGAACGTCAAACATCTTTTCATCGCCTGCATGAGGATAATCATCACCTGGATGTCCCGCTACTGTCTCCAGTTAAATGGGGACAAATCAGAAATTCACCCGTTTGGCAAAGCTCAGCTTCACTGAATGGAAAACTTGTGGCTTGCTGAGCTTGGTTCTGTCCCATCGCCCAGCGGAACAGCTAGGAACCTAGGTATACTCTTAGATGATAAGCTATCTATGAAAGACCAGATGACCTCCATGGACACCGACAGTTGCTCTGCTTGACCTACAAATCTTTGTCAGGCATGGGCCCAAAATACCTACAGGACCGAGTCCTTCTCCACCACCCTGACAGAAATCTAAGATCTATAAATCAACTTCTTTTATTTCCTCCGTGTATTCCAACATCATAATTTGGTGGCCGGGCTTTCTCCTGTCTTGGCCCTTACCTATGGCTTTTTGATCCACTGCCTTTTCACCTATTTTCCGGTCACAGGCCGAGATGTCCATTTAAGGCGAAGTCACTGCGGTTGATTAAGAACCCAGGAACAAGAAACCTTTTTCATCTAAAATGTAGCCATAAAATTAAAACATTTCGATACAAAAATGAATTCAGCCATAATTTAGATTAGGGTAAAACATCTTAAAATCATTTAACAACTCATTAACATAGAATAAAATTACATAGGATGGGGTGTACAGAGTATAAAATCAGGTGTTGGGAAAATTTGCAAAATAATTGAGCGTGTAAATGTTCACTGTGCTATCAGACGTAACATTTTTACTAATAGCAATCATACTGTACCTAGGGTAAACCTGTTTTATAGATCTACATTAAAATAATTCATTCTAGAAATACTGGTATTACCCTTACAGTATTCTAAAAAAAAAATTACTCTGTCACTGTGAGCCTGCAGGTTTACCCTGCCTTTGGGTGGTCCCCCATTGCCTGTGCTCTTCTAGTGCAGCTCACCGAAGCCAGTACGACTGGAACAGCCTGGCAGGGAGCACATATCTCAGCTATAAAGGTCCTGCTTGTTTGGCGATGGGATGCAGGAGCTGCGGACCAGGAGGGATCCCACACAGTGCAGCCTCAGGGACACCATTGCCTTTAGAGATGCTGAAATGGAGTGCGGAGACCCGCAGTGAAGCAGCTCTGAACGAGTGAATTGAATCCATGCTGGGGGCATATGATGGCAATGTGCCTTTGCTGTTTATTTCTTCCATTCAGCCTCCATCGAGGTGCACACATTGTCCAATCAGGGGACAGAGGCACAGAAAGAGTATGATTCGCCTAGTACTAAACAGTTTGAAAGTTACCAATCCGATAAACGCAGAACTGCTTGTTCAGAAAGCTATTACTTGACCATGATACATTCTAGGGAATAGTCCATGAGAGTGGACACTGTGTAGCCACCCTCCCCAGAGGCAATGTCTCTGTGGTAATCAAACACTTGTGTCACCACTCATCAGTAGGTTAAGAGTAAGATTTATTCACCACTCACCCAACTGCATCTGGAACACAGCTGCCCTGAACACTCCTGGCGATCCATCATCAACACTCCAGGAACTACGGAAAAAAATCTTTATTAAAAGCTAGGTCACCACAGTCTCCATTTTTAGAAGCCCAGTTTTGCTTGCAACCCATGGATGATTGTAAATACCCCCGATCTTGGACTTAAATAGGAGGAGAGGCACAAATGTAATCAGCGATTCCCGTAGCGCCCTATTAGACAAATTGGTAGGTAAGGGTGAAACACAGTCTCCTGGTTGCACGCGGGGTGGCAGAGAATGTGATGGAGAGGTTGTGGGACCATAATCCCATGATAATTACCTGTATAGTGGCCCTGCAGAGACTTAACATTTGGTGTTTATATCCATCAATTTAGGTAAAGTGGTAAAGCCAGGATTAGATGTAATGCCTCGTAGTGGTGTCTGCACACACCAGTGAATTGCCCACCTTGTAAGGGATTATGTCAAGGTTTTTTTTTTTACAGCATTTGGTAGCTGTATTCAGGCTATTTCTAAGCTCCTCCCCACCAATATTTATGTCTAATGGGAAAAGTCGGAAGCAGATTGAGACCTTTTCTTTTAGCCATGGAGCGATAGGTGCTTATTGTTGGGGACTACAGTCCCCAGGACCAGTCTATGACACTACTAACTAGAGTAGTCAAGTACACATTACTGGACACTGAACGCCAGTGGCTAGAATACCTACCAGCTCTTCCTTGTATATTTGTGGTGTGTTTTATGGCTGGAGCCCCTCCTCCTCCTCACCTCATCCCCCCAGGATGTTTGGTCTGTTTGTGAAGGATGGTTTCATGTACGGGTTCATGTGGGGTGTAGGACCCATTTCAGGTGTCTTCTTTGCGTGTATGTAGGCACTAAAGTTGTGTGGTTCTTCTTAATGTTAGTGATACTGTGCGTTTTCTCCTCTGACTGCGCCCCAAGCTGCTTTTAAAAGTCACTCCTCGCATTGAGATTCTTCGTAAAGTACATGACCCTTGTAGGAAAAATTATAATCTCTTCTCTTTACTTGGTACGCAATATCTCATACCTGGCCCCAAATAACCAAACTGACTGCATGATTTACTGTATTGTAATAATGTTGCTCATTTTGCCCATTCTTCAGTCCATATGAAATCAGTGTTGACCCCCCCACCCACCTTTCCACACAGTTCCCCAGATCCTGCCAGCTATTACATACTCACCTGTCAAGAGAACTTACAGACAGAAAAGGACCTTTCCTACTGGTGGATCACTGAACACTTTCTGTTAGTCACTCAATGGGGTGCAATCCCATCAGTGCTGCATCTGCACAGAAGCAATGCACTCAAGTACATTAACTGACTTCACCTGTCGGAACCCAGGAGCCCTCTGATCTCCAATCTCGCATAACTGCCCCAGAGTGCTCTTATCTACCCCATCAGGGTCTCATCCGTTGCCCGTTTTCTGAGGGGAACCCCAACACTCAGCTCCCACATCAATGACATCACCCTCCAAACATACTTCTCTCACTCAAAAAAAAAAATAATCTCCATTGGTTTCAACACTTTCATCTCTGCCCCCTCATCAGGGGCTCAAAAGGATGAGAGGTGAGCAATCCACATTTGAACAACATCCTTGTTTCCATCAGGACCGCCACCCCAAAACTGCTCCAATTTGTGAAAGAGGTCAAGATGCACCTCTTTAAAGAACCCTATATAACAAATGCATTAATCGTCCACGAAACCAGTTACCGCTCTTATCACTCATTCACTTTATGCTTGTCTCTGACCATGTACAGTGCTCTGTTGCCTTCTGGCTGGGTTTGTGCTGTAATATAAGCATAAACATACATACATTCATCCACATTGGCATGACTGGTGTGCCCTTGTTCAGCTTCCGTGTCCGCTCATATACCTGCCTGGCCCTGTGCTGGGAAGCCATGCTGCCCTCCATTAACTGTTGCCGGCCATGTGATGGTTGACCCCATCGTACAAGGCATTGCTTCACTCCTTGTCCTTCTGGGGCAGTGTTCACTAACTGCACATCATCATCTAATCTGCGTCCTTTTCACTTGCTCACAGGCCGCCTAGTTCCCATCACAGTGGAGGGCCTACGGGTCCTGCCATCTTGAATGTCCTTCATCTGACTTCCTGACTCCAACATCACCAATCAGCCATTGACTGACATGTTATTGATGACGTGTCCCCTGCTGCCTCAACCTGTCTTCAGTGTCCTTTGGGGTGGTTGGCTTCCTTCCACTCCTGATTCACCTTAAGAACTGAGATTGAATTTCCATTGATTCCTTGTTGCTGCTCTTTCTCAGCCTTCGATCGGAAGCTGCATCAGCTTACGCTTGAATTGCTGTTACTCAGAGAGCATGGTTTGGTAACTCTCAGAGTGGTTGAGGTTGGACTAAATTCTGTACAAGGGCTTTAACATGCTGTTTGTCAACCAGATTATTTTAATTTGAATGTTTCATGGGCTTTTAAATGGAAAGATGGGGCAATGAAGTAGTGGCTGCGCTGTTAGGGTCTGCTATCTGAGCCTGTAGATGTGCTGTATGTTAACTCAGACATTTCTTCTCTAACTCTATTTCTACAGGTCACTGAAACATGAACAGAAAAAAGAAGGTTTTACTTTAGTGAAACACAACAAAAAGGATTATTTCAAGGGAAGTTTTAAACATTCTTGAGCTCTAGGGGAGAAACACATTGTGTGTGCCAGGAATGGTGAGGAACCTGGAGTGGAAGAAACTGCTGAATGTGAAAGTTGTGAAATCTCTAAAGTAAAATGACCATACATGTTTACCAAGAGTCAGTGACTGAGATTGAGTAGCCTCTGAAATATAAATGAAACTCAAGTGCAAATTGAAAGTCTGCATCTACTAATGTCAGAATATTTTCACTTAATGGAAACATTTCAAGATTGGTAGAACAAAAACATTGGCAACAGTTGATGCCCACGCAGGGCACGTGAGAATAATCACTGTTGTAAATTCTGTCTGGTGGTTCATGAGAAATGCCTTCGAGACCCAAACCGCACCCCAACAGATCAGTATCCATCCGTACACGTGATATGACAGAACTATCAGGAAGACTAATGACCTCCGTTTAAAAGAGTTGGCTTTTGTCTACATCTCCTGTGATTCAGAGGAAAGAAAACCTTGTTTAAAAGAAAGTATCTGTAAATGCTCTTTCTCTGATGTGATCACAGCAAAGACACTGGCTTATCATTTCCAATATAGAAAGATTTTCCCCACCAACTCTGTCTGTTGGGTTGATTCGAGTGGTTTCAAAGTGTCCTGGACCTCCAAAGATGATCATGTACCTGTCTTAGCCGTTGAGCGAGAAATCTTAAATAGGACCAGTGCTTTGCTACTGATAAATCATAAACCACACTGGCATGCCCTATGCACCTGTCATTACTTGTATGAACAAATATACTTAACAGGCAAACACTAAACCCCAAAGACTGTATCAGTGTTTTTGAAAATCCTATACCAAATGTGATAAACTGGAGTCACAAAATCACCCAGGCATAACTTGGAGAAAATAAATCCATGAGAGGCAGTTTATAAGACAAGTTAGATAGACTGCGTTTACAAGCAGGAAATTGATCACCAGATAAAAGCTATAACTAGTTGAATACAAATGTTAAAAAAAGCATCTTCAATTTATTTTAGAAGTTAAATCTTAGTGTAATATAAATGAGTACAGACTCTGGAATCAGATTCAGTCTTAAGATGGCATATATCCAGGAACGAACACAACACGGAGATGCATACATCTCGAATAAGAGCAATGAATGTGAGAACGGATTTAGTTATAAGTCCCACCTCACTAAACACGAGAGAACTCACACTGGACAAAAACCTTATCAGTGCCCTGAGTGCCAGAAAGGTTTCAGTCACAAATCCTCACTCATTCAACATGTGAGAATCCACACCGGAGAAAATCCATATCAGTGCGCCGAGTGCCAAAAACGCTTCAGTCGCTGGGGCAGTCTTAATCGACATAAGAAAATCCACACTGGACAATACCCTTATCAGTGCACTGAATGCCAGAAAGGTTTCAGTCACCAATCCTCTCTCATTCAACATGTGAGAATCCACACTGGTGAAAAACCATATCAGTGCTCAGAGTGCCAAAAAAGCTTCAGGTGTTGGGACAGTCTCACTCGACACAAGAGAATCCACACTTGTCAAAAACCTTATCAGTGTTCTGAATGCCAGAAAGGCTTTAGTCAGAAAGGCCATCTTATTCGACATGAGAGAACTCACACTGGGCAAAAGCCTTATCAGTGCTCTGAATGCTGGAAACGCTTCAATCAGAAATCCAACCTTACACTGCATGAAAGAACCCACACTGGGCATAAACCGTATCAGTGCTCTGAATGCCAAAGAAGTTTCTGTTCCAAATCCAATTTAACTCGACATGAGAAAATCCATACTGGGCTCAAACCATTTAGGTGTTCTGAATGCCAGAAAAGCTTCAGTGAGAAAACAAGTCTCACTTATCATGAGAGACTTCACACGGGGGAAAAACCTTATCAATGCAATGAATGCCAGAAAAGATTCAGTCACGGATCCTGTTTAATTAAGCATGAAAGAATCCATACTGGATATAAACCATATCAGTGCTCTGAATGCAAAAAACGATTCCGTCAGAGATCCAGTTTAATTAAACATGAGAGAATCCATACTGGGGTCAAACCCTATCAGTGCTCAGAATTTCAGAAAAGCTTTAGGGAATTCATACTGAGCAAAAACCTTTAGAGTGCTCTGAAAGCTAGGAACCCTTCAGTCTGAATGCCAGCCTCATTCAACACGAGAGAATCCAAACTGGGTAAAAACCTCATCATTGTACTAAATGCCAGAAAAACGTCAGTCAGAGATTCAGTTTGATTCAAAATGAGGGAACCCTCAACCATCAAAAAAATATATCAGTGTTCTCAATGTGACGAAAACTTCAGTTGTAAATGTAACGTCTTTACATGAGAGAGACCATGTGGGTGAATTAAAGGTGCTCACAGTCAACCCTGGGGAGGAGGCGTCAGCATCGCAAAACCTTCACATGAAGCAGCCGCAAAGACCTCAGTCCATTGATGGTCTTACTAACTGTCTACTGAGAAAAGCACACACCGAGACATGAACATGCTTTAACTAGTCTATTTACTTAGTAATTATTTGTGGCGTATTTGAAGTCATTTGCTTGCCAAGCCTTCCACATTCCACGAGGATTTCAATAATGGCGAAAAACTGCTGCTTTCCAGGTCTGGGCTGGCAACAGTAGTGGTCATGAGGCCCAACTAACTATATTAAATAAGAATGACTTTTTTAAAGATTTGTTTTTTAAAGCACCTAAAGTGAAATATTTGTATTTATGTGCTCAAACTTACAAAACGTTATGTACAGAATTAATGAATTTCAAGGGCCCGATTCACAGAACTAACTTAAGACAAAATCCTAAACTTACTACCATTTTCGTATTCACAAAAGGCACTTACTCATTTCGGTATTCACAGAAGACACTTACTCACTTCAGTATTCACAGAAGTTAGGAGTCCTAACTTTAGGACTCCTAAATGCCTTCTGTGAATACCAAAAATCTTAAAATTAGGATTTTTCTCAGTTTAGGAGTCCTAAAGTTGGGACTCCTAACTTTACTACTACTAAACTGAGAAAAATCCTAATTTTAAGGCTTTCGGTATTCACAGAAGGCACTTAGGAGTCCTAAAGTTAGGAGTCCTAACTTTACTACTACTAAATTGAGAAAAATTCTAATTTTTAGACTTTTTGTATTCACAGAAGGCATTTAGGAGTCCTAAAGTTAGGAGTCCTAACTATACTACTACTAAACTGATAAAAATCCTAATTTTAAGGCTTTCGGTATTCACAGAAGGCATTTAGGAGTCCTAAAGTTAGGAGTCCTAACTTTACTACTACTAAATTGAGAAAAATCCTAATTTTAAGACTTTCGGTATTCACAGAAGGCATTTAGGAGTCCTAACTGTACTACTACTAAAATGAGAAAAATCCTAATTTTAAGACTTTCGGTATTCACAGAAGGTGTTTAGGAGTCCTAAAGTTAGGACTCCTAACTTCTGTGAATACCGAAATGAGTAAGTGCCTTCTGTGAATACCAAAATGAGTAAGTGCCTTCTGTGAATACCAAGGATTTTGTCTTAAGTTAGTTCTGTGAATCGGGCCCGAAGTCTCTAAGAACAAATTAGTCCCTTTTTTTAAATGAAATGTTATTAACATAGTTTACCATAAAATAAGTATTCCAAACACATATATTGTTTTAATAATTCATTGAATTTGTTTGTATTTCAAAAAATGTGATATAAATTACTATCATTTAAGATTATTTACTTTTAAGCCCATACCTCCATTATATTCCATGGGAGGTTATTTCCTTTTAAGCCCATGCCTCCATTATGTTCTATAGGAAGATGTTGCAGTATGAGTGGTTGGCCGTGTGTGTTGCTGCACTTATTACTTCTTCTTTTGGGTGGTTGTAACTTACGTTCGTAAATTTGGCTCCACCTCGTTTCAAGGAGTGGAGCTATGCAAATCTCCACTTTTGAATAACTTTACACTCATAAATGGTGAATAGCCAAAAGTAGCAAAGTTACTCAAAAGTGTATGAGTAATCTTGTTCAAACAGTTGGAACAGTTGGAAGAGCTAAAGATGCTACCATGCGACATTCAGATCTCAACAACTAACAGTGCCTAAACAAACTGTGTTGTGCTTTGGCAACAGGCTGTCACCCCCTCCTTTGTATATAAATGAGCTTCTGTGACCAGACACCCCTGGCTCCCATCTGTTCCAATGCAGATGATGATGTGAGTACTGTTTCACAATCACAAACAAGGGCTATTTTGAGAAATAATAGGCTTCCAAGTCACAATGCTAAGGTTATGTCGTTTTTTGTTCGTTTTCAATTTATGTTACTTTGCAGCAATTCTGCAGGTTACTTTTTTCTCAGTTTATCCCTTTATATCGTTCCTTACCCTCCATCAGTTAAACATGTGAGGTTTGACACAGGATATGTTGATAGTGTTCCTAGACCATGTCACAATCCCTTTGTTCTCGATTTGCCAGCATTTGTTTTGTCCATACGCTGGTCTAGCATGGCCTTCTCATGGCAGAGGGTGCTTTTATAGGAATAATAAATCAGACATATATGAAATTGTCAGAGCTGCAAATTGTGATCGAAAAAAGCTGAAAATGCACCACTCTAAAGAATATCACATCATGACACACTAGAAGTCCTCTTTCACTGTTAGAAACTAGCTCCCTCTCCAGTCGCAAGTTGTCTGTCTTTGCCTTGGACCACGTACAGAGCTCTGATGCTTTTCAGTGATAGTCGTGGTATACTAATAGGACATATATAAAAGGATGAAATGTATTCACACTTGAGTAGCACTCATCTCTTACAATGTGGTGTGGGGAGCTACATTCTATATACTGCTTTTATTAATTTGTGATTGAATGTTGTGACCAGATAAGTCAGACACACAAAAGCACTCTCTCAAAAGGTCTTCCTATTACTTGGTGTGTAGCTTGAAACCAACGGGAGCTGTGACTGGAAGAGCCTGTGGTATTTACGGATCACATATAGTGTGTTGAAAGGGGACAGATATAAAACCAGACTCCACATGACCTGGTACGGATGTCGGCAGGATTATGGTTGATGCCGGGGGTGAGAACATTCTGTTAAGCATAATGTATAATGGCTGGTGGACTGAATATCCATCATGCTGCAGATTGTCGGACTCTGGCTTTCCTTAGTCACATAGCTCCTCTCCCTGTTTAAAAGCGCCTGTGCATTGTCTGTAACAAGGTACCACCATGGTGACATCTCACACATATGTAAAGCAGCGCTAGGCTCCTACCCTCCTAGATAGGAATAAATGTGATATAAATGGGAGATGTTGTATGCTTCCTTTGTATTGGTGTTTTTTTTTTTTTAAATTAATAATGTAAACTCGCATGTATAAGTGAATTAGACTTATATTGTTTATATGTTCTCTATTTAGGCGTATTTGTTTTTATCATAAAGTGTGGGAGAAAAATTAATTATCCTGAAGAAGATGGCCTAAAATTGGGGTATCGACTGAAATTCGTTGATGCAGACTTTGATAGCAAATCTGAAGGGCATTGAAAGAACATTGTAGACATTAATAATTTGGTGAATCTTTGATATGCAAACAATGACCCAAGAAGATTGTTGACAGCAAAAACATATAGTGTTGTTTATTGTGTTCTCCCAATCTATGTCTTTGTGATCTGTAATTTATTGCCTTTTATTGTAAAATATAACCTACCTCCCTTGCAGAAAGGGTTTTTATAAATATGGAGTTTTAATATGTTTTCTTATTTTATGAATGTGTACCGATACACAATTTGTTTATGGATTTTAGAATGAGATTTGATATATGAATAAAAGGTCAATAGAATAGTCTCTCTTTTGTACACAATAATACAGGTGTGGTGTTATACCTTAATGTTATCGGGGATGCACATGTTAAATTGAATGGAATCAGAGTGAATGTGTTGAACGCACCTGAAACTGTATATATTTGTTTTTGACTGTAACTAAGTACCACCATGGTGACATCTCACACATATGTAAAGCAGCGCTACGCTCCTACCCTCCTCCCTGTGTAAACACGTTAGGGTGCCATTTCTAGCCAGGAGTCACCAGTCTTGCATGTAAATCAGCCAGTGTGTCATCTGTAACCTGGCTCTAATGTGCATATATAAACAACCACCAGGCTAATGTAACTCCTCGCTATGTAAATGAGCTTGTGTGCCGTCTGCACCGAGCATCACTAGTTTCATGTTTCCTGTCTATGTAAACAATCTTGTGTGTCATCTGTAACCAGGCACCACCAGGCTAATTCATCCTGCACAAGTAAATGAGCACCAAACTAATGTAACTTCTGCCAATGTAAACACATATGTGCCATCAGTAATCAACTACCACTAGACTCATATCTACATATGTAAATGAGCACCAGACTAAAGTGGCTCCTCCCTACATTAATATGAGCCATCAGCAACCAGGATCACATCTCCTACATATGGAATGTGCACCAGGTCCATATCCCTCTTCGCTATGTAAACTTGTGTGCCATCTGTGACCAAGCAACAACACGCCCATGCGCCCCCTTCCTCTGTAAATTAATGTGTGTGCTGTTTAACCGGGCACCACTAGGCACACATCTCCTACACTTGTAATAGAGCACCAGGCTCTTATCACTCCTTCCTGGGGTTAACAAGCATGTATGCTGTCTCTAACAATGAACACCAGCCTCATGGTAACCCTATTTTTGTAACCAAGCTGGGGTGAGGCGCCCTTTATAACCAGAACAGCCAATCTTGTTTCTCCTCTCTCTGTAAACAACTCTCGTGGCACTCTGTAACCAGGAACAACCAGGCTCCTATCGCTCCTCGTTATGTAAATCACCCTATTATCACCTGGGCTGATTGTGTGCTACATAAATGCCATTTAAAGGATAATGTATTCTCTGCCATATACATTATAAGGATAAAACAAAAAGGACGCGATGGCTAGGATATTGGCGCGCTCTACCATGTAAGCCTAATCAAATTCAAAGTCTTATTCAACAGTGTCCAAGTGTTATGTGGTGTTCCGAAGAGAGAAGAGCCATCCAATCCTCCTCGAGGAGAGGTCCAGGATTCAGTAAATAATCTTGTCATCCCACTTCCATATACAGGGCTCATGTATTGACACAGTGAGTGATGTATTATGTCTCTCGTTACGGAGAACCGCTGTCTTCCTTCATGGCCACAGCCATCCAGTGTGCTGGCCGGGTAGAGTGTATTGGCCAATAACTGAGCCCCGTATATGGAAATGGGACGACACAAGATTATCTATTGTAGCTGTTCAATATTTTCCACCCAGTCCACAGAGATATAAACGTAGGATACTAAATGTTAAGCCCTGATGAGGTCTGCTCAAACTTGATCAGCCTGAGACGAAACATGTTGGCAAAGGGTGCTTGAAACTACAAAGGAAATAAATGAGCTTTTGAAACCACAACCTCAACTTTATCTTTGTGTGCCTGAGGAACCGTATATACATTATATGGATATTGCAAGTCACTAAGGAGTTCTGTGACCAAATGGAAAAACATGGCTGAAGACCGAGCTCCTTGTTAAGGTCATGGAACGCAGAAGTGATTTGAAGTATCATTTTAGTGCACAGCAGAGGGGGGTTTTATATTGCCCTTTAGTGTGGGTGGGAAAGCATAGTCGAGTGATGCTGGCAAACTTCAAACTTCCTCTTTCGTAACTGAATATCACACCCAAAACTGCACTAAGAAGCAGGGGATGTGCTTTAAAATGTTTTCTTCTAAAACCCAAGTGTAGTGCATAAAAGGTGAACGGTAACCACACAGAATGCAGACATAAATGTAATAAGGCACAATATGGTCACGGAAAACAATATGAACATTTCGAGTACGGTTAGCAAGTGCTATAATTCTTCCACCCTAAATCTATTTCCAAGCTCTGTGCTAAAACTTAGCAGAACTAGTAACTAGAACGCCTGTATATCGAGTTTCTTAAGATGGATCACACAACATACCCTCTCTCTGTGTTTAGTTATTCTCTATCACAGTTTTGCCCGGGTATGAACAGGGCAAGGCTGAAGGCCTCTTCTCTGAACCACTCCTGGATCCTGTCTCCAACTGTTTGTCACTGTAAGCCAGGGTGACTTCTGGCATGATAGTTCCAATGTGAAGCCCATCCAGTATTGGGCAGCACATCATTTGTCTAGTTTGAGCCTCATCCTGTATAGGAGTAAATGTCATAACAGTTGTTTTGCCACCTTAAGAGGGGCACAAGTCGTTTCTAGTCTGACCCTCACCTTACATAGGAGTAAATTACACAACATGGCTATTGCCGCCTTAAGTGGGAGTACAAGTTGTATCTAGTATGAGCCTCACCCCGTACAGAAGTACAGGAAGCAATAAGTAGTATAGTCACTAAAAGGAAAGAAAATATGTGTGTAGTCTTATCCTCATGCTGAACAAGAAGAAAGAGCGAAAGAAGAGAAATGGAACCTTGGGGCAGGGGCTCACAAGCCCGGTGTAGTCTGATTCTCATCCCATACTGAAGTAATGGGCAAAACAGGGAGAGTGTCACTGTAAGGGGGGCACAATTTGTGCCTAGTCTGATCCTTTCCCCGTACAGGAGAAAAGTGTGAAACAAGGATATTTTCCACCTATGGGAGGGGTGGGAGGGTCACAAGTTATGCGTAATATGATCCTCACCCATATAGGAGTTAGGGGCTTGTTGCATATTGTGGAGACTATGGGCCAGGTCTACAGGGTTTAGATTTCTAACCCACAGGTTGAAAGACTTAGTCAAGCGCACCATCACTGAGTAAAAAGTCCGGGTAAATGCAGCCCTGCACAACCCACTGAGCAATCCTGTAAGTGTGGGACTTGTGCTCTCTGGGTTACCAAAAGTCGCCTCATGGGTTGAGGGACACAGTGGTAATCCACATGACTTTGTATTAATGAGTTATTTTACTTAAAATATTTTCTTTCAATTCCCGAATCTAGTGCTCACCATATTACATGATAACATCACAGAAGTTACAAATTTGAAGAAGCTAAGCATTTCAGGAACAGTGAAAACTTGTAACATCATTATCACTATTTATAGCCCAAATACTCTCACTGTGCTATCTCTAGGCACTATGCTGGTTCTAGTAGAATCAATAAATAATATACCTATTTCTTGAGATTCTGAGGTGGTACACAGCCCTGGGACAACAAGGTTTGTTGCCTGTCTGGAAAAGCTTGCCAGCTGCTTCAAGGGAAAGGCATTGTGTTTGTTCGGGGGACAAACATTGCTCTGGTGCCATTCAGTGCAGCCTGAGTCTCGCTGCATGCCTCTTCTTCAGTTAAGGTGAAAACTGGTGCCATGCTATCTGGATCTGCGCACTTGGAGAAGTTTCCCTCTCAACCAATGGTGAATTCCCAGGGTTTATACAGGATTTTAAGACACTGGATCTAACCAAAATAAACTAGTTAGGTGCAAAATACATTACCTATGTAAGATCCCCGAGCATTTGCAGCCTCTTTAGCTCACGCTTACTTGAAAAGTGTCTACTTTTAAAACCTTGAGGTGTAGACATCGACAGGACGTACTAGACATGTGACACTTGATAGTCTAACAATTAAGGCTAAAGGGTGTTTAGACCCGGATACCACTTTCACCAGTTCCGCTACAGATGGCAAGATGCTGACTGTGAACTAAAGTGCAGCCAGGTGTAGGAAGCTGGCTCTATATATACTATACCAAAGTAAGATATAGTGTGCACAGAGTCCCGTGGATCCCCCAAGGCTTACAGAGGTTAAAATAGATAATAGCTTACTCTCGATTTGTGGTAGTGTGGGCGAGCAGTAAGGCTTTATCAGAGGGTAGTGTTTGTATAAAAGATATTATTTATTTATATTTTATTTCTAAAACCAAGCAGTACCTGGAACAGGTAAGTGTAATAGTACTTTGCAACAATATTGCACTGGAATGCAGTTGAATTTTATTTATTTATTTATTTATTTATTAAGCGCCAGAATCGACCCAAGAAGGAGTATCTCCGCGCTGGGGCGATTGAATGCAATTGGTTTGGTCACAGGTAGGTCAATTGTTCAGGAACAGTTGAAATTTCTTTTCAGTTACTTTGAAATTACTATGTCATTACTTTTTAGATTACTTTTCAGATTACTTTTTCTACTCAGTGTGATATGCCTAGATATCACACTGGGACATTTCCTAGATAAAAGGCAAGTAAGTCAGTATTTGTAAACACACAGTTTCTTATGTTCTCATACAATTTCCAACTCCGTACTCAGAAGAACTTTTTTCACAGAAAAGCACTCAATGCAATCCTATGGGAGAAAATGAAGTTATCGGTTTAAAGGTAAGTACTTATTTGTGGGAGTTAGGTTTCTAGGGTTAGAACAAGGATTCCTCCAGGGTCAAGTATACATTTAAAAACAACCCTCAGCGGCACTAGGGTCGCCGGGTGCAGAGTGCTGAGGGCCAATGTTATCCAACGGGGTATGGGGGGTCTCCTGTTGGTGGCTGCTCATGGGCATGCCACTTGGATGTTGGAGCAAAACTCCTAGGGTTTACCTCAGGGCAAAGGGGGATCCAAGATAGCACATAAGGTACACCCACAGCGGCATAGGAGCGGCCGGATGTTGTGAGCCCTGTTGGTTCTAATGTGGAAGCTCTTTTTGAGGCGACCATCTGGTTGGGGAGGTAAGTTGGGATGCCAGGACTTTGTCGGTGAGGCCACCCAAGGCCGTGGGGCATCGGGTGCAGGAGTGTCTTTTGGCATTCGGTTTTCCTTACTGGCTCCAGGCACGGTGGGGGGGATCCTCCAAGTAGGGGCTGCAGCCGTCGTCGGGAGACTTGAGGTAGGTCAGGGATCCCAGGTCAGGATCGATGAGGAGACCTCCTCGTGGTGTCCGGCCACTCGATCTCGGACCATGGGCTTCGGGTGAAGACTTGTGCAGACTCGTGGATTTCGACGGAGCCAGAGTCTATTGCTGAGCAAATCCTGTGCTCACAGGAGACAAAGTTTCGATAGGGAAGGCAGGGCAGGTCTTCCGAGTTCTGGGGGCTGCAGGACACATCGGGATTCCGCTGGAGCACGTCGTGGTCGGGACAGGCCGGTAGGGTTGGGGCCAAGTCAGTTGGTGTCCTTCTCTTCTTCCTTCAGCATGGCTCTTCGGTCCATCTTCACGTTTCTTCATGTCTGAGGAGGTAAGGTTAGGTGTTGCCCCTAAATACTAGATTTAGGGGCGTTTCAGGTAGGTACAGATTAGGACCAATTGGGCCCTTCCTTGGGGTGGGTACACCCCTATTATGCTACCCTCCAGTGGGAGGGGGGCATACGCCTCACTCTGGTTGGCTGGGTCCCTCCATCTTCAAGAATGTGGGTACTGAGAGTTGTGCTTCGCCACACCTCCCCCACCTGAGGGGTGGGGTTGTCAAAGGTGGGCACACCTCTCCTCCTATCTTGGTTTTCCCACCGATTCTCCTGTCCATAGTGGGGGACAGAACTGGTGGGGGCCAGTTGCTGGGAGCAGCAACTGGCTGGCTCAGCATACAAACGCGGCAAGCCTTTGAAGCTTCCCCTTCGTGGACCATGCCCATCCTGGGGGAGGAGGCTTGGCACATCTGCCCAGGATGTGCTTTGTTTCAGGACCCCGAGAGCAAGAGGCTCACGACCCAGGGGTCCAGAAACATGTCTGAGGGTGGCAGCTTGTGAGCTGTCAGTCAGCCAAGACACTAGTGTTAGGTCGTTTTTCAGAGGGCATCGTTAAGATCCCCTCTGAGTTCATTTTGCATGAAATCCCACACTGGCATCGGTGTGGGTTTAATATGCTGAGATGTTTGATATCAAACTTCCCAGATTTCAGTAAAGCCATTATGGTGCTGTGGAGTTCATAATGGCAAACTACCAGACCATATGCTCTTTATGGCTGTTAATACATTTACAATGCCTAAGAATGGACTTAGACATTGTAGGGGTACAGGGCTCATGCACATGTACCCTCACCCGTGGTATAGTGCACCCTGCTAGAGGAGTGGCTTACCTATAACAGAGGCAGTGGTTGTAGGCATGGCACACAGGGATGTGTGCCACGTCGACTCTTCACTTTTCTCTGTACCAAAACACGCAGCCTGCAATGGCAGTGTGTGTGTGTGTATTAGGGTACAGGACCTCTAAAGGTGGCACAATAGATGCTGGTCACAGGGTCCTTGGTACCTACAGTGCCTGTTACAAGGGACTTACATGTGGCCAGAGAGTTGCTAATTTGGGTTTGCATCAGTACAGTTTTAGGGAAAGAACATAGGCCCTGGGTACCTGGTTGGCAGGAACGCTGGGCACACTTAGTCAAAGAGCATCAACATCAGGAAAACGTGGAGGGGCAACCATGCAAAAAGAGGCACTTTCCTACATCAGGCTAACGAAAATGGAAACTGTAGTTAAAATGGAGCTTGTCCTACATGTCTTTATCAACCTCAAATCTTCTAAAGCACGTGATTAAAATAATAGAATTATGAAGGAAAAGCATCATCACCAGAGCTTCGTGACTCATTTAGAGAACAGAAGAATATGCTAGAAATGTGCATTTGATGGAATCAGAGTTCATTCCGTGTTTCATGTTCAGTGACACATACCTTCATACTGAAATAAAAGAGGTCTATGCATTTGCAGACAGGGGATCATGACAGGCACAATAAGGGTATGGTCACCTTATGGGGCGTGCATAGTGTGTCTAGTCTGAACCGCACCTCGTACAGGAGTAGGGGGCACAAGAAGGTAGTGTTGCCTCATTAAGGGGAGTGCATGGTTTGATCCTCACCTTTTACAGGCGTGAATGGCACAATGAGGATATTGCCCCCTTTGGTGGGCTCAGAGTTAGATCCTCTCCCCGTTAAGGAGCGAAGGCCGCAATAAATAGTGCTCCACCTTAACGGGGGTGCACTGTGCGATTGTCATCCTGTACAGGAGCAGAGGGCACCATCAGAGTGTACGGTGTGTCTAGTCTGATCCTCATCCCATGGGGCTGTAAATGGCACAATACGGATATCGCCGCCTTGGTGGTGCACCGTATGTCTAGTTCACCTGAGGACAATCTTACAATATGATGGGAGGCTGCAAGATGGTGGAAGAAAGAGAACAACGAAAGCCAACCCTCTGTTGTGGTTGAACGGATCTGGCTCCCAGAAGGACCAGTCCTGCCCCAAGTGAATATTAAAAATCCACAAATGTTCACAAGTGAAAGGATCTGAGAATGCGCCTTGTATCCTGGAAGTTTGGGGGCAGTTAGAACACCCACAGCACAAGGGAACCCGAGGAATTATTGCTCAAGGATGAAATATGGCTGAAAAGAAACAGCACCTTCGCGTACAGTGCCAAATCTACTATACATGAATATCTTCACCCCTAAAAGTATGCTCATGAACAGGTGCAGAGTTACTATTTGGTGCTTACAAGTGTTTAGTGTTGCCCTTTTGGAAAGCTGCGCTGGTCTCCAGACATATCATTGGGAATGTCACGTGACATCACCTGCGAGCTCCTGTTCTCCTTCGCAGAAATCTACATAGCAGACATTTAAGCACCAGGGGCACAAAGAAGCTGTGGAAATCCACATTTATTTTCAATCATCCACATGGCGAAAGTCCTTTTCTATGCCCATTGAATCTAGGGGATCCATCACCCTTCCCATCATTATAGACGACTTCTCCAGCCCCAGACTGGAGTATATTTCCCACCATTTCTAGGGACAGACATGCTCAGAAACATACAAGCTTGTGGGTATTCACAAACCTACAAAGTGTAATATGCCTTGTATTGCCCACCCCTGCTATACAGGAAATCTTGATCTCACCGCACCAATAATTTAGACTGGAAATGTAACATCTAAAGTGCCCACTCCTCAAGAACTGGAAGTCTTGATTGGGGTTAAGTAGTTAAAAAACATAATATTTCATATTAATTCTATGTCACAGTATGAGAGACGGGAAGGAGAAGGATCAGTGAAAGAACAGTATGAATGGGCTTCTGCTTTCGGTAGAAACCTATGGGAATAGCAAGTTATTCTTTATACTCTGCATTAGAATGAAAGAATTAATCATTAATATAGCACACACTGCTTGCCAAGGTCTCTTGGCGCTAGTCTAATTTGTCGCTCTTAGGTAAAGTAGCGCATCTTAAGTATTGATTAAACACTGCAGATGAAGGCAAAAGTCACCAGTGGACAATTGTGGCTCAAAAGGGATCTTTAATTGGAAAAGTGAGCATTAAAGACAAGATTGCATATAACCGCAAAGAGGAACTCCGCACTGTGAGGCAAGGTTGAGACAACGTCCCTAAAAAAATCACATTAACAGGTCAGTTTGAGAGCGCGGGGTTGGTGGAGGGGGCAGTTGGGCCAATCTCACGATATTTGTGCAAAGACAGACCGTAAACAGTTGTAGATGTTTGCAAATGACTTCCATAATGACTAAGAGAACCCTATGGACCTAAGATTACAAACGAGGAGTGCGTTCGACTTGTCTCAGCTCTTTTGGTAAGTAATTTAAAGGTGGAGTTTACTCTTAAATGATAACATGACAAGATATTAAAGTTTTTACAACTCAATTGGATAAGAAACTATTGGTTAGCGGCTGGGTGGTAGGCCAGGGGCAGAGCGACCGCCTGTTTATGATGCAGGCCCTGCTTTTTGGGCTGACAGATTGTGGCTTCTTTATAGATGAATACTCTTCCTGAATCTTGGAAAGGGGTTCGCCCCCCACCCTCTACTGAAAAATTGTAATCCGGCCCAACCTGCGAACCATCAACTTATCGCATCGCTAAACGCAAAGGCTAAAACTGTGCAAACCTTCTGATAAAAGAAGCAGAAGTGAGGAGAATGGCAGATAGCTGCCACCTTCATACAAACCAGCTCCAGACTAAACAGGGACATATATCTTCTGGTAATAACCTCGCCTCCCTATTGCTCGCTTAACTGTCTTAAAGTGATCTGTCTGCTTCCTGTTAGGGCAATGTCCAGTGACATTGATGTGGGCACTAGACGGGGGCTCCAAGAACCTTGATGAAAACTCCTCAGAGTCTATGGAGTAGGGTCTTGGTGTGGCTTAAATAAGACTGGAACAAGGCTCCAATGTCATAAGACACTCTCTAGTCGAGGTCTGAAGTAGGGTTGTCTTTGGCGGTAAACATATTACCAAAACACAATCGTATATGGAGGTGTGTGCCTCGAAAGGGTTGACACCTTGCGATATGTGCGCCTATGACATAGGAAGTGCAAGGGATGCAAATGCCAATATTATAATACATACAATACAGTTCAAGTGACATATATCTCAGCGTAAAATAGATGATACGGATCACAATACACCAAAGCTTTACAATTATCACCGTATTCTGCCCCGCAGCCGCCACTAGTTCAATCCCCATCGGGGTTGCCTGAGGCTCAACATTGGTTCTAAGGTTTGTCGGGGCCAGTTCCGTTGCTTACAGACCCCCACGACCCCATCTGAAGGCTCGAAATGTTACAAAACCAGTTCCACCGCTCCCAAGCAGTTGTTTTTTTCCCAACCACTTCCGAGCTATAGGTATCCTTTCCATGGCCATTGCCGCCATTGGTAACCAGTGTGATATAGATAAGAAGTCTGCACATACCCGAGTACAATACCATCAGGAGGTGGTTGAAAATCCATTACAATAACTTTACTCAATTCCTGGAAAAGCTGTTTCTGTGGTTCTGAATTGCTTCATATGTAATAAATATGTGAACCGTCTCACTCCAGGAGTACAGCAGCGGAAGCAGATAGAATCTGGCCTACAACCCCATTTATACAGGCTTTTGGGGTATAATACATATTTTGAATACAGTTATAATGGTGGATGATTAACCGGGAGATATCGCGATGTTTGTGACAGTTTGATGCGCTAATAATGAGATCACGTCTCGTAATCAGCCTAGAACCCTCCCCTAGTGGGCAGACCATCGAGCGGCCAAATGCTGCACCTTGTCTTCCTGACCGCTTACTAAGGGGGGCTTGGGGGGGGAAGGCGACCGTAGGGAGTCCCCACCCCCGGGCAGTTTGGGAGGGGGCGTGTGGGGGGGGGGTTTGGCTGGCCTCGCGCGGCCTTTTTTGAATTTGGGCTTTTTAGTAGTTTAAATGTAGCCCAAATATAGCCCAAATATAGCCAAATACAGCCCAGGTATAAATACCTGGGGCGCCTGCTCCCGGCCACCATTTTAGGTTTGGTGACCTGGTGGCCGGGAGCTAAGCTAGTGGCGTGTTTTTTGTCGTGTTTTTGGTTAATAGTTCGAGGGTTGTTGGTTTGTTTAGCGATGGCTGCTCAAGACTACCGAGTGCTCGAGGCTCTCAGGCTTTTGTCGGAGGCAGGCAGGATGGACCTGGTTATCGGGGAGGTTGCGGGGCCGTCGCGTCCCCCGCGGCAGGCCTCGGCCGAAGTGACGGCTGCAGTGGCCGCGTGTACTTCACCGAAGCGTTCCAGGCAGATACCGGTGAGTGAGCGGGGACGCCCGCGGGTGAGAAGGGCGGTCCCCGCTCGTTATGGCCAGCCGTGGCGGGCGAAGGCGCCGGGGGAGGCGGGTGGGAGAATGCGGCGGGGCTTGGGGCGGGTGTAATTTTGTCAGCAGCGCGTTCCCTGTCATCTCCTGCGGTGGGGGTTAAGCGCGGGGGCGGGCGCGGCACGAAGCGACGTTCGTCGTCTGTGTCAGAGGTGGGTTTAGGTAGCGCGAGGGAGGGGGGTGCGGTGCTGAGTGTGGGCGGGCCGGCGGTTTTGGCGCCGGAGGCAGGACAGGAGCGTGGGACGGATCTTTCGGCCAGACCGACTGGGGCTGGCTTGGGGGGAAGTTCGTTTGTCGCTGGGAGTGCGGGGGGGCTGGAAGTAGGCCTGGAATATTCAGGGAGGCAGGTGCCTGATATGAGGGGTCTGGTGAGGTATTCGGAGGCGAGTGTGGCAGACGAGAGGCTCAGGGGGCGTGGCGAGGCAGCGCGTAGCAGCCCCTTATTGTTTTCTCCGGGCTCTTCCGTAGGGGGCGCGGTTTTCTCTGTGGGGGCGAGCTCTATGGGTGAAGGGGAATGGGCGCAGGTGGAGGGGTGGTGTCCGGCGCAGGATTTGAGGATGCAGGGGGAGCAGGGGAGTGCGGAGCGGGGGATTTCGGAGCAGTTACTGGCCCAGGGAGGGATGGGTTGGCATTCTTTGAACGAGGAGTTTGTGGGTAGGGCTGGGGAAGGGGGGGTTGGAGAAGAAGGTTGGTTGGTGGGGGACGGGGAGGCAGCTGGGGGGGGTTTTGAGGGCGAGGGCCTGGACATTTTTCCCTCCTGGGCTGAAGGTGTCCGGGGTCTTGGTGGGGACGGTGCAGTGGGGCGGTCAAGTGCACGGGGGCAGGACAGGGTGGGGGGTGACAGGGCGAGGGCGGTTTATGGGGCGAGCGGTCGCGACAGTATGAGGTCGGGTAGGTCTCTATCTATGGGGGAAGGGTATGGTGAAGTGGCGGCGTCCGCTTTGGGGCACGCTATGCTGGAGTGGAGCGGGGATGAGGAAGAGATGGTGTCGTCGCAGCTCGTGGGGACGGGGCGAGCGGGTGTTTTCGGAGGTGGTCTATCAGGCGTGGGTTTTTTGAGTGGTGTCGGGTCGCGGGCAGCTGGCAGTTTTCAGGCTCCCGGCACACCAGTCCAAACTTTTTCTTTACAGGGTAGGACACGTAGCAGAGCAGCAGACTCGGTAGGGCGAGGTGCGGCCCATTATCGCCGAGGAGAAGGGAGGATGAGGCCTTGCGCGGCACATTCCGTACCGGCGGGGGATCCCGTCGCGGCCAGCTCACGAAGGTCCGGCGCGACCTCGCTGGCCCCAACGTCACGACGGTCAAGGTGGATGGAGTTTTCTGATAGGATGGAGTGTTATGTTAAGCAAAGTAGAGGGGAGGACCGGCGAGTACAGTCGGCTCCCCCGCAAGGTGGTTTTAAGGCCGTGGAGGCCGGTGGTGCTCATTCAGGGCCCGTGTGGTGGATTTTGCTGAAGAGAATTTGCTGGTGGACGAGCCAATACTGCTCGATTATGATGAGGACAGCCCAGAGGAAGGGGAAATTCGGGGTTACGAGGAGGGGGGGCACTCTCATGCTTCTCGTAGTCTGTTACAGGTTCCAGGTGTGGCACCCATTGCACAGTCCGTGGTGGTGAAATCTAAAGGAGAGCACGGCCCGTCAGCGAGGGCGCATCCTCCAAGGGATTCTTCTGCACGGTCGGTGAGGCGGTCGGAGTCGGTCCGCACACCCTCTTTAGAGCCAGGTGAGAGCGCGAAAACTCAGGCCAAACCTATTATGGTGTCTGTGGGGTCTGGGGAAGACGGGGGAGGGGGTGTGTCGGAGGGGAGATTATATAGAGGGAAGTATGTGAAAGATACAGGGGTTGGCACGGGGACGGAGGGAACGTTGCCGGGGGCCAAGGTGGAGAGTGGGCCTAATGCAGAGGCAGGCGATGGTAAGGAGAAGCCGCAGAGCAAAGAGTTAAAGATCAAGAAGTTCCCTTATATGGGGGTGACTAAGCCTCTAGGTGCTCATTTAATGCTGGCAACAAAGGAGCGTATTTGGAAGGGCGAATATGTGGAAATTCTGAAGCTTTTACACAGGGAGGTGAGGTCTAAGGAGGGCTCTAAAGAAGAGGAGTATGAATTGGCCAAGTGCCCTAAGGTGCCGCTGACGATCGAGAATTGGACGGCAGCGTTTTTAATTTATGCTAGTGTATACTGTGAGAAGTTTCCCGAGCGCTGTGTGGCAATTTTCAAGTATATGGATGTTATACGGAAGGCCCAGATTACAGGTAATGGTTATGCTTGGGCACAGTATGACGAGGAATTTAGGGCCCGTATGGCTTGGGATGCAGAAGCGAAATGGGGTGAGCTAGATAATGACTTGTGGCAACATCCCATGGGGGCCGCGCCAGGGGGTAAGACGATTTTTACGGCTAGCGGTCTGCCTCTAGTTTATCGGCCCTTTCAGGGAAAGCCCACCCGGGGTGGGGTGGGAGGCTCAGCCGCATCACAGACTGGGGTCGGGGCATGTTGGGACTTCAACAAAGGCCTGTGTACTCGGGAGTATTGTAAATACCGGCATGAGTTTTCCAAGTGCGGCAAGCGGCACCCTCTCGTCAACTGCTGGGGCGTTAAGCCATCAGGCGGACAGCAAGGGCAGCAAGCAGGTGCGGGGATGTCTGGCAATGCTCAGCAGTCGCAGGGTGGACGAGGGGGTAGGGGCGCACAAGGTTCTGGGCCAAAGGGCTCCTACGCCAATTAAAGTGGCTCAGCTCAAGGATGCATTGGAAGGCTACGGGGATTTGGTGGCAAAACAGACTCTTTTGGATGGTTTCAGGTGGGGTTTTCATTTGGGGTACCACGGGCCCCGGCAGAGACGATGGGCGGATAATCTGAAATCCGCATCAGAGCACAAACTGGTGGTGCGTGAGAAATTGCGTAAAGAAGTGCAGGAGGGGAGGATGGCAGGCCCGTTTGGAGAGTGGCCAGTTCATAATTTGATCATTTCCCCTATTGGTGTGGTGCCCAAGAAAGAGGAGGGGCAGTTTCGGCTGATTCAACATTTGTCATGGCCGGAAGGGTCGTCAGTCAATGATTTTATCGACGAAGACGCTGCTTCGGTGTCATACTCCTCAGTTGACGTCGCCATGTCACTTGTCGTGACCGCGGGCGCAGCTGCAGGCATGGCAAAGTGCGATATCAAGTCGGCTTTTCGGCTGCTCCCAGTTCATCCGGACGACTGGCCTTTGTTGGGTATACAATTTGAGGGCAAATGGTATGTGGACAAGGCGCTACCTATGGGTTGCTCGGTGTCATGTGCTCTTTTTGAGCTGTTCAGCACTTTTTTGCAGTGGTTTTTCACGCATCGCACTGGTCACAGCTGGGTCACCCATTATTTGGATGATTTCTTTTTCGTGGGCTCTCCGGGCTCTTCGGAGTGCCGGCATGCTCTGGATTCGTTTCAGGAGCTTATGGAGGAGTTGGGGGTGCCGTTGGCTCCGGAGAAAACAGTGGGGCCGGATACTGTCATTTCCTTTCTGGGTATTGAGCTTGACTCAGTTGCGATGCAGGCTCGGTTGCCAGAGGATAAGAAATCCAAAATGTTGGCGTTGCTGGACGAGATGTTGGCCCGGCCGAAGGTGACGGTGAAGGAAATACAGGTTTTGCTAGGCCATTTGAATTTTGCTTGTAGGGTGGTAAGGGCGGGGCGGACTTTCTCTCGGCGCCTGGGCCGGGCTTTAGCGGGCCAGCATTTACCTCACCATCACGTGCGTTTGTCGGCAGGCGTGAAGGAAGATCTGCGTATGTGGTCCTTTTTCTTGCACTCCTTTAATGGGGTACCCTTGGCCAGGGACGAGGATGTGCAGTGGGATGTGCAAATGTTCTCAGATGCAGCAGGCAGTGATGGTTTTGGCATTTACTGGCAGGGGCATTGGTGTGCAGAGAAGTGGCCACAGGAGTGGAAGAATGGTGGGCGGAGCATTGCCTTTTTGGAGCTTTTTCCACTTTTGGTGGCGTTGACCGTTTGGGGCCAGGAGCTGGAACATAGGAGGGTCCTCTTCCGGGTGGACAACATGGCGGTGGTGCAGATAGTCAATAGGCAGTCAGCCAGGGACGAGCAGATTTTGAAATTGATGAGGGTGTTCGTGCTGGGCTGTTTGCGCTATGATATTTCATTCAGGGCTTTGCACGTGCTGGGTGTGGACAATGACATTGCGGATGCTTTGTCTCGTTCACAGTGGGGGAGATTCCATGGGCTGGCCAAGGAGGCGGACAGGACACCGACCCCGATGCCGGAGCACCTCTGGTCGGTCGGCAACGTAGGGTATTTCAACTGGTGGTAGGTTCTTTGTCTGTTTCAACGCGTACAGCATATGCATTGGCATGGAAGGAATTTTTGTCTTCAGGAGCTTGTAGGAGGGAGGAGCTGTGGCGCAGTTCGGATGATGTAGTTCAATTTATCCTTGACCTTATTAAGAAAGGTCTGTCCAGAGTCACGATTGCTGGGAAACTGGCAGGGATTGCCTTCATGGGTAAGCTTTTTTGGGGTTATTCCCCGTCTGCTGGGGAAATAGGACGCAGGATGCTTGAGGGTTGGGCTAGAGAAAGGGGTGGAACCGGGTTGTCTCGTTTACCTATTTCCTGGCAGACGCTGGCACGTTTGTTGGCTGTTTTGCCTGCAGTTTCCAGAGATGATTTTGAGGCTTCGTTGTTTGCTACCCTTATGGTTTTCATGTTTTTTGGGGCGTTTCGGGTTTCTGAGCTCCTTGGGACTAAGGTGAAGAGGGGTGTTTGTTGGCAGGACGTGTTCTTCACGGACACAGGTGTGAACGTTTGGTTGTCTAGTTCCAAAACAGATCAGAGGGGGGCTGGTAAAGGGGTGTGGTTAGAGGCAGGATCCCCTAGTTGCACATGTCCGCTGCGTTTGGCGAGGCAATGGAAGACTCTCTCAGGGGGTGCTGGGGGCGATTTAGTTTTTCGACACAGGGATGGGGCGCGCGTCTCTGACTATCAGCTGCGTATGGTCCTGCGTAAGGGGTTACAGCATATTGGTTTAGATGGGGCCCAGTTTGGGACGCACTCTTTTAGGATTGGGGCGGCGACTGAAGCGCATAACCGGGGTTGGTCCCAGGGCGATATAATGCGCTTAGGGCGTTGGTCATCTGCCTGCTTTCACAAATATGTAAGAGATAATGCTCCACAGGCGCCTGCGTCCACATCTTTGGTTTGAGTCTCATGCTTGTTTTTCTTTTCAGGTTCGGTGGCTGGGCCACATACAAGGGAATTGACGGTGTGGATTGTGGGGCATTCCTTCGTCAAGTGGGCGCACGTGCAAGCGTGCAAAAGTTATTTTGGGGGGAGTTTGGGTTTTAACAGCAGCCTTTTCCGATTGATATGGAAGGGGAAGGGGGGTATGCTTTGGAGGGAGCTGATTCCATGTTTGAATAAAGCCATGGTGAGGGGACAATGCCCGGATATTCTTTTAATACATTTGGGGGAGAATGATCTTTGCATTGTGAAAGGGGTGGTTTTATTGCGCGCCATGAAAAGGGACTTGGCGTTGTTGAAGGAGCAGTGGTCCGGTTGTCATGTTCTGTGGACAGAATTGGTTCCGCGGAGGGTGTGGAGAGGGGCTTTGAATCCCAGGGCTATTGACAGGTCCCGGAAGAAGGTGAATATGGAGATCTCCAGGTTTTGTCAAGATTTGGGCTTTGGGAGAGTGACACACAAAGATATCCGCTTTGAGGCGGTAGAATTTTTTCGTGGAGACGGGGTTCACTTGTCAAGGTTGGGCATGGATCTTTATTTGTTGTGGGGGCCGATAGCTGTAAAGGGGCAGGCAGGGGAGTTTTGGTTAACAGAAGGTTTGGATTTAGAGATTGTTGGGGGGGGTTATACAGGAGTGTAATGTTTTATAATGTTTTATATTGTTGTAATGTTGTAATGTACGGGCGGGCTCGAAGGTATTTAGGGGAGGGGGCGGGGGGCGGGGCTAGGCATGTTATATTTAGTGAGGTCTAGTTTTGGAAGGCGTTTCGGCCAAGGATTTTATATTGTAATGTGCACCTGTTTCCAATAAAGCGGCCTTTTACACACACAATACCTTTGTCAGTGGCCTGCTTCTCCCCCTCCACCCCTCCCTCCCAAAGCGGATATACACCGCGGATGACGCCCTTCTGAACAGTGGAGGAAAATACACCTAGAAGCCTAACAGGTGAGACGGACAGCCCTCATTTTTGGACTTCCTGAAAGAGACATTCCCGAATTTGTAAGTATTTAAAAAACCCAAAATTAGGCATAACAAACTGAGCTCAGTTTGTGGAAATTGACTTAACTATGTAACTGCCAATACTTTGCAGATGAGTACGAGACCATTGCTTCACACGTAAATCATGGGAAAAGGAACGTGAGCTGAGGTTATGACAGAGTGGGGTGTACATAGTGAACTTAGGGATGTGAAACATCTTTGACAAAAAATCCCAAATACTGATATATACAGACAGCGATTAATATCTAGTCTTTATAAATAGACTAGATAAAAAAATCCTATATTGTGACGTAATTCAGGGTATAGCAACTTGGGCCAATCGCACTGAAAAAAAAAACAGTAATAAAATGTTAAAGAGGGTTCAGTGACTAAATATCGAGGGACAGAATATAGACTGTCCAAAATATCGACTCAAAAATATCGAGGGACAGAATATAGAATCACTATCAACAAACAGGTAAGTACTAAAATATCGAGTACAAAATATAGATAGTTAAATTATAGTTAACTAAAATATCGAATTTTTTAAATGTATGTTGCGGGTTTGAAGGATACTCGGAGACGGGGTATGCTGTAGAGGTGTTTTTTTTGGGTCTGAGCACTCTTTTTCGATAGGTCTTTGCCCAGTAATAGGGTAGAGGGTACTCCGCCTCTTGGTCTGGTGCTGGCCGCCGGTGTGGGCTCTTCGTTCCTCTCATAGCCAGTTCCAGGATGACTTCTCCTCCTGAACAGCGGAGTGCTCTCAGGTCCTGGGCGTGGGTGTAAAAGAAAAGCGAGAGTGGGTGTCAGTCAGGTCCTCAGAGGGTTCATAACGTGAAGGGCGGGGGGTGAGGATTTCACACCGTGCTCTTTCTATCTTCCTAGGTGTCGGGTGTGTGAGGGAAGGGGAACAGGGGAATACATCTCCTATGGCTTTTTTAGACCCTGGCATCCCGCCCAACCCGAGATATGAGCTTGTACCTGTTGGTGCCACGCTTCTCCTGAAACGTGGCGGGGCGAATCGCCGTTAGCCTCCTGGCTCCGTGGTCTTTATCTTCGGTCCTTCGTCTTCTTCTCTCTCTCACCTCTCCTCTGCAAACGCTCTCCTCTCTTCCTCCTCTCCATCCGTACTCGCTACTCCTTGTCGCACTCTGCTTCTGTGATTGGAACTCCTCCCTTTATCCGCGTCATCAGTGGGAGCGGGGCCCACAGCTAGCTTGGCCCAGTTAAAGAAACATGGATCGCCTTTTCCGCTCGTGGTGTGTGAGTAGGTTTCTCTGTTCCAGGTTTCAGGTTGCTGGAGGTAAAGAGGGGAGAGGGGTGTGTTCACATATACAGTCATTAGAGGTAGGTTCTCCTCCTCGTCCGATCGGGGCACCTCGTTACACACCACCCCCCCTGGATTCTCCCGATCGGGATAGAAAGTCCGCACTACTGTTCTCTATGCCTTTCCGATGATGTACAGTAAACGAGAAAGGTTGGAGGGTCAAAAACCACCGCAAAACCCGGGGATTGTGTGACATGTTCCGGCTCATCCATTGCAGTAGGGCATGGTCCGTGTATAGGGTGTGTGAGAAGTTGGCCTGATATGTAGTGCTCACTATTCTAGTGATCACTGTGTATCATTCCAAACGACCCTTATTGATGATTGGTTGTAAGTCAACCTTTTAGACCAGCTATCCTAGTAGCGTGGATACGAGCAGTCTTAGGCTAAACTCTAGAGGGCGTGTTAAGCCAGCTGTTTACCATCACATATACCCCTTGAACACCAAGCGAAAGGACACCACACAAGTTGTTATGAAAATAAAGGATATTTATTTATAACAAGACTACCCTGGCTCTTTATGAGTCAGGGAGCTAAGCACACTACAAAACTCTTAGGAAAATACTTCAGTTGCACAATTTACACAAATGCCCGAGGGGCACGAGAAACCATCTACACTAACAGTGAAATGCGAATGGTTAGAGTCTGGAGGTACTGATTCCGGAGTGATCCGATCAGTGGGACTAAACGAAAAAGGAACTGGACACTTGTAGAGCGAACCTGCGATGGAGCACCGAGATGCTCGAGTTACCTAGCCCGGAGGCTGCGGCTGCGTGAAGTTCGGCAAGATGTCGGGAGTCCTCGTGTAGTCTCAGGAGCCTGAAGGAAGAAGTTGCTGGCAGGCGACCAGTGACGATGTTCAGAGCGATCCAAGCCTGGATCGGTGATGAAGGAAACCTGAAAGCAGAGGGGACTCAGTTCTCAACCGCTAGCCAGCGATCGTGTGGGTACCAGGAGGGTACCGGCTGAAGTCACCTCGACCAGGTGAGTGGGTGACGTCGGACTCGGCTGTTCCTCGGGCCAGGAGGCGCGTCGGCGACCAGGATGGAGGGCGAGCTGTCCCACGAAGGTGTCTGCTGTCGATGATGCTGGGCCCAGGCAGGGGCAGCGGATCTTGGCAGTGGCAACCCAAGCGGGGGAGTCAAGATGGCGTCGGGAGTGGACCAGGAGGGTCCGTGGTACTCCTCTGTTGAAGGGGAGCAAGAGCCCGTCTGGAGCAACCAGACTAGTGATGAAACAATCGTGGTGCGTCGTGAAGAGGGCCACAAGCCGGTCGGCAAGTGGTCGAACAACGCGGTGAACAGCAAGGAGCGGAAGGGCCCCCACGCAGATCTCGGGGATGCTGGGGAGGCAGACTTCGATGCTGGAGCTGCTCAGGGCTAGAAAAGGGGCTGGCCCGTGACTAGGTTCTACCTATGGGTGGAGCCAGGAGGGGGGTGGTTACACCCCTATCCTTTGTCCGGCTTCGCGCCAGCTCAGGGGCTGGTGTGCCCCCGAAACTGGTTTGAGCCGGGCTATGCACAGTGAGCACCGGGGTGCCACTTGCAATCACCTTCCTTTCAGCCCTGCCTACCTGGGATACACAAACCCTGTCTGGGACGGTGCTAACACCGCCCTTGACAGGAAACCCTTTGTCCAAGCTCCCCTTGCTGGAAGGTCCCCCAGCAGCAGGAGGTCAGACTTGTGTCTGGTGGCAGCATCCATTTTGTGATGCTGAGGCTTGAGTCAACTTTAACCGGGGTTCAAGGTTACTTCCATGTCGTGTCCCTCTAAAAGGGGGGAATGCTAACCCCGTCACCAGGACTGGCGAGGGGTTTGTATTCCCATTCGTATGACACCTTACTCGACATGTGTAGGTGATGTGAGGCCAAAGTTAGCAAATAACCGCCAGGATTATAATGCATTAAAAGTAGTTGGCCCGCGTCACCATGGAACGGCTATTAGGACTTGGTTCCGCAAGCCGTCGACGGGCTCAGCTCGCGCCAGAGCACCGTCCCACATGATTCCCTGCACTCTGCCTTCAGGATTGATAAGGCCTGCTATAGGAGTGACTGATAGGAATCCATGTGTCCATTTTAGGGTTTAGGTGTAGGAATACTACACCTACAGCACGGGTGATTACACCACGTGGCCCCAGCTGTCGTGCAGCCAGTTGTGTCAGATTTGGGCGGCCATTCCAGGGGTGGCATAATACATGCTTCAGCCCCTGGTAGGCCCTGGGTGCACCGATGCCCTGGATACCTGTGGTATGCTGAGACAGGGACTGACAAGGCGGCCCAGTTCCAATTAGTGGATGCACCTAACGTACATGTGTGTTAATTTCGAGAGAGAACAGCTAGGCTGTGGGTCTGATTGGCAGGCCCACAGCCGGGGAAAGTCGTAAACCAATGAAGGAAAAGCAAAAAAATCTGGGTGATCATAGGATTGCAGACCCTACTCTCCTACATGACCCCCCCCCAAACTTTGGGACAATAAGCTAACCTTGACCAGGTGAGTCTTCTTGCTCTAAGTGGAAATACCTGGAGAGCCCATCTGCATTGCCATGATCAGTGCCAGGTCTATGCTCCACTGTGAAGTCCATCCCCTGTAGGGAAATGGACCACCTAAGTAGTTTGGGGTTTTCACCCTTCATTTGATTTAGCCACAAGAGGGGCTTATGGTCGGTCTGAATCTTGAAGTGAGTGCCAAACAAGTATGGCCTCAACTTCTTCAGGGCCCAAACCACAGCAAAGGCCTCCCTCTCAATAGCTGACCAATTCTTCTCTCTGGGGGTCAGCCTCCTGCTAATAAAAGCTATGGGCTGGTCATGACCATCAAAATTCAGTTGCGATAGAACAGCTCCCACACCCAGCTCCGAAGCGTCTGTTTGGACAATGAATGGTTTGGAGTAGTCTGGACTCTTTAGGATAGGTGCTGTGCACATGGCCTGCTTTAGGTCATCGAATGCCTTCTGACAGCTTGCTGTCCACTGAACTTTTTTTGGCATCTTTTTACTTGTCAGGTCGTTTAGCGGGGTCACAATGGATCCATAATTTCTGACAAATTTCCGGTAATAACCAGTCAGGCCCAAGAAAGCTCGAACCTGAGTCTGGGTGGTTGGAGGAGCCCAGTCCTGGATGGCCTGTATTTTGCTCTCCAATGGTTGAACCTGGCCTCCACCTACAAGGTGGCCCAGGTATACAACCTGTGTCTGCCCTATCTGGTACTTGGTGGCCTTGATAGTGAGGCCTGCCTTCTGCAGGGCCTCTAACACTTTCCTCAGGTGGACCGGGTGATCCTCCCAGGTGGAGCTAAAGACAGCGATATCGTCCAGATACGCCGCACAGAAGTCGTCCAACCCAGTGAGAACTCGATTCACCAGCCTTTGGAAGGTGGCAGGTGCATTTTTCAAACCAAAGGGCATTACCACGAACTGATAATGCCCACCCGGGGTAGAAAATGCTGTTTTGGGCTTGGCCTCCTCAGCTAACCTGACTTGCCAATACCCAGCTGTCAGGTCAAACGTACTTAAGTAGTTGGCCGAGGCCAACCGGTCGATAAGTTCGTCTGCTCTTGGTATCGGGTGGGCGTCGGTCTTAGTGACCGCATTGAGACCTCTGTAGTCCACGCAAAACCTCATCTCTTTCTTACCGCCCTGGGTGTGAGGTTTCGGCACGAGCACTACGGGACTAGCCCAGGGGCTGTCCGAGGGTTCAATGACTCCCAGCTCCAACATTTTCTGCACCTCTGTCTTGATGCAGTCTCTGACATGATCAGGTTGCCGATAGATTTTACTCTTTACGGGCAGACTGTCCCCAGTGTCGACCTCATGGGTACACCACTTGGTCTGACTGGGTGTCAGAGAGAACATATGTCGAAAGGATTGAAGAACCTGTTTACAATCCTCTTGTTGATGTCCAGAGAGGCTGCCACAAAAGACAACACCATCTACTGATCCATCGTCAGGGTTCTGAGAGAGCAGGTCTGGGAGAGGGTCACTCTCCTCCTCCTGTCCCTCATCTGTGGCCATGAGCAAGCCCATGCCCTCCCTGTCGACATATGCCTTGAGCCTGTTTACATGGAGCACCCTGTGGGGGCTCCGGGGAGTTCCCAGGTCTACCAAGTAGGTGACCTCTCCCTTGCGCTCAATGATCGTGTGGGGCCCAGACCATTTGTCTTTGAGTGCTGCTGGGGCCACTGGCTCCAGCACCCACACCTTCTGTCCAGGCTGGTACACAGTCAGGACAGCCTTTTGGTCGTGCCAAGCTTTCTGTAATTCTTGGCTCGCCTCCAGGTTTTTAGACGCCTTTTCCATGTACTCCGCCATCCGCGAGCGGAGACCGAGTACATAGTCCACAATGTTTGATGCCGGTTTTCTGAGAGGTCTCTCCCATCCTTCCTTTACCAAACAAAGGGGTCCCCTTACAGGATGTCCGAACAGAAGCTCAAAAGGGCTGTAACCAACCCCCTTCTGCGGGACCTCTCTGTAGGCGAACAAGAGGCAGGGTATCAGGACATCCCATCTCCGCCGAAGCTTTTCAGGTAGTCCGTGAATCATCCCTTTTAGGGTCCTGTTGAATCTCTCAACAAGCCCATTGCATTGTGGGTGATAGGGTGTGGTGAACTTGTAGTTGACACCACATTCCTTCCACATAGCAGTCAGATATCCCGACATGAAGTTTGCACCTCTGTCTGAGACGCCCTCCTTAGGGAAGCCCACTCTGGAGAACACTCCAAGTAGGGCCCGTGCCACCACAGGTGCTGTAGTGGTCCTAAGGGGAATAGCTTCAGGATACCTGGTGGCGTGGTCCACCACCACCAGTATAAACTTGTGCCCTGATGCTGTCTGGGGTTCCATTGGTCCGACAATGTCGATCCCCACTCGTTCAAAGGGTACCCCCACCACTGGTAGTGGTATGAGGGGGGCCTTTGTCGTGCCACCTGACTTACCACTGGCTTGGCAAGTGACACATGAGCGGCAAAACTCCTTCGTATCTTCGGACATGTGGGGCCAGTGAAAGTGTGGAACAATTCTGTCCCAAGTCTTATTCTGGCCTAAGTGACCTGCAAGGGGAATCTCGTGGGCCAAGGTGAGAAGGAAACCTCTCAGAGACAAGGGGATGACCAGCCTCCTGGTCGCACCAGGTTTGGGGTCTCTTGCCTCGGAGTACAGGAGTCCATCGTCCCAGTACACTTTGTGGGTACCTGTGGCGTTCCCTGCAGCCTCAGCAGCGGCCTGCTGTCTGAGGGGTTCAAGTGAGGGGCAGTCTAACTGTGCCTTCCCCAGGTCTTCCCTGGAGGGTCCCCCTGAGCCCAGAAACTCAACCTGACCAGGTTCAAGCTCTTGCGGCTCAGTTTCCCTCAGTTCTTTAAGGTCAGCCTCCTCGGAGACTTGATCCACGACCTGGGGCAAGGGGGAAGGCGAAGCCTTACCCTTACTGCTCCTTTTCTTGGAAGGTGTCTGGTCCGTTCTTCCAGGATCCAGCACCTGTTCAGTGGGGCATCTTTTGGCCTGTGACCTGGTCACAGCAAGGACATGTGCTGGCAAGCCTAACATCTCCATGTGAGTCCTCTGCTCCACTTCTGACCATTGTGACGTTTCCAAATCATTGCCCAACAGACATTCTACGGGGAGGTCTGAACTAACCACAACCTTTTTCGGGCCACTTACCCCTCCCCAGGAGAAATCAACAACTGCCATACCGTGATTGGTAGTGACGTTGCTGGCATTGGTCACTAGGTAACTGGTACCTAGCATGATCTGTCCAGGGTCCACGAAGTTAGGCGTCACCATGGTGACACTGGCACACGTGTCCCTGTAGGCCTGAGCCACTTTTCCATTTATCACAGGTGTCTGTCTGTATTTGCCCAAAGTATTGGGACTGGCATCAGGGGACATATCCATATCCCCTGTACAGACAAGGACGGCCTGAGTGAGCGTGCCGACTAAGTCGTCACTCCCCTCGGTTCCCAATGATGAATACAAGCCCCAGCTAGGCCCGCAAGAGACAAGGGTTCGCTCTTCTGTAACGAAATCTATAAGGAAGTTGGCACGGAAACTGCAAAGTACAAAAACAACGTTTATTAACCCTTAAGGGTGGTCCTACAATCCACACAACACTCTTCAGTATTGCAAGGAGTAGCACACAGAACTTGCGTACATTGTCCCCTTTTATACACAACAGAGGGGCTCATGAGTGGGTGGATACCACATGAAGTCGAAGAACATTACCATTTAGGGTCATTCTCGATACCAAATCAATACATGGGCGGAGCTAACACATTCCTTGGGCCCGTGAAAACACATGGTCAAGCAAAGCTAATTATAACAGATGTGGTCAAGTCTGGGCATGCGCCAGATGGACGAGAGAGAGCTATTTATAACTGTTGCTAGGCAGATTACAAGAGCAACTAACACAGAGGTCGGACTCTCCTCGTGGTGAGCACGTGGCAGCATGTCAATACAAAATGGAGTCCGGACTTCGGCCAACATAATGAGGAAGACACGATAAAAGGGAAACACTAATGTTTTCAGTGAATGCTTAATCACATTCTGCCTTAATTTACAACAGACGACCCTTTCAGCATTTACTGAAGACATCCGGTTTCCAAGAATAATCATCGTATATGTCAATTATCATCATTCCTTTAACCTCTTTAGCTAGACCCTTCTGGCGGGCAACATCGGCAATAGCTTTCTTATCTGGAATGCAAAATGAAATGCATACGGAACAGCACAATGGTCCACATTGAATACACATACAGAGAAAGAACAGAATTGCTATAATAATGCAGAGACCAGTTAAGACCTTCCATCCCCAGGCAGCAACCAACGCCCAAAACCATCCAGAAAAGGACCAAGTGCCGTTTTCCGTGTGGATTTCAGCTGCTATTTTATGCAGCTTATTAATGGCGTTATAAACGGATGGCGTATGATCAGGGATGAACACACAGCAGCTACTTCCAATAATTTTACAGGCTCCTCCTCGATCAGCTAGCATCACATCCAATACCATACGATTCTGTAATGCAACAATCCTGGTAATCTGTAATTCTTCCGTAAGATTCCCAAGAGCAGCAGCAGTCTGATTAGTCACAGCTTCTACCACTCTTGTTAATCTTCGGATCTTCCTACTATTCAGAGCGGCTCCAACAAAGAAAAACAGTCCTAAATTAAAATCAATATACTGTTGCAAGCTGGTATCTGTTTGATCCACCTCATTAATAGATAGAGTACGTTTATATCTATTTACAGTCACATTATTCAGCAATTTCAAATCCTTATGATATGACGCAGGTGCTAAGAATACAGGAGGTAATAGGAATGATACATAGCATACCCCAGACCACCCAGCCGGCAAACGGTAATAACCTTTATTTCCACATACAAAATAGGTATTATGGGATGCTAGGAAGGTGCTATTATTTAACCCGTCAATGTTTAACACAGTTATACAATCACTGACACCGACAGGGATAAAACCCACACTCTGGACGCACAGGTCCGCTTGGGCTTGTGCTACTTGGATTACAAATTTATCCTTCCCCACAGTGTCTCTGGTGTTCGTGAAGATATAGGGAATGGATTCATTGTCCGGTCGGTACTCTTCCCATTCCCAAATTGTCCCATTCGCTTGTGGATATCCATTCTTGTCCTGATGGCATTCTTTATTAAGTCTGAAAAGCAATCGTCCCACTGTCGGTTTTCGAGTGGCAAACAACAGAGTGTACCATGCTCTACAAGAGCCATTGTGAGAGAAAGGAAGGGGTATGAATGGCGTACCTCCTTTCTTCTGATGGGCTGGCATCATCCCACATATCCAACAGTTCGTAGCATTTGTAGCAACGTGGGTGTGATGCAGCATCTGAATGAAAGTGTTATTCAAATAGGATTGTCGATGCTTGGTATGGCAATGTGTAAAAGTAGTGCTCCGCAGGCACTGGAGTCGTCAACACAAGTGTCTCTCGGGCAGGAGTTGCCTCCTCCACAAACCATGTGGTTATACCAATGATAGCTACTGTTAGCATGAACCCCAGTGCACAAAGAATTTTCTTCTTCTCCATGTCAAAGGAAACAATACCCTGGTATCTTCCTGAAACTAAAAAGTCTGTCAGAACTCTTCCCCTTGGGCAGCGGTTGATTTCTTCACCAGCGGGCCAAGACGGGTGTCACTACACTAATGCAGGGCTGATCCCCCCCCCTTGCCTCATCGGCTCTCCGTTTCACTAACCCAAGGGCCGTTCTGACAGTATGTCCCGGTACTGGAAACCTCACTTCCTTGGTCGCAGATGATATCGCCTTCCTCCAGAAGTCGTGTGGTCCGAAAAGAGCTCCTCAGTGTCGTTTGGCTCTGCAGCACGGCCTGTCTCTGCTGCTAGGATGTCTCGTTGATCGGTCAGCACGGCAGACTCCACCAATCCGGGCGGTACCTTCCGACAGTGCAAGGAATGGATCCAATTCTTCCTGTTCGAGACTCGCACTGCCGTCCTTGTTGCAAGAAGAACTTGCTCAGGTCCGACCCATCTCGGCTCCAAACTGTTCGATCTGTCGAAGACCTTTATCATCACATGATCTCCGGGCCGGAGACCATGTCCTTCGCCAGTAGACCGATCAGGGAGCGCCTCTCGGACCTGTTGATGAATAGAAACCAAGTTATCCGTTAACTGTGCCAGATAATCACTCATCATCACACAAGGTACATCATACACAGCCTTAGGTCTTGGTGGACCCCAAATATTCATTGGGCGTCCAAATACAATCTCATAGGGTGTAAGGCCGGTTCGAGAGTGTGGCACCGACCTAATTGACAATAACGCCAGTGGCAAAGCGTCTGGCCAAGTCAAAGACATTGAAGCTTGAATTTTGGCGATCTTAAGCTTCAGTGTACCATTATATTTCTCGACTAGTCCTGCAGACTGAGGGTGGAACACGGCGTGGAACTTCTGGGTGATGCCTAGGCCCTTCAAGACATACTTTATAACATCTGCTACAAAGTGAGGGCCATTATCACTCCACAGAAGTCTACAGACGCCGTATCGGGGGAAAAACTCTTTCAGCAATAGCTTCGCTGTAGTCATTGCAGTATTGTCTTTCGCAGGGTACGCCTCGACCCATTTACTAAAGGCGCAAACCACTACTAGAACATACTTCAAATTGTTACAGCGCTCAAGCTGGATGTAATCCATCTGCAGAACCTCAAAGGGTGCAGTGGGTGTCGCAAATCCTCCTGCTGGAGTTCGCGTGCCTTTCCCTGGGTTATACTTCAGACAGATCATACAGGTCTGCACCACCCTCTTTGCCGTGCTAGCAATCTCTGGATGCTCCCAGACTTGGGTAAGCAATTTCACAATTGCGGAAGCTCCAACATGTGCTAGCCCATGTGCCATCTGGACCATAGGTTGTACAAAAGCCGTGGGTAATTTCCATCTATCCATCTGCTTATTTCTCCAGCAACCCTCGTCATCCAGTTCTCCTTCGCTAGCCCATTGTTCCCGCTCTTTGTCAGAAGCGGTCTTTTGTATTTCTCGCACTTCCTCCTTCGCATCATGCCATCTCTCCACCTGTGACTTCACTACATACATGGCAGTAGTACCGGGCTGCATCGCAGTCTCCCGTGCTACTCGATCCGCTAACGCATTCCCTTCTCCAACCTTATCAACTACTTTCCTATGGGCACTACACTTAACAATGGCAATTTTCTTTGGGTATGTCAATGCAGTTAAAAGATTGTGGACTAACTCCCCATGCATTATCTGCACCCCATGTGACGTTAGAAACCCTCTCTCCTTCCAGAGTAGGCCGAAATCGTGCGCTACTCCGAAGGCATAGCGGCTGTCTGTGTAAACATTCACACACAATCCTGTACTAAGCTCACACGCTCGTGTTAACGCTATCAGTTCCGCTGCTTGGGCTGATTTCTGTGGTATGCGTGCTGTCTCCACTATCGTCTGTAACGTGGTAATTGCATATGCTGCTGAAGTCGTACCATCTGGTAGCTTCAGGCATGATCCATCTACCCACAACTCTCCATCTACATCTGAAAAGGGCGTATCCTGGAGATCAATACGACCCTTTGTTTGTTCCTCAGTCACAAGAATACAATCATGCGCTTTCTGTGCCTCAGGCTGTGTCTCGGGGTATGGCAACAATGTGGCCGGATTTAATGTCACGCACCTTTTTAACGTAATGTGAGGAGCTAAAAGCGTCAACTCATATCCCGTTAAACGGGCACTGGTCAAATGCTGCGTCTTTGTTTGATTAAGCAGGGCATCAACAGCGTGGGGAACTAACACCAACAGTTTATGGGACAATACAATTCCTTCACTCTGCCGTATTGAGCTGTCGCCGCCACCGAGCGAAAACACCCCGGCAATGCTCGGGCGACAGGATCAAGTACAGCCGAAAAGTATGCACAAGGGCGCTGCTTATCACCATGCATCTGTACTAAAACTGATAATGCACATCCATCTTTCTCATGCACATACAACGAAAAGGGTTTTGCATAATCAGGGGTCCCTAACACTGGTGCTGAACAAAGGGCCTGTCGCAATTGCTGAAAAGCAGCATCACACTCATCTGACCAAGGGATTGGGATAGGCGTATCTTTTGTCAAGAGGGCTAGTAATGGCTTAGCCGTGTGTGAAAACCCCAGTATCCACTGTCTACAAAAAGAAACGAGGCCCAAAAATGCACGCACATCCTTCTGCGTGGATGGCCTCGGTGTGTCCAAGATTACTTGGATACGATCTGGTGTGAGTGCACGCCCCTCCTTAGACAAAAGGTGACCCAAATAAGTCACCTTTGGTCTACAGAATTGCAATTTCTTCCTAGAGACCTTGTGATTGTGGGAGGCTAAAAAGGAAAGTAGGGATAGCGTGCTTTTCTCGCACAACTCCAGGGTGTCAGCCGCCAACAAGATGTCATCGACATATTGAATAAGGGCGACCCCCTCGAGTAAAACAAAGGAATTCAACTGTCGCTTCAAAGCCTGACTATAGATACTAGGGCTTTCTGTGTAGCCCTGGGGAATTCTACAAAAACGATAAGATCTGTTGTTTAGTGTGAACCCAAAAAGAAATCGGCTATCAGGGTGAATGGGAATAGAAAAGAAGGCATTTTTCAAATCAATCACTGAGAACACGGTCGCCGTAGGCGGGACCAAGGTAAGCAACGTCGTGATATCGGAAACCACCGGGTACTGAGGTATCACGATCTTGTTTACCTCCCTCAAATCAATTATGAACCGATAGACCTTTGCATCCGTGTCCTTTTTCAGAATAGGGAGAATCGGACTGTTACAGATATTATAGGGAACTTCTTCCACTACCCCCACTGCGATCAGGTCTTGCACAATCTGTATGAGAGCTTCCTCGCCCTCCTGGGAAATACGATACTGTGGGAGGCGTGGTAGCACCGCCCCTTCCCGGACACTAATGTGGACCGGGGGAATCACCATTTGTCCCACATCTGTGTCCGAAGTCGCCCATAAAGCTCGGGGGAGGGTAGCCAATAACGCATCCTCTGAGATCGTACACATCCGCCCAGATCGGGGGTAGTTGTCATTTAAAATCACCCTCACACCCTCAGGGGAACAACGAATTGTAGCCCTAAAGTACTTTAACATATCAAGGCCCATAATGTTATCCGGTGTGTACGGAGCAAGCAGAAACGGACAAGGCGCAGAAAAACAATCAACTTTAAACGCAAGGGGCTGTGAAAGAGGGCTTCGGGAGAGTGTACCGTCAAACCCTACCGATGTAACTATTGAGCCGGATGGGGGAGCCCCCGGAACCAAGTACCTAGACAATGCACTACGTGTCGCTCCTGTATCCACTAGGAACTGATCAGTAGAACCTAAAACCTCAGCCGATACATAAGGACCCGTCTGATCGACCGGCACCTCAACTGATTCAGACCCCCATCCAACGCATTCCTATGCATGCTGAGAATCATGATATCCCGAGTGATCGATGTCCGATACATGATACTGATGCTGGCGATCGAAAACGTTTGAGCTATCTCGGTGCTGTCCAGCAGTGTCGAAACGGACATTATCGTTAGAATTCCCTCTAAAGTTCGAGAAGCCCCCTCTACCTCTCTGGCCACCCGGAGTGTGCCCCTGCCGCGAAGCACGCAATGCTGGGCACTCCCTGGCCCAATGGCCCAACTGCTTACAGTACGCACATTGGTTCTTATTCAAATCAGATCGGCCCGAAGGGGGACCATAAGCTCCGCCCCTTCCCCTATTATTATTACCCCGGCGCGGGCGGGCCATATACTTGTGCTAACATCACTTTGGTTTTGAGATCTTTCGATTTCTTCTCCTCCTGGCCCTTCGCCTCGTGCTCCTGACGCTCATAATACTGAGCGATGGTCAGAAGGGCCGTCGGTGTCGCGGAGGACCAAGAACTCTCACTCGCTTTTAACCGGGCCGCAACTGCCGGCAGCAGATTGGCCACATATTTGTCCGCGAAAAGGTGGCGGCCTGTGTCGTCGGTAAGCGACTGGCCACTAAAGTCATGGAACGTTTCTTCGAAGCGCGTGAAGAAATCTGCAACTGACTCATCAACTTTCTGCTTACATGCCGCTAACATATTCCAGTCAATCTTTTTAGGGGGGATTATTGTTTTCAATTTAGCCACAATAGCAGCAGGGAGATCTAGAATATTCTGGGGTGGTTTCTGTGCGGGCTTCCGTTCCCTATCCTCATCCTCAAGCTCAGACCACCGGGCCTTAAAAGCAACTGCATCATCCACCTTTCGGACAGACCGCCACGTGTCCGGTGGTAGAATAAGGCCAAAGAACAGATCTATATCCGCTAAGGTCATAATGCAAGAATTCAAGGCCCCCTCGACTTCTTCATAGAAGGCCGCTGGATTCTTGTGGGGGTCAGGCAATGCATTCTTTAATGCCATAACATCGGCCCTATGCCAAGGAGTATAAACCCAATTATACACAAAATATCCCCTAGCATCGGCGGAGTTAATGTCCGAGCTAGTCCCTGCTCCTTTCGGAGGGACATACAAAGGTGCCGCCTCTCGCATCGGTTTAGCATGCACTACATTATCCTTATCTGACTGGGAGGTGGATGGGTGGCCCCCTGCCGCAACTGAATCCGACCGCTTCTCCTCCTCCGCTCGTTGGCGTGCTTTCTCTCGAAGGGCCAGCACCTCGTCCCGCAAGGCGAACAGCCGCCGAGCCGCCTCAGGAGCCTTAGAGGGAGAAAAAGCACCGTTACGTATTGCTCTGGCATCCGAAGACACTTCGTCAGGCTCAAAAACATGAGATTATTTTCGGAAAGCATTAATCACTTCATCCGCGAAATGACCCAGAAAATACACTTTATCTCTCTCCTGCCATGGCCCCCAAATTTGAAATAATTCCTCCATGGATACCTTGCCTTTAAGCGCACGGAAGGAAATTTGCCGAAGCTCAGCCATTTGCTCGGCCGGCAGCATGGACCGTGTGTCTACCTTACCCAAAGCCGGGTCAGAATCTTGCGGCCGCGGAGCGGATGCGCCAACATAAGGGGGCGGAGAGCGATCTAGCAAATAAAAATCATCATCAGGATTATTAAGGACAGGATAAAGCGGCTGGCGAACAACATATTGACCCGAAACTTGTAGCCTACGCTCTTTCTCTTGTCTGTCCGTTTGCTCTTTGTCCTCCCGATGCTTCGCTTCCTGCGCTCGCATATGATCATTCTTTCGTTGCTCCTTATCAAACAGCGCTTTCTCACGTTTCTCTCGCTCACGCACTTCCTTCACCCATAATCGCACACACTCAAACATATCCTGACGAGCACGTCGCTTACACATACACTGTTCCACATACTCAATCTTACGTATATCAAACGATCCATACAAAGGCCATCGCAACTCAGGATCCTTCTTGGTATATTTCCTCCACAACGTGCTGTACATTATGGAAGAAAGACCATGCTTCACGTACATATCCCTATTAGGAGTCCCCTCTGGGGGAGCTGGAGCAGATTCCTCGAGGTTCAACCGGTTATCCAAACAGCAGCACCACTTACGGAGTGCGCTAAAAGCAGGCATGCTAGGAATAATGCAAAATATGCAGTATTTATCAAGAAAAATGGCACTTAATCGTTGCGCCGTTCCAAGTTTACACAGCTCCGGAGAAATTTCTCCACATTACCTGCCTATATGTGTTGCAACGCATATATTTTCACAAAGACAAATTCAAAATATGACTAGTCACCATCAATCAAACTCAAATAGCCAGACCAGGCTTCAAAACTCGGAGCAAGTACCGTACAACGGTTCTTACCAATCAAGAGTCCAGGTTCCAACTGCCAAGCTCCACAATCGCCCAAACGGCTCTCACGGCAGGACCGACAGAAGAGGTCTCAGTCGATGACCGGCGCCACCCAGATGGTCAGCTCGGAAGGGAAGGAAGAAAAACCTCGGGATGCCAGGGCTAAGACGCCGCTGGCAGTGATCACGTCCCCGGCCAAACTCCTCACCTTCGTCGCGACCAGTCCTTCGAGCATCCGAGTCGCCGATGAGCCCCACGTGACGGGCGCCAATTGATGAATACAAGCCCCAGCTAGGCCCGCAAGAGACAAGGGTTCGCTCTTCTGTAACGAAATCTATAAGGAAGTTGGCACGGAAACTGCAAAGTACAAAAACAACGTTTATTAACCCTTAACGGTGGTCCTACAATCCACACAACACTCTTCAGTATTGCAAGGAGTAGCACACAGAACTTGCGTACATTGTCCCCTTTTATACACAACAGAGGGGCTCATGAGTGGGTGGATACCACATGAAGTCGAAGAACATTACCATTTAGGGTCATTCTCGATACCAAATCAATACATGGGCGGAGCTAACACATTCCTTGGGCCCGTGAAAACACATGGTCAAGCAAAGCTAATTATAACAGATGTGGTCAAGTCTGGGCATGCGCCAGATGGACGAGAGAGAGCTATTTATAACTGTTGCTAGGCAGATTACAAGAGCAACTAACACAGAGGTCGGACTCTCCTCGTGGTGAGCACGTGGCAGCATGTCAATACAAAATGGAGTCCGGACTTCGGCCAACATAATGAGGAAGACACGATAAAAGGGAAACACTAATGTTTTCAGTGAATGCTTAATCACATTCTGCCTTAATTTACAACACCAAGGTTAACCCAACTAATGCCTTGGGAGGCGCACTACCACTGCTGACTGTACTAGGGGGCGCAGGTGCCTTAGGGGCTGCAGTGGTAGGAGTTTGCCCTCCTTTCTTGGTGCACTCACTAAACCAGTGAGTCTTACTTTTACAGTATTGGCACCACCTTTTTGACTGGCCTTCTTGAGTCTTCTTCTTCTGTGAAGCCTGACCCCCACCCTCTTTGGTTTGTTGGGGACCTGTCGAAGACTTCTGGTCATTTTGTTCGTTCTTGTTACCCTTTTGGTCTGCTTTCTTCTGACCACCCTGGTTCTGATTCTGGTTCTGCTTGACCCTTGTTCTGACCCATCTGTCCGCCTTCTTTCCCAATTCTTGGGGAGAGGTCAGATCCGAGTCGACAAGGTGCTGATGCAACAATTGGTTCTGACAGTTGTTTAAAATCTGTTCTCGCATGATAAGATTGTACAATCCTGTGTAATCAGTAACCTTGCTACCCAGCAACCAGCCTTCCAAAGCCTTAGTGGCACAATCGACAAAGTCAGCCCAATCCTGAGACTGAATTTTCTGGGTGTCCCGGAACAGCACCCGGTACTGTTCCGTGGTTAAGCCGAACCCATCAATCAGTGTGTTCTTCAGGACTTGGTAGTTGTTAGCATCCTCAGCTCTTGTAGTGAGGAGCTTGTCCCTTCCTTTACCTTCAAAGGAAAGCCACAGTATAGCTGCCCACTGACTTGGGGGGACGCACTGGACAGTGCAGGCCCTCTCCAAGGCAGTTATCCACTTGTGGATGTCGTCCCCTTGTTTAAAGGGGGGCACTATTTTACTCAGGTGTCTAGTGTCTATACCCCTGTCTTTCTCTCTATTGAGAATGCTGCCACCAGTGGGATCTAACCCACTTAATTTCTGCTCTCGGGCCAAGGCAAGTCTTTCTTTGGCGAGGGCAAGTTCTTCCCGCTCGATCCTCAGATTGACCTCCCGCATCTTCGCTTCATGCTCCCTCCTCTGAGGGGAAGTCATCCCTCTCTGAGAAGATGCCTGAGAGACATGTGTATGAACCGATCTGCCAGAGCCTCTGGAGAGAGACCTAGCTCGTCCGTTCCCAAGGTTAAGCCTGCTTGAGCGTGGGCCCGGGGCTCCCCCAGCTCCATTCTCATGCCTGCTTAAGTTGGTCCTTGTAAGCCTGCCGACTACCACTGGACCTTTGTCTGCCTCGTCTCCCGATAACTCGTCCTCGTCCTCCTCCTCTGTGTGGAGGTCGAGGTCTGGGTCACCGAGGGTTCCCTCTAAGGGCGGCATGTTCCCATCTGCACTGGGGGGACCTGTGTTAGAGGACCTCCTAGCATCGTACGCCTCTAAGAGACCTATCAGAATTGCGATGGTAGGGTTAGAACCCTGGTTTAGCTTCCTGGAGGCACACAGTTGTCGCATCTCCTTGAAGCTAAGAGTTGCATATCGTGACACGACCTGTGGAGGGTCACTGACCACTAAGGGAGTCTGCGAAGACTCTCCGTGGATCGACATGCTTTTCTAGTGAGGTGTAAGTGTTGCACCTACCCACACTATGGGTTTACCTACTGATCCCTTGCTAAGAGTTGTAGTCAGGGTGTGCTAAGCCCTGTTACACTACAACAGCCGGTTCAGTAGAACTCGGAGTATTCTAAGTTAAGTTATATGTACCTGGGTACTTATGGGATCTTTCACTGCGAGCTGCTCACCAATGTGAGAAGTTGGCCTGATATGTAGTGCTCACTATTCTAGTGATCACTGTGTATCATTCCAAACGACCCTTATTGATGATTGGTTGTAAGTCAACCTTTTAGACCAGCTATCCTAGTAGCGTGGATACGAGCAGTCTTAGGCTAAACTCTAGAGGGCGTGTTAAGCCAGCTGTTTACCATCACATATACCCCTTGAACACCAAGCGAAAGGACACCACACAAGTTGTTATGAAAATAAAGGATATTTATTTATAACAAGACTACCCTGGCTCTTTATGAGTCAGGGAGCTAAGCACACTACAAAACTCTTAGGAAAATACTTCAGTTGCACAATTTACACAAATGCCCGAGGGGCACGAGAAACCATCTACACTAACAGTGAAATGCGAATGGTTAGAGTCTGGAGGTACTGATTCCGGAGTGATCCGATCAGTGGGACTAAACGAAAAAGGAACTGGACACTTGTAGAGCGAACCTGCGATGGAGCACCGAGATGCTCGAGTTACCTAGCCCGGAGGCTGCGGCTGCGTGAAGTTCGGCAAGATGTCGGGAGTCCTCGTGTAGTCTCAGGAGCCTGAAGGAAGAAGTTGCTGGCAGGCGACCAGTGACGATGTTCAGAGCGATCCAAGCCTGGATCGGTGATGAAGGAAACCTGAAAGCAGAGGGGACTCAGTTCTCAACCGCTAGCCAGCGATCGTGTGGGTACCAGGAGGGTACCGGCTGAAGTCACCTCGACCAGGTGAGTGGGTGACGTCGGACTCGGCTGTTCCTCGGGCCAGGAGGCGCGGCGGCGACCAGGATGGAGGGCGAGCTGTCCCACGAAGGTGTCTGCTGTCGATGATGCTGGGCCCAGGCAGGGGCAGCGGATCTTGGCAGTGGCAACCCAAGCGGGGGAGTCAAGATGGCGTCGGGAGTGGACCAGGAGGGTCCGTGGTACTCCTCTGTTGAAGGGGAGCAAGAGCCCGTCTGGAGCAACCAGACTAGTGATGAAACAATCGTGGTGCGTCGTGAAGAGGGCCACAAGCCGGTCGGCAAGTGGTCGAACAACGCGGTGAACAGCAAGGAGCGGAAGGGCCCCCACGCAGATCTCGGGGATGCTGGGGAGGCAGACTTCGATGCTGGAGCTGCTCAGGGTTAGGGCTTCTCAAACCCTAGGTGCACTCACTCGAGGGTCCCTCGGTGGGCGTGCTAGATAAGCGTCGTGCAGGTTCTGAAGATGGCCGGTCCCGCAGGTCTCGTCACACCTACGACTCTCAGCTGGGCTGATGAGGTAGGTAAAAGGTCAGAGATGGCAGGGACTCGGGTCTCGTCGAGCTGGGCAGTCTTGATCCGTAGGAGAGACTTACAGCAAACCGCAAGCGCTTAGATGGTGCCTGCTGGTGCAGGGTGGCTACTCCTTAGCCACAAGGGAGAGTCTTCAGAAATAGTCAAGAGTTCCTTTCGTGGAAAGTGGTTCGTGATTCGGAGTTATCCGATTATCTGATTATCCAATTTGGGAAGGGGACTCGCTCCTACCTTTATTCTAAGAAAAGGGGCTGGCCCGTGACTAGGTTCTACCTATGGGTGGAGCCAGGAGGGGGGTGGTTACACCCCTATCCTTTGTCCGGCTTCGCGCCAGCTCAGGGGCTGGTGTGCCCCCGAAACTGGTTTGAGCCGGGCTATGCACAGTGAGCACCGGGGTGCCACTTGCAATCACCTTCCTTTCAGCCCTGCCTACCTGGGATACACAAACCCTGTCTGGGACGGTGCTAACACCGCCCTTGACAGGAAACCCTTTGTCCAAGCTCCCCTTGCTGGAAGGTCCCCCAGCAGCAGGAGGTCAGACTTGTGTCTGGTGGCAGCATCCATTTTGTGATGCTGAGGCTTGAGTCAACTTTAACCGGGGTTCAAGGTTACTTCCATGTCGTGTCCCTCTAAAAGGGGGGAATGCTAACCCCGTCACCAGGACTGGCGAGGGGTTTGTATTCCCATTCGTATGACACCTTACTCGACATGTGTAGGTGATGTGAGGCCAAAGTTAGCAAATAACCGCCAGGATTATAATGCATTAAAAGTAGTTGGCCCGCGTCACCATGGAACGGCTATTAGGACTTGGTTCCGCAAGCCGTCGACGGGCTCAGCTCGCGCCAGAGCACCGTCCCACATGATTCCCTGCACTCTGCCTTCAGGATTGATAAGGCCTGCTATAGGAGTGACTGATAGGAATCCATGTGTCCATTTTAGGGTTTAGGTGTAGGAATACTACACCTACAGCACGGGTGATTACACCACGTGGCCCCAGCTGTCGTGCAGCCAGTTGTGTCAGATTTGGGCGGCCATTCCAGGGGTGGCATAATACATGCTTCAGCCCCTGGTAGGCCCTGGGTGCACCGATGCCCTGGATACCTGTGGTATGCTGAGACAGGGACTGACAAGGCGGCCCAGTTCCAATTAGTGGATGCACCTAACGTACATGTGTGTTAATTTCGAGAGAGAACAGCTAGGCTGTGGGTCTGATTGGCAGGCCCACAGCCGGGGAAAGTCGTAAACTAATGAAGCAAAAGCAAAAAAATCTGGGTGATCATAGGATTGCAGACCCTACTCTCCTACAGGGTGAACGGGTGACCCTCAAGATAATATCTTAATTTATCAACGGCCCATTTCATGGCCAGGCACTCCTTCTCTATCGTGGGGTACTTCACCTCCCTGGGGAACAGTTTTCTGCTAATGTACAGAATGGGGTGTTCAATCCCTTCTTTGGATGTTTGAGATAATACCGCCCCTACCCCACAATCGGAAGCATCTGTGTGTAGGATGAATGGCCTGGTGTAATCCGGGGATGCTAATACCGGGTTGGTGGTGATCATCCCTTTTAACTCTGTGAAGGCTTTCCACATAGCCGGGGTGGGACAGTGAAACATCTGTGCAGTGGACCCTTTTTTAAGTGCATCGGTTAGGGGTGCAGCGATGTCTGAAAATAAGGGAATGAACCTCCTATAGTATTCTATGAGACCTAAGAAAGCTCTCATTTCCTTTTTGTTGGAGGGAAAAGGGTTTCGGAGATGGCTCTAACCTTCTCTATTTGAGGCTCGATGACTCCATAGCCCAACACATACCCCAAATATTTTACTTTGTGGTAGCCCACTCTGGATTTTTTAGCATTTACATGTAACCCTGCTTTCTGTAGGGCCCGAAGTACCATGGTCAGATGGAGGAGATGACTTTCCCAGGAGGGACTGAAAATAATATCGTCAAGATATGTGGAGGTAAAATCTTGGTAGTCTCGTAGAACCTCGTTCATTAAACGTTGGAACGTTGCGGGAGCTCCGTGGAGTCCGAACGGCAAAACGTTGAACCGTTGGGTGTGGCAAAGGCCGTTTTCTTGTGATCTTCCTCTTTTAGTGGCACTTGCCAATATCCTTTGGTCAAGTCCAAAGTACTAATATACTTGGCGTCTCCGAGTCGCTCGATAAGTTCATCAATCCGCGGTATCGGTATGCATCAAAGGATGATAGTTGATTCAAGGCTCGAAAGTCCATGCAGAACCTGGTACTGCCGTCTGGCTTCGGGACCATCACGATCGGTGAAGACCACTCGCTCCGGGAGGGCCTGATTATCCCCAGACGCAGCATTTCGTGTACCTCTTTCTGTATTGCGGGTCGTCTGACGGCGGGTATCCGATATGGTCGCTTCGTGACGATCGCTCCCGCTGGCGTGTCAATACGGTGTTCGATCACGGTCGTTTTCCCGGGGACGTCGGAAAATATGGGGGAGAACGGATCCAAGGTTTCCTGCAGGCTCTTTTTCTCTTGTTGTTTGAGGTCGTCACTTATGACTAATTCTTCTAGGGTAGACGAGGTCGAGTCGCTCGTGGGTAAAGAAAGATGGACCTCCTGTGGGAGGGGGCCGATCCATTTTTTTAGCAAGTTAATATGATATACCTGCGTCTTTCGAGGGGACACTTGTAACTTGTAACTGGTTTTCCCTATGGTGGCGATTACTTTATAAGGTCCCATCCATTCCGTTTGGAATCGGCAGGTAGCGGATGGTAACAGCACCAACGCCTAGTCGTCCACCTCCATCTTCCTCCATTTCTTTCCCTTGTCGTAATCCTTCTTCGGCCGTCTCTGATTTTGTTCCAAATTGACATAGGCCAATTCCCTTAACTTCCCTAGTTTACTTTTCAGGTCTTGGGTATACTCCAGTAGGCCTTGGCTTTCTCCGGCATCTTTCTCCCAGGCTTCCTTGGTCATCTCGAGAAGTGTTCTGGGTTGGCGCCCATATAGCATCTCGAAGGCGGAACAGCCGAGGCTGCTCTGCGTTTGTCCTCTTATTACGTACAGGGCCAAAGGTAATAGGCTGTCCCACTCTTTCCCACTCACAGACAGCATCTTCTTTATCGTGGTCTTGAGGGTCCCGTTGTAACGTTCTACGAGACCGTCTGTTTGGGGGGTGATATACAGACGTCCTAATATGTCGTAGGTCCACCAAGTTGCATACCTCCTTTATTAGTCTGGACACAAAGGGGGTCCTCTGGTCTGTTAATATCTCCTTCGGGAAACCCAACCGGGAGAACAGCTCTATTACCTTCTCTGCTATTGCCCGGGATGTTGGGACTCTCAAGGGGAAGGCCTCCGGAAAGCGGGTGGCATAGTCTACCACGACTAGTGCGTATTGGTTCCCTCTTCTGGTTTTGGGTAAGGGGCCTATTAAATCTAAACCCACCCTCTCGAATGGAGTCCCTTAATTGGGAGGGGTTGTAAGGGGACTGCTGGGGGTCGATGTATGTTCTTTTTTTGACACAGCTCGCAGGCCATACAGTGTTGTTTTATGTCCTTGTAGATACTGGGCCAGTAAAAGTGTCTCAACACATTCTGAGTTGTTTTTTCGGTGCCTATGTGGCCAGCTAGGAGATGTGAATGTGCATAAAACATAATTTGATCCCTGAAGGTGATAGGCACTAACAGCTGTAGGGGCTCATCCTGATTCCCTTGCCTGTACAACAACCCGCTTTGGATAAGGAATCGAGGGAACTTGGGATTGGGGACTCCCTGGGAATAGTGTGGTTGTTCCCATGCGTTGTATAGGGTGCTATCATTAGCTTGTGCGAATTTGAAGTTCCTATCCCCTGCCCAAGGCTCTGGTGTGATGTACGCAGGGCGGGAATGACCCTCGAATGTCTCTGCCGGTTCTTGTGGGGATTGCATGTTCGTGGAGCGTGAGAACAACTCCAGGAATTTGGGATTATCGGTCCCTATTATCAATTCTTCCGGTAGCGTGTCTAAAACTCCCACCTTCACTGGGTGCTGCCCACCCTCCGGGATCTCCAAGAGGACCACCGCCACCGGGTATGGTTTTGTGTCCCCATGTACACACTTGATACAAATCATTGTCTGGGGGATTACTTGTCTAGCTTCCACGAACACCCCTCGTATTACTGATTGCCGGCACCCCGAATCTAGTAGAGCCCGGATCGTTTTCCCATTCACCCTTACACTTCGTGAAAGGAACTGCCCAGCTCCGCTGTGTACAGGACTGACTTGGGGACGTACCCCACTTCCATTGGCTCTTCCAATGGCCTCCTGTGGGGACATAGACGTGCAATGTGGCCCCAAGTCCCACACTCAAAGCATTGCGGTCCTTTGAAGGTGAGGGGCTCTGTTCTCAAGGGTTTTTGCGTGTTGGTTTCTACTGGCTGTCGTGGTTTCCTTTCTCCCTTAACTGGAAAAGGCCGTGCGGTTTTGTCGGTGTCCCAAGGGGTTGATCGAGGTTGTGCCCGGGCGTATGAAGAGGCCATTTCGATAGCTTGTGCGGTAGACAACTGGGAGTGTTGCCGAAGCCATTTCTGAGGGTTAAACGGCAACGCCTCCAAATACTGCTCTAAATAGATTTTGTCCATTATTTCCTCTTTAGAGCTGGAGGCCGGGGCTAACCATTTGTCCGCAGCCATTTTGAGGCGCAAAAATAGGGTTTTCGGATTATCTCCTGGGGCTCCCCTTTCCTTCCGGAACCGTACCCTATACGTTTCTGCGTCCAGCCCTAGATGGTCTAATATTATGGCTTTTATGCGTTGGCGACCTGATAGGCTGCCTGTGCTTCGCTGGTTAATAACGGAGCCAGAAAGAAAGGCCATTTCTCTACAGGCCACCCACAAGCCAAGGCGGCTCTTTTGAAATTAAGTAAGAACGCGTCGGGATCTTCGCCTGCCACATATTTCTGTAGCGATATCCCTGATGGACCTGGGGTTGTGGGTCGGGTGAGAGGAGGGGTTCCGGCGGCTGGTTCCCTGATCATAGTCTGTAGCCCTTCTAGGTGGGCAGAGATGGCTGTTTTGAAAGTGTCTGTCGGCTTGCGCAGAACTCATCTGTTGTTACACCATCCATCCCAGCTGTTCTTGCCCCTTAACGAGGTGCTGGATTAGTTCGTCCATCTTTGGTGTACAGATGGCTGGTCCTATGCCTGCATTCTCCACCACTTGTTGCGGGTTTGAAGGATACTCGGAAACGGGGTATGCTGGGGAGGTGGTTTTTTTTGGTCTGAGCACTCTTTTTCGATAGGTCTTTGCCCGGTAATAGGGTAGAGGGCACTCCGCCTCTTGGTCTGGTGCTGGCCGCCGGTGTGGGCTCTTCGTTCCTCTCGTAGCCCGTTCCAGGATGACTTCTCCTCCGGAACAGCGGAGTGCTCTTAGGTCCCGGGTGTGGGTGTAAAAGAAAAGCGAGAGTGAGTGTCAGTCAGGTCCTCAGGGGGTTCGTAACGTGAAGGGCCGGGGGTGAGGATTTCACACCGTGCTCTTTCTATCTTCCTAGGTGTCGGGTGTGTGAGGGAAGGGGAACAGGGGAATACGTCTCCTACGGCTTTTTAGACCCTGGTGTCCCGCCCAACCCGAGATACGAGCTCGTACCTGTTGGTGCCACGCTTCTCCTGAAACGTGGCGGGGCGAATCGCCGTGTCGTTGGCCTCCTGGCTCCGTGGTCTTTATCTTCGGTCCTTCGTCTTCTTCTCTCTCTCGCCTCTCCTCTGCAAATGCTCTCCTCTCTTCCTCCTCTCCGTCCGTACTCGCTACTCCTTGTCGCTCTCTGCTTCCGTGATTGGAACTCCTCCCTTTATCCGCGTCATCAGTGGGGGCGGGGCCCACAGCTAGCTCGGCCCAGTTAAAGAAACATGGATCGCCTTTTCCGCTCGTGGTGCGTGAGTAGGTTTCTCTGTTCCAGGTTTCAGGTTGCTGGAGGTAAAGAGGGGAGAGGGGTGTGTTCACATATACAGTCATTAGAGGTAGGTTCTCCTCCTCGTCCGGTCGGGGCACCTCGTTACAATGTATTCAAAATATTATAAAAGTAATTAAATAATAAACACAATTAAATAAAACATAGTTAAAATAATATAAAAAAGCTTAAAATGTAAAAATAATAAATGTAATGTAAAAAAAACATATTTTTTAACATATATTTTTACTTAATATTATAAAATAATTATTAATCTTAGTTATAAAATATTTAAAACATTATTACAAACATATTTACATATATATATACACAAATAAACCTATCTAAATATAAAAATTAATAATATATAATAATTTAAATAAAGTAATACTTTTTATGTTAATTAATAATTTACACTACATTAAGGTGCCGATTCCAATCCTGTAAAACCCGGGTACGATTCGTTGTACGGAGCGTATTCTCCATACGACTCGTACCCGGGAAATCCACCGTACAATCCAGCAAGTACGATTTGTACAGAAATACCATTTCCGTACGAATCGTACAAAACACCGTACGGCTAAAAATTACCTACGAGTCTGATCCTGGACAGCGCGTACGCGACGTCCGTACGGAGTCAGGCAGCGTCTTACGGACCAGCAAGTACGATTCGTCCCTACGTCACTCCGCACAGCAATTTTTTTACGGCGGCCAAAAAAAGCCGGAAAACTGAGTCCGACGCGAAAACGGAGCCCCGCTATGCGACGGACAGCCATGGACCCCATCCTACGTGTCATCCCTGCCCTCTTAGCCTACGACCTGGTGCACCGAACCCGACGCACACGCCGCAGAAGGTGAGAACAATACCCAGGGGCCGAGGGGGGGTGAGGGCCAGGAAACATGCCCCCTACCCAAATGAAAACCTACAATATTGAGGACATACATTACCTCAAGGGTCCGGTCACTCCGGGGGGCATGTCCACCAATCCCTGCGTCACGAAACAACGGAAGTGAACGTGTACGCCTACCCCTACGGCAACTCTACAATAGTGATACGCACCATACTCACACATACATAGCGTGGGTACGGTCCGTAGCACTATATCAGTGGTGCCGTGGGGGTACGCGTGGTACAGACCGTACACACGCTCTCAGAGCGTGTGTACGGTCTGTACCACCATTGTAGTGGTGCCGTATGGGTACGAGTGGTACGGACCGTACATACGTCCTCTGAGCGTGTGTACGGTCCGTATCACCATTGTAGTGGTGCCGTAGGGGTACTCGTGGTACGGACCGTACACACGCCCTCAGAGCGTGTGTACGGTCCGTATCACCATTGTAGTGGTGCCGTAGGGGTACGCGTGGTACGGCCCGTACACACGCCCTGTGAGCGTGTGTACGGTCCGTACCACCATTGTAGTGGTGCCATAGGGGTACGCGTGGTACGGACCGTACACACGCCCTCAGAGAGTGTGTACGGTCCGTACGACCATTATAGTGGTGCCGTAGGGGTACGCGTGGTATGGACCGTACACACGCTCACAGGACGTGTGTACAGGCCGTACCACGCGTACCCCTACGGCACCACTACCATAGTGATACGGACCACACCCATGCATACATAGCGTGGGTACGGGCCGTATCCCCATTGTATTTGTGCCGTAGGGGTGCGGGTGGTACAGAACGTACACACCCCATGAATGCGGGGATACGGTCCATACCACACGTACCCCTACGGCACCAGTACATTTGGGATACAAGGCGTACACACGCCACGAATGTTGGCCTACGGCCTGGTGCAGCATATTACCACTATATTGGTGTGTGTAGGCCCAGGACAGCAGTGTACTGCACCAAGGGGGTGGGTGGGTGGGTGGGTGGCTGCATAAGATTCCCAGCAGTGGACAGACATATGAGGGGTGGCTGCAGAGGACTCCCAGCAGTGGCCTGCAATATGAGGGGTGGGTGCATATCACTGCCAGCAGTGGACAGACATGTGAGGGGTGGCTGCAGAGGACTCCCAGCAGTGGAGAGATGTGAGGGGTGGGTGCAGAGGACTCCCAGCAGTGGACAGACATGTGAGGGGTGGCTGCAGAGGACTCCCAGCAGTGGACAGACATGTGAGGGGTGGGTGCAGAGGACTCCCAGCAGTGGACAGACATGTGAGGGGTGGGTGCAGAGGACTCCCAGCAGTGGCCTGCAATATGAGGGGTGGGTGCATATCACTCCCAGCAGTGGACAGACATGTGAGGGGTGGCTGAAGAGGACTCCCAGAAGTGGCCTGCAATATGATGGGTGGGTGCATATCACTCCCAGCAGTGGACAGACATGTGAGGGGTGGGTGCACAGGACTCCCAGCAGAGGACAGACATGTGAGGGGTGGGTGCAGAGGACTCCCAGCAGGGGATAGACATGTGAGCGGGTGGTGCAGAGGACTCCCATCAGTGGACAGACATGTGAGGGGTGGGTGCAGAGGACTCCCAGCAGTGGACATACATGTGAGGGGTGGGTGCAGAGGACTCCCAGCAGTGGACAGACATGTGAGGGGTGGGTGCAGAGGACTCCCAGCAGTGGACAGACATGTGAGGGGTGGGTGCAGAGGACTCCCAGCAGTGGCCTGTAATATGAGGGGTGGGTGCATATCACTCCCAGCAGTGGACAGACATGTGAGGGGTGGCTGCAGAGGACTCCCAGCAGTGGACAGACATGTGAGGGGTGGGTGCAGAGGACTCCCAGCAGTGGACAGACATGTGAGGGGTGGCTGCAGAGGACTCCCAGCAGTGGACAGACATGTGAGGGGTGGCTGCAGAGGACTCCCAGCAGTGGACAGACATGTGAGGGGTGGGTGCAGAGGACTCCCAGCAGTGGACAGACATGTGCGGGGTGGGTGCAAAGAACTCCCAGCAGTGAACAGACATGTGAGGGGTGGGTGCAGAGGACTCCCAGCAGTGGCCTGCAATATGAGGGGTGGGTGTTTATCACTCCCAGCAGTGGACAGACATGTGAGGGGTGGCTGCAGAGGACTCCCAGAAGTGGCCTGCAATATGAGGGGTGGGTGCATATCACTCCCAGCAGTGGACAGACATGTGAGGGGTGGGTGCAGAGGACTCCCAGCAGTGGACAGACATGTGAGGGGTGGGTGCAGAGGACTCCCAGCAGTGGCCTGCAATATGAGGGGTGGCTGCAGAGGACTCCCAGCAGTGGACAGACATGTGAGGGGTGGCTGCAGAGGACTCCCAGCAGTGGCCTGCAATATGAGGGGTGGGTGCATATCACTCCCAGCAGTGGACAGACATGTGAGGGGTGGGTGCACAGGACTCCCAGCAGTGGACCGACATGTGAGGGTTGGGTGCAGAGGACTCCCAGCAGTGGACAGACTTGTGAGGGGTGGCTGCAGAGGACTCCCAGCAGTGGACAGACATGTGACGGGTGGGTGCAGAGGACTCCCAGCAGTGGCCTGCAATATGAGGGGTGGATGCAGAGGACTCCCAGCAGTGGACAGAGACATGGGGGGGGTGTACATCATTATCAGATGACCACAACTCCATGGGTGTATGTACGCATCCCTAACTGTGGACAATGATGATAGTGCCATACCAACACATCACTGACAGCAGTGTCCCACTCCCATGAAGGTGGATGTCACTCCCCCACTGCATGACACACCACATGTGGGTGTGAGGACAAATAACACATGCATACCCACCCCTGGCAGATGCAGCACAATACACACACTGAGATCATGCCACAAGACTGTATAGTCATGTCACTGCCTACTAAACTAAGAGAGCCAAAGGGAACACACATACCAGGACTGATAGGAATGTGCAGGTGCTGGGCCAGCCACCAAGATGTTGTCTCACATGGAAGGACAAGGGTGGAGTTCACACAGATACAATGCCCACAATTGTGAGTCAGGTGTCCAAATACCCAGCTGAAAAAGTACTATATGTGTGCTTGGCCGGGAGTACACACATGCATAGTGCTGAAAAGTGAGAATTTCCCCATGAAGGCATTTCGACATACTCAATACACAAGTACAGTGACTAGCAAGGATGGCACAGACGATGCAGCCGGAGACATTGCTGAGCAGCCATGGCCATAATTGAAGGGATCCGTCACCAACAAAGGAAATGTAGACACAGGTCAGCACAACAATTGTGAAACTCTTTGCAGGGAAGATGTCAGGTGCCACAGAGGAAGGAACACTCCTTGGCACAATGTCTCAAAACCCAAATAACACACACTAACAATGAATCTTTGCAGAGACCTTGTGATGGCACGCAGAAACCATGGTCCACCTCATGACCATCAGAGTAGAACATTTCTCAGAACCTTAACACATTACCACTACACCAACTCCAGGAGCCTCAGTACCAACATCAATACCTGAAATCCAATAGTGTGCAAAGTAAAAATAAATGCTTTATTCAGCATAAAAATAAAAAATTGTAATGACACTATATACAAAGGCCAATGGCCAGTCCACAATAGAAGTCCTTGGGGGGGACACATGGGCACGCGTCTCCCCTAGCTTGCCTGCACATTGGAACCCTCAGGTTCGTCGACCGGGGGGGGGCATCATGTGGGGAAGGACCAGGCACTGAAGGGACAGGAGGGGGAAGGGCAGGTGTGGTGGGTGCAGGGGTGGACGTCTCCAACACAGGGGGTGGGGCAGCGGCAAAGGTGGATGTTAGCACGTCGCTGCACACTGCTGCCAGGGCGTCCAGGGTAAGCCCTGCACCGGAAGAAACCCCAGGGCCAACAGAGGAGGGGGTGGGCGAGGGGGCGGTGGGCAAGGGATGGGGTGCAGTGCCCGTGGGGGAGGGGGTGGACGGGGGGGACTTGACTACCCTGGCCGGGTACTTCCTTGCATGCTTGCGGGTTGGTGTCACAGTGTGGGTGATGGCCAGCTCTTCGGGTGTCAGTTTGGCAGGGGAGCCAAGGGGAGTGCTGCTGGAGGGGCCGGGTTGTGAGGCCTACAGACTCCGATTGTGGCTGTGTGCATGTCTTTTTACCCCAGACCCAGTGGGTGTGCCTACATCCCCCTGAGTGTGCGTAACAGGAGGTGTGCGCTTGCCCTTACTTGGTGGTGTGCTGCCTGTGTCTGGTGGGGTGCATGCTTGGAAATGTCTGGGTGTGCATGGGACAGGTATGGGATAGGGAAGTGGGATGGGGCTGGGGTAGGGGGGGTCGAAGCGCTGCAGGAGACTCACTGCTGCCGTCAGTGAAGAGTCCATGAACCGCAGAAACCTGCGTTGTTCAGACATCGATGCTGACATGCCCTCCATAAACGACACCATCTGTGTTAGCAGTGTGGTGTGGCCATGGAGGACAGTCAGCACCGATGCCTGCCAAACCTGCAACTGCTGCAGTATGTCCACAGACTCTGCACTGAGGGCAGCAGGGGTGACAGGGGTGGGGGGTACGGTGCCTGTCCCGAAGGAGACATGGGGGTGCCCTGCACGGACAGAAGGGACCGGAGCAACTGGGAGGGCAGTGCTGGGAATGGAGGAGGCGAGGACAGATGTTGGGCTGCTGCTCCCCGTAGATGAGACACCTCCTAATCTGTCTTTGCCCATCTTTAATCTGACCAAACACCAACTCAATGATTCTGAGTTATCCATACTCAATAAAGGTTTATCTTTCGTTCCTACCATCCACACGAACTTCCTGGATCTCCAGACAGAAGTTTTGAGATCCTTCCGCAAATTAAGGCTTCACAGCTATTTTTTGCTGAACCCCTTACCCCCGAAGAAATCCAACACGTCCCTGTAACGGGTCGTCAAGAAGTGACGCAACACGGTGTCGTGGTAGTTTAGGTTTTATTGTTATCAGTTTGCGTTTGGTTCGACTTGTCAGTCTTTCTCGGGCAAAACGCGCGGGATCCGTGATGAAAGGAGGTTCGAGATCTTGGAACCGTCTTCTCCACGGAGGGGTTCAGTCTTCTCTTCTCCCGACGTCCGCTCCCACCGGTCCCCAGAAGGAAAGAGAAGGGCTTATTAGATTATGCGTACTAGAGTATGACACCTAACACCAGGGCCAGGGGAGTGAGGAACCTCCTTGTGCGTGTCACCAAAATAATAGACTCGAGTGATAGCAAACATGAGGGGGTAAACGTAAACGAGGTCTAGGGAGAAACCCTGCGGTCGCCGATTATTGTGGCCGGTCCCGCCTCCCTATCCAGCCCGCTACCCGGTCCCGTACCTGTCCTAGCCACGCTCCTCCCCCGGGAACGTGGCAGGGCGCTTCGCCGGATCCGTATCCTGCTGTCCTTCCCACCTCCGTCCTTCCGCTGTACTCAGGTTGGCTCCGCTGCTCCTCGTTCTCCTCCTCGCCGTGGTCCTCGCTCTGTTCTACTCCAATACTCCTCCAGGGCTCGCCGTCCGTCCACTTCCTGGTTCCGCCCTCGTTTGTAGGTCCTTGCGTCGTGACGTCTCCGCTGGGCGGGCCGTGTGTTCCTGGGGACTCCCAGTTAAAGGGCCCGGCACCCTTCAGGAAAAGCTGATCCTCTGCTGCCAAATCCCACTCATCCTGCGGACAGGGGAGAAGGTTAGAGACCCGTGTCACCGGGGTCCACCACTCAGTGTCTCCGGTAGCCCCCTGGTCAGCGCTCGCAGTCCCGTCACATACCACCCCCCCTGGCTGCTCCCGCTCGGGGAGAGGTGAGAACCGGGAAAGAAAGTCTGCATTGCAATTGTCTTTGCCCCTGCGGTGGTGTACCGTAAAAGCGAAGGGCTGTAGGGACAAAAACCACCGGAGGACCCTGGGATTATTGCTTTTATTACGATGCATCCACTGTAACGGGGCATGGTCCGTGTAAAGGATGAATGGCTTCCCCTCAAGGTAATATCGCAGTTTTTCTATCGCCCATTTGACTGCAAGGCATTCTTTCTCGATGGTGGGATATGACCGTTCTCGGGGAAATAACTTGCGACTGACGTAAAGGATCGGGTGTTCATGTCCTTCATCATCGGTTTGGGATAATACTGCCCCTATCCCGGTGTCCGATGCGTCAGTGGCTAATATAAATGATTTCTGGAAGTTAGGGGATAGAAGTACCGGTGCTGTAGTGATAGCAGTTTTCAACTGCTGGAAGGCCCTCACCGAATCCGGGGAGGGAGTCCTAAGGTGATGGGACGAGCACTCCTTCCGGAGGAGATCTGTCAAAGGAGATGCCAGGTCTGCGAAAGAGGGTATGAAACGCCTATAGTATCCGATGAGACCCAGGAAACCCCTTAATTCCTTCTTAGTGGACGGGAAGGGTGCCTCACCTATGGCCTTGATTTTCCTTTCTTGGGGAGCTATGACCCCATCCCCTAGGACATACCCCAGATATTGGACCTGGTTGAACGCCACCCTAGATTTCCGGGCATTTATGTGCAGGTTGGCTTGGCTTAGGGCGTGGAGAACTGTTTGGATGTGGAGCAGATGTTCCTCCCACGAGCGACTGAAAATTACTATGTCGTCCAAGTAAGCCGAGCTAAAAGAGGAGTAGGGCAGCAATACTTCGTTCATGAGTCTCTGAAAAGTCGCTGGGGCCCCGTGGAGCCCAAACGGTAACACCGTAAACTCAAAAAGCCCGAGGTCGGTTGAAAAGGCGGTCTTTTTCCGGTCCTTTTCACGGAAGGGTACTTGCCAGTACCCCTTTGTGAGGTCCAATGTAGTTATGTATGTGGCATCACCGATCTTTTCAATGAGGTCGTCCACTCTCGGGATAGGGTAGGCATCGAAGGAAGATATGCTATTCAACGCTCGAAAATCCATACAAAACCGTGATGACCCGTCAGGCTTGGGTATCATCACGATGGGCGATGCCCAGGGACTGGTGGATGGTCTTATAACTCCCAGCCTTAACATATCGTGCACTTCCTTCCGAATAGCGTCTCGTTTGGCCGCTGGAACTCTATATGCCTTTTGTCTCACTATCTTCCCCGGTAAGGTTTCGATGGAGTGCTCAGCTAGCGGGGTCCTCCCCGGGGAGTCCGAGAATATCTCGTCGAAGCGGTGCAGAGTGTCGAGTAGCTGGTCTTTTTTTCCTTCGGCTAATTCGGGATTTATTACCAAGTCTCCCACCGTGGACGTTTTCTGCCGGTACGAGGGAAGTAAGAAGTTTGCGTTTTTCGGTAAGGGCCCTAGCCATTTTTTTAGTAAGTTAATATGATAACTTTGTGTTCGGGTAGGGGTCAATTGCAGTTTATACGTGGTCTGTCCGATTGTGTCCATCACCTGGTACGGGCCTTGCCATTCGCTCTTGAACTTGATTGTGCTGGTAGGTAACAGCACTAGGGCCCAGTCTCCTATTTGTAGGGTCCTTAATTTTTTTCCCTTCTCGTACAATCTTTTCTGTTTGGTTTGGCTCTTTTCCAAGTTGTCATGGGCTAAGTCCCTGAGTTTTCCCAACTTGGACTTGAGCTGAGAGGTGTATTCCAGGACGGTACGGTGGTCTTGGGGGCCTTCGTGTATCCAGGCATCTCTTGTCAGTTCCAGCAAGGATCTCGGCTGTCTCCCGTATAGGAGCTCGAAGGCGGAATATCCTGTACTACTCTGCACTTGCGCCCTCAGCACATATAAGGCCAGGGGGAGTAATTTGTCCCACTCTTGGCGTTCCGCCGTCAGCATCTTCTTAAGGGTAGATTTTAACGTACGATTGTACCTCTCCACCAGTCCATCCGTCTGGGGATGGTACACGGAGGTGTGCAATTGGTGAATGTCCAGGGTGGCACACACCTCTTTCATGAGGCGGGAAGTGAACGGGGTACCTTGGTCGGTTACGACTTCCTTTGGGAACCCTACTCGGGAAAATAATTCCACCACTTTATCGGCCACATTCTTGGTAGTGGGGGATGTCAAAGGAAAAGCCTCAATGAAGCGGGTAGCGTAATCCACTATAACTAGGGCATGTAGATGGCTGGCCCCTTTTTGTTCGGGGAAGGGGTCCTATAAGGTCCATACCCACCCTCTCGAATGGGACACCGATAATGGGCATGGGTTGTAGGGGAGCTACTCTTGGTTTATAAGAGGATTTCCTTTGACAGATGTCACAGGTCTTACAGTACTCCTCAATGTCCCTATAAACTCCTGGCCAATAGAAAAACCGCAATACTCCACTGGTGGTTTTTTCTTTCCCTGCATGCCGTTAGGTGGGCATGCGAAAAGAACAATATCTGTTCCCAGAAGGGTTGGGGCACTAACAGCTGGCGACCGCCGTCCCTGGTTCCTTCTCTGTATAAAAGGTGGTCTTTTATGATAAACCTGGGATACGTGTCTGTCGGGTGGGTTTGGTGTATGTGAGCGCTTTCCCAGGCATTGAACAATGTACGGTCATTGCACTGGGCGAAGAGGAAACTCCTATCGGTGATCCACGGCTCTGCTGTGACCAGGCCAGATTTGACCCTCCCGGTTCCCTGTGTCTCGCCTGTCGTGGACCTTTTAAACATTGACAGGAAGTCCGGGTTGTCTACTCCCAGGATGATATCTTCGGGGAGGGAATCCACCACCCCCACCCTCACCGTACAGGCGGGACCGTTCACGGGGTTAAGCTTTACCAGGGCCAATGGATAGGGTCGGACCTCCCCGTGTATACACCGTATGTGAACCTGTTGTTGGGATAGATACTGCTGGGGCAACACTAGTCTTTTCTGGACCACCGACTGCCGGCATCCGGAGTCTAATAAAGCGCTTAAGGAAAAGCCATTCAACCCCACACGTACATAAAATGATGGGCCCATTTCTGCCGAGTAGAGGACGCTTTTAGGCAGGTACCCCACGTCCATGGGTTCCTCGGTCCTCTTCCTGGGGCACGTCCTGGCGATATGGCCCCATTCTCCGCACTCGAAGCACTGAGGACCACGGGTCATTGGGGATTCTGAACGGAAAGTCTTAGTACGGGGAAGTGCAAGGGGAGGGGCCGCTTTTCTCTCCGGTCGGCCTCCCACCGGGGTTTTGTTAGACTTCTCAACCTCCAGGCGGGGTTGAGCTCTCGAAAAATGTTTAGCCATGTCCACGGCTTGTTCCGGGGTTAGGTGGGGGTGTTGTCTTAGCCATCTTTGGGTCTCGAAGGGCAAAGCCTCTAAGAATTGTTCCATGTATATCTTGGCCATGATTTCTTCTTTGGAGCTGGCTTCAGGCTTCAGCCACTTGTCCGCAGCCGTTTTTAGGCGGAAGTATAGGGTCCTGGGATTTTCACCGGGCACACCTCTTTCTTTTCGAAATTTGCACCGGTAGGCTTCTCCATCAAGCCCCAGGTGTTCCAAGATAATCTCCTTGATGGTTTGATAGCCAGTGGCACTGTTTGGGTTGGCCACCTGGTATGCGGCTTGGGCCTCCCCTGACAGGAGCGGGGCCAGAAAGAAGGGCCATTTTTCTTCGGGCCACCCACAGGCACGAGCGGCCCGCTCAAAGTTAGTCAAAAAGGCATCCGGGTCTTCGCCGGGGGCATACTTTTGTAGGGACACCCCGGCTGCGCTCGAGTAAGGTTGCCGTCTCTCTACGGGAACAGGAGGGGGCATATCAGATGTCGGCTTGGGCAGTGAGTCGATATGGGCTTTCATGGAATTCTGGAACAGTTCTCGGTCGGCTTGTGCTGACGTCATCTGCCTCTCAACGGCCCAGCTGAGTTTCTCTTGGCCCTGAATCAAATGCTGCACGAGGGCCTCCATCTTTGTCTCACAGATGGAGTGAGATGGGAATCCCACTCTGACACCACTTGTAACGGGTCGTCAAGAAGTGACGCAACACGGTGTCGTGGTAGTTTAGGTTTTATTGTTATCAGTTTGCGTTTGGTTTGACTTGTCAGTCTTTCTCGGGCAAAATGCGCGGGATCCGTGATGAAAGGAGGTTCGAGATCTTGGAACCGTCTTCTCCACGGAGGGGTTCAGTCTTCTCTTCTCCCGACGGTCCCCAGAAGGAAAGAGAAGGGCTTATTAGATTATGCGTACTAGAGTATGACACCTAACACCAGGGCCAGGGGAGTGAGGAACCTCCTTGTGCGTGTCACCAAAATAATAGACTAGAGTGATAGCAAACATGAGGGGGTAAACGTAAACGAGGTCTAGGGAGAAACCCTGCGGTCGCCGATTATCGTGGCCGGTCCCGCCTCCCTATCCAGCCCGCTACCCGGTCCCGTACCTGTCCTAGCCACGCTCCTCCCCCGGGAACGTGGCAGGGCGCTTCGCCGGATCCGTATCCTGCTGTCCTTCCCACCGCCGTCCTTCCGCTGTACTCAGGTTGGCTCCGCTGCTCCTCGTTCTCCTCCTCGCCGTGGTCCTCGCTCTGTTCTACTCCAATACTCCTCCAGGGCTCGCCGTCCGTCCACTTCCTGGTTCCGCCCTCGTTTGTAGGTCCTTGCGTCGTGACGTCTCCGCTGGGCGGGCCGTGTGTTCCTGGGGACTCCCAGTTAAAGGGCCCGGCACCCTTCAGGAAAAGCTGATCCTCTGCTGCCGAATCCCACTCATCCTGCGGACAGGGGAGAAGGTTAGAGACCCGTGTCACCGGGGTCCACCACTCAGTGTCTCCGGTAGCCCCCTGGTCAGCGCTCGCAGTCCCGTCACAGTACCCGAGACCTGCATCTACATTTTCTCCTTCCTCTAGCATGGTTCCACCAGAAATATCTACATTTGAGAAACTTGTACTCAAGGATCTCACACAAATGGCAAAGGAATGTCACTTTGTCCCATATAACATCACATTGGCTGAAAAATCCACACTAGACACTCTTAAGACCAATCATGACATCGTCATTAAACCTGCCGACAAAGGCGGTGGCATAGTATTACAAGAATTAACTGGTTACAAGAATGAAATCCTGAGACAACTAGAGAACACAGACCACTATTGTAAACTTCCCACCAACCCCACCGTTGAATTACAGAAACTAATTCTGCAAGTAACCACAACAGGTCTTGACCAAGGGTTCCTTTCCAAGCTTGAACACCAGTTTCTCAATGCTAAAGCACCACGCACGCCTGTCATCTACACACTTCCCAAGATCCATAAAGATATATCTAACCCACCTGGACGCCCCATCGTCTCAGGTTGTGGTTCTATTCTTGAGTCCTTGGGGCTTTATGTAGATTTCTTTATAAAATATTTTGTGCCCATTACCCCTTGCTATGTAAGAGATAGCATGCAAATGATTACACTAGTTGAGAACCATTCTTTTGATCCATGCATTGACACTTTATGCACTTTAGATGTTGAATCATAATATACCAACATCCCCCAGATTGACTCTTTACGTGTGATTGAAGTTATCCTGGATTCGCGGCCCAGACCGCATGCAGTTCCCAGCATCTTCATTTTACAGTTGCTAGAGATTTGCCTTACCAAGAATTTTTTCTTGTTTGATGGCCAGTTTTATCAACAAACGAAAGGCACATCAATGGGAGCTGTTTTTGCCACAAATCTGGCTATACTGTACATGAATGCCCTTGAAACCAACCATATCCTTACACAAGAGAACCCATTTAGAGGCGCAATCTCAATGTGGAAATGTTACATTGATGATATCTTTATGATCTGGCAGGACACCGAAGCTCTACTAGACCAGTTCCTACATTGGTTAAACAATAACTGTGGAGGACTCAACTTCACACTTTCACATAACAAGACGTCGATTGCTTTTCTAGACCTCAACATCATACACAGAGAAGGTCTGCTTATCACGAGCCTGTTTAGAAAGCCCACTGAACGCAACACTCTACTTAAATACAATAGAAATCACCCCAGAGCTCTGAGGGACTCTCTACCCTACTCCCAATTTTTACGCATACGTCGTAATTGCACTTTAAAAGAAGACTACTTTGCAGAAGCGAAAACATTAAGCACTAAACTTACAGCAAGAGGGTATCCAAAAAGACTGATACGCAATGCCCTTAAAAGAGCATGGTACTGCCCAAGAGAGTGCCTTTTGGTTCCCAAAACCAAGAAAACACAAAACCGCCTTGTATGTGTCACAACTTTCTCTCCATCCTCTAACAAACTTCGCAAGAGCGTACTGAAGCATTGGAATGTGCTCAATGCTGGCACACTCAATCTTGACAAACCTCTTTTTGCTTTTAAAAAGAGCAAAAACATAAAAGACCATCTGGTCCGGGCTGCACTACCGGGTCTGTCCTATACTGGCACTCTTCATGACCACTGGGGCTTACCACGCTTAACCGGGCACACAAAGTGCGGAAACTGTACGGCTTGTAGATTTACTTCTGACTGCAAAGAATTTGTATTTGGCACTATAAAACATGTACATAGAGAGTTTTCTAATTGTAACACCAGCAACGTCATTTATGCCATTGTATGTCCCTGTGAGATGATCTACATAGGCCAAACAACACAAAAGGTTCGGATCAGAATCTGCCAACATAGGAGCAGACTGCGCTGTAAAACAGCAAATGCCCCGCTGGTTGAACATTTTGAAACTTATGGTCACACTGAAGATGACATCCGCTGGACAGTGATAAGCGTTGTCAAATTGCCACCAAGGGGAGCGGACATCGCCCAACTACTAAACAAGGAGGAATTGAAATGGATCCTTAAAACGGGCAGTATCCATACAGGGTTAAACCGTCTTGAAGACTGGACAACGCTGCTGTAACCGAAATCTTGGGCTCATATGACTTTCATTCCACCCTTGAATCAATGTCATTTGTAATGCTTCGAAATGTAATGCTGTGCCAAGATTGACTATGTTACACCTCCTAATTTTTGAGACACTTTGATATATTTCCCCTCTTTGATATATCCGCTTTGCTGAATCATGATGCACTTAAAACTCCTTTCGAACTCTCTCCTAATTCCCCCTATCAGGTTCACTGCACGGTTTTAGCCACTCCAACATGGCCGCCGTATTGAACAACTATCACTGCATGAATTTAGCCACTCGAAAATGGCCGCCGTACTCAGCAACCATCACTCCACCCACATGGTCACATGACTCTTCTCCCATGACCATAACACGCCCCACCCATAATCACTTTCATCTCCATCTCACCTCATTGAATTGAGTTGCCGTACTCTACTCTTCCCATCTCTTGAGGTAAGCGTCCTAACCCCCTGCCTGAGTCCCTCACCATCCTCCGCCTACACCTCCCCATTGTCCTGACTATCCTTTCCTTTTGGATTTTCAGCATTGTCTCTCAACCGGAAAGATCGATTCCCGATCAATCCTTTTCCCATCCGCAAGGTAAGAGCCAACTTCGCCCGGCTTCGTATTCACTCCCTCACCCCTTCCACTCCCTCTCCAATCCCGCTCTTCTCTTCCCACAGGTCCACGACCTTCATCCTCCGGCATCCGCCAACCCAGGGTGCCACGCACCATTCCGATCATAATTGCCCCCCCCGCGATCACCGGGAGGTTCCTTGTTCGGTTTCCGAACAGCACGATATCAGAGGTAATCATTATATTACGGCCCCGTTTCCTCACTTCCGCATCGCAACCCTTAGCCCGCATGCTTTTCTGACCCGCACATTCACGGAGCTTCCACGCCTGTTTTGCGTCCTTTACTGTATCTTTTTGCTACTTTTACTATTTCTCCGCCTAGCGTTACGAACCACGATTGAAGCATTGCCGGCCTGACTAGAAATGTGATACTTGACTTAATATGGTAATTACGGCTTAAATCTCTTCTGTAGACTGTCGTATAGATTTATAAATGTCTCCACTACATGTTCCTATCTATCCACGTTGTAGATTACCGGATACACTTATTCCGTGCATACGTTTGTATTTCGCTAGCGTCACTCTTTCTCCACCTTTCGTTACGAACTGTCCAGATTGCACTGCTTGCTACCTCGTAACTGTATAACTCTTTTCCGTTACCTACGTTGTTTACCACCATGCATGACCCAACAGGTCACTAATTCGTGTAACTACAAGCGCATCTGACCTCTACCTCGTTCGTCTTCCCTCTCCCCCCCTTTTTATTCAACCACTCACCCTAGGAATTTATTCAACCACTCACCCAAGCAATTACTTCAACCAGTCACATTGTATTGCTTTTGTGCCTCTTACTCATATACTAATTCCTTATATATGGTTCTCTTCTCCCCCCTTTTATCCCCTTTGTTTATGTATGTTGTTTCTTGTTTATTGTTGTATAAGGCAATTTTATTCGGGCAATTTTAATCGTTTGTCCTGATGATGATCCGATATCCTCTTGATATGGATCGAAACGCCGTCGACACAGTTGTCAGCCTTACACAAATTATTTATTGCATATAATTTTCTGTGAAGGTGACCTCTTGTATACCAGTTGTTTCGCTGTCAAAGTATTTACTAACAGAAACAACCGTAAAAACTGCTTGAGCCTTTTTGTACCTCACTGTTTAATTGATATGTAAGTCCATGGATACAGGCTTGTATCCCACTGTCATTTGACTTACATCCTATGTATTATTGCTGAAATATCATTTATTAAAGATGCCCTGTCCGGCTGGACACTGGCACAAATATAGCACTGATTGAGGCTCTATTTATTGTATTTAAATACCATTTATTTTTCAGGGACCACTGTCTCCTGTAGCCAGGTGTTGTAGCAGCCTCCGCCCCCTCGATGAGGTCAGCCTCGGACCCGTCTGCATCGTAGTTGGATTCGCCACCAGACAGGTCCTCTGACTGACTCCCTCGCCCTCCGTGCCACTGGCTCCCGCAGACTCGCCAGCACTGGTGGCACTGGTGCTGGGTCCCTCATCCAGGTCCGTGCCGGTGTCTCCCTCGGTTTCCAATGATGATGCTGTGGGCAAGGTGAAGATACAGAAAAACATCAGTCACCTGTATACATCTGACACATGAGTACAAAAACAATAGGTCACAGTGCATATCAGGCAATGCATCATGAGTAACAGCTAGATTACTCCGCACATATGTACGCCCTGTGCTCCCCAGTTGGTAGACCCACCATGCCACTTGGAGACAAGGAACAATAGGACACACCAGCCCAAAACTTGAATGAGAAAACACTGAGGAGCTAGCGTCTGGGAACAGGTGAGCACAGCAATACAATGAAGTCATGCCACCTCTTGTTTACCCTGAAAGAAACAGTAGTGGTGCACCCAAGGCTAAGTAACACACCTCAATACCAAAGGTGTCCCCACACTCAGAGACCTGTAAGTACTGTGGAACACAAAACTAAAACAACTTGGTCCCTTGGGAATCACAATACTTGACACAATCGACATGGTCAGAATGTGGGAATGTGCCATTTTGTGAACAGAATACACATGTGCCTTCATAACAGATGGCTCCCAAGGAGGTGCACACAAAACTACATGTACCCAGTCATTGAAGAAGCTGCCAGCCTTCTTTAAAGAAGCCACTGTTAGTAAGAAATGTAGTTGCAGCAAGTACATATACATGGGCCCACGGAGGGCTTGATGACTTGACACTTGAAAGTTGGTATCACCAACAACCAACGACCTACCCAATTTCCACAACACTGGGGGAAGATGTAGATGTATAATCAGAAAAACAGTCTCATTAGAACAGTGCCTTCTTTAAAATTGTGCCAGTGTGTTCCTTGAAAGTGTAAAGGTGGTTTGGTGTGCACTTCCTTGGGAGACATCTGTCATGCAGGCACATAATAGTTCTTAACAACAAAACATCAAACTAAAGCATAGAAAACATGAAGACCTGTTGACAAGTGTTGTTGGAAAGGCGTTCGCTGGAGGGGGGTTCGATACACGTCTTGCCCACCCCTTTGACCCACCTCTCCCAAGTAGGCCGAACCAGGCGCGCACGCCCTGAGCTTACACTACGAACAGAGTGACACCACACGTATTCTTTGTAGGACGATAGGTTCTTTTATCGATGGGTTCAAGGGATCTTTATGATCCACGGTGCAAGCAGTACAGCAGTGGCACAAGGTACCACAAATCGGTCGTGGGGGAATGGGGGTAGCGGGACAGTCTTTAAAGATAGTGTCTCTGCGAAATACCCTGCGGATAGCTCACAATCCTCGAGCTGGAGGGTGTCGAGTCTCTGGGCGATCTCTTACCGAGTCGTCCTCAAGGGGAGCACCGCGAGTCTCTCAGCAGGCACAGGCGGTCGGAGTTCGGGAGCCGCGATCCCGTCAGCAAGGCTCAGATGGTTCAATGGCTGGGGGCCGCGAGTCACTCAGCAGGCCCAGGTGGTTCAGTGTTCGGGAGCCGCGACCTCGTCAGCAGGGCTCAGATGGTTCAATAGCGAGAGGCCGCGAGTCACTCAGCAGGCCCAGGTGGTTCAGTGTTCGGGAGCCGCGACCTCGTCAGCAGGGCTCAGATGGTTCAATAGCGAGAGGCCGCGAGTCACTCAGCAGGCCCAGGTGACTTCAGCGTTCGGGAGCCGCGACAGCATCAGCAGGCTCGGATGGTTCCAGGTCTTTTTCTCCTTCGTTCCTCCGGCACCCCTTGTTATACTCCGCTTTCTCTTTGAAGTCCGGAGTCCTCGCAGAGGGGGGACTGGGGTGACGGAGGGGGTTCGGCGGGATTTCCTGCCGCTCACTTCTTTGGTCTTTTCAGGTGGGTCTGGGAGGGACCCCAGACGCTCGGCAGGGGAGGCGCCTGCTCCCCAGGGGCCTGGTGGCCGATCGAGTCTTCCCGGGGAAGGCGACCCGAGGTGTGACTGGGCTGGCGCCTCTGGGTCTGGCTCGAGGGTTCCCGCTCCCTCGGTCGGACATGCGTGGTAGGGTGTCGAGTCTGTCAGGGCTCTGGCCGGCCCTCGGATCTGGGTGGCTGGGGCGGCCGGAGTCGGAGATGTCGTGCCTGGAGGGTGGTTGCAGGGTGGCTGGAGGATTGGGAGGGCAACGCCGTGAGGCCGGTCTCACACGCGTCCCCCCCAGCTGAAAGGCGTGGAGAACTACCCATCCACTGGGGGGTTCTCCTCGCCGAAGCGGAAGAACCGGGACAGGCCGTCGGCGTTGGCATGATCCGTCCCGGGGCGATGTTCGACGGTGAAGTCCATCCCTTGGAGAGAGATGGACCATCGTAGTAGCTTGGGGTTCTCCCCCCTCATCTGCATTAGCCACCGCAAGGGCCGGTGGTCTGTCTGCACTCGGAAATGGGTCCCGAACAAGTAGAGTCGTAGTTTCTTGAGGGCCCAGACTACGGCGAAGGTCTCTCGTTCTATAGTACTCCAACGTTGCTCTCGCGGCAGCAGCCTTCGGCTGATGAAGGCTATGGGCTGATCGATGCCCTTGTCGTCGAACTGCGAGAGGACGGCCCCGATGCCGTGTTCGGATGCGTCGGTCTGGACCACAAACTCTTGGGAGTAGTCGGGGGCCTTGAGTACGGGGGCGGTGCACATGGCGGTTTTCAAGGCGTTGAACGCCTGCTGGCACTGGGGGGTCCACTGCACCCTCTTCGGAAGCTTTTTGGAGGTCAACTCCGTGAGAGGCCCCGCTAGGCTACCATAGTTTTTAATGAACCTCCGGTAGTATCCTGTGAGGCCCAGGAAGGCCCGGACTTCTGTCTGAGTGGCGGGGGGCTCCCAGGACTTGATGGCGTCGATCTTTGGTTGGAGAGGGGCAACCTGCCCGCTGCCCACCTGATGCCCCAGATAGACCACGGAGCCTTGCCCGAGCTGACATTTGCTGGCCTTCACTGTCAGGCCGGCTTGGCGCAGGGCCATTAGTACTTGTCGGAGGTGCTGGAGATGTTCGTGCCATTGAGAGCTGAATACAGCGATGTCGTCAAGGTACGCTGCGCTGAACTCCTCGAGTCCGGCCAGGACCTTGTTCACCAACCGCTGGAACGTGGCTGGGGCGTTCTTCATCCCGAACGGCATGACCCCGAAGCGGTAGTGTCCATCTGGTGTGGAGAAGGCAGAGCGTTCTTTCGCTCCCTCCGTGAGAGCAATCTGCCAGTATCCGCAGGTCAGGTCGAAAGTGCTGAGGAACCGGGCGGCCCCAAGGCGGTCGATGAGCTCGTCGGCGCGGGGAATAGGGTGAGCGTCGGCTCGTGTGACCGCATTGAGCCCCCGGTAGTCCACACAGAATCTTAGTTCAGGGGCGACCCCAGGGGAAGCCGCCTTCGGGACCAGAACCACCGGGCTGGCCCAGGGGCTGTCGGAGGGCTCGATTACTCCAAGGGTGAGCATCTTCTGTACCTCGGTCTTGATGCAGGTGCGGACCCGGTCAGGCACCCGGTAGGCGCGGTGTCTCACAGGCGGGCTGTCGCCGGTGTCCACGTCGTGGACACACCAGTCGGTGACCCTTGGAATGAGGGAGAAGAGGTCTGCGAATTGTCTGAGCAGCTGGCGGCAGTCGTCGGACTGTTGGGGAGTGAGGGTGGTTGAAAGTCTCACTCCTTCCACGGAACCATCCAGGTCTTTAGCGCACAGGGGGTCGGGCAGGGGTTCGGTGTCTTCTTCCGCCCCATCATCGGTGGCCAGTAGCAAACTTAATTCTGTTCTCACAAAGTGGGGCTTGAGACGGTTCACGTGGAGGACCCGGAGGGGGTTCCGTGGGGACTGTACATCGACCAGGTACGTGACCTGACTCTTCCGCTCGATCACCTTGAAGGGACCAGTCCATTTGTCTTGTAGGGCGCAGGGCTTCACCGGGGCCATGACCCAAACCTGCTGGCCCGGCTGGAACTCGACCAGGGTTGCGTTGTTCGACGGTGAAGTCCATCCCTTGGAGAGAGATGGACCATCGTAGTAGCTTGGGGTTCTCCCCCCTCATCTGCATTAGCCACCGCAAGGGCCGGTGGTCTGTCTGCACTCGGAAATGGGTCCCGAACAAGTAGAGCCGTAGTTTCCTGAGGGCCCAGACTACGGCGAAGGTCTCTCGTTCTATAGTACTCCAACGTTGCTCTCGCGGCAGCAGCCTTCGGCTGATGAAGGCTATGGGCTGATCGATGCCCTTGTCGTCGAACTGCGAGAGGACGGCCCCGATGCCGTGTTCGGATGCGTCGGTCTGGACCACAAACTCTTGGGAGTAGTCGGGGGCCTTGAGTACGGGGGCGGTGCACATGGCGGTTTTCAAGGCGTTGAACGCCTGCTGGCACTGGGGGGTCCACTGCACCCTCTTCGGAAGCTTTTTGGAGGTCAACTCCGTGAGAGGCCCCGCTAGGCTACCATAGTTTTTAATGAACCTCCGGTAGTATCCTGTGAGGCCCAGGAAGGCCCGGACTTCTGTCTGAGTGGCGGGGGGCTCCCAGGACTTGATGGCGTCGATCTTTGGTTGGAGAGGGGCAACCTGCCCGCTGCCCACCTGATGCCCCAGATAGACCACGGAGCCTTGCCCGAGCTGACATTTGCTGGCCTTCACTGTCAGGCCGGCTTGGCGCAGGGCCATTAGTACTTGTCGGAGGTTCTGGAGATGTTCGTGCCATTGAGAGCTGAATACAGCGATGTCGTCAAGGTACGCTGCGCTGAACTCCTCGAGTCCGGCCAGGACCTTGTTCACCAACCGCTGGAACGTGGCTGGGGCGTTCTTCATCCCGAACGGCATGACCCTGAAGCGGTAGTGTCCATCTGGTGTGGAGAAGGCAGAGCGTTCTTTCGCTCCCTCCGTGAGAGCAATCTGCCAGTATCCGCAGGTCAGGTCGAAAGTGCTGAGGAACCGGGCGGCCCCAAGGCGGTCGATGAGCTCGTCGGCGCGGGGAATAGGGTGAGCGTCGGCTCGTGTGACCGCATTGAGCCCCCGGTAGTCCACACAGAATCTTAGTTCAGGGGCGACCCCAGGGGAAGCCGCCTTCGGGACCAGAACCACCGGGCTGGCCCAGGGGCTGTCGGAGGGCTCGATTACTCCAAGGGTGAGCATCTTCTGTACCTCGGTCTTGATGCAGGTGCGGACCCGGTCAGGCACCCGGTAGGCGCGGTGTCTCACAGGCGGGCTGTCGCCGGTGTCCACGTCGTGGACACACCAGTCGGTGACCCTTGGAATGAGGGAGAAGAGGTCTGCGAATTGTCTGAGCAGCTGGCGGCAGTCGTCGGACTGTTGGGGAGTGAGGGTGGTTGAAAGTCTCACTCCTTCCACGGAACCATCCAGGTCTTTAGCGCACAGGGGGTCGGGCAGGGGTTCGGTGTCTTCTTCCGCCCCATCATCGGTGGCCAGTAGCAAACTTAATTCTGTTCTCACAAAGTGGGGCTTGAGACGGTTCACGTGGAGGACCCGGAGGGGGTTCCGTGGGGACTGTACATCGACCAGGTACGTGACCTGACTCTTCCGCTCGATCACCTTGAAGGGACCAGTCCATTTGTCTTGTAGGGCACAGGGCTTCACCGGGGCCGTGACCCAAACCTGCTGGCCCGGCTGGAACTCGACCAGGGTTGCGTTCTGGTCATACCAGCGCTTCATTTCTTCTTGGCTGGCCTCGAGGTTAGCCTCTGCGAGTTCTCTGAACTTCCTCGTCTGGTTGCGGAGCGCCAGGATGTAGCGGAACACATCAGGGGGTGTCCCCCGGGGGCTTGTCTCCCAGCCCTCTTTGACCAGGCTCAGGGGCCCTCGGACGGGGTGCCCGTATAGCAGTTCGAAGGGGCTGAACCCCAGAGACTTTTGGGGAACTTCTCGGTACGCGAACAGGAGGCAAGGGAGGAGGACATCCCATTTCCGGCGCAGGGGCTCTTCGAGGCCCAGGATCATTCCCTTCAGGGTTCGGTTGAAGCGTTCCACTAGGCCGTTGCCCTGAGGGTGGTAGGGGGTCGTGAACTTATATGTGACTCCGCACTGCTGCCACAGGGACTTCATGTAGCGGGATATGAAGTTAGTGCCGCGATCACTCACCACCTCGCGGGGAAATCCGACACGGGAGAAGATCCCCATGAGAGCCCGACCCACCACGGGAGCCGTCACGGTGCGGAGGGGAATGGCCTCGGGGTAGCGGGTGGCATGGTCCACCAGGACAAGGATGAAGCGGTGGCCCTGGGCGGTCTTTGGATCCAGGGGTCCCACGATGTCGATGCCGACCCGCTCGAACGGGGTACTCACAACGGGGAACGGTTGTAAGGGAGCTTTGCGTTTTCCGCTACTCTTCCCACTGCCCTGGCACGTGAGGCAGGATTTGCAGTGTACTTCTACATTCGCTCGCATCTTGGGCCAATAGAAGTGGGTAACCAGTCGCTGATATGTTTTGTCTTGGCCTAAGTGTCCTGCCAAGGGTACATCGTGGGCCAGGCCCAGGAGGAGGCTTCGGAAACGCAGGGGTACCACCAGTACTCGGGCTGCGCCTAGCTCGGCGGACTTTTGTTCGCTGTATAGGAGGCCATTGTCCCAATAGATCCAATGGGTTCCGGTTCGGTCACCGGCGGCCTGGGCTTCGGCTTGTTGTCTGAGCCCCACGAGGGAGGGGCAGGTGGCCTGTTCCTGGCAGAACTCCTCACGGGAGGGCCCTCCCTCACAGCGCCATTGGGCCATCCCTGGTAGTTCTTCGAGCTCCGTCAGGGCCTCAGGGGCGGAAGGTTCCGGTCCTTCTCCCGGGTTAGTGTCTTCTTCTCCCGCCGAAGGAGGGTTGTCCGCTTCTGGTAGGGTGTCCCGGTTCTCGGGGACAGTGTCCGGTGGGAGGGCCTCACCGCCCTCGGAGAGAGGCAATCGCGCGGTCATGGAGCGCGTGGTGGCGCAGACCCATTCTGGTAGGCCCATCATCTCGAGATGGGCTCTTCGTTCTACTTGCCCCCACGGGGAACTCTCCAGGTCGTTGCCCAGGAGGCAGTCTACGGGCTGTGATGTTCGGACCGCTACCTTCAATTCTCCGGAGACCCCTCCCCACTCGAAAGGCACCAGCGCCATCTGGCAGAGGCTCTCAGAATTGTCGGAGGACACGACCGGACAGAGGGCACCGGTTAGGATCTGGTCTTCTGAAATTAGGCTGCGGTAGACCGCGGTGACACTCGCCCCGGTGTCGCGGAGGCCCTCGACTCGGCGGCCGTTGATGGTCACCCGCTGTCGGTATTTTTCTGTGTTGGCGGGCAAGGGTGTCCCGGGGACCATTTCTCGATCACCAAGGGAGACCAGGGCCATGGCCGCTGGTTCCCATTCTTCGGAGTCCTCCATCTCTTCCCTCCAGAGCCACGGAGGCCATCTGCCGGGCCGGGGGGTTGGTCGTTGCGGTTCGCTGATACTGGGGACACTGGGGGTCATTGGCGTAGTGTCCGGGCTGTTGGCAGCGGAAGCAGGTGATCTTAGCTCGTGGACCTAGCCGTCCTGGGGCTCCGGTGCTTGCTGTGGACGGGGCTGGACCTGCCGCCGGTGGGCTGCTGGGAGGGCTGTGCAGAGGCCCCCCTTGGAAGTCTCTCGGTCGGCCTTGGTTTCCCCCGCCCCTCTGGCGGGGGGGGCCTTGACTGTGGCGGCCGTAGTCCCCCACGGGGCCGCGGGTGGCCCGGGTATTCACCCAACGATCAGCCTCAGCGGCCAGCTTCCGAGGGTCGGTGAGTTTACTGTCCAGGAGATGTTGGCGCAGTTCTACAAAGCAATTGGCCGCTAAATGTTCCCAGGCAATCAGATCAAACAATTCTTCGAAGGTGGAGACCTTGCTGCCCTTGATCCACCCGTCCAAGGCTCGGCTGTAAAAGTTCACGTATTCTACCCACGTGGTGCCCGGTATCTTCTTGCAATCTCGGAACCGTTGTCGGTACATTTCGGGGGTGAGTCCATACCGGCCCACGAGGGCTTCCTTCATGTGGCTGTAGGAGTTCATGACCGTGGAGGGCAGATCTAGCAGGGTGTCTCTTCCTCCGCTTAAGAACCGGCCCCATAGGCCAGCCCCCCAATCCTTCTGCGGGACTCGGTGAGAGGTCATGGCGACTTCGTAGGCCTTAAACCACTGCTGGATATCGTCATTCTTGTAATACTCTTTTACCACATCCTTGGGGATGTGGACTTTGGTTTCCCCCGTGGGAGCGGACGGTGGATTCCCGGGCGGCTGTGACTTTTCGTTTTTAGCCCGCCACTCGATCTCCTTCAGGCTGCGCTCATGTTCTAGCTGGAGTTTTTTTTCGTCGTGCTCTCTTTGGCGTCTCTTCTCCTCGAGTTCCCCTTGTAGTCGTAACTGCTCGACGGCCAACTTTTTCTCTGCCAGCTTTATTTCTCCCTCGATTTTTAGCTTTGCCAGTTCAAGTTCGTGGCTGCGGCTTTTCTCTCGGTCCGCTAGCTCCTCGGGGGACAGGTTCCCCTCTAGCCCGTTGTTTCTCACCGGGATGCTTGGTGGTTCATGGGCAGAGTCTCCTTCCGTTTGGGTCGGGGGCGCCCCCGTCTCGACCCAGGTTTTCAGTACTTTCTGGAAGTCTTCCTTCGTGCTTAATCCGGTGGTAGCGATGCCAAGATCCTTGCAAAACTGTTTTAATTCTCTATGTGTGTAATAGTCCAATTGATCCTCTCGGAACGGTGAGCTTATTTCGGTACCTGCGGCACCCAGGGAGGTTTCTCCTTCCATCTCTGTTTGGTAGTGCGTTAGTCGTTCACTGCACGCTCTCTTTTGGTGTCGGCTCGGATCCCGTCGTCTGCCACCAAATGTTGGAAAGGCGTTCGCCAGAGGGGGGTTCGATACACGTCTTGCCCACCCCTTTGACCCACCTCTCCCAAGTAGGCCGAACCAGGCGCGTACGCCCTGAGCTTACACTACGAACAGAGTGACACCACACGTATTCTTTGTAGGACGATAGGTTCTTTTATCGATGGGTTCAAGGGATCTTTATGATCCACGGTGCAAGCAGTACAGCAGTGGCACAAGGTACCACAAATCGGTCGTGGGGGAATGGGGGTAGCGGGACAGTCTTTAAAGATAGTGTCTCTGCGAAATACCCTGCGGATAGCTCACAATCCTCGAGCTGAAGGGTGTCGTGTCTCTGGGCGATCTCTTACCGAGTCGTCCTCAAGGTGAGCACCGCGAGTCTCTCAGCAGGCACAGGCGGTCGGAGTTCGGGAGCCGCGATCCCGTCAGCAAGGCTCAGATGGTTCAATGGCTGGGGGCCGCGAGTCACTCAGCAGGCCCAGGTGGTTCAGTGTTCGGGAGCCGCGACCTCGTCAGCAGGGCTCAGATGGTTCAATAGCGAGAGGTCGCGAGTCACTCAGCAGGCCCAGGTGGTTCAGTGTTCGGGAGCCGCGACCTCGTCAGCAGGGCTCAGATGGTTCAATAGCGAGAGGCCGCGAGTCACTCAGCAGGCCCAGGTGACTTCAGCGTTCGGGAGCCGCGACAGCATCAGCAGGCTCGGATGGTTCCAGGTCTTTTTCTCCTTCGTTCCTCCGGCACCCCTTGTTATACTCCGCTTTCTCTTTGAAGTCAGGAGTCCTCGCAGAGGGGGGACTGGGGTGACGGAGGGGGTTCGGCGGGATTTCCTGCCGCTCACTTCTTTGGTCTTTTCAGGTGGGTCTGGGAGGGACCCCAGACGCTCGGCAGGGGAGGCGCCTGCTCCCCAGGGGCCTGGTGGCCGATCGAGTCTTCCGGGGAAGGCGACCCGAGGTGTGACTGGGCTGGCGCCTCTGGGTCTGGCTCGAGGGTTCCCGCTCCCTCGGTCGGACATGCGTGGTAGGGTGTCGAGTCTGTCAGGGCTCTGGCCGGCCCTCGGATCTGGGTGGCTGGGCGGCCGGAGTCGGAGATGTCGTGCCTGGAGGGTGGTTGCAGGGTGGCTGGAGGATTGGGAGGGCAACGCCGTGAGGCCGGTCTCACAAGTGTTTTGAGTGGCAAGGTACAATACCTTGTGACTAACAACTTGAATTATGTCAGTTGTCACATGGCCATCCGTTACCTGATGACACAGTTGCCAACACATTGACCCACTGCCTGCCATGTGGAGTGACACACATGTCCAAACACAGGACAATGCATGAGCTAATGGGCCTGCTATTATGTTGTAAATAGGCATACCGGCACTGAGGAGACACCCCCATGGCAAGCCAGAATGTCCACACAGATGTCAGCACACAAAGACCGAACTACGTAGCATCCTGACCACACACTGGTGCAAAAGATGAATGAGCAGGAATCATGTATCTAAACAATTGACACATGCTGCAAAGCACAAACATTAAACCCTGCACAACATCACTGGGACACTGCACGTTGAGTCTCTGTCCAGCCAATTATCACACACTGGTCAGACCTGGCAAGGAGACATAAGGTCTGGCCATGTAGCCCTCGCCCGCACAAATCCCCCATACCCGAGACAATGTTATTGAGAAAGATCAAGAAGTGACACCTCTTAATCAGGCTTTACTAAAATGTGCAGCAAGACTTCCCAAATGTACTCCACATCACCTTGTGAGGCTGCCAACACATATTTGTGACAAAAAAACATCGACAGATAGTTGTGAATAGACATACAGGCACTGCCCAGTGTGAGTATGCACAAGCCAAATGGGGTCTCCCTGTCCAGTGGACACCTGTAGCACACTTTGGATAAATACAAATGAGGCCAGGGAACAATGCCACAGAGTCAAACATATGCTGAACACACTGAGAATGGACACAGTGTTGGATGACACACATGATTACGAGGCAAGGGTGTCTCAGGGGACTGTAGTGGGCACACTGCTCCTTGTTCCTGGAATGATCTGACTGTAACATGAGCAACCGTCCTGGCACTATGCATATCTCTCACTCATGCACATCATGTCTGAGGCCACAACATTGGTCATGCATGCTGCAAGTGTGTTCATTTGAAACCTCACACTCCCATGTTGAGACTCATCATCAGTGCCAACAAATATGTACCCCCAACAGAGTGAACAGTGCAGGGCACAGGCAAGGTACCAACACATGTCACAGATGACCCTCCCACATGATGCTGAAAGCAATGTGCACTTGGATCAACTGGCAGGCTAGATGACCATGTGCAATTGTGATTACACACAGACCAGGGGACACATGTCAAGTAGGGGAAGGGACGAATAAGAGCACCGGTTGACTTTGGGGAACAGAATATGCACTGCACATATAAACTTTGGCAGTGTATCCAGGCTACAGAGCACTTCCAAAAGCTGGGGACACACAACACAACAAACAGACAGGTACCTACCTCCTCCTTGCTGCTGTCCCTCCTGTAACTGCCTATCCAGGTCAGGGAACACCACCGCCAGGACACGCATCATGTGGGTGGTCAGGAGTCGGCTCCTGCCGTGGGGGCGTGGATGTGAGAGCCCCAGCTGGACCCGGGCGATCCACCGGGTCCAGCACCGGATGTCCTGCCACCGTTTTCTGACTTGGGCTAGGTGCCGACTGCACCCCCCCGCCACTCTCACGGCCCTGACGATCCGCTTCCAAATCACCCCCTTCTCGTAGTCAGTTACCTGTGAGGATGTCAAAGTGAGACAACATCACTACACCTGCTCCATGTCACAGAGACACACATTTGAACATCGATGATATGTTGAACAGGGCATAGGATGCTGCCAAGGAATCCCATCTTACTCATATCGACATTGGCCTCTGTGGAAGCCCCAATGCACTACATGGCATTGAAACTACACAGGTGGCAGGAGTGGTGCGACACACTCCCTGATCATGGCACACACTGTGCATCACATGCAACACCAGGCTGATGGACAGCACCTCAAAGCAGTTACATGCCCCAGCCCACTGACGCAACCTCAGCAGAGTACACAGACACACACAGGCACAGATCAATCACCTGCCATTGGGTACAGCGGATACATACCTCACTCTGCACATGTGCCAATTGCCTGTGGGGCAGGTCACAGGTGTCGGGCTAGCCCAGCAAGTCAGACACACAGCACAGCTTACTCCTCACATCAGATAGGTAGAGCTGTTGCCTCCTCCATGCAGCTGTGGTGCAACACTTCACATAGACACTCACCCACATTACAAGGAACCTTCACACACATCAATGTCCAGGAGGGCATACACATCACTTGGACACTCTCACTACAGCTCCCCTCAACTCATACACATCTGTGGGTACAGTCACCTGTCACACCGGGGGGGACCACTGAATCACCTCTGGACAATAGCCAAAAAATGCCACCCAGGATTTGCCAGGCTGAAAGTGTCATGCACTATGCAGTGAATGTCACAGTAAGCACAATGCAAGTGAGGAGTGCACACAGGAATTACTTCAGACATAAGACTCCCCCCCCCCCGGGACCCACTCTAAACCTCATTGCATGTCTGTCACACCTGGACACAATGCCAGAAGTGACAGCCACGAAACAGGTACACAGTCAAAGGTAGTGGGGTCAGCACTCACCTGCTCCCCTGGTCTCCCATACAGGCTGGGGTACTGTGGGAAGAGCACATTCAGCAGGGCATCATTCTCCTCCATGATGAATGGCTGGGCCCTCTCCACAGTCCGCGACATGGTGCCAGAGGAAGCACAGACAGCAGCAGTGTGGTCGACAGGAACGTTGTGCAGGCAAGTGCCCTCTCATGGGTTCTGGCTGACTTATATCTGTCTTGCTGGGGGCTTTCATTTACAGGAGTACAGAGTGATTGGTCAGACTCATTTGCATCCTACGTTTCCTCCAATCCCTTTAAGCATACACCAATGACACGAATTTGCATGGTTCAAATTTTGAGCATCATAGCAAGGCAAACACCACTTTGCAACATTTTAATTTTTGGCCCAACTGACTTTTCAAGGCCACATGATGGCCACATTGCAACTGAAATCTCTGTATCCATGACAACCAGCATGCATTTTGGGCCTAATACTTGTCCCCTATGTAATTTTTGAATCCCAAAAACATGTACGGTGCGGTTCACACGTACCCGTACGGCACCACTACAATAGTGATACAGACCGTACACACGCTCCGAGAGCGTGTGTACGGTCCGTATCACTGTGGTAGTGGTGCCGTAGGAGTACGCATGTGTGTACGGTCCGTGCCACGCGTGCTCCTACGGCACCACTACAATTGTGATACGGACTGTACACACGCTCTCAGAGCATGTGTGCGGTCCGTATCACTGTGGTAGTGGTGCCGTAGGAGTACGCGCGTGTGTACGGTCCGTACCATGCGTACTCCTACGGCACCACTACTATAGTGATATGGACCGTACACACGCTCTGAGAGCGTATGTACGGTCCGTACCACGCGTATTCCGACGGCACCACTACTATAGTGATACGGACCGTACATACGCTCTGAGAGCGTGTGTACAGTCCGTATCACTCTGGTAGTGGTGCCATAGGAGTACGCGCGTGTGTACGGTCCGTACCACGCGTACTCCTACGGCACCACTACTATAGTGATACGGACCATACATATGCTCTTAGAGCGTATGTACGGTCCATACCACGCGTACTCCTACGGCACCACTACTATAATGATACGGACCGTACACACGCTCTCAGAGCGTGTGTATGGTGCGTTTCACATGCTTACACTGGTAATAGGAGGTGCACACGAAAGGAATGGAGGTCTCCGACTCGCACAAGGCTGTACATTAAGTCATTGTCATTGCAGACTTTCATGTGCAGGGCCTAGGTATGTCAGGCAGTGATATTGCACATGTCTCCTCATCTAGTTGCACAATTGATGTGTGATGACCTGTGTACACATGTCATGTGTGATGGGGCACTATGTGGCACACTTCCCCTTCACACTTTACACATGTGTGCCTGTAGTACAAACGTGTCAAGCACAGCATCACTGGTATGGCACAGTCACCACCACCACCCGCAACTGTCCCCTGATGCCAGGGACATGGACACTAACAGCTGACATTTCACAATCACCATGCCCCGATGTGAATATGTCATGTGTGTGTCATGTGTTCCCATGAGCTTGCTGTTACTGTTCCGTCAACTACATCTGCTGTTGCTGCATCCAACATGTGTCCCTTGACCTGTCCCCAGGTAGGTCACCCCCGCAGCCGCCACATGGACCCCCGGTGACGCTGTAGCCTGCTCCCGCTGCCTGTTGTTGCGTGAGTCCTTGCCATCTCATGTGTAGCCTGTCCTCTCGTTGCATTTCGCATTTCACTGTACTGCTGTGTTGTGCCCTTGTGCCCCCTTCCCTCGTTTTTGCTTTCTGTGCCCTTGTGCCCCCTTCCCTCATTTTGCTCTCTGTGCCCCTGTGCCCCCTTCCCTCGTTTTTGCTCTCTGTGCCCCTGTGCCCCCTTCCCTTTTTTTGCTTTCTGTACCCTGTGCCCCTTCCCCCATTTTGCTTCTGTGTCCTTTCCCTCCCCCGCCTCCCTCTGTGCCATTTTCCTGCTGCTGCGCCCCTGCGGCCCCGCCCCCCGCTGTTCCCATTCGCCACCCTGCTCCCACCTCCCAGCTGCTCCTCCCTCCCACAGCCCCTCATATGGAGGCCGCGCGGCGGTAGAGGGAGTGACCCTTGACCTGTCCCCAGGTAGGTCGCCCCCCCAGCCGCCACACGGACCCCCGGTGACGCTGTAGCCTGCTCCCGCTGCCTGTTGTTGCGTGAGTCCTTGCCATCTCAAGTGTAGCCTGTCCTTTCGTTGCATTTGCCATTTCACTGTACTGCTGTGTTGTGCCCTTGTGCCCTTTCCCTCGTTTTTGCTCTCTGTGCCCCTGTGCCCCCTTCCCTCGTTTTTGCTCTCTGTGCCCCTGTGCCCCCTTCCCTCGTTTTTGCTTTCTGTACCCTGTGCACCCTTCCCTCGTTTTTGCTTTCTGTGCCCTTGTGCCCCCTTGCCCCGTTTTGCTTCTGTGTCCTTTCCCTCCCCCGCCTCCCTCTGTGCCATTTTCCCGCCGCTGGACCCCTGCGGCCCCGCCCCCGCTGTTCCCATTCGCCACCCCGCTCCCACCTCCCAGCTGCTCCTCCCTCCCACAGCCCCTCATATGGAGGCCGCGCCTGGACCGCGCCCAGCACCAGAACCACTGGCCCCCGACGGAGCCAAGGACCTCGACTGAGACCTCGACCGAGATACGACACCGCCGCCCTCAGCGCCCTCACCGCACTTAACACCGGACGACCACCCGCCTGCTACCAAGCCACCTCGAAGTGAACACACGGACCCTTCACCTGTCAAGCCTGCAAATTCACCTGCCTCCGAACCTGCAGACCACCCCCCGGACCTAACATCAACAAAAACCACCTAAAGTGCATCCTCATCAACACACGCTCCGTCCACAAGCACGCCATCGAACTCTGGGACCTCCTCGACACAACAGCACCAGACGTCGCCTTCCTCACAGAAACCTGGATGAACGCTTCCTCGGCCCCCGACATCACCATAGCCATCCCGGACGGCTACAAGATCACCCGGAAGGACCACATCAACCAAACCGGAGGAGGAATTGCCATCATCTACAAAAACACCATCAACATCACGACCAACGCTGAAGACACACTCCCCGCCCCCGAACACCTACACTTCCAGATTCACACCGACCCCAAGACCACCCTCAGAGGAACGCTCATCTACAGACCCCTGGGCCCACACACGCAATTCAGTGAAACCATCGCCGACTTCGTCACCCCGCACGCCCGAGCCTCACCAGAATACATCCTCCTAGGTGACCTGAACTTCCACCTGGAGAAAAACAACGACAACAACACCACCACCCTGCTCGACAACCTTGCCAACCTCGGACTCAAACAACTGGTGAACACCCCCACCCACCTCGCTGGCCACACGCTTGACCCCATCTTCTCCGCCAGCAACCACGTCTCCTTCAGCCACTCCACCGGACTACACTGGACCGACCACAGGTGCATCCACTTCACCTTCAAAAAGACTACATCCCACCACCGCACGCATCAAATCCCCCGCAGATGCTGGAGCAAAATCACCACAGACCAGCTCCTCGCATCACTGAGCCAGAACCCGCCAACCGACACCGCTGACATCAACGACGCTGCCCACAAACTCGCACAGTGGATCACCAAATGCGCCGACGACCTCGCTCCACTGAAGAACCACCCAGGCAAGACCGGCAACAGGAAAACCCTGTGGTTCACAGATGCCCTCAAAGACTCAAATAAATCCTGCCGCCCTCTCGAAAAAACATGGCGCCAAGAATGGACAACAGAAAACATGACAGCCCTCAAGAACGCCACTCGCGAACACCACCAGCTGATCCGCACCACCAAAAGGACATCGTTCAAAGAGCAGCTGGACAACACCACCCACAACAGCAAGGAACTCTTCAACATCGTCAAAGAGCTCTCCAACCCCAGCGCCAGCTACAACGACATCACACCGTCGCAAGACCGCTGAACTCCCTCGCAATGTTCTTCCACCGAAAGATCGTAGATATACACGACAGCTTCGGACCCCAGACTCCGCCTACAGTCACCGAACCAACAACCCCCACCAACACCCTCAGCGCCTGGACCCCCACCAGCACCGAAGACACCACCAACGTCATGAACTCCATCCACTCCGGCTCCCCCTCTGACCCATGCCCCCACCATATCTTCAACAAAGCCGACACCATCATCGCACTCCATCTCCAAAAAGTCATAAACAACTCCTTCACGTCAGCCACCTTCCCTGAGAGCTGGAAGCACGCAGAAATCAACTCCCTCCTAAAGAAACCTACAGCGGACCCCAAAGACCTCAAGAACTTCCGCCCCATCTCTCTACTTCCCTTCCCCGCTAAAGTCATCGAGAAGACCGTCAACAAACAGCGGACTGCTTTCCTCAAGGCAAACAACTCGCTCAACCCATCCCAGTCCGGATTTCGAGCCAACCACAGCACCGAGACCGCCCTCATCGCAGCCACAGACGACATCAGGACCCTGATGGACAACGGAGAAACAACCGCTCTCATCCTCCTAGACCTCTCGGCAGCCTTCGACACCGTTTGCCATCGCACCCTAATAACCCGCCTCTTCTACACCGGGATCCAAGGAAAGGCCCTAGACTGGATTACCTCCGACAGAACCCAGAGAGTCCGCCTCCCTTCCGCTCAGAAGCCACCGAGATCATCTGCGGCGTACCCCAAGGCTCCTCGCTCAGCCCAACCCTCTTCAATATCTACATGAGCCCCCTCGCCGCCATCGCACGCAAACACAACATCAACATCATCTCCTACGCCGACGACACCCAACTGATACTCTCCCTCACCAAAGACCCAGCCACAGCCAAAACCAACCTCCAGGAAGGAATAAAAGACGTCGCAGAATGGATGAAGCTCAGTCACCTGAAGCTGAACTCAAACAAGACGGAGGTCCTCATCCTCGGACAATCCCCATCGGCCTGGGACGACACCTGGTGGCCCACAGCGCTGGGCACCGCACCTACACCCATGGACCACGCACGCAACCTGGGATTCATCCTGGACTCCTCCCTCACGATGAACAAGCAAGTCAACGCCATCTCATCTTCTTGCTTCAACACCCTGCGCATGCTCCGAAAAATCTTCCGGTGGATCCCCACCGAAACCAAAAAGACCGTCACCCTAGTCCTCGTCACCAGCCGACTGGACTACGGAAACGCCCTATACGCAGGAACCACAGCCAAACTTCAGAAACGACTACAGCGCATACAGAACGCCTCCGCACGACTCATCCTCGACATCCCCCGCCACAGCCACATATCCGCCCACCTGGAAACCTGCACTGGCTCCCCATCAACAAGAGGATCACGTTCAGGCTCCTCACCCACGCACACAAAGCGCTCCACGACAAATGCCCCGAATACCTCAACAGCCGCCTCTCGTTCTACACCCCCACCTGCCAGCTCCGCTCCACCAACCTCGCCCTCGCCACAGTCCCACGAATCCACAGAACCACCACCGGAGGAAGATCATTCTCCTACCTGGCAGCCAAAACATGGAACTCCCTCCCCGCACACCTACGACTGACCCAGGACCATCTCACCTTCAGGAGACACCTCAAGACCTGGCTATTCGAGCAGTAGCTACACCCCCCTCCCCTCAGTGCCTTGAGACCCTCACGGGTGAGTAGCGCGGACTCTAAATGGATTGATTGATTGATTGATTGATTGTCTGTGTGGAGATGGGCATGGCACACATCTACGCACACCATGCCACATGTGGATTCCCACATAAGCAGGGTCTGTATGCATCGGACATGATATATCTGCGTCGTCTCAATGTCTGTGTTTTCTGTTTTCACGTGTACCCCTTCATGGCAATGTGTGTGATCTGTACATATGAGTTTCCATGTGACCTGTGCGTCTAGCTTGCCGTCAGCTGTCTGTATGAGATGACATCCTTCAAATGCAGCTATGTGGATGTATGTCACTCCTGTGATGTCTCTGGCTGTTCACTCAGACTGGCCCCAAGCTCATTTCAGGGCATGTCATGTAGACTTGCCAATCAACGGGTGTATCTGGCTTTTCGTAGGAGTATCACCAAGCTAGCATACGTGTCCTGGATGTATTGCACACACCAGACTCTTTATTTAGCAGATGTGTAGTAGCAGTTGAGCATGTGCTCTGTTCATTGACATTGATGTTGTTATGCTCTCAATCCTCGTCATTCATCACAAATTTCTGCAGGGCACCGCCTGTCCCCCGAACAATGCCAGACTTGGGTGCCATGAGGGAACGTGCCTGCATCCGACGTTACCGATTCACTCAACAGTTGATTGATGACTTGACCGCCAAGGTGGCACCACACCTCCAACCGCGACACAGGTATCCCACTGCGCTGACCCCCAAGATGAAGGTGATGGCAGCCCTATATTTTTTTGCCACTGGTACGTTTCAATTCACCATAGCTGATGTTGGTGGCATGTCACAGACCATGTTCAGCCGTGTCCTGCGTGATGTTTTGGCAGCTATGTTGGAGCACCTTGATGAATTCATCCATGTTCCGACTCCTGAGGAATTGACAGGTGTCAATGGTGATTTCTATGCCCTGGGAGGGATGCCCCATGTCATTGGGTCCATTGATGGGACACATGTGGCTTTGGTACCACCACAGGCACAGGAGGTAGCCTATCGCAACCGTAAACATTACCACGCTATAAATGCCCTTGTGGTGTGTCTTGCTAACATGCTGATTTCCCATGTCTGTGCACATTTTCCAGGGTCAGCACACGATGCCTACATCATGAGGCGTAGCAGAGTGCCACAAATGATGCTGCGGCTGCACAACGAACGAGCATGTCTTGTTGGTGGGTATACTCTGTTTGTCCTGTGTGTTGTGGTATCTCTGGCTCTTACGGCATCTCGTGACCCACTTATTACATGTTTCCATGTAGGAGACTCTGGCTATCCCAACATGCCATCGCTGATGATGCCTCTCCGCAACCCAAGGTCAGCTGCAGATCACCGGTACAACAATGCACACGGGCAGACCAGGCGAGTGATTGTGAGGACGTATGGCCTTCTGAAGAGCCGATTCCAGTGCCTTCACAAGACAGGCGGGTCCCTCCCATATGCACCGGCGAAGGTCTGCAAAATCTTCATTGTGTGCTGCATGCTGCACAACATGGCAGTGGAGAAGGCAGTGCCACTCATCATGGAGCAGGATGAGCAGGAACATCCACCCGTGGAGGATGAAGGGCTTGGTCACGAGGCAAGTGATGAGGAGGAGGAGGAGGATATCCGGAGTCAGCTCATACGCAACTTCTTCTCATAATGGTGAGTCACTGGGTCTGAGTGTGCACGCTTGGAGGCTTGGGTGGCATGTGTTGCAATGTGTGTGTCCAGCTGACTGTATGCAAAGTGACTTAGATTTGTGTTCTGATGTGTCACTCGAGTGATGATGTCATTCCACACATTTTAGCAGGGACAGTTTCTTTTAAATTAGCATGGGGACAACATTGTTCCTGTTTAGTAAATGTCCATGTATGCGGAGAAAAAATATTTTCGCTGACTTCTTGTGTTTCTGTCATTCCCAGGTTCTTGCGCATGTTGTCTGCTCGTGTCATCGTTGTCCTCCTGCTATTCCTCATGAGTATTGCAACGTGTGCTGAATCAGCGTTCCATGCACGGACATGGGGAAACTTCATTTTGGGTAAGGATTGCAGCAAGGCATTTTGGGGGTGGTACGTGTTTGGAATGTGTGGGGACTGCCTCTGTGCATGTTGTGTTACCATGCATACATGTTGACTTACCATGGGGCACATAACATGTAGCATGACTCCCATGAATTGACAGTCACCCTTCGTGACAGTCATCTGTAATGGATTTAGGATTCTGATGAAGGCATCAATGTGTGTAAAACTTCCCTCTGAAACGTACGGAATGCTACGGGTGGACATAGTGTGGGACATCCCCATGACGGGCTTAATGGGGAATTGCAGCCTCTCAGTGTGCAGCAGGAGGTGTTTGGCTCATCCCCTTAACTTGTGTGCCAGTTCATTTGGATTTACTACATCCGTGTTGTGAAGGGGGTGTCCAGCGTAGGTCCCACATGTTCAGTCAAATCACCTCTGAGTCTGTTCGCATTGATGCATTTCCCTCAGTGTGAACTTGAGTAATAAAGGTGTTCCTCACCCTCCGAAGTGCCTCATCTCTGTCAATGCAGGACTCTTGCCACTTTGCATGCGTCATCTCTGGCATAGTTGTCAAAGATTGTGCATATGAGTGTATGTGTAGTTCGGCAACATGCATGCAGTTCTTTATGGATAATGATCTCTAGTGTGCATGAAGTCCATGGTTGTGTATGTACTTGGTCAGGTTGCTCCCACCAACGGGCCGTCAACGCCTGCTGAGGGTGTGTCTCCTGTGCGCAGCTCGGCCTTCTGTTTCCTGATCCTGTGTCAGTCATCTTTGGTGATTGTTCATCCATTTTCTCTGGATGAGCCATGAGTAACCTGACACTCCTTCCTTTACATGCACCTGTTGCAGTTGTCCTTTCTGACATCCTTGTCTTTGTGTGCTACTTTTAGCCTAGTTTCCAGTACATGCCGCCTGCTGCTGCGGGCCCTGCGGCAAGGGCCCACCAAGTTCCCGGATTCTGAAACCCACACGCCTCCAAGATGCTCCTCCCTTCCTCCCTCCACCCATTCATTAGGCTGTCATCAGCTTGTCTGTGCCACTGTTGTGGCTAGGCGGTGCCAAAGGCAGGACCGTCAGCGCACGCAACGTGCACATTGCACGACCCTCATGTCCTTGCATGACCCACATCACACAACAGTCTCATGTTGCAGCCACCCTCCAAGCAATGTCCAAGCAAAAATCTACTGCCTGCTCTCAGGCATACCCTAAGCGCACACACAACACCTTTGCATGCTGAGTGTGGAACTCCAACTGCCTACACAGCGCTGCCCCGCCTTCCAGGCCCTGTCACACCAACCAGGTCATGTCCCTCCTACTCCACACCGGCTCCGTCCAACAGCACGCCATTGGACTCTGTTACCTCTTCAACACAACAGGTCCACACATCACCATCATGGCAGTGACCTGGATGAAAGCATCCTCAGCACACAACTTCTTCATTGCCATCTCAGACGGATACAAGAGCACCCGCAGGGACGGCACTAACAATCCCGGAGGATGAATTGATATCTATTCCCAAGTACACACTCAGGGTCACAAATCCGGTTTGGCGCAAACCCCCTGCAAACCATCAGAGTAACACTCATCTACAGATCTCCAGCCCTACATCCACAATTCCGCAAAGCCATCAACACGTCTATCGTCATGCACACCCTCACATCCACAGGATACATGTGGCTGTGGGCCAGGAACTTCTGGCTGGATGAGAACAACACCAGCATCCATCATTGGTCCATCCACATTAGCATCCACGTCTCCGACGGGCAACACACTGCCACACACCCTGCTACCAATCCCCCAAAGATGCTTGATGTAAGTCAACACAGACATGCTGTGTGGGACACTGGGGCCAACACCACCGCCACACCCTGCAACCTCACTCACTGGATCAGCAACTGATCCAACAATCTAGCCACGTTGACGGACTTTCCTGTGACTCACATCAACAATTAAGCCACCTGGGTCAAGGAAGACCTACTGGACTCATACACGTCTAGCAGGACTCTTGTGCACAGCTTGCAACACAAATACCCATCAGTGGCCTTACAACCCTGGAAAGCGGCACACACAGCCATCACCATATCATCAGCAAGGACAATTTGAGATCCTTCAGATGGGGAGGAGGACAAAAACCAGCACGACATCAAGGAGCTCATCAGCATCGTGAGTGCACTGACATCAGCTCTCCATCCAAAAGACACCCCACCCTTGCAAGGCTGAGCCATTCCCTTGCAACTTCCCACCACTGCAAGCTCATGGACATACACGCAAGCCTTGGCACACAGAGGCAGAACGCACTATTATACGCGGGACCAACCACCCTCAGGTTTTGGACTTCCATCATCAGCAGATACAACACCCGGCTCATGTGCTACATCCCCTGGGGATCTCCATCAGGCCCCTTCCCACACAACATCTCAACCACATCATTCCCCATCCTTGTAGCCCCCGTCCAGCACGTCATGTATGTATCTTTGGAGTTAGCCACATTCCATGGTAGAAAGAGGCATGCAGTGACCCAGGCCCTTCTTAGACAATGGACGGCAGGAACGCTGGCTCTCAAGGAACCTCAAAGTGCTTCCCTAGCCAGCAAATGTCATCAGGAAGACAGCCAACGAGCAACTGGCAACCTTCCTCCACGCAAAGAGCTCCAGGCAACCTGCACAAGACCATCTTCCACAGTAATCACCCCACTACAACCGTCATCATTGCCAACAACACCGACAACTTTGCCCTGCTCAACAATGGTGACGCCACCCCCCTTGACCTCTCCAGAGCATTATGCACAATGTGCTCACACACTGTCAGCTCACACATCTCCAACACTGGTATCCAGGTGATGGACCAGGATGAAATCACCAAGTGGCTCACCAGCAAGGCCATGGGAGTGGGACTCACGCCTTCAGCATGTAGTACAGTGGCGTCATCTGGCACATGGCCCAGGGCTCATCTCTCAGCGTGTCAATCGTCAATGTGTCCATGACCCCCCTCTCCACCATCACATGCGCACACAACCGCATCATCATCTTGTATGCCATTGACAGCAGCTGCTCCTCACCCTCACCAAAGACACAGCCATTGCCAGTTCCAAACCTCAAGAAGGCATGAGGTCCGTTGATGAATGGCTGAACATCAGCCACCTGAGGCTGGACTTGTACAGGACTGAGGTAATCATCTGAGGATTGTCCCCTTACAGCTGGGTCAACTCCTTGTGTCCCACCCGCCAGGGCACTGCACCAGCACCCAGTGGCCACGCACACAAGATGGTGGGCATCATGGACTCGTCGCTCACAATTGCCATGCAACTCACCAGCATCTGTACCTCATGCTGCAACACCCTCTGCATGATGCACATGACCCACAGATAGATCCACTCCAAGGCAAGACAGACCGTCCCCCAGGTCCACGACACCAGCCGAGTCAAATACAGCCCCGCCCTCTACAGAGCAAGTACAGCCAAACTCCCGTAAAACTTGTCCACATCCAGGGTGCATCTGCACACCTCAGCTTCAACATCCCGCGCCCCAGCCACATCACCGTCCACCTGAGATAGCTGCAATGGTTCACTGTCTGCTGCAGGATGACCTTCACACTCCTCACCCACACTCAGGAGGCAGTCCACAACCCCAGACCCCAAACCAACCTTGGACGTCTGTCATCCAAGACCCCGTTGGGGCAACTCCGTGCATCCAACCTTGCCCTGGCCAACATTCTTCACATCCACCGAACTCCAGCATGCAGGACATAGTTCTCCCACCTGGCTACACATACCTGGGATTCCCTCCCCGGGCACCTCCACATGAGCCATGACCTATACACCTTAATGATGCTCTTCCAAATTGGTCTGTCTGCACAGTATTGCAAGCCCCCCTCAGCAGCTTGAGGCCATCACGGGTGAGTATTGTGCTTCATGTCTGTATTGGATGATACATTGTGACCCATGTGTGTCCTGTACCGGACTCAAATCCCAGGGTATGGATGGCTGGAGTTCGTTCAACACTCAGGCGTAGTTTGACATTTCCCCACACATATGTTGTGGACTCATGCAAAATGACTACAACATCTAATTAAAGAAAGTTTGTTTTATTCTCGGTGGTGGGCGTATATTGTGGGTATAAATAGGTGCTATACAGTGTGGCTAGAATCCAAAGTTCAAAGGGGGAGATGGGATCCTTGGCATTTGAAGTCATCAGAGTCCAGAACACAGTGTTTGTCATCATTGGTCAGACTGTGACCAGCAAGTCTATGTGGCAGAGAATGTCAGTGGATGAGGTGCTGCTGTTGCGCATAAAGGCCAGGTGCCAGGCCAGGTGACCTGGGAGATGTGGATGGTCCGCTGCCTCTCACGGTCTTTTCCGTGGACGACCCACCTTCCTCGCGGGACCCTCAGATGCAGACCTTGACAATGTTTGGGACGCTACATCGGACGAATCCTCCTCCTCCCTCCCTGTGGCTGGTGTTGGTCGTCGCCTGGTGGCACAGGGAGGGTTGGCCAGGTTGTCGGCGATCCGACGGAGTGAACGGCTTATGTCCGTTTGCACCGCCAGGAGCTCAGACAGTCTTGCCTCCATCCGTCCTTGGTGTTGTTGTTGACTGGCGTGTTGCTCGGCCTGCTGGTTCTTAATCTCTGTGAGGGTCTCCACTACCTGGCTGATGGCCCTGGTGTCACGCCGGTATGCCTCCATGATGTTGCGTATGTGTGACATACCGATCCCTTCAGCTGGCTGGTCAGGTTATTGCCTCCGCCTGCCTCCACTCCCACCACCCCTGCCCACACGAGCCTGGCCTGCCATTGTTGGGCACATCAGGTCTACGGGACCCCTGAGGGATGGCAGTTGCGGGGTTTTCTGCCTCCTCCTGGGTGCCCGGCTAACCTTGTCCTTCCAGGTCAGACTGGCTCAGTTGTTCACTGCGGGCAGGGCTCCTGGGTGTCTCCTGGGATGTGGCAGGAATGGGGGTGGTGGTTGGCACAGATGTACCTGAGGCAGGTGCTTGGACACCAGAGGGTCCAGGTGGGTTGGGGTCACCCGCAGCGTGTTGAGAGGCGTCGCTGCCGGTGGGATCAGTTTCCTCCCGAGCCTGGGACTGTGATTCTTCCCCCCCATTGTTGAGGGGAGATCCATGACGTTGCCCTGTGTGTGAGAGAGAGACAATGTTAATGCTGTTTCATGCGACATCCAGGTTTCATATATATTCAAGTTGGCACAGTTCCTCCAGGTAGTTGTATGTGCCTAGCATTCCCCTCACTGTTCACTTGTGGATGGGTATGTTGCGGGGAACAGAATGACATGTTCTCCTGAGTGTTTGACATGTAGATTTTTGGCTTGGATGCTTCTTTGGCTATGGATTGATCTTGTTGTGTCACATGTCCATTGTGAGAGTGGGTAAAACCATTGGCTGCCCCGGGGGTGTGCTTGTGTAAGGGGTGTGTGTAACAGGGCCTGCTGGTGGGTGTAGTGTGATTTGGCTGTGGGTCTCCCAGGTGATGTATCTGTCCGCTCGTGGTGCATGCTGGCATGACAGTGAGTGCGAGTTCCTGTCCTAGATATCTGAGCTTGTGGTGTTGGTGTTTGAGTTTACAGTGGTCACAGGAGGGCCTTGTGCTGGCTACAGCAGGGCCAAGTGTCAGCTACCTTGTCAGTACTTTGCCAGTCCCTGTGCATTGAGCATGGTGCATGGGTATGTACCTGGGCCATATGGGCTGAGGGCAATGGTGTCTGATTCAGAGTTGAACAATGTGTTTTGTGAGCCCCACCCTCCCAGCATCCCGGACATCCAGTCTTGGGTTTGTGCTTCGTGTAGCCTGGAACATGGCATGGCCTTGCTTTGTGGATGGGGCATACACAAGTTAGTGGTATGAGCGTTGTTTTTGAGCGTGGTGGTGTCTGGTGAGGGCTTGGGGGTAGTTGCGTGCATTTTGTGTAGTTGGGGTGTGGATGCCATTACCCCCATGTTACGTAAGTTGTTAGTGTACTCACCAGGCTCTGCAACTCCTTCGACTCCGTGTACTCCCACTGGCGGAAGCAGGGCCATCACCTTCTCCTCCCAGGGATGGTAATGTACCGGTCTGCGGGGCAGCCCACCTCCAGTGATGTTGCTCTGGGCGTAGTCCTCGTTCATTTTGCGCTTGACTGCCCTCCGCAGATCGTACCACCTGGCTTGGCATTCATTCCTGGTCCTTCTGATGGGCGCAACAGCATTCACCCTATCGATGATCCTCTGCCACAGGCGTGATTTTTCGGCTATGCTGGTCTGTCTGACCAATGTTCCAAACAGCTGTGGCTCGACTCTGATGACTTCATTGACAAGGATGTCCAGCTCCTCCCTTGTGAACTTTGGATTCTTGTCTGTGGGCATGGTGTGGGGTGAGGGTGTGGATGGTTGTGGGTGTGTGGATGTGAAGGTGTGTGTGGGAATGTGGAGAGGGGGTTTGTGTGAAGGAGTGTGTGTGAAGGTGTATATGTTAAGGTGTATGGGTGCAGGTGTTGGGGTGTGCTCTGTAGCTGCAGTGAGTCTGTTGCAAAGTCTCATAGTTTGTGTGTGTGGGCCCTTTTTATTGGTCCATTTGTGGGTGGGCCTGAGTTTGAATTTTTGGTGGGTGTGTTATAAGAGGTGGTTGTGAGTTTGGGCCTCTGTTTACCTGTTTGGATGTGCCAGGTCAGTCATTTTAATGTGTTTTGTACTGTAGACATGTTTTGTGGTGTTGTGCGAGTCGAATTGACCCTCCTTGTGCTGTTTTACAGTGTCCTGGTTCAGTACGAGTCGTTTTCGCGTATGTAAGGTGCGTCCATACGCGATGTTGTTGTACTGTGCTCGCATACGAAATGTTGTTGTAAGGTCCATACATACGCGATGCTGGGGGACGGTTCAGGGGTACGATGCGTCCAAGTACGGTGCTGGGGTACGGTGTATCCAAGTACGGGGCTGGGGTACTGTGCTGGGGTACGGTGTGTCCAAGTACGGGGCTGGGGTACGGTGCGTACAAGTACGGGGCAGGGGACCGGTGCGTACAAGTAAGGGGCTTGGGTATGGTGCGTCCAAGTACGGGGCTGAGGTACGGTGCTGGGGTACAGTGCGTACAAGTACGGGGCTTGGGTATGGTGCATCAAAGTACGGGGCTGGGGTACGGTGCTGGGGTACGGTGCGTCCAAGTACGGGGCTGGGGGATGGTGTGTCCAAGTACGGTGCTGGGGTACGGTGCTGCGGTACGGTGCGGACATGGGGGGTACGGTGCTGACATGGGGGTACGGTGCTGACATACGGGGGGACGTACGGACATATGTGGGGGGAGAGGTGGGGCTGTACAACTTGTATCCCGGGCTCAAGTTTACCCGGGATACGAGTGGTACAGAGTTCGCTCCGTACGGGACGTGTTACATACGCTTGTATATTCGGAAGGGCGGTACGGATCGTACTTGTGCGCTCGGACTTCAGTTTTACGATTTGTATGTAAAACTGTCCGGGTACGTCTCGTAGACTTTTCCCACAGCGATTCATATGTATTTTTCACGTACGAATCGTACTTCACCGGTGGGACAGGACTTGTACGAATCGTACGTAAAAAAATACGGATACGAGTCGTACGGGAATTTTTTTTACCCGATCGGAATCGGCACCTAAATATAACAAAATTAAAAACATTACATAGCTCAAGGGAATACAATTAGTATTCACACTCCAACAATTGCAAAAGAAAATAATTTGTTGGTTAGTGGGAGGGTAAAAATTACTATTCCCACTCCAGTGTGTGCAACGTAGGGAAAGCGTTGGATAGCGAGGGGTAAAAATTACTATTCCCACTCCAGTGAGTGCAACAGTAGGGAAAGCGTTGGATAGCATAGGGGTACAAATTACTATTACCACTCCAGAGAGTGCAACAGTAGGGAAAGTAATGATTTCATATGTAAATAAGAATAAATTAATTATCAATACCAATTAAAAATTAATTAAAATTAATTACCAATCACAACATATTTAATAATTAATTATAAATACCAATAAACAGTATTTATTCAAAAGGAATTACCTATTAATAATTAAATAACAACCAATTAATTTTCAATACCAAAAATGTAATAAGTAATAAAAAAATGACCAATTAATAATTAATTAACAATAAATTATTTATCAATACACAAAAAATATTTCAATAATAATCCCCTATAACCCACAACCCACTCCAAATAATACATTAATACAATTAACATAATTATCAATTAAACAATTAATTAAAATACTTACCAATTAATAAAAAAATAATTAACAGTTAATAATTAATTAACAATCAATTAATTATCAATACATATAAATAAAAATAAATATTTACTTAATTACAATTAAATTAGTTCCCACCCTATTGCCCTATAAACCCACAACCCGCTACAGAACTAAAACACAAAATTAAATTAAAAATGAATAATTCATAAAAATGAATATTTAATTTACTATAATTACATTACTTCCTACCCTATTCCCCTATAGACCCACAGCCCGCTACGGAATTAAATTACGCAAAAATTAAATAACATAAAATTAATTACTTTAAAAAACATTAAACATACATTAAAAAAATATGTATAATTTTAACACATATACTAGCATGCATAACACAAAAAAAAAATCGATATTATGGAAAACTATATTTCTAAATTCGATATTATGGAAATCGATATTTCTTACCTCAAATTCGATATTCTATACAACTATATTTTGAGAATTCGATATTCTGGCCTCTCTATATTTTTGATTCGATATTCTGGACAGTCGATATTTCAAATTCGATATTTTGGGTGTTTACCGTTAAAAAGAGCAGAGCCCAGCCTCCTGTTATAAGATAGTCAACTGTAGATGAGTGGGTGCGAGGCACTCTTTTTTTATGGCGCCAGATAAAATGTGATCAGGATAATTCGATCTTCTAAAAAAAAGGAATTAGCTATCAAAACAGGTACTGTCCAAAACAATTAAGGAGGATTGTCATTTCAATAACATTCTATCCCTCTCAGCTAGGCTGCTACACATTTTTTGTCAAAGCGAATCAAAATTCAAATAAAAAATCATTCCATATCATTTTTGTTGAGACCTTGACGCCCAGATAAGTGGTCGATGCCGCACAAAGAGCAGCACTCTGGCCATGAAAGACAGAATAGCTACTTCCAGGTCAGATTTCCATTATCTGACCTGGGCGAGAAGAGGCCTCAGGATGCAGGTAGGGCTGTGACACACAGGGTTCACCGTGCAGCCAGCTCGTCGCCAGTAATCTATAGCCACCACTCAGGGGCTGGAGGTAGTTTCCATCTTGTACTTTATTTCCTCTGGCTACAGAGTTTGGGTGCACGGCTGCCCCCACATAAGGCTTCAAACAATCACATTCCAACATCCTACATCAAAAGCATAACTAAGCATTCCAAAACAGAATGGAATTACCTAGAACAGTCATAGTAACACAAGTGGTAAATACCAAAATACCACAGCTTCTCCTTCCCATCTCTCTAATCTTCCTCTCTCTCTCTGCTTCCACCATCCTCTCTCCCTTTCTCTCTTCCCTCTCCCCCGTACCTCCCTTAAAGCCCCCTCCCACCTCCCACCCCTGCTGCAGTTACCCTCTGGAAGCTGGGAAATGCCCAGTGGATAAAAGGCCAGTCCAGGCTCTGCTTGCTACACATCCCCCCCTCCCACAAGAAGTAGAGGAGGGGCCCCTCCTGGCCTAGTACACGTGTTCACCAGGGAGGGGCAGCAGCAGCCTCACCAGGGAAGGATTGTATGTTAGGATCTTTACAAAGAGTGGAGGAGGCCTGGGGAGGGGGGGGGGGGGGGCGGGGGCGCCTCGTATTAAATATTTATTTTCATAAAATATCTACGAGAAGAGACGTGCACAGTAGAATACCCCCTGGAGATACAGACATTAGTAGTGGGGTACAATCTCAGCTGCACAAGATACGATCACCGAATGAGTCAAAAATACTCCAGGGATTTCTGCTTCCTCCAAGAGAGGTCACTTCCTGGGTTAAAGGTCACCTTTTTTGGGACACGGATGGTTGAGGGGACTGCATCAAGGGAACCAGGTACCAGGGCTGAAAGGTGCAAAGTGGAGCAGGACATTTCTGTGATGTTCTTATTCGAGGTGATTAATACGTCTCTCGTGTATAGCGCCTAACATCTGCTGTGTGGTATTAAAACGCTCTAGGGTCCGAGCCACTGTCCTGCATCCGGCGCAGGTCCAGGGGAGCAGTGTCTCTCTTCCAGGCCTGTGCGTAGCGCCCCGAGGCTCAGTAGGGAGTCAGAAGCGCTGTATGGAGTGCAATGAACTCTGGGCTCCTCTGTCCATGAAACTCCTTCACCGAACGCTCCTGTGAGACATCGCTGCAGCACACTGGAGAGCCCTGTCCAGGGGGTGCAGAGGAGGTGAGGCCTGTCCAGGTGGGTGCAAGAGTGGTGAGGCCTGTCCAGGGGGTGCAGATGAGGTGAGGCCTGTCCAGGGGGTGCATAGGAGGTGAGGCTGTCCTGTGCTGGGGGGTGTGGAGGGAGTTCATATTTGGTAAGGCCTGTCTAGGGTGGTGAAGAGGAGGTGAGGCCTGTCTTGTGCAGGGTGATGCAAAGGTGGAGAGACCTGCCATGTCCAGGGGGTGCTGAGACGGAGAGGTCTGTTCTGTGCCAGGGGGTGCAGAGGAGGTGAGGCCTGTCGAGTGGGTGTGTATCGCAGGTGAGGCCGGTCCAGGGAGGTGCAGAAGAGGTGAAGCTTGTCCATGGGGGAGCAGAGAAAGTGAGGCCTCTCCAGGGAATGCAGAGAAGTTGAGACCTGTTCTCTGCTGGGGGTAAAGAGGAGGTGCGGTGAGTCCAGAAGGATGCATGGAGGTGAGGCCTGTCAAGGGTGGTGCATAGGAGGTGAGGCCTTTCCAGGGGGGTGGAGAGAACACGACGTCTGTCCTGTACTGGGGATGCAGATTAGGTGAGGTCTGTCCAGGGCTGTAGAGGAGGTGGGCCTGTCCTGTGCTGTGGGGTGCAGATTAGGTGAGGCTTGTCCAAAGGGTGCAGAGTAGGTAAGTGTCTTTCCAGAGGAATGCAGAGGAGGAGAGGCCATTAAAGAGGGGATGCATAGGAGGCGAGGCTTGTCCTGTCCAGGGGTGCTGAGGAGATGAGGCTTCTCCTGTCCAGGGATGCAGAGTGGGCGAGGCCTGTCCTGTCCATGGGTGTAGAGGAGGGGATGCCTGACCGGTCCAGGGGTGTAGAGGGGGCGAGGCATGTCCTGTCCTGTGGTGTAGAGGAGGTGAGGCCTGTCCTGTCCAGGGTTGCAGAGGAGGTGAGGTCTGTCCTGGGGGTGCAGAGGAGATGAGGACTGTCCCAGGGGTGCAGAGGAGGTATGGACTGTCCAGGGGGACGCAGAGGAGGTGAGGCCTGTTTAGGGGTGCACAGGAGGGATGACACCTGTCAAGGGGGTGCACAGGAGGCATGAGACCTGTCCAGAGTGGCAGAGAGGAGGTAGCACCTGTCTAGGGGGGTAGCGAGGAGTGAAGGCAGCCTGTCCAGGGAGTGCAGAGGAGGTAGACCTGTCCTTTGCTGGGGGTGCAGAGAAGGTAAGGACTGTCCTGGGTGCAGAAGAGGTGAGGCCTGTCCAGGGGGATGCAGAGGAGGTGAGGCCTGTCCAAGGGTACAAAGGAGGGGAGGCCTCTCCAGAGGAGGAGCAGAGGAGGTGGGGCTTGTCCAAAGCGATGCAGAGAAGGTGAGGCATCTCTTGTGCTGGTAGGTGCATAGGAGGTGAGGCCTGTCCAGGGGCTACAGAAGAAGTGAGGCTTGTCCAGGAGGGTAAAGAGATGGTGACGCCTCTCCAGAGTGGCGCAGAGGAGGTAACACCTGTCCAGGGGAGTGTAGAGGAGGTGAGTCCTGTCCAGGGAGTGCAGAGAAGGTGAGGACTGTCCTGAGATGCAGAGGAGGGAATGCCGGTCTAGGGGGCTGCAGATTAGGTGAGGCCTGTCCAGGGGGTGTGCATCGGAGGTGAGGCTGGTCCAGAGGGGGTGTAGGGGAGGTTAGCCGTTCCTGTGCTGGGGGGTCCATAGTTGGTGAGGCCTGCCCAATGGGGTGCAGAGGAGGTGAGACCTGTCCAGGGGAGTGACGAGGAGGTGAGGCCTGTCTTGTTTTGCGTGATGCAGAGGAGGTGAGGACTGGCCTGTCCTTGGGATGCTGAGACGGTGAGGTCTGTCCTGTGCTGGTGGGTGCAGAGGAGATGAGGCCTGTCCAGGAGTTGTGCATCGGAGGGGAGGCCGGTCCAGGGAGGTGCAGAAGAGGTGAAGCTTGTCCAGAGGGTTGCAGAGAAAGTGAGGCCTGTCCGGGGGGTGCAGAGGAGGTTAGGCCTTTCCAGGGTATGCAGAGGAGGTTATGCCTGTCCAGGGAGGTGCATAGAAGGTGAGGTCTGTCCAGGGGGGTGCAGAGAAGGTGAGGCCTGTCCTGTGCTGGGGTGCAGAGGAGGTGAGGCGAGTTCAGAAGGGTGCAAGGAGGTGAGGCCTGTCAAGGGTGGTGCATAGGAGATTATGCCTGTCCTCTGCCTGGGAAGGCAGATGAGGCGAGGCCTGTCCAGGGGGGGTGAAGATACGAGGTCTGTGATGTGCTGGGGATGCAGATTAGGTGAGGTCTGTCCAGGAGTGTGCAGTGGAGGTGAGTCCTGTCCTGTGCTGTGGGGTGCAGATGGGGTGAGGCTTGTCCAAGGGGTGCAGAGGAGATGAGGCCTTTCCAGAGGGGGTACAGAGGAGGCGAGGCCTGTCCAGGTGGGTGCAGAGGAGGTGAGGCCTGTCCAGGTGGGTGCAAGGGAGGTGAGGCCTGTCCAGGTGGGTTCAGAGGAGGAGAGGCTTGGCATGGGGGGTGTAGAGGAGGTGAGGCCTGTCCTGTCCAGGGGTGCAGAGGAGGTGAGGACTGTCAGTGGGTGTGCAGAGGAAGTGAGGACTGTCCTGTGCTGGGGGGTTGCAGAGGAAGCGAGTCGGCGTCCAGGGGGGTGCAAAGGAGTCGAGGCCTGTTCATGGGGTGCAGAGTAGGTAAGGCCTGTCCATGCGGTGCAGGGGAGGTGAGGCCTGTCCAGGGGCTGCAGAAGAGGGCAGGCCTGTTTAGGTGGTGCACATGAGGCATAAAGCCTGTCCATGTGGTGCAGAGGGGGTGAGGCCTCCCCAGAGTGGTGCAGAGGAGTTGAGGCCTGTCCAGGTTGGTACAGAGGAGGTGAGGCCTATCCATGGGGTGCAGAGGAGGGGATGCCTGTCCTGTCCATGGAGTTGCAGAGGAGGTAAGGGCTGTCCAGAGGATGCAGAGGAGGTGACGACTGGCTTGAGGGATGCAGAGGACGCGAGGCCTGTCCAGGGTGGTGGAGAGGAGGTGAGGCCTGCCGGGGGTGGGGGGAGGGTGGGTTGTGAGGCCTGTAAGGGTGTGCAGAGGAGGTGAGGCCTGTCCAGAGTGGTGCAGAGGAGGTGAGGACTGTCCAGAGCAGTGCAAAGGAGGTGAGGCTATCCAGAGCAGTGCAGAGGAGGTGAGGCCTGTCCAAGGGGTGCAGAGAAGTTGAGACCTGTCCAGGGGTGTGCAGAGGAGGTGAGGTCTGTCAAGGGGTGAGGGGGTTGCAGAGGAAGCAAGGCCTGTCCAGGTTGTGCAGAGGAGGTGAGTCGTGTCCAGGGGGAGTGGAGGAGCTGAGACCTGTCCGGGTGGGGTGCATCAGAGATGAGACATGTCCAGGGGGGTGCAGAGGATGTGAGTCCTCTCCTGACTGATCCAGAGGAGGTGAGGCCCGTCCTGTGCTGGTGTGTGTGTATGAGGTGACACCTGTCCAGGGGGTGCAGAAGAGGTGACGCCTGTCCAGGTGGGTGCAGAGGAGGTGGGCCTGTCCTGGGACGTCGAGAAGCGAATGCACTTGCAAATGTGCACGGTGTCCAGGGGTTCCGGTTCCACGGTACCCACGAGGGCTACAGATCTCAGCTTTGCTGCGGACTCGGTTCAGCCTCTGGGAAGTCTGGAAACTCACCTCCTGTGTTGCAAATATTTCGGAGTCCGGCGGGAGCTTCGTAGATGCAAACCGGTCAGATGCGTCTTTGGTGCCTGCCTTGCAGGGGAGTAACTCCTTTACTCTTAGGGAGATTCTTCAGTCATCTAGTCGTGTAGATCGTCAAAGGTCCGGGATTTCTGTATCAGAGTTTTGTCCAGGTGTAACCTAAAGTCCTGTAGCCAGGAGTTCCTTTCTTATACCCAAAGAAGGGGTTGGACACACTCTGGGGACCCACCTTTGGGAGGGTCAGGAAAGAGGGGTGGCCACGCCCATTTCCTTTTTCTTGTTTCACGCCCGAGCAGGGCTGGTAGCCCCTACAACCGGTTTGAGCTGAACTATGCACAGGGACACCAAATGTGCCCCCAGTGCAGACTTCAAAGCACTCCTGGAGTGCTCCCACCCAGCCCTAATCCACTTAATCCTGTCTGGGAGGTGATAACACCTCCCTGTGACAGGAGACCTATTGTCAAGGTCTCTCCTTCCGGAGCTTCGGTCAGCAGCAGGAGGCCAGACTTGTGTCTGTGGCTGGCAGCATCCATTTTCTGATGCCAGGGCTCTGTTAGATGGTACCGGGTATACCGGTGCTGTCATGTCTCTCCCTCTAGAAGGGTGGGATCATACTCCCACACCAGTTACTGGTGTGGGGGTATGATTCCAAGGTGTTTGACACCAAACACAACATGTTTCCGTGCAGCCATTCCAAAGTTAGCAAAGAAAGCAGATAGGCTGGGGTCCTGAATAGCAGGATCCCAGCCAAACGAAGTTGAAAACTAGCAAAACTACAGGAAAAAAGTGGGGGCAACCATGAAGTCAGATTCCACCTTCCTATAGTCACCAAGCCCCGGCTCATGCCCTCATCCTCTCCAGGCCCCAGCTCCTGCCCTTGTCCTCCCAGAGTCTGGATCAACACCGGGGTAGTCCGCAGGCCCCGTCTCAACATCCCAGTCCTCGCCAGTCCCCGGCTCATCATCCTTGTCCTCGCCAGTCCCTGGCACTACATCCTGGTCCTCGCCAGTCCCCGGCTCACATGCAGGTCCTCTCTAGACCCCGGCTCACATCCTCACCTTCCAAGGCCCCAGCTCACATCCTTGTCCTCACCAGGCCCCGGCTCACGTCCTGGTCCTCACCAGGCCCCGGCTCACGTCCTGGTACTCACCAAGCCCCGGCTTATGTTCTGGTCCTCTCCAGGCCCCAGCTCTTGCCCTTGTCCTCCGCAGGCCCCGGCTCAACATCCTGGTCCATACCAGGCCATCCACAACACACAAGATGATGGACGGAATGTTGCACATTGGCAAAAAATTCGCCCCAGTCACAGATCTGGGTTTAATCCATCATTATTTTGCTCACCACGCCACCCCAGTTCAGACATGGCCATATGCAAATCAGTCTTGACCCTGTGCCTCATGGGAACAATCCAGCCCGAACTGCCAAGCCATGTCTTCCCTGGACCGGAATCAAGCATCCTAGGCCCGGTTTCGGGGTTTCACCCCTCTTCAGCCAGGATAGCTTGACCTAGTGGCGTAGTCTGCACGGGACCCACGTCTGGGCATACCCTTCCCACATAGTGGGAACAGCAAAACACACAAGATGATGGACGGAATGTTGCACATTGGCAAAACATTCACCCCCAGTCACAGATCTGGGTTTAATCCATCGTTATTTTGCTCACCACGCCACCCCAGTTCAGACATGGCCATATGCACATCAGTCTTGACCCTGTGCCTCATGGGAACAGTCCAGCCCGAACTGCCTAGCCATGTCTTCCCTGGACCGGAATCAAGCATCCTAGGATCGGTTTCGGTCCATACCAGGCCTTTCAAGGGAGTGGATTTGATATCTGCACACATGCACCTTGCTATACTGCTGTCTCTTCCATGTTGTCGAAGGAATAGCGGGCTGTGCAGCCTGGTGCCTGCCTGGCTCTGCAATGGAGAGTGAAAAGTCCTATAGTCCCTGTCATGGTTCTGGGTCTCAAAATCAATATCTCCCTGCTTAGCCTCCTCCCGTTTGTAGCGAAAGGGTGAATGTGATGTTATTGTGCGTGGGACCTACTAATATGGCCGTTTGTCTCCTTTCGGCAGTTTGCTGGAAGGAAGCATGTCGGCTCGCTGCACAGCGAGCGGTCTAGTCTTTGCCTCTTCCTGATGAACGCCAGCACACAGAAGTTCGGGTTGGACTTCCGGGTCTTTTGGTATTCAGACCCGGGTACGGGAACCCAACCCTGCTTCTTCACCATTCAGATGCCGACACCAGGAAGCCTCGTTTCATGTTATGGGAGGAAAAGAAAAGCTCCCTGTCTTGTGACTCCAGAGCAGCCGCTCTGTATTGAAGGATACCCCTCGTCAGCGGTGCTCATTCCGCATGTTGCCACGTCTCAACCTACCAAACGCGCAAAGTGAGCATTACTGCAAATCCCCTTCACCTGCCGTCCTGCCAAGTACCACACATCAGGCGTTAGACCAACGCATCTCAGTGTGGTGAGCCGCATCACCGCACTGAAATGCAAAGTCATGCATAATATCACCTAGCGCCACCTCAGCTGTGAAGCTGGAGCGCTTTTAGCACCACTGATAGAAAGCTGGCTGGCTCTGTGCTGCCTGCAAGCAGGCTTGGGGGTAGGCTCAGCTCGTACTTAGACAGTTCATTGCAAAAACAATGTACCAACATTATCACCCGCAGCAGCATTCACTGACATCACGACTTGAATCAGTGATACGTTTAACCAATAAATGGGCCACATGCTGCGTGAGCGGACAGCAGACAGTGAAGTTAGCTGCATCGCACCCCGCGTTGTGGGCTGTGTGGCCTAATGATGTGATGACCTGCCGCGGCCGGAGTGGTGTTGCACTACAGACGAGCACAGCCATGTGAATGACGCGGCCGTAGCGAGTGATCCAGTCCTGCACCGCGGCCGCTGCCACGAGCCCATGCGGGGGAACCGTTGTGGCGTGCTGGCCCTTTACGCTGATGGCGCTGCTTGATACAGAGTGTTGTGTCCTGCGAGACACGTTCTAGTGTCTCGACAGGCACTGTTTTAGTAGCCACTCCCCTGTGGGAGTGGACACACACACACCCCACACCCATCCATCACCGGCGTCACGAGTGACGTGACCCGGTTAATAAAGGGGCCCGAGTGCACGTGCTCGTGGCCAGTTAACCAACAATAGCCACGGTGTCAGTGTCAGTCATTGATCATCATGTGGGCCTAGGGCCCACGACATAACAACAGAGTACCAGTAAGTTTCTGTGTCACTAGTACATTTCCAATCCTTCTCCAATTATTTGTAGTGCACCTGTTATAATGAGCAAAGTAAAGTTGCCGCAGCTGAACCTGAGGCCTCAGAGCCTGTAGCTCCACTGTGACAGTCTGACAGTGATGGGCTGATTTACTCAAGCTGTGGCTAGTGCCGTGCCGGCTGTGGGGTTGGGGCAGCGGCTCGGCACCTGCATTGAAAATCGTTTGCCCTAGTGACAACCCACTTCTCATTTAGAAGACACATTTAATGCCCTCTAATATCCCCCTTTGGAGGGGGTAATTCATCATCAGGCATAATTGTAATCCAAGGCTGTGGCATGTTCTGCGGTGTGCTGACGTGGATGTCAGTGCCACGCCCAGGGAAGGTGGCACAGAGCAAACAATGCTTTGTGGTCTTGGGGCCTGAAGGTGGCCTTGCTCTTGGGCTGGGCAGTGGGCACAAGATGTTTTTTTCCAAACTTAAACCCATGTATCTGAACGTCATCGTTCAAGCCTGAAGACGATCTTCCTCAGTCTACATCCCTGTGATCTCCCAGTATGGCCCCAGTTTGAAGATTATTACAGCTATGCCCTGGCCCCTGGCTCGGCCCGTCCTGGCCGTCATGTCTGGTCAGCATTGGTGTGCGCAGTATCTGAGTGCAAGGTACAGGCAGAGTTCATTTTAAACTGCATGTAAAATAACAGCGCATACACCTTAAAATGAAATACAAGTGCAATTTAAATAATCAGTAGGAAATAGATTTTTTTACAGTATGAACCCTTGACCTTTTCCATTACTGAATGTTGTTTTCATCACTTCCACCATTCTACATAGAAGAATTAGAAGAAAATTAACATTATTTTCTATTTTGTTTTACATATGGAATATTATGTCATTCAGAATGTGTATTGTTAAATGAGCTACATACAGTCAAGTGCTGGCTGGCTGGCTGCAGCGCAACCCTGTTCTTAGTGGTGTTTCTCTGCACTTTCAGTTAACGTTTTCAGAAAACACTCTGGTATTGTTGCGAGCGTGGAAGATGAGACTTCCTACAAGTAACAAGTGGCCTGTTCAGGGACAGGGCTCTCTATCAGTCGTGTTGGTTAGTGCCCTTCCATTTCCGGTGCCTAGCAGCAGTTTTAAGATCTTCTTAGCGTTTCTTGTTGCTCAATGGGTGTAATTTCTGATATTTATATGTTTCCCTCGTCTTCATTGCTTGATTTTGCTCACGAGAAAGTGTCACTCATAGTCATTGAAATGTCACTCATAATTGCATTGACATTATGAAAATGTCACACGTAGCAATCTGAAACCTTGCCAGCTATGCATCTGCACCCGTAAGTACTCGCACATGTTGTGGGCTCCGGACACTTGTATTGCTGACTTTGGGAGCACTTTTTTTAGGTTTATTTTGTAATGCGCAGGAAGCACTCCAACTATTGTCTTCCTCACTTATGCGCTGGAAGCGCTCCTATTATGTTGTCCATCAACGCGCTGTGAGTGCCTCATCTATTACTTTATTCTCAACACACCTGGAACAGTTTGTGGGGAACCACATTGTGCAGATATTGGAAGCACTTTCCCCTGTATGGGGCTGTTCCAATACTGAATTTTGTTTCTGGATTTCTATAAAACACCACTAAGCACGCATCAATAGGAGGAAAGACTCAGTGGTGTCAACTGAGGCTTGCCTAGGATTACCTGGATTATTGATCACTTCCACATCAAGAACTCTTCAGGATGAGTAGCCCAGACACCTTATCGTCTTCATCACCTATACCCAACGTTTCCTACACTATCCTTTCGGTCACAGGATTCAGACATTTGGGCTTGACAGTACTCAACCAAACTATCCAGGACCTCCTCTACCTTGACACAGCCTTCTTCCTTGTCCTGTTTAGAAACATTACAAGAGGAAAGGGACTGTGGAGCTGGTTCATAGTCGTCTTTGCAAGGCCACACCGCAGCCTCAGTGGGTGATTTGGGCACTTTATAGGCTATTTTAATAATAATAATTCTAATAGTTCTGACAGTGGCCCGATTGGCCCTGTCCTGCATATAATCCCTGTAAAGTGATACAGTCGTTTGACAGTACCTTGAGTGCCTCACCGCAGGCCCTGGAGCTCCTAGCATTTGACTACATGTGTACCTTGATGAAAGGAGTGATGTGTAGGGAAAATAATTCGGTATTTGGCACCAAATATATGTTGGTGCTAGATACCGAATTCATTGCAAAAAGCAATATTTTGCTGGACTAACAGTGCCATGTGGCAGACATCCATAAGGGCATGTATGTGCGCCACATGTGCACACATGCAGGAATCAGGGGTGCAACAGGGTGTCAATGTGACACCCTGCCACCCTTGAATGTGCTCCCCGCATTACCGAATCGGTGTTTGCCGATTCGGTGGTGGGGCGTGCCTTCCCATTGATTCCTATGGGCCTCCAGGCCCGTGGGGGTCAATGGGAGGGTGTGCCTCGTTGCCGGGTCGGTGGATACCGATTTGGTAATTATCGAATTTCTCCGATTCGGTAATATTTACCGAATGATTACCTACATACGAGTTACCACTTCTTAAATACCGAATCGGTAAAGGTCGGTATTTGAGAAGTGGTAACTTGTATGCTACCTACATATGGCCCTTATTCGTTTACTGGATGCGGAAAAAGCTTTTGATTTGGTGGTTTGGGAGACACTTTTTATTATTTTGTTACACTTTCATATTCCGCCAAATATCATTAACTTAATTCGAAACTTATACACGGGTGCAAAAGCAAACATTATTATTAATTCACAAATGGTTGGGTCAGTCTCTGTTAATCGGGGAACTCGGCAGGGCTGCCCCCTTTCACCCATTCTTTTTGCTTTTTTCATTGAACCTCTCGCAATTGCAATTCGTAAGTGTACTGAGATTTTACCTCCGCTTGCTTCTATGTCCAAGATAAAACTTTACGCAGACGACATTAGGTTACTTACAAAATCCGATTTACAGTCTCAAGTTTCCGCATTCCAACTTTTCGAGGAATTCGAGACTTTTGGGGGCTATCGGATCAATAAAAAGAAGACAGAAATATTGGCCTGTGGTAATCACAGTCCGGAATTACATCCGGATTTACGCGGTAGCATTAATAATAATCCTAAGAGATATCTTGGGGTCTTTTTTTCATCTTCAGTTAAAGATCTCTACCGTTTGAATTTTGATCCCCTCATTCAGAAGGTTCGCTCAATGTTATCGCGCTGGAATAAATTACCGCTTTCAATCTTGGGCAGAGTCGCCTTGATAAAAATGTCTATTTTACCGTTGTTTAATTTTTTGTTCTCAACAATCCCTTGCTTTCTGTCAGGCACTTTTTTTACTAAAATTGAATCTTTATTTTCTTGTTTTTTGTCAGCACATAAAACACCTCGTATTGCGATGAGTACTCTTTTTGAGGATTCAGACAATGGAGGCCTTGCACTTCCTAATATTAGAGATTATTATTGCGCCTATTTTGCTCAATATCTCTCTCGATTTAAAATTCCAACTCTGTATCCAAATCTATACATCAGCTTTTTTTTTTATTAAATTTTTTCGGAAAGTCAAATACCCTCCCCTCTTTTGGTACCTAAATCCCCCAAATTGGTTAGGTATAAAATAATTGCATGGTTTTTTAGGAAGCGCACCGCTATGCTTAAAAGATATTCTCTTTCTCTTTTTAATTCCTCCTCTTCTCTTGTTTCCTTACTTTCATTTAGTGGGATGAGTCCAGGCTCTGATTTAATGGCCTACTGGGCTAAAGCTGGCTACAGCAAAGTGGGTGATTTTCTACAACAATCAAGCTGGATAACCCCGTCCGAGATGCGAGCACTACTCTTAGATAATTTTTTGTTAATCGGGTCTTATAAAAAAATGTATCAATCCCTGCTACAGCATACTCCCATCTCATTTTCTCAGATCTCCTCATTAAATAATGATCTTTTCTTTAATAATACTCTGATAAGGAAACCCGGTGAGTGGAAACGTATCTTAGCTCAATCTAGACAAGGGGATCTGGGTTCCAAAGCTGTCGAAAAATGGTGGGAACAAGAAAATCATGTTTTATGTTTGACTGCTTGGCGGACCGTCAATAAGTTCAATTTTTCTACTTTAAGGGGAGCTAATTGGCGTAGAATGTTATTTTTTGGTAAGTGGCTTCTATATCGTACCCCAGCAGTAATTTCTAAAATGTATAGTAATTTTATACCTAATTGTTTCAGATGCCTGAACTTTGCCCCAGCTAATTGGACTCATGTTATAATTAACTGCAGCATGGTGAAAGTCTTTTGGGAAGATATCTTTGCCTTCTTACTGTGGAAATATGGATTTTTCTGGTCAGTTATGTCCCCTATCTTGGACCCCAACGGTTCCATGTATGAATCACAAGTACATGTATGTTCCCTCCAGTTCCAGTTATGAAGACGCAAACACATGTGCGTCCACCATCAACATGTCCTCTGCCAGATCCGCCATGAATAGGCCGGATATTCCATTCCTAAGTATGAAAGGCCACCGGCTTTATATGATTTACCTATGCCATTTTACAGTCCAGGCAAGTAGGCCCTGATTCTGTCATCAAACTCTTCTTGCCTTCTGCCTCTGAAAACTCCAGTCTGAGCCTGCATCTGTGACCATGAACTTTGTCTCATTCTCTGCGCGGCTCACGAAGCCTGACATCAGCCTATTCTCTGCCAAGAACTGTATTTCACCTTCGAGTTATCTGCTTCCCCCTCAGCCAATGCATTCCTGCCTAGTAGTTTAAGTAAACATTCTTCCAGCTACCGAGCAAAGGGCTCGGCTTCTCTGTCTTTATGCAAGTAATTCATAGTCCTGTTACCATGGAATATTCCTACCCCCTCGCATTTAGTGTAGACACTTAGACGCTTGTACACGCACGCACGGTCAGTATAGAATAGATTCTGTCCGAGAGTCCTTCTTTTGTGGATAACATAGTTCTTTAAACATAGGATGTTAGATATGATTTGGGATTAGGTTGACTTGACCCCCCAGACTTTTCGTCTCCACATGTAGAGCTAAATGTCAAGTCCCCTTCACCCCCTAGTTGCACGTCAATCACACGTCATGCTGCTGCGCGCGCATCTATGCCAAGTATTATCTTATAGATCCACCTATATATGACATCATAACCAATTATGTTCCTTTTTACTCCTTATTACACCCATTTTCGGTTACGCATATGAATCGTCATTTTCCTTATCAATTGTTACGCCTACTGCATTCGCTTCATTGTAATGTATGTTCTATAAAAGTCATTTCTTGTCAATAATGTATGTACTTCACTTCCTGAACCTCCGTGGTGATGGAACTTGGAGCAACCGATTATAATCGATCATTGGAATAAAGCCCATTCCGAACCTCTAATACCACGGATTCTGCCTCTCATTTTACTGAGCTATTTTATTATGTTTCCGTATCAAATTAAGTCCCGGTAATGAATTTTATTTACCACATGAATGGCGCCCGAACAGGGACACTTTCTCATCTCACGCGCCGGCGGTGAGTTGCAGGCCCGGTTTCCTGCCACAGCTGGACGGACAATAACGCGTACCAGCAGGATTTCCTGTATCTCCCTCCGGTCAAGCGGGGGCGACTGAGGCTGCGATCAACACCCAGACGAGGCGGTGAGAAGTGCGAAGTATCCCGACCAGAGCCTAGCTGAGAGAGCAAGATCCGAGGTATACAGAGGCCCACCAGTTCGAAGTCAAGTCCAGTTTCCAACGAGTCGAGTCGAGTCCAGTCCGGTCCAAGTTCAGTCTCCGAGGCCTTCCGTTTCCGAAGCTACCCGGTGAGTACCATTACTGGGGAGGCATCTCTGACGTGCACATAGGTTGTGCCGGTCAAGACGGGTTTGGGTACACAAATCCGGTCTGCACTGTTTTAGCAGTGTATATGTACTGTTTAGCAGTATATCAAGTATTCCGAAGTATCTAGTTATTGTCAAAGAATTATGCTTGGTGATTAGTTATGCAGACGATCATCATTGTTGGTTATTTTAAAGGTTAAAAAATGTTTAATGTTTAATGTTTAATGTGTTAAACGTCCGGCATATTGTGGTATGAATGGTTGTTCATTATTGTGCTTTTGTACTAAGTGTGTTCAAGATTAAGTATCAGATCAGTTCTCAATATGCCGCTCTTTTCGAAACTAAGACAGATCACTACAAGAAAAGGGGTACTCGAAGAAGCCGTTCCTATTCCTCCTAGGGACACTCCAGGGTACTTCATGTATCACAAACATGGCTTAGACGCTATATTATTTCTTGATTTATGGGTAGACTACACCAAGGAATTACCAGAAAGTCAGAGGTGGCCCACAGCGGGAACCTGGGATGCAGAGTGCATCATGAAAGTAGAAGAAGAGTTATGGAAAAGGAAAGTCAGACAGTCACAGAAAGACGCCATTGAGTTATGGCGTAAAGAATCACATAGACGAACAGAAAAAGCACGTAGACAGGAGGAGAAGAGTAAAGAGAATTCCAATAAAGTTCGAGAAAATCTATTAATTGAGGAAGGTATCCGAGTGAAATCAGAACAAGTAGACAGACAAAGAAATGCCCTTATGAATGGTATGTATCCCCTTCTGGCCGAAGGATTACCTAAAGCTACTCCAGAAACACCGAAAGACTTGCCGCCCCCATTATTCCCAATAAAGGTACATCCCAAAGGGCATCCTAGAACCGCAGAAGATGTTTTTCTTTCCTCATATTTAGATGACGCAGCTCCCGAGTATGCAAATTCCGCCCCACATAGACCGCCTGCCAGGGAGGTTCAACGCCAAGATCCAGTACCCGTATCCCTACAGCAACAGATCGTGTCACAAGTTCCGACAAGCACATCTGTTTCTACATCTGTTCCTACAGCTGCTTCTATAGCTGTGTCCACACCTATAGTTGCTGTGTCACGTTCAACGAATCCTTTCACACCCGACACCCCAGATGGGGCTACGGGAGGTGCTGGTAACATTTTTTCTACGCCACCCAGAATAAATAAACTTACCTTTCAAGAGTCAGCACATTCACGTACCCCCAAACTCAAAAATGCCCGTACGCTTAAGGAACTTCTTATAGATTGTAGATATGACCCTGTGCCCGGAAAAGAGGACGAAATGACCCTAGCATCATTACGTATCAGACGAGCCGCAGTGTATTTAGGGAAATTACCAGGAATGACTGCGCACCTAGATAAAATATACCATTTTGTCCAAACAGGGCGAGATCCAGAATGTGTTAACAGAGCTATGGAATACCAGAAAGTGGAGATACAGGGGGAACTGTTACGTTTCCTCATAAATTGTGTGATCAGAAATGAAGACCGACCGGGGGTAGACCCGGAAGCAATGCAAATTCTTACCAGATGGAGCCAGAATATATCAGAAGGTAGACATGATAAACAAAATTGTATAATAGCCATGTGCCGAAAGATCCGTAAAGAAATAGAACGCCTACACGAAGAAAGATTAGCGGTAGACGAGTGCGAACAAAACGAGGAAGAAGGATCAGGACTGCCCACAGGACAGTCAGACACTATAGCCTATGTAGGTAGAGGAAGATCTTGTAATAGTAATAGATTTCTTATTGACCCGATACGCCCGATATGTCCAGACAATAACAGGGTTTCCCAACACCCATAGTCCATATAAGGTCTAACGAGCATTCGTTCCAAGCCGCCGACAAACTACTCCGAGAACGAAGGGGTTATCATTTTCTCGATTCTATGGATGAACAAGAATTAGCCAGGTCAGCTGTCCATTGGGTTGACAGTCCCGGAAAATATAGTGATGATACAGTAGCACGCGCATTTTTGAATCTCACCCCAGATGAACAGCGGTTAGCTGGGATTTATATGATTCAACAACTCATTATACTATATCAGAGTCAGCATTCGGACCCTGGTCCCTTACCTGATATATTGACTGAATTGCTTATGAATAGATGGAGAGGTTCAGGTACTAAATTAATTAAAGAAATTCTAGAATCAAGAAAGCAGTATATTCTTTTTGTATGTTCAGACCGTGTCTCATTGCCCATCAAGGAAAGAACCACGTATTACATGGATAGACAGAATCCCTTACGAGAAGTGCACCCAATAAAGGGCGAGGACAACGAGTTTAAGCGCGTATTTGTATATACGCCCATATCAAAAATAGAATTGTTAGAAATGAAGAAAGTGGTACCCAGTCATGACAAAGATCCAGCGGGTTTTCACCGAGAAATTAAAGACATGTTACTCATGGGAGAGTATACCTATCCCGACATTATGACAATATTAAAGGTATTGATGCCTGCTGGCATTTATGAGAAACTCAGGGAAAAAGAGTGGGAGGTAGGAGACCAAAAGATAGAATGGTCAGTATTAGAAGCAGAAGAAAAGGCCCGAACTGTAGGAGCAGGACTCGGGGATAAAACTAAAGCACTACCAGGTTTATTAGTACAGGTACTGCCACGTTTATTAACTACGAAAAAGGAAGATTGGGGTACAATTTCAGCCTGTAAACAGAAGCAAGATGAAGACACTAGTGATTACTATGCCCGATTTGAAAAATGTTTTGGTATAAATAGTGGCCTAAAAGCAAGTAGCGAATCATACCCGCATCTGTTTGTAACAAAATTAGTAGAAAATGCCCTGCCCCAAGTAAAGAATAGAGTATTAAAATTCGAGAGTACCTGGCAAGGTAACACTCCATCACAAATGTTACAAATGTTACAGTACCATCACAATAGAATCAGAGAGGAACAAGATCATGAACAAAGACGCATGAAAGACACGAAAATGAAAATGTTAGTTTCTCAGACAGTTCCAGCTGAAGGACATAAAAAGGGTATGACACATTCTGATTCAGCCGGACCTGTAAAAGGGACATGCAATTATTGTAAAAAGCCAGGCCATTACGTACACGATTGTCCAGTTTTGAAATATAATATCACCATAGGTAAAACACAAGAAAGGCCACGGCCACCTAGACAGGACCAGAATGAACAAGGAGCCCCGCAGCATGCACAGTCCATGCCAGCTCCACCACAGTCTGTACAGTTTGTGCCAGCTGCACCAGCGCTGCCCGTTGCTGCCACACACACCACGACACGACAACTGTACCAGACCGCACAGTACGACTATCCTGATTATCAACGATACGCATGAACCAGCCTAGAGAGGGAAGTTGACTTACCCCTTATCGAGATCCCTGTAGATCAAGAAGGACCTTATGTACATAGTGAATTATTAGGCCAAGACAGAAAATTTTTACTCGATACAGGGGCAAGTCGAACAACCATAAAACGTAGTGAAGTTCCAGGGGCACCCCTCTCAGGCTCTCAGAATATTTCCCTTGGTTTTTCAGGAAAACCTATTGTTAATGAAGTGTCACAGCCTCTCCCACTTACGATAGGACCTTTGACCCGAACTACAGATTTATTGCTTACTAAATCATGTCCAGAAAATCTGTTAGGAATAAAAACACTGAAAGCTCTAGGAGCCATAATATGTTGTTCTCCGGAAGGAGTAAGATTGTTTTTACGTGATTTTAAAGGTCACTATGTATCTAGAGACATGGATCCCCGATTGCAGACTTTACCTACACATCTATGGGCACAAGGCCCTACTGATGTTGGTTGCATGAATATTACACCATATCGAGTCACATTAAAGGCAGGAGTGGTACTACCACGAATGCGACAATACAAGTTACCACCAGATGCTGTAGTGGCTTTACTACAAATCATTGACGAGCTCATTGCCCAAGGAGTGGTTGTGGAAACAGACTCTAATGTATGTAATTCACCGATAATTCCGATTCTTAAACGGACAGATCCAAAGGCCCCGCCAGTATATCGATTGGTTATTGATCTGCGCGAATTAAACAAATGCATTGTGCCACAATTTCCTGTGGTCCCCGATATCTCATCATTACTGACAGCCATTGATTCCGAAGCAACATTCTTTACTGTAATCGATCTCAAGAATGCCTTTTTCAGCGTCCCAATAGATCCGGAAAGCCAATATTTGTTCGGATTTAGTTTAAATGGACGTAGCTTTAGATTCTCACGCGCACCTCAAGGATTTACAGAAAGCCCCAGCATCTATAGCCAAGCACTGAAACGAGAACTTGACAGTATCCACATGCCAGTTAACACTGCTCTGCTTCAATACGTCGATGATCTGTTGATCACCGCGAGAAGTGAACCGGAATGTGAAAAAGCATCACTGACAGTTTTACAATTTCTAGCCGAAAAGGGGCACAAGGTGTCCCCTTCTAAGCTGCAATTCTGTGTCCAGCGAGTTATTTATCTTGGACACTCGCTGTCCAAGGAGGGAAGGCAGCTTACACCCGACCGCATTCAGTTAATAGCTAACATGCCAATACCTAAGACACAAAAGGAAGTACGGGCTTTCATAGGCCTCACGTCATATGGCAGGCAGTGGATCCCTCAGTACGCATTTCTAGCAAAACCACTCATTCAGTTGACAACACAGGAGGCAGCCACATCGACTGTTCTCCCTTGGACTCAGGAACATACACAAGCTTTTGAAAGCCTAAAGAAAGCTTTATGTCAAGCACCTGTTTTAGCAACGCCATGTTACAGAAAACAGTTTACACTCTTTGTTACAGAACGCGAAGGTACTGCCTTGTCAGTACTCACACAGGAACAAGCAGGAGCACACAAACCATGTGCTTACTTTTCTAGTACATTAGATCCCGTAGCTCAGGCTTTGCCTGCATGCCTAAAATCAGTGGCAGCGACAGCTTTAGCAATCAGACAAAGCGATGCCATAGTGTTAGGACATCCATTGACAGTTCAAGTACCACATGCAGTAGAGGTTCTTGTAAATAGAACGCAAACACAACACTTGACTATAGCGCGACTTACAGGGTACGAACTTACATTGTTTCAGCCACATATAGAAATCAGACGCTGTAACACATTGAATCCTGCCACACTTTTGCCAGTAACCGGAACAGACCCACTAGCCCATGACTGTATTGAAGTTATTACAATAACGACGAAACCTAGACAAGACTTAACCGATGTCCCATTGTCAGACCCAGACCTGACATTGTATGTAGATGGTTCATGTATGAGAACAAATACAGGAGAGTTGGTGGCTGCTTACGCAGTCACAACAGATACTGAAGTCATTGAAACTAATCGTATAAATACTTTGTCAGCTCAAGCCGCAGAACTTATTGCTCTGACACAAGCCTGTATTCAAGCCACAAGTAAAAAAGTCAACATATACACTGATTCACGTTATGCATTCGGAGTTGTACATGACTTCGGCGTGCTGTGGCGAGAGAGAGGTTATTTAACTTCCCACGGTGCCCACATTCAGCACGGACCCCTCATTCATGCCTTATTAGATGCAATACATCTACCTACTGCAATATCAATTATGAAATGTAAGGCTCATACGAAGGTTACTGATATCATTTCTCAAGGCAATGATCTAGCCGACAGAACAGCTAAACAGACTGCTCAAACCCAAACATCCGACATGACAAAGACAATAGTCCCGATGCCGACACATTGTATGACAGTTAAAGATCCTACTCTTGACGTAATTGACATACAGACACATGCTACACCAGACGAAATAAAGAAATGGACTGAATTAGGAGGGATCCAAACGGACCAAGGATGGATGATGAAGGAAAAGTCTGTGTGGTTCCTTCCTGATTCAATGGTCCAAGTTATAGTTAACACTATACATAGTCCAGCACATCTAGGAGAAAAAGCTATGCTAGACAGCATTCAACACATTTGGTTCAATAAACATTTACGAGCAGCAGCCAAACAAAAGGTCCGTACCTGTATGATCTGTTGCCAGTTCAACCCAGGAAAAAGTGTTCCCGTAGAACAAGGTGGATTTCATCCTCCTAATCACCCTTTTGAAGTCCTCCAGATGGATTATATCCAGATGGAACGATGTCGAGGATTCAAATATGTTCTCGTAGTTGTTTGTGCTCTTTCCCGTTGGACGGAGGCATACCCGGTTTCAGATTACACTGCCCCGACTACTGCCAAACAGTTGGTTCGAGAATTCTTCCCACGATACGGTTTACCACGTGTTGTTCACTCAGATAACGGCCAGCCGTTCTCATCCGAATTAATGAAACATGTTTCACTTTTGTTAGGTTATCAGTGGAAATTCCACTGTGTCCGACACCCTGAGGCAGCAGGTCTCGTAGAAAGACATAATCAGACCCTGAAAATTAGATTGTCCAAAATATGCAGGGAGAAAGGTGTCGACTGGGTAGTAGCGCTACCAGTTGCACTCTTTTTCACAAGAATGGTAGCACACTCTCGAACAGGGCTATCCCCGTATGAGGTGATCTTCGGCAGACCACCAAATATGTGGGGGACGCCTATACCACGCAAAATAACTGATATTGACTGTAATATGCTGACAGATTACTTGGCTTCCTTGATGTCTGCACTACAATCTTGTCGTTCACAGGTAGCTGCAGCCTTTCCCGACAACACTGAGGTGAAACCCCTTGACGTAATTCCGGGGGACCTCGTCCTTGTGAGGAATTTCGACCGAAAGACTCAGCTGGAGCCCAGGTGGAAGACACCCAAGTTGGTCCTGCTGACCACAAGGACAGCCGTGAAGATTGAAGGCAGGAAAGGATGGATTCATTCAAGTCATATCAAGAAATTTCATGGACTTCCTTCAGATGTAAACAGCCCACCTCGTGTGTCCTCACCAATTGACTCAAAACTACCTCTGGCTGAGGCCGACAGTAAAGAACTTTATAAACTAAAATTAAGGCCTAGGCCGTCGGACGATTTGATTGTTTAAGTCCTCTCCTAGGTGAAGCGGTTGAATCTGTCTCCGACATGTATCGCCTAGACCTGAATCATGGACAGTCGCGAAAAATGATGAAACGACAGGCGTATTGTAAATCACTGCGTAGCCATTGCATAGTGACATTATTAATCTTGTTTTTCTTAAGTCTTTTAATAATTACTGCAAGTATATTGTTGCACATATATTACCCTATTGCCAGAAACGTTTACAATGTTACTGCTGAACATTCTTTTAGTGACCTACCGCCACATGAATTGTCTTATAGACTTGCGCTGCGCAATAACACTTTCATTAGTATGTTACATCATTCCCATCAGACTAGTAATGCAACTAATTGTTGGGTGTGTGGCCGGCTCCCTCCCTATCAGAATTATGAAGGAGTCCTGCCTTTCTTTCCACATCCGTTTACACATAATGGCTCCTGTGGAGCATGGTTTAGTTTAATCAATTCCATAGACTCAGATACAGCCGTTTACCAAGACCAGTGGGTGTGGGGAAATCTGAACCTAGTTTTATTCAAAGTCTGTTACCCTGACAAGGAGGGTCGCCCCAAAGGAACAGGAACTGATCTAGAAAATGAAGTATATGGATTAGGTAACTTTACCCCTAATCTCATGGTTCTAAATGCCGAATCCGAAGTTGAACTAGTTTTACCAACCATGTCAGTATTCCCAGCGAAAGGTGAATTGTGTGTAAGAAAAGTTGGTTCCATACATATGGGCCATAGTAAATGCACTACTATAGTAGAATTCAGTGATCAAGGCAAATCCTCATTTAGAGCTTATCGCCACTCCTACTTTATATGTGGTCAGACCGCATATATGCGTCTACCCCTAGATTGGGATGGTACCTGCTACATTGCATTCCTTTTGCCACCTGTTTTCCTAGCTCCTCCTGATTATTATAGAAATATTCATTTAGTACACAACAGAGAGCGGAGAGATCTCCCAATTGTCGATTACACTGAAACAGCATGGGAAAAATACACAGATTTCAATAAAGGCATCTTTCCCTATATAGGTACTGTTACTAATAGTAAACTGATACGTAGATTAACTAGAACCCTTGAAGCAGTAGTGAATGAAACTATTTCCGCCTTAGGCAATTTAACAGAAGAGCAGTCTGCTATGCGGATTGTTGTGCTTCAAAATCGTCTTGTCCTTGACGTCATCCTGGCTGATAGGGGCGGAGCTTGTAGGGTCATCGGATCAAGCTGCTGCGTATTCATACCAGAAAATTCGCCATCTGTATATAAAGCCATAACCCGCCTTCATAAGATTGTAAGCCAGATACACCAGAACCCAGGCACTTGGACTTGGTCCGGTTGGTTTTGGAGTATAATATCTACCTTTGGATGGAAAGTCCTATCTTTCCTAGGTATTGGCCTTCTCATACTATTCAGTTGCTGTCTATGTCTACAATGTGGACCAGCGATCTGTGGTCTGTGTGCCACATCGTGTATTCCACCACCAAGATCTCATTCGTCACGGAAGAAGAAAGAAGAACAAATGATGTTATATGAACAGATCAATGGATTGATGAAGATTGATATCTCTTAACGGGCAAGTAGGGGACAAGGAGGGAATGTGGAAATAAGGATTTTTCTGGTCAGTTATGTCCCCTATCTTGGACCCCAACGGTTCCATGTATGAATCACAAGTACATGTATGTTCCCTCCAGTTCCAGTTATGAAGACGCAAACACATGTGCGTCCACCATCAACATGTCCTCTGCCAGATCCGCCATGAATAGGCCGGATATTCCATTCCTAAGTATGAAAGGCCACCGGCTTTATATGATTTACCTATGCCATTTTACAGTCCAGGCAAGTAGGCCCTGATTCTGTCATCAAACTCTTCTTGCCTTCTGCCTCTGAAAACTCCAGTCTGAGCCTGCATCTGTGACCATGAACTTTGTCTCATTCTCTGCGCGGCTCACGAAGCCTGACATCAGCCTATTCTCTGCCAAGAACTGTATTTCACCTTCGAGTTATCTGCTTCCCCCTCAGCCAATGCATTCCTGCCTAGTAGTTTAAGTAAACATTCTTCCAGCTACCGAGCAAAGGGCTCGGCTTCTCTGTCTTTATGCAAGTAATTCATAGTCCTGTTACCATGGAATATTCCTACCCCCTCGCATTTAGTGTAGACACTTAGACGCTTGTACACGCACGCACGGTCAGTATAGAATAGATTCTGTCCGAGAGTCCTTCTTTTGTGGATAACATAGTTCTTTAAACATAGGATGTTAGATATGATTTGGGATTAGGTTGACTTGACCCCCCAGACTTTTCGTCTCCACATGTAGAGCTAAATGTCAAGTCCCCTTCACCCCCTAGTTGCACGTCAATCACACGTCATGCTGCTGCGCGCGCATCTATGCCAAGTATTATCTTATAGATCCACCTATATATGACATCATAACCAATTATGTTCCTTTTTACTCCTTATTACACCCATTTTCGGTTACGCATATGAATCGTCATTTTCCTTATCAATTGTTACGCCTACTGCATTCGCTTCATTGTAATGTATGTTCTATAAAAGTCATTTCTTGTCAATAATGTATGTACTTCACTTCCTGAACCTCCGTGGTGATGGAACTTGGAGCAACCGATTATAATCGATCATTGGAATAAAGCCCATTCCGAACCTCTAATACCACGGATTCTGCCTCTCATTTTACTGAGCTATTTTATTATGTTTCCGTATCAAATTAAGTCCCGGTAATGAATTTTATTTACCACATTACGTTTACATTTTCATATCCAGTTATTTCCAAATGTTAAATTGATGCTTTATGGTTTTGATCCTTATCTTAATTATTTTGTACCATTTGCAAAACTGGTGTATATCTGTATGGCAGTAGCTATATCGCTCCTTCTTCAGAACTGGCGTACAAATCAGACTCCATCTATGCATGAATGGTTAATCAAAATGCGTAGAGTTAAGATAAGTGAGCAAAGGTACGCCATGAGAATTGGGGGGGGAAGAAAATTTGAAAAGATCTGGGGAAACTTTTTCTGAATATTTAATTACCTTTTTGCTCTTGATTTTGGAAAACCTGTAAACTACTCATATGTTGATATTACTTACTGAAAGCAGGGTCCTCTGTACGAGATTTGTTGTTCACATGTTTTGTTTTTTGTTATGAACTTTTGATCTATAACTATGAAAGGAAGTGTCACTGAGGCAGTCCTCAAAGTCTTTTATCTTCACATGTAGTTGTCCTGATGCCATCTCTGTCTATAGCCACACTGGGTCCATTTTAATGTGATGTCATTTCCTGTGATGTCATGGACATCATCTAGCTTAAAGGGAGGTGATGACATTTTCAGGGATGTTGAAAACCTAATCTCAGCCACCGGTATTTACCTGCGGCTGCATTCCAGTCCATTGTTGTGTGGCCCACCATGCCACCTCTGATAGGAATCAGGAATATGCAATTCAGCCTTAGACTCCTTCCAATTGGAGCAGTTCATCCTGAAAGGCCAAGCCTGATCCTTTCTGAACCGGAACACAAGCAGTGCGCGTAGGGTGCAGCTTGATTCTAGAGGTGCAGCGAGTACCGAACCCACGTCTGGGCATACCTGTCACATTTAGGAATATGGAAAATGATGGATGGATTGTTTCGGGATCATCTCAGGCACTGGTAATTACTCTGGGAAGCATCCCAGACCAACCTTTTTGTTCTTGCTCCCCGTTGCACCTCAGCATGCAACCAATCATAATGTTTACGCCAACATTACTTTGCATTCTGGAACTCGTAGTGTTGTTTTATACCATTATGAGCATGGGATTACAAATTCTGCCCTGCAAAGCATGTTGGGTAAAGATCAACGATTGGTTAAAGTTTTCAACATTCCCACGGGCCTCTTGGCAGTGGTGCACACCTACACCGTCACTGAAAGTGTGGGTAGTTGCTGCCCAGTCTGCACATGTTTTGTAAGGCAGGCTTGCTCTGCTTCTGTCTGTCGTCAGCCTAGTTTGTAGGTTTGAGGCTTGCACCTCTGTTGTCCATGCTTTTTGTGTTTTGTGCAAATGTGGAGCATAAAGCTTGTGATGCACATGTTTTGTGAAGGAGGCCTGCAATGTTTCTTCTCATGTTTTGTGTGAGGGAGGCCTCCAAAGCTGCTTTCTGTGCTGTACCTCTTTTGCTTGAGGGTTGTCTAGAGAGTTGGTTTCCCTGCTCTAACTCTTGTGCTAACTCTAAGGATGGGCCTGTCTCTCTGATCCTGATGTTCACCAAACTAATTGAGGCCACAGTGAACAAGCAGCTAACCAACTACCTTGAGTCTAACTTCTGCACAAAGATCAACCAGGGCTCCAAAATGGTCTTGCTACAGAGACAGGGCCGGCTAAAGCCCAGCAGGATATGAGAGATATTATGCATGGGGGCTGTGGAGGTGGGGCCTCTGATTTGACAGCAGCCTTTCACACCAGCTCCCACTCCGCTGTACTACAGAGATTGGGGGAAAGTGCTTGCTTGGTTCTTATCCTTTCTGAAACATCTGACCCAAGCGGTGGCATAGTCGTTGGGCGCTCCTCCAACCCCATTTAATCAGGTCAGCAACCTTGGAGTTTGGGTGGACTCTCATCTGTCCTTGAAAGAGAAGTTTAAAACCATTTTCTCTACAGGCTTCGGACTGCTTATAGCTATTGTAAGAATACTTACATTCAGCTCTGTTTATCTAGGAGGACCTGTCTCGGGCCCTGATCCTATTGAGCATGGATTCCTGCATTTCTTTATACATAGGCATATCTAAATATCTCCTTCGTCGGTTGCAGATGGTATAAAAAAACTACAGTTAGGCTGGTACTGGGCTGAAAGAAACCAGCATCGATCTCCAACAAAGTAGTCAAATTGGACTCGCTTCCTGTCCTGAAATTATGTCAATTTAAAGCACTTTATGCCATAGACTCCTTACAATTTGGGCCAGCCTCCTTATATGCCTTTGCTTTTTGCCTGGTAACAGCCGGCTAGTGCTGGGAGATCCCGCCATGCATTCCCTAAGTTCAGGAAAACCAGAGTTGGTGGCTGCTCTCTGCCTGTGGTGACGGCAGATACCTGGAATGCCCTCCCACCTGATTTGTGCTCCCAATAAAATGTGAGTTCTTTCAGGAAACAACTCAAAACCTCTCTGTTTTTAAATAACATCTTGGTCACCACATTTGTGTCCAGGTGGTGTGATTTTGCTACTTTTGTTGTCATACTAGCACCAGGACACTTCTTTCCTGAAGTAGCTGTGCAGCGCTATATAAATTGGCTCTTGCATCACATCACATCATAAGCATTGATCTCTGGGGAACAGATCTTTGCAGCTACAGAGCACTCAAAGGAGGAAAGGCACCAGAATATGAAGATCTGAGGTAGAGTTTTACAAACCTTACAAACATATACCAACCCCACATCTGCTGGAGGTGTATCCCAAGGCACTGAATGGCGATTGTTGTTACCGTCTATATGTGAAGCAATGATATCGGTGCCCCCCAAGCCTGGGAAAGACCCGCCTAAGTGTACCTCTTATAGCCCTCTGTCACTGCTTAACTGTGATAATAAATTCCTGCCTGAGGTGATACGACTCGGCTATCCTGCCCACTAGAGAGAACAGTCCCCCACAGTACAGTCGGGATTTGTCCCGCGTAGATCACACAGCTATTAATTTGCAGATGGTATTCGCAGTGCTGCATCAGGTAAACCCATTTATGAAGGTGGCTGATGGCTCCCTTGAATAACCTTTCTTGTTCGAGAGACTTTGGCGCCGTGGTATGTCAGGGTGTTTGAGATAATTTACGAAGCTGCTGCATACCCAGCCTACAGCCTGAGTTTACGTAAATGGGCTCAACTCAGACACCATTTAGATCACCAGGGACACTGGGCTGGAATCCCATCTGTTGCCCTTGCTTTACACTAGCAATGGACCCTTAGGCCGGGCAACTCAAGGTTAGGCATACCATACTTGGCTGTCACCTTTTAAATACTAAAACTAAGAAGAAAGGATTATGTCACATACCCAGTAAGCATTTGTTCTTGGCATGCAAAGCTGTAAATTAAGATGCTTTGCATACTCCTGCCATCTATGGCTGGGTCTGGATGTTTGCAAGTTGTTTTTCTTCGAAGAAGTCTTTCCAGTCGCAAGGTAAGGTGACTCCTCCTTTCGGTGATAGTGCTCATGGGCATTGCCTCCATTGTTAGATTGTTTTCCCGCAAGAGGCTGAGAATGGAGTAAATAAGTAGTAAAGAGATGTCCATGCGTAGATAATGTAAATTATGAGAACTGCAACAACTACAGGTGCCCGGGGAGGAGGGTGGATGCATTTGAATCTACAGCTCTACATGCCAAGAACAGATGCCTACCGGGTAAGTAACATAATCTGTTCGAGGCATGTGTGGTGTACACATGCTTTGCATAAACTATATAGTAGTATTCTTCCAAAGTGGTGTCTAATCAGAAGAAGTTGCAGTTGTTTGGAAAAGTATTTTTAGCACTGCCTGCCCTTCATTGGCTTGTTGACGTGCTAGTACATTCACACAATAGCATTTGGTAAATATGTGTGGTGTAGACCATGTTTCTGCTTTACAAAAGTCAGCTATAGGAATGTTACCTAAAAAGGCCATGGATGCCCCTATTTTGTGAGTGGAATGTGCTCTAGGGGGTATAGATAAAGTTCTTTTAGCTTTAGCTTAGCAAATTTGAATGCACTTAACAATCCATCTTGAAATGCCAGATTTAGAGATAGGAGTGCTTTTGTGAGGTGGTGTAAATTAAACAAACAGTTGTTTTGTTTTATGAAAATCTTTTGTTCTTTCGATATAATACAATAAAGCTCTTTTGACGTCAAGTGTGTGAAGAGCTATTTTTGCTACCTAATCAGGTTGAGGAGAGAATACAGGTAACTCAACTGATTGGTTAATATGGAAAGCAGAAACCACTTTGGGAAGGAATTTGGGATTGGTGCGAAAAACTACCCTATCTTTATGGATCTAAAAGAAGGGTTATTCTAAAGTTAATGACTGTAGCTCACCAACTCTCCTTAATCAAGTGATTGCAATGAGGAATGCAACCTTCCAAGAGAGAAACTGTAAAGGACACTTGTGTAGCGGTTCAAAGGGTAGACCCATAAATCTTGTGAGTACAACATTAAGATTCCACACTGGTGCCGGGGGAATTCTTGGTGGTATAACTCTTTTTAAGCCCTCCATAAATGCTTTAATGACAGGAACTTTGAACAAAGACAAATGTTGTCTGTTTTGCAAATATGCAGCTACTGCTGCAAGGTGCAATCTAATAGATGTGTAAGCTAGCCCACATTGCTGTAGGTTTAAAAAGTAATAGACAATATTCTGAACAGAAGCATCTAGAGGTAGAATTTTGTTATTGTAGTAAACAAAGAATCGTTTCCATTTTGCTGTATAACAAGCTCTAGTAGTAGGTTTTCTAGCATCTTTGATGTTAGACTTGGCCCTTTTTGCACGGTCATCCCTCAAATTTTTGCCTTCCTCCTGTTTTTTTTTCTGACCTGGTGTTGGTGGTTTTAGGGTTCTGGGCACTTTATCACTGCTGTCCAGTGTAAAGTGCATGTGCTCTCTATGGTAAACGTGGTAAGATTGGTCTACACCAGTTTGGCATATTTAATTTACCTATCAGTCCCTTGTAAAGTGGTATCTCATGTACCCAGGGCCAGTAAATTAAATGCTACTGGTGGACTTGCATGCTGCTTGCGCCACCCACCAAAGAAGCCTTTCAAACCTGTCTCAGGCCTCTGCCATTGCAGGACCTGCACGTGCAGTTTACTGCCGCTGTGACGTGGCACATAAAGTGGGTGCCACGTCTGTGACTTCCTTTTACTACATATCAGTCACCCCTAAGGTAGGCCCTTGCTAGCCCTATGGGCAGGGTGCACTGTAGGTAAAAGGTAGGACATGTGCCTTAACTGTGTGGCATGTCCTGGTAGTGACAAGCAGTAATTTTGGTTTCTCACTACTGTGAGGCTGCCCTCTCATAGGAATGCATTGGGGATTCCCTGATATGTGTTTTAGTGGTAATTCCTGACATGAGAGGAGTAGCATGATCAAGTTTGGTATGTTTGGAATAGTGGTAATAAATGCTGCATAATGGTGCTCGCAGATTTATTGTCACTATTTTAGAAATGCCACTTTTAGAAGTGGGCTTTTCTGTGTGCTATGTGTCTTTGTTCCTGCCTCTTGTGTATTACATGTCTGGCTCTGGATGACAGGCGCTGGGAAGGTGCAGTGGCTCCAGAGAGGCTGGGTGAGTCAGCGCTAGGCTGAATAGGCCGATCTGCATTTGGAGTGGTGGGAGGAGTAGCACCTGGGCCTGAATAGGACTGTGCCTGCCTTACACAATGCTGGCTCCGCCCCCCTGTGGTGTGTCTGGGGCCAGAGCCTACACTAACAAAGGAGATTGTGGTGCACTGTAAAGATGTTCCTAAGTGCCCCCCAGAACTGGTTTGGACCGGGCGCTGAGCCCTGTGCCAGGGCAGAACAAGGACATTTGAGGTATAAATATTGGGGCTGTGACCCCAGGAAGGGAGAGGAACTTTTGGTAACCTGCTGGAGTTGAAGGAATGCTGGGTGAAGAGGTAGCGTCGTGGGACCCAGCTGCTGTCTCCTGGGGGTCCCTACATGCTGGCCTGCCTGTGCTCAGCTCTGCCCCACTGAACTTGGGACCTAGCGCCTTGTGAGCGCTGCATTCTTTATTGTCCCTTGGAGCCTGAGGAGGGCTGGTAGGGTGCTGTCCCACATTGTTTAACATTTATGTGGCTCCTTTGGCAGATTTACCAAGAGAACGAGGCTTCACTCCAGTCTCCATTGCTGATGACACCCAGTTTTTAATGGCCTTTGATAAAAACTCTCTCCCAACATCCAGCTGACTTTTTCAGAAGGCATGACAGCCATTGCCACTTGGATGAGGAACAACGTTCGGCAGTTAATTGCAGGGAAAACAGAGATTATGCTTCTCGGAGAAGCTCCTCTGCTCTGGTTTCCCGAATGGTTGCACACTGAACTGGATGCCGATCCGGCCCCTAAAACCGTGGTAAAAAACGAAGGCGTACTCCTGGATCAAAAGGTTACAATGAAGGAGCACGTCACTACCACCGTAGGTGCATACTTCCATACGCTAAGCCTTTTGCGGAGGGTTTTCCCTCTTCTCCCGCTAAATGTGCGTAAAACACTTCTCCAAGCATTAGTAATTAGCCGCTTAGAGTATTGCAAAGCTCTTTTGATTTCAGCTAACGAGTCCTCTCATGATAGACTTCAGGTGGTTCAAAACGCAGCGGCTTGCCTTGTCTCCAACTCTCCCGCTAGGACTGCCCCTTCCCCTCTACTTCTAGAATTACACTGGTTGCCAATCCGCAAGCGGATCAGATTTAAAATCTGCTGCATTATACATAAAGTACTAAATGGCAATGGCCCTATCTACTTAGCAGATAGGCTTATACGTTACTAGCCTTCCAGAAACACTTCGTTCAGGCTCTAAGCCGCTACTTTGGGAAACTCGTGTTAAGAATTCCTGCACAGTTGGGTAAGCCTTTTATTACCTAGCCCCCTCCTAGTGGAATCAACTTCCCAGCCACATTCGGAAATGTCCAATTACTTACAATTCCGTAAACTCCTAAAAACGAAGCTCTACTGAAATCTCTTCTCCTTCCTAAACTGTTGCACTTCCGTAGCGCAGATATACCCCTCAATGGGTGATTTGGGCACTTTATAGGCTATTTTAATAATAATAATTCTAATAGTTATGACAGTGGCCCGATTGGCACAGTGTACATATGTGATTACATTCTAATGTGTTTTATGAGTAATACAAAGGCTATTTTTGATATAACCTTGTGTGGAGTTTCTTTTGGGGTGTGCCTAGTGTGTCGCTGCTGTGTGAGTGTGTTGCGCAAACGCTTCACACATAGCCTCTGGGATAAGCCTGACAGCTTGTTCCAAGCTACCAAGGGGGTGAGCAGGGGTTATTTTCATCTTGTAACTCCCTTGCCCTGACTTGTTGTGGTTTCTGCCTGGCTGAGGCGCATGCCCTAGCCAACCAGAAATCCCATTTCTAACATTGGTTGTCAGCGGTGAGGATAGGACTTGCATTTGCGCAATACCACAGCGGTGCCGGGTTGCAATACAAACTCTACAGTTTAGACTAATCGCGTGTTTTGGGGATTTCTCCTGATTGCTTTATTTCTCCTCAAAGTGTCATTTTTTGAATTGTGTACTCCTGCTTCAGCTCAGACGCCTAGGTCCCTTGTTTGGCACTGTGGGTTGTGTATCTTGCCAAAATGGAATCTGCCTTTATTTGGTGTGATCTGCTTGAATACAGCATGTTGGAGTTGAGGGAGTTCTGTGAGGAGAGAGACATAGCAGTGAGTGGGTCAGACACCCAGCTAAGCCTTCAGAAAATCGTGCTCTGATGGCAAGAGGATGAATGGAAACTTGAGAACTCTGAGTGGAGGAGTTCCCAATCCACACACCAAGAGTGTGGTGGGTCTGAGGGTGGCCCTGAAGAGTCTGCACAGGAGGGTGAAAATGACAGAGCAGGGACGCCAGTAGATAGTGAGGACCCCGTAGATAGGGAGTCTCTTGCTGGATCCAGTGCCAGGGGCCGTGCCCTATCCCTTTCCCTGTCCCCAGAGGAGTGGGTAGATTGGAGGGAAGAAAGGGAGCATCAGCTGACTTTGGAGAGGCTCAGATTAGAGCATGCAGAGGAGATAGCGCAGATGGGTGTGGAGGAGAAAAAGTTAGACTGAAAGGGTCTTAGCGCAGGAGAGGATGGCGGAGGCAGAGATGGCCTTCGCCAAAGAAATGCTGACTCTTGAGGATATGTCCCCTGAGTGTAGTTTTAGTGGTCTGGATTCACGGGTGAGGGTGGGGTCCAGTGGTGGCAGCAAAAGAGAGTCCAGTGTGGGAAGTCCCTCTCCCAGATCCCAGACCATGGTACCTAGTTCCCAGGATGAGGGAGTCACACCTGAAGGGTATAGGTTGAGGTTCAGGGGCACTAGGAAACTGTCTCTCCAATCTTGGGGGAGTTTGTGGATAAGTGTTGTGATGCACTGGAAGGTTTTGTGATGGGTAGCACAGCAAACAATTTTGAAAGGCTGTTCAATCTGATTGTCAGAGAGCACATGTTCCGTTGTTGTTTTCCAGGGTTGCGCCAACACCTGATGGAGTGTGAGTTCTCTGATCCACTGGAGCTTGCACGGGAGGCAGACCTCTAGGTGAATGCCAGAGGGTCTGAGAAGGCATTTGGGAGTGACCCTAAGAGGAGTGGCTCAGGTATTTCCCAGCCCAGGGTGGTGGGAAAGATTCTTAGTAGCCCAGATCGGTCCCGCTGTAGTGAGATTAGTGTAGGTACTTACATCCTGTCTCAGCGGAGAAGGAGTGAGGATGGGATGCGTCCCAAGGTGCCCAAAACCCAGTGAGAGAACCAGTGGGTCAGGGGCCAGCCATAACGGTTGAGCCTTCTAGGAGTGACCATGGTGACACCACTTCTGTCCTGGGTGGTCTTCACGCACTGTCAGATGGGCAGGGGTCGGGAGATCAGCACCAGGCAGACTGTCACGCAACATATGAGGTATGTGTTACCCTTGGGGGGGGCCTGCGTGCTCCCCCGGAAGTCCTGGTGTGCCAAACAAGTGTTCAGTCGCAGGGTGTAGTCCCTGGGCTGGGAGGCCAGGTTTAGGTTCTGCCTGACCTGGAGGGAAGGACATCGGTAGCCAGTGTCCCTACCGTTTTGTCTTCTGGGGGTACCAATCCAGGTGGGAGGATGCAGAACTCTGGAAGGGGGTGCAGCAGGAGGGAGTCCTCACCACTGGCCCCGGTTCAACCTGAGGGTTTAGATCCTAGGTTGGGAGACCAGTTGCAGGAGAGAGGTCCTGAACTGGTGGGAGAGTTGTGTTCTGAGGGTGCCTCTCCTAGGAGGAGAGTGTGGAACCTCAGAAGGAGGGCCAGGGGAGGAGAGCCACACCCATGACTCCTGATTAGCCAGAGGGTGCAGACCCTGGGTTGAGGGATCAGTGGCAGTATAGGACTGCACTGATGAGAGGTAGAGTGGAGAATGGATACTATGTACCTGGGGCTACTGCCACCCACTCTGTGAGATGGCAAGGACCAGAGACATCTGGATTGCCTAGGGCATGGTCCTGGCCGCGGACAGCTAGGGAGTCCCAGTGGGGTAGCTTAGTTGGTCCTGGGAGCTTAGACAGAGGGAACCACATGGGTGTAGAACTGGAGTGTGCCCCTGCAGTTTCGGGCCCGTGTCTGTGTTCTATCGCCCCAAGCAGAGAAGTTCATCAAGGTATTGATTGCTCTACCGTGGTTTTAGGCTGGAAGGGGGTTATGTTAGACTTGGCCCTTTTTGCAGGGTCATCCCTGAACTTTTTGTCTTCCTCCCGGTATTTTTCCTGACCTGGTGTTGGTGGTTTTAGGACTCTGGGCAGTTTATCACTGCTGTCCAGTGTAAATTGCATGTCCTCTCAATGGTAAACGTGGTAATATTGGTCTACACCTGTTTGGCGTATTTAATTTACCTATCAGTCCCTTGTAAAGTGGTATCTCATAAACCCAGGGCCAGTAAATTAAATGCTACTGGTGGGCTTGTGGCGCTGCTTGCGCCACCCACCAAAGTAGCCTTTCAAACTTGTTTCAGGCCTCTGCCATTGCAGGGCCTGCACGCGCAGTTTACTGCAGCTGTGACGTGGCACATAAAGTGGGTGCCACGTCTGTGACTACCCTTTTACTACATATCAGTCACCCCTAAGGTAGGCCCTAGCTAGCCCTATGGGCAGGGTGCACTGTAAGTAAAAGGTAGGACATGTGCCTTAACTGGGTGGCATGTCCTGGTAGTGACAAAAAGCCATTTTGGTTTCTCATTACTGTGAGGCTGCCCTCTCCTAGGAATACATTGGGAATTCCCTGATATGTGTTTCAGTTGTAATTCCTGACATGAGAGGAGTAGCGTGATCAAGTTTGGTATGTTTGGAATAGTGGTAATAAATGCTGCATAATCGTGTTCGCAGATTTACTATCACTATTTTAGAAATGCCACTTTTAGAAGTGGGCATTTCTGTGTGCTATGTGTCTTTTTGCCTGCCTGCTGTGTATTGCATGTCTGGCTCTGGATGACAGGGGCTGGGGAGGTGCAGTGGCTCCAGAGGGGCTGGGTGAGTCAGCGCTAGGCTGAATAGGCCTGATCTGCATTTGGAGTGGTGGGAGGAGTAGCACCTGGACCTGAATAGGATGCGCCTACCTTACACAATGCTGGCTCTGCCCCCCTGTGGTGTGTCTGGGGCCAGAGCCTACACTAGCTAAGGAGATCGTGGTGCACTGTAAAGATGTTCCTAGGTGCCCCCCAGAACTGGTGTGGACCAGGCACTGAGCCCTGTGCCAGGGCAGAACAAAGACATGTGAGGTATAAATATTGGGGTTGTGACCCCAGGAAGGAAGAGAAACTTTTGGTTATCTGCTGGAGCCGAAGGACTGCTGGGCGAGGAGGAACTGCCGTTGGACCCAGCTGCTGTCTCCTCGGGGTCCCTATGTGCTGGCCTGCCTGTGCCCAGCTCTGCCCCACTGAACTTGAGACCTGGCGCCTCATGAGGGCTGCATTCTTTATTGTCCCTTGGAACCCGAGGAGGGGGATCCAACTTTCTGGCTGGTAGGGCACCGTCATGTCGTGGCAGAAGAGCAACAGACCTGAAAACCAGGCGGATGGTGCCTGGTTGTGGGCGGGGCTCCCGTGGTGATGAGGAGTGCCCCGCGTGCTTCTAAAGAGCCAGAGGAGGGGGCTCCAACTTTGGCCATGAAGAGTGCGTGACGAGCACTCGGTCGTTATCTTTTGCTGAGCCTGAGAAGAGGGTGCCAGCTCTGCTCGTCCCGAGTGATTAGGCCGGAAGGCAGGCGAAAAGAGCCAGACCTGGGGCGTGGCCGGCGGCTAGAAAATAGCGCGGAGACTGGGCGCAAGCCAGGCAAGGGCTGAGCCTGGTTGTGGGCGTGGGCCGCACCCGAAGGAGAGACGCCGCCGAGCCTGAATCCAGGCAGGAACCTACCCCGCGTTGGTGAGCGCCAAAGGAAGAGACGGAGCCTTGCAGGCTCACCCGACGCCAAGGACTGCTGGAGTCCTCGCTTTCTCGATTGGTAGGGAAGAAGAGAAGCCCCTGTGAGTGGGGCTTGCCAGGCACACTGTTGGTGCCTGCATGTGCCGACTGTCCTACAAAGAGAAGCCCCGGTGAGGGGGGTTTACAAGGCATGCTGTTGGTGCCTATTTTGTCTATACAGCTACATGGCCAGATCGCGGGCAGCTGCAACGTGGGGCGCATCTGGTGTCGATGAGAAGACACGAGTGAGTTGCACCCTCGCCTCATCCCTGTAGCGGCCTGTTGGGGCCAATACTCTGCTGCATCGACAGCCTAGTGGCCAGTTCAAAGGCCACATTCTAGTAGAGCCCTGAGTTTGGGACAGAGGGCATTACGGGGAACCCAAGACGGGCCTCCGAGGAAGGCCAGTCGGCCTATGGTTCATCCTGTGTTTTGGTGGGGCGAAGGCCCTGAGATGATATGTGCACCTAGTTAGTGTTACTGTGGTGCACTAGTAAATTTAGGATGTATGCCTAAGATTTTATGCATAATGTGTTTATGCTAAGTGCCTTTACCAGTAGTTACTGGTTGTGTTTATTTTCCACTACTTGTGTGTTCCAATGATTATGACAGTGGCCCGATTGGCCATGTCCTGTATATAATCCCTGTAAAGTGGTTGTAAGTGCCAGGTGGTACAGTGTGATTATGTTCTAATGTGCTTTATGAGTATTACAAAAGCTATTTTTGATATAACCTTGTGTGGAGTTTCTGTGTGCTGTGCCTAGTGTTTCCCTGCTGTGTGAGTGTGTTGCGCAGCCACTTTACACATTGCCTCTGGGATAAGCCTGACTGCTCGTGTCAAGCTACCAAGGGGGTGAGCAGTGGTTATCTTCAGTGTGTAACTCCCTTGTCTTGACTAGACTGGTGGTTTCTGCCTGGCTGAGGCGCATGCCCTGGCCAACCACAAATCCCATTTCTAACATTTGACAATACTCATAGAGTCTGGTGGCAGATTTAAATACCCTAACTCTATGTTTAGCTCCTGGGGATTTGGATGCTTGACTTCTCCATGGTTCTGAGTGAGGAAACTGGAGGTGAGATGTAGCTTTTGATGTGGAACTACTGAGAGCTCTAACAGGGTGGTGTACCATGGTTGACGGGCCCATGTGGGAGCTACCAAAATCAGTGTGAGTGATGTTTGCCTGGGTTTACGAACCAGAAACAGAAGGAGTGGAAGAGGCGGAAAAGTGTAGGCAAATATCCCTGACCAATTCATCCATAGGGCACTGCCTTTGTAGAGAGGGTGTTTGAATCTGGAGGAGTAGTTTGGGCATTGTACGTTGTCCACTGTGGCGAACAGATCTATTTGTGGATGTCCCCATTGTAGTTGGAGAGAGTATGTCCCCCATTGTTTCTGTACATAGTCCATTGCTGTCATGTTGTCTGTGTGGACTAGGACAACTTTGCCTGTGAAATGAGACAGAAAAGCTTTCAGCGCTTGAAACACTGCTAGAAGCTCTAGGTAGTTCATGTGGAGATGTCTGTGTTTGTTGTCCCTTAGACCTTGAATTATGTAATGATGGAGATGTGCACCCCAACCCATGAGAGATGCATCTGCTTTTAGCACGACTTGTGGAACAGGGTCGATAAAAGGCTGCAGCTGTCGACCAACTCTAGATCTGTTAATTGACCCTGTGACTGATTCTACTGACGTGCTAAGCATTCTTGTAATGGATGCATGTGTAGTCTTGCATGAGATACTATTACAATGCATAATGCCATCATTCCCAGTAGCCGCATGAAAGTCCTGGCTGGTAAGGTTTGGTTGGTTTGGAACTGCAGCAATAGGGTTTGGACATTGGAAATTCTGGCTGCATTGGAGAAGGCTAGAGCCGTGTGAGTGTTGAGAGTGGCTCCTAGATAAGATTTTATCTGTGATGACTGTAGGTGAGACTTTTGAATGTTGAACGTGAAACCCAATTGGTGGAGTAGGTGTAGCGTGGTCTGAGTGTTTTGTAAACACTTTTGTTGTGTGCTCGCTTTGATAAGCCAGTCGTCTAGGTAGGGGAAGACATGAATTGTTGAGATGAGCTGCTACTACTGTTAGGGATTTTGTAAATATCCTGGGAGCAATAGTTACTCTGAATGGGTTCTTTGAACTGATAGTGTTTGTCTGCTATCACAAATCTGAGAGATTTGCGATGAGCTGGATGAATGGGAATGTGAAGATATGTTTCTTTTAAGTCCAGTGTGGACAAAAAAATCGCCTTGCTGTAGGAGAGGAAGAACCTGTTAAAGCATAACCATCTGGAAATATTCTGACAGTATGTACTGGTTTAACTATCTGAGATCCAAAATTGGTTGTAAGGCTCCATCATTTTTAGGAATTAGAAAATAAAGATAGTAAACCCGTGAACCTTGGTACTGAAACGGAAATGGTTCTATGGCTCCCTTTTGTAAGAGAGATTGCACCTCTTGTTTGAGTAACTGCAGATGGTCTGATGACAGTTTGTGAAAGCGAGGTTGAACGTTTCGTGGATTGAAGGTGAGCTCCAGACAATAATCATGTTGGATAAGGTCTAGTACCCATTTGTTGGTTGTTATAGATTGCCAAATGTGGATAAACTGTTGACGTCTTCCCCGACCGGTGTTGAGTGATCGGGTCGTAGTGTGGGCAAGTCACAGTTTATTAGGGGAAGGGGTGTTATGTGTTGTGGTGCCCCTACTTTTTCCTTTGGGATTGTTTCCTCTATATCCTCTATAGAAAAAGGATTGGTTGTTACCTTTGTAAGAGGAAGCATTTGAGTCTGAGGATGTTCTTTTGGACCCTGCTTCTGTAAAACGAGTGGCGTAAGGAGCCTCAATTGAAAGGAGACTGGAGCGCTCCCATGGATTTTGCTAATTCCGTGTCCTTTTTCATCTTTTCTAAGGATTGGTCGACTACAGGACCAAACAGGTGTTCTTTGTCAAAGTGAGTGTTCAAGATGGACTGTTGAACCTCAGGCTGAAACCCTGAAATCCTAAGCCATGCATACCTTCTAAGGAAAATGCTGGTATTGATCTCCCTAGCGGCGGTGTCAGCTGCGTCTAAAGCACACCTTATTGAGGCGTTAGAGATGAGTTTCCCCTCTTCAACTAACTTCTGTGCCTTAGTTTTGTGATCCTCTGGGAGATACTGAAGCAGGTGGTTCATCTCATCCCAGTGTGCCCTGTCGTACCTAGCTAGTAGACCCTGTGTGTTTGCGATGCGCCAGTGCTTAGCGGCTTGAATAGCTATTCATTTTCCCAAGGCATCTATAAGTTTGGATTCTTTATCTGGGGAGGTGCATTCACAGAGGTTTGCGAGTTAGCTCTTTTGTGAGCGTTATACACTACTAGGGAGTCAAGAGCTAATTGTTCCTTAATAAACACAGGATCTGATAGTGAGGGTTTATATTTGTTATCTACCCTTGGAGTTACAAAACGTGCTCTGACAGGGTCTTTAAAGATATTATCTGCATGTCTCATCATGCCTTTAAGCATAGGGAGTGACTGACTTGACCTATGGGTGGACTCAAGTGTTTCAAATAGAAAGTCTTCTAATGTTTCCCTATGTAATGGTACCCCAGGATACGCTGCTGCTCTGGCAATGAGCTGTTGATAAGCCAAATTATCATTTGGTGGTGATGGTTCTGCAGGATAAAGTTCTGGCTCATTGTCTACTGGAGGGTCAATGGTGTTAATCACTCCATGGGTCTGCAGGCAAATGAGTATCATCATCACCCTGAACCACATCCGGTTCTGTATGTGGAGATCCGTGAGGTGTTTTGTGTAATGGATCTTCAATTATGAATTGTGAAGAAGATGGAACAGGTGGACTGGGTTGTGTGGGGCAGGATAAACAGGGCTAGTAGCCGTGCCCTTCTTCTTCTTCTTTAAGGGAATCTTATCATAAGGGTTCTCTGTAGCAAGCTTGTTTTTGCTGGAGTTTTAGCCAAAATGGGTCCAGTATCGGGATTAATATGAATGTCTTTTTATTTGGGATCCAGTTTGGCTTAAGAAAGTCTAAAATTGGTTCTGGAGGCTCGAGAACATTGTCCTAAGATTTTGGCATTGAAATCGACTTGTCTTTAGAATGTTTCAGCACCGAAACGTGTTTGTGTTTCAAAGCGGAGGGTTTTGGCTCCGAACCAGATTTGTCCTTGGAGCCTGATGATTTCGAATCCGAAATTTCTTTCGGCTGACTCGGTCCCGAGTCGGAAGGCTTTACGGTTTGTTTTTTCGGTGCCAAGCCGAGAGGCGGGGCGTCAGAAACATTGTCTGGCCTGGGTAACAACAGACATACACATGTGTAAACAATATAGGAACCTGCTACCTTATACTAAAAATACACGACTCGAAATTCAAACAGGGATGTCAATGCAGGGTCTGGTTATGACAAGTGAATGGAACTTTAGTCAGTGGCCTGTAGGCATCGATGCCATCCTCAGGTGAAAAAGCCTGTTTACCACTACCACCACCACACACTGTATGTGGAAAGGGACATAGGCTGTAGTCTTGTGCCCCGCCAATGATGTGCTTTTAGTGTCCATCTATGTCCCCAGAACCATGCTCTGGGCCTCCTTGTCAATTTTGGGCCTTCGCATGCAGTGTGCACGCAAGATATTGTGTGTGCTGAGGCCGAAATATAATCAGGATACCATAAACATTTACAGCTCTGACTCTCAGGGCAAGGGTACATTGGCCTTAGCCAAGGTGGGGGATAGGGCGAACAAACAGGGCCCCACCAGTCTATATTTTCTTTCCACTAAAATAATTGGCCTCTGATATTTACATTTATTTATTTTAGCCTTCATTTGTAAATTCATAATATACTGCCGCGGAACTTTGAGCTCGATGAGGGTTGTGTCAATGAGGTCCGAGTGTGAGGAATTTTAAGATAGTGTAAACACCTGAAATGAAGAGTAAATGCAAGTTCAACTATTCTGTATGAAATGGTCAGTTGGTTATTGATATAATTACTCATGTCTTTGTGCCAAACTGGAGGGTCGCTAATTTGAATCCTGGTTGGTGCACTAGGGAAATAGTGACTTTATAATTATAGTGTTATGATGTCCCTACCTGTGTAAGACAGCACTTTGAATAAGAAAGACAATAGTTTAATCAAAAGATTACAAAAAGTATAAAATATGCCATACTAAATATTACTTCAGTGGTATTTAAAAGGTTCGAACCTAGCACCCAAAACTTAATTAAAGTCCTAACTTTACTACTACTAAACTGGGAAAAATCCTAATTTTAAGACTTTCGGTATTCACAGAAGGCATTTAGGAGTCCTAAATTTAGGACTCCTAACTTCTGTGAATACCGAAATGAGTAAGTGCCTTCTGTGAATACCAAAATGGTAGTAAGTTTAGGATTTTGTCTTAAGTTAGTTCTGTGAATCGGGCCCATAGAGTTGTACAGAGCCCGCAGTTGTCTTCCCACACTGCAAATGCTCTCCATGGGGTCCCTATCTACTTACCTTGGGTGGTTCTGTGGGTCCCCAGCATTTCTATGTCCTCTCATCTTTGTCTGGACTCGAGTTGTGGTTCTTATACCACTTTCTTAGTATATGGTTTGGTCCCCCCCTGGGGCCCACTGTGTATTCATGCTATTTACTGTGTTTCTTTGCTAAAGTATTGTGCGCATTGTGTTTATCTCCATGTATGAGATACTGTAACGTACTAGAGAGTCTTATATAATAAATACATATTTTTATAAATGCTTTGTGTGGTCCTTTTTCATTTAATCTATACTCTAAAATTGCATTCTGCTAAAACAAACTGCTTTACACTCCTTCAAGAATAAGCCTAAAGGCTGCTCTCCACAGCTACCAGTTAGAGAGCTTTCTACGGTTGTCTAAGACCTCTTAAATCACCATAAGGGTTTTCTGAACTGGTTCAAGGTGCCCAATTACATTAGTGGACATCATATACCAGGCCAGCCTCTCACAGTCTCCAAATAAATAGGGACAAAACATAAATTCGACCGATTGGCAAAGCTCAGCTTTACTGAACAGACAACTGGTGGCCGGCTGAGCTTGAGTCTGCCCCTTCGCCCAGTGGAACAGCCAGGAACCTGGGTATACTCTTAGATGATAAGCTATCTATAAAAGACCAGATTACCTCCATCTCCTGCACTTGCTTCAGAATATTGAGCCCTCTTAGGAGAATCTTTAAGAGGCTTCCTTTAGGCTCTTGGAAGACTCTTACCGAGGCATTAATCATCAGTCGCATGGATTATGACAATGCCCTAATTTTTGCATCAAATGAATCCCTTTTATCCAAAATGCAGGTGGTTCAAAACACTGCTGCCCGAATAGGTCAACAAATTGCCTCCACGGAAGCCGTCAGCCCTCATGCTCAGAGCCCTTCATTGGCTCCCCTTTTTGAAAGAGAGCATTGTTCAAGTTGCTCTGACTGACCTACAAATCTTTGTCAGGCATGGGCCCAAAATACCTACTGGACAGACTCCTCCACCACCCTGACAGAAATCTAAGATCTTTTATTTCCTCTGTGTATTCCAACATCATAATTTGGTGGCCGGGCTTTGTCCTATCTTGGCCCCTATCTATGGCGTTTTGATCAGCTGCCTTTTCACCTATTTGCCTGTCACAGACCAAGATGTCCCTTCTGCGTTTTATTGAGAACCCAGGAGCAAGAAACTATATTCATCTGAAATTTAGCCATAAAAGTAAAACATTTCGATACACAAATTAATTCAGCCATAATTTAGATTAGGGTAAAACATCTTAAAATCAGTCAAGAACCCATTAACATAGCATAAAATAACATAGGATGAGTATAAGATCTGGTGTTGGAAAAATTTGCAAAAAGATTTCATGTGTAAAGGTTTACTGTGCTATCAGATGTAACATTTTTAGTACTAGCAATCATACTGTACCTAGCGTAAACCTGTTTTATAGTTCTACATTAAAAGAATTCATTTCAGTAGTACTGGTACCACAGTATTCTCAACAAGAATGACTCTGTCACCGGAAACCTTCAGGTTTGTCCTGCCTTTGGGTGGTCTGCCCCATTGCTTTTACTCATCTAGTGTAGCTCTCTGATGCCAGTACAACTGCAACAGCCTGGCAGGGTGCACACATCTCAGCTATAAAACTCCTGCTTGTTTGGCGCTGGGAGGCAGGAGGGATCCCGCACAGTGCAGCCTCAGGGACTCCATTGCCTTTAGAGATGCTGATATGAAGTGCGGAGACCCGCAGTGAAACAGCTCTGAACGAGTGAATTGAATCCATGCTGGGGGCATGTGCTGGGAATGTGCCTTTGCTGTTTATTTCTTCCATCCAGCCTCCATCCAGGTGCACACATTGCCCGATCAGGGGACAGAGGCACAGAAAGAGTAAGATTCAGTTTGGTAAGTTACCATTCCGGTGAACGCAGACGTAGTTGTTCCAAAGGTTATTACTTGACCATGTTACATTCTGGTGGATAGCCCATGAGAGTGTACACTGTGTACCCATCCTCGTCCGAAACCATGTCTAAGTGGAAATCAAACTCTTATGTCATCAATAGGTCAAGAGTAAGATTTATTCACCCCTCACCCAACTGCATCTGGAACACAGCTGCCCGGAACACACCTGGCGATCCATCATCAACACTCCAGGAACTACGGAAAAAAATCTTTATTAAAAGCTAGGTCACCACAGTCTCCATTTTTAGAAGCCCAGTTTTGATTGCAACCCATGGATTATTGTAAATATCCCCGATCTTGGACATAAATGGGGGGAGAGGCACAAATGTAATCAGCGATTCCCCAAGCGCCCTATTAGACAAATTGGTAGGTCAGGGTTAAACACAGTTTCCTGGTTGCAGTTTCCTAGTGCAGTAAACCACACGCGGGGTGGCAGAGAATGTGATGCAGAGGCCGAAGGACCACAATGCCAGGAGAATGACCTGTTTAGTGGCCCTGCTGAGACTTAACATTTGGGGTTTTTTCCCAGCATATTTAGGTAAAGTGTTAAGGGATTAGATGTTATGCCTAGTGGTGGTGTCTGCACACACCAGTGAATTGTGCACCTGATAAGGGGTTTTGTCAAGGATTTTTTTTACAGCATTTGGTAGCTGTATTCAGCCTACTTCTAAGCGCCTTACCACCAATATTTACTTGTAATGGAAAAAGTCGGAAGCAGATTGAGACCTTTTCTTTTAGCCATGGAGAGATAGGTGCTTATTGTTGGGGACTACCGTCCCCAGAACCAGTCCATGACTCTACTAACTAGAGTCGTCAAGTACATATTACTGGACACCGAACGCCAGTGGCCAGAATACCTGCCAGCTCTTCCTTGTATATTTGTGTTGTGTTTTATGGCTGGAGCCCCTACTCCTCCTCACCCCCCCACCAAGGATGTTTGGTCTGTGTGCGAAGGTGGTTTCGTGTATGGGTTCATGTGGGGTGTGGAACACATTTCAGTTGTCTCCCTTGCATGTATGTAGACGCTGTTTTTTAGAGTCACTCCTCGCATTGAGATTCTTTGTGAATCAGAAGACCCTTGTAGGGAAAATTGTAATCTCTTTGACATCACATAATATCTCATACCTGGCCCAAAAAACTGTTTCTACATGATTTACTGTATTGTAATACTTCCTTAAAATGTTGTTCATTTTGCCCATTCTTCAGTCCATATGAAACTAGTAGACTCCCTGTCACCCACCCCCCTTTCCACACAGTTCTCCAGGTCCTACCAGCTATTACATACTCACCTGTCAAGAGAACTTACAGACAGAATAGGATCTTTCCTGCTGGAGGATCACTGAACACTTCCTGTTAGCCACTCCATGGGGTGCAATCCCATCGGTGCTACGGCTGCACAGAAGTAATGCACTCGGGAACATTCCCTGACCTCACCTTTCGGAATGCCAGGAGCCTCCTGATATCCAATCTCACATACCTGCCCTAGAGTGCTCTGTCCTACCCCATCAGGGTCTCATCCCCTTTTCTGAGGGGAACCCCAACATGCAGCTCCCACATCACCGACATCACCCTCCAAACAAAGCTCTCTCCATCAAAAAAAATGTTTCATCTCCATTCCTTTCATCAGGTTCATCTCTGCCCCCTCATTAGGGGCTCCAAAGGATGAGAGGTGAGCAATCCACATTTGAACAGCATCCCTGTTTCTATCAGGATCGCCGCCCCAAAGCTGCTCCAATTTGTGAAAGAGGTCAAGATGCACCTCTTTAAAGGATCCTACATCACAAGTGCATTAACCGTCCACAATGCAGCTACCTCTCCTATCACTCATTCACTTTATGCTTGTCTTTGACCGTGTACAGTGCTGTGCTGCCTTTTGGCTGTGGTTCGTGCTATAATAATGGCATATGCATTCATCCATATTGTCATGACTGGTGTGCCCTTGTTGAGCTTCCCTGTCCGCTCATATACCTGCCTGGCCCTGTGCTGTGAAGCCGTGCTGCCCTCCATTCACTGTTGCAGGCCATGTGATGGGTGACCACCCATCGCGCAAAGCATTGCTTCACTCTTTGCCCTTCCGGGGCAGTGGTCGCTAATTGCACATTATCATCCTATCTGCGTTGTTTCACTTGCTCACAGGCCGCCTAGTTCCCATCGCAGTGGAGGGCCTTCATCTGACTTCCTGACTGCAACATCTCCAATCAGCCATTGACTGACATGTTATTGATGACGTGTCCCCTGCTGCCTCAACCTGTCTTCAGTGTCCTTTGGGTGGTTGCCTCCCTTCCACTCCTGATTCACCTTAAGAACTGAGATTGAATTTCCGTTGATTCCTTGTTGCTGCTCTTTCTCAGCCTTTGTTCGGAAGCTGCATCAGCTTGAACTTGAATTGCTGTTGCTCAGAGAGCATGGTTTGGTAACTCTCAGAGTGGTTGAGGTTGGACTAAATTCTGTACAAGGACTTTAACATGCTGTTTGTCAACCAGATTGTTTTAATTTGAATGTTTCATGGACTTTTAAATGGAAAGATGGGGCTATGAAGAAGTGGTTGCGCTGTTAGGGTCTGCTATCTGAGCCTGTAGATGTGCTGTATGTTAACTCAGACATTTCTTCTCTAACTCTATTTCTACAGGTCACTGAAACATGAACAGAAAAAAGAAGGTTTTACTTTAGTGAAACACAACAAAAAGGATTATTTCAAGGGAAGTTTTAAACATTCTTGAGCTCTAGGGGAGAAACACATTCTGTGTGCCAGGAATGGTGAGGAACCTGGAGTGGAAGAAACTGCTGAATGTGAAAGTTGTGAAATCTCTAAAGTAAAATGACCATAAATGTTTACCAAGAGTCAGTGACTGAGATTGAGTAGCCTCTGAAATATAAATGAAACTCAAGTGCAAATTGAAAGTCTGCATCTACTAATTGTAAGAATATTTTCACTTAATGGAAACATTTCAAGATTGGTGGAACAAAGAACATTGGCAACAGTTGCTACCCATGCAGTGCACTTGAGAATAATCACGGTTGTAAATTCTGTCTGGTGGTCCATGAGAAATGCCTTGGAGACCCAAACCGCTCCCCAACAGATCAGTATCCGTACACGTGTTATGACAGAACTATCAGGAAGACTAATGACCTCCGTTTAAAAGAGTAGGCTTTTGTCTGCGTCTCCTGTGATTCAGAAGAAAGAAAACATTGTTTAAAAGAAAGTATCTGTAAATGCTCTTTCTCAGATGTGATCACAGCAAAGATGCAGTATTATCATTTCCAATATAGAAAGATTATCCTCATCAACTGTGTCTGTTGGGTTGATTCGAGTGGTTTCAAAGTGTCCAGGACCTCCAGAGGTGATCATGTACCTGCCTTAGCCGTTGAGCAAAAAAGCATATACTGGCACAGAAATCTTGAAAGTGTCCAGTGCTTTGCTATTGATAATTCATAAATCACCCTGTAATGGCTATTCACCTGTCATTACTTGTATGAACAAATATACTTAACAGGCAAACACTAAACCCCAAAGACCATATCAGTGTTTTTGAAAATCCTATATCAAATGTGATCAACGGGAGCCACAAAATCACCCCGGCATAACTTGGAGAAAATGAATCAATGGGAGACATCTTAATAAATACAGGGGGCTCCTCAGGGAAAGTTTATAAGACAAGTTAGATAGGCTGCCTTTAAAAGCAGGAAATTGATCTCCAGATAAAAGCTATAATTAGTTAAATACAAATGTTAAGAAGAGCATCTTCAGTTTATTTTAGAAGTTAACGCTGAGTGTAATATAAACGAGTGCAGACTCTCTAATCAGAGTCAGTCATAAGATGGCGTGTATCCAGGAACAAACACAACACGGAGATGCACACATCTTGAATAAGAACAATCAATGTGAGAACGGATTTAGTTATCAATCCCACCTCACTAAACACAAGAGAACTCACACTGTACAAAAACCTTATCAGTGCCCTGAGTGCCAGAAAGGTTTCAGTCACAAATCCTCACTCATTCAACATGTGAGAATCCACACTGGAGAAAATCCATATCAGTGCTCCGAGTGCCAAAAACGCTTCAGTCGCTGGGGCAGTCTTACTCGACATAAGAAAATCCACACTTGGCAAAAACCTTATCAGTGCTCTGAATGCCAGAAAAGCTTCAGTCAGAAAGACTGCCTCATTCAACATGAGGGAACTCACTGTGGACAAAACCCTTATCAGTGCCCTGAATGCCAGAAAGGGTTCAGTCACCAATCCTCTCTCATTCGACATGTGAGAATCCACACGGGTGAAAAACCCTATCAGTGCTCAGAGTGCCAAAAAAGCTTCAGTTTTTGGGGCAGTCTCAATGGACACAAGCGAATCCACACTGGACAAAAACCATATCAGTGCTCTGAGTGCCGGAAAAGCTTCAGGTGTTGGGGCAGTCTCACTCGACACAAGAGAATCCACACTTGTCAAAAACCTTATCAGTGTTCTGAATGCCCGAAAAGCTTTAGTCAGAAAGGCCATCTTATTCGACATGAGAGAACTCACACTGGGCAAAAACCTTATCAGTGTTCTGAATGCCAGAAAAGCTTTAGTCAGAAAGGCCATCTTATTCGTCATGAGACAAGTCACACTGGGCAAAAACCTTATCAGTGCTCTGAATGCTGGAAAAGCTTCAATCAGAAATGCAACCTTACACTGCATGAAAGAACCCACACTGGACATAAACCGTATCGGTGCTCTGAATGCTGGAAAAGCTTCAGTCGGAAATTTAACCTTACTCTGCATGAAAGAACCCACACTGGGCATAAACCGTATCGGTGCTCGGAATGCCAAAAAAGTTTCTCTTACAAACGCAATTTAACTCGACATGAGAAAATCCATACTGGGCTCAAACTGTATCAATGTTCTGAATGCCAGAAAAGCTTCAGTGAGAAAGCAAATCTCACTTATCATGAGAGAACTCATACAGGGGAAAAACCTTATCAATGCAGTGAATGCCAGAAAAGATTCAGTCACGGATCCTGTTTAATTAAACATGAAAGAATTCATACTGGACATAAACCATATCAGTGCTCAGAATGCAAAAAACAATTCCGTCAGAGATCCAGTTTAATTCAACATCAGAGAATCCACACCAGGCTCAAACCCAATCAGTGCTCTGAATTCCAGAAAAGCTTTCGTTGTAAATTAACTTTCACTAGGCTCAAGAGCATTCATACTGAACAAAAGCCTTAAGAGTGCTCGGAAAGCTCGGAAAGCTTCAGTCTGAAAGCCAGTCTCATTCAACACGAGAGAATCCACACTGGGTAAAAACCTTATCATTGTACTAAATGCCAGAAAAACGTCAGTCAGAGATTCAGTTTGATTCAAAATGAGGGATCCTTCAAGCATCAAAAAAATATATCAGTGTTTTCAATGTGACAGAAACTGCAGTTGTAAATGTAACATCTCTACATGAGAGAGACAATGTGGGAGAATAAAAGGTGCTCACAGTCAACCCTGGGGAGGAGGTGTCAGCATCGCAAAGCCTTCACCTGAAGCAGCCGCAAAGACGTCAATCCATTGATGGTCTTACTAACTGTCCACTGAGAAAAGCACACACTGAGAAATGAACATGCTTTAGCTAGTGTAATTACTTAATAATGATTTGTGGCCTATTTGAAGTCGTTTGCTTGCCAAGCCTCCCACAACCTATAGGGAAATATTTGTATTTATGGGCTTTGTATATGAACTCAAACTTACAAAACGTTATGTACAGAATTAATGAATTTCGAATTTTTAAGAACAAATTGATCACATTTTTTTTTCATTTACATACAATTTGTCCCCCCCTTTCTATGTAAATGAACTTCTGTAACCAGACACCCCATGCTCCCATCTCTTCTAGTGCGGATGATAACGTGAGCACTGCAACGTAATCACAAACAAGAGCTATATTGAGAAATGATAGGCTTCCAAGTCACTAGTTTCATGTTTCTTATCTATGTAAACAAGTTTGTGTGTCATTTGTAACTAGGCACCACCAAGGTCATATATCCTGCACATGAAAATGAGCACCAGACTAATGTTACTCTTGCCTAGGTAAACACATATGTGCCATGGAGACGCTAGGGGGCGGGCTGACACGATGGCTGCACTCTAGTGAGTCTCCGTCAGCCCTGGTTAACATAATCAGCATCCATCCTATATCTGCGGGCTAAACTCGCCAAAACGTACTTTGCTCTGCTGCGGAGGACTGTCGGAGACACCACAGGTCATTTGCGGTGAGCCAGAAGCTGTAACGACCCAGTTGAGAGCTGCCCGTACCTGCATCCTGTGAGGCGCATTACCGCTGGCTGGGCTGCAGATGGCAGGGACTGGCTGCTGACTGCTGCGCTTTGGGGGCCTCGCCGGAGCATATCACCTGCACTCAACCAACGTAGCTTCCTAGACACGCCGGCAGGTACCTCGGAGGGCACAATGTGGCACGGCGGTCTGAGCAACTGCAGCTGACCTCTCTCTGCAAACGCTGCCTGTGAGATGGGCCGGCACGGGAGGCGAGAGCTCTGAGCCGAGGATCGGGGCCTACCCCGGGGGCGCGAGGCCTGGGGATCTGCGCCGATGGGAAAACAAGGGAAAAAAGCAACAAAAAAACCAAACAAAAAAAAATATTGTCTGCTTTCTGCCGGCACGCAGCCTGCGCCGCTCCAGAGACTCCTGGGTGGGAAATGCAGCGGTATAACAGCTAATGCATGACAATTCGCCACCTCCATGTCCCTCGCCTGCGGGTGGGCCAGAGGCCGGGACTGGCGTGCGGGGCCGAGGATTGGGGCCTACATCGCGCGCCCTGTTGCCACACTGAGACTCGGAGGAGAGGAAGGCACAGCAGCTACCTCATTCCAAAAGGTATGGAGCACTGAACTCATCACTTGTGTGACCTCAAATAACGTATCTGTGTGGGCCCCCGCTGGGCCTAGGGGCTCCACCCCTTCTGGGCTCTTGCTGCTCTTGGTGAGGGACGCCTCTGCTACTGGATACCCACTGGGCTAGGGCCCGCAGCCGCCTTGCGCGGCCGCCTGCCACATGCTCCGTTACTAGGTGAACATCCGGCCTGTGCATCGCTGGAGGTCTGTGGCTGACGGGCGGCCGGCCTTCTCTGCACTGCCTGACATTACGGTGTCCCCCCGTGCCGGAGTGCATACACACGGCAGCCTCATCACTGAGTACAGATTTCGTGGAAGAACCCCGGAAGGGCCGCAGAGACTATACCGATCCCACATCACACCGCACCTGCGGTCCCCCCTAGATGGGGGAAAGAAGCCTTGAAGATTCCACACAAACGACGGCCGCACTTGCCCACATTGACAGTGTGCTGCGCAACAGGCGAGGGTCAAATCAATCCTCACTCACACTTACTCTCTGCTCCATCGTAACGTCATACTAGCCTGAGCACTTGATGCACCACCCCCCAGACGCAGGCTACACGGACGCACCTTTGAGCCCCCTCTGGCACGGCCCCTCTTCAGCGCACACTGGACAGGCTTCCACTCTAGAGGTATAGACCTACAGCCCCCCGGGGGCTAAACACCACGAGGACCGCAATACTGGTCCCTACTTTACGACGCACAGCTGGACCAGCGGCGTAACTCAATACATTCGTATTCTGTGCACATTTTGCCGCCTCCCACTATCCAGGTATGACTGTACCACCGGAAGGGCAGCCAGAAGAACAGCTAATTGTCGGCAAGTGCCCCTGTCACCCGCTGGGCTTGTCACGACAATGGGGCAACCAGACGGAAAACAGCCCAAACTCAATATCGATACCTGCTGGACGCCCAGGGGGCAGCCGCCAGACCCGAAACAAGATGGCGCGGGCATACCAGCCAGGACTCTGACGAGGTGGACATGAAGACATTACTCCATACAATGAAAACAAGTTTTGCCTCTATCGAGGGGAAAATTGACTCCATGTGAGAATAAAGGAAGCGGAAGCACAACAAATCTTGACTCTCGAAGATGATCAAGCACAGGCGGCGGGCCACCTCACGGACATTGATAAACTACTTAAGTTGATCGCGGCCAAGAACGAGGACATTGAAGCTCGCTCGAGGCGGAACAACATTTGCATCACTGGTGTCCCCGAGTCCACAAATTCGGCCAGGCTTGAAGATTACGTAGAGTGACTACTCATCACATGCTTTGGCCAGGAGGCCATCTCTAGAATTCCAATCGTGGAGCGGGCGCCTCGCACCTTAGCCCCAAGGCCCCCACCAGGAGCACTGCCCCGGCCCATAGTCGCAAGACTACTTAACTATTGTGACCGCGATACAGCGTTGAGAAAGGGGAGAGATCTGAAAGATGTTGTCTTTGAGAACAATGCCATATCAATATTGCCCGATTTCACTCTTAACGTCCAGGAAGCAAGGAAGAAGTTCACGCCCGTCAAAAAGAAGCTCCAGCAAGAAGGGGTGGAGTATGCAATGCTCTACCCCGCACGGCTGCGGATCACTCACGATGGCAAGCACCACATCTGTTACACCCCACAGCAAGTAGCGGATTTCTTTAAAAAAAACAGTGCTAGCGGGCAAAAGAGGGTAGCAATCCCCGTTGAGTGGCAGAGACGGCCGAGCGCATCATGAAGAGGACTGAGATTGCTGGCCACAGAGATGCATGTCACTGCCCTTGGGTCTACATATGGGCACTATCAGCACAGACATTTGCTCCAATCAGCAGGTAACGTTCAATAATGACATTGTATTGCCTCCCGCTCTTTCCACGGTCTATATGTAGACGGCGAGGACCCCGCTGGATACCGACCCTGCATTCCAGGGCCTCCTTCTGCACGACACAACAGTGCAGGTGGAGCTGCCACGCCCCCTGGGACACACGTCTCCAAGGGAGTTCCCCTTTCCCCCCCTTTATGGGGAATGTATTGTTAGGCTGCGGCCTTTGTTGTTTTGTTATGGGGACAATGCAGTTATGAGTTATTATTAGCCCAGAGACTCGATTTCCATTCAAATTGCATTTGATTTGCGCACGCATGTCCTTGTACATTTGCCTCCTTATGCTGCGGAAGATTTGTATTCCCATAACATGGGCAATGCAATGTCAACTCTGGGACAATTTGGCTATAATGTTACAGATGAGTTTCGATGCAGTGGGTGGGGCTCAGAGGGAGGGAGTTGTACACGGCAAGTTGGGGTCACCGTTGTGGGGGGGAATTTAGGGGTAAAGGGTTAGACATTACTAACCTTGCTATAGATACCAGACAGCGCAGGTACACATTCAGTCAAAGGTACAGGAAGACACTACCTATATACATGCGAGAACTTAGGTAATGGCGGGTGAGGGACAACAGACCGACATCTCAGCGACCATGGGACTCCTAACATGGAACATTAGGGGGCTGAGTGACCCCAGGAAAAAAAGGCATATATTGGCCTACCTGGACAGAGATCATGTCAGCATAGCTATGCAGAAGAAAACGGACACCCTGCCCTCCCAACAGCCCCAATTCCCCTCACGATGGGCCTCTCACAGGTACTTTTCCTCGTATTCGGCCTTTTCTAGAGGCATGGCCATTCTAATAAAAAAAGCGGTGCCTTACATTGAGGAAGGTTTCACACTCGACCCACAGGGCAGGTACTGCCTGACATGGGGCAGAATAGCATCTGAGTCCATCACTCTGGTGTGTAGTTTTGGGCCTAACTTGGACGATGTAGAGTATTACACCACCCTTTGGGCACGCATAGTAGGCATAGGCTCGACTCACCTCATATGGGGGGGATTTCAATCTAACGCTGCAACCCTCACAGGACCGCTCCCACCAGCTACCGCACCACTACTCTAAAGCGCAGCACCAACTCCAGCAAATCATCGCTGACAATCTGCTGGTGGACATCTGGCGTCACCATCACCTGGTGCAGCGTGAAGGCACATTTCACTCGGCAGTACACAACAAATGGTCCCGGCTGGACATGTGGCTCGCATCACAAGACATTGCGCCCCATACCCTCTCCGCGTGTCACTTAGCACAAACTTACTCGGACCACTCCCCAGTGCTTATGTACTGAACCCCCCAGGATCATTGTCCAAACCCAGACAGTGGTGCCTGCAACCCACGACGCTCCTCGACGTGGTGTTCAAAACTGAACTGGGAGAAACGCTGGAAGAATTCCTGAGACTCAACGTAGACTCAGTTTCCTCCTTAGCTACAGTGTGGGAGGCACTGAAGGTCAATGTTAGGGGCCATTGCATAGCTAAAGCAGGGGGCATCCTTAAAGATATTTGTACAACAACAGCACGCCTAGAACGCCAGATTAAACTGCCGGAAACAAATATGCACGAGGCACACGAGGGTCCTACGCTGGCTAGGATACGCGAACTCTTTACTGAGTATCAAGCCGAGGCGGAAAGGGAGTGTCTCTTCCGTAGCAAATACCACATGGCGCATAGATATGGCGAGGGTGGGCACCCCGGCAGGGCACTAGCAGAGACCATCCGTCCACCTAGAACAGCAAATCATATGTTAGCCATTCGTGATGGGAAAGGGGTGCTACACAGAGGCACATTGGCCATTATGAGGGTTTTCACTGTGCACTACCATACATTTTACACGACTTGCACGGAACGTCAGACTCCGCAATATTTACAACAGATAGAACTGGCCTGGCTAAGTAATCAGCAGCGTGAATTCTTAGCAGCCGACATTGAGGTGGATGAAATCCGTGTGGCTATTATGCAAATAAGGAACAGAAAGGCGCCTGGTCCAGATGGCCTCGGTATTGAGTTTCATAAGACTTATATCGACACATTAGCCCCCTTCCTGGAAGCGATATATGAGGAGGCGGCCCAAACGGGGACGCTTCCCCCTACCATGCGAGAGGCAATGCTGGTCTCACTCCTGAAACCCGGAAAAGCCCCCAAGTCCACAGACTCATACAGACCCTGGTCCCTAAATAATTGTGACGTTAAGGTATTGGCCAAAGTTGTGGCCAATAGGCTCACACTCTTGATGAACAACCTCATTAGGCCAGATCAAGCTGGTTTTATGCCTGTGCGATCAACTTCGCACATCTTGAGGACCCTCTTCTCCATCCTACATGCTATTGCCCAAGAAGGACAGGCGGTGGCGGTCTTCCTGGACGCCACCAAAGCATTCGATTCCCTGGAATGGGGCTACCTTTTTTCAGTGTTAACGCACATGGGATTCCCTCCGGGGTTCCTTATATGGATCAAGTTGCTATAGCACCGGCCCGGTGCCTCATTACTCCTCAACGGGAATGCTCTCCTGCCTTCGGCATCTCCAGATGCCCCCTTTTACCCCTGCTATTCGCGATAGCCATGGACCAGCTGGCAGCTATGCTACGACAGCACCATAAGCAATATGCGCTGGATTACCCCACGAGGCCCGTCTTAATTTTGCTATATGTGGACGATGTCACACTTTATGTGCACGATCCTCCAAAAGGATTAAATGCCATGATCCGTGAAATCATAACATTTGGGGCCTTCTCGGGCATTACAATAAACTGGGGTAAATCCCAAATCATGCCGCTCACTACCTGTACCACCCCTTTCCCGATGGACTTTCCACAGCAGTGGTGTGGTGATGAGGTCCAGTACCTGGGCATCACTGTTACCAAGGACAGAGAGGAGCTTTTGCGTGCTAACTGTGGGGCGGTCCTCACTCAGGTAGAAGACTTAATTACTAGATGGATCGCCCTTCTGCTTTCCCTCGCCGGCCGGTTCACTTTAATGAAAATGGTCAATATGCCCAAATTTTTATACCTGTTCACAAATATCCCCTTCCCCCCCTGGTTGTCCCTTCTTAACTAGGCTGAAGAGCCAGCTTTTCTGCTTGGCATGGGATGGGAGACAGCCTCGGATTCAATGGCGCACCCTCACACTGCCGTTCGAACAGGGTGGCTTCGAAGCGCCCGATCCAGGAACTTTACTATCTCAGCGCACAGGCACACTTCGCAGCGTACTGGTTCGAGCCTCCCCCCTTTGTGACACACCTGGCGGTAGAACAGGGACTCATGGCTCCTTTACCACTCATCGGGTTCCTAGGCGCCGATGACAGCACAGCCGGGGGTAAACGATCCACAGTGGCTTATACCAATAATGCGTGTCGAGCCATAGCCAAACGATCCCAAACCCCCATTATATATTCCCCGCTACTTCCACTGCGCGATCAACCAACCTGCCAGTTACACAAGAAGGTATCAGCAAACGCATGCTCCTCAAACTTGGCATAAACACTTGGGGGACATGTATCACCTAGGGAACTTCAAAGGTGCAGCAGAGTTCTTTGGCGACACCCCCCGACCACCATGGACAGATTCCTATATATCCTCTTGCGACAAGCCATTAAGGCTGTAACTCTTGCGTTCCCAGAGGAACCTCCCACACTGCTCCCAATACACCAAAGGTTATATGTGGGGCACCTCACGCTGTGTCCCGTATATATAAAGCCACCATTGGGGCGGGGACACACAACACTCTGAAAGCGAAACAAAGATGGGAAGCAGAATTGGGCCATCCCATTACAGACGAGGCCTGGGCATATAGCTGTCAACAGACTGAGCGTATTACTGCTACCAGCAGTTTCAGAATTATTCATTTTAAATTCCTCCACAGAATATACTATACCCCTTTAAAACTGCACAGACTCCAATTACGAGACAGTGACAGATGTGAACGCTGCAAGCAGAAGGGAGCTGGGTTTTTACATGTGGCGAGGGAATGTAAATTCATTTCGCAAAACTGGACTGCGGTGGGAACTGCCTTGGGGGTCATGATAGGAGGGCAAATTGACCTCACACCAGAAATGAGTCTCTTAGGATACCTCCCAGGGTACAACGTTCATATTAAGTGCTTTCTGGCGATTGGCCTTCTCATGGCCAAACCCAAAATTGCTTGCAGATGGTGCAAGGGCAGGGCGCCCACATTTAGGGACTGGTTGGCAGACCTCACCTATTGTCAAGAGCAAAATAATATTTACGCTGAACTCACTGCGACATCTGGGAGCCCCTTACTAGTTACCTGCTGAGAGAAGCTGCAGGGGACACAGTAGACAACGCTACACAGGCACAGACTGTCTGCCACGCAGTCTGATAGGCCACATGTTAACGGGGCCGACCTTTGATATGTTTGCTGTAAAATATATGTATACCCTTCATGCCTTCGCCTGTCACCATGTATGGGGTACTGTATAGCCAGACCCAACTTTTGTACTGTACTGATGCATACCCGTGCTGTCAATGTAATGTCTATAATGCACTGTAACTGTTGTATTGCTGAATCTAAAATGCAAATAAACAAAGTAAAAAAAAAAACACATATGTGCCATCAGTAATAAAGCACCACCAAACTCATATCTACATATGTAAATGAGCACCAGACTAAAGTGGCTCCTCCCTTTATTAATATGTGCCATAAGTAACCAGGTTCACATCTCCTACATAAGGAATGTGCTCCAGGCTCCTATCCGCCTCCGCTATGTAAACTTGTGTGCCATCTGAGACCAGGCAACAACACTCCCATGTGCCCCCTTCCTCTGTAAATGAATGTGTGTGCTGTTTAACCGGGCACCACTAGGCACACATCTCCTCACTTGTAATAGAGCACCAGGCTCTTATCACTCCTTCCTGGGGTTAACAAGCATGTATGCTGTCTCTACCAATGAACACCAGCCTCATGTTAACCCTCTTTTTGTTACCAAGCTGGGGTGCGGTGCCCTTTATAAATGGGAACAGCCAATCCTATTTGTCCTCCATATGTAAAAAAACATGGTGGTGTTCTGTAACCAGAAACAACCAGGCTCCTATCCTTCCTCGTTTTGTAAATCACCCGATTAGCACCCAGGCTGATTTTGTGCTACATAAATGCTATATAAAGGAAAAGGTACCCTCTGCCATACATATCTGATAGAGACATCTAGCTGCAGATTCCTTAACTTTGAATTCTCCCGAGGCGCCAGTCTGGATGCAAAATTCTTTTCAGCAGTACCTCTGCGCGCCGGGGAACGGCATCGTACGGATCCGCGGTGATGTCGTCTCTGAATATGACGTCAGTGGATCCATATAAGTCCCCTCCAGCGCGTGGACGTTAGTTTCTTCTTTTTCTGTGCTGCAACGCAGTACCGGGGGAGGGGTTCCTCCTGCCTTCTGTTTTTGGCCTACTTCTATGACTTTTTGCATTTGGAAACAGTGTACCTATGCCTTCAGGTTCAAGATGTGCGGACCTGTACTCGACAGATGTCGGCTACGGATCCATATTCCATCTGTATGTGGTGCTTAGGAGAGCACCACAACTCAGAGGAGTGCGATGCCTGTAAGAGGCTGAAGCCTAAGTCCTTGCGGGAAAGGAGAATTAAGTTGCTGACGGTGCAGCTCTCCCGATCGGAGTCCAGGTGGCTTCGATCTCCTTCCCGCCCTGAGGTTCCTGCGCGAGGTTGTTCAAGGAGCAGTTCCCGTAGGCATTGCTCATTCAAGTCGTTGAAATCCCATCGTAAGAGATCAAGGTCATAGAGGCCTTCGGCCTTGCGAAGTCGTTATGTCATTGTTGGTTCCTCCTGTTCCTTACTGTAAGATGTAGCACAGGAGCCTCCCTCCTTATCCTGGAGCCGGGGCGACTAGGACCCAGATGCAAGCATATTTTCAGGTTCTGCAATGCTTCTTTGGGTCTATATCTCCCCGGTACACCTTCGGGTCCCAAGGAGGTTGAGGGAACTCTAATCGAGATCACTCCGGCGGGTTCGACCTTGGCGTTGGTTGAAGACTTTGACTCATTACCTGCAGTCATTACAACGTCTGGACACAGCCCGGTGCGGCTTTCTGTTGTTACGTCGGTGGCGTCAGATGAAGTGGTGGACATGATGCCCCCACGACGCCGGTCAGCGCAGGAGACCCCATTCCGGAGACGCCACCTATAGCCACTGCAGTTTCTGAACCATCCACTCTACAAGTTGAGGATGAGGCTGCTTATGTTGCCATTTCTCCAGTGTTGCAGGAAACATTTACAGATACTGGTGATGCTGACCGCTTGGTTGGTCTTGGTCAACCTCAGGCAGAAGGTTCTTTGGATTTTGATGGAGATAGTAGTCTGCAACCAAATCCTAATTAGGATTTGCATTCCCCACCACTAATGGCGACAGAAGCTAGTGCAGCTTTTGCTGAGGCTATTAAAAGAGCTCCTGGCATATTAAAATTGCATCTTCCATCGGTGACTTTGTCATCTGATCCATTATTGGATTTGCTTCATCAGGGCGTCATCGGTGTTGAACCTTTGCTACCTTACAGAGAGTCTTTCTATGATTTTCTCCTAGATACATGGGCAAGGCCAATGAGAGGCATCTCTGTTGAGCTTGCCATTTGTCATCGTCCTGCTTCGGACGACCCTGCTTGTCTTTCTCGATGCCCTACTGTTAAAGGGTTTGTTGTGTAAACTGCTACAGCGTCACCAAGTATGGAGGTTTCTCCTTTGCTTCTGCCAGGTAGAGTCTAGATGGCTGGAGATGTGTGGCCGGAATATCTTTGCATCCACTAGTTCGGCCTTGATTTCGTTGAACACGTCATGTGTCCTAGGAAGGGCTTCCTTTGCTTTGTGGGACTCTGTCGACCACCTACTTCCTTTCCTTCCTGAAGCGGTCAGGGCTGAGCTCTCTTCGCTTGTGCAGGATGGTCATCAGATGGCGAGGTTTAATATTAAATCAGCAATAGACACAACAGATTCTATTGGCAGAGCTATAGCTCGATCAGTTGCTCTCCGTATGAAAAGGAATGTAAAGCAGCTTGATTTACCAGATTAGAACCTCTTGAATGACCAAATGAAAGGAGAACCACACAAGGTATATATATAAAATATATGTGTTTATTTCTAAACACTCTCTACTAATCTCTTTATGAGATAAGAGAACAAGATACACAATATTAAATCGCTAGAACGACAGTAAATAGCACAATATACAATGGGCCCCAGGGGGAGACCAAACCATATATTAAGAAAGTGGTATAAGAACCACAACTTGACTAGACACAGTGCCTAGAGCACGTTGAATCGCTGAGACCCTAAGGAACCACACAGGGGACCCACGGGGGGCGCATGCAGTGTGAGAACACAGCCTCGAGCTCCGTACAATCCTATGGGAAAGTCGCGGTTGGAATTTTAAGGACACTTAGGAAAGGACTTTGAGCAAACCCTTTCAAACTCTGAAGGTTCTAAGGCTAGCACCCATGTGAGCACCGGAGAACTCGTGTTACCTAGCCCAGGGAAGCCGGGTGCATAAGTGTCAAATGGTGTCGGGAATCTTTGTCGTTTTCTATGGCGAGATGCTGCAAAGTGCTGCTGCCGTGAAGAGTAAAAGTGTCCGGTGTGATCCAAGCCTGGATCGGAGATGTGAAGAACCGTAAAGCAGAGGGGACAGAGTCTGGGTCACTTCAGGGTGACCAGGGGCACGGTAGACCAATGCCCACCAATGTCGGGTGTTTCAGGTGCAAAGAGGTGAAGCTTGACTCCACTGCCACGGGGACCAGGAGATGTCGACGATGACCAAAGTCCGCAGGCGAGCTGTCCCACGAAGGATGTTGAGTGGTGGGGGGTCGGTGTCCGGATTGGAGATCAACAAACCTTGGCAACTGCAACCCATGCGGTGAGAGTAAAAAGGCTTCGGTGTGGACCAGCAAGGTCCTGTGGACTCCCCAGGCGATGGAGGGTCAGGGTACATCTGGAGCAACCAGGTAATCCCACTGAAAGTTAAAGTACCCTTCTCAGGGACCCACAAGTCGACCGACAAGGGATCGCAAAGGGACCTTGAGAGGAATCACTAAGTACCAGCCCAAGGGACACTCGTGGAGTGTAGGCCAGTAATCTTCGGTGGAATCACTGCTCGGGGCTGGGATTAAACGTAGTCCAAAGCACAGCCTCAGGGATCGCCAAAAAGCATATGCTGCTGCAAATGTGCACGGTATCCAGGTTTTCAGGTTGCCCGGTCCCCACGAGGGCTTTGGATCTCAGGTTTGCTGAGAGCACGGATCGGCTTCGGGGAAGCTTGGAAACCCACCTCCTGTGTTGCAAAATCTTCAGAGTCCTTCAGGAGCTGCGTAGTTGCAAACTGGACAGATGCGTCTTTGGTGCCTGCCTTGCAGGGGAGTAACTCCTTTACTCCAAGGGAAATTCTTCGGTCATTCAATGTCGTGTAGATAGTTGAAGTTCTGGGATTCTGTAGCAGAGTTTCGTCCAGGTAATTCTAAATCCCTGTAGCCAGGGGTTCCCACATTATACCCAAGGAAGGGGTGGGACAAACTCTGGGGACCAACCTATGGGAGGGTCAGGACCGAGGGGTGGCTACACCCATGTCCTTTGTCCAATTTCGCACCAGAGCAGGAGCTGGTAGCTCCTGCAACCGGTTTGAGCTGGACTATGCACAGGTACACCAAATTTGCCCCCAGTGCAGACTTCAAAGCAACCACCCAGCCCCAATACAGTAAAGCCTGTCTGGGAGGTGGTCACACCTCCCTGTGACAGGAAACCTATTGTCCAGCCTCCCCTGCCGGAGTTTCGTCCAGCAGCAGGAGGGCAGACTTGTGTCTGTGGCTGGCAGCATCCATTTTGTGATGCCAGGGCTTGCAAAGCTGGTACCCGGTGTACCAGTGCTGTCATAGTTCTCCCTCTAGAAGGGTGGAATCATACCTCCCACACCAGTTACTGGTGTGAGAGGTATGATTCCACGGTGTTTGACACCAAACACAACATGATTCCATGCAGCCATTCCAAATTTAGCATTTACCGCGAGGTTATAATGCACTTAAGAGTATATGGTTTGGCTGCATCACAAACAACCCCGGAATAAAGGTTCCGAAAGCTGCAGAGGGGCTCTGCTCATGCATGCGCACCCTCTCACATAAAACCCAGCACTCAGCCTTCAGGATTGGTAAGGCCTGCCATAGGGGTGACTGATAGGTTTATATGTGCAGTGATATGGATAGATATAGTAAACCTATATCTAAGTAAGGGGTGCATGCACCACCTTACACAGGCTGCTGTAGCAGACCTGTTGTGTCATTTTGAATGGTCTCCTAGGGATGGCATAATATATGCTGTAGCCCCTGAGACGCCTCTGGGGTACCTATGCTCTGGGTATATAGTATGCCATATACTGGAGACTTATAAGCGTACCCCATAATCCCATCTGTGGTGTACCTAAAGTACATGGAATCCATTATAGGTAGAAAGCAGATAGACTGAGGTCCTGATTAGAAGGATCCCAGTCAAACTAAGTCGAAAACCAGCAAAACACCAGGAAAAAAGTGAAATCTCATTCACAGGTCAGTGTGAGAGCACTGGGGGTGAGGGGAGGGGGCAGTGGGGCCAATCTCACGATATTTGTGCAAAGGCAGACGGTAAACAATTATGGATGTTTCAAATGATTTCCATAATGACCGAGGGAACCCTATGGACCTAAGGTTACAAACGAGGAGTGCGTTCGACATGTCTCAGCTCTTTTGGTAGGTAATTCAAAGGTGGAGTTTCCTCTTAAATGATAACATGACAAGATATGAAAGTTTTTACTACTCAATTGGATAAGAAACTATTGGTTAGCGGCTGGATGTTAGGCCAGGGGCAGAGCGACCGCCTGTTTATGATGCCGGCCCTGCTTATTGGGCTGACAGATTGTGGCCTCTTTATAGGCGAATATTCTTCCTGATCTTGGAAAGGGGTTGGGCCCCCCCACCCTATACTAATAAATGGTAATCTGGCCCAACCTGCGAATCATCAACTTATCGCATCGCTAAACGCAAAGGCTAAAACTGTGCAAATATTCTGGTAAAAGAAGCAGAAATGATGAGAATGGCGGCCAGCTGGCCACCTTCATATAAACCAGCTCCAGAACAAACAGGAATACCTCTGGTAATAACCTCGCCTCCCCAATGCTCGCTCAACTGTCTTAAAGTGATCTGTCTGCTTCCTGTTAGGGCAATGTCCAGTGATACTGATGGAGGCACTAGACGGGGGGCTCCAAGAATCTTGATGAAAACTCCACAGAGTCTATGGAGTGGTATCTTGGTGTGGCTTAAATTTGATTGGAACAGGGCCCAATGTAGGCCTGGGCGGCAAATTCCGTTCTGCTCATGGAATTTGCGGAAATTGGGTGATTTTGCGTTCTGTGGAGAACGCGGAATTACCCAAAATTCCGCAACTTCGAGGAATTTTTTGCTTGTTTGCGCTTTCAAAATGCGTGTTCGTGAGATATTTCCCCCTCCCCCCCGAGTACGCAAACAGCGTTCGTGGACAGGAAAAAAGCATCGCGAACGGGCGGAACAAGCAATTTCGCATGTTCGCGGCACTCTGCGTGCTTGTGGAGATTTGTTACCGTTTCGCTGGGCTTTGCATAGCGCAACTACACAAATTCCGCCCACCCCTACCCGTATGTCACAAGACACTCTAGTCCAGGTCTGAAGTAGGGGTGTCTTTGGCGGGAAACATATTACCAAAGCACATAGTATATGGAGGGGTGAGCCGCGAAAGGGTTGACACCTTGCGGTATTTAAGCCTATTACATAGGATGTGCAAGGGATGCAAATGCCACTTTTACATTACATACAATACAGTTCAAGTGACATATATATCAGCGTAAAATAGATGATACGGATCGCAATGCACCAAAGCTTTACAATGGTCAACATTTTCTGCCCCGCTGCCGCCACTAGTTCACTCTCCATCGGGGTTGCCTGAGGCTCAACATTGGTTCTAAGGTTTGTCGGGCCAGTTCCGTTGCTTACAGACCCCCGCGACCCCTTCTGAAGGCTCGAAATGTTACAAAACCAGTTCCACCGCTACCAAGCAGTTTGGTTTTTTTCCCAACCACTTCCGAGCTAACGGTATCCTTTCCAAGGCCATTGCCGCCATTGGTAACCAGTGTTACATAGATGAGAAGTCTGCACATACCTGAGTACAATACCGTCAGGAGGTGGTTGAATATCCATTACAATAACTTTACTCAATTCCTGGAAAAGCTGTTTCTGTGGTTCTGAATTGCTTCATATGTAATAAATATGTGAACTGTCTCGCTCCAGGAGTACAGCAGCAGAAGCAGATAGAATCTGGCCTACAACCCCATTTGTACAAGCTTTTGGGGTATAATACATATTTTGAATATAGTTATAATGGTGGATGATTAACCTGGAGATATCGCGATGTTTGATGCGCTGATAATGAGATCACGTCTCGTAATCAGCCTAGAACCCTCCCCCAGTGGGCAGACCATCGAGCGGACAAATGCTGCACCTTGTCTTCCTGACCGCTTATTGAAGCGGATATACACCGCGGATGACGTCCGTCTGAAGAGGGGATGGAAATACACCTAGAAGCCTAACAGGTGAGACGGACAGCCCTCATTTTCGGACTGAAAGAGACTTTGCCGAATGTGTAAGTATTTTAAAAACCTAGTATTAGGCATAGAAAACTGAGCTCAGTTTGTGGAAAATGGCTTAACCATGTAACTGTCAATACTTTTCAGATGAGTACGAGACCATTGCTTCACACGTAAATCACGCGAAAAGGAACGTGAGCTGCGGTTATGACAGAGTGGGGTGTACATAGTGAATTTAGGGATGTGAAACCTCTTTGACAAAAAATCCCAAATACGGATATATACAGTGTTGTGTTTATCTTATTTCTTCCTGCTTCCCATGCTCCTCTCCTCCCCTCCCCTGCCTCGCGCGCTACCCTTCCTCGCGCGAGCCTGCTCACGTCAGCTGGAATGTTGACAGCTGACGTTCTGTTTGACAGTTGGGGCGGTTATTATTGACAGTTGCAGCTGTGCGCACCGCATAGTGGTTCTCCTGTGAGTGCCGTCTTATTGAGGAATAAACTACTTCTACACTGTTACGTGGAGGTGTCATCTTTACAATTTTGGCGACAAGGAACTCGGACGGCACAGAACCTACGGCGTGTTGAAAAAAAAGTGAATAATTATTATAAGAAGAAATTGCTCCGTTGTGTTGAGAGGAAGCAAAGGAGGAATTTGAATGAGTAAAGTGAACATTAAGGAGAACCAAAAGGAATATGACACGGGACCGATAAAGAAGCTATGAGCAGTCGAAATGGAATCGGATGCATGAGGATGAAGTGACACAAAACAAAGTCGGTACGGCGTGTCTGCGTAAAAAAAAAAAACTTTGGTTGGCGATTACTATCAGCTGTTGTAAACCAGATAAACAACGTATAAGCGAAAGAAAAAAAAAGGAAGGAACAACTCATGTGTTCAAGGTGAGGAACCGGCAGTGTGTGAAGGAATCACCTAGTGTGGTTTGGCTGTTGCTACGAAACGGATTCTCCTCAGATGTTGTAGTGAGCGGTGACAGGGAGCGCCGTGTGACGCAAAACAAAGCGACGCAATCCTGGCAGATGAAGTCAACGCTCTAGCTTTTCCTACGCATGGCACGCAAGAGGAAGCGTACGTGAAGCCATTTTCGAGTAAAGTAAACAGAGACTCGTATTTTCGAGCGTATTGAACGGAGCTTTAACCTGAGTCTGCCCTGGTATGCAATTTGGGGAATAGGAAAGAAGAAGCAAGGAAAGCCAAGTTTTATATGCTCAGGTGAGAGAAAGGATCCGTTTTGTGAATTTAAAAAAAAACTGAGGAATATTTTAACATTAGCCTCTGCCTTCACTTAATATTTATAATTTAATCTGTGTAAAAGTATTCAATGGCGTCAGGGAATGTGTATAACCTACAGCCACCAGAGGCATTTTTGAAAGGAAAAGGGGCACCTCCTGTTCAATGGAAGGAGTGGAAGGAGTATTTTTGCAATTACATAACAACTTTTGATAAGGAAGATGAACCATTAAAACAGGAGGAAAGGAAAAAAAAATTGTTACACTGTTTGGGTGCTGGTGGACTCACAGTGTATAACAGTATTAGTAAAAAAGTGAGGGAAGGAAATGAAAGAAATGTGTACGATGAGGCAATGGAGGATCTTGATAATTATTATAAGCCAACTGTCTGTGTGGCGGTACACAGATACAAGTTCTATAGAAGGAAACAAGGAAAAGAGGAAAGCATAGATGACTATGTATCTGCTTTAAAAGAATTGGCACTTTCATGTAAATTTGAAAACATGCATGATGACCTGATCAGAGACCAAATTGTGATGTGCGCCGCTAATTCAAATATTCAGGACGCATTATGGGCAAAAGGAGAGAAACCTCTTCTACAAGTCATTGAAATTGTCAAAAAGGCAGAATTGACAGGACGTTGTGCAAAGGAAGTGATTAATGAGAGTAAGTGCAAAGCAGAAGATCCAGGAGTGGTCGCAAAAATAAGTAGGAGCAAAAATGTAAATAAATACCAAGGAAAAGGAGGTCAAACTTTTAGAGGAGAAGAAAGGAAGTATGATCAGTTGAAGTGTTACAGATGTGGTAGCAGTAAACATTTGGCTAATGATTGGAAATGTCCAGCACGAAATAACAAATGTACACAATGCGGACTCGTAGGTCACTACCAGAAGGCTTGCAAAAGAAAGATAAAAGAAAAAGTGAAATTTGTCGAAGATGAGGAGGATGGAGAACGGAACTCATCGGATGACTCAGAATACAACTTATGCGTATTAAATGTGACTGAAGCTACTGGAAGTGAGGAAAACGAGGATTGCAAAAAGAAAAAACCAGTTTGCTTAGTCGATATTGGTGGAATAAGTATTGAGATTGTGGCTGATTCTGGTTCACCGTGCACAATAGTTAACAAGGATGTATGGAGAGAAAAATTTAAAACCAAGTTAGGTAAACACTTAGAGAAACCTGATATCACGTTAAAAACGTTCACAGGGGAACCTATTGAACTCATGGGTTACAAGGAACTCCCTTTTACATTCAAAGAGAGAAAAACTTCGAGCAAGTTGTATGTAGCTGTAACAGGGCCTTCGGTGCTTGGTTGGAGGGACCAAGGAAAACTGGGTATTACTCTGAACCCAAACAGTGATGAACCTGTGTTATTCATGCTACAAGAAGACATAAGAGGCAGTAACTTTGTCAACAGGTTCCCCAAGGTTTTCAATGGAAAAGTTGGTAAACTTAAGGGATTCCAACATAGGATAAAACTCAAAGAGGATGCCGTGCCTTGTGTGCACAAAGTCAGGCACATCCCAATGACATTAAGAGAGGAAGTGAAGAGCGAAATTAATAAACTCATGGAAGCGGACATAATTGAACCAGCGGAGTCTTCAGAATGGGTCGCACCTTTGGTGGTCGCAAGAAGGTCCAACGGAAAATTGCGGTTATGTATTGATTTGCGCGACTTGAATAAGAACATTCTTGTAGACCAATATCCCCTTCCAAGAATTAACAAGATGTTGTCTCTCACAAAGAACATGACAGTATTTTCCACTATAGACTTGGCTGCTGCCTATCACCAGGTACCCTTGCATCCGGAAAGTAAGCACCTCACCACCTTTATTTCACCTTTCGGTTGTTTCAGGTTCAAAAGAGTACCCTTTGGATTGGCGTCGGCAGCGGCGTTATTCCAGAGACTAATGCATGAAATGTTCAAAGGGGTCAAAAAATTGCTGATTTTCCAAGATGACATTCTTATTATGGGGAGAGATCAGTCAGACCATGACAACAGGTTAATGATGGTACTCAAAATCCTGGAAAAAAATGGCATGACGGCAGAACATAAAAAATGCAGCTTCAGCAAAAAAACTGTCAACTACTTAGGTCATGAGATTACTCAAGAGGGAATAAAACCCAAGAAGGAACTTATCAAAGCAATTAAGGACGCTCCAGTTCCACAAAATAAAGATGAATTGAGAGCATTTTTGGGGCTGGTGGAGTACTACTCCAAATTCCTAAGGAATTTCTCAACAAAAACGTATAGTATAAGGACGCTTTTGAAAAACAAGAATAAATTTGAATGGTCAAAAGAATGTGAGGAAAGTTTTAAATTACTCAAAAAAGAAATTTGTGACGCACCACCCCTCAAGGGATTTGAAACAAAACTAGACTGTGTAGTCACTACGGATGCGAGTGGCAAAGGAATTGGTGCCGTCCTTACACAAATTGAAGGTGATGGAAAGGAGGCCACCATCGCATTCGCTTCCCGCTCTTTAACCCCCACTGAGGAGAGGTACTCAGCTATTGAGCGGGAGGCCTTGGCGTGTGTGTGGGGCCTGGAACATTTCCGGCAGTACATATGGGGAAGAAGTATTGTTTTGCGGTGTGATCACAAACCGCTTGTGAAAGTGCTAACAGTGAAGGGGTTGTACAATGCCTCACCCAGGTTAGCACGATTGTCCATAAGGCTATTGGATTATAACTATGAGGTTCAGTATCTACCTGGAGCAAAGAACGTCGTCGCAGATTTTCTAAGCAGATTGCCTTTGCAAAATGAGGATAAAGGGGTGGATGAAGAGGAGCTCTGCGTTGCAAGCATAAATGAAGAGTTCCCTAGCATACTAGAAGAAGACTGGAACAAAGAAGGTGAAAAAGATGAGACACTTAAGGAAGTGAGTAAACTTATAGTGAAGGGTTGGCCAGAGAAAAAGAAAATAAACAGCGAATTAAGACCTTTCTGGGAATTGAGAAGTGAGTTGTCGGTGGAAAACAACCTTGTGTTCAGACAGGGTAAAGTGGTACCTCCTGTCACTCTAAGGGAAAGAATTGTCAACATTTGCCACGAAGGTCACTTAGGAATTAACAAAACCAAGCAGAGAATAAAAAATTGGTATTGGTGGCCTGGGTGTGATATACAAATAGAGAGGGCAGTAAGAGACTGCACACAATGTGTGAATTCGGATAAGACGCAAGTGACTCTCAGACCACCTTTGCAACTTTTGAAGTGTCCCAACATGCCTTGGGAACGCGTAGGGATAGATATTATGGGTCCGATCGAATGGCAGGAAGAAAAGTTGAGTATTCTGGTCTTAGTGGATCATTTCTCAAAGTGGCCAGAGATAAAAGTTTGTAGGAAGGTGGAGGCTGTAGACATTGTGACGTTCATGGACAGCATCTTCACAAGAGAAGGAATACCCAAATATATCGTAAGTGATAACGGAAGACAGTTCTTGTCAGAAGTTTTCAAGAATTTTGTGATCAGGAATGGTATCACCCACAAGACCACTTCAGTGTACCACCCCGCGGGCAATGGTGCCGTGGAAAGATTTAATAGAGTAATAAAGGGCATTATCCAACTAGCGAACAACAACGGCAAATGTTGGAGGAAGGACGTTAACAAAATGGTCTGGGGATACAGGATCACACCGAATGAGAAGACATTGATAAGCCCATTTGAGATTATGAGGGGAAGAACACCCATCTCAAAAGACAATATTGGATGGCTCAAAGAGGCAAGGAAATCAGAATGGTCAGTGGAAATCGTCAGGAAGAGAATCCAAGAGGCGAAGGACATGAGCAAAGTGAAGTATGACAGCAAGCACAAATGCAAGGAAGTAAAACTCAAGGAAGGCGATAGCGTAAGAGTAAGTGGACACATTATTAAAGGACAGAACAAATTTTCGGAGCCATTGAAGGTGGAGAAGGTGTACTGTAACTCTGCGCTCCTCAGTGATGGGAAGGTTTGGCATGCCTCTGCGTTGTCTGTTTGCAACAGGATGGAGAGTGTACAAACAGGAAAGGATGCAAGGGAAATGAAGGATGCGGAGGACAACATGGAAACTAAAGACAAGTATAGTTGGTTGCACTTAGCATCATCAGATTCAGAGGAAGAAGGGGTTAGCACAATGTCACATTCCCTTGATCATACCAATGAGGATGAACAGGAACATGAACTCATCGAATCTATTGGGGAACTCAGAGACCTCAGCACCAGTGCCTCAGAGGCATCCCCTGAGGACAGTAACATCACCACCGTGGAAGATCAGTTGGACAAGGATCTTGATGATAAGGTGTCCGATATCCTTAGCAAAGATATGAAGGACTCTTGCGAGTCTAGAGGAAGCTCTGCGTTTGAACAAGAACCAGAGTTGAGGGAAAGAAGCTACTAGTGAAATGGCCAGCACAAGTAGACATGGCCGCATATTAGTCAAACCAAGTAAATACAAAGACTTCGTATGCGAATAGAGAAACATCTTTTGCTGTACCCCACCTCCCCTTGTTTTCCCATTCCGGTTTTTTGCAAATTGTCGCAAAGGGAAGAGATGTGTTGTGTTTATCTTATTTCTTCCTGCTTCCCATGCTCCTCCCCTCCCCTGCCTCGCGCGCTACCCTTCCTCGCGCGAGCCTGCTCACGTCAGCTGGAATGTTGACAGCTGACGTTCTGTTTGACAGTTGGGGCGGTTATTATTGACAGTTGCAGCTGTGCGCACCGCATAGTGGTTCTCCTGTGAGTGCCGTCTTATTGAGGAATAAACTACTTCTACACTGTTACGTGGAGGTGTCATCTTTACATACAGACAGCGATTTATATCTAGTCTTTATAAAATAGAATGGATCAAAAAATCCTATATTGTGACGTAATTCACGGTATAGCAACTTGGGCCAATCGCACTGAAAAAGATACCCAGTAAAACAAGCATTTGCAATGCAATAGGTCTCGCATTTACGCGAGTTTGAGCTATTGACATTGCAAATAACAATGCCTTTTATTTTTGTTTTTAAAACATAAATAAATAGCATTGGCATTTACAATGCCAATAGCTTAATCTCGGGTAAATGCGAGACCTATTGCATTGCAAATGCTAGTTTTGTGTTTGGAGCCAGAGAGCCCTCTTTCACATCTCATCAGAGATGGAAGATTTCTTACACTGGATCCTATACTACAAAGCTCTTGAATATCTTGCTGATACATGTTTAACGGATTCTTGTTGTGTAGCCTGAGTGGAAAATATTGTGGCCAAAATAAAATATAAAAAAGAAACAAGATAAGATATATTGGCACTTGTTTCTGTTCACAGGCATAGTGCCAATATCGGCAACAGTTATCACAAAACACATCAGTAACAGTTATCACAAAACACATAGGTACATAAATAAACACACGACACTGTAATGTAAGTGGAGAAATATTGCTGCAGGTTTATTAGCATAACCAATATGCAAACAAGGTGGGTTATCTTACGGGCGATCCCAGGGCAGGCCAGCCCCTATGCCGCCTGCCCGTCTGATAAGCCTAGAGTCACCATGGCAACGCCAACTGGTGTATACCAAATATTGGGAGGGTCCACCCCTCCCATCCGTGGACCACCAGTCCACTTGCTTCACACGCCCCCCCGTGATGGGTGGGCGGAGCATACATGGCAGCCCCCGGTTGCTCAGACCCACAACCGCCTTTCGGTTAACGGGGCGCCGTCGTTCTTCCAGGGGACACGCTAAAACATCCCTGGGTATCCTGGCTTAGCACCCCGCGGTGCTGCTGCATGATGTACCCCTTGGTATGTGCAGACCCTGGATCGCCCTGTAACTCCTCCTGCAACACAAAGTAAAATTGTTAGAAGACCTGCCCCCCCCCCTTTGTCCCTCCGGACGCCGGGTAAGCGGAGGGGCGGGCAAGGCGAACGAGCGGACAAGAGGACGAGGAGGGGGTGGAGACAGTATATGTACCCCTGTCTCTTCCCCACCCTCGCCGGAAGCAGCTATCAGTTGGGGTCTCCCCTGGACTAGCCCAGGGACTCGACCTCCCACTCCTGTGCCTTCCTGTGGCACTAAGGCGGCCGCCCTCCAAGGGGCGGGCCGCTGCGCAACCCCCCCCCCGGGCAGCCTTACATAGTGCCAATATCGGCAACAGTTATCACAAAACACATCAGTAACAGTTATCACAAAACACATAGGTACATAAATAAACACACGACACTGTAATGTAAGTGGAGAAATATTGCTGCAGGTTTATTAGCATAACCAATATGCAAACAAGGTGGGTTATCTTACGGGCGATCCCAGGGCAGGCCAGCCCCTATGCCGCCTGCCCGTCTGATAAGCCTAGAGTCACCATGGCAACGCCAACTGGTGTATACCAAATATTGGGAGGGTCCACCCCTCCCATCCGTGGACCACCAGTCCACTTGCTTCACACGCCCCCCCGTGATGGGTGGGCGGAGCATACATGGCAGCCCCCGGTTGCTCAGACCCACAACCGCCTTTCGGTTAACGGGGCGCCGTCGTTCTTCCAGGGGACACGCTAAAACATCCCTGGGTATCCTGGCTTAGCACCCCGCGGTGCTGCTGCATGATGTACCCCTTGGTATGTGCAGACCCTGGATCGCCCTGTAACTCCTCCACAGCCTTGGGAGTGGCCACCGTCACTATCAGGGCCCCCCACCAAGGTAGACCTATTTACTTACCACCTGCTGCAGCCAAAGCTTCCCCTAGGTCCAGTAGGAAAAGATCCATGCCTAAACTAGAGAGGTGCACCCCCTCTCCCTCCTGGCACCCTGTGCACTTGTCGTGTATAAGACCATGCCTGATGAAGCTAAGACCTCTTTGCTCTGCGCAACTGCGCATGGCTCCCGGTAGGCCTTTATACCTACAGCATACTGATACCGGGCTTCTCCCAGGTCCAGCCAAAACCAGTCTACGCCCAACCGGGCTGGCGGCCAGCGTGCACCATCAGGACAAGATTCCCCATCCTTTCTAAACTCCCCCATGGATTTGACTGAAATGACCTTAAACCTAAAATAGGCGATGGTCCAAAGTTGCACAATCCCTTTGACATGACACTCCTGCCTGGCAGTGCCCATGCGGGAGGAGGTAAGAGTTGACAAGCCCGCCTTACTTCCTCTTTCACTCCGTTGGAGTACGCCCATCGTATTCCATCAGTCACCACCAAATGTAAAGCCTTCCCTCCCGAAATTCTGCTAGTATACCAGGGAGAGACAGGTCAGGGTGACCACAGAGGAGAACAACGTGTAAAATTCTTCTCTAATTGAATACTGGGAAAGCCAATTTTTCTCCTGCTGATTTGTAGCCCAAAAGTGTTACCCCGGTGTTTCCCTTAATCATATGGACCATACGCCCCTGTTGGAAGGCCCCTTCCACAACCTGCATAGCTGCCAGCCAGTGCTGGAGGGCGGGAGAAGTTGCCCTGAACCGATACTCGCATCAAAGGTACCTGTTTCGTCGAACTCAAGGGCGGGCTGCTAAGTGAGCAACCAGGCTCCGCCCTAGTATCCAGAGGTCAAACCCAAGCCCCTCCAAGTTCTGCTGCTTCACCTGCCTGTTAACAGGACACCCAGGGCAGACCACCGGCCTATAACCCATGCTTGGCCATGCCTGAGCTAAAACACCTTTGAACAGCATGACAACAGGCTAACCACCAGCATTGCGTTCTGAATGTTTCTGGCACTGCCAAGAAACATGCGCATAACTAAAGCAACTGGCACCATGCCATAAAAGTATCCATTCAGCCTCCTATGAGTGCAAAATGTGCTCTTGTGGCGATCCATATTAGTGTTCCCTCAAAACCAGCCGCCCTAACCAGGCAACCCGCACCCTCTTGGCACTGGCACACTCCCGCCCCAGCTGCCCTAGAGTGCCTGGTCGTGTGTGGCCACAACCTACGTTTTATCACTGACGTAATATCGTGGTAAGATGACACTCAACTAACTCTACTGCTGAGTGCCCGTTGCACCATCGCAAGTATGTCTTTGCCTACTCAGTGGCTGGATGTAAAGTTAGATGACATTGGCAGCCCAGCCCGGGCGAACCTAGCAGCTTACAGTTTCTGGTGCTATAGACAGTACCTGTAGCTTGATGAACCGAGTGCAATTCCCTTGGTCCTGTTGAGCACGGAACCCACAACAAATTCTCACCATGGTTCAATACCTTAATGCTGCTCATCATTTCCTAGCAGAATGTTGACAAATCTATGTTCTGCAATGGCACTACATCGCAGCCTGGACCATTTTGCCAGTGCCGAAAGACCTTTGTCCTGCTGCCTGGACTAAGCAATCTTGCCCTGTTCTAGAAGCGCCCGCTTCAGCCCTAGAGCAAACAATTCACCAGTAACCCCAAACTGGCCCTGATGCGAAACAGACCAGCCAAGGCACACAGGTGTGTGTAATAACTAATAGCAGGTCTAACAGCGTCAACCGGCTTCCTCAGCTAACAATAGGCATGAAGGAGTAAGGGTTTCCAGTGGGAATGAGATGAAAGCAAATACAGCGGGAGGAGCGGCCAATGACCTGCCCAAAGACTCTTCGAAATCCTCCTACCGAATGATGTGGGAGCTCGCCACCAACCTCTGTCCAAGCCTGCCAACCCCACAAGTATTTGGACCCTTATTGCACCAAGGATTGGAGGGGCGGGGGAGGGGCAGTCCGGTCTGAGGATGTGTGTGATTGAGGACCTGCGTCCTAGAGTACCTGTAGTTGGGTTCCACGAGTACCTGATGTGTTAATACTAATAGCGTGGTAGCAACTCAATCAGCACAGGGCAGATGCCCACCTGTCTTACAACCGTGTGAGACACACAGGGAGATAACGGAAGGCTAACCCCAGTCCGACACAGAACAAACCCACCATGTGACTGTGCTCAAAGAAAACTCCATCCCACATCAAACTGAACCAGTGCTGTGCCTGAAAATTACAACCGATATTAGAACCGATGCTACCTCCCTGCTTGCGAAAGCATAGCAGAGGGGCCTAAGAACCAATTCACCAGCCCTTCGCTACACGCCTGGTATTACCCCTAGCAGCACTTCTCAAGCAGTAACCATTCTGTAGTATAAAGCGGCGCGCCGACCCCCCCACAGCCATCGCCCAGAGGGGTTAGGGAACAACGCTTGCCACTGCACGATTGTGTTACCCCAAGTGCGTAGAGCCTCGTTTAAACATGAGCAGCTGCAAAAGTATTCCTAGCTGAAAGTAAGTGACAACAGAGGGACTCGGACCATTGTATTCGGAAGCTGAAGATGTAACGTCTATCGAACATACCTCCTCACCTTTGCACAAGACGAGAGCGGCGCAACCTCGCTGCCCGCCCCCCATCTCTGCATGTTCGACCCCCAGTCCTAGTCGCCCGGTGATAGCATGTGCTGACATAATATCTGTTTGCTCCAGGCCCTCTGCTACGCCCTGGAGGATGTGGCTGTGAGGGACAATAATGCAGCTGGGTCGAGTAAAACCGCACCAACAAAAGGCAAACTATGTGGCACAATACGGCCATCTTGTAATGGTATACTTCATTCTTTTCACATTTTATTAAAACTTGGTACACTTTCTGGGCATAGGTTGCACTTCATTAGTACCAGCATAATACCTAAATACCGCAATAAGCTGAAGAAAGGTGACCAGTGCAGCTTTGCAGGGCATTCCACTGCTTGGCAGCACGCAAACATGGTGGGTGGATGAAAGAATCTATTTCAAGTGTGCGGGGACATCTTTCTCTGAGAAAGTAAGACTACGGAAAAAACTCTGATAACCGAAACAAGGAAATAAGCTGAATCGTTTAGTGCCATAACTGGCGAACCACTGCGGTAGCACTAAATACCACTGCCAGTGAGATACCATTTGTGTACCGTGGCAGTATAACGGGGGGACTATCCTGAAATTTCAAAACAACCCATAACTTCTTTGATGCCCCGCATACTGCACGCTCCCTCCGGGCTCAACCCAGCTCCTCCGCTTAGCGGCCGAGGGGCCCCTAAATTTGTGTCGGAAACACACTGAATAACAGAGTGTTCCTGGTGCCCAACTCAATGGTACTCATTTAACGACCTCAAGTGGCTGACACGCTGAACCATTGGTTAACCTGGTACTAAATATCAGATGCCACTAGTTACCCAGCTCAAAGGTACTCGTCTTATCGATCTCATGTGGATGAAAGGCCGAGCAGAAGGTGACTAGGCACTTAATAGCAGATGGTTCTAGCGATCCAACTCAGTGGTACGCAGTTAATCAACCTCAGCTGGAAGAAAGGCTGAGCAATCGAAACAGTGACCCAGAGTTCAGACACCGGTCCCTGTAGGGGGGGGGATTAGTTCACTGCGCCACCGGACCCGCTCCTATTACCACCCAAAAGACCACTTTCTAGAAGAAACCGATAATACTTCATACCGTGCTGCGTTGCAAATACTATAAGAATAATGGAATTATTAAATGCTGGAACATTAATTTTCCCTCTGTCACTCAAGCATGTTACAACTGGATTAGTAAAAACTTCCGCCTATGAGTTTCGGACTCCTGCGCATGTGCAGGGGGCTTCCCCACCCTTGCTGAAGCCTGTCTCGAGACTTGGGAATCTATTAAAACATTTCCATGAAATGCAAATCATAACTGCATGAAAATGCCGTTTTTTGACAACAAATTTGCCCTTTTGTGCCTTCTGCCACGAACTTCCTTGTGCAAGAGTGACATCATTATCAAAACCAGCGAGAAGATAAGAGATCTGCCTAGGATGTCGGTAAGTGTAAACTCGACCTACAGGCTCGGTCCCTGGTCTCCTGCGCCAAAGTCAGCAGCCTGAGCCTCGGCGGACGTGCAACCCGACGCTCCACCCCCCAACTGCCGAGCAATGCCCCACCCTCCGGGAGGCAAGGCAACCAAGGGACGCCGAGGTGAGCGCGGCCGCGCAATCCACAGCCATGCTGACCTGTCATGGCCCGGCATCCCAGTTTAAAGATTACTTTAGAATGACTCCGCAGTGGAGGGAGCGGGAAGCGTTGCGTTATGAGCGCGTACTCGGCCCGAAGGATAGGAGCGCTGGCGTGCGCACCGAATAACTACATATTCAGTCACAGCAATAATGAATGTTATGCCCCAGGAATACAGGATGTGGACGCGACTCCGAGGCTCGATCCCTGGTTTCCTACCCAAGCCAGCAGCTTGTGCCTCGGACCACTGCGCAAACCGGCGCTCCATTCCCCCCACTGCCGTGCATGGCACCTCCACCCCGCGATGCCTTGCGACCACGAGAAGCCGAAGTAGGCGCCGCCCCGCAATGCACAGTGAGGTCTGGGGGTGCAGGGAGAAGTGGGGGTGCCCCACGCGACTGCCCCTGCTCACCAATACCAGTACAGCTGATGAACAACGACGGAGAGCAGCCGCCGGACCTGCCAGACTCCCAGCCGCCGAGTGTCCCAGTGTGCAAAGACCCGGGACTCCATGTAGAAAATTAAAACCGTGCTATGTGTATTTTTTTTTTTTTTTTTGGGATCTAATTACTTTGGTCCACGATGGGGCGAATAAGCGTGTCAGGTGTTCTTGGTGTAACCACTGATTATTCAATCAGACAGGGCCAATAACTGGGTCGATGCTCATCAGTCCCAACATCATAATCTGACTGGATAGCGTGAATAACCTGGTTCTTCAGTCCCAGCTAATCGGACTGAGTACATCATGGCTTCTGATGATCCTCAGTCACGACCTCTAATCTCAGACGGAATAAACTAAATGCCTGAAACCAGTGAAGTACCGTGTCGACCTCCAATCTTTGACCGCATAGGGTGAGTGACTGTATCTGACGGTCTTCAGTCGCCACCACTAGTCGGATGGGTAACTAACTGCCTCAATGTTCCTCAGCCACGACCTCTAATCTCCCATTGGATGGTGTGAATAACTGTTAGATGTTCTATAGCCGCAACCTCAAATCTCCGATCGGTCTGAGTGAATAACCGTGTCTGATGCCCTTACGCCACATCCTTTTCTAATCGCGGGCCCGACCAAGCAGCTTTCTTGCGCACTGCAGAAAGCCTGCTAGAAGGGTCCCTTCTGTTGGTGCGGTGCAGTAGAAAGGGAGGGAGCCGCGGCCCTCGCAGCCCCCCCAGCACACAACCTCCGGCCCATGCTGGACGGAACCTTGCTACCGGCTCCAACGGATTGATCAGAAACGAAAGGGGAGCAGCGGGGCGCCCCCTCCCCCGCAACACGCATCATCAGGCCACCGCGAGCAGGGGCCCTGAAACCGGCACTCCATAGTGCTGATAGGCGTAGGGAGGAGCGTCCCGACCATGCTCCCTCCCCCCACCCAAAGAGTTGTTGGGAACCCTCATGGTAGTCGTTGCCCCCCCTATCCACAACATGACCCATCTGGCCGGGGGCTTGGTACGGGCCGCCATAGGAAAAGCAGCAGAGTGAGGCACCTCGCGACGCTCACTGCCCCCTCCACCCACGCACTCAACATCTGGCCCCCAAGGGCCGAGGCCCCCGAGCCAGCTCGACAACAAGGGGAGGGGCCGTAACCCCAGAGGAGGGGGAGGGTTGCTGAACCAAGAAACTCCGGCCCGATGTGAGCTACCTCTCGCCCCCAGATTGCCGACCGCTGCCCTGACCAGGGGAGAGGTGCCGCTACCCTCTGCACCCCAGGAGCTGCCCCCCCCCCAAGGCAGCCCGCAGCCAAGGCAATGGCCGGGCATTGCCGCCTTACCTAGGGGTAAGGGGGCGGTCAAATCACAGTCAACGGAGGCAGCTCCTGGCGTGGTACTGCAAGGTATAAATTGCAAGTAACAAAGGATGCCTCTTTTGCAAAAAAGTAACCAGCTAACCTTTTACATCATACGCACTCTGAAATCTATTTGGCACCCGTTCTATGCAGCAGGCATATTGACCCTCTGCACGAACATCACCGAAGTCAAAACCACAACTATACAGAGACGCAGCATCCGGTGCTTCAACTAGCATGATAAGCTTCCAAACCCGACGCCCCCAGGAAGCCAGCACAGGTGCGATGGCCCCGGTCGCATCGCCCTAAATCCGGCCCAACCGGGGCCTCCCACAAGCAATCCAAGAGCTCTACGCTCCACCAAGGCTCTCGGAGGAGTCCGAAGGACCCAGGCTCACCGTCAGGAAATTACTAAACACCGACAGTGTTTCCGACCCGGGAAATGGCGCGACGCTGAACCATGGGTCAGCCTGTGTACAGCCAACCCACTCCACCATGGTTGTGGCGAACACATGGCAGCTCGAGGCCTCCTACGCCCCTGAACTAACTGCCTCGGCCTCAGGGACACCGTGAAAGAAATCGGACATTCGGAGCCAGAAGCAACCTCACAGTTGTCGGGTACTGAAACCTGATCCGGGCTTTCCCAGTAACGCTACAACCCCGGTGTTGCATAATTATATAGCGCGAACTCGACCCAAAGGTATTGCAACGCTATACACGAGCACCTTATATACATTCACATTCAGGCAGGAGATTAAGTGATTTGCCCAGATCACAGGCTGTGGACGCGACCACGAGGCTCGAACCCAAGGTCTGCAGTCTAGCCGCCGGACCACATCCCGTCCCCAGGGACCTCAGGCCCAATGAGAGCCCCTTCCAGGGCAAATAACCAAGGCTAAGGGAAGCCGCCGACTGGGACACGTCTAACTGCCGGCTTTCAACGCACAAATTCTAATATCGCCCACCTCAAGCAGACTCACCGCGACAGGCGGACGTTCTGGGCCGCAGACGATCGTACCAGGCGAGCGATCGATCGATTGAAGTGTGACTCTACCTCTCCAAGAGAACACGACCGACGCGGAACCAGTAGCCAAGGCGAACGAGCGGACAAGAGGACGAGGAGGGGGTGGAGACAGTATATGTACCCCTGTCTCCTCCCCACCCTCGCCGGAAGCAGCTATCAGTTGGGGTCTCCCCCGGACTAGCCCAGGGACTCGACCTCCCACCCCTGTGCCTTCCTGTGGCACTAAGGCGGCCGCCCTCCAAGGGGCGGGCCGCTGCGCAACCCCCATCCCCCCCCCCCCCCCCCGGGCAGCCTTACTTGTGTTTAGAAAATAGTAATGGAATGAGCACTGAATACTCGCAGGAAACCCAGAGTATGATGTAATAATGCACGTGTTACTATTCTACGAGTGAGGATGTTATTGCTGTGAGTTGTTTTATTCTACTGCAGAGAAACTGCATGTGCACTCAAAATGGCCGCCTTAGCTCAGGATATATAGCACAAAAAGGCCAAGAAAATGGCCTCGGACACGATTCCTTCTTGGATTCAGTCAAATGAATCTAAAACCAGGCCGCTTAGGAGAAATATAATCTTTCACGTTGCATTTTCTAGTTACCACAGGGCAGCCTCAGTGATTAGACATGCCGATGAGTTGACATTTCCTTGTGTTATTCAGTGCAAACGTAAATATGATGCACATGGCCCAAGGAGGAGGGAAAGCTGATTTCCTCTTGCTGCGAAATTGGGGTATTGGTTTTTTGCCAGGGACTTTTTTTTCGTCTTCCAAATATGTTGGCTGTGATGAACCCGAGACTAAAAAAGACATCAACTGAAAAGTAAAATATTCCATTTTGTAACTGAACATGTTGTAAATCTTTAACACGTGCACGTTTTTTTTTAGTGAGAGAACAACAACGGAAGCTATTTGCGTGCATGGTAGGTTTGTGGGTTTTATGTCCCACCAGTTTTTCATTCCTTTAGTTTAAAGAGAGAAATAACGTCCTATTCGTGGCTTCAGGAAATTACAGTAGTGTTATTCATTTTAAGTGAAAACTACTGGTTAAAAAAACTGTCTCTTCTTAAACAAGACAGAAAATTAAACAGCCATTATGGTTAGGAGAAAGGATAGCACAATTCCATGCTCCCTGCCATGAACGTTTTATTATAAAAAAATCAGGTCACAGAAATACATAACGCTAAGCTGAATTTAAAACTAGAACGCTCTTTAAAAAAAACAGGTGAAAATGTTTTTTTCTTAATTTTTACAGAGCAATCGAGACACTTTTGAGATGTTTTTTTAGACAACTCAGAGAACCGACAGGGTGAGGTAACAAAAGTAAGTGTGCACGATAGATAGAGATAACAAGCATTGGCAACGCCAATCGGTCGCACTGGTGTGTAAAGTTGAAAAAAACGGGTGGTATTGCTAATGCGTGTTATTACTAGCCTTGGCATTACTAATGGTGGCTGTTACTTGCCGCTATCAATCGCTGTATTACACCGATGGCCACCGGATCTGAACGTCCCATACACATCACGCCCCCACCCGCCATTTCGCGTTATTTTCACATGCCAGTGTGCGCTGTTGCTATTTATAGAGGTGGTCTCGAAGCTATGGGATGTGAAAATAATGCAAATGTGTGGAGGGATGGCGAACTTCCCATTAAATATCACGTGCATCACTCAGTGTTACACATTCTATGAACAATTAAAAGGTGAAGTGGGCACTGCCGAGCAAAAGAACAGTATAGCGGTTCAGAACAGTGACCGCTGCGTCAGTTACCCTTCAGCCTACTAGATCGATTGGCTGTACCTCCACTCATCCTAATTGTGCTGCTCTCCCGTTTTTCCTGCCCCCTCGCCTACCGCTATCCGTATCCACTGCCCTCTCCCATATGCCCCCGCCACCCTTCAGTAACACCAGAGGAAGCGCCAAATCGATGGCAGCAGATAAGTAACTGAACTCTGCTCCTTAAACTATATCCTGCGCGAGACCGAAAGCAGGGGCCTCCGTTCCAGCCTCAGAAACAAGGTGCTTGCGGCAGCCGACGAGCACGGTCGGTCATGACCTGGCCTGCCCCAAAGCTCCCCTGCATGCTCGGTAGATTCCATCGCCCCCCCTTACCGCAGACAGCCTTCGGATGAAGAAGATATCCAACCGATTGGATTTAAATAACGAAGCAACGTGCAGCTGTAGCACTGCAGTCTCAGAGGACAAGCATTGGCCGCACGCGCGACTCGCGCTTAAAGTTTATAAAAATAAAAAAAAAGACAAGCCCGGCGGAGCGTGGCGCGCGCGCGCTTGGGGGCGGGGGAGCGGACCCTTTGAAGTGCTCCCAAAAGGCGGATTGCATGGCGGCACGATGCGCGTGATTGTGCGCGTGCTAGCAAGGCAATCCGCTTTTTGGGAGCACTTTTCAAACCCGCTCTCTATTGTCTCGCTTTGCGATCGCTTACGCGATAGCAAGGCGAGACCTAAAAATGTTAAAGAGAGCAGAGCCCAGCCTCCTGTTATAAGATATGCCACTGTGGCAGGCCTAGCACACAAAGGCCACTGCGGGATTGCCTCAGGATTTAGACAGGGCATGGGAAATCCCACCACAGGCGAGCCGCACCACAAACGAGCAGACTGGACCAAGTGTGTATCTTCTAAGGGAGCTTGAAGACCTCAACTTTGGAGCCCTGAACGGGCGATTCCATGAAGATAATCCACCAGCACCCACCTATTCCATGAAGATAATCCACCAGCACCCACCTATTCCATGAAGATAATCCACTAGCACCGACCTATTCCATGAAGATAATCCACCAGCACCGACCTATTCCATGAAGATAATCCACCAGCACCGACCTATTCCATGAAGATAATCCACCAGCACCAACCTATTCCATGAAGATAATCCGCCAGCACCCACCTATTCCATGAAGATAATCCACCAGCACCCACCTATTCCATGAAGATAATCCGCCAGCACCCACCTATTCCATGAAGATAATCCACCAGCACCGCCCTATTCCATGAAGATAATCCACCAGCACCAACCTATTCCATGAAGATAATCCACCAGCACCGACCTATTCCATGAAGATAATCCACCAGCACCCACCTATTCCATGAAGATAATCCACCAGCACCCACCTATTCCATGAAGATAATCCACTCTATTCCATGAAGATAATCCACCAGCACCGCCCTATTCCATGAAGATAATCCACAAGCACCAACCTATTCCATGAAGATAATCCACCAGCACCCACCTATTCCATGAAGATAATCCACCAGCACCAACCTATTCCATGAAGATAATCCACCAGCACCGACCTATACCATGAAGATAATCCACCAGCACCAACCTATTCCATGAAGATAATCCACCAGCACCCACCTATTCCATGAAGATAATCCACTCTATTCCATGAAGATAATCCACCAGCACTGACCTATTCCATGAAGATAATCCACCAGCACCGACCTATTCCATGAAGATAATCCACCAGCACTGACATATTCCATGAAGGTAATCCACTCTATTCCATGAAGATAATCCACCAGCACCGACCTATTCCATGAAGATAATCCGCCAGCACTCACATTATATTCGACATCTGCCGCCTCCCACATTGACTGCACATTTACAACGCTCCCTCTATTTGACAATGTGTCTTCATACAGACTAGGAGATCTGTCAGAGACTGACCATCTACCCCAAGAAGTCACCTTTAGAGGAGCCTCTCCCCCACTCCACGCAGCGATCAAAGCAATTGTCACAGAGTACACGGCCAACAATAATAGGATCAAATCCAGTCTGGACTCAGTGGAGCAGCTGTTAGAATCAGCTAAATCTATTTTACTCGAAAATACCACTAAAAAAAGGAGTCCTCTCACCACGAGGGTGACCGTAACTCACACCCTCAGGGAGACGTTTGCAAAAAACGTGGGAGCCAGAAAAGGAGCACCAAGTAAGAGAAAACCAACAAATGACAACTCGCCCCAAATAACAAAACTTTAAAATGCAATTAATCAGATACTAAGGAAACTTCACCAGTACCCAAGGGAGAACAGCCTGCGGGGTGAACTGAGGAAACTCAGGGCAAGCATAAAAAAAAAACTGGGATATAAAGAGGCATGAGAACGAATCAATGTGGGCAAAACTTGTCTACGAATCAAAAAGCAAGAACAACACAAAGTTCTGTCAAACAATGAACTCTTTACAACTTTCTACCCATCATGGAATAGACTCCCACCTCCCAGAGGAGGAGTGGGCAACATATCCCCATGATCACCTTAATAGCAAAGATGAGAAAACAAATTGTCCTGAGGAAGATGGTGGGACAAAACTTGGTGAATGAAACACAACCGGAATCAGACAATAATGAGAACTACTGTGAAGCGGATAAGGAACCCCTAGCCACCGAATCAATTTTAGATTTGGGAGATGAACCACTCAAAAAAACAAAACTACAAATAATGAGGCAAGTTGCAAAAGGGAGGCCAGAAGGAGCCCCAGGCCCAAGTGGGATTCCGCCAATTCTATACAAACGCGAGCCTCAGTATTGAGCCAACACCCTGGAACCAATATACAACGAGATCTCGTCCATGGAAATAATCCCAGATTCCTGTAAAGGTTCAATAATTTCACCAATATACAAGCAGGGCCACAAGGCCGACGTGAAAAACTACCGCCTTGTCGCCCTGATTGTCAACAAAGCTAGATTTTATGCAGGACTGATCTTGGAAGAAGTGAAAACCTGGGGCACAACTTTATCAATTATACCAATAAATCAGACTGGCTTCTGCAAACATATGGGAAGAATCACTAACATCTTGGCCCTAACTATAGTGATCAATGCTGTAAAGGAAGCCAGACAACCACTTCATCTGTGTTTCATTGACTGCAGCTCGGCCCTTGACCATAGAGATCGAGCAAGGCTATGGCAGAAGCTGGAAAGATGGCGCATACCACCACTCCAACTAAAACAACTAGTGTTACTACATACTGATTCCTGGGGCAAGGTCAAACTGGGGGCAGGAATACATCTTTCTAGACGCATCGCAACCACCGAGGGGCTAAAACAGGGGTGCGTCCTAGCCCATATGGGCCCGATTCACAGAACTAACTTAAGACAAAATCCTAAACTTACTACCATTTTGGTATTCACAGACGGCACTTACCCATTTTGGTATTCACAGAAGGCACTTACTCATTTCGGTATTCACAGAAGTTATGAGTCCTAAGTTTAGGACTCCTAAATGCCTTCTGTGAATACTGAAAGTCTTAAAGTTAGGATTTTTCTCAGTTTAGAAGTAGTAAAGTTAGGACTCCTAACTTTAGGACTCCTAAATGCCTTCTGTGAATACCGAAAGTCTTAAAGTTAGGAGTTTTCTCAGTTTAGGAGTCCTAAAGTTAGGATTCCTAACTTTACTACTTCTAAACTGAGAAAAATCCTAACTTTAAGACTTTCGGTATTCACAGAAGGCGTTTAGGAGTACTAAAGTAAGAAGTCCTTACTTTACTACTCCTAAACTGTGAAAAATCCTAACTTTAAGACTTTCGGTATTCACAGAAGGCATTTAGGAGTCCTAAAGTTAGGACTCCTAACTTCTGTGAATACCGAAATGAGTAAATGCCTTCTGTGAATACCAAAATGAGTAAGTGCCTTCTGTGAATACCAAAATGGTAGTAAGTTTAGGATTTTGTCTTAAGTTAGTTCTGTGAATCGGGCCCATTGTTATTCAAACTCTTCATGGCAGATCTACCTGCAAAGTTAGATAATTGCACCTCACACACCCCCAAACTCGGCATGACAACCATCTCTAACTTTTTATATGCCAACGACTTCGTCCTATTAAGCCGAACACCAATAGGTATCCAACACTTACTCGATGTAACTCAGGAATACTCCAATGAGAACGCCTTGAAAAACAACTTAAGCAAAACAAAAACAATGACCATAAACGCCAAAAAAAGGAATACATTTTGCTGGCTTCTAGATGCACATTGACTAGAATCAGTAAATAAATACAAATACTTGGGTGTTCTGCTAGACAATAAAGGCTCCTTTAACCCTCAGATGGAATCACTCAACCGAAAAGGCAACACAATATCCTTCGCTATGAAGGCTCTTAAGAAAGCGATAGCCGTTTTCTCTCTAGGCCCTCCGGTAGAGGTTATTCAAGCCAAACTCCTTCCGACGATAACATACGGGAGCGAGGCAATGAGAGGAAGAGACGCGATCACTGTGGAAAAAATAGTCACTTGATCTTTCAGAACAATCTTCAGCCTCCCAAAATACACATCCCCTGCCCAAATAAGGCTAAAGTTTGGGCTACAAAAGCAGTCACTGGCCAGAAGAGGTGCATTCATAAAATGTTGGCACAAGATCAAAGGGGCATAACAAGGCACAATAAACTGGGAACTTTGGGAAGAACTGACAAAAGGGAACTCAAAGATGGGAACGTACATCAGAGACTCCCTAGCCCAACTCGGCCTGAACACCCTATGGGTGACATCGGCGTCCCACGTCACTTTTAAGAAAGCGGTTTGAAAGACCATTAAAGTATTGTCATTGGAAGAAGACAAAGATGCACTTGCGAAGAGAGCACATGGTTGGCATGTATTAAACAACTATGTAGCAGCCAAACCACAACATTAATTGAGCGAAGGATTGAACATATGTTAGACTTGCCATCTTTTGGCGTGTTTCCCCCGAGTTTTTGCATTCTGCCCTCCCGGTTTTGACTGGTGTAACGTTTCTGCACGCTTTTCACACTGCTGATCAGTGGTAAAGTGCTGGTGCTCCTGTGGTAAATTGTGTTATGATTGGATGTTTGACTTACTTGTCAGTCCCCAGTAAAGGGCACTGTGGGTGCCGGGATTTGTGAGTCAACCGCTACTTGTGGGCCTGCAGCACCGATTGTGCCACCCACGTACATAGCCCGAAAAAGGTATAAGTGAATAAAGTTTGGTATGCCTGAACTCGCCTTTAGCGAAGGTGCCTGTGAGGCCGGCCTCACGGCGTATGCCCTCCCGATCATCCAGCCAACCTGCAACCACCCCAAGACACGACATCTCCGACTCCGGCCGCCCCAGCCACACAGACCCGAGGGCCGGCCAGAGCCCCCGACAGACTCGACACCCTACCACGCATGTCCGACCGAGGGAGCGGGAACCCCCGAGCCAGACCAAGAGGCGCCATCCCAGTCACACCTCGGATCGCCTTCCCCCGGGAGGACTCGATTGGCCACCAGGCCCCTGGGGAGCAGGCGCCTAGCCTGCCGAGTGTCTGGGGTCCCTCCCAGACCCACCTGAAAAGAAAAAAGAAACGAGCGGCAGGAAATCCCGCCGAACCCCCTCAGTCACCAAAGGCCCCTCTCTGCGAGGACTCCGGACTTCAAAGGGCTGGGGGAGTATAATAAGGGGTGCCGGAGGAACGAATGGCAGAGAAGACCTGGAACTATCGAAGCCTGCTGAGTGACTCGCGGCCCCCAGCCATTGAACCATCTGAGCCCTGCTGACGAGATCGCGGCTCCCGAACTCCGAACCACCTGGGCCTGCTGAGTGACTCGCGGCCCCCAGCCATTGAACCATCTGAGCCCTGCTGACGAGATCGCGGCTCCCGAACTCCGAACCACCTGGGCCTGCTGAGTGACTCGTGGCCCCCAGCCATTGAACCATCTGAGCCCTGCTGCCGAGATCGCGGCTCCCGAACTCCGACTATCTGTGCCTGCTGAGTGACTCGCGGCGCTCCCCTCGAGGACGACTTGGCAAGAGATCACCCGGAGAAACGACACCCTCCAGCTCGAGGATTGTGAGCTATCCGCAGGGTACTTTGCAGAGACACTACCTTCAAAGACTGTCCCGCTACCCCCATTCCCCTACCACCGATTTGTAGTATCTTGTGCCGCTGATGTACTACTTACTCCTTGGATCATAAAGATCCCTTGAACCCTTCGATAAAAGAAACTATCGTCCTACGAAGAATACGTGTGGTGTCTCTCTGTTCGTAGTATCAGTTCAGGGTGTGCGCGCCTGGTTCGGCCTGCTTGGGAAAGGTGGGTCAAAGGGGTGGGCAAGACGGGTACCGAACCCCCCTCCGGTGAACGCCTTTCCAACATTTGGTGGCAGACGACGGGATACGAGCCGACACCGAAAGAGAGCGTGCAGAGAACGACTGACGCACTACCAAACAGAGATGGAAGGAGAAACCTCCCTGGGTGCCGCAGGTACCGAAATGAGCTCACCGTTCCGAGAGGATCAATTGGACTATTATACGCATAGAGAATTAAAGCAATTTTGCAAAGACCTTGGAATCGCTACCACCGGATTAAGCACAAAGGAAGACTTCCAGAAAGTATTGAAGACCTGGGTCGAGACGGGGGCGCCCCCGACCCAAACGGAAGGAGACTCCGCCCATGAACCACGGAGCATCCCGGTGAGAAACAACGGGCCAGAGGGGAACCTGTCCCCCGAGTAACTAGCAGACCGAGAGAGAAACCGCAACCACGAACTTGAACTGGCCAAGCTGAAAATCGAGGGAGAAATAAAACTGGCCGAGAAAAAGTTAGCCGTCGAGCAGTTATGGCTACAGGGGGAACTCGAGGAGAAGAGACGCCAAAGAGAGCACGACGAAAAGAAACTCCAGCTGGAACATGAACGCAGCCTGAAAGAGATCGAGTTGAGGGCTAAAAGTGAAGAGTCACGACCCTCCGGGAATCTACCATCTGCTTCCACCGTAGAAGCCAAAGTCCACATCCCCAAGGATGTGGTAAAGGAGTATTACAAGAACGACGCTATCCAGCAGTGGTTTAAGGCCTACGAAGTCGCCATGACCTCTCACCGAGTCCCGCAGAAGGATTGGGGGGCTGGCCTGTGGGGCCGGTTCTTAAGCGAAGGAAGAGATACCCTGCTGGATCTGCCCTCCACGGTCATGAACTCCTACAGCCACATGAAAGAAGCCCTTGTGGGCCGGTATGGACTCACTCCCGAGATGTACCGGCAACGGTTCCGAGATTGCAAAAAGATACCGGGCACCACCTGGGTAGAATACGTGAACTTTTACAGCCGGGCCTTGGACGGGTGGATCAAGGGTAGCAAGGTCTCCACCTTCGAAGAGCTGTTTGATTTGATCGCCTGGGAACATTTAGCAGCCAATTGCTTTGTAGAACTGCGCCAACATCTCTTGGACAGTAAACTCACCGACCCTCGAAAGCTGGCCGCCGAGGCTGACCGTTGGGTGAACACCCGGGCCACCCGAGGCCCCGTAGGAGACTACGGTCGCCACAGTCAAGGACCCCCCAGAGGGGCGGAGGAAACCACGGCTGACCAAGAGACTTCCCAGGGGGGCCCCCGCACAGCCCTCCCAGCAGCCCGCCAGCGGCAGGTCCAGCTCCGTCCCCAGCCAGCACCGGAGCCCCGGGGCGGCTAGGGCCCCGAACCAGGATCACCTGCTTCCGCTGCCAACAGCCCGGACACTACGCCAATGACCCCCAGTGTCCCCAGTATCAACGAACCGCAACGACCAACCCCCCGGCCCGGCAGATGGCCTCCGTGGCCCTAGGGGAAGAGATAGAGGACTCTGAAGAGTGGGAACCAGCTGCCATGGCCCTGGTCTCCCTTGGTGATCGAGAGATGGTCCCCGGGACACCCTTGCCCGCCAACACGAAGAAGTACCGACAGCAGGTGACCATCAACGGCCACCGAGTCGAGGGCCTCCGCGATACCGGAGCAAGTGTCACCGCGGTCCACCGCAACCTAATCTCTGAAGACCAGATCCTACCTGGTGCCTTCTGTCCGGTCATATCCTCCGACAATTCTGAGAGCCTCTGCCAGATGGCTCTGGTGCCTTTCAAGTGGGGAGGAGTCTCCGGAGAATTGAAGGTAGCCGTCCGAACATCACAGCCCGTAGACTGCCTCCTGGGCAACGACCTTGAGAGTTCCCCATGGGGGCAAGTGGAACGAAGAGCCCATCTCGGGATGATGGGCCTACCCGAATGGGTCTGCGCCACCACGCGCTCCATGACCGCGCGATTGCCTCCCTCTGAGGGCGGTGAGGCCCTCCCACCGAACACTGTCCCCGAGAACCGGGACACCCTACCGGAAACGGACAACCCTCCTTCGGAGGGAGAAGAAGACCCTACCCCAGGAGAAGGGCCGGAGCCTTCCGCCCCTGAGACACTGACTGAGCTCGGAGAACTGCCCGAGACGGCCCAGTGGCGCTGTGAGGGAGGGCCCTCCCGTGAAGAGTTCTGCCAGGAACAGGCCACCTGCCCTTCCCTCGTGGGACTCCGACAACAAGCAGAAGCCCAGACCGCCGGTGACCGAACCGGGACCCACTGGGTCTATTGGGACAATGGCCTCCTATATAGTGAACAAAAGTCAGCCGAGCTAGGCGCAGCCCGAGTACTGGTGGTACCCCTGCGCTTCAGAAGCCTCCTCCTGGGCCTGGCCCACGATGTACCCTTGGCAGGACACCTGGGCCAAGACAAAACATATCAGCGATTAGTTACACACTTCTATTGGCCCAAGATGCGAGCAAATGTAGAAGTCCACTGTAAATTCTGCCTCACGTGCCAGGGCAGTGGGAAAAGTGGCGGAAAGCGCAAGGCTCCGTTACAACCCTTCCCCGTTGTGAGTACCCCGTTTGAGCGGGTCGGCATCGACATCGTGGCACCCCTGGATCCGAAGACTGCCCAGGGCCACAGATTCATCCTCGTCCTGGTGGACCATGCCACCCGCTACCCCGAGGCCATTCCCCTCCGCACTGTGACGGCTCCCGTGGTGGGCCGGGCTCTCATGGGGATCTTCTCCCGTGTCGGATTCCCTCGCGAGGTTGTGAGTGATCGCGGCACTAACTTTATATCCCGCTACATGAAGTCCCTGTGGCAGCAGTGCGGAGTAACATATAAATTCACGACCCCCTACCACCCCCAGGGCAACGGCCTGGTGGAACGCTTCAACCGAACCCTGAAAGGGATGATCCTGGGCCTCGAGGAGCCCCTACGCCGAAGATGGGACTTCCTCCTCCCTTGCCTCCTGTTCGCGTACCGGGAAGTTCCCCAAAAGTCCCTGGGGTTCAGCCCATTCGAACTACTATACGGACACCCCGTCCGGGGGCCCCTGAGCCTGGTCAAAGAGGGCTGGGAGACAAGCCCCCGGGGGACCCCCCCTGATGTGTTCCGCTACATCCTGGCGCTCCGCAACCAGACCCGGAAGTTCAGAGAACTCGCTGAGGCTAACCTCGAGGCCAGCCAAGAAGAGATGAAGCGCTGGTATGACCAGAACGCAACTCTGGTCAAGTTTCAGCCGGGCCAGCAGGTTTGGGTCATGGCCCCGGTGAAGCCCTGCGCCCTACAGGACAAATGGACTGGCCCCTTCAAGGTGATCGAGCGGAAGAGTCAGGTCACGTACCTGATCGATGTACAGTCCCCGCGGAACCCCCTCTGGGTTCTCCACGTGGACCGTCTCAAGCCCCACTTTGTGAGAACGGAGTTGAGTTTGTTACTGGCCACCGATGACGGGGCGGAAGAAGACACTGAACCCCTGCCCGACCCCCTGTGCGCGAAAGAACTGGATGGTTCCGTGGAGGGAGTGAAGCTGTCAACTACCCTCACTCCCCAACAGTCCGACGACTGTCGCCAGCTGCTCAGACAATTCGCAGACCTCTTCTCCCTCATCCCAAGAGTCACCGACTGGTGTGTCCACGACGTAGACACCGGCGACAGCCCACCTGTGAGACACCGAGCCTACCGGGTGCCTGACCGGGTCCGCACCTGTATCAAGACCGAGGTACAGAAGATGTTAACCCTTGGAGTGATCGAACCCTCCGATAGCCCCTGGGCCAGTCCGGTAGTCCTGGTCCCGAAAGCGGCCGCCCCTGGGGTCGCCCCCGAACTAAGATTCTGTGTGGACTACCGGGGGCTCAATGCGGTCACCCGGGCGGACGCTCACCCTATTCCCCGCACTGACGAGCTCATCGACCGCCTTGGGGCCGCACGTTTCCTCAGCACCTTCGACCTGACCTGCGGTTACTGGCAGATTGCGCTCACGGAGGGGGCGAAAGAACGCTCCGCCTTCTCCACACTCGATGGACACTACCGTTTCAGGGTCATGCCGTTCGGGATGAAAAATGCCCCGGCCACTTTCCAGCGGTTGGTAAACAAGGTCCTGGCCGGACTCGAGGAGTTCAGCGCAGCGTACCTTGACGACATAGCCGTATTCAGCTCTCAATGGCACGAGCATCTCCAGCACCTCCGACAAGTACTGCTGGCCCTGCGCCGAGCCGGCCTAACAGTGAAAGCCAGCAAATTCCAGCTCGGGCAAGGCTCTGTGGTCTACCTGGGGCATCAGGTGGGCAGCGGGCAGGTCGCCCCCCTCCAACCAAAGATCGACGCCATCAAGTCCTGGGAGCCCCCCACCACTCAGACGGAAGTCCGGGCCTTCCTGGGCCTCACAGGATACTACCGGCGGTTCATTAAAAACTATGGTAGCCTCGCGGGGCCTCTCACAGAGTTGACCTCCAAAAAACTCCCGAAGAAGGTGCAGTGGACCCCCCCCGTGCCAGCAAGCGTTCGACGCCTTGAAAACCACCATGTGCACCGCCCCAGTACTCAAGGCCCCCGACTACTCCCAGGAGTTTGTGGTCCAGACCGACGCGTCCGAACACGGCATCGGAGCCGTCCTCTCGCAGTTCAACGACAAGGGCATAGATCAGCCCATAGCCTTCATCAGCCGAAGGCTGCTGCCTCGAGAACAACGTTGGAGTACCATAGAACGAGAGACCTTCGCCGTAGTCTGGGCCCTTAAGAAACTACGACCCTATCTGTTCGGAACCCACTTCCGAGTGCAGACGGACCACCGGCCCTTGCGGTGGCTGATGCAGATGCGGGGAGAGAACCCCAAGCTATTACGATGGTCAATCTCCCTCCAAGGGATGGACTTCACTGTCGAGCATCGCCCCGGGACGGATCATGCCAACGCCGACGGCCTGTCCCGGTTCTTCCGCTTTGGCGAGGAGAACCCCCCAGTGGATGGGTAGTTCTCCACGCCTTTCAGCTGGGGGGGACGCGTGTGAGACCGGCCTCATGGCGTATGCCCTCCCGAGCATCCAGCCAACCTGCAACCACCCCAAGACACGACATCTCCGACTCCGGCCGCCCCAGCCACACAGACCCGAGGGCCGGCCAGAGCCCCCGACAGACTCGACACCCTACCACGCATGTCCGACCGAGGGAGCGGGAACCCCCGAGCCAGACCAAGAGGCGCCATCCCAGTCACACCTCGGATCGCCTTCCCCCGGGAGGACTCGATCGGCCACCAGGCCCCTGGGGAGCAGGCGCCTCACCTGCCGAGTGTCTGGGGTCCCTCCCAGGCCCACCTGAAAAGACCAAAGAAACGAGCGGCAGGAAATCCCGCCGAACCCCCTCAGTCACCAAAGGCCCCTCTCTGCGAGGACTCCGGACTTCAAAGGGCAGGGGGAGTATAATAAGGGGTGCCGGAGGAACAAATGGCAGAGAAGACCTGGAACTATCGAAGCCTGCTGAGTGACTCGCGGCCCTCAGCCATTGAACCATCTGAGCCCTGCTGACGAGATCGCGGCTCCCGAACTCCGAACCACCTGGGCCTGCTGAGTGACTCGCGGCCCCCAGCCATTGAACCATCTGAGCCCTGCTGACGAGATCGCGGCTCCCGAACTCCGAACCACCTGGGCCTGCTGAGTGACTCGCGGCCCCCAGCCATTGAACCATCTGAGCCCTGCTGACGAGATCGCGGCTCCCGAACTCCGACTATCTGTGCCTGCTGAGTGACTCGCGGCGCTCCCCTCGAGGACGACTTGGCAAGAGATCGCCCGGAGAAACGACACCCTCCAGCTCGAGGATTGTGAGCTATCCGCAGGGTACTTTGCAGAGACACTACCTTCAAAGACTGTCCCGCTACCCCCATTCCCCTACCACCGATTTGTAGTATCTTGTGCCGCTGATGTACTACTTACTCCTTGGATCATAAAGATCCCTTGAACCCTTCGATAAAAGAAACTATCGTCCTACGAAGAATACGTGTGGTGTCTCTCTGTTCGTAGTATCAGTTCAGGGTGTGCGCGCCTGGTTCGGCCTGCTTGGGAAAGGTGGGTCAAAGGGGTGGGCAAGACGGGTACCGAACCCCCCTCCGGCGAACGCCTTTCCAACAGTGCCCTTTTCATTCTGAGTTCATAAAGACCACTTTTAGAAAGTGGGTATTATTTTGCCCGGTCATCCTTGTGACTCTGCTGGAATGTGGATTGCCTGTCTGGGTTTTGGACGACAGATGGCTAGGAAGCAGGGTGGCTCCCGATAGTTCAGGTAGGTCAGGAAAGGGCTGAATAGACCTGGGTTGCGATGGGGGAAGAGGGAGGAGATTTCCTTGCACCTCAAAGGGCCTGGTCTGCCTCTGACAAAGCTGTCTCCACCTCCTGCTAGGAATTCACGCCAGAGAAGGCCCAACTGGTTCTGGCCGGGCACAGACACCCTCTGCCTGGAAGATCAAAGGATTTTTGTGTACAAATCCTGGGGGCCCAGACCATTGAACTTTAGAACTCATCTGGATCAAGAAGACTGCAAGAAGAAGAGCCGGAGAAGCTGCTAAAAGGAACGACTGCTTTGCTGCGTACTTTGCTGGGCCGACCTGCAGTGGCTGCTTCTGTCTTGGGCAGTGAAATGCCTGGACTGGACTTTCTGCAACCGCATTGGTGAGACTCTCCAAGGGCTTGAAGTAGAGGTTGCCCCCTGTTCACGGAGTCTCAAGAACATCAAATACTCCAGGTTCTTCGACCCGCAGCACTGGTGACTGTGTGTTTTGTACTGCAACCCGAAGAACACCACCTCGACGACTCCTACGATGACCCTGCCGACCCCGTGTCCTGAAGGCACCGCAGAGGGCACTGCCGCAACGTGACCCTGGTCTCACTGACGATGCCTGCTGATGCCATCCCTGAGCAGCTGGTCGCACCGCGACCTGTGGGCACGTCACTCTACACCGCCTTGCTTCACGCCGAAGCTTTGGCACCGCAGAGGGCAACGCCGCACCGCGACCCTGGTCTCACCGACGACGCCGATGGCGCGGAAGCGCAGTTGATTCTTGATTACAGCCTACAACTGACGTGCTAGAGGACAGCTCAGTTGTTGGTACCTGTGTGTGTGCCCTCGAGTGTTTTAAAAAATCAGTTTTTAGCATGTGTGAACTGACTTGACCCTGAAATTTTACTCTGTTTTAAATATCGCGTATTTGCACTACTACTCTTTGGTCACTTATTGGTAGCCGAATTTGGGGCCAGATTCCGCCAGTCCCTCCCCAGTCCACCGCAGCCATTAGCGGGCTGTTTGCGTGGAGGAAGTTGTGAGTGGCAGATACTCACTTCCTGTGTGCCGTGCTCCTCTGCCATTTTGGGTGAGGAGACGGTCTAGTCTGCTAAAAACTGGGCAGCAGCCCCAGTGCAAAGGGGCCGATGGCGCGGAAGCGCAGTGGACATGCGCAGAAGGCGTGCCAACTGCAAGCCTCTCTGCGCCCAACCACGCTAGTTTGTCACCAGACGCCAGACATGCTGCCCCTTTCACTAGAGATGGGCTAACTTATGCCCAGAACGATCTTTTAGCAATTAGGAATTTGGTGAGCAGCTGCAGACTCCTGTGAGGACGTTATTGAGGGCCCTTTCTGTTGTCTACAATGTGGCTTTGATGCTGCACCTATGCCATCACCACGCAGCCACCTCCCCCTGTCCAGGAAGAATATTAGTATTTTTAATCTCAGCTGTCGCTCCATAGCCAAACACTACGCAGATATCCTTGATCTTTTAGAGGACACCTCTCCAGACGTCCTCTTCCTTACCGCGACGTGGCTCTCTGATGTCATGATTGCCGAGCCAGTCTTGGCGCTCCCAGTAGGTTATAGCATTCTTACTCTTAACAGGGCGACTAGAGGTGGGGGCATCGCGGTCATTTTCAAATCCTGCTACTCCTGCAGTTTTGTAAAGCAGGAGGTAGCCGGTTGCGGGTGCGCACACTTTAAGGCTACACTTAGCCCAAATTATACGGTCAGGGCTCCTAGTAATGCCGGTTAACGCCGCTGCCTTTACCGTCACTGGGGATCTGAACCTACATCTGGACAATCTTGAAGACACTGACGTGGCTAATTTTGTAGCTGACCTTGCGGCGTGCCAGCTAATGCAACAGGTTTCAGGTCCAACGCACATTGCCGGCCATCTGCTGGACCCAGTCTTCACGAACATACACTCCCTTACAATGCACACCCTCCTCCCTATGGGATGGTCAGAGCACTACTTGGTCCCTAGGTCACTCCAGGGTATAATTCCTTCACGTAGTGAGGATCGAACGACCTCCCTCAAACGCCCATGGCATAAATTGAACTGGGACCAATTCTACACCTGTCTCTTGATCACAAGCCCGAATTTGCCAGACGACCCTAATGAGGCATACAGGGTGTTCTCCGACTGGATCAGCACGCCATTAGACAGCCTAATTCCTGAGAAATGGTCTATGAACCTCAAATCTAAATCTAGACCATGGTATAAAGGCAAGCTGGCCGATATGCGCGAGGTCTGTTAGAGGCTGGAACGTATATGGAGAAGGGACTTCAATCCCGCCTCGAATTATATCTATCCGGTGGTGATTAAGAGGTACCACAAGGCCATTCAATTGGTACGAGCAGCATTCTATGACAATCAAATCTGTGAGAGTGACAATCCGGCGAAGAGAGTATTCTCGATACTCTCTAGCCTTAAATCTCAGAAGGCCGCTGCAGGGCCGACTATCAAGTCTAATGAGCAGTGTGAGGACCTTGCCAACGTCTTTGTTAGGAAGGTGGACAACATCTATAGGTCTTTACCGACCGCACCCATCAACTTGCAAGAGGCACGGTGTTGTCAAAAGGCCAATACCTTAGATGCCTTTCCGCCGATCCCTGCAGACCAGCTGCAAGTATTATGCAGTAAAATTAAGTCACGATCCCCTGCAGACCCTCTCAAACCAGACCATTTTAGGAAAGTGCTTCCTGCAATCATATCTTCTTTGGGTCAGGTAATAAACAGGTCCCTTGCCATGGCAACTGTGCCTAGGGCATGGAAACAGGCCAAGGTGATACCCCTGCTCAAAAAACCCTCTCTGGACCCGGCTAAACCGGAAAACTACCGCCCTATTTCCCTACTTCCTTGGGCAGCAAAGATCACTGAGGCATATGTCAACTCCCTCCTGTTGGACTTCCTGACCATGAACAACATGCTGGACCCCTACCAGAATGGCTTTCGCCCAGGTCACAGCACGGAGTCTGCTCTCCTGGCTGTGACAGAACATCTCTGGTCAGCACTGGACGCTGGGCGAACATCGGCACTGATTCTTTTGGATCTCAGTGCCACGTTCGACACGGTGTCCCATGCCATTCTGCTGCGTCGCCTGGAGGAGGCTGGAATTATTGGTCCAGGCTTGGAGTGGCTTTCTTCGTTCCTTGGTGAGAGGTCATTTGTGGTAACAATCCCCCCTTATGCCTCGGGCGAACACCCCATCAAACAAGGGGTGCCACAGGGTTCCTCCCTCAGTCCCCTGTTATTTAATCTTTACGTCCAACCCCTGGCTTCAGTAGCTAAGAGCAGAGGACTTACCATGGTCTCCTACGCCGACGATACACAGTTGGTGGTTGCGCTCTCGAACAACGCCGATTAGGACGCCCTTAAGCTCCAGGGCGATCTGGCGGCTGTCGCCAGGGTGTATGACCACCAACTGTCTCCAGCTGAATGCCAGCAAGTCAGAGGTATTGCTGGTGGGAAGGACCATGGTCAGTGGAGTAACCTCTGGTGGCCCACAAGCCTTGGTAGCGCCCCCCCCCCTCCTAAGCAGGTTGTGAAAAATCTAGGGGTGTGGATACACTTGTCCCTTAGCTTCTGAGTTCAAACCAAAAAGGTGTCAGGGACCTGTTTTGGGCTACTGTGGGGGCTTAGACCCCTATTGGGTTTCTCTGATGCACCCACACGACAGGTCATCATTCAGGCATCAATAATGTCAAGATTGGACTATGCCTGCTCTCTGTATCTGGGGTCCAATAAGGCTGAAATTCTGAGGCTACAAAGGGCACAGAACGTGGCGGCAAGAACCCTTCCTGGTTTGCGCAGGGCCTGCCCGGTGTCAGACGCCATTCGTTGACTTCACTGGTTGCCTGTGGCCAGGCGAATTGAATTCAAGGCTCTCTGCATCACTTTCAAGGCCCTGAAATTTACCACCGCTAGTATCCTGGCCAACCTGTTTTCGCCATATTTTCCATCACAACATCTCTGCTCACTGGGGCAACACCTGGTGGTGGTTCCCCGAACAAGGAGAGCCCGTGCTGGAGGCCGCTCTTTTCGCAGTAGGGCGGCTCTCCTCTGGAACTCACTTCCTGCTCACATCCGCGGTCTTAACAGCTACCTGGAAATCAGGAAGGCCATTAAAACTCACCTTTTTCCTGCACCGTAGTCCTATTATCTGCTCCATCTGAACATGTCAGTTGCTCTGCTGTCAGCGCCGGGACGCCCCTTTGCTGGGGCAGCTGTTGCGCTTTACAAGTTGTGGTAACATAACATCACCGAGCTGCTGCTCGCACCGTGACCTTTGGGCACCGTACTCTGCACCGCCACGCTACACGACGACGCCGTGGCATTCCTGATGCCACCACCTCCCGCCGAGATCGACACCGCTGCTTGCACCGTGGTTCGGGGGCACCGTGACGAGCACCACCTCCATCTCGCACTGCAACCCTGGTCTCACCGACGATGCCATCTGACGCCGCCACCGAGCCGCTGCTCACACCGCGACCTGGGGGCACCGCACTGCTGCCCTTCGCACCGCAGCACCCGACGCCCGTTGGCGCCAGCGCTCCAGATCCCATCAAAAAGGAGCTCGACCTGCAACGCGTGTGACTTCAAGGGCCCCATCGCCCTGCATCTCTGAAAGGTATTGTTTGCGGGTCTTCCCGACACCTTAGCTGGCCTGCGACCCCGCGGTCAGCCAGAACTGTTTTTGGATTTGTGTGTTCACGACACCGTGGTAGCCCGGACAGAGCTATTCACACAAGGAACTCTTTTTAATCAGCGTATTTTTGAACTGTGAACTTTTAAGTATAGTATTGTGGATTTTTATCGTTTTTGGTCTTGTTTTAAGTATATAAAAATATTGGATATTTTTCGAAACTGATTTGGTGTGATTTTGTAGTGCGTACACTTTATTACTGTTGGTTATGTGCAAATGCTTTACACACTGCCTCTAAGATAAGCCTGGCTGCTCATGCCAAGCTACCAAGGGGGTGAGCAGGGGTTATTTTAGATGTGTAACTCCCTTATCCTGACTAGAGTGGTGGTTTTTGCCTGGCTTTGGCCCACGCCCTAGCCTACCAAAAATCCCATTTCTAACAACTTTCATCTGAAAGAGAAATTTTTTAAATACCGGTTGGGCATAATGCAGATTTGACCACACCTGCCACCATGGAAGAGGAAACCCGGAGTCAATCAATAGCTGTCGATTATGCTCACTCGGACAGGAGACCTTGTGCATATAATCTGCTACTGCAAAAACCTAGCGAAAGACCGACGCCTACACTTACACCCTCTTTTCAACCTACATGGGATCCACTCCTGTAGACAGGCAGTGCTGATGTGTCTCAAACCTACCACCGTACAATTGGCTTTCCGATTCACAAAATGTCTAAATATGTCCGAGAAGACACTGCAGCAAGAAGAACCTTAACTCCCTACTTGACCCAACTCCCACAAGCATGACATTACAAACTAAAATAAAGGACTGATTAGCAAACAACAAACCAAATAGGGAGGCCATCAACTGCAAGTCCATCATGGGGCAATCACAGTCACACGAACCTTGCAAACCTACTCTGCATAGTGGCACCCCATACAAAAATTCACACAAACGCTAATCAACGCAATATCTCCCACCAGCCAAAATTACACCAGTGCAAGAAGAAGGAGCACAGAGCGGCCATCCGTATCTATTTCAAACTTTAAGACTTACAACATGGACACAATTGACCCAATAGGTCCTTATAACTATGCTTTTAACTTTGCTACTTTTAAATGATCAATTTTAGCAATCATTGTATTTGTATATGCAACGGTTTTAATTAATCATGCATAATAAAATTACCTTACCTTACCTATGCAGGATTTTGGCCACCACGCATTTACTTCAAGAGGGCTGGTTTATCGGGTTGGATAGCCTAGACAAAACCGTCACAACATACCAGTTCTGTAAAATTACTGGGAAGACACTTCTTCACCAGTGCAGCTCTGAATGTCCTACCTCTCAGGTGCAACATGGTTGACACTGTAGCTCCTTTCCCAGCCTGGACACATGTAAATGATCACGTCACACACAGAGCTCAGTTATATACGTCTTTATTCTGAAATCTGTAAACTGAAAGTTCTGTTTGTGCATGTTTATTAAGCACACCCAATCACTTACCTCACTGTTCTATTGTTCTACAGTGTATGTCAGGGACCAGAGAAGTCCCGTCATTGCTAACTGACAAGACACTATATAGCCCCCTTTGGTAAATAAAAAGTATAAAAAATATATATACATCACAACTCCTCAATTTGTCGTTGTGGCGCTTGAACCAATTGGCCAATTCATCTCGTGAGGCTGCAGAGATACTGGAAAAATATCTATGGATGACACTGATGATAGAGGCACAGATATAGTCTGTGGAATCTCAGGACTCCTAGGTGAAGTCTCACTTCTGACATCTGGAGATGGTGAACGTCAAGGCAAATGCTTGGCATGCAAAGAATCTCGCAAAATGGATTTTCCAGGATGGTGAGAAGTCACCATGTGTCCTTTAGTAGTCAAAACTTGCATTGGGTCGGCAACAAATGGTGCATCCGACTTGTTTTTAAGACTTTGCCTTATGATTACTCGTTCTTCGTTCTTGAAAGTAATGTCCTGAACACTTCAGCATCTCTTCGCATTATGCCTGTGACAGGAATCAGCTTGTCAAAGGTTATTGTCATTAATTGCTCTCTTGATGGTCCATTGTGGCAATATGGTTTGCATGGCTCTCCCCCAAACATCAGGGTAGCAGGACTTTCACCTATAGTTGAAAGGGGAGTCAACCTGTCTCTAGTGCAGCACACTGAACGGTCTTCTTGAGGGTGCTCATAAAACGCCCGACAACACCGTTTTCTTGTGGTCAGAGAGGGGTGCTTTTCTGTTGCTTTATGTTTAGATGAGTAAGAAAATCTTTGAATTCTCCACTGCTGTAAGGTGGATGTTAGACCTGGCACCTTAGCGTGGGTCTCCCTTCTATTTTTTGCTGTTGCCTCATGTGTTTTTGCTCGTGTTAAATGCTGTGGGCACTGTGCCACTGCTATCCAGTGCCACAGTGCAAGTGCTCCCTCTTGTAAATTGATGTATGGATTAGTAATTCCATGATTGGCTGGTTTGGTTTACCTGTCAGACCCTAGTACAGTGCACCAGGAGAACCCAGGGCTGGTAATCCAAATGCTGCTGGTGGGCTTGCAGCACTGGTTGTGCCACCCACAGAAGTAGCCTGTTAAAGTGTGTCTAAGGCTTGCCATTGCAGAGCCTGTGTGTAGTCTGGTACTGCCATGCAGACTGGGCAAGTGCCCCCACTTGCCAGTCCCTAAACCTTCCTTTTTCTGCATATTAGTCACCCCTATGGTAGGCCCAAGGGCAGGCAAGTGGGAGGAAGCAAAAGGCTCGTCTCCAGCCATTTCCCGTGGTCAGCACCCCCTTTGAACGGGTAGGTATTGACATTGTGGGGCCACTGCACCCCAAGACAGCCATGGGCAACAGGTTCATCCTGGTCTTGGTGGACCATGCCACCTGGTACCCGGAATTCATACCTCTGAGGACAGTGATGGCCCCCGTGGTGGGACGGGCACTGATGGGAATTTTCTCCCGAGTGGGATTCCCTCGAGAGGTAGTGTCTGACCAAGGTACAAACTTAATTTCCAAGTATATGAAGTCCCTGTGGCAGGAGTGTGGGGTAACCTACTAGTTTTCCACTCCTTACCACCCCCAAGGAAATGGGTTGGTTGAAAGAAATGGGTTGGTTGAAAGGTTCAACCGAACCCTAAAAGGCATGATTATGGGTCTTGAGGAACCTACGAGATGTAAGTGGGACGTCTTCTTACCATGCCTGCTGTTTGCATACCGAGATGTGCCACAGAAATCTCTAGGGTTCAGTCCCTTTGAGCTTCTCTATGGTCACCCAGTGAGAGGACCTCTGAGTCTGGTCAAGGAAGGCTGGGAGCAATCTTCCAGGAAACCTCCCCAGGATGTATATAGCTACATGATGGCCTTCAGGAACCAGACTAGGCATTTCAGGCAACTCGCTGAGGCGAATCTGGAAGCTAGCCAGGAGGAGATGAAGCGGTGGTACGACCAGAATGCCACTCTGGTAGAGCTTCAGCCTGGTCAGAAAGTGTGGGTCATGGCCCCAGACGAGCCTTGTGCGCTCCAGGATAAGTGGACTGGACCATTTGAGGTGGTGGGGCGCATAAGTCCTGCTACCTACTTGGTGGACTTGCGGTCTCCCAGGAACCCCTTGCGGGTCCTGCATGTCAACTGCCTGTAGCCCCACTTGGAGAGGTCCGAAGTGGGCATGCTCTTAGTGACAGATGCTGGAATGGAGGAGGAGACTGAGCCTCTTCCTGACCTGCTGTCGGCGACAGAGCGAGATGGGTCAGTGGATGGTGTAAACCTCTCTTCCACCCTGACCCCTGAGCAACAGAATGACTGTCGCCAGTTGCTGGGACAGTTTTCTGATCTGTACTCCCTGGTTCCCAGTGTCACTGATTGGTGCGTCCATGATGTGGACACTGGAGATAGTCCTCCTGTGAAGCACAAAACTTACAGGGTGACTGACAGGGTGAAAGCTTGCATTAAGGGGTAGGTCTCCAAAATGCTTGCGTTATGGGTGATTGAGTCCTCTAACAGTCCTTGGGCCAGCCCAGTGGTCTTGGTCCCAAAGGCTGCCGCACTGGGTGCCATACCAGAACTCCGGTTCTGTGTGGACTACCGAGGGCTCAATTCAGTCACGAGCACTGACGCGCACTCCATTCCCAGAGCTGATGAGCTAATAGATCGGTTAGGGGCTACCCGGTACCTCAGCACGTTTGATTTACCGTCTGGGTACTGGCAGATCGCCTTGACTCATGGGATAAGAGAGAGGTCAGCATTCTCCACACCAGATGGGCACTACCAGTTCCGGGTGTTACCCTTTGGGATGAAGAATCCCCCTGCCACCTTTCGGAGGTTGATCAACTAAGTATTGGCTGGACTGGAAGGGTTCAGTGCCGCCTACCTGGATGACATTGCAGTGTTCAGCGCCAGTTGGGAAGAACATCTGCGCCACCTCTGGGAAGTGTTGATGGCGCTGCGGATGGCAGGCCTCACGATCAAGGCAAGCAAGTGCCAGATCGGGCAGGGTTCCGTGGTGTACTTGGGACACCAGGTTGGGAGCGGCCAGGTGGCGCCCCTACAGCCCAAGATTGAAACCATCCTGGCTTGAGAACCCCCCAAAACCCAGACAGAGGTGAGAGCCTTTTAGGACTTACTGGGTACTACAGGAGGTTTGTCAAGGGGTATGGCAACATTGTTGCACCCTTGACAGAGCTGACTTCCAGGAAGCATCCCAAAAAAGTGATTTGGACTGACACCTGTCAGAAAGATTTTGAGGCCCTGAATACTGCCATGTGCATGGAGCCCGTGCGCCTTACACCCAACTTCTCCAGAGAGTTTATCGTTCAGACGCTTCAGAGCATGGTGTAGGGGCTGTTTTGTCACAGATGAATGAGGAGGGACTACACCAACCCGTAGCCTTCATCAGTAGGAGGTTACTTCCACGGGAACAGAGGTGGAGTGCAATTGAGCGTGAGGCATTTGCTGTGGTCTGGGCACTTAAGAAGCTGAGACCATACCTGTTTGGGATTCACTTACGGGTTCAGACAGACCACAGGCCCCTCAGATAGTTGATGCAGATGAGGGGTGAGAATCCAAACCTGTTGAGGTGGTCCATTTCCACACAGGATGGATTTCACGGTGGAACACCACCCTGGTACAGAACACACCAATGCTGATGGTCTGTCCAGATCTTTCCGCCTTAGTGATAAGAACTCCCAGAAGGTAGGGTAGTTCTCCCCACATTTCAGCTGGAGGAGACACGTGTTAAACCTGGGACCTTGGCGTGGGTCTCCCTTCCATTTTTTGCTGTTGCCTCATGTGTTTTTGCTGGTGTTAGATGCTTTGGGCACTGTGCCACTGCTATCCAGTGCCACAGTGCAAGTGCTCCCTATTGTAAATTGATGTATGGATTAGTAATTCCATGATTGGCTGGTTTGGTTTACCTGTCAGAACCTTGTACAGTGCACCAGGAGTGCCCAGGGCTGGTAATCCAAAAGCTGATGGTGGGCTTGCAGCACTGGTTGTGCCACCCACAGAAGCAGCCTGTTAAAGTGTGTCTAAGGCTTGCCATTGCAGAGCCTGTGTGTAGTCTGGTACTGCCATGCAGACTGGGCAAGTGCACCCACTTGCCAGTCCCTAAACCTTCCCTTTTCTGCATATTAGTCACCCCTATGGTAGGCCCAAGGGCAGGGTGCATTGTAGGTAAAAGGTAGTACATGCCCTGATGTGTGTGGCATGTCCTAATAGTGAATTACAGCCATTTTCGTTTTTCACTATTGCAAGGCTACCAGTTCCCTATAGGCCAGAATGCGCAGATTGATTATTACATTTTATAATCCTAACTGATTTAGGGAACTAGGTAGAAATTCGAGTTTAGTATGCCTGAACTCAGAATGATAAAATACATATTTTAGTGAAGTTGGTTTTAACATTCTGTGTTTGAAAATACCACTCTTAGAAAGTAGGTATTTTCTTGCCTAACTATCTAAGCCTGCCTCTGCTAGGTTGTGTATTCCTTGTCTGGAGTTTGAGTGACAGGGGCTGGGTGATTCCAGGAGACAGGGGGAGTCAGCACAGGGCTGAATAGAAAGATCTGCATGTAGATGGGTGGGAGGAGTTGCATCTGGACCTGAATAGGTCTGTGCCTTCCCTCCACAATGCTGGCTCCACCTCCTGTGGTGCGTCTGATGACTCTGCCATGCACTGTGAAAGGAAAGAAGGAGTCATGTAAACACAGTGCTCCAGGACTGACCAGAACTGGTTTGGACTAGGCAAAGGCCTCTCTGCCTTCAGAGAACAAAGAGAAACTGAGTATAAATATTGGGACCCAAGAACTTTAGATCACTTTTGGGAAACACGAAGAAACCTTGGCTGAGGAGAGGAACCAGAGAGACTGAGGAGAGACTATCCCTAAGCTTGAGGGATTGGCCTGCAGTGGTTGCCTGACTGCCAAAGAGAGGAGAGAGGAACTTTGTGTGTACTTTCATCAACTTGTGAAGGATCTCCAAGGGCTTGAGAAAGAGCTTGCATCCTGCTGAAGTCTCAGGGACAACAGACTTCAACCACCAGCTCCCCAAGAGTTCTTTGGAAGTGCATGCAGTTTGGTTGGGCTTTCTGAGGGACTGCGTGTCGCAAGGAGCTGGAAGCGCGACTCACGGAGAAGAAGCGTGTCGTCGCATCACTGAACAAGGGTGTCGCCACTGAAGCTGTCGCATTGCATCGCAGAAGTGTCTCGCAACACCGAAGAAGCGTGTCGCCGCCGCAGCCGCTGTCGTTGCATCACTGAAGAAGGGTGTCGCCGCTGTAGCCGCTGTCGTTGCATCACTAAACAAGGGTGTCGCTGCTGCAGTTGTCGCATCACCGGAGAAGAGTGTCGCCGTTGCAGCCACTGTCGTCGCATCACTGAACAAGGGTGAGGCCACTGTAGTTGTCGCATCGCCTCGCAGAAGCGTCTCGCATCACCGGAGAAGAGTGTCGCCGCCGCAGCCGCTGTCGTTGCATCACTCAACAAGGGTGTCGCTGCTGCGGTTGTCGCATCACCGGAGAAGCGTGTCCCAGGGCCTGTCGCGGCTCAGAAGAATCGCTGAGTCGCCGCACGGCTGTCGGGCGTGCACGCATCGTGTCGCATCAAGAAGAAGACTCCATCTTTGTTTCATTGCACCGGATCTTCATCGCAGCACGGTGTTGCGGGCCGCATTGCCACAGAAGCTCAGTAAGAAACCGACGCATCACCGTTCCTGCGTGTAAGGAACCGATGCATCACCTTCCCTGCAACACTTTTGTTGCATAGTGTTACGCATCCAAAGGTACATTGAACTCAAAGTGTCGCATTTTAACATCTAAAGAAAACTAAACTAATTCTACCATTTTAAAGTACAGTATTGTGGATTTTTGTCATTTGTGGTCTTGTGATAAGTCTATATAAAGAATACTTATATATTATATAAAACTTGTGTGGTGTCCATCTGTAGTGTTGTCACTTGATAACTGTATGTGTTCACAAATGCTCTACACACTGCCTCTGAGAAAAGCCTGTTTGTTCGTGCCAAGCTACCAAGGGGGTGAGCAAGGGTTATTTTTTGGAGTGTACCCCCTTACCCTGACTAGACGCAAGGGTCCCTATTTGTCAAAGCTACCTACCTCTGCCAACTAGAGACCCCCAAATCTAACAGTGGACCATTGTCAGACTTCTGAATTAAAGTAGCACGCCACTTAGCAAAAACGTAATTGACAAGATGTCTGCCACTGAGGGAAAAGTAGAATACTCCTCAATGACAACCATTAGTTGGTGTCCATTGTTAAGAGGTCCAAAGAAGTCCACAGCGATCCTCTTCCACACCTGCTTTGGAAGATCAGATATATTTAATGGATTTTGAGTTGTTTTGGGAGATAAGGCATTACACAAATGACAGGCCTTCATTCTCTCTTAACTCTTTCATCTCTAACATTCTTAAACTTCTGATATTGACCGTCATTAGTAAGCGATCCATCTCTCTCTCAACGCTTCTGTAGGAACCACTCAGGGGCTGGAGGTAGTTTCCATCTTGTACTTTATTTCCTCTGGCTACACAGTTTAGGTGCAAGGCTGCCCCCACAGTAAGGCTTCAAACAATCACATTCCAACATCCTATATCACAAGCATAACTAAGCATTCCAAAACAGAATGGAATTACCTAGAACAGTCATAGTAACACACAAGTGGTAAATACCAAAATACCACAGCTTCTCCCCCCATCTCTCTCTCTGCTTCCACCATCCTCTCTCCCTTTCTCTCCTCCCTCTCTTAAAGCCCCCTCCCACCTCCCACCCCTGCTGCAGTTACCCTGCTGGAGCTGGAAAATGCCCAGTGGAATAAAAGGCCAGCCCGGCCCTGCTTGCTACACATCCCCCCTCCCACAAGAAGAAGAAGAGGGGCCCCTCCTGACCTAGTACAAGTGTTCACCAGGGAGGGGCAGCAGCAGCCTCACCAGGGAAGGATTGTATGTTAGGATCTGTACAAAGAGTGAAGGAGGCCTGGGGGAGTCAGGGCGCCTCATATTAATCATTTATTTTCATAAATTATCTACAAGAAGAGACGTGCACAGTAGAATACCCCCTGGAGGTACAGACATTAGAAGTGGGGTACAATCTCAGCTGCACAGGATACGATCACCGCATGAGTCAAAAATACTCCAGGGATTTCTGCTTCCTCCAAGAGAGGTCACTTCCTGGGTTAAAGGTCACCTTTTTGGGACACGGATGGTTGAGGGGACTGCATCAAGGGAACCAGGTACCAGGGCTGAAAGATGCAAAGTGGAGCAGGACATTTCTGTCGTTTCCTTATTCGGAGTGATTAATACGTCTATCGTGTGTAGCGCCTAGTATCTGCTGTGTGGTATTAAAACGCTCTAGGGTCCGAGCCACTGTCCTGCATCCGGCGCAGGTCCTGGGGAGCAGTGTCTCTCTTCCAGGCCTGTGCGTAGCGCCCGAGGCTCAGTGCGGAGTCTGAAGCGCTGTATGGAGTGTAATGAACTCCTCTGTCCATGAAACTCCTTCACCGAACGCTCCTGTGAGACGTCGCTGCAGCACACTGGAGAGCCCTGTCCAGGGGGTGCAGAGGAGGTGAGGCCTGTCCAGGGGGGTGCAGAGGAGGTGACATCTATCCAGGTGGGTACAGCAGAGGTGAGGCCTGTCCATGGGGCAGGGACATCTTAAGGATTTTGGGGGCCCTGGGCCAAACAGATTTTGGGGGCCCCTGTTCGGAACAGCTTTGAATTCATGATCCAGTTTTAGCTCTCTGGTGTCCTCTTAGGCCAGGTCACTGACAGTGTACGGGCACACTTGTCCAAATTCGAAATGTGTCTACATCCAATATTCAGGGATAGGGATGTTTTTAAAAAATATTGTAACACAGCAGCAGCTCACTAACATTACTGTAAATAATCTCTGTGACACCTTCCCATTTCTCATATGTGATGGCCTGTTTGATCTAAAATAAACTTTTTGTATGGATGCCGCAGGAAACATAAACACATTGTCTGCAAATGGGCTGTAATACATTCTCACACATCACCCACACTAACAATACATTAATGTAGGATTATATTTAAAACAATCAGTTTGAGAGTTATTCAAGGTCATCAGGGCAGGACTCTGCAGAAAAGAGCCGGGTCTATCAAGGGTCCCCTGAAAGGCTGGGGCCCTGGGCCAAACCCCACTTTGCCCATGCCTTAAAACGTCTCTGCCATGGGGTGCAGAGGAGGTGAGGCCTGTCCAGGGGTGTGCAGAGGATGTGAGGTCTGTCGAGGGATGTGCAGAGGAAGTGAGGCCTGTCCAGGGGTGTGCAGGATGTGAGGCCTGTCTAGGGGTATGCAGAGGAGATGAGGCCTGTCCAGGGGTGTGCAGAGGATGTGAGGTCTGTCAAGGGATGTGCAGAGGAAGTGAGGACTGTCCAGAAGGAGGGAGACGAGGCCTGTGTAGGGGATGGAGAGGAGGCGAGGCCTGTCCAGAGCAGTGCAGAGCAGGGGAGGCTGTCCAGAGCAGTGCAGAGGAGGTGAGGCCTGTCCAGGGGTGTGCAGAGGATGTGAGGTCTGTCAAGGGATGTGCAGAGGAAGTGAGGACTGTCCAGGGGGTCCAGAGGAGGTGAGGCCTGTGCAGAGGAGGAGAGGCCTGTCCTGACCAGAGGGGGTACAGAGGAGTTGAGGTCTGTCCAGGTTGTGCGGAGGAGGTGAGTCCTGTCCAGGAGGGTGTGGAGGAGGTGAGACCTGTCCGGGTGGGGTGCATCGGAGGTGGGACATGTCCAGGCGGGTGCAGAGGATGTAAGTCCTCTCCAGAGCGATGCAGAGGAGGTGAGGCCTGTCCTGTGTTGGTGGTTGTGTACAAGGTGAGGCATGTCCAGGGTCCTGTGTTGGTGGTTGTGTACAAGGTGAGGCATGTCCAGGGGGTGCAGAAGAAGTGACGCCTGTTCAGGCGGGTGCAGAGGAGGTGACGCCTGTTCAGGCGGTGCAGAGGAGGCATGGGACCTGTCCAGGGGGTGCAGAAGGGGCATGGGACCTGTGCAGGGGGTGCAGAGGAGGCATGAGGCCTGTCCAGGGGGTGCAGAGGAGGCACGAGACCTGTCCAGAGTGGCACAGAGGAGGTAACACCTGTCCAGGAAGTAGAGAGGAGTAAAGGCCTGCCCAGGGAGTGCAGAGGAGGTAGACCTGTCCTTTGCTGGGGGTGCAGAGGTGAGGACTGTCCTTGGGTGCAGAAGAGCTAATGCATGTCCAGGAGGATGCAAAGGAGGAGAGGCTGGTCCAGAGCAATGCATAGAAGGTGAGGCCTCTCTTGTGCTGGTACGTGCAAAGTAGGTGAGGCCTGTCCAGGGGCTGCAGAAAAAGTGAGGCTTTTCCAGGCGGGTGCGGATGGTGAGGCCTCTCTAGAGTGGCACAGAGGAGGTAACACCTGTCCATGGGCTACAGAGGAGGTGAGGCCTGTCCAGGGGGTGCAGAGGAGGTGAGGCCTGTCCTGGGGGTGCAGAGGAGGTGAAACCTGTCCAGTGCTGTGCAGAGGAGGGGGGCTGTCCTGTGTTTGGGGGTGCGTAGGAGTTGAGGCCTGTCCAGAGGGAGTGTAGAGGAGGGGATCCTTGTCTGTGCTGGGGGGTGCATAGTTGGTGAGGCCTGTCCAGGGGGGTGAAGAGGAGGTGAGGCCTGTCTTGTGCTGGGTGAGGCAGAGGACGTGAGGCCTGCCCTGTTCAGGGGGCGCTGAGACGGCGAGGTCTGTCCTGTGCTGGGGGGTGGAGAGGAGGTGAGGCCTGTCCATGGGGTGTGCTTTGGAGGTGAGGCCGGTCGAGGGAGGTGCAGAAGAGGTGGAGCTTGTCCAGGGAGGTGCAGAGGAAGTGAGGCCTGTCCGGGGGTTGCAGAGGAGGTTAAGCCTGTACGGGGGGTGCAGAGGAGGTTGTGCCTGTCCAGGGGGGTACAGAGGAGAGTATGCCTGTCCACGGGTGTGCAGAGAAGGTGAGGCCTGTCCAGGGGGGTGCAGATAAGGTGAGGCCTGTCCTGTGCTGGGGTGCAGATTAGGCAAGGCTTGTCCAAGGGGTGAAGAGGAGGTAAGACCTTTCCAGAGGGGTGCAGAGAAGGTGTGCCCTTACGGAGGGGTTGCAGAGGAGGTGAGGCCTGTCCAGGGGATGGAGAGTAGGTGAGGCCTGTCCAGGTGCGTTACAGAGGAGTTGGGGCCTGTCCAGGGGCTAGAGGAGGTGGGCTGGACTGTTCCCATGAGGCACAGGGTCAGACTGATTTGCATATGGCCATGTCTGAACTGGGGTGGCAGAGTGGGCTAAAGAACGGTGATGGATCAAACCCAGATCTGTTGACTGGGTGTGAGTGTTTGATTGGTTCTGATGCTCCGTCCATCACCACCCTCTTTTGTTCCTCTTTGTTCACCATAAGTTGGCAGGGTATGCTCAGATGTGAGTCCCTTGCTCACTTTGCCACTGGATTCAAGCAAGCCTGGCTGAAGACGGCTGAAATGCCAGAAACTGGTCCAAGCCTGGCTGAAGACGGCTGAAATGCCAGAAACCGGTCCTAGTAAGCTTGTTTCCGGTCCAGGGAAGGCATGGCTTGGCAGTTCGGGCTGGACTGTTCCCATGAGGCACAGGGTCAGACTGATTTGCATATGGCCATGTCTGAACTGGGGTGGCAGAGTGGGCTAAAGAACGGTGATGGATCAAACCCAGATCTGTTGACTGGGTGTGAGTGTTTGATTGGTTCTGATGCTCCGTCCATCACCACCCCCTTTTGAACCGGGTAGAGGAGGTGAGGCCTGTCCAGGTGGGGTACAGAGGCGGTGAGTTCTGTCCTGTTCAGTTAGTGTAGAGGAGGTGAGGCCTGTCCTGTGCTGTGGGGTGCAGATGAGGTGAGGCTTGTCCAAGGGACACTGAGGAGGTAAGGCCTTTCTAGAGGGGTGCAGAGGAGGCGAGCCATTACATAGGGGTTGGAGAGGAGTTGAGGCCTGTCCAGAGGGTGGAGAGGAGGTGAGGCCTGTCCAGCTGGGGTACAGAGGAGGGGGGCCGGTCCACGGGGTACAGAGGAGGTGAGGCCTGTCCAGGTGGGGTACAGAGGAGGTGAGGCCTGTCCCGGGGGTGCAGAGGAGATGAGGCATGTTCAGGGAGGTGTAGAGGAAGTGAGGCCTGTCCAGATGCAGTGCAGAGAAGGTGAGGCTTGTCCAGGGAGTGCAGAGGAGGTGAGGCCTGTCCTGTGCTGTGGGGTGCAGATGAGGTGAGGCTTGTCCAAGGGACACTGAGGAGGTAAGGCCTTTCTAGAGGGGTGCAGAGGAGGCGAGCCATTACATAGGGGTTGCAGAGGAGTTGAGGCCTGTCCAGAGGGTGGAGAGGAGGTGAGGCCTGTCCAGCTGGGGTACAGAGGAGGGGGGCCGGTCCACGGGGTACAGAGGAGGTGAGGCCTGTCCAGGTGGGGTACAGAGGAGGTGAGGCCTGTCCCGGGGGTGCAGAGGAGATGAGGCATGTTCAGGGAGGTGTAGAGGAAGTGAGGCCCGTCCAGATGCAGTGCAGAGAAGGTGAGGCTTGTCCAGGGAGTGCAGAGGAGGTGAGGCCTGTCCAGGAGGTGCCGAGGAGGTGAGGCTTGTCCAAGGGAGTACAGAGGAGGTGAGGCCTGTCCATGGGGTGCAGAGAAGGTGAAGCCTGTCCAGGGGGGTGCAGAGGAGATGAGGCCTGTCCAGGGGGGGGGGGTGGAGAGGGGGTGAGGACTGTGCAGTCGGTGTAGATGAGGTGGATGCTGTCTAAAGCAGTGCAGAGGAGGTAAGGCCTGTCCAGGGTGTGCAGAGGAGGTGAGGCCTGTCCTGGAGGAGGTAGGTTCAGGGGGGGTGCAGTGGAAGTAAGGCCTGTCCAGGGGATTGTATAGGAGGTTAAGCCTGTCAAGGGGGGTGCAGAGGAGGTGAGGCCTGTCCAGGGGGGTGGAGACGAGTAGAGGCCTGTCCATAGGGTGCAGAGTAGGTGAGGCTGTCTAGAGCAGTGCAGAGAAGGTAAGGCCTGTCCAGAGTGTGCAGAGGAGGTGAGACCTATCCAGGGGGTGCAGAGGAGGTGAGCCCTGTCTTGGTGGGTAAATTGAAGATGAGACATGTCCAAGGGGGTGCAGAGGAGGTGAGGCCTTTGCAGGGGGGCGCAGAGGCGGTGAGGCCTGTGCAGGGCGGAGTGGTGCAGAGGAAATGAGGCCCCAATGTGAGCAGTTGGCCTGGTATATGCTGTCCACTAGTTATAGTGGGCACCTTGCACCAGTCCAAACGACCCTTATTGATGATTAGGTTTAAGACAACCTTTATTGAAAGCTATTCTAGTGGTAGCTATGGAGAGCAGCCTTCCGGCTAAGTCTCTAAGGAATGTAAAGCAGCTTGGTTTACCAGATAATAACCCCCTGAATGACCAAATGAAAGGAGAACCACACAAGCTATTTATAAAATATATGTATTTATTTCTAAACACTCTCTGCTAATCTCTTTATGAGATTAGAGAACAAGTTACACAATATCACAGTACTAGAACGACAGTAAATAGCACAATACACAGTGGGCCCCAGGGGGAGACCAAACCATATATTAAGAAAGTGGTATAACAACCACGACTTGACTAGACACAGTGCCTAGAGCACGTAGAATCGCTGGGACCCCAAGGAACCACCCAACGTAGTGACACAGGAGACTCACGGGGTACGTGTGCAGTGTGAGAACACAGCCGCGAGCTCCGTATAATTCTATGGGAAAGTCGCGGTTGGAATTTTAAAGATTAAGGACACTTAGGAGAGGACTTTGAGCAAACCCTTACAGACTTAGAAGGTTCTAAGGCCAGCACCCACTGGAGCACCGGAGTACTCATGTTACCTCACCCAGGGAAGCCGGGTGCATAGGTGTCAAATGGTGTCGGGAATCATCGTCGTTTTCAATGGCGATCTGCTGCAAAGTGCAGCTGCCGGGAAGAGGAAAAGTGACCGGTGTGATCCAAGCCTGGATCGGAGCTGAGAAGAACCTGAAAGCAGAAGGGACAGAGTCTGGGTCACTTGCCAGTGACCAGGGGCAAAATAGACGAATGCCCACCGATGTCGGGTGCTTCAGGAGTTGAAGCTTGACTCTGCAGCAACGGGGACCAGGAGACGTCGAGGATGACCAAAGTCTGGAGGTGAGCTGTCCCACGAAGGATGTGGAGTGCTGGGGGGTCAGTGTCCGGATTGAACACCAACAAGTCTTAGCAACTGCAACCCACGTGGTCAGAGAAAAGAGGCTTCGGTGAGGACCAGCAAGGTCGTAGGGGACTACCCAAGCGATGGAGATTCTGGAGCAACCAGGTAAGTCCAATTAAAGTTAGAGTTGCCTTCTCAGGGACCCACCAGTCGACGGACCAGGGATCGCGCACGGACCTCGAGAGGAATCGCACAATACCAGCCCACGGGACACTTGGTGAGTGTAGGCCAGTAATCTTCAGTGGAAACACTGCGCGGGGCTTGGACTACAAGTAGCCCAAAGCACAGCCTCAGGGATTGACAAAAAGCATATACTGCTGCAAATGTGCACGGTGTCCAGGGGTTCCGGTTCCATGGTCCCCACGAGGGCTACGGGTCGCAGGTTTGCTGAGAGCACGGGTCGGCTTCTGGGAAGCTTGGGAACCCACCTCCTGTGTTACAAAATCTTCGGAGTCCTTCAGGAGCTTCGTAGATGCAAACCGGTCAGATACGTTTCAGGTGCCTGCCTTGCAGGGGAGTAACTCCTTTACTCCAAGGGTGATTCTTCAGTCATCAGCGTCGTGCAGATCGTCGAAGTACTTGGTTTCTGTAGCAGTGTTTAGTCCAGGTAATATCTAAAGTCCTGTAGCCAGGGGTTTCTACTTTATACTCAGGGAAGGGGTGGGACAAACTCTGGGGACCCACCTATGGGAGGGTCAGGACAGAGGGGTGGCTACACCCATGTCCTTTGTCCAGTTTCACGCCAGAGCAGTGGCTGGTAGCCCCTGTAGCTGGTTTCAGCTGGACTATGTACAGGGACACCAAATGTGTCCCCAGTGCAGACATCAAAGCACTCTTGGAGTGCACCCTCCCAGCCCCAATACACTAAAGCCTGTCTGGGAGGTGGTCACACATCCCAGTGACAGGAAACCTATTGTCCAGCCTCCCCTGCCGGAGTTTCATCCAGCACCAGGAGGGCAGACTCGTGTCTGTGGCTGGCAGCATCCATTTTGTGATGCCAGGGTTCTGTTAAGATGGTACCGGGTATACCAGTGGTGCCATGTTTCTCCCTCTAGTAGGATGGAATCATACCTCCCACGCCAGTTACTGGTGTGGAGGTATGATTCCAAGGTGTTTGACACAAAACACAACATGTTTCCATGCAGCCGTTTTAAAGTTAGCATTTACCGTGAGGTTATAATGCACTTAAGAGTATATGGTTGGCTGCATCACAAACAACCCCGGAATAAAGGTTCCGAAGGCTGCAGAGCGGCTCTGCTCATGCAGTTGCACCCTCTCACATAAAATCCAGCACCCTGCCTTCAGGATTGTTAAGGCCTGCCATAGGGGTGACTGATAGGTTTATATGTGCAGTGACATAGAGAGATATAGGTAACCTATATCTCAGTAAGAGGTGCATACACCACCTTACACAGGCTGCTGTAGCTGACCTGTGGTCTCATTCTAAATGGTCTCACAGGGGTGGCATAATACATGCTGCAGCCCCTGAGAGGCCTCTGTAGTACCTATGCCCTGGGTATATAGAATACCATATACTAGGGACTCATAAGGGTACCCCAGTATCCAATCTGGAGTGTACCTAAAGTACATGTATTCAATTTAGAGTAGTAAGCAGATATACTGGGGTCCTGATTAGCAAGTTCCCAGTCTGACTAAGTCGAAAAACAGTGAAACATCAGCAAAAAGTGGAGGTAACTATAAGAAACAGATCCTACTCTCCTATGGGGGGGGGGGGTGCAGAAGATATAAGGCCTGTGCAGAGGGAAGGGGGGTGTAAAAGAGGTGAGGCCTTTCCATGCTGTGCAGCAGAGGTGAGGTCTGCCAATGCAGTGCAGCGGAGGTGAGGCCTGTCCAGGGGATGCAGAGGAGGTGAGGCCTGTCCAGGGGGTGCGGAGGAGGCATGAAGCATGTCCAGGGTGTGAGGAGGAAGTGAGATCCTTATAGTGGTGCAGAGGAAGTGAGGCTTGTCCAGAGGAGTAGAGAGGAGATGAGGCCTATTCTGTGCTGGGGGTGCAGAGGAGGTGAGGCAGAGGAGGTAAAACCTGTTCTGTGGGTGCAGAGGAGGTAAGGCGTGTCCAAGTGAAAACAGAGGAGGTGGGGCCTACTCAGGGGAGTGTAGATAAGGTGAAGCCTGTCCAGCTAGAGCAGTGCAGATGAGGTAGGGGCTGTCCAGGGTGTGCAGAGGAAGTGAGGCCTGTCCAGGGAGGTGCATAGGAGGTTAAAAATGTCCAAGGGGTGCAGAGGAGTTAAGGCCTGTCCTGACCAGAGGGGGTGCAAAGGAGGTGAGGCCTGTCCAGGGTGTGCCGAAGAGGTGAGGCCTGTCCTGTCCAAGGGCTGCAGAGGAAGTGAGGCCTGTCCAGGGGGAGCAGAGGATGTGAGGCTTGTCCAGGGGGTGCAGAGGAGGTGAGACCTGTTTTGGTGGGGTGCATTGATGGTGAGACCTGCCCAGGGTGGTGCAGAGGAGGTGAGGCCTGTGCAGGGGTGGTGCAGAGGAGGTGAGGCCTGTGCAGGGATCGTGCAGAGGAGGTGAGGCCTGTGCAGGGGGGTGCAGAGGAGGTGAGGCCTGTGCAAGGAGGGTGCAGAGGAGGTGAGGCCTGTGCAGGGGCGGTGCAGAGGAAGTGAGGCCTGTGAATGGGGGGTGCAGAGGAGGTGAGGCCTGTCCTGTGGGGTGCAGATGAGGTGAGACTTGTCCGGGGGTGCAGAAGAGGTGAGGCTTGTCAATGGGGGATGCCGAGGATGTAAGGCTTGTCCTGTGCTGAGAATGAAACATCTCTTGGGGTAGGAGGTGAGGCCTGTCCAGGCGCCGTCTCAGATGCTGGTCCACATCAGGCCCCACCAGGCCCTGCCTCACATCCTGGTCCTCACCACACCCTGATTCACATTGTGGTCCATACTAGGCCATGCAAGAAAGAACAAGCTATGCATCCTGGTCTATACCAGGACTTTCAAGGGAGTGGATGAGATATCTGCATAGCTGCACCTCGCTGTACTGCCATTTCTTCCATGTTGTTGAAGGAATAGCGGGCTGTGCAGACTGGTCCTTGCCTGGCTCTGCAATGGCCAGTCCTTGTCATGGTTCTGGGTCTCAAAACCAATATCGCCCTGTTTAGTCTCCTCCGGTTTGTAGCGAAACTGTGAATGTGGTTTGATTATGTGTGGGATCTACTAATATGGCCGTTTGTCTCCTTTCGGCCAATTGCTGGAAGGAAGCATGTCAGCTCACTGCACAGCGAGCAGTCTAGTCTGTGCCTCTTTCTGATGGACTCCAGCACACAGAAGGTCGAGCTGGACTTCTGGGTCTTTTGGTATTTAGATCCGGGTTAGTGAACCCAACACTGCTTCGTCTCCGTTCAGATGGCGTCACCAGGAAGCCTCGTTTCATGTTATGGAATGAAAGGAAAAGTTCCCTGTCTTGTGACTCCAGAGCAGCCGCTCTGTATTGAAGGATACCCCTCGTCAGCGATGCTCAATCCGCATGTTGCCACGTCTCAACCTACCAAACGCGCTAAGTGAGCATTACTGCAAATCCCCTTCACCTTCCGTCCTGCCAAGTACCACGCATCAGACGTAAGACAAACGCATGTCAGTGTGGTGATCCACGCATCACTGCACTGGAATGCAAAGTCATGCATAATATCGACTAGCGCCTCCTCAGCTGTGAAGCCGGAGCGCTGTCAGCACCACTGATAGAAAGCTGGCTGGCTCCGTGCTCCTTGCAGGCAGGCTTGGGGGTTGGCTCAGCTCGTGTCTTCTTAGGCAGTTCGTTGCAAAAACAATGTAGCAACATTCTCACCCGCAGCAGCATTCATTGATGTCACGACTTGACTCAGTGATGAGCTTAACCAATAAATGGGCCACAAGCGGCGTGAGTGGACGGTTGACAGTGAAGTTAGCTGCATTACCCCCTGCGTTGTAGGCCTTGCAGCCTAATGATGTGAGGACCTACCGAGACTGGACCCGGACCGCGGCCGGATTGGTCCTGCACTACAGAGCCATGCGAATGATGCGGCCGGAGCAAATGATTGAGTCCTGCACCGTGGCCGCTGCCAGGAGCAGGGGCGTAGCTAGGGGGGGGCGGTGGGGGCGGTCCGCCCCAGGCGGCACTATTTTTGGGGCGGCACTATTTTTGGTGCGGCACTTCGGGGACGTGGACTACAGGCAGGGCAGAGACCAGAGGAAGGGTCGAACCTCGGCACTTTCTGAGAACGCCGGGCGCAAGAAGTAAGTAATGTTAGATGAAGGGGAGAGGGTGTGGTCCGACCGTCGGCCTAAACTGCCGCCTTTGGTGCTGGAAACAAGAGTTCGAGCCTCGAGGTCACCACACCAGGTGCTGGCTTCCTGAGGGCGCCGTGTTTGGTGAAAGTTTATTATTATTGCTTTTGAAGCACCTGCTGCAGCGTTTCTTCCCCCTGCAATTACCAGGCCTCACATACATGTCAAGATAACTCGTGTGATTAATTATCTTCCTGGCGAGAGATCAGCATTTTGTATAGTTGAGGTTTTGCTTTAGGTGAAGTTAGTGCAGAGGATTAATATTCCTGCTGCAAAGAACGTGTTCCAAGTAGATTACAGAGTGCGTATGATGTCAACAGATCAGCAGGTTACTGCTTTCAAAAGAGACATCCTTTTGTTACTTGCAATTTATAACTTAAAGTCCTAATATAGTATAGTGAGCTATTAACTTTCATCCTGGAACTGCATACAGACTGCAAAGTATACATTATTAGAACATTGATTAATGTTGCAAAAAGGGTTAATTTGGCTAGAAATCGATTCTTATTATTAAAGAAAACTCCCAAATATGCGGTTTCATTTTCGCCTCGGAGTTTGTGCTTCTCCACACCAAGCACTCTTAAACTATACTGCCTATCAGTATGGATGACATGATGTGACTCCTACACTTTTAGTCCTTTGGCTTATGTAACATTTCCTATACACTGATTTACACGCGTATGATTGATTGTCTCTGTGTAATGTGTGTGTGATGTAAAGTGCTCAGACACCCTACACTGGTATGAGTGGCGCTATAACTAATTCAGTGCATCTGAGAGAGTGTGGTTATGGAGACTTGGTCACTGTTAAAGGGTGCTAGCGAGAGATACCTGTCGTGGTGGAGGTGGTTATTGGGGGGGCGCCAACAAACATTGTCGCACAGGGCGCCACCAGCACTTAAGCCGGCCCTGGCTCTAATACCTTCGGGTTGAGTTTGCGCTATATAAATATGCAAAAAAAGAAAAATGTCAAAGTACACAAGTTTTGTGAGTTCTGCTATAAGCACAGTTGCTCCAATGTGCTTCCATGTTCACACTCCACTGAGTGGGGGTGAAGGAGGGTGTGTTTGTGATATGTTTATAGGTTCTTTAGTTTCTTGAATTAAACTTGCCATGGGTTTATGGTGAACCTGTGTGTCAGTGTTGAGCTGTGATATCTAGCAACCATATGCATGACGTTACACATTCTGCAGTAAACATGTGGTAGGTGCATAACATCTTGAAATAGTTTTTCACGTGTGATGCACTGGACAGTCCATGAACTGATTGGCTACAGACCGCCACTGTTTCACGGCGTAGCTAATGCATGCAGAAGATGACCCGAGGCCTGGTGATTGCGTGCGAGTGAGCAGGTGATTGTGTGCGAGCAGGTGATTGCTTGGAAGTGAGATCACAGAGAGCCATCACTGGGTCAGATCTGTGGAAGTTCGGGCATGCTTTCACAGATACACAGCACCAAGTGACAATGGCTGTCTCTTCAAAGCACCAGCCATAGTCTGTGCCTACCTACCTGCTCCACAGGGTTGTATGTGATTTCATAGAAAAACGGTTAAATGCCACATAAACTGACTGTTGGAAACTTTCGGGATGAATTGCATTTACCATTTCATAGAAACCGATGAATAGATTTAGCATGCTTATTGTTTAAGGTGTAAATCAAACCCTTCAGGATGTCATGATTGCAAAAAAAATCACAATATCAACACTTTTGTAAAAATGCCTCGCATTTTACAAAAGTGCCTGTGAAATTTTGATAATGCTTAAACTTTTGCCCTCCCCACCGCCCGCTTGTGAGGTTGGATCACTGTATTTCTAAAATGTTTTAGTGGCGCAGGCCCTGCGTCTTCTGCAGCAAAGCAACTCTTTCTCTCCTCTTCAGCGTGAATATCCAAAACCAGCCTTACCCCAGCTAATTTAGCAGCAGAAGTAGGCTCCAGCCCCTGTAGGTGGGGCTAATATGTGCGTTTTCTCTCTTTAGTAATATAAAACCTGCGGGACTGTGAAACTGAATAGCTCCTCCACACTTCTTTCTGGACTGATTAGTTATGTTTCAAAATGTGCACACACTGCACTACGATGCCGAAGGAGTGGGTGGAGGAGTGGTAATACATCAGCAGCCAGCAAGAAGGCCCAGCAAGTTAAGACCTCTAGTTTTACCTGCAGGTCAGAAGTTTGAATCGCAGTAAAGTGGATCTTAGCCTTTCATCCTTTCAAGGTTGATAACCAGAGCACTCTGTGAGTAATTATAGAATATGTTATTTAATTTGAAAAAAATCCAATTTACTGTTATTGTAGTAATGCTTCAGGTGCCAATAACTCTTATTTATTTGAAGTTTTTGAAAAGTGCTCTTACAATTGTCCTTTCTCACATTCTCCATGTATCCAAGGCTGACATTCAGTTCTCCAGTGTGCAGCATTGAAGTAATAATTACCATGCAGCACTGTACCCTGCCTTCTCATCACACCTCATTCCACCCTGGCCCACTCCTTCCTGTCCCACCCTATACCACAACCCTACCCTGTCCCATTAAACCAAACCCCCACCATGCCCATCTCATCCCTTTTACTCACATCTCATTTCTTCCCTCACATCTCACCCCACCCCATCCCATTTGCATCAAATCCCACCTCACCATCTTCTCAATCCATCCCATCCGAACACTACAAGATCAAACTCCAACCCCACCTACCCTCTGCTCATCTCATCACATCACCTCGCATCATAGCCCATCCCAAAGACCACCCCATCCCTTTTACTTTCCCATCCCCTATCCCATTGCATTCCATCCCACCATTCTCCCATCTCTTTCCATCCACTTACATTCCATCCATTACACTTCAGTCACCATTGCATCTCCCTTCCCCACCCTCCCTTTTCCCATTTCATCCCATCTTCTCACGCCCCATCTCACTCAACTGATTCCAGGGGCGTAGCTAAGAGGGGGGCTTCCGCCCCAGGCAGCACTATTTTTGGGGTGGCGGTCGCGCAGCACTGGTGGCCCGTTGCGGCGGCCTTTATAATTTATTTGGGGAAACTGACACTACTGTTACAGTAGTGTCAGTGTCCCCAAATAAATTATAAAGGCCGCTGCAATGGGCCACCAGTGCCACGCGCGCGGCCCTGTTTGAAGTACGAGCGCATGCGCACCGCCACCTGCTGCTTGCAACTGATGCCTGCAGCGTACGCATGCCGCCACCACCACCTAGCATAGGCCCGTGACGTCGCACGAGCTTCTGCACGGTTGACTGCACGCTGGGCGAAGGCGTCCGGGTTCATTGTGCGCGCCGCCTGGGGTCTGGTCCGGGTCGGGACACAAAGTAGTGCTTGCGCTTCCTGTGGACGGCGCTGTGCAGTGGAGCTTGGGGTGCCTTGGCTTGGGGTCTCCTGGTGCTTGCGAGGACGGGACATTTAAACCTGGAGCACTGTTTGTGGAATGTAGCGTGAGGGGAGCTTCATTCAAACAGGTAAGCCCCGGCGCATTTCTTGTCTATTAGGTTCCTCTTGTGAGAGAAATGGGGACAGAGATAGGAAACATTTATCCTTGCACACAAAGGCTTTCTTCGTTACTTTTTAATATAATTATGTGTAATGGTGACAGGCTGTGCCCTTACAGCCCTAGATGATGCGGACTTGTACATACAAGAGTGTATTCCTGGTGTACCTACATAGAAGTTTGATTCAAACTGTTTGAACGTCAATATTCAAGCTTAATTTGGGAAATTTTATAAAAAAATAATGGAAACACAATTGTAAACAGCTAAATATAAAAAAAATTGACAAGGACAGTCATTTTGATTTCTTTTTTTTTAAAAGTGGAACGGTCTCTTAAAGCTTCGCTAATTCACACACAGCAAAGGGACAGTATGGACAGCTGGTATTCACACACAGCATAGGGACAGTATGGACAGCTGGTATTCACACACAGCATAGGGACAGTATGGACGGCTGGTATTCACACACAGCATAGGGACAGTATGGACGGCTGGTATTCACACACAGCAAAAGGACAGTATGGACAGCTGGTATTCACACACAGCATAGGGACAGTATGGACGGCTGGTATGCAACGTTTCCAAACACACAGAGAAGAGGTTTAGCATGTGTAGCAGCAGTTCTGTTATGTTGACCTGCCAGATATGGTTCAGAGTTAGCCAATTACTTGGCCTCGGCACTTTATGCAGACATCAGTCTGCGTTTGTGATTCATCCATCAGAGGTTTTCCAGTAGAGGAACTGAATCACATTAATGTGGGTGGCTGGCTTGGAAGACATTGGTTATCCTCATAGAGCTGTTCTATAAAGGGAGTTGGGGGGAGGAGAGACTCTTGACACTTTCCAGCCTAACCTGTGTTAATGTTGAGTGTGTTTGGGGGTTCTGCATGGTGGTTCACAGTGGAGGTTAGGGCCTTGAATCCTTACCCCTAATTAGTTTCAGTTATGGTAGTGTTGTTTGAAAGTAATGCCATGTGCCCTTCTAACTGACACAGGTGGTTGATGTAAGAGTCATTCTAGTGCAATATTTGTGGATTTTATGTTTCTCCTTTGGTACGCATTGTTCCTCGTCTAGGTTCAAATTCAAACATTCCACCCTAGGTTCTTATTTTGCCTGTATCCTTGTAGTTGGAACTGGCCTGTCTCTTGCTTTCATTGTCTCTGTTGTCTTCTTCTAGCCTTCCATTTCTACTCTGCCTGATGTTTCCCAGCCTAAAGCTGCTCAATATTGAGGTCTCTCTGTCTCCAAGGCCTATCTATTGCGTCTCCCGGTTCCTTTGTTTTACCTGTCCCACTAAAGTATGAGAGGCTCTCTTTCTCCAAACGCCATCCTGAAAGCATTAGTTCCCGAACCCCTCTTGTTCACTGGTTCCCTGTTCCCTAGTTGCTTAGACACCGTGCAGACAGATTGTCAGAAGGACAATCACCTATTCAGGGATAGCTCAGCTGCTATTAAGGCATAGCTTTGCTCCCTGTAACTTGTTTGGGAATGCTCTGTTGTCTGGTGAGAGTAGCTCTGCTGACAAAAACCTTAAAGGATAGATTTGCTGTTTGTACTGAGTAAGAAATTAACCAGAAGAGCAAGGGATTGATCAGATGAATGGTACTAATCAGCTGCCTTTGACATGTGATGATAGCTGTGGTCACTGTGGCACGTAAGTAGTACTTTTGCTATCTGTGACATATGAGTGATACTTGTACTATAAGTGCTGAGTGTGCAATAAGTCTTCATCTGAGCTAGTGGTGGCTGTGCTGTTAGCGCCAGTTAGACATGTGGGCTATTGCACCTGTCTCTGGGTAAATGTCAGTCTGTACCCTACCATTATGTTGATGTGTTCTTGTAATTCTGCTCAGGTAACAGCAGGGATAAACTGACCTCTCTGCTTCCATTCTCTCATTGATACATTTACCTGCGAGCACAGGCAAGCCTTTCTACTCTCTCTTCCTAAATAATGCATTCATCTGTAGAGCCTAGAGTTCTAGAGAGAGTTGAATGTTGTGTGAGCTATTTACCTTAAGCATTTTGGCTTGTGAGAGGAAAGGAACACAAAAGATTGAGATACAAGATACAAGAGAAGAACCTGGTATTCTCTGATCCCAGGGCACCAGGGCCTAGGTTACGAGAGCTCCAGTTGTGATCGCAGGTTGCCAGTGTGATTGCTCCAGTTAGTCAGCTGTTATCTAGGCGCATCCAGGTCTGTGTCCACTAAGGTTATGAACCTTTTGAAATGCGTAAGCGATATGATGAAGGGCTTTATTCTCAGATGTCTGTGAGTAGAGCGATACCAGTAGTAGCAAGCTACCACTGTCCAATGATTGAGCCGTGGACATTTTGAAACACACATGCGTAAAAGCACACATAACTTACTTCATATCCGGACTTCTTTTAAGTGGTTATTTTTCTCCAGACCTTGGTTCTGCCATGCCTACATTCGGGTCTGGGAGGCAGCTGAAGACCTGTGTTACAGGGACGTGTGTTACACAGCCTTGGCGTTCCATACTAGACACGTTATTATGATTTTACTGTTTTTGCTGACTTTTAACACTGTTGGTTACCATGAAAGTAATGTGAAAACAAAATTGCAGAAAAATGTAATGTTTCTTGTTTCTTCTGATTATTCACGGAGTCCCTGGATAGGGTTGAACATATTCCCATGGCCCCAACAGCTGTGTTTAAGGATTGTGATGACAATGTGTCTCCACTCCCTGTATTTTAGCTTTGGGCCCCCTGGGTAGGCTGTGCACCATGTGTGTGCTGAGGCTGCTCTGAAGGAGAGATGCACTATTACAAGCTGGCTTTGGGTCCCAGGGAGTTGGTTGCTGCTGCTTAGAAGTAATGACAGGGCGTGATCCCTGGTTGTTGCCATTGGGCCACCAGAGCGGGCTTTGTATCTGGTCTGTGTTGGCAAGGTTGTGGAGCTGACTGACCCCTTTGTGCTGAGTTTAGTTCTAAGGGCACACAGTGAATCATTCCCTGTGAATAATTAATTTGCTGTTTTTGAAAGATAAAGAATTACAGGCTTCGACACTGTTAAGTTGGCTCTGGGTCCTCAGAGCACATCATGTTTGTGCACGTCCCCACTGCTTTAATGGGGGGGACCATGATGTTTTGTCATTTATTGTCAGCTGTAAATGACGGATCCCCGAACAGTGTCATGTATGTGCATGTTTACATTGTGCTGAGGTGATTACCAGGTAATCGTTCACGCAGCTTTCTGATAGATGTCGCATGTGGTTTTTCTGAGTCCCCAGATAGATCATGCAGTCTGTGTGTCCTCCTTTGTACTGCCGGTCACTGGTGTATTCAAATGTGTAGCCTTGGACCGTGTCATGTATGTGCATGTAACTTGCATGATCGAGGTAACTATTAGCGGCGATACTACGTGTCTCTCAGACCTCTTTCAAGTGCGTGCTGTCCTTTCCTCCACCCCACCCACCAGGGCGGCAATCTGAGGGATAGCCCCGGGCGCCACAAGCTCTAGCTACGCCACTGGCCAGGAGCCCATGTGGGTGGGGGAGTAGTCGTGGCGAGCTGGCCCTTTCTGCAGATGGCGCTGCCAGCAACAGAGTACTAGTAGTCTGTGTCACTCGTACATTTCCAATCCTTCTCCAATTATTTTTAGTACGTCCCTTATAATGAGCACCGTAAAGTTGCAGCAGCTGAACCTGAGGCCTCAGAACCTTACGCTCCACTGTGACAGTGTGACTGTGTTGAGCAGAGTGTACTGAAGCTGTGGCTAGTGCCGGGCCGGCTGTGGCTGGAGCAGCGGCTCGGCACCTGCATTGAAAATCGTTTGCCCTAGTGACAACCCACTTCTCATTTAGAAGACACATTTGATGCCCTCTAATATCCCCCTTTGCAGGGGGTAATACATCATCAGGCATAATTTTAATCCAAGGCTGTGGCATGTTCTGCGGTGTGCTGACGTGGCTGTCAGTGCTACGCCTGAAGAAGGTGGTACGGACCAACCAATGCTTTGTGGTCTTGGAGCTGTAGGTAGTCGTGCTCCTGGGCTGGGCAGTGGGCACAAGATGTTATTTTTCCAAAATTAAACCCATGTCTCTAAACACCGTTGTCCAAGCCTAAGAGATGACCTTCCTCAGTCTACATCCCTGTGATCTCCCAGTATGGCCCCAGTTGGAAGATTATTACAGCTATGCCCTGGCCCCTGGCTCGGCCCGTCCTGGCCGTCATGTCTGGTCAGCATTGGTGTGCGCAGTGTCCGAGTGTAAGGTGCAGGCAGAGTTAATTTCTGCATATAAAATAACAGCTCACATACCTTAAAATGAAAGACTAGTGCAATTTAAAAAATCAGTAGGAAATACAATTTTTACATTATGAACCCTTGACCTTTTCCATTACGAAATGTTTTTCATCACATTCACCATTCTACATAGAAGAGTTAGATGAAAGTTAACATTATCTTTCATTTTCTATTTTGTTTTACATATGGAATATTATGTCAATCAGAATGTTGTGTATTGTTTAATGAGCTACATGCAGTCAAGTGCTGACTGGCTGGCTGCAGCGCTGCCCTGTTCTTAGTGGTGTTTCTCTGCACTTTCAGTTAACCTTTTCAAAAACACAAATGTGCACTCTGGTATTGTTGCGAGCGTGGAAGATGAGACTTCCTTCTAGTAGCAAGTGGCCTGTTCGGGGGCAGGGCTCTCTATCTGTCATGTTGGTTAGTGACCTTCAATTTCTGGTGCTTTGCAGCAGTTTTAAGATCTTCTTACCGTTTCTTGTTGCTCAATGGGTGTAATTTCTGTTATTTAATGTTTTCCTCGTCTTCACTGCTTGATTTTCCTCATGAGAAAGTGTCACTCATACTTGTTGAAATGTCACTCATGATTGCACTGAAATTATGAAAATGTCACACGGAGCAATCTGAAACCTTGGTCGCTATGCGCCTGCACCTGTAAGTACTTGCACCTTTTGCAGGCTCCTGATACTTGTATTGCTGACTTTGGGAGTACCTTCCTGAGTTTTATTTTGTAATGCGCAGGAAGCACTTCAACTATTGTCTTGCTCACGAATCCGCTGGAAGTGCTTCTAGTATGTTGTCCATCAACGCGCTTTGAGTGTTTCAACTATTACTTTATTCTTAACACACCTGGAACACTTTTTGGGGAACCATAATGTCCAGATATTGGAAGCACTTTCCCCTGTATTGGGTTGTTCCAACCCTGAATTTTGTTTCTGGATTTCTATAAAACACCACAAAGCACACATCAATAGGAGGAAAGACTCTGTGGTGTCAACTGAGTCTTGCCTAGGATTACCTGGATTATTGATCACTTCCACATCAAGAACTCTTCAGGATGAGTAGTCCAGACACCTTATCGTCTTCATCACCTATACCCAGCGTTTCCTACATTATCCTTTCGGTCACAGGATTCAGACTTTTGGGCTTGACAGTACTCAACAAAACTATCCAGGACCTCCTCTACCTTGACACAGATTCCTCCTTGTCCTGTTCAGAAACATTACAAGTAAGAGGAAAGGGACTGTGGAGGTGGTTCATTTTCGTCTTTGCAAGGCCACACCGCAGGCTTAAGAAAGCGTTGCAGTAGTTTGACAGTCCCTTGAGTGCCTCGCCGCAGGCCCTGGAGCTCCCTACACTTCACTACATGCGTACCTAGGTGAAAGTAAATGTCAGTGAGGCAGACCCCTAAGTCTTTTATCTTTGTCTTCTCATGTAGTTTTCCTGATGTACTCTCCGTTTGTAGCCACACTGGGCCAATTGTAATGTGATGTCATTTCCTGTAATATCGTTGAAACCATCTGGCTTAAAGGGAGGTGATGAAATTTCCAGGGATGTTGAGAACCTAATCTCAGAAACTGGTAATTTCTTGAGGTTGCATACCAGTCCATCGTTGTGTGGCCCACCATGCCACCTCAGATAGGATGTGTATAGGAAAACAAGGGCCACTCTCCTCACATGGAACCAAGAACAGTGGTTCCTGTGGCCAATGTGTGTAATATATGGTAGTAGTTAGCTCAATAGCAGTATTCATGGGTAGAGAGATGTAGGAGAGCGAAAAAAAACCATACACAACAAGAAAATCACAAATATTTGTGATGGTGGGGTTGAAACGCCGACGACACACTTCTAAAATGAACCATTCACCGGCCCCTACTATTGTACTAGAAGGCTGTTACTAACTACTGAATATTTATGCTATGGTCGTTTTTAGGTCAAGCCTAGCGCGGCGCTGCTCTAGGAGAGGGCCTCTTGCAATCACTCCAGAAACTTGTGCGTGTCCCACGGCCACCAGCTTGCGGGAGCGAGCAGGGGCGCGCATAGTGCCATCTGTTCTGGAGCGTGCTTCTGGTTGCTTTCACTTTCGTGGCCGCGTAACCACGCTTGTTTTTTTTTAAAATGCCATTCGTAACCTTGGATTTCGATCACCTTTTAAATTAAGTCCTCTGCAATTTCGTTTTAATGTACATTTGTGGTACTTTATCCCATCTTTTTCAGGAAATACCTTTATCATATGTGCTTTTTTCTACCACAATGACCTCGCGGTGCAATCCACCTTCCCTGGTTTGTAATTTGAGTGTGTGAAGCTCCTCGGAGCGCAGCCTTTCCTGGAAACGGGCCTGCTCGGGAAATCCTAATTACTGCCGGATTAGAGACTTGTGGCTAACAGCACCAAAGCCTCTACAATCAGCCTATAACTGCAGCTCGTTCATTACAGAGATAGAAGGGATCTCCCGAGCAAAATCTGGCGATCGATAAAGAACACAGGCACCCAAGAACTCTAATAACTTGAGACAGATATTGATTTGGGCATATTTAGTATACTATGACCAACATGTTGGGCCACATGCTGTACTGCACGTCACTGTGCAAATGCAAACCTAAGAGTTCACGTGTAATGTTGTGCACGCTGCGTTGCACGTAACAATCCTCGGTGTTCATGTGCCCCACACTCCTAAGTGTTTGCACAGGCACTCTGAACTTCTCTCCCTTTTATGAATAGGTACCCAAACTCCTCCCACTGTTAATGTACCGCAACTACTCACACAGTAGGCACAGGTGCTCTCATTTTCTCCCTGTCTGCACGCGAGGATGTGGTGTAACGGCAAGAGCTGCCGAAGTCTTTGAGGTTCCAGTATCTGAGTCATCTCAACAACCTGTGATTCTGGGCAAACCACTTAATCTCCCTGTGCCTACCAGAAATGAATGTGTCCGTCTGTAATGCAACTGGGGCTCATGTATTCTTTGCATCCTGGAACTCGTAGTGTTGTTTTTTACCATTATGAGCATGGGATTAAAAATCCTGCCCTGCAAAGCATGTTGGGTAGAGATCAAATATTGATTAACGTTTTCAACATTTCCAAAGGCCACTTGGCAGTGGTGCGCACCCACACCTTCACTGAATGTCTGGGTAGTTGCTGCCCAGTCTGCACATGTTTTGTAAGGTAGGCTTGCTCTACTGCTCTCTGCCTATTTTGTAGGTTTGAGGCTTGCACTTCTGCTGTCCATGCTTTTTATGTTTTGTTCAAATGTGGAGCACAAACTTGTGATGTACATGTTTTGTGAAGGAGGCCTGCAATGTTTCTTCTCATGTTTTGTGTGAGGGAGGCCTCCAAAGCTGCCTTCTGTACTATATCTCTTTTGCATGAGGGTTGTCTAGAGAGTTGGTTTCCCTGCTCTAAGTCTTGTTACAGAGGCAGGGCTGGCTAAAGCCCAGCAGGATATTGGAGATATTATGCATGGGGGCTGTGGAGGTGGGGCCTCTGATTTTATGAGATGTCAGCAGCCTTTGACACCATCTCCCACTCCACTTTACTACAGAGATTGGGGGGAAGTGCTTGCTTGGGGGCATATTATCAAGGGCCGGCGATAAATATCGCAAAGCCCGCTTAGCGCTTGCATATTTATCGCTGGATATCTCTGGAATTTATCGCCCGGTTAGTGCGTAATCAACAACGCGCATCGCCGAGGCGATAAAAATTCCAGAGATAGTGGGGATATCGCCGTTTTCCATGGTGGATAACGGCGATATCCTAGATGATAGGGCCTGTGGTCTTAGCCACAGAATCCACCCCCCATGTTAAGTAGGCCTTAGTCAGGAATTTATCGGTGTGAGAAGTTGGCCTGGTATATGATGCTCACTAGTTAAAGTGATCACCTTGTACCATGCCAAGCAACCCTTATGGTGTGGTTGTAAGTCAACCTTTTCGGACTAGCTGCCCTAGTGGTAGCGTAGGCTAAGCAGTCTTTGAGGCTAAACTCGTGAAGCGTGTTAAGCAGGCTGTTTTACCAAATGTAACCCCCTTTTATACCAATGAAAGGACACCACACAGATATATATTGAAAATATATATGTATTTATTTCTCAAAGTAACCCCTAGTCTCTTTATGAGCACAGGAGCACAAATCGTCAAACAAGATTACAGTAGAATACACAGAAGTTGCACTTTATATGGATAGGCCCTGGTGGCCGCTCAAACCATATACTAAAATAGTGGTATAAGTACCACGAACAGAAAAGGGAAAAGGCCTAGGGCCTCTAGAATCGCTGGGCCTACAAGGAGCTAACTTTAGTTAGTGACCAGGAGGTCCACGGGTTGCGTGTGCAGAGCAAATAGTCACACGCGAGCTCCCATAGGTTTCAATGGGTGCGTAAAAAGTACAAAGTTACTGCAAAAAGGATCTTCCGGATGGACTAGGGACTCAAGATTGGAAACACAGACACTAGAGATGATACTCTACACTTGGGCACCGGAGTGCCAGCTTTACCTCACCCTCAGGAAGCGGGTGCATAGGTGTCGAAGTGCGTCGGGTTTCTTCTATCTGTTCCGTGGAGCCTGTGGACAAAGATGCTGCAGGCGGTCGGTCCGGGAGAGATGCGGTGGATCCAAGAGTGGATCAGAGATGTTGAAGACCTGTAAGCAGAGGGGACAGTGTTCACAGTCACTAGCCAGTGACCAGCGTGGCACCAGGTGGGTACCAGGCGATGTCGGGTGCAAACAGGAAGAAAGGTGCAGCTTGTCTCTGCAGCCACGTGGTCCCTGAAGGTCGACGACATCCAGGAGTCGGTTCACGAGCTGTCCCACGCAGGCTCTCGCTGTCGGCGGTGTCGGCGACTTGATCAAAGCAAACAAGCCTTGGCAAAAGCAATTGTCGTGGAAAACGAAATAAGCTGATGGTTCTGACCAGCAAGGTCAGAGGGACTGCTCCTTTGGAGGGGAGCAAGGGCCAGTCTGGAGCAACCAGACCAGCGGTGTATTTCTTGAAGTTTGTCGCCAAGATGGCCACTAGCCAGCGGGCCAGCAACCGGTTAGGCGCGTCGAGTGGCAAAATGCAGAAGGGCCCCACGCAGATCGTGGAGATGCTGGAGGGCTCACCTTTGGTGCAGATGCTGCTCGGGTGTTGAGCTTCTCAGATCCCAAAGCACAACTTGGAGGGAGCCTCGGTTGTTGCGCTTGCAGCTTGTCGTAGTCGTTCCAAGATGGCTGGCTCCACGTGTCTCGGTGCCTCCACGGGTCTCCACTTTTCAGGGACTGTGGATCGGGCGGTGAGAGGTCTGGAGGTCCAGGTCTTGTCAGTCTCTGGGCTCGGGCTCCGGCGGGAGGCGGCGGCAAAGCAGACGTTGATTCGCTGGATGGTGCTTGCGTTAGCAAGGTGGTCACTCCCTGACCACAGGGGAGATTTCCTTCAGTCTTCTGTGCAGCAGAATGTCGAAGTTCCCGTCTTCTTCTTAGTTTCAAGTTGATTCCAGGATGTCTGAAGTCTTAGGACACAGCTCCTACCTTTAAGCGGATTCTAGGGGCCGGACTACCTGCTAGGTCCCTTCCTATGGGTGGGACCAGGAAGGGGGGTGGTTACACCCCCGATCCTTTGTCCAGCTCGCCCCAGGCCCGGGACTGGTGTGCCCCAGGACCGGTTTGAACTGGCATATGCACCGAGGCTCCTTGTGAGCCTCAGGCATGTCTGGTTCCTTTCAAGCCCTACCTGACCAATACACAAAATCCTGTCTGGGGTGGTGCATGCACCTCCCCTGGCAGGAAACCCTTTGTCCACACCTCCCAAGCTGGAAGGACTCCCAGCAGCAGGAGGGCAGACTTGTGTCTGTGGTGGCAGCATCCATTTTGTGGAGCTGAGGCTATGTCTGATTTTACCCGGGTTTCAGGTACTGTACATGTCGTTTCCCTCTAGAAGGGTGGAATGCTAGCCCCGTCGCCAGAATTGGCGAGGGGTTAGTATTCCAATTCGTATGACACCTTACTCGACATGTTTTGATAAAGCCAAACCAAAGATAGCATTTAACCGCGAGGTTCATAATGCACTTAAGAGTATATGGTATGACGATATCTGGAAACAGTAGAAGGAAGTTGTTCCGACCACTGCAGACAGGCTCAGCTCATGCCAGAGCACCATCTCACATGGAACCAAGCACTCTGCCTTCAGGATTGTTAAGGCCTGCCATAGGAGTGACTTATAGGTTACCAGGTGTCCCATTTAAGGTTAGGTATAGGTATACTACACCTAAGTAAGAGGTGGTTACACCAACTTACCCCAGCTGAGTGATCAGCCAGTTGTGTCAAATTTGTTAGGCCAAGCCTGGGGTGGCATAATACATGCTTCAGCCCCTGGCAGGCCTTGGGTACACCAATGCCCTGGGTACCTAGTGTACACTGGTACAGGGGCTGACAGGGTGATCCAACCAATTGGGTATGTACCTAGGGTACATGGAGTCCATTTTACAGAGAGAGCAGATAGCCTGAGAGCCTGAATGGCAGGGTCTCAGGCCAACTAAGTCGAAAAACCAGCTAGACACTAGGCAAAAATTTGGGGGTAACCATAGTCAGATATCCACCTTCCTACACAACCCCCCCCCCCCAAACGAAGGGAGATAAGGCTGACCTTGACCAGGTAAGCCTATATTGCCCAAGTGGCCATATAAGGAGGAACCAGCACTGGCATGGTTACCCCCTGTCTCATGGTCCACTAAGCAATCCCTCACCCTAAGGGTATCAGAGGGTCTCCACCATAGGGAATCTCTACCTTTGGTGTGTCTTGGCAAAGTAAAAGACTGGTGTTGAGATGGAGTACTGAAGTGAGTGTCCTCAAAGTGAGGCCTCAGCTTCCTCCAATCATCCTCCACCATGGATGCCTTTCTTTCCTTAACTGAGTTGCACTGTGCTCTCAGGGTCAGCCTCTGGCTACCTAAAGCTGGAGGCTGGGTCCCTTTTGTGGGCTTACTGGAGGGACAGGTCAGGTCTGGGGCCCTAAGGTCCCATGTTTGCCTGTGCCCAACAGAATCCCTCTGGGGGAGGTCCCTAACTACCTGTAAAGGAGATCCCTCAGGAATGTTTTTACCCATCACCTGGCTAGGACTACTAGCCAGGCAATCCTCATTCTTTTGATGGGGGGGTTCTTGTGGACAGGGGCCCTCTGGGGGTCCACTGGCCTCCCTGACCTCTGCAGCCCTGGGCTGACTGAGGCAGGGTAGAGAGAGGCAGGCTACCTGCACCAGACTGGGTCCCACCTTGGAAGGGGCCACTGACATCAGAGGCTCTGCCAGGCCAGGCCTGGCTACCTCTGGGGCAGTTCCTTCACAAGGGGTGAGGTCAGCTCCCTGAGGAGGCTGACTTTTTCCTAATGTCTGGGGAGAGGGAGACTTTTCTTCCTCCCCACTACTCTCTGTTTGTGTGGAGTGATCCATAGTTTCAGGCTTCACTACACCTATGTCAGTCTGAGTATAGGCTGAGACCATTACAGCCTTGCCAACCTTTTCAGGGGGGCACTCAGTTTGTGTTTGAGCTGTGACTGTCACAGCTCTGCCAGTCTCTACAGGGAAGTCTGTCTGTGCCTGGGCTGTGGCTACCACTGCCCTTCCAACCTTTCCAGGGAGGAAATCTATTTGGACAGGGGTTGTGAATGGCACAACCCCACTACCCTTTTGTGAAAGGCCTACCATTTTAGAATGGGTGTCTTGTTCAACTCCAGCCCAGGCTGAGAGTTCTAAGTCATTCCCTAGTAAGCAGTCCACAGGCAATGTTGGGGACACTGCCACCCTTTTAGGGCCAGTGACACCTCCCCAGCTGAGACATACCTCTGCCATGGGATGACTGTTCTGTTTGCCATCAATGTTAGTCACCTGGTAGGAGAAACCAGGCAAAAGCTGCTCAGAGGGAACTAGCCAATGGGCCACCATTGTGATGCTAGCTCCAGTGTCTCTGTAGGCCTCAGCTTTGGTACCATTGATGTAGGGCTCCTGTCTGTACCTACCCAAAGTGTTGGGACAGGCAGTGAAGTTGGCAAACCCCATGCCACCATCACAGACAAGAGTAGTTGCTGTAGGGGAATTGGCTAAGCCAGGGTCCCCCTGTGTTCCCCAAGTGAACCCACCCAGATTTCTGGGGGCACTCCCACCACCTGGGGGATTACTGCTGACAGTAATAGGTGGTGTGACAGGAGTAATTGGAGGAACAGTTTTGTTGTTAGCCCTTGGGCAACTGCTGTCAGTTTTCCAATGCCCAGGAGTTTTACACTCATGGCAGTAAGGCTTTTTACCTGTGGTAGAGGAGGGAGCTTGGGACCCACCACCCTGTGTGGAGTTTTGGGGCCCTGAGGAAGATTTCTCTTTTGCTTTATCCCCACCCTTCTCTTGAGGTTTGGTGGTATCTTTCTTTTGGTCACCACCCTGATTCTGAGGCCTGATCCTGGTCCTGACCCATTTATCTGCCCTCTTTCCCAATTCTTGGGGAGAGGTCAAATCTGAGTCTACCAGGTGTTGATGGAGGAGCTGGTTTTGACAGTTACTTAAAATCTGTTCTCTCATCATCAAATTGTACAATCCTGTATAATCAGATACCTTACTTCCCAGCAACCAACCCTCCAAAGCCTTAGTGGCACATTCAACATATTCAGACCAGTCCTGAGTCTGTGTCTTCTGGGTGTCTCTGAACATTAACCTGTACTGTTCAGTGGTTAAGCCTAACCCATCAACTAGGACACTCTTCAGGGCTCTGTAATTTCTGACATCCTCCTCCCTAACAGTGAGGAGTCTGTCTCTGCCTCTTCCTTCAAAGGAGAGCCAGAGGATTGCTGCCCACTGGTCTTCAGGAACCTGCTGCACTTTGCAGGCTCTCTCAAGAGCAGTCATCCATTTGTGGATGTCATCCCCACTTTTGTAGGGGGGCACAACCTTAGACATGTTCCTATTATCAAAGACCCTATCTTTGTCCTTAGGGACAATGCTGCCACCAGTGAGTATAGACCCACTCTCTCTAGGTTGCCTAGCCTTGTTCAGTTTCTCTTCCATCAGGGCTACCTCTAGCTCCTGCTTCCTGATCCTCAACTGGGCTTCCTGCATTCTGGCCTCATGTTCCCTCCTCTGAGGGGTGGTCATCCTTCTCCTGGAGTGACCTTGATAGCCTCTAGAGCCATGAGAAGCATTAGATTCACCTGAGCGATTCCTTTGCCTCCCAAGCCCTGTGTTAAGTCCACTGGGGAGATCCAATGGGGTGAACCCACTGTCAGTCCCCAATAGCCTTAGGTTAGCTGGGCCACGTATAACACTTGGCACTGGGCTAGTTCTCCCTTCATCCTCACTACTTTCTGTATCCTCACCACTTTCCTCCTCTGTAGCATGATTCTCATCTAAGGGATGGCTATTGGAAAGGGGTACTTCAGTGGCATCTTCAGAAGGGGGGCCTCCTGTTCCTGACCCTAAGGGGCCTAACTGGGAAGCTTTCTCGAGCTCTTTCTGATTTTCATCATTCTGTAAGAGTTCTCTGAGCTCAGCAGAGGTAGGGTTCTTGGGCTGTTTAAGACCTCTAAGAGTTGCCAAATGCCTGAGCTCATTCTGGTTTAGGGTAGCAAAGATGGATGGTGCCCTCTTGGGGTCACTCTCAACAGAGATGGGTACTGTGGACCCCTCTGCCCCAGCCATTGCTCTTAAGTGTGGGTGGATGTGTTGCAATCTACCTACACTTGGGTTTACCTACTAAACCTATCTAGTAGTTGTAGTCAGGGTGTGCTACTCCCTTTGCTCTACAACAACTAAGTTCAGTAGAACTTATGTATATCTAATCTTGTTTTATATGTACCTATAGGTACCTATGTGATTTTTCAATTGGTAACCAAGAGATTACAATGGTAAAACACAGCAAGCTCAAATCCAACCGCTGCTCACCAATGTGAGAAGTTGGCCTGGTATGTGATGCTCACTAGTTAAAGTGATCACCTTGTACCATGCCAAGCAACCCTTATGGTGTGGTTGTAAGTCAACCTTTTCGGTCTAGCTGCCCTAGTGGTAGCGTAGGCTAAGCAGTCTTTGAGGCTAAACTCGTGAAGCGTGTTAAGCAGGCTGTTTTACCAAATGTAACCCCTTTTATACCAATGAAAGGACACCACACAGATATATATTGAAAATATATATGTATTTATTTCTCAAAGTAACCCCTAGTCTCTTTATGAGCACAGGAGCACAAATCGTCAAACAAGATTACAGTAGAATACACAGAAGTTGCACTTTATATGGATAGGCCCTGGTGGCCGCTCAAACCATATACTAAAATAGTGGTATAAGTACCACGAACAGAAAAGGGAAAAGGCCTAGGGCCTCTAGAATCGCTGGGCCTACAAGGAGCTAACTTTAGTTAGTGACCAGGAGGTCCACGGGTTGCGTGTGCAGAGCAAATAGTCACACGCGAGCTCCCATAGGTTTCAATGGGTGCGTAAAAAGTACAAAGTTACTGCAAAAAGGATCTTCCGGATGGACTAGGGACTCAAGATTGGAAACACAGACACTAGAGATGATACTCTACACTTGGGCACCGGAGTGCCAGCTTTACCTCACCCACAGGAAGCGGGTGCATAGGTGTCGAAGTTCGTCGGGTTTCTTCTATCTGTTCCGTGGAGCCTGTGGACAAAGATGCTGCAGGCGGTTGGTCCGGGAGAGATGCGGTGGATCCAAGAGTGGATCAGAGATGTTGAAGACCTGTAAGCAGAGGGGACAGTGTTCACAGTCACTAGCCAGTGACCAGCGTGGCACCAGGTGGGTACCAGGCGATGTCGGGTGCAAACAGGAAGAAAGGTGCAGCTTGTCTCTGCAGCCACGTGGTCCCTGAAGGTCGACGACGTCCAGGAGTCGGTTCACGAGCTGTCCCACGCAGGCTCTCGCTGTCGGCGGTGTCGGCGACTTGATCGAAGCAAACAAGCCTTGGCAAAAGCAATTGTTGTGGAAAACGAAATAAGCTGATGGTTCTGACCAGCAAGGTCAGAGGGACTGCTCCTTTGGAGGGGAGCAAGGGCCAGTCTGGAGCAACCAGACCAGCGGTGTATTTCTTGAAGTTCGTCGCCAAGATGGCCACTAGCCAGCGGGCCAGCAACCGGTTAGGCGCGTCGAGTGGCAAAATGCAGAAGGGCCCCACGCAGATCGTGGAGATGCTGGAGGGCTCACCTTTGGTGCAGATGCTGCTCGGGTGTTGGGCTTCTCAGATCCCAAAGCACAACTTGGAGGGAGCCTCGGTTGTTGCGCTTGCAGCTTGTCGTAGTCGTTCCAAGATGGCTGGCTCCACGTGTCTCGGTGCCTCCACGGGTCTCCTCTTTTCAGGGACTGTGGATCGGGCGGTGAGAGGTCTGGAGGTCCAGGTCTTGTCAGTCTCTGGGCTCGGGCTCCGGCGGGAGGCGGCGGCAAAGCAGACGTTGATTCGCTGGATGGTGCTTGCGTTAGCAAGGTGGTCACTCCCTGACCACAGGGGAGATTTCCTTCAGTCTTCTGTGCAGCAGAATGTCGAAGTTCCCGTCTTCTTCTTAGTTTCAAGTTGATTCCAGGATGTCTGAAGTCTTAGGACACAGCTCCTACCTTTAAGCGGATTCTAGGGGCCGGACTACCTGCTAGGTCCCTCCCTATGGGTGGGACCAGGAAGGGGGGGGTGGTTACACCCCCAATCCTTTGTCCAGCTCGCCCCAGGCCCGGGACTGGTGTGCCCCAGGACCGGTTTGAACTGGCATATGCACCGAGGCTCCTTGTGAGCCTCAGGCATGTCTGGTTCCTTTCAAGCCCTACCTGACCAATACACAAAATCCTGTCTGGGGTGGTGCATGCACCTCCCCTGGCAGGAAACCCTTTGTCCACACCTCCCAAGCTGGAAGGACTCCCAGCAGCAGGAGGGCAGACTTGTGTCTGTGGTGGCAGCATCCATTTTGTGGAGCTGAGGCTATGTCTGATTTTACCCGGGTTTCAGGTACTGTACATGTCGTGTCCCTCTAGAAGGGTGGAATGCTAGCCCCGTCGCCAGAATTGGCGAGGGGTTAGTATTCCAATTCGTATGACACCTTACTCGACATGTTTTGATAAAGCCAAACCAAAGATAGCATTTAACCGCGAGGTTCATAATGCACTTAAGAGTATATGGTATGACGATATCTGGAAACAGTAGAAGGAAGTTGTTCCGACCACTGCAGACAGGCTCAGCTCATGCCAGAGCACCATCTCACATGGAACCAAGCACTCTGCCTTCAGGATTGTTAAGGCCTGCCATAGGAGTGACTTATAGGTTACCAGGTGTCCCATTTAAGGTTAGGTATACTACACCTAAGTAAGAGGTGGTTACACCAACTTACCCCAGCTGAGTGATCAGCCAGTTGTGTCAAATTTGTTAGGTCAAGCCTGGGGTGGCATAATACATGCTTCAGCCCCTGGCAGGCCTTGGGTACACCAATGCCCTGGGTACCTAGTGTACACTGGTACAGGGGCTGACAGGGTGATCCAACCAATTGGGTATGTACCTAGGGTACATGGAGTCCATTTTACAGAGAGAGCAGATAGCCTGAGAGCCTGAATGGCAGGATCTCAGGCCAACTAAGTCGAAAAACCAGCTAGACACTAGGCAAAAATTTGGGGGTAACCATAGTCAGGTATCCACCTTCCTACAATCGGACATTAAATTCCTGCGTTAAGGCATACTTAACATGATTAAAAAAATCGCTACCCTTCCTTGTTAATATCGCGAAGCTGCCTTCGCGATATTTTCCCTGGTTGGTTTCACAGCCACGCCTACTTTGCATCTCATTAGCGATGCAAAGTTAGACGTGCTGGAAACGGGCGCTAAGTCAGCAAAACACGCAATAGCGTGTCTTTGCTGATAAGGCGATAAAATTATCGCCGCTTTTCAGCCGAAAACAGCCGCAAAAGCGGCAATATTTTTATAGCGCCACCCTGTTAATATGCCCCTTGGTTCTTATCCTTTTTGAAAGTTCTGACCCAAGCTGTGGCATTAGCTAACTTCAGATCAACTCCGAAGACGATCACTACAGGAGCCCCCTCTCCAGGGCTGGTTTTGAGCCACAATCTTTTCAGTCTTTAAATGGCCCACTTGTCCAGCCTGATTGAGTCTTTCAATATCATCTCTGTTCGATGATACACAAATCATTAGATAAGAAGAAAATACAGGTCAGATAGCCAGTAACTTCAGGTGCTACCTCCAGAAAGTTGTGGATTGGACGAGCTGAAACTCTGGTGCTCAACAGTGAAAAAACTGAAATAGTGGTATTTGGGACCGAAGCCTCAAGGGCACAAGAGTGCTGCCCAGTGTCGTTGGGAGCTCCACCAACCCCATTCCTTCAGGTCAGCAACCTGGGAGTTTGGGTGGACTCTCATCTGCCCTTAAAAGAGAGATTAAAACCACTTGCTCTACAGGCTTCCGACTGCTGAAAGTTATTGGAAGAATACTTCAGTTTATCACTGCGTCATCTAGAAGGACCTGGCTCTGGCCCTGATCCTGTTGAGAATGGATTCCTGCATCTTCTTATACGTAGGCATATCTAAATATCTCCTACGTAGGTTGCAGCTGCTACAAAACACAGCATCTAGGCTGGTTCTGGGCTTAAAGAAATCAACGTCAATCTCCAACAAACTGGTCAAATCGGACTGGGTTCCTGTTCTGAAATGATGTCAATTTAAAGCACTTTATGTTATAGACTCTCTACAATCGGGGACAGCATCCTTATATGCTTTTTGCCTGGTATTAGCCGGCCCGAGTTGGGATATCCCGCCATGCATTCTCTATGTTCAGGAAAACCAGAATTGGTGGCTGCTCTCTGTCTGTAGTGACGGCAGATACCTGGAATGCCTCCTACCTGACGTGTGTGGCCAAGAAAACTTGAATTCTTTCAGGAAACAACTCAAAACCTTTCTGTTTTTAAATAACACTCCGCATTTGTTTCAGGGGGTGTGATTTTGCTACTTAAGTTGTCATACTAGCACCAGGACACTTCTTTCTCGAAGAAGCTGTGCAGGTCTATGTAAATTGGCTCTCATATCATTTCACAACATAAGCCATCGATCTTTGGGGAACAGATCTTTGCAGCTATAGACACCCTCGCAGGAGAAAAGGCACTGGGATCTGAATGTCTGATATAGAGTTTTACAAAGCTTTCAAACATATACCGGCCCCACATCTGCTGGAGGTGTATGCCGAGGCATTGAATGGCGGTGTTTTGTTACCGTATATCTGTAAAGCAATCAGATCAGTGCTCCCCAAGCCTGGGGAAGACCCTCCTAAGTGTACCTCTTATAGACCTCTGTCACTAGGGATCGTCCTTGAGCCCTGCACTTTTTAACATTTATCTATCCCTCCATGCCCAGTTAGTCACGTCATGCAGGTTCCAAATACTTTCTTATGCATACAACACCCAGCTGGTCATCTCAGTTGGGCAAGACATTTAGAATGTCAAACAGCGATTTGTCGCCTGCATGAGCAAAATTGCCATCTGAATGTCCCTCTGCTGTTGCCAATTCAATAGGGACAAAACAGAAATTCTCCCGTTTGGCAGAGCTGAGCTTCACTGAACGGACAACTGATGACTGGCTGAGCTTGGCTCTGCCCCATCGCCCAGTGAAACAGCTAGGAACCTGGGTATACTCTTAGATGATAAGCTATCTATGAAAGGCCAGTTTACCTCTACCTGTGGCACTTGCTTTGGCATATTTCACCCTCTTAGGAGAATCTTTAGGTGGCTTCCTTTAGGCTGCTGGACTCTCACTGAGGTATTACTCATCAGTCGTTAATCATCAGTCGCCTGGATTATGACAATGCCCTAATTATCAAATCAAATGAATCCCTTTTCTCCACAATGCAGGTGGTAACAAACACTGCTGCCCGAATTGGTCAACAAATTGCCTGCCTCCACGGACGCAGTCAGCCCCCACTCTCAGAGCCCTTCATTGTCTCCCCATTAGAAAGAGCATTGTTCAAATTGCTTACAAATCTTTGTCAGGCACAGGCCCAAAATACCTACTGGACAGACTCATTCCCCACCACCCTATTAGAAATCTAAGATCTAAAAATGAACTTCTTTTATGTCCTCTGGGTATTCCAACGTCATATGGTGGCCGGGCTTTCTCCAATCGTGGCCCTTATCTATGGCTTTATGATCCGATGACTTTTGACCCCTTTGCTGGTCACAGGCTGAGATGTTCCTCAAGTTGGAGTCACTGCGTTTTATCAAGTACCCAGGAACAAGAAACTTAATTCAGCTAAAATGTAGCCATAAAAGTAAAACATTTCAATACAAAAATGAATTCATCCATAATTTAGATTAGGGTAAAACATCTTAAAATCATTTAAGAGCTCATTAACATAGCTTAACATAACATAGGATGGGCTCTATAGAGTATAAGATCAGCTGTCGCAAACTTTGCAAAAAGATTCAGTGTGTAAAGGTTTACTGTGCCATCAGATGGTACATTTTTACAGGGGTGTGGAATAAAATATCTACTTGTCCATGGGGCAGGTTACTTCATAAATCTACTTGTCCTGTAACAAAACCCCCTTATCCCTTTTGTGCCATGTAATGCGGTGACAAATTATGGCAGCTATTTAAGAGCTCCGAAATAGCCTCTCTAAATATGCCAGGGCTCCTTCCATAGCAGGGTATGAATACTAGCAATTCCCTTATGTTGCCACGTTTCCGCAGATCGACATACTGGCGCTGAAGTTAAGCAACAGTTTCAGGTTTGGAATGCCCTTTTAAGTCTGTGCAAACCTACTAACTTGCATGTTTTAAGGGTTTTCACCAACTCTTCTCTAATCTTTTCTCATACTGAGAAAGGTTGGATATTTACTCCTGACAATGGCAGACATAAAACTACTTCCTGGGTTGGGAAAAAAGTGGTTGAGGGGAAGTAAACTTGCAAACGCTCGGATTTTCGCATGAGCAAATCTACACATGCAGATTTGCTCATGTTAAAATGCAGTTCACAAATATTTTCCAGGAGTACTATTTTTTGTCCTACTTCTGTAAAGGCTTGTGAATTCAGGAAAGTCGTTGATCTGCACTTAATGCAAGGACATAAGTGTACTTTTGAGACTTTACTTAATAATTTGCCCCCTAATTAGGTCTGGCGTTAACCATGACATGTTCTGTTTATTAAAATGTCTCTCTCTGTCAGTTGGCTAGCATCACTGTGAATGACAGCATTATGTTCTTTCACAAGGAGCATAATTGACACACAGTCATTTTGTTCAGTGCCAGGAACGACTGTGGCAATGTGTGCTTGTTGAGACCGAAACTATTTTTGCTTTTACCAATGTTTGTTATAATGATGAGGGCCCAGCAGCACCCACACAATAAGGTTTAACAAAATACATGCCTAAAAAAGTCACGCATTGATAAAACCAAAAGACTGACCAACAATTTCAGACCAATTGGCTTTCCCAATGCTTGTTTATTTTTATGTTTCCCATAATCTTATTAAAACTGGTTACAGTGATTTTCCATTATGAATATTTTTGGGAAATACTAGCATGCATCAACACATTTTACTAAATGATGCTGCAGAAAAACCCTACCTAAAATGTTACAGTAGTTTAGCTAAATGTTTTTGCTTTTTTTGTGAACATTTTATCTTGAAAGCTAAGAATAATCAATCTTGCTTTCAAGCGTCTCCATATATTTGCATCTAATCAGAGAGTATTCTGGGAGCAGTATGCATAGCCTCATAGTGCTAAACAATGAAAGCGTGTGCACCCATTTTTATACTTTAACCACTGTCAGTAGTAGTCTAAGCTTACAACATGTACTTAGATCGCTCACCCTAATAATAAAGGTTTTGCATTTATGAACCATAAATACAGGTTTGAACAGCGTTAAAACATGGAAACAAATATTACCTTAACTGCAGGCAATGCTTTCCTTGATCCATCATGTGGGACTATAAACTGGCAGCCACAGGGTTTGTGCTGCAGGGGGTTGGGCCTACTTGCCCCAAGGACAAAATACACATGAAAACTTGTTGCGCTTGACCCCAAACAATATGTCCCGGGCGTCGAACTATAGGAATTTCACATCCCTGATCTTTAGTAATAGTAACAGCAATCATACTGTATCTAATGTAAACCTGTTTTATAGGCCTACATTAAAAGAATTCATCCCAGAAGTACTGGTGACATCCTTACAGTAGTCTCAAAAATAATTACTCTTTGTCACCGGGAACCATCAGGTTTGTCCTGCCTTTGGGTGGTCTCCCATTGCCTGCACTCATCTACTGCAGCTCGCCGATGCCAGTACAACTAGAACAGCCTGGCAGGGTGCACACATCTCAGCTATATTAGTCGTCCTTGTTTGGCGCTGGGAGGCAGGAGGGATCCCACACAGTGCAGCCTCAGGGACACCATTGCCTTTAGAGATGCTGATATGGAGTGCGGAGACCTGCAGTGAAACAGCTCTGAATGAGTGAATTGAATCCATGCTGGGGGCATGTGCTGGGAATGTGCCTTTGCTGTTTATTTCTTCCATCCAGCCTCCATCAAGGTGCACACATTGTCCAATCAGGGGACAGAGGCACAGAAAGAGTAAGATTCGCCTAGCACTAAACGGTAAGTTACCAATCCGACGAACGCAGAACTACTTGTGCCAAAGGTTATTACTTGACCATGTTACATTCTAGGGAATAGTCCATGAGAGTGGACACTGTGTACCCACCCTCCCTAGAGGCAATGTCTCTCTGGAAATCAAAGTCTTATGTCATCAGTAGGTTAAGAGTAAGATTTATTCGCCCCACACCCAACTGCTCCTGGAACACAGCTGCATGGACCACTCCTGGCGATCCATCATCAACACTCCAGGAGCGAGTTAAAGACGCGTCACCCCAGTCTAGGCCCATTTTTAAAAGCACAGTTTCACTTACAACCCTTGGATGATTGTAAATACCCCCGATCTTCGCTATAAATAGGGGGAGAGGCATAAATGTAATCAGCCATTCCCCAAGCGCACTACTAGACAAATTGGTAGGTCAGGGTTAAACACAGTCTCCTGGTTGTAGTTTCCTAGTGCGGTAAACCACACGCGGGGTGGCAGAGAATGTGGTGGAGAGGCCGAAGGACTACAACCCCAGGATAATGACCTGTTTAGTGGCCCTGCTGAGACATAACATTTGGTGTTTATTGCCCGCATATTTAGATAAAGTGGTAAAGGATTAGATGTTATGCCTAGTAGTGGTGTCTGCACACACCAGTGAATTGCCCACCCTGTTAGGGGCTTTGTTAAGGTTTTTTTTACAGCATTTACTAGCTGTAGTCAGCTTTTTTTTAAGCGCCTCCCCACCAATATTTACGTGTAGTGGAAAAGGTCAGAAGTAGATTGAGACCTTTTCTTTTAGCCTTGGATCGGTAGGTGTTTGTTGTAGGCGAATACTGTCCCCAGAACCAGTCCATGACACTACTAACTAAAGTAGACTGGTACACATTATTGGACACCGAACGCCAGTGGCCAGATGAATACCTACAGCTCTTCCTTGTATATTTGTGTTGTGTTTTATGGCTGGAGCCCCTCCTCCTCACCTCACCTCACCCTTCCCCCCCCCCCACCACTCACCCCCCAGGATGTTTGGTCTTTGTGCGAAGGTGGTTTTGTGTACTGGGTTCATGGGAGGTGTAGAACCCATATCAGGTGTCCCCCTTGCCTGTATGTAGGCCCTAAAGTTGTGTGGTTCTGCATAACATTAGTGATACTCTGCGTTCTCTCCTCTGACTGTGCCCCCCACCCTGCTTTTTAGAGTCACTCCTCGCATTGAGATTCTTTGTGAAGCAGATGACCCTTGTAGGGAACATTATAACCTCTTTGACACCACTTGGTACCTAATATCAGATACCTGGCCGAAAAAAGCAAAAGAACTGACTGTATGATTTACTGTCTTGTTATACTTCCTTGAAATGTTGCTCATTTTGCACATCCTTCAGTCCATATGAAACCAGTGTTGGCTCCTACCCCCTCAACCATCCACCCCCCCCCCCCCTCCACCACCACCACACAGTTCCCCGGATCCTGCCAGCTATTACATGATCTTTTTATTGTTTATTTTTTTTGGTCCGCATGTAACCATTATGCTTTAAGTTTAAAGAAGAAAGGGCATAGACCCAACCAAGATGATACAGCTTACTACCCGGTCACTCCACAAGGAAGGAAGGATATAGTTTATCACCGGGTCATACCAGTAGCTGTCCTCCTGGGTGGTGAATAACACCCAGACTTCTATAGGCAGGTGCTATAGCTGGAGTGACCCCACCTCCAGAACAACCTATGAGGCATAGTGTTAATCATCAGACTGCGCCCCACCCCCACGCTGCTTTTTAGAGTCACTCCTCGCATAGATTTTCTTTATGAATCAGAGGAACCTTGTAGGGAAAATTATAATCTCTTTGACACCACTTGGTACATAATATCTCATACCTGGCCCAAAAAACTGATTCTGCATGATTTACTGTATTGTAATACTTCCTTGAAATGTTGCTCAATTTGCCCATTCTTCAGTCCATATGAAACCAGTGTTGAACCCATCCCCCCATCCACACAGCTCCACAAATCCTGCCAGCTATTACATGCTCACCTGTCAAGAGAACTTACAGACAGAATAGGACCTTTCCTGCTGGAGGACCACTGAACACTTCCATGGGGTGCAATACCATCGGTGCTGCGGCTGCACAGAAGTAATGCACTCGGGTACATTCCCTGACCTCATCTGTCGGAATGCCAGGAGCCCCCTGATCTCCAATCCCACATAACTGCCCTAGAGTGCTCTAATCTACCCCATCAGGGTCTCATCCCCTTTTTATTTATTTATTTATTTATTTTTAGGATTTATAAAGCGCACTATCACCTATCAGGCATCCTGGCGCTAACATATAAGTGCACAGAGAGACTACTGTTCCGGAGAGATGTCAGAATAACCATATTATTCACTAGGGAAGAGCCAGGTTTTTAGTCTCTTCCTAAATGGAAGGAGATCCACCAGTTGTCTCACTTCCAGCGGGAGCTTATTCCATAATCGGGCGGCAGAGATACTAAAAGCTCTACCTCCTGATTTTATTTTTTTAAATCTTGACACCTTCACCAGCCTGGCTGACGAGGACAGAAGACTTCTCTCAGGTACATACCAAGCAAATTTCCTCTGCATAAGTTCTGGTCCAGATCCATGCAGGGCCTTAAAGACTATGCAGAGGGATTTAAACTGGACTCTCTGCAATATCGGGAGCCAATGCAGCTCTGCCAAGGCTGAGGAGGTAGAGAACCGTCTTGACTTCCCCAAAGCGAGGTTAGCTGCTATTGCTTGAATCCTCTGGAGCCTATCTATTAGATATCTCGGAGAGTCTAACAACAAGGCATTACAATAATCTAATCAACTTAAGATGGTTCTTTGAACTACCAATGCTCGAGCATGAATTGGCAAGAGCGGGAGAATTTTGCGAAGGACTCTAATAATAGCAAAACAGCTCCCCACGGTTTTATTAACCTGTGATTCGAGCGTCAGCTTATTATTAAACATGATACCCAAATTCCGAACCTTATCGACAGGCATCGGTGAGCGTGCTGTGGCTAATGGCCAAAAGTTCGAGGGAAGCATGGGTGGTGCCTTCCCTGCTAGGCAATAGAGAACCTCGGTTTTATCGGCATTAAATTGCAATGAGTTTTCCTTTAGCCAGTGAGCTGTATCTCGCATGCAATCATGAAACACTTCAAGAGATGTAGACTGTTCTCCCTCTAAGGAGAGGATCAGTTGAGTGTCGTCCGCATAATTTACGATATTAATATTATGCGCCCTTATGACGGCGATCAGAGGTTTCATATATATGTTAAATAAGATCGGGCTGATCGCAGAGCCGAGGAACACCATCCGAAGTGTTAATAAATTCATATTGATAGGGAGGAATCGCCACTGCCTGACTCCTATACGAGAGGAAACATTGAAACCAATTCAAGGCGATGCCTGCTATTCCCACCTCCTTCAATCTTGTCAGAAGAAAGGCATGGTTGACCGTGTCGAATGCGGCAGAGAGGTCAAGCAGGATAAGAACCACCGCTTGACCTCTATCTGCCCGCATACAAAGCTCATCCATCACTGTCACCAGGGTGGTCTCTGTGCCATGGGTGGGGTGAAACCCAAATTGCACATCTTCTAAGATTCTATTAAATTTCAAATATTTTGATAATGATCTACTGACTATCCGTTCTACAATTTTTGCTGGATAAGGCAGCAGGGAGATCGGCCTATAGTTTTTAGGACAGGCTGGGTCCAGAGTTGCCTTTTTTAAAAGAGGTGTCACCAGTGCCTGTTTCCAGCTAATCGGTACTACTCCGCTACGAAGAGATTGATTGCAAATAAGGCGGAGTGTAGTAAACAATTCTGCTCCCAACTCCTTCCAAATTTTATGTGGCAAAGGGTCCAACGGTGATCCCGAGGAGATACCTAAAGCCACGTTACCGAATTCCTCCACAGTAGGCATCTCAAAATCCACTAGGGTATTCGTGATCTCTATCTCTTCTTCACCAGCCTTTTGATCTTTTCTTATGCCGGTAGAATCCATACTCATCTGATCATTTAACTCTGGGCCTTCTCCCTCCTCTTGCAAAGTATCCCTACCGAGACCGTCAATGATCGTTTTAATTTTATCATTGGAAAACATAGCAAGGTTACCGCAGAGGTCTTGGGTAGGAGGTATCTGATTCTTGGCACAGTCAGGGCTGATCAAATTATTCACTATTTTGAAAATGCTTCCGTTATTATTGGGAGCATTTAAAATAGAATTGGAGAAGTACTCAGCTTTTGCAATATTTATTTATTTTTTATAGCTAATAATTGCTGTTTTCCATGCAAACTTATCCTTATCTCCATACACCCTTCTCCATTTCCTCTCTGCCTGCTTACATTCAAGTTTCAAATCTTTTAATTTATAGTTAAACCATGGGGCCGATGGTCTACCCACTCTCCTTTGATTTTTTAGTGGAGCAGCCCGGTCCAATGTAGATGTGATCTGTGTACATAGAGTCGCATAGTTCTCCTCCACATGTCTGTCCGTCAAAAAACAGCCATCCAGATCAAACACCGGAGAAATACGACCCTTTCTTAGAAGGGACTGCCAATCCATACGGACATAGTTTTTTGTTTCTCTGGTTACATGACGGTTACACTTCAGGTTATATGCCTGGAATTTAATCAAGTAATGGTCGGACCAGACCACATGCGAAATATCCAAGATTCCTAGTACGTGTTCCTCTGAAAAAAATTAAATCAAGGGTATGTCCTCCCTTATGTGTTGGTTCAGAGACCCACTGATGTAGGTTGAAACCTTCACATGACTGAAGTAGATTACTATAACCAGAGTCTAGTGATCCATTTAACCAAAGATTGAAATCACCCAAAATCACCAACCTGGCGTGTGTAGCCGCCATATTGCTGATAGTCTCAATCAGTGACTGCTGTTGCTGAACACTAATAGCCCCTGGAGGTCTATAAAAAACAATCCCAGTCATTACATAACCATTGGAATCTTTTATAGCAAATCCAAGCATTTCAAGTCCCTCTATCACATTAATATCTATTGTAACCAAATTCCAAAATTCTTTGAAGATCACACCTACTCCTCCTCCCCTCCCACTCGTTCTGGGTTTATGACAAACTTTATACCCCGGTGGACATGCCAATCCTAGTTCTAAATCACTTTCTAAATGTGTCCATGTTTCTGTCATGAATAGGACATCCAATTTGTGGGATTCCAGCATCAGCTGAATCTCCACACAATGCTTAGACAGAGATCTTACATTTAGTAGCCCACATAAGAGGTGATCTTGTTTTACGAAATCTGAGATGGGGCCCGCAGTCTCCTCAATTTTAAATTTGCCCCTCCCCTTTCCCAACGCACCTGTCTTACACAGTTCAATACCTGTGTAGCTAAGACAGCAGACTCCATCATTTACCTGCTGCGGTCTCAAGGAGCAGCATGGCTGGCGCTGTGCATAGTCAGTGCGCAGACGGGCGCAGACGGGCTTGCCTTTGGCACGCCAGTGGCGCGTCTGCTGTACGCCCACGCCAGCGTGTCCCTTTATAGTTGTTGGCCCAAAAAGACTAGACCGCACACCTCCCAAAATGGCGGGTCCGCTCTAACAGACGGACACCGATAGCTAAATTCAGGGCAAACTCGAAGTCTGGTGATAAGTGGCACACTGATAAAACAGGAATTACAATTTTAAAAGACTCTGATTTTTTAGAAATTATTTTCAAATTATATGTGCAAAAACGCAATTCGTTAACAGCTCCCCGTGCAACATATATCTACTGATGCAGCATATATTATCTCTTCCACGCTGCGCGCCCACGCCAGCGTGTCCCTTTATAGTTGTGGGCCCAAAAAGACTAGACCGCACACCTCCCAAAATGGCGGGTCCGCTCTAACTGATGGACACCGCTAGCTAAATTCAGGGCAAACTCGAAGTCTGGTGATAAGTGGCACACTGATAAAACAGGAATTACAATTTTAAAAGACTCCGATTTTTTAAAAATTATTTTCAAATTATATGTGCAAAAACGCAATTCGTTAACAGCTCCCCGTGCAACATACGTCTAACAATGCAGCATATATTATCTCTTTCTATCTATCGAGGGGAACCCCAACACGCAGCTCCCACATCAATGACATCACCCTCCAAACAAACTTCCCTCCTTCGAAAAACAAATTCTTCTCCATTTGTTTCAACCGGATCCTCTCTGCCCCCTCATGAAGGGCTCAAAAGGATGAGAGGTGAGCAATCCACATTTGAACATCATCCCTTTATCCATCAGGACCGCCGGTCAAAGCTGCTCCAATTTGTGAAAGAGGTCAAGATGCACCTCTTTAAAGGATCCTACATCACAAGTGCATTAACCGCCCACAAAGCAGCTACCTCTCCTATCGCTTGTTCACTTTATGCTTGTCTCTGACCATGTACAGTGCGCTGTTGCCTTTTGGCTGGGTTCGTGCTAAAGTAATACCATAAACATCCATATTGACTTGACAGGTGTGCCTTTGTTCAGCTTCCCTGTCCGCTCATATACCTGTCTGGCCCTGTGCTGGGAAGCCGTGCTGCGCTCCATTCACTGTTGCCGGCCATGGAATGGGTGACCACCCATCGCACTAAGCATTGCTTCACTCTTTGCCCTTCCGGGGCAGTGGTTGCTAATTGCACATTATCATCTTATTTGCGTCGTTTTCACTTGCTCACGGATCGCCTAGTTCGCATTGCAGTGGAGTGCCTACGGGTCCTGCCATTTGAATGTCCTTCATCTGGCTTGCTGACTCCAACATCACCAACCAGCCATTTGACTGACATGTTACTGATGACGTGTCCCCTTCTGCCACAAACTGTCTTCAGTGTCCTTTGGTGTGGTTGCCTCCCTTCCACTTCTGATTCACCTTAAGAATTGAGATTGGATTTCCATCGCTGCCTTGTTGCTGCCATTTCTCAGCCTTCGTCGCACGCTGCTTCAGCTTGAAATTGAATCGCTGTTGTTCAGAGAGCATGGTTCTTGTAGCAACAGTGGTTGATTGATTTATGGAGGGTGTGATGAATTATGTACAAGGACTTTAACATACTGTTTGACCACCAGATTGTTTTAATTTGCATGTTTCATCGGCTCTAAATGGAAAGATAGGGCTATGAAGAAGTGGCTGTGCTGTTAGGGTCTGCTAGCTGAGCCTGTAGGTGCGCTATATGTTCACTCAGACCTTGTTCATCCTGTAGGTGCGCTGCATGCTCACCCAGACCTTTCTCAGCCTGTGCGTGCACTGTCTGTTCACTCAGACCTTGTTCATCATCCTGAAGGTGCTCAGGCTGTTCTTTCATACCTTGTTCAGCCTGTGAGTGTGCGGTGTGTTCATTCAGACCATGTCCAGCCTGTGGGTGTGCTGTGTGTTCATTCAGACCATGTCCAGCCTGTGGGTGTGCTGTGTGTTCATTCAGACCTTGTTCAGCCTGTGGGTGAGCTATATATTCACCCAGACCTTGTTCAACAATGGTTCACGGTGTGCTCATTGTAGCGCAAGGTTTTGATTTAGAGGAAGATGTGTGTTGTGGGTTTCATCGTATGTACCAATAGAATAAAAAGGTTTTAAAAAAATCTATTTATTCATAGACCAAAGGTGCTTTACAATAGTTACCAGAGACCAAAGTTCCTTTTGCTTTATAAGTTAAGGATGGTTGTTTGGAAGATGGGAAGAAGTGTGATTCACGTTAAATGCAAATAAGCTCTTGGTTGAAGGGTCTCTTTATTTGCTTTCAAGGTATTCTAGGATGGACCAGGTGGTGCAGCTGCCATCCCCGGGGGAACAAACAAAATAATTGTCAGGTAAGGTTTCCCATTACCCTCTGTTTCCTTTTCTCTTATTTCTTCTCTAGTCTCTCTCTGTGTATCTCTCTGTGTCTCTCTCTCTGTCTCTCTCTCTTTCTCTCTCTCTCTCTCTACCTGTTTTTTTTGTATCCCTTTAGCTTCCGGAATTTCACTCTTTCTCCAGAGTATTCCTAGCTATATAGCTTTTAATCATAAAAAAAATCTGTGACTTTTATTTAGTCCTCTTTGATTGTTTTCTAGCTGCTTAGAGCTTGCTTTCTTACAAAAGTAAATATTCTCCAGGGTCAAGCTAATCAACTCCAGTTGATTAATTATGCAAAGCTTTCGTCTTTCTTCCTCTTACTCTAGGACTCTTATGAATACTAAGGGTTCTCTGGCAAAGCGCGTCCCCATGCAGAGTGTTGTAGTATTTTCCAGCCTCGCAATGTTCCTGCAAACCTCCCCTTCAATTTTTGCATTCCCACTAATATGTACGACCAGCCGCATACACTGGCATCCTCCAGATGGAGCCACATTTCCATGGGTATGTGAATGTGGTGCGGTCTAGTGCAGGTACGGTATCTTCCTGGATTGGGATGCACTGGTCCTTGAGGAGTTGCTCAGCAGTTCCTTGACTGTCGGCGCATTTGTCTCCTCCCTCGGACTGCTCCGTCTGCGTCCTTGCTCTCTGGATCTGAGTTCTACGTTTCCTATTCATCACGTCCTCAAATCCTGCCCTTATCTGTCTTGTTTGCCATTTATGGGTCATGCTGGGTCCCTGTGGTGAAGGTGGAAAATAGTATTTTTTTCTCTATCCGGTGTTGTTTTGTCTTTTCTTGTCCTTTTTGATCTCCTTTGCTGTTGTGATGTTTTCTTCCCCTTTTTCAGGTGTTGCAGTGCTCGGGTCCTGTTGAAGGAGTGTGATGAGTTTCTGGCCACCAAGTAAGTCCTTATCTTTCCCACAATTTGAAATGGTAAATTCCACTGAGCTAGTTGGACACAGCCTCACTCTATGGTGGCATTTAAAGCAATGATTACAAGAAGGCCGATTCCTTTATTCAAAAAAATTCCATTTCTAAATCACGGGAAAAGGAATAGATGAACACTCTAAGTGGGTAGGGGAGTAAATCGCATCTCATAATTGATAAAAGAGTATTACAAATATCTCACTATGATGCCTGCCATTGCCACAAAAAGTGTAAATTAATGGTGTTGGCTGCTGAGAATCTCATTCACAATATATGTGTTACTTTTGTTTCTTTCTTAAATATTCTCTTCTTTTGCTCTCACAATCTTGAGTGACAGTGGTCCCAAGCTCCCGAGCTACATAGTGTTCAAGAGCTGTTTCACCACTATCAGAAATTCAACTCAAACAGATCATCTATCTTCTTTCTGTAAATGTTTCTTTCAGGAAAGTATAAGGTCATAAGTACTTTTTCTTCATGTTCATTTACAATATCTAACTCTATTTCTACAGGTCACTCAAACAAGAAGGTTTAAATGTATTGAAACACAACAAAAAGGATTAATTCAAGTAAAGGTAAAACATTCTGGAGCCCTAGGGGAGAAACACATTATAAGTGCCAGGCACGGTGAGGAACTTGGAGCGGATGAAACTGATTAATGTGAAAGTTGTCAAAATCTGTAAAGGAAAATGACCATAAATGTTTACCAAGAATCCGTTACTGATATTGAGTTGCCTTCCGAAATATAAATGAAACTCAAGTGCAAATTGAAAGTCTGCATCTACTAATTGTAAGAATATTTTCCCTTAATGTAAACATTTCAAGATTGGTAGAACAAAAAACTTTGGCAACAATTAATACCAATGCAGTGCACTTGAGAATAATCACTGTTGTAAATTCTGTCTAATGGTTCATGAGAAATGCCTTGGAGACCCAAACCACTCCCTAAGTATCCGTACACGTGATATGACAGAACTATCAGGAAGACTAATTACCTCCGTTTAAAAGAGTAGGCTTTTGTCTACGTCTCCTGTGATTCAGAGGAAAGAAAACATTGTTTAAAAGAAAATATCTGTAAATGCTCTCTCTCAGATGTCATTACCGTAAAGACGCTGTATTATCATTTCCCATATAGAAAGGTTTTCCCCTCCTACTGTGTCTGTTGGTTTGATCTGAGTGGTTTCAAAGTGTCCTGGACCGACAGAGGTGATCATGTACCTGCCTTAGCCGTTGAGCAAAAAAGCATATGCTAGCACAGAAATCTTGAAAGAGGCCAAAGCTTTGCTATTGATAATTCATAAACCACCCTGTAATGCCTATTCACCTGTCATTACTTGTATGAACAAATATACTTAACAGGCAAACACTAAACCCCAAAGACTTTATCAGTGTTTTGAAAAATCGTAACTCAAATGTTATAAACTGGAGTCACACAATCACCCAGGCATAACTTAGAGAAAATGAATCCATGGGAGACATCTTAATAACTACAGGGGGCTCCTCAGTGAAAGTTATAAGACAAGTTAGATAGGCTGCCTTTAAAAGTAGGAAATTGATGACCAGATAAAAGCTATACTTAGTTCAATACAAATGTTAAGATGAGCATCTTCAGTTTATTTTAGAAGTTAATGCTGAGTGTAATATAAACTAGTACAAACTCTGGAATCATATTTAGTCTTAAGATGGCATGTATCCAGGACCAAACACAACACAGTGATGCATACATCTCGAATAAGAGCAATGAATGTGAGAACGGATTTAGTTATCAATCCCACCTCACTAAACGCAAGAGAACACACACTACACAAAAACCTTATCAGTGCCCAGAGTGCCAGAAAGGTTTGAGTGACAAATCCTCTCTCATTGAACATGTGAGAATCCACACTGGAGAAAAACCATATCAGTGCTCCGAGTGTCAAAAAAGGTTCCGTTTTTGGGGTGGTCTCACTAGACACAAGAGAATCCACACTGGACAAAAACCTTATCAGTGCCCTGAATGCCTCAAAAGCTTCAGTCAGAAAGACCGCCTCATTCGACATGAGGGAACTCACACTGGACAACACCCTCATCAGTGCCCTGAATGCAAGAAAGGTTTCAGTCACAAATCCTCTCTCATTCGACATGTGAGAATCCACACTGGTGAAAAACCATATCAGTGCTCAGAGTGCCAAAAAAGCTTCAGTTTTTGGGGCAGTCTCACTCGACACAATAGAATCCACACTGGACAAAAACCATATCAGTGCTCGGAGTGCCAGAAAAGTTTCAGGTGTTGTGGCAGTCTCACTCGCCACACGAGAATCCACACTTGTCAAAAACCTTATCAGTGTTCTGAATGCCAGAAAAGCTTTAGTCAGAAAGACCATCTCATTCGACATGAGAGCACTCACACTGGGCAGAAACCTTATCAGTGCTCTAAATGCTGGAAAAGCTTCTGTCAGAAACATCAGCGTACTCTGCATGAAAGAACCCACACTGGGCATAAACCTTATTCGTGCTCTGAATGTCATAAAAGTTTCTGTAACAAATGCAGTTTAACTCGACATGAGACAATCCATACTGGGCTCAAACCGTATCAGTGTTCTGAATGCCAGAAATGCTTCAGTAATAAATCGAGTCTCACTTATCATGAGAGAACTCACACTGGGGAAAAACCTTATCAATGCACTGAATGCCAGAAACAATTCCGTCAGAGATCCAATTTAATTCAACATGAGAGAATCCATACTGGGCACAAACCCTATCAGTGCTCTGAATTCCAGAAAAGCTGTAGTTTAAAATAACTTTCACTAGACAGAAGAGAATTTACACTGGGCAAAAGCATTATTAGTTCTCTGAAAGCTTGGAAAGCTTCCTTCTGAAAGCCAGTCTCATTCAACACAAGAGAATCCACACTGGGTAAAAACCTCATCATTGTACTAAATGCCAGAAAAACGTCAGTCAGAGATTCAGTTTGATTCAACATGATGGAACCCTCAACCATCCAAAAAATATATCAGTGTTCTCAATGTGACAGAAACTACAGTTGTAAATGTAATATCTCTGCACGAGAGAGACAATATGGGAAAATAAAAGGTGCTCACTGTCAACCCTGGGGAGGAGGTGTCAGCATCGCAAAACCATCACATGAAGCAGCTGCAAAGACGTCAATCCATTGATCGTCTTACTAACTGCCTACTGAGAAAAGCACACACTGAGAGATGAACATACTTTATTTGTGGCCTATTTGAAGTCATTTGCTTGCCAAGCCCGACACATTCCATGAAGCTATCAATAATGGCGAAAAAGTGCTGTTTTCCAGGTCTGGGCTGGAAGTAGGACTGTCACAGGCAACTGGAGTGGTTGTGGAGCTAAACTAACTATATTAAATACAAAATTAAAAAATAAGATTTTTTTGAAAAGCACCTAAAGTAAAATATTTGTATTTATGTACCATGATATGCACTCAAACCTACAAAACATTAAGTACAGAATTAATTGAAATTGAAATTTTTAAGAACATGTTAGTCACAATTATTTTTAAGTTAAAGGTTATTAACATATCTTACCATAAAAAATTATTGTAAACATATATACTGTTTTAATATTCTATTGAATTTATATGTGTCTTTAAAAATGCGAAATAAATTAATATAATATTATTTCCTTGCCTCCATTATATTCTATGAGAGGATGTTGCAGTATGAGTGGTTGGCCATGTGTGTTGCTGGACTTATTACTGCTCCTTTTTGGTGGTAGTAACTTGTTTCACTGACAAAACATTTATGTAATAAATATCAATGTAAAAAATATTGAGTAAAAAATATAGACAAAAATATTGATTCCTATACTTAAACGGTAAGTACAAAAATATTGACTAAAAAATGTCGATGCAAAAAATATAGATGTATAAAATATGTAAATGTCCAGTATTTGTACAGCGCGAACAATTACCCGAAGGTGTTAAGGCGCTAGGGGCAGTCGGGAAGTTTAAGCGAGCTATTGGCCATAATCACATGGTGCTGGGCTGATATGCTGCCGGCACCGGGAATCGAACCGTGAGCCCCCGTGTTCTGAGTCAGTCGCCCTGGCCGCTGCTCCACACCTCTTCCACAAATATCAACTTTTATATAAATATAAAATATTATATATTAAATATATTAAATATTAAATTGAATTTTAACAAAATAAAATACATTTAATATACATTTGAATAAAATATAACAAATAAACTTCATGAAAAAAGATAAACACACAAACATATTTATTTATACATATATATTTACTTTAAAACAATTAATAATCTATTATTTTTAAATTGTTAAATGTTTAAAATTATAAATATATATATTAATGATTTAATATATAAAAACACTATAATGAATTAGAACATTAATCTATTAAAAATATTTAAACTTAAGTTTCACAATATACTCAGTGCAACAGTAGAAAAAGTGTTGGAGGGGTAAAAAAAACGATTCCCACTCCAGTGAGTGCAACAGTAGGGTAAGTGTTGGATAGCGGAGTAATTAAATTTACTATTCCAACTCCGGTAAGTGCAACAGTAGGGAATGTATTGGATAGCGGAGGGGTAAAAATTACTATTCCAAGTCCACAGAGTGCCACAGTAGGGAACGTGTTGGGTAGCGGAGGGGTAAAATGTACTATTCCCACTCCAGTGAGTGCAACAGTAGTGTAAGTGTTAAATAGCGTAGTAATTAAATTTACTATTCAAACTCCTGTGAGTGCAACAGTAGGGAAATTGTTGGATAGCGGAAGGGTAAGAATTACTATTCCCACTCCAGTGAGAGCAACAGTAGGGAAAGTGTTGAATAGCAGAGGGGCAAAAATTACTATTCCCACTCCAAAGAGTGCAACAGTAGGGAAAGTGTTGGATAGCAGAGGGGTAAAAATTACTATTCCCACTCCACTGAGTGCAACAGTATGATAAGTGTTGGATAGCGGAGGGGTTAAATATACTATTCCCACTCCAGTGAGTGCAACAGTAGGGAAAGTGCTGGATAGCGGAGGGGTTAAAATTACTATTCCCACTCCAGTGAGTGCAACAGTAGGTTAAGTGTTGGATAACGGAGTAATTACATGTACTGCTCAAACTCCAGGGAGTGCAACAGTAGGGAAAGTGTTGGATAGCGAAAGGGTAAAAATTACTATACCCACTCCAGTGAGAGCAACAGTAGGGAATGTGTTGGGTACAGGAGGGGTACAAATTACTATTCCCACTCCACTGAGTGCAACAGTAGGGAAAGTTGGATAGCAGAGGGGTAAACATTGCTATCCCCACTCCAAAGAGTTCAACAGTAGGGAACGTGCTGGATAGCAGAGGGGTAAAAATTACTATCCCCAGTCCAGTGAGTGCAACAGTAGGTACAGTGTTGAATAGTGGAGGGGTAAACATTATTATTCCAACTCCAGAGAGTGCAACAGTAGGGAAAGTGCTGAATAACGGAGGGGTAAAAATACCATTCCCACTTTACGGAGCGCAACAGTAGGTTATGTTGGATAGCGGAGGGGTAAATTTGTTTATTCCCAGTCCAGTGAGTGCAACAGTAGGGAAAGTGTTGGATAGCAGAGGGGTAAAAATTACTATCAGTACTCCAGTGAGTGCAACAGTAAGGAAAGTGTTGGATAGTGGAGGGTTAACATTTACTATTTTCACTTTGGTGTGTGCAACAGTGGGGAAAGTGTTGGATAGCAGAGGGATAAAATTTACTATTCCCACTCCAGTGAGTGCAACAGTAGGGAAAGTGTTGGGCAGCAGAGGGTTAAAATGTTCTATTCCCGCTCTAGTGTGTGCAACAGTAGGGAAAGTGTTGGATAGCGGAGGAGTAAAAATTACTATTTCCACTCCAGTGAGTGCAACAGTAGGGTAAGTGTTGGATAGCGGAGAGGCAAAAATTACTATTCACACTCAAACAGTTAATAAAATAAAAATATAAAAGTAAATAAATAATATTTTAAAAATTACAAATTAAATATATAACTTAATATTATATAAAATAAAATAATAAATATATTTTGAAAAAATAATTCTTTTAAACTAGAAAATATTTACAAACAAAAAATTATTTAATACATAGATGTATTTTTTTTTTCCTACTCTATAACACCACACAAATAACATAACATTTCAACATTTTGGTGCCGATTCCGATCCGTTAAAAATAATTTGCGTACGACCCGTATTTTTTTACGTACGAGTCGTACAAGTACCGTACAAACGGCCAAGTACGATTCGTACGTGAAAAATAACTACGAATAGCATCGGGAAAAGTGTACGAGAGGGCGTCGGAAAGTTTGTACGTCCGAATATCGTCGGGAAAAGTGTACGAGAGTGAGCCGGACATTTTTACGTGCAAATCGTAAAACACAAGTCCGAGCGCGCAAGTACGATCCCGACCGTCCTTCCGAATACACAATCGCACGTAAAATGGCCCGTATGGAGCCAACGCAGTAGCACACATATACACGGGTAAACTTATGCCCGTGTACGAGCCGTACAGCCCCCCCACCCCCCAATATGTCAGCACCGTACACCACCCTGTCCGCACTGTACCCCAGCCCCGCAACTGTATGCGCCGTACCCCCATGTACGTGCCGTACCCCCCCATGTACATGCCTTACCCCCCCTGTCTGCACTGTACCCCAGCCCCGCACCTGTATGCGCCGTACCCCCCCATGTATGTGCCGTACCCCCATGTACGCGCCTTCTCCCCATGTATGCACCGTACCCCCGCATGTATGTGCCGTACCTCCGCATGTACGCGCCGTACCCCAGGCCCGCACCTGTACGCGCCGTACCCCCCATGTACGCGCCTTATCCCCGTATGAACGCTCCGTACCTCCGCATGTACGCGCCGTACCCCAGGCCCGCACCTGTACGCGCCGTACCCCCCATGTACGCGCCTTACCCCCACATGTACACGCCGTACCTCCGCATGTACGCGCCGTACCCCAGGCCCGCACCTGTACGCGCTGTACCCCCCCTATGTACGCGGCTTACCCCCGCATGTATGCGCCGTACCTCTGCATGTACGCGCCGTACCCCAGGCCTGCACGTGTACGCACCGTACCCCCACCGCATGTATGCGCCGCACTCCAACACCGTACCCCAGCACCCTCACCCAGAATCGCGTATGTACGGACCGTACCTACGCGAAAAAGACTCTTACAGAACCAGGACACTGTAAAACAGCACAAGGAGGGTCAATTCGACTCGCAGAACACCACAAAACACGTCTACATGACAAAATACATCTCAATGACTGACCTGGCACATCCAAACAGGCAAACAGAGGCCCTAAATCACAACCACCTCTTATAACACACCCACCAAAACTCAAACACAGCCACACCCAAAAATGGACCAATAAAAAGGGCCCACACACACAACCCATGAGCCTTTGCAACAGACCCACTGCTGCCAGACCCCACAGAGAAACAACTCTACATTACTGATACCTTCACTACACCTTCACTCACACACCTTCACAAAGCCTCCTTCACAAACATCCCCCTCTTCACATTCACACACACACCGTCACATTCACACCCACACACCCACAACCATCCACACCCACACCCACACCCCACACCATGCCCACAGACAAGAATCCAAAGTTCACAACGGCGGAGGTGGACCTCCTTGTCAACGAAGTCATCAGAGTCGAGCCACAGCTGTTTGGAACATTGGTCAGACAGACCAGCATAGCTGAAAAATCTGCCATGTGGCAGAGGATTGTCGATAAGGTGAATGCTGTTGCGCCCATCCGAAGGACCAGGCCTGAATGCCAAGCCAGGTGGTACGATCTGCGCAGGGTGGTCAAGAGTAAAATGAACGAAGAATATGCCCATAGTAACATCACTGGAGGTGGGCCGCCCCGCAGACCCGTACACTACCATCCCTGGGAGGAGAAGGTGATGGCCCTGCTACCGCCGGTGGGAGTACACGGAGTCGAAGGAGTCGCAGAGCCTGGTGAGTACACAAACAACTTACGTAACATGGGGGCAATGGGGTCCACACCACATATACACCAAATGCATGCTACTTCCCCCAAGCACTCACCGCACATAACCACACTCAAAAAACCACGCTCATGCCACTAACGTCTCCATGCACCCTTCACAAATCAAGGCAAGGCCGTGCCCAAGGCTACAACAACCATAAACACAAGACTAGATGTCCGGGAGGCTGGGAGGGTGGGCCCCACATAACACATTGTGAAAATGAGACGCAGACACCAATGCCCTCAGCCCATATGGCATAGGTACATACCCATGCACAATGCACAGGGACTGGCAAAGTACTGATAAGGTAGCTGACACTTGGCCCTGCTGTATGCAGCATAAGGCCCTCCTGGGACCACTGTACACTCAAACACCAACTCCACAAGCACAGGTATCTAGCACAGGAACTCACACTCACTGTCATGCCAGCATGCACCATGAGGGGACAGACACATCACCTGGGAGACCCAATGACAACTCACACTACACACAACAGCAGGCCCGGTCACACCCCCCCCCTAACACAAGCACACACCCCCGGGGCAGGCAACGGATTTACACACTCCCACAATGGACATGTGACACAACAAGACCAATCCATATCCAAATAAGCATCATAGCCAACAATCTACAGGTCAAACACTCAGGAGAACATCCCAATCTGTCCCCTGCAACATACCCATCCCCCAGTGGACATTGAGAGGAATGCTAGGCACATCCAACTACCTGGAAGAACTGTGTCAACTTGAATATGTATGAAACATAGATGTCGCATGAAACACCATTAACATTGTCTCTCTCTCACACACAGGGCAACTTCGTCGATCTCCCCCCAACACTGGGGGGGAAGAATCACAGTCCCAGGCGCCGCGTGAAGATGATCCCACCGGCAGTGACGACTCTCACCACTCCGTGGATGACCCCGACCAACCTGGACCCTCTGGTGCCCAAGCCCCTGCAGCACCTGCGTCAGGTACATCTGTGCCAACCACCCCCCCCATTCCTGCCACATCCCAGGACACACCCAGGAGCCCTGCTCGCACTGAACAACAGTCTGACCAGGAGGGACAAGGTTCTTCGGGCACCCAGGAGGAGGCAGGCAACCCTGCAAATGCCATCTCGCAGGGGTCCCGTAGACCCGATGTGCCCACAAGGGCAGGCCAGGCTCAAGTGGGCAGGGGTGGTGGGAGTGGAGGCAGGCGGAGGCGCGAACCTGACCAGCCAGCTCAGGACACCGGTATGTCACACATACGCAACATCCTGGACGGGGAACAACCTTTACAACGCAACTTTTACAACGCACTACCATTACAACGCATTTTTTACAACGCATAATCCATTACAACGCATGACATTACAACGCATGACACTACAACGCATTTTTAAAAACTACCTTTACAACGCATTCCATTACAACGCATACTACCATTACAACGCATACCATTACAACGCATAATATTCCACTATACTATCCAACACTTACCCTACTGATGCACCCCCTGGAGTTAGAATAGTAATTTTTACCCCTATACTATCCAACACTTACCCTACTGATGCACCCCCTGGAGTTAGAATAGTAATTTTTACCCCTATACTATCCAACACTTACCCTACTGATGCACCCCCTGGAGTTAGAATAGTAATTTTTACCCCTACACTATCCAACACTTACCCTACTGTTGCACCCCCTGGAGTTAGAATAGTAATTTTTACCCCTATACTATCCAACACTTACCCTACTGTTGCACCCCCTGGAGTTAGAATAGTAATTTTTACCCCTATACTATCCAACACTTACCCTACTGATGCACCCCCTGGAGTTAGAATAGTAATTTTTACCCCTATACTATCCAACACTTACCCTACTGATGCACCCCCTGGAGTTAGAATAGTAATTTTTACCCCTATACTATCCAACACTTACCCTACTGATGCACCCCCTGGAGTTAGAATAGTAATTTTTACCCCTATACTATCCAACACTTACCCTACTGATGCACCCCCTGGAGTTAGAATAGTAAATTTTACCCCTACACTATCCAACACTTACCCTACTGTTGCACCCCCTGGAGTTAGAATAGTAATTTTTACCCCTATACTATCTAATACTTACCTTAAATGTAATTTAATATTATGCGTTGTAATGGTATGCGTTGTAAAGGTAGTATGCGTTGTAATGGTAATGCGTTGTAAAGGTATTTTTTAAAAATGCGTTGTAGTGTCCTGCGTTGTAATGTCATGCGTTGTAATGGATTATGCGTTGTAAAAAATGCGTTGTAAGTGCATGCGTTGTAAAAGTGTGCGTTGTAACGTCATACATCCTCCTGGACACATACCAGCATGACACCAGAGGCATCAACCAGGTCGTGTCGAGACTCTCAGAGATGCAGGGGACCCTCGATGAGATAAAGAACCTGCAGGTCGAGCATCATGCCAGTCATCAACAACACCAAGGACGGATGGAGGCAAGACTGGCTGAGCTCCTGGCGGTGCACAGGGACATGAGCCAACCACTCCGTCAGATCGCCCAAAGCATGGGCAACCCTCCCTGTGCCACCAGGCGTAGACCAGCACCAGACACAGGGAGGGAGGAGGAGGAGGAGGAGGATTCGTCTGACGGAGCGTCCCAAACATCGTCAAGGCCTGCATCTGAGGGTCCCCGGAGGAAGGTGGGTCGTCCACGGAAAAGACCGTGAGAGTCAGCAGACCATCCACATCTCCCAGGTCACCTGGCCTGGCACCTGGCCCTCTGGCGCAACAGCAGCACCTCATCCAATGACATTCTCTGCCACATGGACTTGCTGGTCACAGTCTGACCAATGATTACCAACACTGTGCCCTGGACTCTGATAACTTCCAGTGCCAAGGATATCATCTCTCCCTGTGAACTTTGGATTCTATTCCCCCGGTAGAGCACCTAATTTCATCTACCAAAACACGTACCCCACCGCAAATAAATATATTACTTTGGTCATGAGACGTTCCTGTGATTTTGCATTCTTCAACAACATATGTGTGTGGAAATGTCAAACTATGCCTGAGTGTTGAACTAACTCCAGCCATCCATACCCTGGGATCAGAGTCTGGTACAGGACACACATGGGTCACAAGGTATCATTCAATGTAGGCATGGAGCACAACACTCACCTGTGATGGCCTCTGGCTGCTGAGGGGGTGCTTGCTAAACTGTGCGGACAGACCTATTTGGGAGATTATCATCAAGGCGTAGAGGTCATGGCTTATGTGGAGGTTCCCGGGGAGGGAGTCCCAGGTATGTGTGGCCAGGTAGGAGAACAATGTCCTGTATGCTGGAGTACGGTGGATGTGAAGAACGGTGGCCAGGGCAAGGTTGGATGCACAGAGATGGCCCAACGGAATCTAGGATGACAGACGTACAAGGTTGGTTTGGGGTCGGTGTTGTGGACTGCCTCCTGAGTGTGGGTGGGGAGTGTGGAGGTCATCCTGCAGCAGACAGTGATCCATTGCAGCTATCTATGGTGGACGGTGAGGTGGCTGGGGCGCAGGGTGTTGAAGCTGAGGTGTGCAGATGCACCCTGGATGTGGACAAGTTTCCTGGGAGTTTGGATGTACTTGTTCCGTAGAGGGCAGGGCAGTATTTGACACGGATGTTGTCATGGACCTGGGGGATGGTCTGTCTTTTCTTGGAGTGGATCTATCTGTGGATCATGTGCATAATGCAGAGAGTGTTGCAGCATGAGGTACAGATGCTGTGGACTAGCATGGCAAATGTGAGCGAGCCAAACATGATGCACACCATCTTGTGTGTGTGGCCACTGGGTGCTTGTGCAGGGCTCTTGCGGGTGGGACACAAGCACTTGACCCAGGTGGAAGGGGACAATCCTCAGATGATCACTTCAGTCCTGTACAAGTCCAGCCTCAGGTGGCTCGTGTTCAGCCATTCATCAATGGATCTCATGCACACTTGAATGATGGAACTGCCAATGTCTGTGTCTTTGTTGAGGGTGAGGAGCACCTGGCTGTCAATGGCATACGAGCTGATGATGAGGTGCTGTGCGCATGTGATGGTGGAGAGGGGGGTCATGGACACTCTGTAGATTGACATGCTGAGAGATGATACCTGTGCAAAAACCCCGGATGATGAGACCATACTACATGCTGAAGCCTTGAGTCCCACTCCCATGCCCTTGCTGGGCTACAGAGCCGATGGGGAGTATTAGGGACGTGACCTGGTTGGTGTGACAGGGCCTGGAAGGCGGGGCAGCGCATTGTAGGCAGTTGGAGTTGCACACTCAGCATGCAAAGGTGTCGTGTGTGTGCCCAGGGTATGTCTGACAGCAGGCGTTAGAAGTGCGGATGGACATAGCTCGGAGTGTGGCTGCTACATCAGACTGTAGTGTGATGTGGGCTATGCAAGGACAGGATGGTGGTGCAATGTGCACCTTGCATGTGCTGATGGTCCAGCCTTTGGCACCGCGTGGCGGCAACAGTGGCATAGACAAGCTGAGGACAGCCAAATGAATGGGTGGAGGGAGGAAGTGAGGAGCATCTTGGAGGCGTGTGTGTTGCCAAATCTGGATACTCTGTGGGCCCTTGCTGCAGGGGCCGCAGCAGCAGGCGGCATCTCCTTGCAAAATGCCAGAATTTGCACACAAAGACTAGGATGTCAGAAGGACAACTGCAACAGGGGCGTGTGTAAAGTAAGGAGTGTCCAGTGTCACAGTGTCACTGCTCGAGGGTAGCCCATATGAAAGATCCTCAGGAGCGAAGCTAGGTCTCACCTTCCCCGAGGATACAGGAAGCCCCCTACGTTGATAGAGCAGGGAGTCTCCCTGTACCCCCAAGGAGCGATGAGCAGACTCGGAACGTCCAGGAAGGAGACACAGCTTAGGAGGGAACAAAGGGCTGGTAGGCATCTAGTAGAAACTGTAACGAGAAAGGAACATTCTATTATTATTACACTAAAGGCTCATGTAGTGTAGTAGAATAGGTATAAATGTTTTTCTTACAACATAAAAGGATTGTGTATGGTCTCCACTCACCTACAATCTGGGACTAGGGCCAACCAAAAAAGCAAAAAGGAGCAAAAGGCGTAGTCTTTCAAGCGATTCTTCAGCGCTTACTTGTTGAAATGCAACTTCAGTCTTTAGCCCCAGACGATCAAGATTAAAGTCACTCTAGTGCCAGGATCAAGGTGCTGTGTTCGAGGGAAACGCGAAATCAAAAGGAAATGTTGTTCTCAGCAGGAAAAACAGGCGCTTCGGTGAAGTCGTGTCCTTAGATAAACAATGAATGTCAGTTATACAAGGCACGTCGTGGCAGGACAGGAGAGCGCTTCGGAGTTGCTTAAATACGTTTCCAATCTCTCCGTGTAACCTGCTCCTTTGAAGTGCATAAAAAGAAAACTGAATACACCAGGCGAGTAATTATCCTCTTACCGACGTGGTAAATCGACAAATCAAAGTCTTCTCGTTCTATTGCCAGTGAGCAGTCTCTGAACGAGTGAGTAAATGATTCACTGCTTCTGAAGTGTTCCGGTCGAAATCAATTCCAAAAATGATGAACAAAGTACTTTCGTGTGAAAGTTTCCAATTAGAATTCTCACAGGAATATAGATGTCTTCATTCCATTCCAAGGAGTATCTGAGGAAATGACGAGAACGCCGCAAACGGCGTGCAGGGTTTCAGGACTCGAATCTCTCCGACTTAGCAATCAGAACAGGCAGGCAGGATTCCCAACGGTCTGCAGAAGCCAAGCAATTACTGAGAGGGGCGGTTCTCATTTCAAAGGACAAAAGACATTTGATTGGTTGTTAGGCATCATGGGACCACACACAATCATATCAACCCTCCTAATGCATTATGGAACTGGTAGTGAAAATAGGAGAATGCGGTCTTTTCTAAGTGAGGGACGTTGTGCGGGTAACACACATGGCAAACCCACAGACAATGCATGCACAATCACCAAAGAAGCATGACACCGGATCAGGAAACTGAAGGCTGACCTGCGCACAGGAGACACACCCTCAGCAGGTGTTGATGGCCCATTGTGTGGACCAACATGCCAAAAAACATACACGACCATGTACTTCATGCCCAATAGGGAGCCTAATCCATGAGCAACTGCATGCATGTTGCTAAACTACACATGGACTCCTATGCATAATCTTCCACAACTATGCCAGATATGCCGCATGCAAAGTGGCAAGAGACCTGCATTGACAGAGATGAGGCACCTTGGAGTGTGACAAACACCTTTATTACTCAGCCTCACACTAAGGGAAATGCATCAATTGGAACAGACTCACAGGTCATTTGGCTGACCATGTGTGACCTACACTGGACACCCCCTTCAACACACAGATGTGGTAAAACCTACTGAGCTGGCACACAAGTGAAGGGGTTGAGCCTAACACCCCTTGCTGCACACGGAGAGTCTGCAATTCCCCATTGAGCCTCATATGGGGATGTCCCACACTATGTCCACCATTAGCATCCTGTATGTTCCTGAGGGACGTTATACACACATTGATGCCTTCATCAGAATACACAAACCATTACAGATGACTGTCAGGAAGGGTGACTATCAATTCATGGGAGCCGTGCAACACGTCATGTGCCCCATGGTGAGTCGACATGTATGCATGGTAACAACATGCACAGGAGCAGTCCCCACATATCACAAACACGTGCCACCCACAAAATGCCTTGCTGCACTCCTTACCCAAAATGACTTTTCACCATGTCTGTGCATGTAACTCTGATCCAGCACACGTTGCAATACTCATGAGGAATAGCAGGAGGGCAATGATGACATGAGCAGACGACAGCCGCAAGAACCTGGGGAGGACAGACACACAACAAGTCAGCGAAGAGCTAGTAATCCGCAGACATGTACATGTACTCTACAGGAATGATGTTGTCACCATGCTCTTAAAAAATTTAGTGTCCGAGCTAAAATGTGTGGAATGACATCATCACTTGAATGACACATCAGAACACACCTCCAAGTCACTTAGCACACAGTCAGCTGGACACACACATTGCAACACATGCCACACAAGGCTCAAAGCGTGCACACTCAGACACAGGGACTCACCATTATGAGAAGAAGTTGCGGATAAGCTGACTCCGGATGTCCTCATCCTCATCCTCACTTGCCCCGTGCCCAAGCCCTTCATCCTCCACGGGTGGATGATCCTGCTCATCCGGATCAAGGATGAGTGGCACGGCCTTCTCCACTGCCATGTTGTGCAGCATGCAGCACACAATGAAGATTTTGCAGACCTTCACCGGGGCATATGGGAGGGCGCCGCCGGTCTTGGTGTGCGTATATGTGTGTCATGCACATATGCACACAGACACATGTTGGATGCTGCAACAGCAGATGGAGTTGACGGAACACCAACGGCAAGCTCATGGGAACACATGACACACACATGACATAGTCACATCGTGGCACGCTGGTAGTCACATGTCAGGTGTAATTATCCGTGTACCTGGCATCAGGGGACAGTTGCGGGTGTTGGTGACTGTGCCATACCAGTGATGCAGTGCTTGACACGTGTGTCCTACATGCACACATGTGCAAAGTGTGAAGGGGAAGTGTGCCACGTAGTGCCCCATCACACATGACATATGTAAACAGCTCATCACACATCTATTGTGCCACAACATGAGGAGACATGTGCCACATCACTGCCTGACACACCTAGGCCCTGCACATGAAGGACTGCACTGACAATGACTTGATGTCCAGCCTTGTGCGAGTCTGACACCTCCATTCCTTTTGTGTGTGCCTCCTATCACCAGTGTAAGCTGTGAAACGCAGTACACACGCTCTGAGGGCGTGTGTACGGGCCGTACTCACGCCTGAGTACGTGCCGTACACGCGTGAGTACGTGCCTATCACTATAGTTGTGTTACTGTAGGTCCGAGTGATACGGCACGTACTCACGCGTGTACGGCCCGTACACGCGTGAGTACATGCCTATCACTATAGTTGTGTTACCGTAGGCCCTAGTGATACTGCACGTACTCACGCGTGTACGGGCTGTACACGCATGAGTACGTGCCTATCACTATAGTTGGGGTACCGTAGGCCCTAGTGATACGGCCCGTACTCACGCGTGAGTACGTGCCGTACATGCGTGAGTACGTGCCTATCACTATAGTTGGGGTACCGTAGGCCCTAGTGATACGGCCCGTACTCACGCATGAGTACGTGCCGTACACGCGTGAGTACGTGCCTATCACTATAGTTGTGTTACTGTAGGTCCGAGTGATATGGCACGTACTCACGTGTGTACGGCCCGTACACGCGTGAGTACGTGCCTATCACTACAGTTGGGGTACCGTAGGCCCTAGTGATATGGCCCGTACTCACACGTGAGTACGTGCCGTACATGCGTGAGTACGTGCCTATCACTATAGTTGTGTTACTGTAGGTCTGAGTGATATGGCACGTACTCACGCGTGTACGGCCCGTACACGCGTGAGTACGTGCCTATCACTATAGTTGTGTTACCGTAGGCCCTAGTGATACGGCACGTATTCACGCGTGTACGGCCCGTACACGCGTGAGTACGTGCCTATCACTATAGTTGTGTTACCGTAGGCCCTAGTGCCTATTACTATAGTTGTGTTACCGTAGGCCCTAGTGATATGGCATGTACTCACACGTGTACGGCCCGTACACGCGTGAGTATGTGCCTATCACTATAGTTGTGTTACCGTAGGCCCTAGTGATACGGCACGTACTCACGCGTGTACGGCCCGTACACGCGTGAGTACGTGCCTATCACTATAGTTGTGTTACCGTAGGCCCTAGTGCCTATCACTATAGTTGTGTTACCGTAGGCCCTAGTGATACGGCACATACTCACACGTGTACGGCCCGTACACACGTGAGTACGTGCCTATCACTATAGTTGTGTTACAGTAGGCCCTAGTGATACGGCACGTACTCACATGTGTACGGCCCGTACACGCGTGAGTACGTGCCTATCACTATAGTTGTGTTACCGTAGGCCCTAGTGATACGGCACGTACTCACGCGTGTACGGCACGTACACGCATGAGTACGGCCCGTATCACTGTAGTGATGGTGCCCTAGGGGTACGTGTGAAACGCGCCGTACCTGTGTGGGGATTTAAGAATTACAATGGGGACACATGAGGGACAAGTATTAGGGCCTAAATGCATGCTGGTTGTCATGGATACCGAGTTTCAAGTTCAAAATTTAACATCATGTGGTCTGAAAAAAGCAGTTGGCCACATTATACATTGTTGCAAAGTGGTTGTTGACTTGACATGATGCTGCAAATTCGAAAGATGCTAAGGCTGTCACTGGTGTATGTTTAAAGGGATTGGAGGAAACGTAGGATGCAAATGAGTCTGACCAATCACTCTGTACTCCTGTAAATGAAATAGGCCAGCAAGGCAGATATAAGGCAGGCAGAACCCATGGGAGTGCACTTGCCTGCACAACATGTCAGTCGATACCACTGCTGCTGTATTGTCTCCCTCTGGCACCATGTCAAGGACTGTGGAGAGGGCCTAGCCTTTCACCCAGGAGGAGAATGAGGCCCTGCTGGATGTGATCCTCCCATGGTACCCCATGCTGTATGGTCGACCAGGGGAGCAGGTGAGTGCTGACTCCACTACCTTTGCCTGTGCACCTTTTTTGTGTCTGTCACTTCTGGCATTGTGTCCAGGTGTGACAGACATGCAATGTTGGTTGGAGTGGGTCCCAGGGGGGGTGGATGGCTTATGTCTCTCATGCAGGGCTTGATGTAGTTCATGTGTGCACTTCTCACTTGCATTGTGCTTACTGTGACATTCACTGCATAGTGCATGGCACATTCAGCCAGCCTAATCCTCTTGGGCATTCTTGTTCTATTGTCCTGCGGTGATTCAGTGGTCACCCCGGTGTGACAGGTGACTGCACCCACAGATGTGTGTGAGAGTTGAGTGGAGCTGTGGTGAGAGTGGTGAGAGTGTCCAAATGAAGTGTACGCCCCCTGGACATTGATGTGTGTGAATGTTCCTTGTCATGTGGGTGAGTGTCTATGTGGAGTGTTGCACCACAGCTGCATGGAGGAGGCAACTGCTCAATCCATCTGATGTGAGAAGTAAGCCGTGCTGTGTGTCTGACTTGCTGAGCTAGCCCCACACCTGTGACCCCCCCCCCCTGGCAAGTGGCACATGTGCAGAGTGAGGTTTGCATCCGCTGTTGCCAATGGCAGGTGATTGATGTGTGCCTGTGTGTGTCTGTGTACTCTGCTGAGGTTTCGTCAGTGGCCTGGGGCATGTGACTGCTTTGCGGTGCTGTCCATCAGCCTTGTGTTGCTTGGGATGCACAGTGTGTGCCATGATCAGGGATTGTTTTGCACCCCTCATGCCACCTGTGTACTTACTATGCCATGTAGTGCATTGGTGCGTCCACAGTGGAAAAAGTCCCTATGACTAAGGTGCTATTACTTGCCAGCATACTATGCCCTGTTCAACAAATCAAAGATGTTCAAATGTGTGTCTCTGTGACATGGTGCAGGTGTAGTGATGTTGTCCCACTTTGTCATCCACACAGGTAACCGCCTACCACAAGGGGAAGATCTGGAAGGATGCCGTCAAGGCCGTGCAATCGGTGGAGGGTCGCAGTCAGCGCCTGCCACAAGTGAGGAAGAGATGGCAGGACATCCGGTGCTGGACCCGGAGGATCGCCCGGGTCATGCTGAAGGAGGAGGCTCCTCGCAAGCATGGCGGGCGCCGGCGCCTGACCCACCAGATGAAGCGTGTCCTGGCGGTGGTCTTCCCTGACCTGGATAGGTGGATACAGGAGTTACAGCAGCAGGAAGGGGGTAGGTACATGTGTGTTTGTTGTGTGTCGCCAGCTTTTGTAGCTGCTCAGTCGCCTGGATACACTGCCAGGGTATATATGTGCAGTGCATATCCTGTTCCCCCGAGTCAACCTGTGCTGTTCTTCCTCCCTTCCCCTCCTTGACATGTGTTACCTGGTCTGTGTGTTATCACTATTGCACATGGTCATCTAGGCTGCCAGTTAATCAAGGTGCACACTGCTTTCAGCATCATGTGTGGGGGTGGTCTGCCTGTGCCCTGTCCTGTTCAGTCATTTGGGGGTGCATAATTGTTGACACTGATGCTGAGTCTCAACATAGGAGTGTGAGGTTTCAAATGAACAGACTTGCAGCATGCATTACCAATGTTGTGGCCTCAGACATGATGTGCATGAGTGGGATATATGCATAGTGCCGGGACCGTTGCTCCTGTTACAGTCAGCTCATTCCAGGACCATGGAGCAGTGTGCCCACTACAGTCCCCTGACACAGCCTGCCCTCCTACTCATGTGTGGCATCCAACACTGTGCACATTCACTGTGGGTTCAGCATGGCTCTGCCTCTGTGGCATTGTTCCCTGGCCTAGGTAGTATTTTTCACATGTGTGATACATTTGTCCACTGGACATGGATACACCAGTTTGCTTGTGCATACTCGCACTGGGCAGTGCCTGTGTGGCTATTCACAACAATCTGTTGATGTTTGTTTGTGACCAATATGTTTTGGCAGCCCTACAAGGTGATGTGTTAATGAAGCTAGTTTTCAAGCACAGTTATTGTAACCCTGAATAAGAGGTGTCACTTCTTGATCGGTATCAGTCACATTGACTCAGGTATGGGTGGGTGTGTGCGGGAGGGGCGTACATGTTCAACCCTGATGTTTCATCGCCAGTTCTGACTTGTGTGTGATGATTCGCAGTACAGAAAGTCATCGTGCAGTGCCCCCGTGATGTTGGCCAGTGCTTAATGTTCATTCTTCGTAGCCTGTGTCAGTTTTTGACAATCATGTATCCTGCTTGTACATTTTTGGCACCTGTGTGTGGTTCAGATGCTACACAGTTGTGACTTTGTGTGCTGACATCTGTGGGTACATTCTGGCTTGCCATGAGGGGGAACCCACAGTACAGCTAGGCTTTTTTGCTAAACAATTGCAGGCCCATTAGCTTATGCATTTTCCTGGGTGTGGACATGTGTGCCACTCCAGATGACAGTCAGTAGGTCATATGTGTAGCCAACTGTGTGATCAGGTGACGGATAGCCATGTGACAAATGACATTATTCAAGTTGTTACTCAGAGAAAATGTCCATTGGCACTCACTACACCTGTCAACATGTCTCAATGTTTCATATTCTTGACCTTGTTGTTTTGTTGTGAAGGACAATGATGTGCCTGCATGACAGATGTCTCCCAAGGAAGTGCACAAGACACCACCTTTACACTTTCCAGGGACACGCTGGCACATTTTAAAGTAAGGCACAGTTTGAACAAAACTTGTTTGGAGTTCATACATATACATGTTCCCACAGTGTGGTAGCATTTGGGTTAGTCCTTGGTTGTTGCTGATACCAACTTATGAGTGTCAAGTCATCCAGACCACCGTGGTGCCATGTATATGTACTTACTGATACGCCATTTCTGCCTAACAGTGGCTGATTTGAATGAGTCTGGCAGCTCAGACAATGACTGTGTACATGTAGTTTGGTGTGCACCTCCTTGTGTGACTTCTGCTATACAGACACATGTGTGTTGTGTTCACAGAGTGCCACATTCACACATTCTAGACATGTCCATTGTGTAAAGGATTGTGATTCTCCAGGAGTCAAAATGTATTTCTTTGGGGTTTCAAAAGTACTCACAGGTCTCTGAGTGTGGGGACACCTTCTGCATTGGCATGTGGTATTTGGCCTTGGGTGCGACAATACTGTTTGGTTCACAGTGAACAAGAGGTGGCATGCCTTCATAGTCTTGCTGTGCTCAACTGATCCCAGACACTAGCTTCTCATAAACTTGTGATTTCAAGTTATTTGCTGTTGTGTCCTAATTTTCATTGTTTCCAAGTGGCATGGTGGGTAAACCAACTGGGGAGTGCAGGGCTTACATATGTGGGGAGTATTCTAGATGTTACTCATGATGCCTTTCCTGATATGCACTGTTGCCTATTTTGTTTGAACTCATGTGTCAGATGTATACAGGTGACTGATTTTTTCCTGTCTCTTCACCTTGCCCACAGCATCATCGGAGGACACCGAGGGAGACACCGGCACGGACGTGGAGGAGGGATCGAGCAGTGGTGCCACCACTGCTGAGGAGTCGGTGGACTCAAGTGGCACCGAGGGCAAGGGGAGTGAGGCGGAGGACCTGCCCAGTACCAACACTGACTACGAGGCTGACGGGTCCGAGGCTGAACTCCCTGAGGGGGCGGAGGCTGCTCCAACTGCTGGCAGCAGCACTCCATCCGTACCCGCCCCCTCCATTCCCATCACCGCCCTCCCACTTGCTCAGGTCCCTTCTGTCCGTGCTAGGCCACACCGTGTCTCCTTCGTGCCAGGCATCGCACCCCCTGCCCCTGTCCCCCCTGCTGCCCTCACTGCCGAGTCTGTGGACATTCAGCAGCAGTTGCAAGTTGGGCAGACATCGATCCTGACTGTCCTCCATGGCCACACCAGACTGCTGACCCAGATGGTGTCGTACATGGAGGGCATGTCATCAGCGATGTCTGACCAACGGATGTTGCTGAGGTCCATGGACTCGTCACTGACGGCAATAGTGAGTCACCTGCAGCGCTGTGTCCCCCCCTACCCCTACCCCATCCACAAGTCCCACACCCATGCCTGTCCCAAGCACACCAAGACATCCACACACACGCTCCCCACCAGACACAAGCAGCACACCACCACGTAAGGGCAAGCGCACACCTCCTGACACGCACACTCAGGGGGAAGCAGGCACACCCACTGGGTCTGGGGCACACAGGCAGGCACGCAGCCACAGTCCTTGTCCACATGACTCACTCCCCAGTCCCTCCGATGTAACTCTCCTTGGCTCCCCTGCCCCAGATTTGGAGAAGGAGGCCTACTTTGCTGGGCTGGGCCTCAGCCCCACTAGTTCACCTGGTCGGAAACGGTCAAGGCACTCCACGGGTAGGGAAGTTAAGTCCCCCAGCCTGTCCACCACCTCCCCAAGTAGCGCTGCAACCCATCCCTCCGACCCCCCCCCTCCTTGGGGCCTGTTGTTTCTCCGGGTGCATGGAAGACGCTTGAAGAACTGGCAGATGTGTGCAGCGCCGAGCTCACCTCCACCTTTGGCGCTGCCCCACCCCCTGTGGTGGAGTCATCCGTCCCTGCACCCACCACACCTACCCTTCCCCCTCCTGTCCCTGCGGTGCCTGGTCCTTCCCCACATGATGCCCCCCCCCCAGTCGACGACACAGAGTCTTCTGATGTGCAGACAAGCTAGGGGAGACGCATGGCCATGTGTCCCCCCCAAGGACTGATGATATGGACTGGCCATTAGCCTTTGTGAATAGTCTCGTTTACACATTATTATTTTCATGCTGAATAAAGCATTTTCTATTTTCGTTAGAAAAGTCTTGCATTTCAGGTATTGATGGTGATGCTGATGCTACAGGAGTTGGGGTTGTGGGCATGTGTTATGTTTCAGGGAAATGTTGTAGTCTGCTGCTCATGGGGTGGAACCTGGTATCAGCGTGCCATCACAAGGTCTCTGCAAAGATTCTTTGGCGTGTATGCTCTTTGTGTTTGGAGACATTGTCCCAAGGAGTGTTCCTTCCTCTGTGGCACCTGACATCTTCCCTGCAGAGAGTTGCACAATTGTTGTGTTGACCTGTGTCTACATTTCCTTTGTTGGTGATGGATCCCTTCAACTCTGGCCATGCCTGCTCAGCAATGTCTCCGGCTGCATCGTCTGTGCCATCCTTGGTACTCACTGTACTTGTGTATAGAGTATTTTGCCATGCCTTCATGGAGAAATTGTCCCTTTTCCGCACAATGCATGTGTGTAATCCCAGCCTAGCACACATATGGTACTTGTTCTGCTGGGTATTTGAACACCTGACTCACAATTGTGGGCATTGTATCTGTGGGAACTCCACCCTATTCCTTCCATGACAGACAACATCTTGGTGGCTGGCCCAGCACCTGAACATTCCTATCAGTCCAGGGATGTGCGTGGCAGTGTGTGTTCTCTTTGGCTCTCTTAGTTTATTAGGCAGTGACATGACTATACAGTCTTGTGGCATGATCTCAGTGTGTGTATTGTGCTGCATCTGCCAGGGGTGGGTATGCATTTGTTATTTGTCCTCACACCCACATGTGGTGTGTCATGCAGTGGGAGAAAGACATCCATCCTCCTGGGAGTGGGACACTGCTGTCAGTGATGTGTTGTTATTGCACTATCATCATTGTCCAAAGTTAGGGATGCGTACATACACCCATGGAGTTGTGGTCATCTGATAATGATGTACACCCCCCCATGTCTCTGTCCACTGCTGGGAGTCCTCTGCACTCACTCATATATGTCTGTCCACTGCTGGGAGTCCTCTGCACCCACCCCCATGTCTCTGTCCACTGCTGGTGTTGATATGCACCCACCCCATGTCTCTGTCCACTGCTGGGAGTCCTCTGCACCCACCCCCATGTCTCTGTCCACTGCTGGGATTCCTCTGCACCCACCCCCATGTCTCTGTCCACTGCTGGGAGTCCTCTGCACCCACCCCCATGTCTCTGTCCACTGCTGTGAGTCCTCTGCACCCACCCCCATGTCTCTGTCAACTGCTGGCGTTGATATGCACCCACCCCCATGTCTCTGTCCACTGCTGGGAGTCCTCTGCACCCACCCCCATGTCTCTGTCCACTGCTGGGAGTGATGGGCACCCACCCCACACATGTCCCTGTCCACTGCTGGTATTCCTCTGCACCCACCCCCATGTCTGTGTCCACTGCTGGTATTCCTCTGCACCCACCCCCATGTCTCTGTCCACTGCTGGGAGTGATGGGCACCCACCCCTCACATGTCCCTGTCCACTGCTGGTATTCCTCTGCACCCACCCCATGTCTGTGTCCACTGCTGGTATTCCTCTGCACCCATCCCCATGTCCCTGTCCATTGCTGGTATTCCTCTGCACCCACCCACCCACCCACTTGCACCCTTGCTGTGGTACACTGCTGTCCTGGGCATACACCACCCCCAATTTACAGCTGATGTGCTGCACCAAGCCGTACACCTACATCCGCGGCGTGTGTACGCCTTGTATCCATCATGTAATGGGGCTGTAGGGGTACGGGTGGTACGGCCCGTACCCATGCTCTGGGGGTGTGGGCACGGGCCGTACCACAATTGTGGCGGTGCCGTTGGGGTACGCGTGGTACGGCCCGTACCCATGCTCTGGGGGCGTGGGTTACGGGCCGTACCACCATTGTAGCGGTGACGTAGGGGTACGCGTGGTACGGCCCGTACCCACGCCCCCAGAGCGTGGGTATGGGCCGTACCACCATTGTGGCGGTGACGTAGGGGTATGCGTGGTACAGCCCGTACCCATGCTCTGGAGGCAGGGGTACGGGCCGTACCACCATTGTGGCGGTGACGTAGGGGTACGCGTGGTACGGCCCGTACCCATGCTCTGGGGGCGTGGGTACGGGCCGTACCACCATAGTGGCGGTGACGTAGGGGTACGCGTGGTACGGCCCGTACCCATGCTCTGGGGGGCGTGGGTACGGGCCGTACCACCATTGTAGCGGTGACATAGGGGTACGTGTGGTACGACCCGTACCCACGCCCCCCAGAGCGTGGGTACGGGCGGTACCACCATTGTAGCGGTGACATAGGGGTACGTGTGGTACGACCCGTACCCACGCCCCCCAGAGCGTGGGTACGGGCCGTACCACCATTGTGGCGGTGACGTAGGGGTACGCGTGGTACGGCCCGGAGCATGCTCTGGGGGCGTGGGTATGGGCCGTACCACCATTGTATTGGTGACGGGTACAAGTCGACGTCCACTTCCGTTGTGGAGGTAGGTAGGGATTGGTGGACACGCCCCCCCCAGTGACCAGAGCCTGGAGGTAATTTCTGTGCAGGACATATGTATATTTGTAATTGGGTGGGGGTAATGTTTACTGCCCCAGCCCCCCCACCCCCCTTTGCCCCTGGGTGTTGTTCTGACCTTCTGCAGCGTCTGCGTCGGTTTCTGAACACGAGGTCGTAGGCTATGAGGGCCGGGATGACGTGTAGGTTTGGGTCCATCGCTGTCCGTCGCGTACCGGTGCTCCTTCTTCGCGTCGTCCTCAATTTCCCGGGAGTTTTGGGCTGCCGTAAAAAAATAGCGGTGCGGAGCGACGTAGGCACGGATCGTACTTGCTGGTCCGTAAAACGCTGCCTTACTCCGTCCGGACGTCGCGTACACGCTGTCCAGATTCAGATTTGTATGTATTTTTTTGCCGGTCGGTCTTTTGTACGACTCGTACGGAAATGGTATTTCTGTGCGAATCGTACTTGCGAGTTTGTAAGGTGTTTTTCCCGGGTACGAGTCAGACGGAGAAAACGCTCCTTACGACCATTTGTACCCGGGTTTTACAGGATCGGAATCGGCACCTTTAAGTTACATTTACTTCCATAATTAACATAATTAATAATCAATTAAAAATATTATTAATAAAAACAACCTAATACACATTAATTAACTACACACACTTTAGCGAGAAGTAGAGAGAAACGCCAAAGCTCGCTAGGCGGTCCTCAGTGTATGTTGATTTATGGTGCTCTAGAAATATTGCTTTTTAATCATTTTTAATAGTTTTTTAAGCCTAATTCTTTCTGCTAAATAATTGTGTTGAATTTGCACATGCTTTTAAAAAAACCGAATCTGACCCGTTTTTTAAAGTGAAATAGACCTGTACCTACAGCGCATTTTTCCCACCGACGCACCCTTCCAAGTCACCAGCACTTCTGCTTGCCTAAACGCGGTCTAGTGCTCAGGGGGAGAACAGCTGCTGCAACGCAGAGCTGATTGGTTGGGGGGCCGAAGGGGAGTACCTAAATAGCCATGCTTGAGCGGACGTTGAAGGACTGGGTCTTCTTAAGACCCAGCGGTGCCAGGGGACAACACCTGAAACCTTCGTGGGTTACCTGTTCTGGCGTACAAAACACAGAGACACGGGACACTTCCAGCGACGTCAGAGATCAGCGTTTATTTACTGCAGGGATACAGAGGTCACAAGAAGTACACAGCGTGTAGGTTCTCGGAGACTGCTTCAACTTCGTAGAAGTGGGTCGCTCCTTTTATACATATTTTTGCCATAGCACAACATAGTGAACAAAGATTCAACTCGGTTCCCACAGTAAACTTCAAAAGGGTCGCATTCATGTTTCAGGAGGCCGGAACATAATTACAACAGTCCTTGCCGGTTCCCAACTGTAAAAACATATCCCCTCCGCAATAAACACATTTCTTCTTAACCATAAACACATTAAGGAAGGACGAAGAACAGAATGCGAGGAAAGGGCAAGGATGCACAACAGGTTAGGAAAGAGTGTTAGGGTAATAAAGGAAACTCGATAGGGATCAAAGGCCTCGTGTCTAATGTATGCGTGACTGAGACAATAGACCGGAGCGGCAAGATGAGCCTCGAGCGGGGCCATCTGCCTTACTCGTGTCATTTCCCTCATCGTAAAGTCACCTCAAAGAAACACGTGTCCTTCGTACTATCTTGGAAGTCCCAGGGTCACGAAGCGGACAAAAGCCCGTTCGCTGGCTACTTGAGGGCAAGAAACAAAATGGACGCTGTGTCTAAAATGGAACCCGAGGGTTCAAATGAACAAACACAAAAAATGAGACGAACCGTACAAGGTTGCACAGCGAAACTTCGCACGCCCACTGTACTCGTCATTTGCGGTTCATAGATACCACACTCGTCCATATTCGTCACCACTCAAAAAGTGCCGTCCCGTCTCATACGGAACCTCAGACGCTCCTTTTGCCCTCATGTAGGCAAGCACTAGTCTAGATCGGAATCTATATCGATATTCATCAGATCGTTCAGATGCTGCTGAAACATTATTCTATCCATCAATGTCTCCTTGGTAACAGATGGCCGCCTTATACACGTCGCAGCACATAGGCCACATAAGGCAGGACCACACTGCACACAAAGACAACACGTGAACAGAAACGCTACAACAGCCCCTACAATCATCAGAATACTCCAACCCCAAGTTGACATCAGGCCCCAAAACCATCCTAGAAGCGTCCAATTACCTTCGTCCACGTGTATGGACTCGGAAATCTTATGCAACTTCGAGATGGCTTGATATACAGTCGGAGCATTGTCAGGGATGAAAATGCAACAACTAGAATGGATAATTTTGCACACACCCCCTCGATCTGCAAGAACAACGTCTAGAACCATACGGTTCTGTAACGTCATGAGTCTATCCGCCTGTAGTTCCGCTGTTAGATTACCAAGGGCGTTTGCAGTAATATTAGCCGTCGATTCCACCACACGGGTCAACGGTCTTAGGTTCCTACTATTGACCATAGGTCCCCAAAACGGCAGGAAACCCTTAAAGAAGTCTCCTGCTTCTTGACCAGCAGTATCCTCTTTGCTAATTACGCCTCTCACGACTCTGGTTTTGTGATAGTCCGAAGCAACTGTGAAGGTCGGAGGTAAGAGATTCGCAATATAACAGGTACCCGAGAAGTCGCGGGGTAACCATGTATATGTGCGCTCATAACACACAAAATAGGTGCCCTTGGCGGTCAGAAAAACAGGGGAGGAGAGCATCGGTAGGACATACGTTTCAGTGCAAGCACTGTTCCCAAGTTGTGCTCTCGGATTTCGACCCAAACCTTGCAAGCAGAAATTACCAAGGTGCGGTACAATCCATATCGGGGATGAGCTCTTCAACTGTCTATCTCCCACTGACGTACCATACTCAGCCTCACTCAGATCCTTATAAGCCTGCACTTCTTCGTCTGGAATGAGTGATGGATCGAAAACATCTCTATCCAGATCTGCTATGGCTATCGCCAGAGGCTTGTAGTATGGACCAGGACCAAACTTGACAGATCGTGGCTCTCGACTGGGGTAGGAGTCTAGTGCACTACGGAACATGGTTTGAAATGCTCGAGCTGAACCCTGGGAACTGTACGGAAGGACCAAGTACGGAATACCCCTATCCATGGTGTGTGGCATTAACCCACATACCCAACAATTTGTAGTATTCACCACTAACTGATGCTGATGTAGGAGTTGAACAAAAGAATTATTCCTGAATTCCGCACGTCTAGCCTGTTCGTGTTGAGGCAAAGGATGAAAAGAATGTGGGGAAACAGTAGTGAGGGAACTCAGGTTAGGAGAAAAGGTAGGCGAAACAGAAGGCATGAATTGCGATACCCCAAAATACACTCCGCCCACCAATAACATAGATACAGTTAGGAATAACCAAAACACCTGCAACAGAAAACATTTTGTTCGTGCAACCCTCAATAACTCCGATCTCCGTGCCAATACCCTTTCTTCTTCCACCAGCTTAGAAAATGCCATCCTCTACAAACCGTCCGTGACGTTCTTGACACACTTCGTTCTGAGCAGCGATTACCAATCCCCAGGAGTTCCCAGGAATCGACAAAAGTAACCAACCTAACGTCAGAAACCTGCTAAACAGAAAGAAGTGCCCGCACGGCCCTACGGTAACCCAGATGACGAGGTTCAAATTTGTTACAAGTCTCTTTAGCAGTGGAAAACACGAAAAAACTCAAGAAGAAAGGATGTAATTGTTCATAACATTGGTAACGTCAAAACCACTATACTATCAATTTTTATTAGTCCTTGAAGTCCTTGAACGAAGAAAGTATCGATTTCTTCCAGGTTGAGTTTGCTCTACGAACAATTGTTCAGACGGCGCAGCAGTGTTCAATGAAGCAGATGACGAGTCGGACCTTGGGTTTTCTGCTACTGATGACTCCACTTGTGGATCTGGCAATGACGAATCCTCCACAAGTTGAGCGTCGCTGAAGGGCACAAAACGCGAAGGGGTCTCAGTCTCTTCGGCCGAAATCCCAGTTCTCACCCAACCGTCAGTTGGTAAGGGGATCGGTACCTTCTTTGTATGACTGGCGTGGACCCAATGTTTCCGGCCCTCCAGTCGTACCTCTGTCCTCGTCGTCAATAGGACTAAGTGGGGTCCAACAAATCTTGGCTCCAGATTACGCTTCCGACCGAAATTACGGGTGACTACCCAGTCACCTGGCCGGAGCTGATGTCCAGGACCCTCTGTCTGCGCCGGTAGAGCTTCAAAGACCTGTTGATGAATTAATCGTAGTTTAGTGGTCAAATCATACAAATAATCGATCAACATTGGATATTCAAGACTATCAAAAGCCCTAGGTCTCGGGACTCCCCAAATATTCGCAGGGCGACCGAACACAATCTCATATGGGCTGAGCCCTACTCGAGAGTGTACCGTCGCTCTGGTCGATAGGAGAGCCAGAGGCAAGGCATCCGGCCATGACAGACCAGTCGTAGCTTGAACCTTAGCGAGTTTCAGCTTCAGGGTACCATTGTACCCTTCAACCAGACCCGCTGCCTGAGGATGGTTGGCACTGTGGAATTTTTGCTTTATTCCAAGGCCCTTACACACACTTTGCATCACACTTCCCACAAACTCACTTCCATTATCCGACCACACAATCCGCGGCATTCCATACCTAGGGAAGTATTCCTTTAACAAGATTTTTGCTGTGGACAGGGCAGTATTATCCTTGAGAGGATAGGCCTCAATCCATCTGGAGAACGCACAAACCACAACCAAAACGTACTTCAGGTTATTGCATCTCTCCATATGGATGAAGTCTAGCTGGATAACCTCAAAGGGACAGGTAGGAGGAGCGAAATGACCAGGGGGAGTGGGAGTGCCTTTTCCTGGATTGTGCATCAAACACACCATACAATTCTTAACCACTCGTTCGGCACACTTAGCAATACCATCATTCTTCCACACAGGAGACAAGAACTTGCATATTCCTTTCGCACTGATATGTGACAACCCATGAGCCATCGTCACAACAGCTAACACGTATGCATCTGGAAGCATCCATCTCTGACATTCCGTCAGATCAACCCAACATCCATGCATATCCAATTTCCCTGTACTTTCTTTCCACTTGGTCTTTTCAGCTTCAGTAGCTCCATTCTGAATTTCTTTCACACTCTCAACCGTATTTTCACACATACCAGTCACCGACGGCCATCTTACTGAACTCATAATATTCATTCGTGTCGCAAGATTCTTAGCCGTTTCTTTAGCAATCTCATCCGCAAATGCATTACCACGACCAACATCATCCGTCACTTTCCGGTGCGCACTACATTTGACAATCGCCACTTGTTTAGGCAATGTGAGTGCATCCAAAAGGTCGTTCACTAGTTGCCCATGTTGAATCTTCGTACCATGCGATGTCATGAATCCTCTCTCTCTCCACAATCTTCCAAAGTTGTGCGCAACACCAAACGCGTACTGACTATCGGTAAACACATTCACACGCTTTCCTTTCGACAGAACACACGCTCTCGTTAATGCAATTAATTCTGCCGCTTGTGCTGAATTCTGGTTCAATCTCGCAGCTTCCACAACCGTGCTCAATGTCACCACAGCATACGCAGTCGTCACATCACCATTCGGCAACTTGAAGCAGGAGCCATCCACATACAGAGTACCATCGGGATCTGACAAAGGAGTGTTTTTCAGGTCCACACGACCTTTTGTTTCTTCCTCAGTTCGTAAATAACAATCATGGGACAGCACATTATCTGATTCCATATTAATCGGCAACAATGTCGCCGGATTCAGTACGTTACAGAGCTTAATCTGAATATGACTTGCCAAAAGGGTAAGTTCATACCCAGACAACCGTGCACTCGTTAGATGTTGAGTCTTTGTCCGATTCAAGAGTGTATCGACTGCATGCGGAACCATTACTATGAGCATATTGTCCATGACCAAACCTGCGGACTGTCGAATAGACGCCGCAGCTGCCGCCGTCGCCCTCAAGCAACTTGGCAACGCTCTAGCTACTGGGTCTAAGGTCGAGGAAAAATATGCACACGGACGCTGCTTATCACCAAATTGTTGCGTTAAAACACTCAACGCACAACCATCCCTCTCATGGACGTATAATGTGAAAGGCTTACTGTAATCAGGAGTACCTAACACAGGAGCCGAACACAATGCGTCACGCAGTTCAGAAAAACTTTTTTGACATTCCTCCGTCCAAGGCAAAGGAGTCGAAACGTCCTTGCACGTGAGAGCTACCAATGGTTTCGCCAGTAGTGAAAAATTCGGGATCCACTGTCTGCAGTACGATGTGATACCTAAAAAGGCACGCACATCTCTCTGAGTTGTCGGCACAGTCATTCGAGCAATTGCTGCAATTCTTTCAGGGGTCAACCTTCTTCCCGCCTTTGACAATAAGTGACCGAGGTAGGTTACTTCTTGACAACAATATTGTAATTTGGAAGGTGACACTTTATGATGTAAGTCGCAAAGGTGCTGTAACAGAGACACTGTAGCAGATTGACAAAGCTGTTCAGTATCAGCAGCAATTAACAGATCATCAACGTACTGAATCAAGGCTGCACCAGCCGGTAACACAAACACATCGAGTTGACTTTTAAGAGCTTGACTGTAAATTGATGGACTCTCACAGTAGCCCTGTGGAGCGCGTTTGAATCTAAAGCTACGCCCACCTAATGAGAAACCGAACAAGTCTCTGCTTTCTACAGCAATCGGAATACTGAAGAACGCATTCTTCAGATCAATGACCGAGAACCATGATGCAGTGGCTGGAATCAGAGTCAATAAAGCTGTAATGTCTGGTACCACAGGAAACTGCGGAACGACAACTTTGTTTACCTCTCGCAGGTCAATAACTAAACGGTACACGGGAGGCTTGGAGGGATCCGTTCGTTTCAGAATAGGCAACACGGGACTATTGCACACATTACCTCGTGTCTCCTCAATAACATCTTTGCCGATCAGATCGTAAATGATCGCTAACAGTGCCCTTTCACCATCAAGGGAGATACGATACTGAGGTATACGTGGCAAACGCGCACCCACTTTTAGTTGGACAACATAAGGTGGTATATCCAACAGGCCCACATCATTGGGACCTGTTGCCCACAAGGAATCTGGAAGAGACCTCAATTCCGATGGGAGCTTGTCGATCGATAAATACATAGGGGAAATCACGCTCTTACCCAACGTAAGCTCCACACCCGTAGGAGAACAGTACAAAGTCGCATGTAACCTTTTCAACAGGTCTAAGCCCAAAAGATTCTCACCACAACCAGTAGTCAAAATCAAAGGAGCTTCCAGCTCATGAGTCCCAATTGTAAGGGGCAAAGGGCTAGAGACCGGATTGCGAACGGGGGCGCCAGAAAATCCAACGGAAACATTCGTTAAGCCAGACAAAGGCGCGCCAGGGAGTTTAGAATGCATGATGGAACTTTTCGCTGCACCAGTGTCCAACAGAAAAGGCTCAACAACGCCCAAAGTGGCTACTGCAACATAAGGCCCTCTCTGATCAACCGGAACTGATACTTCTCCCTTCCTTTGTCTACGGCTGTCCTAGTAGATACCATCCGTATCAACATCACATTCAACATAATGATCGTCCACATGATACTGTGTAGACCGACCGGACGATGATTCGCGTCGATCGAAACAATTCTGCGAATCTGAAGACGTCGCAAAGCGTTCGGTCTGGTTCTGAGTAACTCCGCGACCTCTACCACGAGGAGCCTGTGGAGGACCACCACGTCCTCCTCGAGCTGACACACCATTGGACCTATCACGTAGAACCGGACAATCAAACTTCAAATGGCCTTCCCCACGACAATATGCGCACTGATTATATCCCAGCGCAGTGCGAGGCGCAGGCGAAGCATTGCGCTGCTGTGGTCTAGAGAACTGTGATTGCGATCTATTTGACTGCTGCGTATCGTTGAAATTCGAACGCGGCGGATAAGCTTGCTGCAGCAAGACCTTAGTTTTGAGATCCTTAGTTTTCTTTTCTGCACGCTCACTTTCTTCTTTTTCTCTATTTTCGTAATATTGGGCCGTAGCCAATATTTGGGCAGTGGTAGAAACAGCCCACGCACTCTCAGAATTCTTCAACTTGTTGCTCAAGTCGGGCAACAAATTCGATACAAATTTGTCAACGAACAACCGCTGACCACCCTCAGAACCCATATCCTGACCACTATGATCAATGAACGCTTCTTCGAACCTAGTGAAGAAGTCGGACACACTTTCATCCTTCTTTTGCCTGCATGCTGATAGTTTGTCCCAATTGACGCGCATCGCTGGCATAAGCGTCTTCATGAGGGTAATAATCCTCTGGGGCAAAGCCGTAATAACCTGTTCAGGTTTGGCCCCACCGACCTGCCGGGCATCTGCCGCTGTAAGGGCAGCCCAGTCACCGCCGAACTCGGCGACATGATTCTCATGACGTATTTTCGCCCAAACCGGCTGAGGCACCACATTACCGAACAGCATATCAATATCGGCTAGGTTCATAACTGTAGCATCCACCAATTGGGACAGCTCCTTATAATAACCCGCAGGGTTCTTACGAGGATCAGGTAGGGATTGCTTCACTTGCAAAACTTCCGGTCGCTTCCAAGGGAGGTGTATCCACACTCTCTGGAAATGCGGTTGGACAGGAGGGTTAGCAGCAGCATCACCTGGCATCCACACTGGGGGAACTTCTCGCATTGGATACTGACCAGGTTGTGCCATCCATTCCGCGGTCGCATCTTTGAACAGTGCACGTGGTTGCACTGTACATCGAAATGACAACAAACTTTCTAAAGCTTCTCGGACTTTATCGCCTACGATGACACCCGTGGCAAACCGGAGCTGTAGCTCGGAGACCCCAGGTGGTATATCATCAGCTATATCCTCGTCCCACTCCTCTTTCAATGACTTACACAATTCTTCGAACACAAATCGTTGCGTGGGCGCATTGAACTGAGAAAATGTTTCGAACACTACACGTGGGGTGTATCTAACAGGGTTGCGAATCCATCTGCGCGCCGTCTTTACCAACGACTCACGTTCCCTATCGTCAGGAAGCTGACTGCGTCTTTGAGCAACATCCGAAAGAGTCGAGCCAAGTATCGGCCCAAAGAACGGAGAATAAAGAGAAGCAACAGCAGTCAAGAGACGACTACGAACAGAAGGAGAGGAGGAAGAAGACGAAGGTGTAGCAGCCATAGGGGCAGAAACAGCAGAGGTAGATGCAGCAGCAGGAGTAGCAGGAACGACAGGCTGAGGAGGGACTTGGAAAGGCGCAACAGGGAGAGAAGCCGGACCAAGGGGATGTACGATCTGTGGCCCAAGGGGATTCGGGAGTACAGGAGGAACGGCAGGCTGACCAGCAGCCGCCAAAACAGCAGGTTGAGGAAGAGGGGGATTAACAAGACCCATAACATCAGGAGCATAAGGAGGTGGCGATTTCATCAAATAAGACAAAAGCGAATCTTCTACCGATTCTTCTCCTGTCTTATCGATCGCAGAAGGTAGCGATGGATAACATTTGTCCACTAACATATGGTGAAGCCGAGCACTAACTTCTTGCTCCTTCTCATGCTTATCTAACTGATACTGTTCTGCATTACGTATCACCGTAATGGCACCTTCTCGTTTATTTTTCTTGTTCTGTTTGATTTCTTTCTGCTTGGCCTCTTTCCGCCATAACCGGAAGGAATCAAACATAGCCGGCCTAGCTTTCTTTTTAAACAATTTCGCTTCCAAGTTATCTAAAATGACAGTCTGGAAACTACCATGAGGTGGCCAACTAAGGACACCATCCTTTTTAGTATAACGAACCCAATATTCATTATATACGATAGGACCCACACCATGGCGACTATAGAGCTCATAAAGCGGAGTTCCAACCGGAGGTATCGGGCAAGAATCCTCCAGCCGGGAATCCATGCTGCAACATTTGAGAAACCCAAACAAAGTACTACGGCCAGGCATCATGCACACTAGCCAAGTATAAAAACTTCAAGGGCTATCGAATTACGATGTCCTCGCAAAAATGCAAGACCCTCGGTTTTTGGCAATTGCAATCGTCAAATAAAACCCAACAACTAAGAACCAACAACTAAGGACCACAAATGCAATGGAACCATGCAAACAACAAAGCAACACTGGGAGCGACCCACAAATACTTAACTGAGAGAGAGCAATGGCGTCACCAGGAAGGCCCGTCTATCGTCTCGCCGTACAAAGGACTACGCCAAGCGCCAAACAGGTCGACAGTCAAGGCATCGGTCCGTCGCAGCCGTCAGGAGGCGGGGGATCTTCGCGGAAAGGACGTCGGGCCACTTATTTCGACAACTGGATCGATGAAGCGGGGTGCACCTTCCCTCGGAGATTTCACACGAAGCTCCTCACGATCGTCGGGCTTTGGACCGGTACCGTTGATGTCGCCCCACGTTGGGCGCCAACTGAAGGACTGGGTCTTCTTAAGACCCAGCGGTGCCAGGGGACAACACCTGAAACCTTCGTGGGTTACCTGTTCTGGCGTACAAAACACAGAGACACGGGACACTTCCAGCGACGTCAGAGATCAGCGTTTATTTACTGCAGGGATACAGAGGTCACAAGAAGTACACAGCGTGTAGGTTCTCGGAGACTGCTTCAACTTCGTAGAAGTGGGTCGCTCCTTTTATACATATTTTTGCCATAGCACAACATAGTGAACAAAGATTCAACTCGGTTCCCACAGTAAACTTCAAAAGGGTCGCATTCATGTTTCAGGAGGCCGGAACATAATTACAACAGTCCTTGCCGGTTCCCAACTGTAAAAACATATCCCCTCCGCAATAAACACATTTCTTCTTAACCATAAACACATTAAGGAAGGACGAAGAACAGAATGCGAGGAAAGGGCAAGGATGCACAACAGGTTAGGAAAGAGTGTTAGGGTAATAAAGGAAACTCGATAGGGATCAAAGGCCTCGTGTCTAATGTATGCGTGACTGAGACAATAGACCGGAGCGGCAAGATGAGCCTCGAGCGGGGCCATCTGCCTTACTCGTGTCATTTCCCTCATCGTAAAGTCACCTCAAAGAAACACGTGTCCTTCGTACTATCTTGGAAGTCCCAGGGTCACGAAGCGGACAAAAGCCCGTTCGCTGGCTACTTGAGGGCAAGAAACAAAATGGACGCTGTGTCTAAAATGGAACCCGAGGGTTCAAATGAACAAACACAAAAAATGAGACGAACCGTACAAGGTTGCACAGCGAAACTTCGCACGCCCACTGTACTCGTCATTTGCGGTTCATAGATACCACACTCGTCCATATTCGTCACCACTCAAAAAGTGCCGTCCCGTCTCATACGGAACCTCAACGTGCAGCGAGAAGTAGAGAGAAACACCAAAGCTCGCTAGGCGGTCCTCAGTGTATGTTGATTTATGGTGCTCTAGAAATATTGCTTTTTAATCATTTTTAATAGTTTTTTAAGCCTAATTCTTGCTGCTAAATAATTGTGTTGAATTTGCACATGCTTTTAAAAAAACAAATCTGACCCGTTTTTTAAAGTGAAATTGACCGGTACCTGCAGCCCATTTCCCCCGCCGACGCACCCTCCCAAGTTACCAGCACTTCCGCTTGCCTAAACGCGGTCTAGTGCTCAGGGGGAGAACAGCTGCTGCAACGCAGAGCTAATTGGTTGGAGGGCGGAAGGGGAGTACCTATATAGCCACACTGGAGCAGATGCACAGCGGACGTGCTCAGCAGGTGCGCCAAAGGCAAGCTTGTCTGCGCCCATCCATGCCTGACCGGGTCCAGGGTCCAAGACCCCTGGTCAATCCCTGGTTTACTCAGCGGAAGAACTACAGACTTTAGCCACGGGAAGCTATGCTCTAAGCAGTAATGTAGTAGATAAGCTGAGAGAGGAAAAAATCCTGATGGAAAAAGGAGGGGGCAGTCCTATGATCCCGCCTCCAGCATCCCACAAAAACACCGTACCCGAAAACCAGCCAAAGTGGCAATCCTTAACACACGCTCCTTACAGAAGCACCACCATGAAGTCTTTTCACTCCTCCAAGATGGAGGTAAAGACCTCTTGGCGCTTACAGACACCTGGCTAGGTGACACCTCAGTCTCTGACATTATTGGAGCCCTCCCAGGAGACTTTGATGCCCTCTTGCATAACCGTGGAGATAAAACGAGAGGAGGGGGTGTGGCCATCTTCTTTAAGAGGTGGATAACGGTTGCCAAAATAGTGGCGGAGATCATTGATAATGCAGACATACTTGGGGTCAAAATCTAATTTCAATACTCCTGCCTTCTACTCCTGGTAGCGTACTGTCCTCCGCGATCAACTCCCAGCTTCAACAATCTCTTCTCTAAGATTATTACTGACCTCTGCTCACGGTACCAACGACTCCTTGGGGTTGAGGACTTCAATTATCAGTGGGATAAAATGCCGAGAGAGCCACTGGCCAGCCAATTTGAGACAGCAATGGGCCTCTATCAATTGGTCGATGGCCCCACCCACATTAAAGGTCACAACCTGGACCTCATTTGGACCTCACAACCACGGGCTAGTCTAATAGACATCAGCCCCTGTGCCTGGTCTGACCACTCATTAATTAGCATCTGGGTCCCGATGGACAGCCAACTGTCACAACCACCCCCAGAGTAGAAAAGGGTGCAAAGTTGGAATAAAATTGAGGCAGTGAACCTGGTGGACACCCTACTCAGGACCCCCCCCCAAAAAAAAAATTTGAGATAGGAAACTTGGACCAGGAAAGCGAAGCCCTCACTGGTACTCTGTGTGCAGACATAGATCAAGTGGCACCAAAGCGGAGGGAAAGAGTTAGAGACAAGGGCAAGGGGGCCCCCTGGTCTAATGAGATCTTGAGGGAAAGGAAGCAAAAACTCTTTCAAGCCGAGAGACGGTGGAGTAAAGCATATGACCCAGCCGAGCTGATAATTTACAAAACTCTACTTACCTCGTACAAAAAATCTATTATGACCAGGAAAGCCAAGTATTACGAGACAAGAATTACAGCTGCGGCAAACAAACAGAAAGAGTTTTTCAGAATATTGAAAGAACTCAGCCAAAAGTCTGAGCGGAAATCGGCAGCAGTGCCCATTGACTGCAATGCATTCCAATCTTTTTTTCTCCAGAAGGTCAGGGATATCCTCTCCGAGATTGATAATACCTCTACTAATCAGAACTCCCTGGTTCAGCTCCAGGTCCCTCCCCCCTGTAAGCTACTTACCACCATTCCCAACCTAGACTCAGCCTCTCTGACATTGCTGATGAATCGGACCAAATCAGGCTCTCCTGCAGAACCCTGCCCCCCAGGATCTTCCAAATGGCCCTCCCTGGGCCGGAAAGGCAGATCCTCGCTCTATTAAACAACTCCTTGGAGTCTGGCTACTTGCCATCCAACCTGAAAGAGGCCAGAGTCACCCCCATGTTAAAGAAACCAGGGGCAGACACTGCTAACCCCAAAAACTATAGGCCCATCTCCCAGCTTCCCTTCTGGCGAAAGTTGTGGAACAACATGTCCTTAAGACACTCGTCTTTCCTGGAGGAACACCAGCTACTCCAGGGGCAACAGGCTGGGTTTAGAGCCCATCCCAGCACTGAGCTGGTGATGCTGTCAGCAGTCGACGACCTCAGAATCATGGCTGACAATAAAAAAACGAAAGCCCTGATTTTACTAGATCTATCAGCGGCGTTCGATATGGTTAGCCATATTACTGCTTTGGGCATTTGTGGGTTGGCTCATCGCTGGCTAGAATCCTCTTGTCGGTCCCGGAGGATTCAGTTAAGTGAGCAGGTATCGGACAGTGGCATCCTTACTTGCAGCGTTCCCCAAGGCTCTGCCCTGTCCCCACTCCTTTTTAACATGTACCTCCAGCCGCCGGTAGCGGCCCTAGCCAGCTTAGACTGCAGAGTCTTCAACTACGCGGATGGCACCTAGCTCATCCTCCCTATTGACAACTCTTCCCATGCGCATGATCTGGCACAAAACCTTCTCAGATTTACAGTGAACTGGATGACAGCCAATTCACTGAAAATCAACCCGGATAAAACAGAAGTCCTTGTTATCCCCACCAAAAGCAACCCCTGGAGTGACCTTTTTGGCCCCAGGAGCAAGGTGTCACTCCCACACCAGTGCAGGTCGTGAAAAGCCTGGGCATTAAAGTTGATTCCGCGCTTTCCATGGTCAACCAGCTCACCTCAGTGGTCGGCACATGTACAGGTCTCATCAGGCAGTTGCGGAAACTTGTCCCCCTCCTTTCAACCACCTCATTACAGACGATTGTGTCATCCACTATATTGTCTCAAGGTTAGACTATGGCAATGCCTTATATATCGGCTTCCCCCAGAAACTTGTTAATAAACTGCATGTGGTACTGAATGACCCAGCCAGGATGATTTTCAGGCTCCCAAGAAGATGTCACGCTACCCCGCTGCTGTGTAAGCTGCACTGGGTCCCCATCAGCCAGAGAGCAAAATTTAAGGGCCTCTGCATCGCCCACAAAGCAATCTATGGTCAAGCCCCAGCCTACATTAAAGAATGCCTCGAGAACTATGTTCCAGGCTGTACAGTGCGGTCTTCCGAGGCCTGCCGCCTGACACTTCCACGATGCAACACTGCATCCAAAGGGGGCAGAGCATTCTCCGTACCGGTTTCACAACTATGGAACACACTGCCTGAACACCTTCGCAAAGAATCTGCACTCCTCCTGTCCAAGAAGCAGCTCAAACGGTCCTCTTTAGAGAAGCCTTAAACACAGTTTAGCTCCCTGTCCTTGCACTATTATGGCACCGCTAGTAGCACAGGCCACTTTCTCTAAAGCGCTAAGAGACCTGCCGGTGATTATGCGCTATATAAATACCAGTTAACATTAACATTAACTTTAAGACTATAATGTCCACAACACACACCTAAGTTATGCTATAAAATAATAACACACAATTAAAACCTATTATTAAATTAAAAACCATTACTATTAACAACTAATTATAAAGTAATTAAAATGTATTTTATACCCACCCTTTACACCTTTAAAAGTAAAAACCACACAAAAAATAAACAATTACCCAAAATAAATATCAATGTTAATTCATTAAACACAAATTACTTCCCATCCATTACCCCTATAAACACCACAACATACACCTAAAATATTTACACAATTGCCATAATAAAGTTTTAATTAATTGAATTAATATCAATTAACAAATAATTATTAATAAAAAATATATAAGCTACTTAACACTTTTTACCCTATAAACCCCAAATCACACACCTAAAATTAATTACACAATTACCATATTTAATTTCCAATTAGTTAATTATAATCAAAAACCAACTATTAATTCAGCAATTAAAAATAAATTACTTCCCACCCACTACATCTATAAACACCAAAACACACACCTAAAATTAGTACACAATTACCATAATTAACTACCAATTAATTAATTAAGATCAATAAACAACCAATTATTAATTCATCAATTAAAAATAAATTACTTCCCACACTTTACACCTATGAACACCAAAACATGCATCTAAAATTAATTATACAATTACCATCATTAATTACAAATTAAATAATTATTTCGAACTTCAAATTATTAATTATTAATACATTACTTTACACATTTACCACATCTCAATTAAACCAATATTAATAAATAAAACATAATTAATTTGAGATAATTAAATGACTTCCCACCCTATTCCCCAATAAACCGACAACCCGCTACGGAACTAAAATGCAAAATTCAAATTAAAAAAATGTGTAACTACTAAAAATGTAGCACATATATTAAAAATGCACCCAATTCTTATACAAAAAAAATACATCACATCCGTTTAAAATATATACTAAAATAGATAACATTAAATTGAAAATCGATATTTTTAACAATTTTGCAAATTATATGAAACACGGATATAAATCGATATTACTTACCTTAAGTCAATATTCTTGAAATCAATATTCTAGCTGTTGATATTTCTGAATCACGATGTTTCTAACTCAATATTTGTGCAACTCGATATTTTAAACTCAATATTCTGTCTGCACACCAGTAACTTACGTTTGTAAATTTGTCTTCACCATTATTCAGGGAGTGGAGTTATGCAAATCTACACTTTTGAATAACTTTACACTCATAAATGGTGAATATCCAAAAGTAGCAAAGTTACTCCACAGTGTATGAGCAATCTTGCATGTGTAGATTACTCATGGGTGTAAGTTACCGTTGCAAATAGCCTCCAAGGTATCCAACTCGCCAGGAGTGGTAAAACTGAAGTGGAAGGAGGTGCTTTGACTGCTATTGGAGAAAATTGGAAGATCCTGCTAGAACACCAGAGCGCTTGTCCGAGGCATTTGTTTGACTGAGGAGCGGCAACGTATAACTTGAAGTACTATTTCTGTACTTGCTACATTATTGAGGGGCTCCTGTCACAACTATTTGATATTACTGTGCTAGCCTCATTAATTTCCTCCATGTCCTTAACCCTATTATCCCTTCTCCTTTTACATTGATTTTGTTGTGTTTACCATCATGTGCATTTTAAACAACGTCGTTGTACGGATACAATGTAAGCACAGAGTGCCCAAAACCTGAGATTCCTGCACCTTGATCTGCCTTTATTGGTATTCTACTTTTCCACTTGGATAACTGAGATATGGGTTCTAATCACTGATCGATCTTTGAAGCTGCTGTGATACACCTTGACTGTTATGAGTTTCATGTTCAAATTGTCAGCGTGAGCTCCAGTACGCTGCTTGATCTCACACCATGTTCTGTGCTTTGGCTCAGATCATCAACCTTGAACCATTGCCATAAATTGGAAGCTCTGCAGTTGTTTTAACTGCCTGACGTTTCACACTTGTCGATGGCCGTAGTTTCAGTTTCAACTTGCTGGCCCAACTCCACTTTGTGGGCATTTTGCACTTCAAGTCACTTCTGTGCAGCTCATTACCTTCTGAGACTGATTCAGCACAACACATCACATCAAATGCCAGTGTTAATCATCACTGGAGCCTAGACTTACAAATGCCCCCTCATGCATGGCTAGCGAGGACAACTAATATTTTGTATAGGGCTTCAGAATTGATTCAGTGGAACAGCTGGTGTTTTCCATTTACTCTTTTTTTGTGGCGTTGAACACATGACTAACATAATCCTTTATTTTCTTTAGGAGAGTAATTTTTTAATTTTTTTTAAATATCTGTTTATTATAACAGAGCAGTACAAATATCTTTACATTCATCGGTATTGAAAGCACAATCACGCAATATTACACTGTGTCACAGGTTGGCATTATTAATCCTCGTTGGGCCACAGCCTTCTTTTTAGGTCTCGCCTAGCGCAGTGTGCATGCACTGTACTAGGAGAGGGCCTCTTGCAATCACTCCAGACCTTCACTCGAGCGTGTGGCGGCCTGCAGCTTGCAAGAGCGAGCAGGGGCGTGCAGGGTGCCATCTGCTCTGTATCGTCGCTTTTACTATCGCGGCCGCATGGCTGCGCTTGTTAAACTTTCTCTTTTCTCCCCGACACCATTTTTTCTCGTCTCATTCCATCGTGCCCCGCTCTCCTACACATTTCTCCTTTCTACGTTCTGTATTCCCTCTTCCAGACTCCTGTTTTCTTTCTTTGTTTCTCCCTCTCCCCCTAAATTGCATCTCTCTCCACCTTCTGTGTCCTCTTTCCTTCCGCACCTCTCTCCTTTTCAGGTCTACTCAACTCTTGTCTCTGTACTCTTTACTAATCTCCAGATTTTTCTCTTCCTCCTTTTTTTTCTTCTCTCCAACTCGCCCTTCTTTTAAAATCTACCTTTTCCTCCCCACACCTCACCTCCTCTTCTCTCTATCAGTTACCCATAGCAACACTTTCCTCTCCCTCGTTTTACCTTCCTGTCTATATTGTATCTCTCACCACCGTAGCCCCTCTCGCCATCCTCTCTGCATGCATCCACCCCCCAGCCTTCTCTCTTGTCTTACCTCAGCATTTGTTATCCAGGCAGAGGATGTGGGTTACAGCCAGAACTGGCGACTCTGCAACTGGGAAACCAGCTCCAAGTCCCGGCATAGGCTCAGCATCCTGTGATTCTGGACAAATCACGTAATATCTCTGTGTTTAATGTAACTAGTGCACATGTTAAGCCCATCAATGCTCTGAATCAAACTGCAAAAAATGTCTGTTCTCGTCTCTCCGTTCTCTTCTTAGGTCTCCCACCCTTAAGTTTCTTTAGGTGAGCCGGAACATCATTTAGAAAGGGCTTTAAGAAGTAGTCTATATATTTAGAAATGGGTTCAATTAAGGAGTTTGAAAAATGACTCTTCTATAGTCATCAAACAGGCAGATAAAGGGGGTTCGGTAGTTGTCTGGGACACCGCTAAATATACAGAAGAAGTGATGAGACAACTTGATGACATGGAATGTTATAAGAACATTGCTAAAAATCCAACATTGGAACTCCAAGGTCAATTAACTGAAATCTTAAAAACAGGTTTTGAGGAAGGATTTTTGGGCCAGAAGGAGTATGAATTTCTTTCATAATAAACATCCGAGGATCCCGGTCTTCTACGTCCTTCCTAAAGTTCATAAAAACCTGACTAGTCCACCTGGGAGGCCTATAGTATTGGGTTGTGACTCCTTAATTGAACCCATTTCTAAATATATAGACTACTTCTTAAAGCCCTTTCTAAATGATGTTCCGGCTCACCTTCAAGATACTACAGCTTTTATCAACAGGTTGACATCTATTAAGTTTGAAGAGAATAAAGACATCTTGGTAACTCTAGATGTAGTATCTTTGTATACTCAATTTCCCCAGGAGGATGGATTGGATGTACTAACTCATTTGTTGGAAACAAGAATTAAACCCGTCAGGGTTCCAATGAATTTCATTGTTCAATTGGCCAAATTTGCACTGCAAAATAATTTTTTCAGTTTTGGAAGCGACTTCTTTTTTTCAGATCAAGGGATTCGCTATGGGATGTCCATTCGCCAGAGCTAGCCGTGTTATTCATGGCTATGTATGAAGAAAAATGTATTTACAATAACAATCCTTTTCAAGAGTACATTTCAAATTGGATGCGCTACATAGATTACATCTTTATGGTTTGGACTGGGTCTCAAGAACAACTTAATGACTTTTTCAACTGGCTTAATGCCAGGACAGAAGATATAAAATTCAGTCTTTCCAAACATCGTATGACTTTCTTAGATGTTGAAGTTTATCCTTCAGACGGAATGTTAGTGACGACTTTTTCGAAAGTTAACAGACAGAAACAAGGCTCTCCACTACACGATCAATCATCCTAGGAGCCTGAAACAAAACTTGCCCTATGGACAGTATTTAAGAATCCGTCGCAATTGTTCATTCAAAGACGAATATTTTTTGCATGCCAACAATTTGTCAAATAGGCTTATTGACCGTGGCTACCCAAAGAAACTTTTAAAGAATGCTATGGAGAGAGTATGGTGGACGCCACACGATTCCCTCTTGCAGAAAAGGGAAAGACCACAGACAGACAGACTCGTCTGTGTTTCTACATTATGTAGAAAATTCTAACCAATTAAAGAAAATCATTAATCAAAATTGCTACTTGGTAAAAAATCTAGATCGAATATTGATGCATGTATTGCCAATCATGTGGTCCGCGCAGAGTTACCCAGACCTCTAAAACCAACAGTCAGGGACTATGTTGGGCTGGCACCTGTAAGAGGTCACCATAAATGTGGGTCCTGTTCCTGTTGTGAACAGACAATTGAAGGATCACTATTTTCACATGAAGGAACACATTGGAAACACAACACTTTTACTAATTGTAAATCGAAGGGCGTGGTCTACAGAATTATATGCCCATGTTCTAAGCTCTATGTGGGTAAAACCAGCTAGGAAATTTGCCAGAGAATTATCCAACATAAATCAAGAATTAAGAAAAATGTGGAAACTGCCCCGTTGGTCAACCTTTGGAAATTAAAAGGACATGGCAAAAGAGTTCTCAAATGGACAGTGATTTCAAAAATTGAAGTGGACCCAAGAGGCGAAACCTCGAGCTGAGATTAACTCAACATGAAGCCATGCTTATTGTAAAGTTCTATACTGCGGTGAATGGGCTGAACAAATTGTCTGAATTATACAGACTTTAAAAAACCTGCCTCGTTCATCCAGATTGGCATTTTTCGATCGCTTTGACATCCGTTTTTTTTTTTAAATACTTGATTCCTTGAATTTGTTCCATTTCAGGTTTTCATGTATTGTTTTATTTCACTTTTGACTACAAATCCCATAACCACTTGCTCCCACAATGCCCTGGGACGGAAAAGGAAGTTTAAGCAGCCGAGACTCGGTGTGACAAACACGGTTTGGAAACAGTGCCGGATTACGGAAGAGAATCTTTGCGGCACTAATATTCTGCATTCTACTAAATAGATGACGACTAATCCCGACTGGCGATTCACCGATTGAACCTTTTTTCAGCTTGGCCTCTAAGGTATGTTGCATTACCACATAATGATTACCGCCTATTCTAGAGTAAGCCGACTTATCTCTAACGCACTCCTTGGTTTTCAACAGAATTTATACTCTGTGAAATACACACAATTCCAACCGCTGTGCCGCCCGTTTTACTTCTAAAGACTTCGTATTAATTTACCCCTGACATCATACTTCTTTGTAAGTACATATAGACAATGACTAACTGTGGTTTTTTATGTTTGGGACTTTTTTTGCCATTTATTTTTATTTATTTTGTGTTTACAGAGATTTTTGCTATTTACAAAGGCTCAGTGATTAACAGACTCTGTCATGATAGATTAAGGTAAGCTGAGAGAACACCGGGTTTTGATTTGACTGGTCTCAATTTGGCAGTCTGGATTGTAAGAGAACTTCTCTCGTTTTTTTCAGATATTCTGGTCCTGAAGAGAACCCTTGTAACGATTGGGTTCGAAACGCGTCGACCTAGCGTTGTTTATGCCAAACAAACGTGTGATATTAATTTAGGCTTTTTGTGCACTGGAAATATCATTCTTCACTGTGTGATTTTTTTTTTATTTTGAACTTTTATTGTGTACTAAAAAGACTGTGGTAGAATCATTATTGTTGTTTGGTGCTGGGGCACCCACTCTGGTTTGCCTTATATAGTAAAGTAAGATGGTGTATTCAGTTGGGGCCCATTGTGGATGTTTGAAGTACAGTATGGGTTATAAATGAGTTTCAATGGAATAGATGTGATGAGAATAATAATTGAAGCGTGAGTATGGTGTCACTTTTGAGTTACTTCTGAGGATGTTGTTTTTTTGTATATTATTGCGAAATTTGATTGAAAAAACAAAGTGTTTTCACTCATTGAAAGAAAAAGAAAAAAGATGTTCAAAAATAAAATTGAGAACTGATAATTTAGAGTGTCGGGTTTCATAGAATTTTGTGCTATGACCTGGTAAGTAAGTTCTGAAGTTTTCATCAGTTTTGACCTATATACCATGTCGGGATCTGCAGGTACCAGAATTACTCCATCCGGGTCATATGTTTTTTGTAGATGTTCAAACGAGACTATCTCTAGCACCGTGTGAAGGTCCCCCAGCCTCGAAATTCCTATTAAGTCCCATTTATCGAAACCTTTTCTTATTTCTGAGACACCCAGCTGTTGAGAGCTGGTGTGGCTTTTGGGAGTTTATTTCTCCAGCCTAATTTGACAGAGCAGAGTGCCACTGACGAACCGTCACTGCTGTGAGACCCTCGGAAGGGAGTCGCCGTGGCTCAGTATAAAGCGTGTGGAGATAGCCTCTCGGCTGCAGTACCTGCCGATCCATTTGATATGCTGGTTCTGTTAGTTGTTGGTGGACCCATTGGTTTATGGTTGCAAGTTGAGCTGCCCTGTAATATGTTTGGGTGTGTGGGAACGCGATTCCTCCATCATACCAACTATGGCTCAATTTACTAAGGGCTATCCTTGGTGGGGGGGGCCCATCCCACAGGAGGGAGCGCACCACACTGTCTATTGAGTTAAAGTATGAGTCTGGAACCAGGAAGGGTGTATTTTGTAATACATATAAAAATTGCGGCGGCCATCATTTTAAACAGTGCCGGTCTACCAAGGAGTGAGAGGGGAAGGGCTTGCCAGTGGTGGATATCGCTTTTGAAGTGATCCAGAGGAGGTTGTAGATTTCAGGCTTGAAAGCGTGCCTGATTTGCTGTTATAAAGATGCCCAGATACCGGAATCCCTCCGTGGCCACCTGGGCCTCACAGTCAACCGGCAGGTTCAGTCTCTGTCCACTAAGAACAAACACCACTTACTTAGCGCAATTGATGATATATCCTGAGTACCTTCCAAATGCAGCAAAGATGCTTAGTATTCTCGCTATAGAGACTCGGGGAGACGCAATATTCTGACCATCGTAGGCCGTGTATTTTTTGGATCTCTGCGGATCCATGCTGCCACTGGTTCGAGCATCAACGCGAAGATTAGGGGGGACAAGGGGCATCCCTGTCTTGTGCCATGCTGCAGTGGAAATAAACAAGATTTTTCCCCATTTACCACTACCTGCGTCTGGGGTGCTGTATACAAGAGGCTGAGCCAGGACAGAAATATCGGTCCAAATACCATATACTTGAGCACCGCGACCATATATGGTCATTCCACAGTGTCAAAGGCCATCCGCACATCCAGGGATAGGGCTGAAGCATCCTCTCTGATTCTGTGGACACGTACCATGACACCATGTAGGCGCCTGAGATTTAGGGCAGTGTTATGACCCGGCATGAATCCGGACTGGTCCGGGTGGACCAGGGATGGGAGCAGAGGGAGAAGCTTCTAGGCCATTAGCTTTGCAAGAATTTTTGCACCTGCATTCAACAACAAAATTGGTGGATATGACGTACTTTGGTCCCTTGGGTTTTCCTCTTTATGTAAATTTACAACCTTTGTCCCCAATCTCTGATCTATTGGGAGTCTGCCAATGGTTTTGCTCTCCTCAAACATTGTCAGTAGGTGGGGTGCAGTTACCTGTGTCGTTAGTTTGTATAGTTCTATTAGGATACCATTTGCCCCCATTGCCTTGCCCGACTTCAGTTATTTCAGCTACAGTGAGGTCCCCCTCCAGCAAGCGGCTGGCGTTCTTCTTCCGTCAAAACCAGGAGTGAGATGTCTTTCAGGAACTCTAGGGATTCCTGTTCTGAATATTTCGTACATGCAGAGTAGACCTCCGCATAATGGTCTGCAAAGGCCTCAGCGATACGGATTACTGATCTCCCCTCCCCCCGGTCCAGAGGTAATAGAAGGGACCTACCGTGACGTGACTTTATTAACGTTTTCCTGAAAGTAAAGGTTTGTGACTTCTGCCAGACCCTACCTTATTTTGGGTACCTTAATATACCAGGGATTTATGGCCACCGAGCGCCACGCTCCACCCACCTTATATCTTGCCCATATGGGAGAGTGGTCTGAGATACCCTTGCTAAGTGTCTGATGTCTGAAAAGTGGGGGGGGAGCGTGGGGAAGGAAATCAAGAAGTCAATTCACGATCTACTACCATGTGCTCCTGAGTGGAAAGTGTACTCTGGTGTAGTGGGATTTAGAGATCTCCAAACGTCAATCGGGCCTAAAGCTAAGAGAAATTCTGCCAATCGTGTTTGTGTGGGTTTTGGGCCCTTGGTGGCGTACAGTCCAGAAAGTCGCAGCCCACCATATTAAAATCTCCTCCCAGATATAGACGACCCACTGGAAGGTCCAATATTTGAACCCCCAGGTCCGTCAGGGTCGAGTCTCTTAGCGTAGGAGGGACGTATGCTGACAGGATATTTATTACTTTGCCTGCCCATACCCATTAAGATCGCCGCATATCTACCCAGTCTGTCATCCATGTTTTTTCTGTTATAATGGGCAGTCCCTTCTTTAGGAGAATTCCAGTCCCCCTTGATCCAGATTTGTATCCTGCATGTGCTTTCATTTCATAACCCCAGCGATTTAAAGCCTTACAGCTGTTTCCCATAAGGTGGGTCTCCTGTAAAAGAACCACATCCGGGGAGTGTCTTATTATAAACTGGAGCACTATGCCTCGCTTGACTTTACTCCCTAGCCCAATTTACGTTTTAGGACATTAACTTCATTTCAGCCTGAACTTGTCCCGTCATGTTACAGCTGATCTGTTTTTCTTTTTAGCAATTTGTAGGGGCTTTGCTGGGTTTCTTCCCTCCCCATGCACCCTTGGGCCCCCAGTATAGAACACAGTGTCTTGGTCATGTTGGAGAGTACTATCTGCTTGTTCCATGTAACATAGAAAACAGCACAACAAAGCAACTAAAACAATTGAAGCAACCATCCTCCCCGCCACTCCCCACCCTGCAACACTGCCAGATGGAGCCCCAGTTGCCTGCCCCCCCCCAACTCAGCAGAGAGCCTGTCGACCTTACTCAACGTACTAAACATAGGGAACGTGTGCTTGTCCTTCATCTCTTCCCCCATCCCATCTTCGGCCTTACAGTTAGTCTGTCCGCCATTAATATAGATCTTCAATTTTCATCAGTTCTAAAGTGGTTCCCTGTTGCAGCCCATTTCTGCCCAGGCCGCTGACCATGTTATACGTTGCATTTTCCCTTCCCAGTATGACAGCTGGACGGTAGGTCATTTAGGCCAAAGTTACTTCAACAGATACTTGTCCAGCCAGTCCACAAAGATATTTTGCTCTTAGCCACTTTTCCTCGGTATCAACTAGCCTGACTCTCGGTCTCTGATTTCATGGCATCACCTGTGTGTGCCTCTTCGGTTAGTCGCTCATTTGGGTCCATCGTTGTTGTCTTTGTTTTTCCACGTCGGGTCTCATTGCGGGCGCCTCCAACTGTCCTCCAACCCTCTAGCCAGTCCCCTCCCTCCTCCGGCATAACGAAGAACCAAACCTCCCCCCCGGATTCCACACGGAGGCGTGCTGGTAAGAGCATGGAGTATTTCACCTCTCTATCTCTGAGCGCCCTCTTCACCTCAATGAAGCTGCGCCTTAGTCTTCGTGTCTTTAGGGTGAAATCCGGGAAGAAGGTAATCTGCGAGTTCTCAAATAGGACTGACGAGGCCACACTGGCAGTTTGTAGTATGGCGTTTCGATCTCTATAATTAAAGAGACGTGCTATGATGGGACTCGGTGGGGCCCCAGGATTGGGGCGTCCTCCCGGGGCACGATGAGCTCTCTCAACTGAGAAAAACTTTGAGAGTTCCTTTGGTTTAAGCTGCCCCTGAATCAATTCTTCCACAAATAGGTCAGCTGCTGAGCCCTCAGGGGACACTCAGGATTTGAACATTGTAATGTCTCGATCGCTCTTCTTGATCCTCGAGCCTGGCCTCCAGTTGGACATTACGTGTTTGCATTTCTTTCATTTGAGCATTGAGGTGTCTTGGAGTAGAGTTTTTGTGGAGTCTTCCACTGTTTGCACTATTGCCCCCTTATTACGTAAGTCTGCACGGAGTAATGAAACTTCTGTTGTTACAGAGTCTATTTGAGTCACTAGCTTCATTTGTACCCCTCGTACGGCCCCCATAATGTCATGCAGGGATAGTGATTCTTCGCCTGAGCCTCCGGGGTAGGTGTTTACTAGGGGGATCTTGGGCTTCAGTTCCCTTTGGGAGGGTGAATTTTCTAGTTTCATTTGGTGGGTGCTCTTAGCTTACTTCCCCCTGGTCATTTTTCAGTCTGAGGTGAGCCGTCCATGTAGTATTTCCCTTTTGGGTCACTGGGTTAGCTGCTGCTGCCTGCCAGGGGTTACCGGGGTAACCCCTGCGGCCTGTCAGGTTTTCACCCTGTTTTACTGACGTTCTGTCCTCTCCCACACACCGACCGGCAAGTGGTGTGATTACAGACCAGCACCCTGATCTTACTTGCACTGACATGCTTTGTTGCCCCTCCCGGTTTCTCCGTTGTGGATTCACGCTTACCCCTGCACCCTGGTATTTATCAGAGTTCCCACCTGGCCACCAGGGATTTGCGTCGCTCTTAATATTCAATCTTTTTAACCCTCCGAGTTTGTCCTTGTGCAGCATTCTTACTGCCAGTGTGCTTCCTATGCGGCCCGAAGAGCCTCCGCCTCAGAAGTCAGTTGGTTGTAATAGAGCGCCATGTGATTCTGAGATTTGTAGGGTGCACCATATTCACTGTTAGTCGGCACCCGCATATAATCAATGTATATTTAGAAGCGTCATGGAAATGTATTTGCTATAATCATGTAACATAGAAGTGTTAGAATGTAATAACATTTTGTGAAGTTTAACGTTGCAAGTTATCGTGAATGTATTCATTACAACGTAGCTGATTAGTTTTCACAGAATATTGTAATAGAGAACATGTGTGTCATGTTAGAATTAAAAATGGTAGGTTGCTTATTCACATGATGGTAATGTCGAATTAATGCCTAGAATGTGAGTTCATAGTGTGGTTAATTTTGTAAGGCCTAACCGCATATGTAGAAGAGAAGGCCTGTTTATTTCTTATTTTAGCCATGTTGTAGGCCTGCAGGATTTTCTTGGTAAAGGTTTGAGTTGCAGCGGAGTGTAAAACTTCAAGATGCGAAGAGTTTTTCTTTTTCGTTCCCATGTTTCTGTTGCAGGTGCAAGGACATTTAGCTCGTTAGTGAGAATAAGTCTTTGTTTTAGGAGTTGAGATACGGTGTGAAGCCAACAGGGGAGTGCATTGGAATGTGCAACTGTAACTCTTAGTATGGAAGGTGCCTGGGACCCAAGGACAAGCTAACGGACGATGGAAGATGGACAGCTTCGGATGGAAATTTACCGGAGGAAGACCTGGCTGAAGAGGGGTGTCAAAGGGCGTGTTCTGAATTATTGGGGTTTTGTATTAGGGACAGTGCCCCGTGGGTGGAGCAGACGAGGCTTAGGTGGGCAGCTAGAAGGAGCATCGAAGATCGAGCTCTCACTAAGTGAAGACTTCTTAGGGAGTTTCACTTCTGACACCTTTTCCAGGGATTCTCTTGCATGGGAGGGAATGCTAAGGAGGGATGCCACTTTAGAATAGAGTAGGGACAGAAAGGCTTTGACTGATCATTGCCAGTATTGACATCAGTATTTCGATTTTATATTTGATGCTTTTAGAATCTGTAATTCTTTTCATTTTTAGTCGAATGCGAATTCTTCGTAGGCTAGCTTTTGTGTTAGTGCCCATTTATCTTTTGTGCCTTCTATTAAGGTGCCTTTATGTTCAGATGTTTTTGCTCATAATAAAATCTCGGAAATTTTAGAGTTGGAGTCCTTAGTTCTTTAATGATGTCAACCTGTGGTAGTTATCTGTTGATAATTGTGTTTATTCCCTCTACGCTATTTGGCAAGTAAAAAGATCCTGGCAACCTGAAAGGGTTCTTGTAGATAATTGGATAGACGAGAATCCAGCCCTATCAGTTGGTAGCAGAGACGGATGGTTATTTCCGATAGCGAGGGAAGATCTAGATTAGGATAAGTGATCCTTGAGGCCCATAGACGCTAAGTGATGGTGAATCATCAGATGGTGAGCAGCGGACGGCGTCGACTGATGGATATCGACGGAGAGTAGCAGTGCGGCAGAAAGCAGCGGTTCGAGGAGTGAGTATGAACAGGGCGAGATGTTGTAGATTGCGGTGTTGATTTGTTGTGTGATGTCTTGCGGAGTTGGTGCGAATGTTGAGTGATTGCGAGATTAGGCTGTGAGCGCGCGCAGCCCGGGAAAGTCTTAGGCTCAACGAGTAGCTTAAGCGATTGGGTGTAGAAGACACCCGCGGTATATTTTGTTGACAACCCTAAGGAGATCGTGAGGCGCCATCGATCACCTGGACCGAGATAGGGGGAGCGATTGTGTGAGTACATGACAAGCTGACGCTGGTCATGGGTTGTTGTATGTGGATTTGAGTATTTGTAACCTATCAGAGGCGATCTGTCTGGTCGGACGGGGACAGACAGTTGCCAACCGAGGTCGACAACTTCAAGAGACTGTGGACGTACAGTCAGAGAAGTAACTTGTTTGGGACAAACGGTTATTTCAGCGTATGAACGGGACGAATGCAAGAGTCAGACGTGAGTTGTGAAGGAGGGGAGCTGCTGCGAGTGGGGGAAAAAGTGACGTCAGAGGGTGTCGCGCTGCGATAGGTCGGTTGGTGTGAGCCGCGTTGTCATTGGTGGATTAATACCAGGAAGTAAATGAAAATATTGTGTGCATTCAAAATTGGTCGGCATGAAGTGCTTTAAAGTGTTCCGAGAGTTGTGTAGAGGTGACAAACATGTGGTTACTCGTGGGGGAGAAGAAGCCCCTCCCGAGGATACTCCGGCACATTACATGGCGAGAAATGTGGGGTTGCATACTATAATTTGGCTTGAAAATTGGCATAAAGTTACCCAAGGAGAAGGAGAATTAGCTTTCCCGAGATATGGTTCATTCAAGTTGGAAGTGTTGTACCAGTTGAAGTCTGTAATGGCGGCTTTACGACCCTTGCCGAGGCCAACACAATTTGAGGCATTGCATGGGTGGATTAGAGCAGCGCATGATAGGAAAAGAGATAGTAGCCAGGAAAGGGTGAAAAAGTCAATTAAGGCGTTCCTGGATGCCAGATGGGATGCAGAAGAGAAAAGATGGAGAGTACAGGCAATAGAAGGACACAGATTGTATCCTTTATTGGTAAAGACTGATGGTTTAAAAGTAAAGGCAGCGGATGATGAGGATGACAGTGATACTGATGATAGCCTACTAGAGAGGTTATTGTCTGAGAGACCACCTCCATACAACCCAGATGCCCCGGAAGGGAGGTCAGCCTCGATGGAAGGGACTGGGGGAGTACCAACTCAGTCAGAGGTGAGAGTAGAAGGAAAGATCTCGAGAGGAGCTGAGGATACTAGAAATCAGTCTGTAGCTAGCGCAGAGGTTGGGAGAGGTGCAAGGTTACCGGATGCTCTAAGGGTACCGGTCACTATTGGACCCATTGTTTCTGTTTACGACCCAGATCAAGAGAAGGTCGAAAGCTCAGTACAGTCAGCTGTAGGAGTGAGGAGTGTGACCGAGGGAAGTGGATCAGTGAGTGGGATGGAGCAGACTCCGAAGCCTATAGAATGGAGTACACCACTGCCAGCCACAGCAGACTCCTCTAGGGGACAGGGAGAGCCGAGACCAGTGAGACCGAGGTCTCTGGCCGAGTCAAAATCAGATTTGCGAATGTGGACACCACCAGTGAGAAACCAGAGCCAGAGTGTGATAACAGCAGAGAGCGAACGAGGCACAATAGTGAATCGTTCTGTTCCTATGAGTATGTCAGAAGAGAGTAGGTCATCAGAACGAGAATGTAGGTATGAAGAAAGGGATGGCGCGGTTTTTCGAGAAGTACTGAAGGGAGCCCTGAAAGGGAGGATGTTAGATGTTGTAAGATTAAAGGCAGAGGTGGACGAGATAATAAGTGGGAATTTACCTCTCGAGAGAATTTTAATATACGAACAAGATGAATTGCTTTTTGTAGCGAAGGATGTGACCTGCAAAGCACAAACTGCCCATGAGAAATTGTCAGATTTGGCCAAGCGGTATGAGGTGGATTTGTCTAAAACAAAATCATTGCAAGGAAGTCATAGGTTGCAGTACAGTGATCAGGAACTAGAAGAGACAAGAATCATGGGATTGAGAACCCATATCAAGGATCTCATCATAGCAATGCGTGCATGGGTTATGCTTGACAAGTGGGAGGAAAGATGGTCTAAGAAGAAAAGTTCTAAGAGAACAATTGGAGAGACACCACCTCCGGGTGGAGGGATGACGGAGATAGAGAATTACCCTTTACGGGAGGTGCAGAATGGAGCATACGTCCATGTACCTTGGAGTAGGGGTGATTTGGCTGCCTTCACAAATGATTTTCCCCGACTTACGGAGAAACCTGTGAAGTGGTATAAGCAAGTTGATCGTTTTGTCAAAATTACGAAGGTACTGTGGATTGATCTGAACACTTTGTTTGACATTGTGGTTCCGGGTGATTTGTGGTCGGCATGCAAAATTGCTGTTGAGTGGCCGACTTCGGAGCCTGACAGGGACCCGGTTTCGAATGGTCCATCACCTATAGTGATGAAAAAGTTTGAACAGGTGATTACATGGTTTAAGTCGAAGATCTCACCTCAGGACATCAATTAAGATAGATAGGACAGTGCAAGAGCCTAAGGAGACTGTGCATGAGTTTTATGAGAGACTTTTGCAGGCTTTTAAACAGTACAGTGGTCTAGATGTGTTGGATACGAAAGATGTGGGACAGTTTGTCTCTAAGTTTGTGTTGGGACTGAGGCCAGAGGTTAGTCTGCTGATAGAGCAGCATCTGATTTGTTGGCAGAACAAGCCTGTGGATGAGATTTTATGGTATGCTAGATACTGTAGTGATGAAATAGAATCCAAGCACAGGAAGTTGAAGGATAAGTTGATGCTTGTGCAGATGCAAACAGCCCAGGGACAGCCTAATGGGGGAACGTTGGGAAGGAGACAGGGAAATAATCAAGGAGGAGGGCAGAATGCCCAAGGTCAGGGAAGGCCAAAGTCAATAGACCCTAAGACAGGAATGGATGTGGCGACATTGAAAAAGACTACAGCATGTCATCTTTGTCACCAGATTGGACACTGGAGACGCGAGTGTCCTCTGAACCCGTTGAACCAGATTCAGCAGGAAGGAGAGTTAGACCAGGTTCCGGTGGCGGACGTGGTCCCCACAGTTACTCGACCTAAGATGGTCAAAGGGGGGATGGGTGTTCCGCAGGTGCAGGTTCCCCAACCACCCAAGATACAGAACATGCAACAGGGAGCTCGGACATATTTGCAGATGCCTATGTTTGAGGGGAGTGAGGAAAACGATCTAGACCAATTGGCACAACCCTGCTCGAGAGGAGAAGAGAATTGTGCGCTTGGAGCTGTCCTAGAGGTAGATCAGAGGGGACCCTTTGTGGAAGCAGATATTGACGGTCACCCTACGACCTTTTTGGTTGATACGGGCGCTACACGATCAACTGTAAGATCCCAGACCTACCCCTTTCTGGACAATCTATCCAAGTTGTTGGCGTGGCAAATAAGAAACTGACTAGTCCATTGACAGAGCCAATACCAGTCAAGATAGGGAATTTCAGCGATCGACACCAGTTTGTGGTGTGTGACTCTAGTCTAGTTTGCCTGTTGGGTAGAGACCTATTGTGCAAGCTCAACTGCACTATCTACTGTACCCCGAAGGGAGTGGAAGTACAGTTGAGGGATGATGATGCGACCTTTAAGGTTGCAAATCAGCATGTGTGTGTGGAAATGTATCCAGCATTGACGGTGGAGGAACTTCCACTTGATCTGAGGGATTCAGTGTCAATTGATGTATGGGACCTCAGTGGAGAGGAGATTGGATTAGTCAAGGGAGTAGACCCAGTGAAAATCCAGATTAAGCCAAATGTAGAGTACCCTAGGACGCCTCAGTACAATTTGTCACCGGAAACGATTGCAGGGATTAAGCCGGTAATTGAGTCTATGATCAAGCAGGGAATTCTGAAGGAGATCATGGGTAGCCCATGCAATTCGCCTATTATGGGACTACAGAAACCGAGTGGGAAGTTCCGGATCGTACAAGATCTGCGAAAAATTAATGAGATAGTTGTTCCATGTTGTCCAGTGGTACCAAATCCGTCTGTGATCCTGTTTCAGATCCTATGTGAAGCTGAATGGTTCACAGTCGTTGACTTGTGTCAAGCCTTTTTCTCGATTCCTCTACACGAGGAGAGCCAATTTCTTTTTGCTTTTCGGCTGGAAAACCGTGTGTTAACGTGGTGTCGTATCCCACAGGGGTATACAGAAAGCCCGTCTATCTTTAATCAGATCTTGAAGAAGAACCTCGAAGGTCTTGTGCTGCCACAGAACTCTGTTCTCATGCAGTACATTGACGACCTGCTTGTTGCGTCAAAGACTGAAGACGCCTGCAGGATAGATACCGTAGCTCTGTTGAATTACCTGGCGGAGAATGGGCACAAAGTGTCTCCAAATAAGCTGCAGTACTGTTTGAGCGAAGTACAGTATTTGGGTCACAGAATTGAGAAAGGCAAGAGAAAGGTGTCACCAGATCGCATTGAGGCTATTCTGAAAATGCCTGTTCCTACTACCCAGAGGCCCGTTCGAATGTTCTTGGGCATGGTTGGTTATTGTCGCCAATGGATCCCAAACTTTTCCTTTGAAGCGAAGCCTTTACAGCGGCTGACGCGTAAGGATGTGAGTGATCCGGTACCATGGGACGAAGATTGTTTAAGGTCATTTTTGAGGCTGAGAGAAGCTTTGTGCGGCGCTCCAGCTTTGGGAATGCCCAATTACAACAAGGCATTTGCCTTATTCTGCTGTGAGAGAGAGGGTTGTGCATTGGCAGTTTTAACCCAGGTTCATGGAAACGTCCGTAGACCAGTTGCCTATTTTTCAGCTACATTAGATCCTGTAGCTTCTGCTTTGCCCGGATGTCTCAAATCCGTTGCTGCAACAGGTGTCAGTATCGAAAGGTGTGAGAGCATTGTAATGGGTCACCCGCTTACTGTTTATGTACCACATTCTGTCGAACTGTTGATGACCAGGACTAAAACACAGCACCTCACGAATAATATGTTGACGCGTTATGAACAAGTCATCCTTGCTGCAGAAAATGTGACGCTGAAGAGGTGTTCTGTTGTAATCCTGCCACACTATTGCCTATTCCAAATGAGGATGATGAAGATTGTGAGGACCATAATTGTCTCGATGTGACCGAATTGTGCACCAAAGCGAGACCTGACATTGTCGATGAGACTTTCTTTGTGGACGGCTCCTGCTTAAGAGACAGTGCTGGGCGATTGAAAGCAGCGTTTGCTGTATGTACCATCACTGGGGTGGTTGAAGCCGCTTGTTTAGAAGGAGTATACTCCGCACAGGTGGCTGAACTTATTGCTTTGACCCGTGCCTGTTTGGCTGCTGACAAGATCCGTATAACGATTTAAACTGATAGTCAGTATGGGTTTGGTGTTGTTCACGACTTCGGACAGCTATGGTCACAGAGAGGGTACATGACATCTTCTGGTTCGCCCATTAGAAATGGGGATTATATGAGGCAGTTGTTAGAAGCGTTGCAAGGTCCAGAGGAAATCGCAGTTCTTAAGTGTTCGGCACACACAAAGGGAAATGATTTTGTGTCATTGGGTAATAACTATGCAGATGAAGTCGCTCGATTTTGTGCAGAGCAAGGATGCACATTCACTGAAAGGCATATTGAGGAGAGCCAAGAAAGAACCGATTTCAACGTGATGATACATGGTGCTGTGCATCTTGGCAGAGATGCAATGGTGCGAGTGTTTCGCCAAACATGGTACAATCCAAAGTTTTGTGCGGTAGCTGAAGCTGTGTGTCAAAGATGTGTTATGTGTCAACAAATGAATGTAGGGAAAAGGACAACGTTGTCTCTGAGTCATATTGGGATGTCAGGTGGGCCTTTCAACAGAATGCTGTTGGATTTCATTGAGATGCCAAGGTGCAATGGGTTGAGGTACATATTAGTCGTAATATGTGTCTTTTTTAGATGGGTGGAAGCTTACCCAACTCGTAGATGCGACACACTCACCGTAGCCAAACTACTACTGAGGAAACTTATCCCGAGGTTCGGTTTCCCGACCTCTTTTGAATCAGACAGAGGAACGCATTTCCATAGTGAGGTTATGAAATTGCTTTGTGCGGCCTTGAATGTGGACCAAAGGTTGCATTGCAGTTATCGACCAGAGGCTTCTGGGATTGTGGAACAAGTTAATGGGACTTTGAAAGCCCGAATGGCTAAAGTGTGTTCTTCGACCTCTTTGAATTGGCCAGATGCATTACCCTTGGTTCTCGTGAGTCTCCGTAGTGTGCCTGATAGGAGGACTGGATTGTCGTCTCATGAGATCCTCATGGGGAGAGCGATGCGCTTGCCAGCGATACCTGCCACTGCTTTGATTAACATCACTGATGATTTGATTCTCGACTACTGTAAAGGCCTGGCTGACGTAGTCCATTCTGTGTCTCAGCAGGTGCAAGCAGCAGCTGTTCCAGCCGCAAGTGACCTGTGCCATGACTTGTGCCCAGGGGATTGGGTACTTGTGCGTAAACACGTGAGGAAGAGTTGCCTGGATGCTCGTTGGCGTGGGCCATACCAGATAATCCTGGTAATGAATACAGCAGTGAAGTGTGGGGGATTGCCGAACTGGGTGCATGCCTCCCATACCCGTAGAGTTCCAGCACCCTTGGAAGATACAGCCCCTCTTGTGAATGAAAATCCAGCTGAGGTGGCAGAGCCATCTGGGAGGGCAAGTCAAGTTGTAAGGGTTGCTGATGCAGTTGGTTGTGCACTAGACCGAGCTGAAAGGGGAAGTGCAAGTCGAAGCCCCGAATCTGACTCAGACGAAGAAAGTGTTGCTGTGGGTGGAGTAGAGTCGAACTCTGCCGAAGAAGATAATAGTGCACAGGGTATTCGAAGGGAGAGCAGAAGTGTCACAGAAGCAGAAAGAGTTTGGCCCGTTGGTCAGAGACGGATAAACTTGCGAGTGGCACCGGGAAGAGATCTTGCCCCAGTTTCTGAAACGTCTGAATCGGAGGAGGCTGACGAAGAGCAAGCTCAAGGTGGCCTGAGAAAGTCGAGGAGAGCAAGAGTGCCGTGTAGAAGGTACGCCTCACCAGAGTGGACATACGCTGTGACTAATGCCAGGCATACCGAGCACGGGGAGGCTGAAATCCTTGACGCTGGTCAGCAGTTCTCCGAATCTGAGGGTAGAAGTGTTGCTGAAAATTCCAGGGTTGGAGATCGATGGGATATTGACCCTCAATATTCCGAGTCCACCGCTTCTGAGTAAAGTTTGTGAACTGATTTTGGAAACCTTAGCCTTTCCGACTTTTGTTGCCATACCAGCACCTCAGGAGTTGATGACACTTCGAATTGAAATTTTGCAAGGGGTCCTGGAGCTTTTGGGACCATATGTTGTTATGGACTGATGGTGAACTTTTGTTGTATATATGTCTGAAAGAAGATAACCTAGATCCGAGTGGAAGAAGAACAAATTTAGGGACTTTTCTGTTAGATAAAACGAAAGAAGGCTAGGGAAGTCTTTTTGCGGACTGTGTAAATAAGGAACTGAAAACTGGTAGGGGTTTTCCAGCTTCAGGGTGTGGTGATTGAGCTGATCTGACAAGAGACACTTGTATGAGAAAGAGACTTTTACCTGTTGTCATCGAAGTGGATTTTGAGAACTTTTTGAAAATGGCAGAAACTGGAAATACTCACCATAGGGCTAAATTTGTGATAGGTACACTTATAGGGGTAGTGATAGCTGTTATAGTTGCTGTAGTTGTAGCCTCATATGTAGTGTCACGAGCAGGAGGGGGAGGTACAGGGGACACCTACACCTACCAATTCCAGCCAAAAAGGGGTTACTGTAGGAGCTCAAAAAGCTTTGACACTTGAAGAAAGTCGTAGATTTCATGTAGATTTATCTAGGGGTGATTTCAAACTCAATGCTTATGCAAAGCTGTTGTATGAGTATGTTGATGCGATGGATGCGAAGGATTGCTATGTGTGTATGCAGTTGCCTTCTTCTGTAGATGAGGGTATTAGATACCATCATCTTCCACTAACATATGGGATTTCTTGCAGCTTATTGCTTAGCCTGTTTTATGAAAGGAAACAGTTTGAGTATTTCTTTTCTAATTATGATGCAGTACTTCCTGAAGTTCCGGCATTTAAGCATTTGAATAAGTATGATTATTATAAGTCAGAAGATAGACTTCGGACTTATTTCAGACCGACTACAAGTCTAGATACAGCTTATGCGCATAGACATAATTTGACCTGCTTGTTGTCCGAAACTGAAAAGAAGTTTATTGGCCAGATTGAGGATAGATATAGAAAACTAACCCAGACACGAAACGCAGGGGAGAGTCCAGTAGATTGAACTGAGGAGGAGAGATTACACAGATCCAAGGGAAGTTATGGACCTATAGCATTAGATCAAGTGCAGAAGGGGAATTTGTGTGTGGGACGTCCTCAGACCTATTATGATAAGGTTTCAGTGGGACATAGTACGTGTGATCATACCTTTACCATGGAAGATTCCGCTAAGAACTTTTTGTAAGGTCCGGTGCAAGTGATTCCAACGGTGTATTTTGTATGCGGAAAGAATGCATATGTGAGACTGCCTGCGAATTGGTATGGTACATGCTATTTGGCTGTCATTTTTCCGAAGATTTACCATACAGAGGATTTAAATTTGTTGGAGACAGGACATCATTCGAAAGTGCGAATGGCTGCAAGTGCAGGTGCAGTGATTGGTGATATCTTTGGAGCAATGATACCAGGTTTGGGCGTGATCTTGAACGATGTGAAGATAAGAAAGTTGGCGACTGTGGTTGATGAATTGTCAATGAACACTGCGAGGTCATTGTTGTTGGTTGATGGGGAGATGTTATCGATAAGAACAATGGTTTTGCAAAATCGTCTTGCTTTAGACGTGTTATTGGCAAAAGAGGGCGGAGTCTGTAAATTGTTGAAAGTTCAGGAATGTTGTACGTATATTCCAGACAATAGCAAGGATCTGGAGAGATATATAGATAACATCACGACCATTCACCAAGAGATTACGGAGTTGACTGAAGAGAATGTGTGGAAGAAGATTGGTAAAGGATTTGGTCGTATTGGCAGTTGGTTTGCAAACTTGGGAAAGGGATTCCTCGGATTTGTACTGAAGCCACTAGTTATTGCTGTGGTTTGTGTGATCTGCTTGTGGGGACTCGTAAGGGCCTATAAGTGGTGGTGAGCAGTCTAAATATCGAGTTTTAAATTTCGAACTACAAGTATATCGAGTTGTAAATATCGTAGGTAAAGAATATCGAAGTCAAGAATATCGATGGACAGAATATCGACCCCAAGGTAAGTATTATCGAAGTTAATAATATCGAAGTCATTAATATAGATGTAAGTAATATCGTAATCAAAAATTTCGATGTCAAGAATATCGATATTTTATTAGTGTAATGTATTTTAATATGTATTTTATTTGTATGTTAAAGACTATTGTAATGTATTTTAATACATTTAAAAATAAATGTTTAGAGATTAATAATTATGTAAAATATAATTTAGCATTTTAGTATCAGAGCGGGTTGTGGGTTTATAGGGGAATAGGGTGGGAAGTAATTTAATTATAATTAATTAATTAATATGTATTGTTTAATTGGTATTTATGATTAATTAATTGTTAATTAATTACTAATTGTTAATTAAATATATTAATTGATTAATTAATTGTTAATTAATTATTAATTGTAAATTAATTTTATTAATTGGTTAATTATATACGTTATAATTAGTTTAATATTAATATTCTTTTATTGGTATTGTTAATTAATTAATTGTTAATTACTAATTAATTGGTGATTTAATTTTATTAAGTGATTAATTGATGATTAAATTAATTATGTGAATTTTTATGTGTAGTGGGTTGTGGGTTTATATGGGAATAGGGTGGGATGTAATTAAATTCAAATAATTACTGATAATTTTTATTTATTTGTAATTAATAATAATTAATTGTTAATTAATTATTAATTGGTATTTAATTGTTATTAGTACGTTAAATATAGTAAATATAAATAATTTATTATTCCATGTTATTTGTTGTTATTGCTAATTAATGTATTGTTAATTAATAATTAATTTGTGAATAATTGTAATTTGGTAGTTAATATGTATAAATTTGTAAATAATAAGTATATTAATTATAAATAATGTATTATGAATTGTAAATAATAGATAAACTGATATTTAAATGTATTGTGTATTTTGTATGTGTAGTGTGTTGTGTGTTAAAGGGGGAATAGTGTGGGATGTAATTTAAAGTTATTTATATAAATATTTATTTTAAATAATTGGTATTTAATAATACATATTTTGTAAATTATTTATTAATATACTAATTATTTAATTGGTTATTATGTTTATAGAATCCCTATGCTATCCAGTGCTTTCCCAACTGTTTTACTATCTGGAGTTGGAATAGTAATTTTTAACCCTACGCTATCCAGCGCTTTCCCTACTGTTTCACTTACTGGAGTGGGAATAGTAATTTGTACCCCTACGCTATCCAGCGTTTTCACTACTGTTGCACTCTCTGGAGTGGGAATAGTAATTTTTACTCCTACGCTATCCAACGCTTTCCCTTCTGTTGGACTCACTGGAGTGGGAATCGTAATTTTTACCCTTACGCTATCCAACGCTTTCCCTACTATTGCACTCTCTGGAGTTGGAATAGTAATTTTTACCCCTACGCTATCCAACGCTTTCCCTACTGTTGCACTCTTTGGAGTTGGAATAGTAATTTTTACCCCTACGCTATCCAGCGCTTTCCCTACTGTTTCACTTACTGGAGTGGGAATAGTAATTTGTACCCCTACGCTATCCAACGCTTTCCCTACTGTTGCACTCTCTGGAGTTGGAATAGTAATTTTTACCCCTACGCTATCCAGCGCTTTTCCTACTGTTGCACTCTCTGGAGTTGGAATAGTAATTTTTACCCCTACGCTATCCAGCGCTTTCCCTACTGTTTCACTTACTGGAGTGGGAATAGTAATTTTTACCCCTACGCTATCCAGCGCTTTTCCTACTGTTTCACTTACTGGAGTGGGAATAGTAATTTGTACCCCTACGCTATCCAGCGTTTTCACTACTGTTGCACTCTCTGGAGTGGGAATAGTAATTTTTACCCCTACGCTATCCAACGCTTTCCCTACTGTTGGACTCACTGGAGTGGGAATAGTTATTTTTACTCCTACGCTATCCAACGTTTTCCCTACTATTGCACTCTCTGGAGTTGGAATAGTAATTTTTTTCCCTACGCTATCCAACACTTTCCCTACTGTTGCACTCTCTGGAGTGGGAATAGTAATTTTTACCCTTACGCTATCCAACGCTTTCCCTACTATTGCACTCTCTGGAGTTGGAATAGTAATTTTTACCCCTACGCTATCCAACGCTTTCCCTACTGTTGCACTCTTTGGAGTTGGAATAGTAATTTTTACCCCTACGCTATCCAGCGCTTTCCCTACTGTTTCACTTACTGGAGTGGGAATAGTAATTTGTACCCCTACGCTATCCAACGCTTTCCCTACTGTTGCACTCTCTGGAGTTGGAATAGTAATTTTTACCCCTACGCTATCCAACGCTTTCCCTACTGTTGCACTCTTTGGAGTTGGAATAGTAATTTTTACCCCTACGCTATCCAACGCTTTCCCTACTGTTGCACTCTTTGGAGTTGGAATAGTAATTTTTACCCCTACGCAATCCAGCGCTTTACCTACTGTTTCACTTACTGGAGTGGGAATAGTAATTTGTACCCCTACGCTATCCAACGCTTTCCCTACTGTTGCACTCTCTGGAGTTGGAATAGTAATTTTTACCCCTACGCTATCCAGCGCTTTTCCTACTGTTGCACTCTCTGGAGTTGGAATAGTAATTATTTTCCCTACGCTATCCAACACTTTCCCTACTGTTGCACTCTCTGGAGTGGGAATAGTAATTTTTACCCTTACGCTATCCAACGCTTTCCCTACTATTGCACTCTCTGGAGTTGGAATAGTAATTTTTACCCCTACGCTATCCAACGCTTTCCCTACTGTTGCACTCTTTGGAGTTGGAATAGTAATTCTTACCCCTACGCTATCCAGCGCTTTCCCTACTGTTTCACTTACTGGAGTGGGAATAGTAATTTGTACCCCTACGCTATCCAACGCTTTCCCTACTGTTGCACTCTCTGGAGTTGGAATAGTAATTTTTACCCCTACGCTATCCAACGCTTTCCCTACTGTTGCACTCTTTGGAGTTGGAATAGTAATTTTTACCCCTACGCTATCCAACGCTTTCCCTACTGTTGCACTCTTTGGAGTTGGAATAGTAATTTTTACCCCTACGCTATCCAGCACTTTACCTTCTGTTTCACTTACTGGAGTGGGAATAGTAATTTGTACCCCTACGCTATCCAACGCTTTCCCTACTGTTGCACTCTCTGGAGTTGGAATAGTAATTTTTACCCCTACGCTATCCAGCGCTTTTCCTACTGTTGCACTCTCTGGAGTTGGAATAGTAATTTTTACCTTTACGCTATCCAACGCTTTCCCTACTATTGCACTCTCTGGAGTTGGAATAGTAATTTTTACCCCTACGGTATCCAACATTTTACTTTCTGTTGTTTTTGTTGGAGTTGGACTAGTAGTTTTCTTGTGTCTGATATTTCATATGTTTTGTATTATTTTTGCTATTGTAATATATCATTAATAATAAAAATTATTCACATTAAAAATATTGATTATTATTTGCTATATGTAATTATTAAATATTTATTAATGTTATTATTTTATGTGTATAGATGTATTGGTAATTTTTAAAAACATTTAATAATTTATACGTTACAGAAATTATTAGTAAAATTAATTATTAATTAAGTATATATATTATATATTATATGTATATGTTTAATTAAAGTTTTATTAAATTATATATATTAATTATAAATTTTAAATATTATACAATATGTTTATTTAATTTCTAAGTATAATTTGGTTTATTTTACATATATTTTTAAAGTAAAAAAAAACGATATTTTTAATAACGATATTTTTGACATCGATATTAAATTTTCGATATTTTTGTACTTACCATGTTGTAGATAGGATGTCGATATTCTTGACATCGATATTTTTGTTGCGATATATTTGTAGGTCGATTTTCTGTCTGTCGAAATTATGTCATACAACCATAAGTGGTACAGGGGAAATAAGGTTGAGAGAGCTCTCAGGGCGAATGAGAGACGAATGGCGAGATTGCAGGACAGTCAATATGTTATGTTATATTATAAGTTTATAAAGCGCATCTGTTACCCGTAGGTGTCCTGGCGCTAGGGAAAAGTCCTCCTTCAGCTGAGTGAGTTGTCAAATATGACTACTAGTACGCAAATAGCCAAGTTTTAAGTGCCCTTCTAAAGCTGAGATGGTTAGAAGTGCCTCTAAGTTACCGTGGTAAGGTATTCCAAGCCTTAGTGGCTCCGACCAAGAAGCTCCGGCCACCCCAGTTTGTTTTTTTCGCTAGTGCAGTTGTTGCCAGTTTAGCCTCGGCAGAGCGTAGTGCTCTTCTGGGTGTGTACCAGCAGATGTGCTTGGTCAAGTATGAGGGTCCCTCACCATGGAGTGACCTATGCACTATGCACATGGCTTTAGATAAAATACGTTTTTTTACTGGAAGCCAGTGTAATTTTTTGATTTCGGGTGAGATAGATGCGTACTTTGGGATCCCAGAGATGAGACGAGCTGCTGCATTTTGAAGTAACTGGATTTTATTCAACAGCCCTTCCCGAATATTTAGGTATAGGCTGTTGCAATAGTCCAGTTTTGAGAGGGCAAGAGCTGATACCACTGTTTTTACACTCTCTTTGGGAAGTAGGGGGAGAATTTTTTTACAGGACTTTAAAGTAAATGAGGTGGCGGACACCACTGCATTGACTTGATCTCTGTAAGAAAGCTGACAGTCTAGCATTATCCCTAGGTTTTTAACTTTCCTGCTGGGTGGCGGAAGTGGTCCCAAAGAATCTGGCCACCATTCTGGAGTCCAAAAATTAGGATCATTCCCAAAGAGAACCACCTCTGTCTTGCTGGAGTTCAGCTTGAGGCAGTTCTGAGCCATCCACTTGCCAACCTCTGTCATACAATCATGGAACCTAGAGTGGATTCTACCAAAGGTGCTAGCTGTTTGACATAAACGTTAAATAATGTTAGACTAATGGAGGAACCCTGCGGGACCCCACAGGGGAAGGAGAAGGGTTTGGCAGTAAAATCTCCTAGGGTAACCGTTTGTACTCTATCCTTCAAAAAGGAGTTAATCATGTGCCAGGCCATGCCTCGGACTACAATTTCCTCTAGTCGGTCCATCAGCAACCCATGATGGACCGTGTCAAATGCTGCTGATAAGTCCAACATAATCAATGCCGCTTTTCCTCCTTGATCTAGGGTGGCTCTGATATCAGAACCTTAAGAGGATGGAGGGGTTCTGACAGAGTAGAATGGCTACTACCACTGTTTAGGTCGGTTCTTTCTCCAAGGGGAATGAAGTTATGATGGTGTGATGACAATTTGTCATCAAAGGGGGGAACTGATAGAGCGCCATGTGATTCTGAGATTTGTAGGGGTGCACCATATTCACTGTTAGTTGGCACCCGCATATAATCAATGTATATTTAGAAGCGTCATAGAAATGTATTTGCTATAATCATGTAACATAGAAGTGTTAGAATGTAATAACGTTTTGGGAAGTTTAACGTTGCAAGTTATCATGAATGTATTCATTACAACGTAGCTGATTAGTTTTCACAGAATATTGTAATAGAGAACATGTGTGTCATGTTAGAATTAAAATGGTAGGTTGCTTATTCACATGATGGTAATGTCGAATTAATGCCTAGAATGTGAGTTCATAGTGTGGTTAATTTTGTAAGGCCTAACCGCATATGTAGAAGAGAAGGCCTGTTTATTTCTTATTTTAGCCATGTTGTAGGCCTGCAGGGTTTTCTTGGTTAAGGTTTGAGTTGCAGCGGAGTGTAAAACTTCAAGATGCGAAGAGTTTTTCTTTTTCGTTCCCATGTTTCTGTTGCAAGTGCAAGGACATTTAGCTCGTTAGTGAGAATAAGACTTTGTTTTAGGAGTTGAGATACGGTGTGAAGCCAACAGGGGAGTGCATTGGAATGTGCAACTGTAACTCTTAGTATGGAAGGTGCCTGGGACCCAAGGACAAGCTAACAGACGATGGAAGATGGACAGCTTCGGATGGAAATTTACCGGTGTCAAAGGGCGTGTTCTGAATTATTGGGGTTTTGTATTAGGGACAGTGCCCCGTGGGTGGAGCAGACGAGGCTTAGGTGGGAAGCTAGAAGAAGCATCGAAGATTGAGCTCTCACTAAGTGAAGACTTCTTAGGGAGTTTCACTTCTGACACCTTTTCCAGGGATTCTCTTGCATGGGAGGGAATGCTAAGTAGGGATGCCACTTTAGAATAGAGTAGGGACAGGAAGGCTTTGACTGATGATTCCCAGTATTGACATCAGTATTTCGATTTTCTATTTGATGCTTTTAGAATCTGTAATTCTTTTAATTTTTAGTCGAATGCAAATTCTTCGTAGGCTAGCTTTTGTGTTAGTGCCCATTTATCTTTTGTGCCTTGTACTAAGGTGCCTTTATGTTCAGATGTTTTTGCTCATAATAAAATCTCAGAAATTTTAGAGTTGAAGTCCTTAGTTCTTTAATGATGTCAACCTGTGGTAGTTATCTCTTAATGATTGTGTTTATTCCCTCTACGCTATTTGGCAAGTAAAAAGATCCTGGCGACCTGAAAGGGTTCTTGTAGATAATTGGATAGACGAGAATCTGGCCCTATCAGTTGTTGTGCCATCGCTTTGCTTACTTTCTGCACTAAGTCTCAAACCAAGGCTCCTTCATCTCCTGACCGCCTGATCTTCCAGCCCCTGTGGTCAGTGGTTTATTGCACTCCTTTGCTTGCATACAGTCTTGATTGGGCAGATAACGTCTTCTCAGCAATCATGGTCACCGCCTCCCTTTCCATACAGGCCTCATTTTAGTCTCCTCACTGTCACTTATCCGCCAGGGGAGGGCAATCGCACCCCTCCTGTCTCCACCATTTTAATGGGCAGTCGCCATATGTTAGTAGGCTACTCTGTTGGCATCCGGATATCATCCGGCATTTCCTCCAACCTCGTCCGCGCTGCCCAAGCCTTGGGCGGCGGAGGGGAGCGGTGTCTTTGGAGAGTTATTTTTGCTAATTATTAATCCTTAAATCACAGACCTGCCTTTAGTTTTGCTCATTATTAAACAGTCTTGTTTATCTAAACTTGATTTGAATTTTGGTCTCTTTTTACTGCACTGTATTGAAATTTGTGGCTTCCACTGTTTTGCTTTGCCTTTGAGCGTGGCCTTACTGCTCAAGCCACATTACCAAGAGTTAGCTAAAGACATTTTAGTGGAAGACACATTTACCTTTTCTGACCGAAGTATGAGAATGCAAAGCAGGCTGATTCCAGGAAGCAGACCACCTAGCTGAAAAGCTTACTATCATAGGTGGAATCTGCACCATATAGAGATGCAAAAAGTTAAAACCATGAGGGGACCTGTTGGTAGGTTTGCCCCCAGAAGTTGAGACTCCCACCCTCTCTCAAACAGTTGAAAGAGCTAAAGATGCTACCCTGCAGACATTCAGGTCTCAACAACTAAGACTGCCCACTCCTGTCATACAACTCTCGCACTGTTATCTGAATCACTTTCCCTGTCTGTACAAGCATTTTACATAAACAAGATGTGTTGTGCTTTGTGAACAGCTGTCACCCCTCCGCTCCCTTTGTATGTAAATGAGCTTCTGTGACCAGACACCCCAGGCTCCCATCTGTTCCAATGCGGATGATGATGTGAGTACTGTTTCACTATCACAAACAAGGGCTATATTGAGAAATAATAGGCTTCCAAGTCACAATGCTGTGGTTATGTAGTTCTTCGTTTGTTTTCAATTTACGGCAATTCTGCAGGTTACTTTTTTCTCAGTTTATCCCTTCATATCGTTCCTTACCCTCCATCAGTTAAACATGTGAGGTTTGACACAGGATATGTTGATAGTGTTCCTAGACCATGTCAAAATCCCTTTGTTCTCGATTTGCCAGCATTTGTTTTGTCCATACGCTGGTCTAGCATGGCCTTCTCATGGCAGAGGGTGCTTTTATAGGAATAATAAATCAGACATATATGAAATTGTCAGAGCTGCAAATTGTGATTGAAAAAATCTGAAAATGCACCACTCTAAAGAATATCACATCATGACACACTAGAAGTCCTCTTTCACTGTTAGAAACTAGCTCCCTCTCCAGTCACAAGTTGTCTGTCTTTGCCTTGGACCACGTACAGAGCTCTGATGCTTTTCAGCGATAGTCGTGGTATACTAATAGGACATATATAAAAGGATGAAATGTGTTCACACTTGAGTAGCACTCATCTCTTACAATGCGGTGTGGGGAGCTACGTTCTCTATACTGGTTTTATTAATTTGTGATTGAATGTTGTGACCAGATAAGTCAGACACACAAAAGCACTCTCTTAAAAGGTCTTCCTATTACTTGGTGTGTTGCTTGAAACCAACGGGAGCTGTGACTGGAAGAGCCTGTGGTATTTACAGATCAAATATAGTGTGTTGAAAGGGGGCAGATATAAAACCAGACTTCACATGACCTGGTCCGGATGTCGGCAGGATTATGGTTGATGCCGGGGGGTGAGAACATTCTGTTAAGCATAAGGCTTCATGGCGGTTGGACTGAATATCCATCATGCTGCAGGTTGCCAGACTCTGGCTTTCCTTAGTCACCTAGCTCCTCTCCCTGTTTAAAAGCTCCTGTGCATTGTTTATTACCTGGTACCACCATGGTGACATCTCACACATATGTAAAGCAGTGCTAGGCTCCTACCCTCCTAGATAGGAACAAATGTGATAAAAATGTCAGATATTTTATGCTTTCTTTATATTGGTGTTTTTTTAGAAAAATTAATAATGTAAACTCGCATGTAAAAGTGAATTAGACTTATAGGGGCAGATTTACAAGCTCCTTGCGCCACTTTTGCGTCACTTTTAACATGGGAAAAGTGACGCAAAAGTGGCATAAGGGCTTGTAAATCTGCCCCATATTGTTTTATATGTTCTCTATTTAGGCGTATTTGTTCTTATCATAAAGTGTGGGAGAAAATGTAATTATCCTGAAGAAGGTGGCCTAAAATTGGGGTATCCACTGAAACACGTTGATGCAGAATTTAATACCAAATCTGAAGGGCATTGAAAGAACACTGTAGACATTAATAATTTGGTGACACTTTGTTATGCAAACAATGACCCAAGAAGATTGGTGACAGCAAAAACATATAGGGGCCGCTTCCGATCCTGTAAATAAAAATTGCGTACGACTCGTATCCGTATATTTTCACGTACGAATCGTACAAGTACCTTACAAACAGCGAAGTACGATTCGTACGTGAAAAATACGTACGAATAGCGTCGGGAAAAGGGTACGAGAGGGAGGCGGAAATTTTTACGTCCGAATAGCGTCGGGAAAAGTGTACAATAGGGAGCCGGACATTTTTACGTGCAAATCGTAAAACATAACTCCGACCGCGCAAGTACGATCCGTACCGCCTGTCCGAATACACAACTGCATGTAAAAGGCCCCGTACGGAGCGAATGCTGTAGCACACATGTACACGGGTAAACTTGTGCCCGGATACGAGTCGTACAGCCCCCCTGACCCCGCACCTGTACGCACCATATCCCAACACCGTAGACCAGCCCCGCACCTGTACGCACCATACCCCAACACCGTAGCACAGCCCTGCACCTGTACGCACCGTACCCCAACACCGTAGCCCAGCCCCGCACCTGTACGCACCGTACCCCAACACCGTAGCACAGCACAGCACCTCTACGCACCGTACCCCAACACCGTAGCACAGCCCCGCACCTGTACGCACCGTACACCAACACCGTAGCCCAGCCCCACACCTGTACGCACCGTACCCCAACACCGTAGCCCAGCCCCGCACCTGTACGCACCGTACCCCAACATCGTAGCCCAGCCCCGCACCTGTACACACCATACCCCAACACCATAGCACAGCCCCGCACCTGTACGCACCGTACCCCAACACCGTACCCCAGCACCCTCACCCAGCATCGCGTATGTACGGACCTTACCTACGCGAAAAATACTCGTACAGAACCAGGACACTGTAAAACAGCACAAGGAGGGTCAATTCGACTCGAACAACACCACAAAACACGTCTACATGACAAAATACATCTCAATGACTGACCTGGCACATCCAAATAGGCAAACAGAGGCCCCAAATCACAACCACCTCTTATAACACACCCACCACAAATTCAAACCCAGCGACACCCACAAAAGGACCAATAAAAAGGGCCCACACACACAACCCATGAGCCTTTGCAACAGACCCACTGCTGCCAGACCCCACAGACAAACAACTGCACCTTAACTACACCTTAACTTACACACCTTCACACAACCTCCTTCACAAACACCCCCTCTTCACATTCACACACACACCGTCACATTCACACCCACACACCCACAACCATCCACACCCACACCCCACACCATGCCCACAGGCAAGAATCCAAAGTTCACAAGGGCGGAGCTGGACATCCTTGTCAACGAAGTTATCAGAGTCGAACCACAGCTGTTTGGAACATTGGTCAGACAGACCAGCATAGCCCAAAAAACAAGCCTGTGGCAGAGGATCGTCGATAAGGTGAATGCTGTTGCGCCCATCCGAAGGACCAGGCATGAATGCCAATCCAGGTGGTACGATCTGCGCAGGGCAGTCAAGAGGAAAATGAATGAGGAATATGCCCAGAGTAACATCACTGGAGGTGGGCTGCCCCGCAGACCCATACATTACCATCCCTGGGAGGAGAAGGTGATGGCCACGCTACCGCCGGTGGGAGTACACGGAGTCGAAAGAGTCGCAGAGCCTGGTGAGTACACAAACAACTCACGTAACATGGGGTGAATGGCATCCACACCACAAATACACCAAATACACGCAACATCCCCCAAGCCCTCACCGCACACAACCACACTCAAAAACCACGCTCATGACACTAACGTCTCCATGCCCCATTCACAAATAAAGGCAATGCCATGTCCCAGGCCACACCAACCACAAACCTAAGACTGGATGTCCGGGATGCTGGGAGGGTGGGGCTCACACAACACATTGTGCAACTCAGAAGCAGACACCAATGCCCACAGCCCATATGGCCTAGGTACATACCCATGCACCATGCCCAATGCACAGGGACTGGCAAAGTACTGACAAGGTAGCTGACACTTGGCCCTGCTGTAGGCAGCACAAGGCCCTCCTGTGACCACTGTACCCTCAAACAACAACTCCACAAGCTCAGATATCTAGCACAGGAACTCTCACACACTGTCATGCCAGCATGCACCATGAGGGGACAGACACATCACCTGGGAGACCCAATGACAAATCACACTACACACAACAGCAGGCCCGGTCACACCCCCCCCCCCCCCTCACACAAGCACACACCCCCTGGGCAGGCAACGGATTTACCCACTCTCACAATGGACATGTGACACAACAAGACCAATCCATAGCCAAATAAGCATCCGAGCCAAAATTCTACTGGTCAAACACTCAGGAGAACATACCAATCTGTCCCCCGCAACATACCCATCCCCAAGTGGACATTGAGAGGAATGCTAGGCACATCCATCTACCTGGAGGAAGTGTGACAACTTGAATATGTATGAAACATGGATGTGGCATGAAACAACATTAACATTGTCTCTCTCTCACACACAGGGCAACGTCATCGACCTCCCCCCAACAATGGGGGGGAACAATCACAGTCCCAGGCTCAGCGTGAAGATGATCCCACCAGCAGCGACGACTCTCACCACTCCGTGGATGACCCCGACCAACCTGGCCCCTCTGGCGCCCAAGCCCCTGCAGCACCTGCGTCAGGTACAACGGTGCCAACCACCACCCCCATTCCTGCCACATCCTAGGATACACACAGGAGCCCTGCTCGCACTGAACAACACAGCCAGTCTGACCAGGAGGGACAAGGTTCTCTGGGCACCCAGGAGGAGGCAGACGACCCCGCTAATGCCATCCCTCAGGGCTCCCGTAGACCCGATGTGCGCACAACGGCAGGCCAGGCTCGTGTGGGCAGGGGTGGTGGGAGTGGAGGCAGGCGGAGGCGTGAACCTGACCAGCCAGCTGAGGGAACCAGTATGTCACACATACGCCACATCCTGGACACATACCGGCGTGACACCAGGGGCATCAGCCAGGTAGTGTCGAGCCTCACAGAGATGAAGGGGACCCTCAACGAGATGAAGAACCTGCAGGCCGAGCAACATGCTAGTCAACAACAACACCAAGGACGGATGGAGGCAAGACTGGCTGAGCTCCTGGCGGTGCAAACGGACATGAGTCGTTCCCTCCGTCGGATCGCCGACAACATGGGCAACCCTCCCTGTGACACCAGGCGAAGACTACCACCAGCCACAGGGAGGGAGGAGGAGGAGGATTCGTCCGACGGAGCATCACAGTCATCATCAAGGCCTGCATCTGAGGGTCCCCCCAGGAAGGTGGGTCATCCACGGAAAAGACCGTGAGAGTCAGCGGACCATCCACATTTCCCAGGTCACCTGGCCTGGCACCTGGCCCTCTGGCGCAACAGCAGCACCTCACCCAATGACATTCTCTGCCACATGGACTTGCTGGTCACAGTCTGACCAATGATGACCAACACTGTGGTCTGGACTCAGATGACTCCAACTGACAAGGATGCCATCTCCCCCTGTGAACTTTGGATTCTATGCACCCGGTAGAGCACCTTAGTACATCTACCAAAAGACTTACCCCACCAAAAATAAAATATCTTTTTTTGTCATGAGATGTTGCTGTCATTTGGCATTAGTCCACAACATATGTATGTGTAAATGTCAAACTATGCCTGAGTGTTGAACTAACTCCACCCATCCATACCCTGGGATCTGAGTCTGGTACAGGACACACATGGGTCACAATGTATCATTCAATGCAGACATGGAGCACAATACTCACCTGTGATGGCCTCAAGCTGCTGAGGGGGTACTTGCAATACTGTGCGGACAGACCTATTTGGAAGAGTAACATTAAGGCGTAGAGGTCATGCCTCATTTGGAGGTTCCCGGGGAGGGAGTCCCAGGTATGTGTTCCCAGGTGGGAGAACTATGTCCTGCATGCTGGAGTACGGTGGATCTGAAGAATGGTGGACAGGTCAAGGTTGGATGCACAGAGATGGCACTACGGGGTCTCGGAAGACAGTGGTACAAGGTTGGTTTTGGGTCGGGGTTGTGGCCTGCCTCCTGAGTGTGGGTGGGGAGTCTGAAGGTCATCCTGCAGCACACAGTGATCCATTGCAGCTATCTCTGCTGGACGATGATGTGGCTGGGGCGTGGGATGTTGCAGCTGAGGTGTGCAGATGCAGCCTGGATGTGGACAAGTGTCCCGGGAGTTTGGATGTGGCTGCTCCGTAGAGGGCAGGGCAGTATTTGACACCGATGTTGTCGTGGACCTGGGGGATGGTCCGTCTTTCCTTGGAGTGGATCTATCTGGGGATCATGTGCATAATGCAGAGGGTGTTGCAGTCTGAGGTACAGATACACACCTTCTTGTGTGCGTGGACACAGGGTGCTTGTGCGGGGCTTCTGCAGGTGGGACACAAGCAGTTGACCCAGCTGTAAGGGGACAATCCTCAGATGTTGACCTCAGTCCTGTACAAGTCCAGCCTCAGGTGGCTGCTGTTCTGCCATTCATCAATGGATCTCATGCAATTTTGAATATTGGAACTGGAAATGTCTGCGTCCTTGGTGAGGGTGAGGAGTACCTGGCTGTCAATGGCATACGAGTTGATGATGAGGTTGTGTGCGCATGTGATGGTGGGGAGGGGGGTCCTGGACACATTGTAGATTGACACGCTGAGAGATGATACCTGTGCCATGTGCCTCACGACGGCAGCATACTACATGCAGAATCCTTGAGTCCCACTCCCATGGCCTTGCCGGGGTACAGAGCCGGTGGGGAGTAGGAGGGACATGACCTGGTGGGTGTGACAGGGCCTGGAAGGCGTGGCAGCGCTGTGTAGGCAGTCGGAGTTGCACACTCATCATGCACAGGTGTTGTGTGTGCGCTTAGTGTATGCCTCAGAGCAGGTGGGAGATGTGTGGATGGACCTTGCTTGGAGGGTGGCTGCAACATCAGACTGTAGTGTGATGTGGGTCATACAAGGACTTGAGGGTCGTGCAATGTGTACATTGCATGTGCAGACGGTCCAGCCTTTAGCACCGCGTGGCCGCAACTGTGGCACAGACAAGCTGATGACAGCCAAATGAATGGGTTGAGGGAGGAAGGGAGGAGCATCTTTGATGTGTGTGTGTTGCCAAATCTGGAAACTACATGTGCCCTTGCTGCAGTGGCTGCAACAGCAGGCGGCATGTCCTGGGAACTATGCCACTATTTCCACACAAAGACTAGGATGTCAGAAAGGACTACTGCAACAGGTGTATGTCAAGGAAGGAGTTACCGGTTTTCAATGGCGCACCCAGAGACAAAGGATGCACAATCACCAAAGATGACTGACACCGGATCATGAAACTGAAGGCCGAGCTGCGCACAGGAAACACACCCCAGAAGGTGTTGACGGCCCGTTGTGGGGACCAACATGCCAAAACACATACACAGACATGGACTTCATGCACAATAGAGAATCAAATACATGAAGAACAGCATGCAGGTTGCTAATCTACACATAGACTCATATGCACAATCCTTGACAACCATGCCAGAGATGCCGCATGCATAGTGGCAAGAGACCTGCATTGACAGAGATGAGGCACCTTGGAGGCTGAGGAACACCTTTATTACTCTGGCTCACACCTATGGAAATGCATCAATATTAACAGACTCACAGGTCTATTGGATTAACATGTGGGACCTACACTGGACACCCCCTTTGCACCACAGATGCTGTAAATCCATTGGACTGGCACACAAGTGAAGGGGGTGAGCCAAACATCCCCTGCTGCACACAGAGAGGCTGCAATTCCCCATTAAGCCTCTTATGGGGATGTCCCGCAATATGTCCACCCGTATGTTTCCAAGGGAAGTTGTACACACATTGATGCCTTCATCAAAATCCACAATCCCATATCAGATGACTGTCACGAAGTGTGACTATCAATTCATGTGAGTCCTGCTACATACCATGTGCCCCATGGTGAGTCGACATGTATGCATAGTAACAAAACCTGCACAGGAGCAGTGCCCACACATTCCAAACAACTACCACACCCAAAATGCCTTGCTGCAATCCTTACCCAAAGGCGACTTTTCACCATGTTCGTGCATGTAACGCTGATTCCGCACACGTTGCAATACTCATGAGGAATCGCAGGAGCACAACGATGCCACGAGCAGACAGCATGCACAACTACCTGGGGATGAGAGACACACAAGAAGTCAGGAAAAACATAGTCATCCGCATGCATGGTCATGTACTCTACATGACTAAGGCTGACACCATGCTAGTTGTCAAATGAGTGTGTCAGCTGAAATGTGTGGAATGACATTATCACTCGAGTGACACATCAGAACACACCTCAAAGTCACTTAGCATACAGTCAGCTGGACACACACATTGCAACACATGCCACACAAGGCTCCAAGCGTTCACACTCAGACCCAGGGACTCACCATTATGAGAAGAAGTTGCGTATGAGCTGACTCCGGATGTCCTCCTCCTCCTCCCCCTCCTCCTCCTCACTTGCCTCGTGACCAAGGCCGTCATCCTCCACGGGTGGATGTTCCTGCTCATCGGGATCCAGGATGAGTGGCACAGCTTTCTCCACTGCCATGTTGTGCAGCATGCAGCACACGAGGAAGATTTTGCAGACCTTCACCGGTGCATATGGGAGGGACCCGCCTGTCTTGTGGAGGCACCGGAATCGGCTCTTCAGGAGGCCAAACGTCCTCTCAATCACTCGCCTGGTCTGCCCATGGGCCTTGTTGTAACGGTGATCTGCAGCTGTTCTGGGGTTGCGGAGAGGCGTCACCAGCCATGGCATGTTGGGATAGCCAGAGTCCCCTACATGGAAACATCATGTAAAGAAGTGGGTCAGGAGATGCCGTCACATACAAAGACACCACTAAATATTGGACAAACAGAGTCTACCCACCAACAAGACATGCTCGTTCGTTGTGCAGCTGCAGCATCATTTCTGGCACCCTGCTACGCCTCATGATGTAGGCATCGTGTACTGACCTGGGAAATCAGCATGTTAGCAAGACACACCACAAGGGCATTAATGGAGTGATAATGTTTACGGTTTCGATAGGCTACCTCCTGTGCCTGTGGTGGTACCAAAACCACATGTGTCCCATCAATGGACCCAATTACATGGGGCATCCCTCCCAGGGCATAGAACTCACCCTTGATACCTGTCAACTGCTCACGAGTTGGAAAATGGATGAATTCATCCAGGTGCTCCAACATGGCTTCTAAAACATCATGCAGGACACGGCTGAACATGGTCTGGGACATGCCACCCACATCAGCTATGGTGAATTGAAACGTACCTGTGGCAAAGAAATGTAGGGCTGACATCACCTTCATCTTGGGGGTCAGCGCAGTCGGATAACTGTGTCGCAATTGGAGGTGTGGTGCCAGCCTGTTTGTCAGGTCCTCAATTAACTGTTGGGGGAATCTGTAGCGGCGTATGCAGTCATGTTCCCTCATGGCACCCAAGTCTGGCATTGGTCGGGGGAGAGGTGGTGCCTTGCAGAAATTTGGAAGGAATAACGAAGATTGAGTACATTACTACACCAATGTCAATGAACTGAGCACATGTTCAACAGCTAATACACATATGCTATGGGAGTGTTGCCGTAGGCGTACGCCATAGAGATACGGCCCGTACACACGCGTGTACGGGCCGTATCACTATGGTGTACGCCTACTGCAACACATCCATAGGGATACGACCCCTATACACGCGTGTACGGGCCGTATCTCTATGGCGTACGCCTACGGCAACACTCCCATAGGGATACGACCCCTACACACGCGTGTACAGGCCGTATCTCTATGGCGTACGCCTACGGCAACAATCCCATAGGGATAGGACCCCTACACACGCGTGTACGGGCCGTATCGCTAGAGGGACAAGTATTAGGGCCTAAATGCATGCTGGTTGTCATGGATACCCAGTTTCAATATCAAAAATTTCCATGATGTGGCCTGGAAAAAGCAGTTGGCCAGCTGATACATTGTTGCAAAGTGGTTGTTGGCTTGACATGATGCATCAAATTTGAAAAAATGCTAATGCTGTCACTGGTGTATGTTCAAAGGGATTGGAGGAAACGTAGGATGCTAATGAGTCTGACCAATCACTAGGTACTCCTGTAAAGGAAATAGCCCAGCAAGGCAGATATAAGTCAGCCAGGACCCATGAGAGGGCACTTGCCTGCACAAGCTTTCATCGACACCACTGCTGCTGTTTGGCTTCCCCTGGCACCATGTCAAGGACTGTGGAGAGGGCCCAGCCTTTCACCCAGGAGGAGAATGAGGCGTTGCTGGACGTCATCCTCCCACAGTTCCCCAGCCTGTATGGTAGACCAGGGCAGCAGGTGAGTGCTGACTCCGTTCCCTCTGACTGTGCCCCTTCTTTTTGTGACTGGCACTTCTGGCATTGTGTTCAGGTGTGACAGACATGCAATGTTGTTTAGAGTGGGTCCCGGGGGGGGGAATGGCTTATGTCTGTCATGCAGAGCATGATGTGGTTCATGTGTGCACTCCTCACTTGCATTGTGCTTACTGTGACATTCACTGCATGGTGCATGGCACATTCAGCATGGCTGATGCTCTTGGCCATTCTTGTTCTATAGTCCTGAGGTGATTCAGTGTTCCCCCCGGTGTGACAGGTGACTGTACCCACAGATGTGTGTGAGTTGCGTGGAGCTGTGGTGAGAGTGACCAAATGATGTGTACGCCACCTGGACATTGATGTGTGTGAATGTTCCTTGTCATGTGGGTGAGTGTGTATGTGGAGTGTTGCACCACAGCTGCATGGAGGAGGCAACTGCTCAACCCATCTGATGTAAGAAGTAAGCCGTGCTGTGTGTCTGACTAGCTGGGCTAGCCCCACGCCTGTGACACCCCCCAGGCAAGTGGCACATGTGCAGAGTGATGTTTGTATCCGCTGTTGCCACTGGCAGGTGATTTATCTGTGCCTGTGTGTGTCTGTGTACTCTGCTGAGGTTGGGTCAGTGGCCTGGGGCATGTGACTGCTTAGAGGTGCTGTCCATCAGCCTTGTGTTGCTTTTGATGTACAGTGTGTGCCATGATCACAGAGTGTGTTGCACCCATCATGCCACCTGTGTACTTTCAATGCCATGTAGTGCATTGGGGCTTACACTGAGGCGAATTTCCCTATGACGAAGGTGCTATTAGTTTGCAGCATGCTATGCCCTGTTAAACAAATCAAAGATGTTCTAATGTGTGTCTCTGTGACATGGAGCAGGTGTAGTGATCTATTCTCACTTTGTCATCCTCACAGGTAACCGCCTACGAGAAGGGGAAGATATGGAAGCGGGCTGTCTGGGCCGTGATCTCCGTGGAGAGTCGCAGTCGGCGCCTGGCCCAGGTGAGGAATCGCTGGCAGGACATCCGGTGCTGGACCAGGAGGATTGCCCGGGTCCTGCTGGGGGACTCACCAGCACGAAAACACGGCGGGCGCCGGCGCCTGACCCACCAAATGAAGCGTGTCCTGGTGGTGGTCTTCCCTGACATGGATAGGCGGTTACAGGAGAAGCAGCAGCAGCAAGGGGGTAGGTACATGTGTGTCTGTTGTGTGTCACAAGCTTTTGGAAGTGCTCAGTTTCATGGATACACTGCCAGTGTTCATATGTGCAGTGCATCTCCTGTTCCCCCTAGTGAACCACTGCTGTGTTTCCTCCCTTCCCCTCCTTGACATGTGTTCCCTGGTCTGTGTGTAATCACTATTGCACATGGTCATCTAGGCTGCAAGTTCATCACGGTGCACAATGCTTTCTGCATCATGTGTGGGGGTGGTCTGTGACATGTGTTGGTACCTTGCCTGTGCCCTGTCCTCATTTGGGTGTCCATAATTGTTGGCACTGTCCTGAGGCTCCACATAGGAGTGTGAGGTTTTAAATACACACCCTTGCAGCATGCATGACCAATGTAGTGGCCTCAAACATGATGTGCATGAGTGGGAGATATGCATGGGGCCGGGACGGTTGCTCCATTTACAGTCAGATCATCCCAGGACCATGGAGCAGTGTGCCCACTACTGTCCCATGAGACACCTTATCCTAGGAATCATGTGTGGCATCACACACTGTGGCCAGTCTCTGTGTGTTCAGCATAGTTTGGCCTCTGTGGCATTGTTCCCTGCCCTAATTTGATTTAACGTAAAGTGTGCTACATGTGTTCACTGTACAGGGTGGCCCCATTAGGCTTGTGCATACTCACACTGGGCAGTGCCTGTGTGTCTATGTACAACTATCAGTTGATGGTTGTTTGTCACAGATATATGTGTGGTCTGCCTCACAAGGTGATGTTGAGTACATTTAGGAGTTCTTGATTCCCCTTATAGTAAACACAGATTGAGAGGTGTAACTACTTACTCTGTCTCAATCACATTGTCTCATGTATGGGGGGTTTGTGCAGGAAAGGCATACATGTCAAATCCTTATGTCTCCTTGCCAGGTCTGACCTGTGTGTGCTTATTGTCTGGACTGACACTCAACGTGCAGTGACCCAGACATGTTGTGCAGGGTGTCATGTTTGTGCTTTGCAGCATGTGTCAAAAGTTACAATACATGTTTCGAGCTCATCCATTATTGGCACCGGTGTGTGCTCCCGATGCTATGTGGTTTGGTCTGTGTATGCTGACATATGTGTGGACTTTCTTCGTTTCTATCAGGGTGTCTCCTCAGTGCAGGTGCTCCTTATTCCAACACTATTTCAGGGCCATTGGCTAATGCACTGTCCTGTGTCTGGACATGTGTGCCAATCCACATGACAGGTAGTGGGTCAGATGTGTTGGCAACTGTGTCATCATGGTACAGATGGCCATGTGACAGGTGGCATGTTGTAAGTTGTCATTCAAGAAGTCTTGTACCTTGGCACTCACTACACTTGTCAACATGTCCTAGTTTTGATGCTTCACTTTGATTATTGTGAAGGGCAATAATGTGCCTGCATGACAGATGTCTCCCAAGGAAGTGCACAAGAAACCACCTTTACACTTTGGGGGAACACGCTGGCACATTTCACACAAAGGCACAGTTCTGTCCAAAATTTGTTCACGAATTATACATGTCCATGTTCCCACAGTGTGTTTGCATTAGGGTCAGTCCTTGGTTGTTGCTAATGCCAACTTACCGGTGTCCAGTCATCCGGACCAGCGTGGTGCCATGTATATGTACTTCCTGATACCACATTTATTCTTAACAATGCCTTCTTGGCATTAGGCTGGCAGCTCATACAATGACTGTGTAAATGTAGTCTTGTGTGCACCTCCTTGTGTGACTTCTGATATTCATGCACATGTGTGTTCAGTTCCCCAAGTGGACCATTCACAGATTCCAAAATTGTCAATTGTGTGAAGTTTTGTGATTCCCAATGAATCAGAAAGTATTTCTTTGGATTTTCTAAAGTACTCACAGGTCTATGAGTGTGGGTACACCTTCAGCATTGGCGTCTGTAATTTGGCTTTGGGTGCACCAATACTGTTTCGTTCACTGTGAGCAAGGGGTGGCATGCCTTCATAGTCTGGCTGTGCTCCACTGTTCACAGACACTAGCTTCTCTGTATGATTTGATCTCCTGTTATTTGCAGTTGTGTCCTGATTTTCATTATTTAAGGTGGCATGGTGGGTGAACCAACTGGGGAGTACAGGGCTTACATATGTGCGGAGTCATCTAGATGTTACTCATGATGCATTTCATGATATGCACTGTGGCCTATTATGTTTGGACTCATGTGTCAGATGTACACAGGTGACTGATTACTTCCTGTCTCTTCACCTTGCCCACTGCATTATCGGGGGCCACCGAGGGAGACACCTGCACGGACGTGGAGGAGGGATCCAGCACCAGTGCCACCACTCCTGGCGAGTCGTCAGCATCAAGTGGCACGGAGGGGAGTGTGGCGGAGGACCTGGGTAGTACCAACACAGACTACGACACTGACGGGTCCGAGGCTGAACTCCCTGAGGGGGCGGAGGCTGCTCCAACAGCTGGCAGCAGCACTACAACTGTCACCGCCCCCTCCATTCCCATCACCGCCCTCCTAGTTGCTCCGGTCCCTTCTGTCCGTGTAGGGCAACAACGTGTCTCCTTCGTGCCAGGCACCGCACCCCCTGCACCTGTCTCCCCTGCTGCCCTCACTGCCGAGTCTGTGGACATTCAGCGGCAGTTGCAGGTTGGGCAGACATCGATCCTGACTGTCCTCCATGGCCACACCACACTGCTGACACAGATGGTGTCATACATGGAGGGCATGTCATCAGCGATGTCTGACCAACGGATGTTGCTGAGGTCCATGGACTCGTCACTGACGGCAGCAGTGGGTCTCCTGCAGCGCTTGGCCCCCCCACCTACCCCTGCACCATCCACACTTCCCACTCCCATGCCTGTCCCAAGCACACACACACATTCCCAGGCAGGCACCACACCAGACACAGCCAGCACACCAACAGGGAAGGGCAAGCGCACACCTCCAGTCACGCACACTCAGGGGGTAGAAGGCACACCCACTGGGTCTAGGGCACACAGGCAGACACACAGCCACAGTGGGAGTCCGCATGCCTCACTCCCAGTCCCTCCAATGTCACTCCCCTCGGCTCCCCTGCCCACAGTCTGAGAAGGAGACCTACTTGGCTGTGCTGGGCCTCAGTCCCACTGCTTCACCATCGCGCAAACGGGCAAGGCACTCCACGGGTAGGGGAGTTGAGTCCCCCCCTGTCCACCACCTCCCCCAGTAGCGCTGCAACCCATCCCTCCGCCCCCCCCCCCTCCTTGGGGCCTGTGGTTCATTCGGGTGCAGGGGAGACGCTGGAAGAGCTTGCGGACGTGTGCAGCGCCATCCAACCTCCACCTTTGCCGCTGCCCCACCCCCTGTGATGGAGTCGTCCGTCCCTGCACCCACAACACCTACCCTTCCCCCTCCTGTCCCTGCGGTGCCTGGTCCTTCCCCACATGATGCCCCCACCCCAGTCGATGAACCAGAGGTTTCAAATGTGCAGGCAAGCTAGGGGAGATGCGTGGACATGTGTCCCCCCCCAGGACATCGCATCTGGACTGGCCTATGGCCTTTGTACATAGTGTCCTTTTTATACATTTTATTTTACTGCTGAATAAAGCATTTTGTTTTCCCTTTGAACTCGATTGCTTTTCAGGTATTGATGTTGGTGCTGATGCTCCATGAGTTGGGGTGGTTATCATGTGTTAGGTGTCTGGGAAATTATGTAGTATGGTGTTCTTGGGGTGGACCCTGGTATTTGCGTGCCATCACATGGTCTCTGCAAAGATTATTTGCTCGTGTATGCTCTTTGTGTTGGGAGACATTGACGTTGAAAAGGATTTCTTAAGCGCTCTATCACCATGCGGTTTCTTGGCGCTGTAGGTCAGAGTCAGACCAGAGGGGGGAAAGTGAGAGAATTAAGAGGGATAAGCTAGGGAGAACAGGTGGGTTTTAAGTTTAGCCCGAAAGTCAGAGTAGGAGGGAATAGAACGGATGGCAAGGGGAAGAGAGTTCCAGAAGGTAGGGGCAAGGATGGTGAATCTAAAGCCACCGGTTTTTTTCTTACGGAAGCGGGGAATTTTAATAAGGAACTGAGTGGAAGAGCGGAGATCTCTAGTGGGAACATAGGAGTTAATTTTGGCATTGATGAAAGCAGGGGCGGTGCCAGCTAGGGACATGAAGGTCAAACATCCTATTTTGAAGAGTGAGCGTTCCTTGATGGGAAGCCAGTGAAGGGTTTTCAACAAAGGAGTGACGTGACAAGTTTTAGAAAGCCTATGAATAAGACGGGCCACTTGATTTTGGACGAGTTGAAGACGGCGGCCTTCATAAGCAGGAATGCCCGCATAAAGGGCATTGCCGTAGTCCAGGCGAGAAGAGATGAGTGCAAGAATAATAAGTTTAAGTGCCTCCATAGTGAAGTAACGTGATATTTTTCGGATGGTTCTGAGGGCCAAAAAGCATGAGGATACTACGGAACTAATCTGGGGACACATGGAGAGGTCTTGACTTACTTTGATACCCAGCGTTTTCACAGAGGTAGAGGGGGTAGGGGGGGAACCAAAGATGGAGGGCCAGAAAGCAGGAGAACAGGGATTGGAAGGACCGCCAAGGAGGACCAACTCAGTCTTATCAGGATTCAGTTTCAACTGGTTGAGATTCATCCAGTTGAAGATGAATGTAAGGGTAGAGTGGACCTTGGCGATGGAGTCAGAGGACGGGGAGAGGTTGAAGATAAGCTGCAAATCATCAGCGTAGTTAAACGCGGTGATCTCCATGTCCTGAAGAGCAGCAATGAGGGGGTGGATGTAAAGGTTGAACAGGAGGGGGGAGAGAGAGGAACCCTGAGGGACCCCACAAGAGATAGAATGGGTGGACACAAGAAAGCCGTCAAGACGGACGGCCTGGGTACGACCAGTAAGAAAAGAGGTAATCCAGGCAAGGGCTGGGCCTCGAAGGCCAGCGCCCTCGACACGGTCGAGAAGGATGGAGTGATCGACCGTGTCGAAGGCCGCGGAAAGATCAAGAAGGATAAGGACCTGGGGGGAGTTAATATCGGCGCTACGCCTAAGCTCATCTACTACAGAGAGGACCACAGATTCAGTAGAGTGAGCCGGTCGGAAAACGGCCTGATGGGCAGCTAAGAGATGGTGAGTCTCAACGTGATTAGAGAGCGCAGAGGTAATGTGGCTCTCAAGGATTTTGCTTAAGAGCGGTAATAGGGAGATAGGTCTAAAATTAGAAGGAATAGTAGAATCAGCGCCAACTTTTTTTAGAATGGGAATTACAGTGGCAGCTTTAAATAAATCAGGTACCACGCCGCAAGTGATGGAAGTGTTTAGAAGGGTAATGAAAGGGGAAGGGCAGCGAGAAATAATATCTCTTAGGATGTGTGCCGGGCAGAGGTTGGCCGGAGAACCTGAGGTGATTTTTCCTAGAAGCATGCTGAGAGCCTCATCAGAAATCAATGGAAATTGGTCTATGAAGAAAGATGACAAAGGTAGCGGGGGACAGGTGAAGGAGGCGGGGGCTATTGGGATATTCTGTTTTATAATGGCAATCTTCTCGATGAAGAAATCATTAAGGGTATCGCAGAGGGTCTGGGAAGGGACGGGTTTAGAGGCGGCTCTGTCAGAGGAGGAGAGTTGGTGTACAATAGAAAAAATCTCCTTAGGTTTATTGGCTGCCAATTGAATCTTCATCGAGAAGTATTCTTGTTTGGCGGAGAGGATAGATTTTTTGTATGCCTGCAAAAGAGTGAGGTATTGTAGCTTAGCGTCAGGGTGGTATTTGCAGCGCCAGTGGCGTTCCGCCTGGTGCAACGCAAGTTTTTGAATTTTAAGGGCACTGGAAAACCATCTGTTAGCGTCATGGGGGTGCCGAGTTCTCACCCGTCTAAGAGGAGCCACTTGATTGCAGGTGTCAAGGAGCCAGGTGTTAATGCGGGCTACCTGTTTGTTAGGATGAATATTGATCAGAGTGGGAACTGATGAGGCTAAAGACAATTCGAGGGCGACCATGTCTACTCTGTTCCAATTTCGGGCGGGGATGTTTTTAGGACAGGGGGAGAGATTAACCTCTGCCAGGTGAGTAGAGAAAGTAATCAGGGAATGGTCGGACCAGGCACATGGGGATATATTAGGAGCCGTGATGGATAGGTTGGTGGACCATACTTGGTCCAAAATATGACCGTGTATGTGGGTAGGTGTAAAGATGTGGGGAGTAAAGTTAATACTATAACGGGTTTCAGAAAAATCCTTGGACATGATGTCCTCACGCGGGTCACCTGGCCAGAAATTAAAATCCCCTAATAGGAGGAGAGATGAATTGTTGACTACCAGGGTGGCTAGTAAATCCTGAAAGGCTGACATGAAGTGGGGCATGGATTGGGGGGGGCGATAAAGCAAAATGATCGTGAGGGGAATGGCCAGGTTAGTGGAGCGCACTACTAAAAGGTCAACAGATGGAATGGGAGAGTGAGAGAGGGGTTGAAATAGAAGGTTGGAGCGGACAATCATAGCGACTCCACCGCCAATCTTTCCCCCGGGGCGGTCAGCACGGAGAATATAGTAGGAGTCAGGAAGAGAACTGAGAACGTCAGGTAAAGAGTCAGCCGTATACCAGGTTTCAGTAAGAAACAGGATATCAGGACAGGTGGTATCAATAAGGTCGAACAATTCCAAATGATGCTTGACCGCCGAGCGGGTGTTGAGGAGGGTTAATGAAACAGCGGCCGAGGGGCTATTGGAGTGGCTAGGGAAAGTAGAAGGGGAGGTGAGGTGAGGCAGCAGAGCTTACGGTGTAAGAGAGGGGTTGAGAAGGCAGTTTTGGGTAGGCCGCGCGATGTTAAGAGAGCTAATCGTGGCCGAGGTGACTGTGCTAATGGGCCAGTCATTGTAGTAGGCCAAAAGCTGCTGGGGTGAATAAGTAAGGAGAGGGGCAGGGTGCGTTGCCCCTTGGCCCGGTCTGGCACGGACGGGCACAGACGGGCTTGCCTTTGGCGCGCCTTTGGCGCGCCCAAGGGCGCGCCCGCTGCGCGCGCCCGCTACGCGGCCGGGCCAGGCATATGGTTAAAGTAGGGTCGGAGGGGGGCGTGGCCTGGCGCAAATGGGCGAGTCCTGTGCCCAGGGATTCCCAGGGAATGTCGGCGAAACTCGCTCGGGCTCCGAGGCAGCACCTTAATCGGCTGCACGAGGAGAGTGACGAAGAGCAAGTGAAGGTAGGAAGGGGACACCACACACGTGGGTTAAAATCACAAAGTACACAGTAGTTAGTTTTTTTTAAAGTAATTTATCAAAGCGCTCCCGGCTTTCCGCCTCAGGAGAGTACTCTAACCTAGTACGCGCTGAAAAGGAGGCGCGATTTATGTGGTCCTATGTCCTATGGAGTGTTCCTTCCTCTGCGGCACCTGACATCTTCCCTGCAGGGAGTTGCACAATTGTTGTGCTGACCTGTGTCTACATTTCCTTGGTGGCTGACGGATCACTTCAACTAGGCCCATGCCTGCTCAGCAATGTCTCCGGCTGCATCGTCTGTGCCATCCTTGGTAGTCACTGTACTTGTGTATAGAGTATATTGCCATGCCTCCATGTGGAAATTGTCCCTTTTCCGCACTATGCATGTGTGTACTCCCAGCCTAGCACACAATTGGTACTTGTTCAGCAGGGTATTTGGTCACCTGACTGACAATTGTGGTCATTGTAACTGTGGGAAGTCCACCCTATTCCTTCCATGGGAGACAACAACTTGGTGGCTGTGCCAGCACCTGCACATTCCTATCAGTCCTGGAATGTGCGTGACAGTGTGTATTCCCTTTGGCTCTCTTAGTTTAGTAGGCTTTCACATAACTATGCAGTCTTGTGACATGTTCTCAGTGTGTGTATTGTGCTGCATCCGCCAGGGGTGGGTATGCATGTGTCATTTGTCGTCACACCCACATGTGGTGTGTCATGCAGTGGGGGACAGACATCCATCCTCATGGGAGTGGGACACTGCTGTCAGTGATGTGTTGATATGGCACTCGCAACATTTTCGCACTTTGGGGATGCGTTCATGAACCCATGGAGTTGTGGTCATCTGAGGATGATGCACCCACCACTCGTATGTCAGGACAATGCTGGGAATCCTCTGCACCCACCACCATGTCTCTGTCCACTACTGGTGTTCCTCTGCACCCACCCCCATGTCTCTGTCCACTACTGGTGTTCCTCTGCATCAAACCCCATGCCTCTGTCCACTACTGGTGTTCCTCTGCACCCACCCCCATGTCTCTGTCCACTACTAGTGTTCCTCTGCACCCACCCCCATGTCTCTGTCCACTACTGGTGTTCCTCTGCACCCACCCCCATGTCTCTGTCCACTACTGGTATTCCTCTGCACCCACCCCTCACATCTCTCTGTCCACTGCTGGGAGTCCTCTGCACCCACCCCTCCTATGTCTCTGTCCACTACTGGTGTTCCTCTGCACCCACCCCTCACATCTCTCTGTCCACTGCTGGGAGTCCTCTGCACCCACCCCTCATATGTCTGGGCACTGCTGGGAGTGATAGGCACCCACCCCTCACATGTCTCTGTCCACTGCTGGGAGTCCTGTGCACTCACCCCCATGTCTCTGTCCACTGCTGGGAGTCCTCTGCACCCACCCCTCACATGTCTCTGTCCACTACTGGTGTTCCTCTGCACCCACCCCTCACATGTCTCTGTCCACTACTGGTGTTCCTCTGCACCCACCCCCATGTCTCTGTCCACTACTGGTGTTCCTCTGCACCCACCCCCATGTCTCTGTCCACTGCTGGGAGTCCTGGGCACCCACCCCCATGTCTCTGTCCACTGCTGGGAGTCCTCTGCACCCACCCCTCCCATGTATCTGTCCGCTACTGGTGTTCCTCTGCACCCACCCCTCACATGTCTCTGTCCACTACTGGTGTTCCTCTGCACCCACCCCTCACATCTCTCTGTCCACTGCTGGGAGTCCTCTGCACCCACCCCTCATATGTCTGGGCACTGCTGGGAGTGATCGCCACCCACCCCTCACATGTCTCTGTCCACTGCTGGGAGTCCTCTGCACCCACCCCTCATATGTCTGGGCACTGCTGGGAGTGATAGGCACCCACCCCTCACATGTCTCTGTCCACTGCTGGGAGTCCTGTGCACTCACCCCCATGTCTCTGTCCACTGCTGGGAGTCCTCTGCACCCACCCCTCACATGTCTCTGTCCACTACTGGTGTTCCTCTGCACCCACCCCTCACATGTCTCTGTCCACTACTGGTGTTCCTCTGCACCCACCCCCATGTCTCTGTCCACTACTGGTGTTCCTCTGCACCCACCCCCATGTCTCTGTCCACTGCTGGGAGTCCTGGGCACCCACCCCCATGTCTCTGTCCACTGCTGGGAGTCCTCTGCACCCACCCCTCACATGTATCTGTCCGCTACTGGTGTTCCTCTGCACCCACCCCTCACATGTCTCTGTCCACTACTGGTGTTCCTCTGCACCCACCCCTCACATCTCTCTGTCCACTGCTGGGAGTCCTCTGCACCCACCCCTCATATGTCTGGGCACTGCTGGGAGTGATCGCCACCCACCCCTCACATGTCTCTGTCCACTGCTGGGAGTCCTGTGCACCCACCCCCATGGCTCTGTCCACTGCTGGGAGTCCTCTGCAGCCACCCAGCCACCCAGCCACCCACCCGCCCCCTTGGTGCAGTACACTGCTGTCCTGTGCATACACACACACCAATATACTGCTTATATGCTGCACCATGCCCTAAGCCAACATTCGTGGCGTGTGTACGCCTTGTATCCATTCTGTACTGGTGCCGGAGGGGTACGGGTGGCACGGACCGTGCCCCCACATTAATGGGGTGTACGAGCCGTACCCACGCTCTGGGGGCGTGTGTACGGTCCGTGCCTCGCGTACCCCTCCATCACCACTCCAATAGTGGTACGGGCCGTACACACGCTCTGAGGGTGTGGGTACGGCGCGTACCACATGTACCCCTACATCACCACTACAATGGTGGTACGGACCGTACCCACGCCCCCAGAGTGTGGGTAGGGCCCGTACCACCATTGGAGTGGTGATTTAGGGGTACACGCCGCACCCACGCCCCCAGAGCATGGGTACGGCCTGTACCCCTCCATCACCACTCCAATGGTGGTACGGCCGTACCCACGCTCTGGGGGCATGGGTGTGGCGCGTACCCCTACATCACCACTCCAATGGTGGTACGGGCCCTACCCACGCTCTGGGGGCGTGGGTACGGTCCGTACCACCATTGTAGTGGTGATGTAGGGGTACGTGTGGTACACGCTGTACCCACACCCTCAGAGCGTGTGTACGGCCCGTACCACTATTGGAGTGGTGTAGTAGGGGTACGCGCCGCACCCACGCCCCCAGAGCGTGGGTACGGCCCGTACCACCATTGGAGTGGTGACAGGTACGCGTCCACGTCCCCTTCCGTTGCGCGTACCCCTACGTCACCACTCCAATGGTGGTACGGGCCGTACCCACGCTCTGGGGGCGTGGGTATAGCACCTACCCCTCCATCACCACTCCAATGGTGGTACGGGCCGTACCCACGCTCTGGGGGGGTGGGTGCAGCGCGTACCCCTACATCACCACTCCAATGGTGGTACAGGCCGTACCCACGCTGTGGGGGCTTGGGTACGGTCCGTACCACCATTGTCGTGGTGACGGGTACGCGTCCACGTCCACTTCTGTTGTGACGGTACGTAGGGGTTGGTGGACACGCCCCCCCGAAGTGACCAGACCCTGGAGGTCATGTATGTACAGGGCATATTTACATTTTAACTTGGGTGGGGGTTATGTTTGCTGCCCCTGCCCCCCCCCCTTTGCCCCTGGGTGTGGTTATGACCTTCTGCGGCGTCGGCGTGGGTTTCTGTGCACCAGGTCGTAGGCTAGGAGGGCCGGTAAGACACATAGGATGGGGTCCATGACTGTCCGTCGCATACCGGTGCTCCTTGTTCGCGTCGTCCTCATTTTCCCGGCAGTTTTTGGCTGCCGTAAAAAATGCTCCGTGCGGAGTGACGTAGGCACGAATCATACTTGCTGGTCCGTAAAACGCTGCCTGACTCCGTCCGGACGTCACGTACGCGATGTCCCGGATCGGACTTGTGGGTATTTTTTCGCCGCACGTAGTTTTGTACGAATCGTACGGAAATGGTATTTCTGTACGATTCGTACTTGCTGCTTTGTAAGGAGGATTTCCCGGGTACGAGTCGTATGGAGAATACGCTCCGTACGACCATTCGTACCCGGGTTTTACAGGATCGGAATCGGCACCTAAGTGTTGTTTATTGTGTTTTCCCAATCTATGTCTTTGTGTTCTGTACTTTATTGTCTTTTATTGTAAAATATAGCCTTCCTCCCTTGCAGAAAGAGTTTTTATAAATATGTTTTATTCTGTTTTTTTAATTTTATGAATGTGTATCGATACACGATTTGTTTTTGGATTGTAGAATGAGATGTGATATATGAATAAAAGGTGAATAGAATATTCTCTCTTTTTTACACAATAATACAGGTGTGGTGTTATACCTTAATGTTATTAGGGATGCACATAGTATATTGAATGGAATCAGAGTGAATGTGTTGAATGCACCTGAAACTGTATATAAGAACTCAGTGGGAGTTTGTTTTTGACTGTAACCAGGTATCACCATGGTGACATCTCACACATATGTAAAGCAGCGCTAGGCTCCTGCCCTCCTACCTGTGTAAACACGGTAGGGTGCCGTTTATAGCCAGGAGCCACCAGTCTTGCATGTAAATGAGCTGGTGTGCCATCTGTAACCTGGCTCTAATGTGCATATATAAACAAACACCAGGCTAATGTAACTCCTCGCTATGTAAATGAGCTTGTGTGCCGTCTGCACCGAGCATCACTAGTTTCCTGTCTATGTACACAATCTTGTGTGTCATCTGCAACCAGGCACCACCAGGCTAATTCATCCTGCACAAGTAAATGAGCACCAGACTAATGTAACTCCTGCCAATGTAAACACATATGTGCCATCAGTAATCAACAACCACCAGACTCATATCTACATATGTAAATGAGCGCCAGACTAAAGTGGCTCCTCCCTTTATTAATATGTGCCATAAGTAACCAGGTTCACATCTCCTACATAAGGAATGTGCACCAGGTCCATATCCCTCTTCGCTATGTAAACTTGTGTGCCATCTGTGACCAGGCAACAACACGCCCATGCGCCCCCTTCGTCTGTAAATGAATGTGTGTGCTGTTTAACCGGGCACCACTAGGCACACATCTCCTACACTTGTAATAGAGCACCAGGCTCTTATCACTCCTTCCTGGGGTTAACAAGCATGTATGCTGTCTCTACCAATGAACACCAGCCTCATGGTAACCCTCTTTTTATAACCAAGCTGGGGTGCGGCGCCCTTTATAACCAGAACAGCCAATCCTGTTTCTCCTCTCTCTGTAAACAACTCTCGTGGCACTCTGTAACCAGGAACAACCAGGCTCCTATCGCTCCTTGTTATGTAAATCACCCTATTATCACCTGGGCTGATTTTGTGCTACATAAATGCCATTTAAAGGATAATGTACCCTCTGCCATACATTATAAGGATAAAACAAAAAGGACGCGATGGCTAGGATATTGGCGCGCTCTACCATGTAAGCCTAATCAAATTCAAAGTCTTATTCAACAGTGTCCAAGTGTTATGTGGTGCTCCGAAGAGGGAAGAAAAAAGAGAAAGGACAGGGGAACCCTACTCACTAACGGAATCAGGGTAATGGTTATATAAAGGGAAACAACGGTTCCTGTGGACTCATAAAAATGATTCAATCAATATAATTTGCACAATCGCAATAAAAAGAGGGTAGAATAATGTCAGAGGGCAAGGAACCACCAACACATTTGTACAATTATGACTTGTTTTATAAACACAACAGACTTAATATATACATTGTTCAAATTTGCAATAGAACAGATATTTGTGCACTGTGTCCCAAAGTGAAAAATGGAACCTAATCATAAGTGACTGGGTGTATATTTATATACAAGGTTTCCATAAATCTTAAAAGGTGACCATTCTTGTATGATTTATTTGTGAACAGCAACTGTATATAATAATACGCGCTGGGCAATGGTTCGCTCTTTCAGCTTGTCGACGGCGTTTCGACCCTCTATCAATACGGGGTCCCCTCAGGACTAGTGATGCAGGGACATCTGGATTGCTTAATGCGCAGCCTCGTGAACTAGTGATGTGCCACAAGTGAGAAGTGAAACGGTATTACTCACAAGAGGACACGTCCGGGTACTCAGTGTGAGGAAAGGCTGGCAGTCAGAGGGGAGGTAAGAGCCATCCAATCCTCCTCGAGGAGAGGTCCAGGATTCAGTCAATAATCTTGTGTTGTCTCACTTCCATATTCAGGGCTCATGTATTGACACAGTGAGTGATGCATTATGTCTCTCGTTACGGAGAACTGCTCTCTTCCTTCATGTCCACAGCCATCCAGTGTGCCGACCGGGTAGAGTGTATTGGCCAATAACTGAGCCCCGTATATGGAAATGGGACGACACAAGAGTATCTATTGTAGCTGTGAAATATTTTCCACCCAGTCCACAGAGATATAAACGTAGGATACTAAATGTTAAGCCCTGATGAAGTCTGCTCAAACTTGATCAGCCTGAGACGAAACACCTGTTGGCAAAGGGTGCTTGAAACTACAAAGGAAATAAATGAGCTTTTGAAACCGCAACCTCAACTTTATCTTTGTGTGCCTGAGGAACCGCATATACATTATAAGGATATTGCAAGTCACTAAGAAGTTCCGTGACCATTTGGAAGAACAAGGATGAAGACCGAGCTCCTTGTTAAGGTCATGGAACGCAGAAGTGATATGAAGTATCATTTTAGTGCAAAGCAGAGGGGGTTTTCTAACGTAAAACTCATCTGCTAGAAAGATTAATATGCCCTTTAGTGTGGGTGGGAAAGCATAGTCGAGTGATGCTGGCAAAGTTCAAACTTCCTCTTTCGTAACTGAATAACACACCCAAAACTGCCCTAAAAAGCAGGGGATGTGCTTTAAAATGTTTTCTTCTAAAACCCAAGTGTAGTGCATAAAAGGTGAACGGTAACCACACAGAATGCAGACATAAATGTAGTAGGGCACAATATGGTCACGGAAAACAATATGAACATTTCGAATATGGTTAGCAAGTGCTATCATTCTTCCACCCTAAATCTTTTTCCAAGCTCTGTGCTAAAACTTAGCAGATGCAGTAACTAGAAAGCCTGTATATCGAGTTTCTTAAGATGGACCACACAGTATACCTTCTCTCTGTGTTTAGTTATTCTCTATCACAGTTTTGCCCGGGTATGATAACAGGGCAAGGCTTAAGGCCTCTTCTCTGCACCACTCCCGGAGCCTGTCTCCAACTGTTTGTCACTGCAAGCCAGGGTGCCTTCTTGCAAGATAGTTCCATTGTGAAGTCCGTCCAGTATTGGGCAGCACATGGAGGGCCCGATTCACAGAACTAACTTAAGACAAAATCCTAAACTTACTACCATTTTGGTATTCACAGAAGGCACTTACTCATTTTGGTATTCACAGAAGGCACTTACTCATTTCGGTATTCACAGAAGTTAGGAGTCCTAACTTTAGGACTCCTAAATGCCTTCTGTGAATACCGAAAGTCTTAAAGTTAGGATTTTTCTCAGTTTAGTAGTAGTATAGTTAGGACTCCTAACTTTAGGACTCCTAAATGCCTTGTGTGAATACCGAAAGTCTTAAAATTAGGATTTTTCTCAAGTTAGTAGTCCTAAATTTAGGACTCCTAACTTTAGGACTCCTAAATGCCTTCTGTGAATACCGAAAGTCTTAAAATTAGGATTTTTCTCAGTTTAGTAGTAGTATAGTTAGGACTCCTAACTTTAGGACTCCTAAATGCCTTCTGTGAATACCGAAAGTCTTAAAATTAGGATTTTTCTCAATTTAGTAGTCCTAAATTTAGGACTCCTAAATGCCTTCTGTGAATACCGAAAGCCTTAAAATTAGGATTTTTCTCAGTTTAGTAGTTGTAAAGTTAGGAGTCCTAACCTTAGGACTCCTAAACTGAGAAAAATCCTAATTTTATGGCTTTCGGTATTCACAGAAGGCATTTAGGAGTCCTAAAGTTAGGAGTCCTAAATTTAGGCCTACTAAATTGAGAAAAATCCTAATTTTAAGACTTTCGGTATTCACAGAAGGCATTTAGGAGTCCTAAAGTTAGGAGTCCTAACTATACTACTACTAAACTGAGAAAAATACTAATTTTAAGGCTTTCGGAATTCACAGAAGGCATTTAGGAGTCCTAAAGTTAGGAGTCCTAAACTTAGGACTACTAAATTGAGAAAAATCCTAATTTTAAGACTTTCGGTATTCACAGAAGGCATTTAGGAGTCCTAAAGTTAGGAGTCCTAACTATACTACTACTAAACTGAGAAAAATCCTAATTTTTACGACTTTCGGTATTCACAGAAGGCATTTAGGAGTCCTAAAGTTAGGACTCCTAACTTCTGTGAATACCGAAATGAGTAAGTGCCTTCTGTGAATACCAAAATGAGTAAGTGCCTTCTGTGAATACCAAAATGGTAGTAAGTTTAGGATTTTGTCTTAAGTTAGTTCTGTGAATCGGGCCCGGAGTGTCTAATCTGAACCTCATCCTGTAGAGGAGTAAATGGCACAACAGTCTCTTGGGACGCCCTGAGTACATACTGGCCCTGCAGGCTGAGCTGGCCTGGATCTTCCTCTGGGGTCTCTCGCATGCTGTACCTCCACCTCAACTCATGGTCAGTGCTGAGGTTACCTTGCTGGACATGCCTTTGTGCACCTTATCCCTGCGGTCTCGTTGGTGAGCCGGTGTACCTCTTGGCCTCCGTGGATAACTCGTGCCACCCGGGTCTCCAACTCCTTAAACTTCTACGGGTGCTGGGGGCTCCACACTCAGGAGGGGGCACCTCCATGATTTGATAGGTGTGAGGGGGCCAACCCTACCCCATCCCAGAGGACTCCCAACCCTACGCCCAACCAGGAGAGACGACTTTGGATCTGAGCGTGGTCCCAGCTCCTACAGGGCACTTTTCACAAGTGGGCCAACCCACAACAAAGCAGCACATACTCTGACTAGTGTCCTCTAGCAAGGCAAATCTGCGATCTTCGCCGGAGGATCTTACTCAGCGGAGCCCCTTACAGACCATGCCCGCACCAAAACTGGCAAAGAGGCATCAGTCACTCCATCCAGAGATACTACGGTTGCCTCCATGTGGCTCATGTCGGGCCACTCGACCTCGGTCCCCTCAGATGCCCAGCAGGCACCCTGATGAGCCTGCGACAAGCCCCCTCACACAGGCCTTCATGAATAACTTTCTACAAGAGATAAAAACGGAGATTGGCTCCCTCAAATCCGAATTCAAAGCCTCCCTACACAATCTCAGGTGGAGTGTTGCAGAAATTGGGGGTCGGGTCAATGACCTGGAACGTACACTAGATGCAAGCACGGATGACCAGTAGAACTTGTGGCATTAAGTTGACTACTTTCGAGGAGCAACATATCGACGTTCAACTAAAGCAGGAAGACTTGGAAAACAGGAGCAGGAGCAGGAGGAACAACCTTCGCATCAGGGGGATCTCTAGAGGCGAGGAGGGGGTTAGACATCATGGCATTCACGGCAGATCTCTTCCAGACTATCAGAGGTGATGATGATGCCTCCCCACTGGTCCTGGATGGAGCCCATCGAGTTGCTGCGGTCCAGGGTTGCCCAGACCTTGTACCTGACATCCTCACACGGGTACATTTCTTTGCAGAAAAGGAGGTCATCCTGCAGGCCAGAGGGGCAAGGCAGAGCTGGTCTATATCAGACACCACATATAAATCTTGCAGGAAATCTCTCTTGTGACACTGCAGCACCGCAGGGACTTCAAGTCTGTTATGGATAAGCTGCGCAACCTCCACATCAAATAGCAGTGGGGCCATCCATTTGCTATGATCTTCACTTGGAAAGGTAAACGCTGAGTGCCCCACTCTTTAAGGGATGAACAACAACTCCTACATATCCCAACGGCCTTCGAGAGGCCAGCCCGGCCTGTCCAATACTTCACCCAGAGATGCTATACGCCCGGAGTGGTCTACAGTGCTGCCCCCTCAAGCACAGGTTACACACCTGGGGAAATCGTCTTCTCAAGCCAAACAAGACATTATTCAATGCCTTTGCTTCAAGGACGAGGCCCAGTCTCCTGCACAATCCCCCCCGGGATCTGAAAAAAAGCTAGCATGCTTATAGTCCTGTAGACTATTGCTTGTCTACATGGTTCCACTCACCCCAGATTACTGGCATGACGAACCTCCCGCCCTGGCACACATAGATTAGAGTTGAGCGGAAGAGACATCTACCCAGACATTATGGACTCCAGCGCGGACTTTGTGCACCTTTGCCTCTCCTCCAACCGTGAAGTGGCTTGTATGCGGAACTGCTTCATTATCGACCAGGGTCCCTTGGAGGGAACCCCTCCCACTCTGTTGTATGCTGGCTGTGGGGTTCGGAGACAAGGAGACGCACAAGGCCTTCCTCCACACTCCCCTGTTCAATTTGTCCCTTTGGGGAGTGACTTCCTCAGAATGGCCTTGGTTCCGACCGATGGGCCCTTCCAGGACTTGAATGGAGTTTTGCGGCCCTGTTGGCCTTTTAATATTTTTGTTGTTGTTCCCCTGTTATCTTTCCCTCCCTCCCTTTCCCTGGGGATGTCTGGGTTCGGGGCGGGGATCATTGGGACTCCTTTTTGCCTCTTTCTTTCTTTCTCTAAGGGGAAACGTCATCCATCACGCAGGTTGATACACCACTCTGACCTCTTCGCCACCTACCATCCATTCCCTCACGCCCCTCGCAGTGAGAATACCCTATGGGTGCATAATTCACGCCCCGGCTGACCTACAGGGCTAGCTCCCCCCCTCCCTGGCTTTGAAAACCACCCCTACATAATGAACACAACATGATGGCTGCCTGCGCTGTCCCTCACACTGGGAAAAAATCACATATTAGATTTCACTTACTCAATGTGGACGGCCTCGACGCCCCCAAAGAGTAATGCCAGATCTGGTAATATCTTCTTCTATAGGATCCTGACCTCATTTTCTTACAAGAAACGCATCTACTCTGCTCTTATACATACCGCATGGCCCACCATAACTACCGGACTCAATACTGGGCATCCTCTACTTCTAAGATGGCTGGAGCAGTAATAGTCTGTAAAGCAGGTTTCTGCTTGATGGGAACTCGAGTTGTGCGAGACCGGGAAGGTCGCTATCTAAAAATTAGAGCCCAGCTCGATGCACAGCCTTTCACTTTGATTAATGTCCAAGTGCCCATTCAGTCACAGAACACTGCACTCGGGCCACCTGAGCCCACCTCTCTAAAATTAAGAACCTAGGGGCATATTAACAAGGGCTTTATCACTGCTTTTTTGATTTTAAAAGCAAAAGAAGCGGCGATAAAAATATCGCCCTGTCAACAACAGGGTGCTAACATGCAAAATCGCATGTTAGCACCCTTTTTGACTACGCTTCCCTCTGCATCTCTAATGAGATGCAAAGTGGGTGTTCCAGAGCAAAATAATAGGAGAAATTTCGCTAAGCGACATTTCTCCTATTATCAAGCTTCACACTAATCCTGTTAGAGACAAAAAAAGCAGCGCTAACCACGGTTAATGCTGCTTTTTTACGTCTGCTTATTTTTCAGACTTAGCCATGTAATCCAATGGGAGGTGGATTACATGGCTAAGTCCACCATGGCTATCATCAAGGATATCCCTATCCTTGTAGTTTTATCGCAGCGATAACCTCCCAAAATGCCGCTATCGCTGGATTTTTTATCGCCTAGGCGGTTAGCGTTGTTAATAATACAATAACCAGGCGATATTATCCAGCAATAGTGGGCGTTAAAAAAATTAACGCTAAGCGCCCTTAGCGTTAATTTTCCCTGTTCCTTGTTAATATGCCCCCTAGACGGCACATGGGCAACCTCCAAGAATGATAAACAACAAGCATTTCACTCTTTTTACACTGCTCTATATAGCCAGGATGCCCTAACTCAAGTGGAAGCAAAATTCACACAGTTGATGGATGGAATACAGAACAAATCAAAACATTCACCTCAGTCAAGAGATCTGGGTTAAATCCATTATTCTTTTGCTCACCATGCCACCCCAGTTTAGACTTGGCCATATGCAAATCATCTTGACCCTGTGCCTCATGGGAGCAGTCCAGCCCGAACTGCCAAGCCAGGTCCTCCCTGGACTGGAAACAAGCATCCCAGAACCGGTTTTGGGGTTTCACCCCTCTTCAGCCAGGATAGCTTGATGGATTTAGTCCCAGATCTCTGTACTGGGGTGAATGTATGACATTGTTCAGCATTCTGTCCATCAACTGTTGTTTTTGTTCTTTTTTGGTCAGTGCATAGATCCGACTACAGGGCATGTTTGAACTCGGTTCCATCTCTATCTTGCAGTTGTAAACACGATGAGGCGGCAGTTGTTCTGCTTCTTTTTCGCTAAAGACGTCTTCAAAATCCTGGCCATATGCAAATCAGTCTTGACCCTGTGCCTATTGGGAACAGTCCAGCCCGAATTACCAAGCCAGGTCCTTCCTGGATCGGAAACAAGCATCCTAGGACCGGTTTCGGAGTTTTACCCCTCATCAGTCAGGATAGCTTGAATCCAGTGGCACAGTGAGCCCAGGACCTACGTCTGGGCATACCCAGCGCACTGTGGGCGAGAAAGAAAAAGACACACAGTTGATGGACGGAATGCAGAACAAATGAAAACATTCACCCCAGTAAAGAGATCTGGGTTAAATCCATCATTCTTTTTCTCATTATGCCACCCTAGTTTAGACCCGGCCATATGCAAATCAGTCTTGACATTGTCCTTCATGGGAACAGTCCAGCCCGAACTGCCAAGCCAGGTCCTCTCTGGACCGGAAACAAGCATCCTAGGACCGATTTCGGGGTTTCACCCCTCATCAGCCAGGATAGCTTGAACCCAGTGGCACAGTGAGCCCGGAACCCACGCCTGGGCATACCCGGCGCACTTAGGGTGAGAACGCAAAAGACACACAGTTGATGGATGGAAAACCACCGAAACCGGTCCTAGGATGCTTGTTTCCAGTCCAGGGAGGACCTGGCATGGCAGTTCGGGCTGGACTGTTCCCATTGGGCACAGGGTCAAGACTGATTTGCATATGGCTGGCTTCAAACTGGAATAGCATGGTGAGCAAAAAACAATGGATTTAGACCCAGATCTCTGTACTGGGGCGAATGTATGACATTGTTCTGCATTCTGTCCATCAATTGTTGTTTTTGCATTTGTCACCCCAAGTGGGACGGGTATCCCCAGACGTGGGTCCTGTGCTCTCCATGCCACTGGAGTCAAGCTATCCTGGCTGATGAGGGGTGAAACCCCGAAACCGGTCCTAGGATGCTTGTTTCCAGTCCAGGGAGGACCTAGCCTGGCAGTTCGGACTGGACTGCTCCCATTGGGCACAGGGTCAAGACTGATTTGCATATGGCTGGGTTCAAACTGGAATGGCATGGTGAGCAAAAAAACGATGGATTTAGGCCCAGATCTCTGTCCTCGGGTGAATGTATGACATTGTTTTGCATTATGTACATCAATTGTTGTTTTTGCAATTGTCACCCGAGTGGGAGGGGAATGTCCAGACGTGGGTCCCGTGCTCTCCATGCCACTGGAGTCAAGCTTTCCTGGCTAATGTAGGGTGAAACCCCGAAACTAGTCCTAGGATGCTTTTTTCCAGTCCAGAGAGGGCCTTGCCTGGCAGTTCTGGCTGGACTGTTCTCATTGGGCACAGAGTCAAGACTGATTTGCATATGGCTGGGTTCAAACTGGAATGGCAGAGTGAGCAAAAAAACGATGGATTTAGGCTCAGATCTCTGTACTGGGGTGAATGTGTGATATTGGACTGCATTCTGTCCATCAATTGTTGTTTTTGCCTAACTCAAGTGGAAGTTGGCCCATTTTTTGCATCTTGCCCGTGGGCACCCCTTGATCCTTTTCACACGCAACTTCTGGAGACCCCGATCACTCTAACCAAAATACAGCGGACAGTGAAGGACCTACCAGTGGGCAAATCCCTGGCCCAGCTGGCCTTACGGTCTCTTTCTATCACATGTTCCTACCTCAAATACAAGACCACTTGCTCTGTCTTTTCAATTTATTTTCTGAAGCTACTGACCTCACCCTTACGATGTCCATGGTGGAAATAGCTCTGATACCCAACGTCACTCCTATCGCTCAGATCTGTGTTAATGGTCTTCTCTTCCCCTCCATACACATTTGAAGAGGCACCCAGCAAGGCTGCCTGCTCTCTCCTTTGCACTTTGCCCTGGTGGTGGAACTATTGGCGATACTCACACGCCGGTCATCCACCATCAAGAGCATCCCTTTTGGTGGTGCCGAACATAAGGTCACTTTCTTTGCAGACGAACTTCTACTTACCTTGACCGAATCTAGGACCTCCCTACCTGCATTAGTTTCTCTCCTCCCCACCTTTGAAAAGATATCAGGGCTCCAAATCATCATGGCAAAGTCACAGGCGCTGAACATAGCGCTCCCACCGCAGAAAGTACTTAAACTGCAATAACATACCCGTTCCAATGGGCAACCCACTCGATCTGTTATTTGGGCGTAAATGTGACCTACTCCCTGACCTCGTGGTCCCAAGCCAATTGGCCGGAGTGTAGACGCTCTGTTTTGGAGGATCTGAAGCTTTGGAAACTGCTCCCCCTGTTATGGCTAGGCCGTCTTAATGCAGTTAAGATGTCTATACTGCCGAAAATCCTGTATCTATTCCAAACCCGTCCCATGCCTATTCCTTAGGCAGACATTCTACGTCTTCAGAGGGATGTGAACTCTTTTATTTGAGGAAAGGGACGTCTGAGATTCTCCAACAAACTCCTCATGCTGCCCAGGAACCTGGGGGGACTCGCCTGCCCTAACTTGTTGGTGTATTATTGGGCGTCACATCTCCGCTATAGCTCGGAATAGGTGGTTTGCGAAAGCGAAAAACATTAGTTTCACATGAACCGGGCGGTGGTGTGTAGACCTCTCTGGGACTGACTTGGCTTGGCTCTCGAAACAAACTATACCTCACAGCGCATACATAGCCACCCCTACAAAATCGGTCTTAGACATCTGGGATAAATTTGGGTTCTCCAAGGGCCTCACATCCTTTCCCTGGCCTGTAACCCCAGCTTCCCTCCGGCCTTACAGCTTCACTCCCTTTCAGCCTGGGGTGAGGGAGAGTGTCGCACGATCCGGGCTCTATTTGAGGGAGAGGTATTTAAGACCTTTGACCAATGCAAGAAGGATTTTCACCTCCCTGACACAGCAAGATTGCAATACTACCAACTTTGACAGTGGCTACTTACACCAACCAATACACATGAGGCAACACGACCACTTATCCCCTTCAAGATGTTAGTGCATTCCTTTGCTGGCACACAGGGACTGATCTACCATACAAATCAGGTTCTACAGCACTCCAGCCCTCACACCTATTAAACACAATGGCACACAGGCTCTGCAGAGGACATTTACTTGAAACAATGGGAACAATTATGGCGCGACATCCCTAGGATGCACAGAAGCATCCCACAACATGAAACGACCTATGAAATCATGACCCGCTGGTATTATATGCCGGCACGCCTACAGAAAATGTTCCCTACCTCCTCACTCCTTTATTGGCATTGTAACTTAGCGACAGGGCACTTCATTCATATCTGGTGGTCCTGTGCACTTCTAGCCATATTTTGGAAGGAAGTCCTAAGTCACATCAAAGACGGCATGGGCTTCCCCATACCAAACTCACCCACAGTGGCCCTCCTGGGTATCCGTCCTCAACACCTCCCAACCATGACACACTCCAATTGGTGACTTATTGTGCAAATGCTGGGGGCGGCTGTACAAACCCTTGCCCTCCATTGAAAGAAAGATTCGGCCCTACCAACCTCCTTGTGGTTCATGCGCCTTTGGGATAACATTGCGATGGAACTCTTAACATGCTGCGTCTCACACTCTGAACCCAAATTCAAGCATACCTGGCAGCCACTGCTTGATCATTTTTCCAGGCTAGAATACTCCTGATTCACGTCCCTCCCCACCCCCTGACTTCATGTCCTTTGGCTCTTTGAGGATGCATTCTTACCCCGTGGGGCTGAACTCCCACCATGAAGTGCTCTATCATATATGAATGTAGGCAAACATCCCCAAGGCCATCCTTCTCCCCTCTTTTCCTACTTCCTTAGCCTATATGTTCCTCTCCATACCCCTCACACCAGCTTGTCAGGCCACATGGTACGGTACTTCTGGCCTCCCCCTGCACCCTCCTTCTCCCTCTCCCTCTCCCCTCCTTTTCCCTCCACCCCATGTTAACATGTTATGTTGAGTAAAGCGCTCATCTGTTTCTTACAAAACAGTCATTACTTTTCTAAATGTCTCAACACTCATCACTTGGCCCTCTTGATGACTCTCCTGCAAACTATTACATAGTCTACCTGTGGTCTATACCTGCTGTAAGCTTTGAACTGTGGTATGTGTTTATACTTTACTGTGAAATGCTAATAAAACAGATTTCCAGCAAAAAACACAAACAAATTGTCCTACAAGTGAAAGGTGTTACGCAACATACTTGAACAATACAAAATTAAATAAGTCAGACTGCTTCTGCTCAACAAAGCCAGTCTCCTGACCCTACATATTCTGGTGTGCACCATAGATCAAAGGAGGCCTCAAGACCGTGCAGAGCATTATGTTTTAAGGTATGCATTATAGGTACAAGAGATAAGATTGTACAGTTAGACCTCCAGATGCAATGTTTATTGTGATAAACTGAACATTCTCTGATAGTTGCCTGCCAGTAAATATACGTTAGGCAATGGGCACGCTGCAACCATATAATTGAAACTTGGAATAAGCAAACATTTATATGACAATATATTTGAAATATAGGTACATATAAAATCTCCATGTTGCCAGAGCAGATGAAAGCAGATGAGAATACCCACCCTAATTGTGGCGCACCGTCTGATGTACTCACTCCAAAATTCACTCCAAAGGCAGCAAGTGTGTTGGACTATTGGTGTAAGATTCTGGAGATTCTGACCTCTCTTAATACAAAAAAGTGTGGGACTTCTTGGTCGGTGGATTGTGTGGGGTAATGGCGCTCCTGGGAAATAAGTAGTGAGTATAACTAGTGTGCAATTATGATTGCGGTGCATAAGGGTAGAGAGAGCCACCCTCCTCCCCAATGTGTGGATAACCACTGATAAACCAAACAACAGTCCCTTGCACACGCCAACAGTATATATTATGTATCATTGACAATAATAAAAAACACTCTTGTTCCTCCGTTGAAACATTCACTTCAGTTTAATCTTGAGATCCTTAGCCAACACATGTTTCATCGCGCTTAATTGTTGTGCGCAGCGACTTCTTCAGGGCTCTAATCTCTTTGTATGGATCGTCAGTTCCGGTTGTATTTCCGACCCAGAATGGGTTTTAGTACTCCAGTGTTATTTGCACAGTAAAGGGCAACAGTGATTACTGTGTCCAAGATTTAGTGTATTCCAGAATTCTTTTCTTAAGTGTGGATCTTGTGTGTATAAGTAATAAATCCATCATGAAGAATGACGATGTGGTATAGTAAAACCACTCTTTGGTGAGTCCCTCTTGCCAGCAGTCTGGGTTGCTGGCAAGAAGGACTCATTTAGCCCCCAAAGAGTGGGTTTACTATACTAGGATACTGCAAACCGCAGACTCCTCACCTTTAGAATATTCCTTACCTGCGTTGTTTCTGTTCCACACCAGAAGTGACAGAGCGGAGGTGTGTATAACTAGTCGCCCTGTATGCCGACATCAGTTTCTATCTTTCTATGCCTTCTGATGCGTATCCGGAGTTCATCTTCATTTTTTCTACAGTTTTCCAAATTCAACTCTAGAGCGTTAGGGAACAATCTCCCCACCAAATATTATAACATTTAAACGATGCCATGACTGTCAGAAACTGATGTCAGTAACGAACCCGCATGAGGAGTGCCTTTGATGTATCAGCTTCAGGCACCACTTCAGGTCATGTAATGAGTGCACCCTCATACCTCCGAAGACTATTGAGGACCATGAAGTGAAGCTGTATGCCACCGGATATCAAAAGAAGTTACTGACAATACAAATGTCCTGCCCCATGTCAAGACAGAACTTCTCTGTGGTTGACATCATCAGGTAAGACAAAATCCAAGTTGAAGAGGAAACAGAAGAAGATGAAGTGGGACTCAACACTATGCCGCTACTCTCTATTGATAGAGAGTTGTATAAAGTTACCAATCAGTCTCACTCCCAATCCCCTCTTGAGCTGATTCCTCCAATTCATCACAGTGACTTTAAGGAGGCCATGCTGCTTACTTTTGGCACTTCCAACTCCCTCTGGTACACCTGTGGCTTCAAAGATTCACAGGGATCCCCAGTCAGGTTACCGTCAACAGATCCATCCTTTGCACTGTTTGAACCCCTAGAACATGTTTTGGGTTATGTACCAATGCAGGTGTCAAATGCCATTCTGGCCCCGAGACCTGCACCGGCCCATCTTTCATCAAAACTGAAACCCATGTTGCCGCAGGGGGATTCGGTGCCATCTCCGATGTCTGACCCCAAGTTGAGCCCATCTCGACACTCACCAAGGTCGCACTCTGACTATACTTTAGTGGCAATGATGAAGATGAAGAGGATTTACCCCTGCAGTGTGAAGATGACAGTTCAGAAGCATCTAGGATCATGGGTCCTTCCGGAAGGCAATAAAGACCTAACTCTTTCCAAGTTATTTTCTCTTCCTAACCCTGTTGGTCTCTGGGATCAGCACTGGGATGACCCATTGCTGGGGCAACCATGTGCTTTACAAATCTCGTAACATAATATAACATGTATATATGGACCTACAGGATGCTAGTGGGTATATTTCCCATGAAGCCTGCCTTCTGTTGAGGTTAAAACAGCATCCTTGCATACGTTCTTCTTCGTCTGTGCCCTTACTCCAATGCAGCACAGCCCTAACTGATTCTCTGATGGGTGGCTTGCTCTTGCCCACTGGTGAACAGGCAGCTGGCCAGATACCAAAGACCAGTGACCCTGATTTTCTCGCTCAGCATCCTACTCCAGAGAGTCTTGTTATCCAGCCTTCCATCAGCAAGGTGAACCCCAATTCATTCACACAACCCCCTCCCCCAGATAGGGAGGCGTTCAGGTAACCAATGTTCACTTTAGTCAGCCTATCCTTGAGGTCGGTCAATGCAGTTTGCTTCTACTTGGCTGATATAATCGCACCCTCTGGGACATGGCTAGCAAGATATTACCAGTGATTTTGGAAGAAATTAGGGCCTCCCCTAATATGTTATTTGTGCCACTGATTGATTTGGGTGAGCAGGGCTCCATGATTTCCAGAAAATGCAGATTTCCCTTATGGATATGCCTTTTGATGGATCCCACCTATACGGTGAAAAAACTGATTCCCCCCCAAGGACGTTTTACGGTGAACCCGGTCTTGGCATGCTTTTCCAGCCTTTCAACCGCTGCCAGATAGTTTTCACACAGTTTTGGGTTTTCCCAGGCTATTCAAGAGGGCTGTCATACAGGTAGCACCAGGGTACCAGACCCCGCCATCCCCAAAGCAGTCACCCCAGTCCTTTCATGGCCAGGGAAGGGGATCAGGCAGGTACAGTGCAAGTCCCCAAGGCTGCTGATCTTCCAGCTTCTCTTACATGTGGCATCATCTGCTAAGCTGATTTAGTTTGTCCTAGCGGTGCATATCTATCCTGTGGGAGGCAGGATACAACACTTTCTCCCAGGGTGGCAATCGTTCACATCTGAATTACGGGTCCTCCAGATCATTTAGGAGGGCAGTGCCCTTCCATTCCTATCTGACCTACTGCAGCCAACGCCCACATCAGAGCGGCTTTCAGGGGAGCATGTTTCTATCTTGTTGAAAGAGGTGCGATCTCTACTTTCCAAAGGGGCCACAGAGAATGTACCACATACAGTGATAGAGACAGATTTTTACTTCCGCTACTTACTCCTACTGAGGAAGGATGGAAGCATCTGCCATATTTTAGGTCCTCGCCCTCTGAATGCCTTTATGCAGAAGGACAGATTCAGAGTGCTCACACTGCCTCAAATTCTGTCTGCCATGATTCTGGGTGACTGGATGGTGGCATTGTACCTGTAGGACACAACTTTTCATATACTTATGCAGTCCTCAGATGTTCCCAGTGGCCCAAGGAGTATTTGTATATGTCAATAGTATTTGTATATGTATTTGTACTTGTATATCAATTGAGTTTTTGTAGTTTACTATACTCCACTTTCTTTTTTTTTGAGTTTTATCAATTGAGTCTCCCCTGAAATCTGGATGGAATGAAACCGGTTTCTTTGGAGCTGAGCCCACTGAGACTTCACATTCCACTTCAGAGCCACATATGCCACCCGGCACAGTAGACAAGCAGTATGCAGGACCAACAGGCCAACAGAATGGGAACCACTTTCACCTAGAGCCCATACCCAAGTCTGAAATATCGGGATCACATCCTGAATGTCCTGGACTCGTTGTGACAAAGTGAAGGGCCTGATGTCAGTAGGTTCATCGTTGTCTGGAGGTAGACCCTGACTGGGGCAAGCCCGCCTTCAACAGTCAGTCAGTGAGGTATGGGTAAACTGGTACCCCTAACCACAGAAAATGGGTGGTAAACACTGCCATCATTTTCACAAACAGCCGAGGGGCACTGGTGAGGCCAAAGTGGGGAGAGGATGTAGCCTTACGGCTTTGAAGTACCGGGGATTTTAGGACCCCAGCGGTGCCAGGGATAGCACCCTATGACTTCGGGTTATCCTGTTGCTGTAGTATTATAAAAGACGCTCTCATGGTAATGTAACAAAGAAATTGGCAGAAGAAGCTGAAATATGAAAAAGACATCTTTATTAAACATTAAATGAGTGAGACTACGTCGCACAGAAGCCTTAGCAACTGAATGAGGCAGTCTGCAGAACAAAAACCAGTCTTCTATTTTATACAGAATATTACGCTTTGGGCAACACCGCCCCTGTTTTACAAGTGGTCATTCACATATTTTGGCTTCAAAGAAAAGGCAGAGTCATGGTGACAATCCCACATTCCTGTTCAACCAGCCCACAATTATTTACCCTGCGAGGCTCAGATCCCACATCAGATATCGATAGGCCCCAAAACCATGAGCATCTCCTGTTTGGGAAACAAGCCATTAAGCAGGAACAGTCAGGTGTGAAAGAGATTAGCTGGAGGCTCGTGTTTAATGTAAAGGCTTTATGGTGTGTCAAGCCCTGATGCTAATCACAGGTGGCCAGAGGACGGGTAACTCGTGAGACCGGACTGACCTGGGGCAGCAGAGCCAAGCTGCCCAGGTCATAGAGAAGTCAAAGGAAGGCACATGTGTTCTAGAGGCCTGTATTTGTTCTTAAAGGTGTAGCCTATGTGAGGGCAACTATAAGATGGCCACCGCTCCAAGATGGAACCCACGGAGTCAATGTATAATAACGTATACATAGTGCATTCATAGCTAAAACGTTACACGAGGCACTTGTACATACCGCATTGACCATTCGCGGTTCGCTAATACCGGGATAGACAGGGGTAGGGCCCTGCCTCCTACGCGGTCCCAAATTTTAAAGTACCACAGACCCTCCTTTTGCCCTTACATAGGCAATAACTATACTCTCATCAATCCGAGACTAGGTCAATATTCATGAAGTCATGGAGATGTTGCTGTAGCATCATCCTATTACTTAGCTCGTTTTCTGATACATGTTTCCTTACACATGTAGTAGCACAAAGGCCACATATGGCGGGACAAAATAAGGAATACCTCTGTCTGTAGTAGGCGGCATAAGATCACACACCCAATAATTAGTGATGTTCACTACTAACTAATGTTGATGCAGAAGCTGTACAAAAGAATTGCTTACGAATTCTAATCTTTTAACCTGCCCATGTTCAGGATAGGGTGAAAAGAGTACAAAGAAGCAGTGGTAGGAAAAGACATAGGTTGGGAAGCGGGTGCAGAAGTCAATTGAGTAGAGAAAAACGATCCCACCCATAAATGACACTGTCATGCTTGAAAAGACACTAGAAAACAAGTTATTAAGAACATATAAACAACGGGAGAAAGTAGTAACCACTATTGCAAATTAAATAATAGTTTTTCACAACCCTAAGCAAAAAGCAAATCCCAAAATTATCTAGTAACATTTTTTAGGGCTCCTATGCAATTCAGTGATTTGTTTTGTATGTTCAGGTGAAACAGTGGTACTCTTTCCACAGAAAATGGACTTCATTCTGCTTATACTAAACAGAATAGTACTTTAAAACAATGCCAGCAAAACAATCTGCCTCCTTAACACCTACTCTATACAATCACACGGAAACCTCTTGTGAAACCACCTATGCCCAGAGTCCGTTCAAAAAGCCTCTCTGGCAGGCTTCTATTGTCCATCAAATCTTCTTCTGTTGTTTTCTTTTGCATGGGCCTCTTCATTCAAGCCTTTCATGAGAAAAGTACTGCTTAGTTGGAGTGCCCTCCTGGCAAACATCCACAGCTCACTCGAGAGTCTCAAATTCTCAAGGCAGTGCACCTGTATCTTTCCTCTGCGGCAGACACTACAATAATATGCTCTTCATTGGTCATGGGCACAGATCATCTTGTGCAGACCCGGGACCATTCTCAGGATCCAACACTCATCATTAGGTGTCAGAGGACGCTCAGGCTGTTCTTCCATGGGCCCTAGAATTAGTGCCTTTTGTCAATCTTGGATTCGCCGGTGCACTGCACTTCCATTGGAGCAAAGGGAAAAGAGGGGGGTGTGTGGCCAAAAACTCAGGCCAAGGGGCTCAAAGGACTGCACACTGTCAGAGGTTACTAGCACATGACAGGCGCTCTTGTGCACTGAAATTCTGGTTCTTTGGCAAAACCAGCTCCTCCTTTTCTGATGTTGAACGCCTTCTGATGAAGCAAGTGCGATGCTTTAAACAGTTCATTGTATAACAAGGGGACTGCAAACAGGTGGCCTGCGGTCTTTCAAAGGAGTGGCCACACGCCATGGGACAATTTTGGTCTAGAATACACTGTCATTCTCAAAAAGCAATACAAATATAAAGGCAGTAGGTAAAACAGCGTCTCTAATCTTTTCAATTGGGTTTCCGTGTGAGAGCCTTCATCATCTAAGGGTAGATAACTACACGAGAATTCTATCTACATGGATGTCTTCACATATGGTGGCATTGTGTAATCGGGCAAACACATTTTTTTTCCTCTCAATGATTACATCTAGGTGTTCCTAAATTTCTTATCTAGAACATCTCAATAGAGAAATCACACGGTACAGATTATCATAGGCATGTAGAAACCTTTCACATCAGGTGCACTATGCAATACACAGGCTAATAGTCAAATATGCAAACAAAAGACAAGAACTAGAGGGTCCTGATATTTGCATGATTAGAACACATCTGATCCCACCAAAAATTAGAGCTTCAGGAACAAAAGGGTACAAACCACATTAAAAATAGACATTGAAAATTTGTCATGTTCAAAAAGTAAACGCAAGATATCTCCCTTTGAGATGGAAAACTTGTCTTACTATAATATTGAGTCAGTTAGCCAGTCTATCGCTACTCTGACAGTCAGGCTGAAAAACATTGAAGCAGGCCTAAGGAAAATTCTTGGAAACCAGTCTGGTCATGCAAAAGGGAATTGTACATAATATGGGGGTCCCTGGTACATCACTGTAGTCTGGAAGTGTGTACCTGAACAATACACCTACAATAATAAATGGGCTGACTGGTGAAAGGAATACGGAAAAGGGAATTGGAACTAGGACACAACTAAAATCCCCAATCACTAAGCATAATGCGACATTGGGCAGGGAAGAAACAAAAGCAATAAAAAATAAAAATCTATAGGAAAGACAAGAATTTACTTGGGTGATAGTCAGGCATGTGACGCTACACCAAGAGTACGGGTGATACACAAAAGGCAAAAGTTACACAAATTTTAACTCTACCGCTGGCGACTACACCATATACGGTACTCCTAGGTAATATTCCAGTTCCTTCTTCAGGGAGAAATGAAAACCTGGTTTTCTTTTAAGGAACAAGAGCCATCTGCTACTTAGGAAGCAAAACATCATTAACTAATGTAATATAGAAATTAGGCCACCTTGAGTCACAGATCTATAATTTCATCCTTAGGTCCAATCAAGGATACATAAATGTAGGGCTGCCTGTTCCTTAAGGGAAGGGGGCAGTAACGTGACTAACTGCAGGTGACACACTTTGATCCTGTATATCTCTTTTTTCCTTCACTACCCCATTATAGCCAAATAGACATGCACTGGTGAAGTGTTGTCTCTCATGTTCACAGCATGAAATATCATTATCTGTGGAATTTAGTAACCAGAACAAGTTCAACCAACTGTTGCGTAGCGATGGGCATCGTCATGACCATCCCCTCACAACACAGGTAAACTTGTAATAGTATCAAAAGCAGCAACAAAAACAACAAAAACATGCAAAAATAATAAAAACGCACAAAACGTCAAGCCATCAGATATACTTGCTGTATATCAAGCACAAAAAGCATAGACAAAACAATAGCATATGTAATAAGCGGTGACACACAAACACCATGTCATGTACTTTAGGCACTGTAAAACTGCAGCCCAAAACCCAATATTTGGGCCTGTTTCATTTGTCAGGTTTAAAATCCTTACCCTCCTTTTTGACAGTAGATCACCAGGCAATGGAAATCTGCTGTCAAATATAACTTTACTGTCTCTCATCTAACATACAGGACCAGCAAGAACAATTCATGATAGAACCAAATACACAAAAATAAATTTCCATTACTTAACTGTTACCCTCTTGTCAGTCCTTGCAACATCCAGCCACTTTAGTTTTTACCTTTCTAAAAATAAAAATCGTTACACTGACACTCCATATTAATTTGGCACCTACAATTTCCACTGTGAAAAATAAGTCTTAATTGTCAATTCGTTCACACTTAGCATGTAGCCTTAAAAATTTTTTAGAATCTTATTTTCTGTCTAAGACTTAATGCAACACTTCGTTTTCTGTTAAATAAGAGCTAATAGCAGGCATTATTCTATTTTTTTTTTTTTTTTAGAGCGAGACACAAATGTATCAGTTCTGTAAAGCATTCAACATGATGTTTGGGCTTTCAAAGAAACCCCTTTGCTATATTTTCCCTTTGGAATTAAGTTCTTTAGTTTTAGTGATGTTGTTATGGAGAAACCAGAAACCCCACCTTTAGAGGCCCGTGTAGCAAGGTCATTCTGCATTCCACAGAGGCAAGGCCCTAATTTAAAAGGTCATAAATGTCAACTCCATTGTTTACGGGAAAACTAAAGATAGCATCTCAGCAGCGTGACCGAGCCAGCCTCTGCAGCTCTCCCAGCTCCCAGCTTCTGCCACTCTGAATTTGTCAAAGCCAGAAGGCCTTCCTAATTCCTCCTAACTTGCAATAATTCACGATATTTTGAAAAATAATTTCTCCTTTTTAGGCGCTAAAAAAATTATCCCTATTCCCAGATTGTGAAACTACATGTACTGTGAATAATTCACAAAACTTAATAACACACATACCAGTTTTTAGAATAAATGCTTGTTGCAATCCTATGCAATGGTACACATTTCATCAACTTTAAATTAATGAACTTCTCAGTAGGCCCAGCTGAATTTAGAACCTTCAACCCTGATATTAAAACAAGCCGTTGTACTGGCATATTAACTCATTGAATCATAAGAAGGCACAACCTGTAAATATCTTTCAAACCTAAATGTATGTATTTACTGAAGCCTGAGACACTTTAAAAAGTACTCTGAATGAAAGAAAATGCAGTTTAAACAGTGCTTTTACCCAAATTCGACTTTGATTTTTTTAGGCATTACAAAATGAGTATCCTACAATTTTCTTGCATAATATGCATTACCAGAATGTCTATTACATAACCCATGAGTCAGGCATTGGAAATAATAATTTATACTTCATAAAAATGAGCTTGTTTGCGCCTGCGCCAAGGGAAAATTGTACACACGAATGCTTGCCATTTTAGTGATGCAACACAACTTAAATCAAATTTTAATGCTAGGAGGCCATAGTATGAGTATTAAGCTTTATAAATATCAAAAAACGATTTTGAAAAGCACTTATTTTTTTTAAATAATTTTTCCAAGAATAATAATTTTCTTTTAAAAAAAAAATCCCAATTATTCGTTTTTGTGAGAATTCCATGTATAAAAAACAAGCTGCATCCCTTGCCTATCATTTTGGACACATTTAACTTACAAGCCTAAGCTCATAAGCCCAATTTGAAACGCGTCACATTTTTGCGCCACTTTCATTTAAAAGGACGGTTATGCAAAATTCCACCCGTGTTTAACTGGGAAAGTGCTGGCTGAATGAACATTCCTATCAAATATACTGCAGCTGAAAAGTTTGCCTGTGAACATCTAATACAATGCATCTAAGGAAAATGCTGTAAATTTATGTACTTTTGCAAAAATAGATAATTTCGTTTTCGGGGCTTTATTTATATCTATTGAATGTGGTTCTAATTTTATCCTTGAAGCATTTAACGGCAGTTTTGTATATGTGCACAACTGCTCATTCTATAAATTAAATAGCAACACATAGCTATTTTAGCACATCACATTGTTCATTTCTGGATTTTTCCTAAGTTTCTACTTAACATTAATTAACCAATATTTTGCTTAACAGACTGAAAACATCAGAAGACCCACAAACACATATTGAGCTCATTTCAGACATAAACGGAAAGGGGGGTCAAACAGACAATACAGCGCGCTTTAGCCATTTTTCATGAATAGCGCCGTCGTAATTTACTTACAGAAGTTGCACTAATGAGAAAACCACATAGACATTTAAACACACAGTTGACTTGCAAATCAATACGCATGACAGAAAGAAAGAACAGCTCACAGACTATACTTGAACCAAACCATTTGCAAATACTAGTTGTAAGTCATATTTACAAGAAACGCTTCTCAATAGTATTCCAAAAGGCTGAATAAACAGCCCAACAGACAGATGTATGTCCAAGAAGTAGTGAGTGCGCTCAATTCACTAGCTTTGCCTAGCAGAACACCACACAAAATCGTTCTGCATATCTTTATTCATGAAACTGCGCAGAACGAAGGATCCTTGTTTTGTATTATGTCATATTTTAATTCCCTGGGGATACAAAATCACCAAGGAAGAAATATGTTTTCAAATCTAACCAATTTTAACTATGGTACCGTCCAAAAAAGCAACACATTTTTCCATGTGAGCTTACAAACAGGCATGCAACTAAACCAAATGGAGAAATATCTCCTCATTACCTGCCTACACAAATTGCAATTCGCATATCCAGACCTATACAAACCAAAAGTTGGCCAACACAAATTTCTACATTTCAAACTTGCTAAGATCAGGCATCTTATAGCTCACTAATCTAACTTCAAACTTCAAGGGTTTATCTCTATCAATACACTCGCAAATATACGAGACCCTTGGCTATGGTAATTGCAATGACCAAATTAAAAACCAAGAAACCAACCCCTCGGCTTTGGTAATTGCGATAACCAAATCAAAGACCCAAAGAACCAAAGGAGTGGGAGCGACCCACTTATACTTAACTCTTACTTTTATTTAATCAAAAGGTTATCCAAATTCTAACTGTCAAGTTCTTCATAACAAAACGTCTTTTATAATACTCACGCCAAAAAGGGTTCTAATCGGGAGTGACATCTTTTGGAGAGTCAAAGTCAGAAAGATCAGAGATATACTGGGCTGCAGAGACAAAGAATCCCCTAGAACCTCGGTACCTGCTTAGTGGATTTCTGTCCTGTTCTCCCCAGTAGATTTCTGTCCTCTGACAAGATCGCTCCTCCAGATAGTCACTTGTATTGATGCCGCGCTGTCGGGCGCCAACTGAAGTACCGGGGATTTTAGGACCCCAGCGGTGTCAGGGATAGCACCCTATGACTTTGGGTTATCCTGTTGCTGTAGTATTATAAAAGACGCTCTCATGGTAATGTAACAAAGAAACTGGCAGAAGAAGCTGAAATATGAAAAATACATCTTTATTAAACATTAAATGAGTGAGACTACGTCGCACAGAAGCCTTAGCAACTGAATGAGGCAGTCTGCAGAACAAAAACCAGTCTTCTATTTTATACAGAATATTACGCTTTGGGCAACACCGCCCCTGTTTTACAAGTGGTCATTCACATATTTTGGCTTCAAAGAAAAGGCAGAGTCATGGTGACAATCCCACATTCCTGTTCAACCAGCCCACAATTATTTACCCAGCGAGGCTCAGATCCCACATCAGATATCGATAGGCCCCAATAAACATGAGCATCTCCTGTTTGGGAAACAAGCCATTAAGCAGGAACAGTCAGGTGTGAAAGAGATTAGCTGGAGGCTCGTGTTTAATGTAAAGGCTTTATGGTGTGTCAAGCCCTGATGCTAATCACAGGTGGCCAGAGGACGGGGAACTCTTGAGACCGGACTGACCTGGGGCAGCAGAGCCAAGCTGCCCAGGTCATAGAGAAGTCAAAGGAAGGCACATGTGTTCTAGAGGCCTGTATTTGTTCTTAAAGGTGTAGCCTATGTGAGGGCAACTATAAGATGGCCACCGCTCCAAGATGGAACCCACGGAGTCAATGTATAATAACGTATACATAGTGCATTCATAGCTAAAACGTTACACGAGGCACTTGTACATACCGCATTGACCATTCGCGGTTCGCTAATACCGGGATAGACAGGGGTAGGGCCCTGCCTCCTACGCGGTCCCAAATTTTAAAGTACCACAGCTTGAGTGGTCGACCTTGAAGCTGGGGAACTGGGTTTGAGTCTCGGCATCGACACTCAACATTCTGTGTCACTGGATTGGCCCTTGCGGGACACTTCTCCTCATCTGCAGATCCCACCAGTGAGGATCTATCTGTGATCCCACTATGGACATAGTACCACCATGGTCAACTAGGTGACGTGACCCATTCTGCCCCTCAGTCAGATTTCTGTCCCCAACCCACAAAGACAGCAACCAACAGATGCCACTGACATTCGTCAATATCAAGGGACTGGCCCTCCTGTTCTCTGGCTCTGTGACAGCACAGGTAGGACATCCAGGTCAGAAGTGTCTTCACCGGCGTCAGTCCTAAGATGCTCTTCTCTCAGAGCAATTAAATAGCTCACAAGCAATGAAAACATTCCCACAATATTGGACTGGAAGAACATAGTTAGGAAAAAATATAACATGACTTTAGATATTTCAAATAAATTCTTTAGTCAAAATATATCCCTTGGATCACAGTATTTAACTGCAGTCCTACAAATTCCTCATGTATTATCCATACATGAAAGTAAGAGCGTGTTCCACCATTTTTTTTGTTTGAATTCGTTTATTGGTTTTGCTTTTTTGAAGTGTATGTGCAATGTTTACAGAAGAAAAATTACATTACAGTTAAACCTTCAGTGTAGTGCTTTAGGAGTGCAGGTTCATGGCACACCAGATATGCATCGCACATCAAAAATAATTGAACATACAGCAGCCCGTAAGAGGATACCAAATTACATTGCCCTGTTTAGGAGAAAGGATATAATGTAACCATAGCAGCTCTATGAGCAGACTGCTTGTGTATCCAGTGATGAACAAAGCAAACAAAAGGATGGGACGGCCTGCCCCAGAAGGGACAATAGCGTTTTTCTGCCCCCCTGGGGACAGATAGGTGGCTTGTCCCAGTTAAGGATGGTGCCCCCAAATCTGCCCCCGTGGGCAGTAGAAAACCCACTACGCACCAGAGATTTTGCATTTGGGGCAAACGAAAAGGGTGCCGGCATTACATACCCATACACCAAAAGGGACAGACTAGCTTTTCAGTCCCAGACCCGAGGCAGACATGAGGTGTACCCCCATTCTGCCTCTGGAGGGGGCTGAAAGCCAACTAGACACCAGAGATTTTAAAATGGCATCATAACAAATAAAAGGATGGGGCAGCTGACCCTGACATTGAGCCATACCCCCACCCCAGTCAGAGCAATAGTGTTTTTCTGCCCCTTCTCCTCCCCCCGGGGTCAGATAGGAGGCTTGTCCCAATTAAGGAAGTTGCCCAAAATCTGACCCCCTTCCTCTGGCGGGGGAGAGAGAGGCCATTACACACCAGGGAATATGTATTTGAAGCAAAAGAAAGGGGTGAGGATGTTGCATTCTGACATTATCCCCCACCCCCACAGGGCAGAGAGTTTGCTCCCTGGGAGAGGGCAGACATCCACTGGATGGCAGGATATTGTTTTTCATAAAATATTGGGGTGGGTTTGGCCCATCCGGACATAAGGCCCCACCCTCACCCCTAATGCCCCAACAGTCTTTGTGTTCCTCTGCGGACTAGAACATCCCGTCCCAGTGGAAAGCAAGAGGACATTTTATTCTTGTTGTGTGATCTTCATATATGGGCCAAATCCAAGTATTGTTTCACTTTCCATGATGAGCGGCTAAACTTTTAGGACTTGAGTAGGCTGCCACCTAGGAAACATTAGCCAGACATTTCAGAAAACTAGCAGTCATCGAGGTGAGTCAAGGGTGGTATGCCTTGCGTGAATCCCATGACATTTTATTATCCACAAAGCTCTGGATTCCTCAAACTCTAAAATCACATATTTCTCTTGCATTTCTGTGAAGTGAACTTACGGAATTTACCGGGATCTACAAAATTCCTACTGCCCAACATTCTCCCACTTGTTCGGATAAAATCACTACCCTTCTTTTATGGGTGGGCCTACAGCCCATAACAGGAAAAGCCCCAAAAATATAATGTGGAGACATCAATATTTCCGTTCAATAAACAAACCTAACTTGGCAATCCGCATAGCTGCATTAATGGGCTTGGCCGCCACCTAGGGAAAAATAATACACCCACTCATTTCTGAAAAGTAGACACCCGCGGGAATACACGGTGTTCTGCTTCGTGTGGATCCCAGGACGTTTTCTTACCCGCAATGCCCTGCAAACCTCAAACTTTGCCTAAATTCACAAATTTTCAGTACATTTCTGTGACATTATCTTTCGGAAATCCATGAGGGTTTAGGAAATTCATAACCTCCTAGCATTCCTGCATGTGTCCCGATAAAAACGCTACCCCGCTTATGTGGTTGGGCCAAGTGGCTGCGACAGGAACAGAGCAATCCAGGATCAACGGAAGACATAACTGAACCTCCATATTACCTGCATCATGTAATGTAATGTGTAGTATTACGTTTTCTTAGTGTGATAAAGTTCTTTCGTCTTACAAAAGATGTGTAGTAATGTGTAGTAATGTGGGATCTTATTTCCTCTGCAATAAACTTACTTCATTTTCACCTCTACCTGTACCAGCATCTTGAATTTGATAATTTTACACTGGCGACGAGGATGGGATGCTTCTGTACAGATGAAAGAAGACTTAATTTTATTTTCTGAAGAATTTCAAGAGTTAAGCAAGATCTCAACATCTGGTGCATCATTTTTACTGGACTCTGTTGTAAGTGTTTTCCTATTTATTTATTTTTATCTAGAGTCACTATTTTTTTAATGAAAATAAAGTCTAAACCTAAAGCTTTCGCCACATTTCTTGCCCTTGGACTTAAACAAATTTATTAGAGGGTTGGGAGAAAGTGGTATACAACGTTTACAACGCAACTTTTACACCGCACTACCATTACAACGAAACTGTAACAACGCGAAATCTGTTACAACGCATGCCATTACAACGCATGCCATTACAACGAAATGCACTAGATGGCGTGCTAACATTAGAAATAGTGTAGTTTTACTATCAAACACCTTCCCTACTGCAACGTGGACTGGAGTTAGAATAGTAAATTATACATTTCTAATGTCAGCACTCCATCTAGTGTACGTCGTTGTAAAAGCATGCGTTGTAAAGGCTTGCGTTGTAACAGATCTTGCGGTGTAAAAAATGCGTTGTAACGGCATGCGGTGTAAAAGCATGCGTCATACATCCGGAGAAAGTCGATGTGGGCTTCATGTGATCCTGGAAACTTTGTTGGGAGCCTATTTACCTTACTATGTAATTTGGTAAATGTTAATTTTCTGCTCACAAAGTAAGGATTCACGAGGTTTAGTTCTAAAGTGACTTGTAGTGAACTTTATAACTAATAGGAAAACATGGTACAATTTTATCAACATACTTGTGTGGTTAATAAATCCACTATTTACAAATCGTTTTTTTTTGGCTTTTGGATTGAAGATTTTGTGGGAATCGCCATTGTTAAGATTTCCTCGAAGAAAACCTTTAAACTTAACTTAAATCATCAATCAAAAGTGACTGCTAGTGTTTCTTGCACCAATCTACGTATTTGCTTTGTTAATCTGCTAATTTAATTTCGGAAACTCTACTTCTCAGCCAAAGCCTTTTATTCTGCTGGAAAACGTCACCTGCAACGTACATTATAGTTTGCTAGCCAGTTCATTATTATTCAAAGGATTGTCATTTTTCAAAACTCACCGCGCGTACATCCCAATGACGCAGAAGTCTGTCATCTTTCAACCGCTTTGCTTGGACTTTGTGTGACGCTGAGAATGTTCGCTCTGATTTGATCTTCTCTGGAGTTTCGTTCTTTTTGTAGAACCCCTGTTTTCAGTTTGGACAGCCAAGGCTCCTGTAGTATTAATGACGTTGTCACGTCTGATGTCTCCACGTCGCAACGTCAAACGTGACAGCCATCTTAAATTTTACCAATTAATACTCAATCGGACTCTGTGAATTTCAGTGCTTCTTCGGACTTCAACCTAACAGCTCTTGAACTATTAGTCATTCTGCTAGTAGTTTCGAAATTTTGGGATATAGTAAACTTATCACAAGTAAGATTTTTAGTTTTTTTTCACATTGCAACAAAACAAAGATACTGTAAGTTTTCGCTCAAGAAACAGAATCTTATTCAACGGCGTCATATTTTGAAGGTCTTTATTATTAACACTTTTCTTCCGTTAGTGTGACATTGGATGAAGCAATTACAACGTTGACTTCACTTCCACCGCATATGTATTTGAACTTCTAGCTGATTTAGGCATATGTTGAAAGTCTCTATTAATAACACATTTTTAATCGTTTAATGAGCTTTTGGAGGGAGATATTGTTAATGTCTGCAATTGCTCTCCATTGAAGTTTTTGTCTATTTTACCTTCTTCATTCCTTTTAGGGACATGGTAAGAAACTATTAACAACCTTTAACATACTTTTGCAATTTAACAATTTTTACATTCTTTTTTATTTTACATTTAATTGCCCTTATTTTAAATTTGACTTATTCCTCAACTATTTAATATGCAGAACGTTGCTACTCCACCGTTCTTTCTATCAAATCCTGGTGATCCACCTATTAGGTGGCAAAAATGGAAGAAAGTGTTCGAAAGGTATGCCAAAGTTTGTGGAACTAATTTAAGCGCTGAAAGAAGAACTGCTTTACTTCTTCACTGTCTAGGTTCAGAGGGTCAAGAGGTCTTTGACCACTTACCTGATATAGATGATTCCACCTTGAATGAATACGAAATTTGTATACTTAAATTAGATCGTCATTATTTACCAAAGGTTAGCACTATTCTTGAGCGCTACCATTTTGGTAGACGTACTCAAAATGAAGGAGAATCAGTGGAGAATTATGTCACTGCCCTCAGAAAATTAGGTTCGTCTTGCAAATTTGGAGGTCTATTAGAAGAAAGAACAAGAGACCAATTTATGCTAGGGTGCAACGTGCAAAAAGTTAGAGATGACATATGGCAGAAAGATGATCCTACTCTTGAAGAGGTTTTAGTTATTGCAAATCAAATTGAACATTCTCTTAAATGTGTAGAAGTGATAACTAAGAATGAAAATAAGAGTGAAAATGTCCATGTGGTAAAGGCGCATAGAAAAGAAGATGTGGGTTTCAAAGATAAGAATGAAAAAAAGTCTAAAAATTTCAGTTCTGAGAGAAAGTTTTCGTTTTCTTCTAAAGATCAGGACTTCCAGTTCAAATGCTATAAATGTGGGAGCTCCAGTCATCTAGCTAACGATAGGAAATGTCCTGCACTCAAAGCAAAATGTAATAAGTGCAAACAAATCAGGCACTACTCTTCCTCTTGTAGATTTAAAAAAGTTAATTCCAAGGTTAACATGGTATGCAAGAATGATGAAAGTAATAGTGCATCAAACTCTGACATAGACTGTGGACAGATTGTCTCTCAGGTGTCTAATGACAAAAAGAAAGGTCCCATAGATGAGGTGATGGTTGAACATTGTGGAACTAGTGTTCTTTTTGATTCCGGTGCAAAGATTACTATTGTATCAAAAAAAAAATTTGAACACCTTTTAAGAGACAAGATTAAATTGTTGAAGGCAGACATAAACCCTTATTCTTATGGTGGGGAGCCAATAAAATTAATGGGTTATTTTAATGGTCTAATTGAGTATAAAGGTAGGTACATCTCTGGAAAGGTTTATGTTTCCTATAAAGGTGATAGCTTATTTAGTTGGTTACATCAAAAGGATTTAGGGGTGATGTTGGATCCCAATAGTGACCCACCCATTGTATTGAAAGAGAATTTCAACATAAATAAAGTTGATTTACAATCCTGTGGTGATGATTACACCTTGAAGTTAAAAAATTCCTTTCCTAAAGTTTTCAGAGATTAATTAGGCTGCCTGAATGATTACACTCATAAAATCAAATTAAAATCTGGAGCTGTTCCTTTTGCTAGCAAAGTAGGTAGGGTCTCTTTGTCTGTAAGGGAAGAGATGAAAGATCAATTGGAGAAACTGAAATTGGAAGGAATAATAGAGGAAGTAGAAGAAACACAATGGTTGGCTCCGGTTGTTGCCTCCCGCAAATCGGACGGAAGTCTCCGTCTATGCATTGACCTCAGAGAACTTAATAAACAAGTTGTAGTTGACAAATATCCCCTCCCAAAAATTTCAGACATGCTCAGGCTACTTAAAGGTGCAGAAGTATTTTCCACGGTCGACCTTAAATCGGCTTACCACCAGATCAAGTTAGAAGAAGGATCTAAGGATTACACTTCTTTCATTACTCTTTTTGGTACGTTTCAATTTAAGCATTTACCATTTGGGCTAGTTTCTGCAGCTTCAGTTTTTCGAAGGGCGCTTGAAAGAGTTTTAAAAGGTCAGAAAGGCGTCAAAATTTACCAGGATGATGTTTTGATTTATGGGAAAGATGTACTTTAAGACTCAAGGAGGTTTTGGAGAGGTTTAGCTTACACAATCTCACTGTGAGGATTGAAAAATGCAAGTTTAGGAAATCTTCTATTGATTACCTGGGACACACAATATCTGGTAAGGGTATTGAACCTAAGAGTGATTTGGTTAAGTCAATAGAAAATTTGGCATCACCTAAGAATAAAGAGGACCTCATGAAATTTTTGGGGATGGCTGAATATTACAGCAAATTTGTAAAAAGTTTTGCTGAAAAGTATGTTCACATGCGTACTCTTCTTTGCAAAGGTGTGGAGTTTGTATGGAGTAAAGAATGTGAGGCAGAATTTGTCAGGATTAACCCCTTCGGTGCTCATGACGGAACGGTTCCGTCATGAGCCACGGTTGAGCTGTGCTCATGACGGAACCGTTCCGTCATGACCACGCCCGCGCAAGATTCCGTCAGCACAGCGGCGGAATCTGCGCAGCATGGAAGGGGTTAAAGAGTATCTAAAAGAGACACCTAGGCTAAGTAGTTTAGACCCGGCAGCCAAATCAGTTTTAGTTACCGATGCAAGTATGAAAGGTCTGGGTGCTGTATTACAACAAGAGAGTGAAGGCAAAACTGATGTCATTCTTTTCCTGTCAAGGAGTCTTAAGGGAGCGGAATCTCGTTACTCAGTGATAGAAAAGGAAGCGTTAGCAGTGCATTGGGCCATGAAGAAGTTAAAGAATCTTTTGTGGGGCATCAAATTTGTAGTTCGAACTGATCACACACCTTTAGTGGAGGTTTTTAATAGGAAAGGTACGGATGCCATTTCAAGCAGGATTTCCAGATGGGTAGTAGATCTACAAGGGTACAATTTTAATGTGGAATACTTACCTGGAGTACGTAATTGTACAGCCGATGCTTTGTCTAGATTGGTCACTCAAGATGATGGCTGCATTGAGCAAGAAGAGGAAGAGGAGGACTTTGAATGGGTGTGTGCCATTGAGTGTGGTGGCATCAAAGAAGATAAATGGAGAGAAGAGTGTAGAACTGATGAGGAACTGTTAGAGTTATCTTCTCTTGTCAAAAATGGATGGGTTAGGAAAGGTCAAGGTGTTTCGGAGAAGTATTGGAATGTGAGGGGTGAGTTATACATGTCTGATGGATTGATGTTTCGTGGTACAAGATTAATTCCCCCTAGGTGTTTTCTTGAAGAGTTGATTACATTAGCCCACCAAGGTCATAAGGGTATTTCTAAAACCAAAGAAAGCGTTAGGCTTAACTATTGGTGTGCTTGGATGGATTTGGACATTGAAAGACTAGTGTGAGAGTGTATTCCTTGCACGTTAAGTGAAAAATGTTTTAAACCAAGAGTCCAACCTATGGTCATAAGGGATAGACTGAATGAACCTTGGGAGGAATTAGCTATTGATATATTGGGCCCTGTGAAATGTAAAGATGGTGAAGTTTATTTGTTTGTTCTTATTGATTTGTATTCAAGGTGGCCTGAAATTAAGATCACAAAATGCATTGACACTAAGCATGTCATCGCATTCCTTACAGATGTTTTCACTAGAGAAGGTCTCCCTGGATATAATGGGGTTCAATTTGTTTCTAAAGAGATGGGGGAGTTTTTAGAAAAATGTTCTATTAAGCATAACCGTAGTTCTTTATACCATCCGAAAAGCAATGGAATGGTGGAAAGGTTTGTGCGAGTTCTTAAAGAATCCATTTCACTATCCAAACAAAATAATGTGGATTGGAAGTAGGGTGTTAATAAAATTGTAGAAATGTTTAGGGTTATGCCTCATGCAACCACTGTTTGTACACCATTTCTTCTTCTTAAAAACAGACATCCCAATACTTTCATTACGCCTTTCTGGGTGAATGAAAAGTTGGTCAACAGAAATAGAGATAAGTTTGTCCTTTGGCATTCGGTTGGACAATCAATTGTTGCTGGGTGATTGTTGAGTTCTCAGTTTGAAGCACCCCCACACTTCCTCCCTATAAAGCTTGTGACTCAGCAAGAATCAAGAGCTGTTAGGTGGTCTACTTGACCCAGTTTGTACAGACGTAGCAGGATAACCCCAGGACATCAGAGACAAACAACTCCAGACCCCATAGCTGAGGACCCTCAGGACATCAGAGGCAAACAACTCCAGGCCCCATAGCTGAGGACTCCAGGACATCAGAGGAAAATAACTTGAGGCTCCATAGCTGAGGCCTAGTAGCCCGTTTGTTCCGAGCCCACTCCTGTGAATGGGCTCTGACAATTAGTGAAGCATTAGCTGCATTCCACCTCCACTTGAACTGCTCCTTAGATTATGCTTTCCCTCTAAGATTGTTTGTGAAGCCATGTTCACTCAACCAACACACATGGGGGCCAGCGAGTATTTAAAAGACCTATGAGTACCAATTCCCTCATTGCAAGTATGAACCCCATACAAGAGTGCTTACGTCTGTTACACCCAAGTTGACAGAAAGTTTGACTTGTCACACTGATGTCTCTCTCTCTCTCCCTCTCAGACTCCAAAAAATGATTTTAATTAGGACATGAAACCTCACCCACCCTCATGTGGTATGCTTCATTATAGGGTTCCTCCTCATTCCATAAAATCATTATTATGGTGTGGGCGACAACTCCCCGAAGGCATACCTGCAAAGTTTTCACTTCACATATGTGTGACATTTCCATATTTCCTGTGCATTTATGTGTGACAATCAGTGCCGCATGTGTGACATCATGAGTGACAACTTAAAGGGAACAAAGCAGTTAAGTTCATGTAATGAAGTACATATCTGCAATGACCCTGAAGTAATGACCAGGCAGATACAATGAAGTTGTATGTTTCTTCTTTATTTGTCAACCCCGAGCGAGGCCCAGACAACTAGCAATATCACCAGCTCCAATGAATCTCCCTTAATGTCAAGGTGCAGAGCGATCCTACCTGGAACTTGCACAGGAACAGAAGTTGCTTATCTCCCAAATCCCTCTCAGTGGCCGATAATTCACCAACACACCAAAAGACCCACAAGGGGGAAGGGGGAGAGGATAAAATAACAAATAACAGAAGAGGCCGTCCAGGACTTCTGGCTTCCAAATTCTCTCTTAAGTGCTGGTCTGTTCAGTTAGTGTTCTGACGGACATAACCCGAGGAAACTAAGCACACAGCAATTACTGCAATCCCTATCTATCTCTATTCAATTACTAGTTATTACTTTCCTACAACCTACCCAATTTTCCTGAATACTGAGCTTCTCTTCTGATACAGTTTAATGTTATTCTTTCTACTGTTGTAAGATTCTACCTCACGTACTGGTTTGTTTTAGAGTACTATTCAATCTGAGGTAACCTGAGGAAACTAAGCACACAGCAATTACTTCAATTTCAGTTCTAGTTCTATCTCTATTCTATGCTAATTATTATTTTTCTTAATATATGTACAACCTACCCAATCTTCCTGTATACTGCGCCTTACTTCTGGTACAATATTTTTCTATTCTTTCTATTGTTACATGAACCTTTTATTTAGTTGAAGAATAGAAATAACAAAAATGAATGTCCATAAATAACTTGTATCTTTTCTCTAGAAACAGCTCAAGACTTCACACAGGTAAGTTCATAACAGTATATACATTAATAAGTGTACCAATTCTCTTCTTTAAGAATAAAAGTTATTTTGTTACTAGTCTTCTTTTGTCGCTTTTTTAACTGTCAAGGCTATATCACTTAGCTGAAGAAATGGTCCTTTTACTCCAAGGACTGTTGAAGACTGCCTTGAGATTCTTCTTTTTGATTTCTCCTTCTGTTTACTCTCAGTATGTTGTTAGAGAAGGAGCGTTTACCTCCTGATAACGCCCACCAAAAACTCTTTGCTCCAGCCGGAGTGTGCAAACTCAAAACACAGGACACTAAGGGTTTTCCTAATACCCGACGGGCATCAGAAAACGAGCAGGGATTCTCGGACGCTAGCTAACCGCCGCGTATAGGGGAAAAGTCTCAAGACTCACGGAGCAACTCCTCACAGGTACGAACTTGGGAATTACCTCAGTGAAGTGCGCAGTCTTCAGGTAACGAGTGCTTCACTAAGGTTCTAAATCGCTCGAAGGGAAAAACAACTAGACCGCGATTTAGGTTGAGGGATCGGCGGCCATCTTTGAATTCCTTTCATGCCAAAGCTTGTTCCAGGTGAAACCCTTAATTCGATCACCTTTCGCCTTGTTTAACCTTCTGACTTGCAATGTGCAGATTGTTTTTGCTGAGTGGTCTGGAGGCCTGACAGTACCCCCAACAAAGGAGGTCCTTCCGGACGTGGTTTTGTTGGAAATCTCTGGTGAAAATCTCTGGTGAAATCTCTGGTGGCCCATAGCCCTTCCAGTCTACCAGATAGTATAGTTTTCCCTTTACCTTTTTTAATCTAAAATTCCCTTCACTTTAAATTCTACTCCAGATTCTAGTTGGATGGGTTTTGGAGGTGAATCTTTTCTTAACTCTGGAGATGCTTTCTTCGACAAGGAAACATGAAAAGTTGGGTGAATCTTAAGCTTGGTTAGGCTTGTTTCCAGTCCAGGGAGGACCTGGCCTGGCAGTTTGGGCTGAACTGTTACCATTGGGCGCAGGGTCAAGACTGATTTGCATATGGCTGGGTCCAAACTGGAATGGAATGGTGAGAAAAAAAACGATGGATTTAGGCCCAGATCTCTGTACTGAGGTGAATGTATGACATTGTTCTGCATTCTGTTTATCATTTGTTCTTTTTGTATTTGTAACCCCAAGTGGGACGGGTATGCCCAGACGTGGGTCCCGTGCTCTCAAGCTATCCTGGCTGAAGAGGGCTGAAAGCCCGAAACCGGTCCTAGTATGCTTGTTTCCAGTCCAGGAAGGACCCGGCCTGGTAGTTCAGGCTGGACTGTTCCCATTGGGCGCAGGGTCAAGACTGATTTGCATATGGCTGGGTCCAAACTGGAATGGCATGGTGAGAAAAAAAATGATGGATTTAGGCCCAGATCTCTGTACTGGGGTGACTGTATGACATTGTTCTGCATTCTGTCCATCAATTGTTCTTTTTGCATTTGTCACCCCGAGTGGGACGGGTATGCCCAGACGTGGGTCCCGTGCTCTCCATGCCACTGGAGTCAAGCTATCCTGGCTGATGAGGGCTGAAAGCCTGAAACCGGTCCTAGTATGCTTGTTCCCAGTCCAGGAAGGACCTGGCCTATCAGTTCAGGCTGGACTGTTCCCATTGGGTGCAGGGTCAAGACTGATTTGCATATGGCTGGGTCCAAATTGGAATGGCATGGTGAGCAACTAATTGATGGATTTAGGCCCATATCTCTGTACTGAGGTGAATGTATGACATTGTTCTGCATTCTGTCCATCAATTTTTCTTTTTGCATTTGTCACCCCGAGTGTGACGGGTATGCCCAGACGTGGGTCGCATGCTCTCCATGCCACTGGAGTCAAGCTATCCTGGCTGATGAGGGCTGAAAGCCCAAGAACCGGTCCTAGGATGCTTGTTTCCAATCCAGGGAGGACCTGGCCTGGCAGTTCAGGCTGGACTGTTCTCATTGGGCGCAGGGTCAAGACTGATTTGCATATGGCTGGGTCAAAACTGGAATGGCATGGTGAGCAAAAAAACGATGGATTTAGGCCCAGATCTCTGTAATGGGGTGAATGTATGACATTGTTCTGCATTCTGTCCATCAATTGTTCTTTTTGCACTAAATCTTTGACTGCAGGAACAGAAACTTCAGTTTGCCTCACAGTAGAGCTTGGGTGTCTACCATAGTTTAAGTAAAATGGGAAAAATCCTGTGGACACATTTTCAGCGCTATTATGTACAAACTCAGCTGCCCACAAATATTCTGGCTAATCTCCATCATGGTTTAGAAGGAACAACTTTAAATACTGTTCTAATTCCTGGTTTACCCTCTCGGTCTGTGCGTCTGTTTTTGGATGGTAAGTGGTTGAATATCTTGTTTCTATTCCTAAACTTTCTACAAAGGCTCTCCAAAAATGGGACAAGAATTGTGAACCGCGTCCCAAATTATGACCTGTGGAATTCCATGAATCCTCATTATCTGTGTGCTAAAGTGAATGGCTAGTTGTTTAGCAGTAGGAACCCCTTTTAGTGCCAAGAAGTGTGCCATCTTTGTAACTGCATCTACAAATATCAAGATCGTTTTGAACCCCTGGCTAGAAGGTAAGTCTACTATCAAATCAAGGGTGATTGTGTGCCATGGAAAGGGAGGGGTAGCCATAGGTTGTAATAACCCTTTTGCGGCTAGTCATTCAGATTTTCCCTGAGCACAGATTTCACAGGTCTTAACATATTTTTCGATGTCTTTATTTATTTGTAAAAACCAAAGGAAATGATGGACGGAGTGTTGAACATTGCAAGCACTCACCCCCAGTCAACTGATCTGGGTTTAATCCATCATCGTTCTTTAGCCCACTCTGCCACAACAGTTCAGACATGGCCATATGCAAATCAGTCTGACCCTGTGCCTCATGGGAACAGTCCAGCCCGAACTGCCAAGCCATGTCTTCCCTGGACCGGAAACAAGCTTCCTAGGACCGGTTTCTGGCATTTCAGCCGTCTTGAGCCAGGCTTGCTTGAATCCAGAGGCAAAGTGAGCAAGGGACTCACGTCTGAGCATACCCTGCCAACTTATGGCAAACAAAGCAAAAACCAAAGGAAATGATGGACGGAGTGTTGAACATTGCAAGCACTCACCCCCAGTCAACTGATCTGGGTTTAATCCATCACCGTTTTTTAGCCCACTCTGCCACCCCAGTTCAGACATGGCCATATGCAAATCAGTCTGACCCTGTGCCTCATGGGAACAGTCCAGCCCGAACTGCCAAGCCATGTCTTCCCTGGACCGGAAACAAGCTTCCTAGGACTGGTTTCTGGCATTTCAGCCGTCTTCAGCCAGGCTTGCTTGAATCCAGTGGCAAAGTGAGCAAGGGACTCACGTCTGAGCATACCCTGCCAACTTATGGCAAACAAAGCAAAAACCAAAGGAGATGATGGACGGAGTGTTGAACATTGCAAGCACTCACCCCCAGTCAACTGATCTGGGTTTAATCCATCACCGTTCTTTAGCCCACTCTGCCACCCCAGTTCAGACATGGCCATATGCAAATCAGTCTGACCCTGTGCCTCATGGGAACAGTCCAGCCCGAACTGCCAAGCCATGTCTTCCCTGGACCGGAAACAAGCTTCCTAGGACCGGTTTCTGGCATTTCAGCCGTCTTCAGCCAGGCTTGCTTGAATCCAGTGGCAAAGTGAGCAAGGGACTCACGTCTGAGCATACCCTGCCAACCTATGGCAAACAAAGCAAAAACCAAAAGGAAATGATGGACGGAGTGTTCAACATTGCAAGCAGTCACCCCAAGTCAACTGATCTGGGTTTAATCCATCACCGTTCTTTAGCCCACTCTGCCACCCCAGTTCAGACATGGCCATATGCAAATCAGTCTGACCCTGTGCCTCATGGGAACAGTCCAGCCCGAACTGCCAAGCCATGTCTTCCCTGGACCGGAAACAAGCTTCCTAGGACCGGTTTCTGGCATTTCAGCCGTCTTCAGCCAGGCTTGCTTGAATCCAGTGGCAAAGTGAGCAAGGGACTCACGTCTGAGCATACCATGCCAACTTATGGCAAACAAAGCAAAAACCAAAGGAAATGATGGACGGAGTGTTGAACATTGCAAGCACTCACCCCCAGTCAACTGATCTGGGTTTAATCCATCACCGTTCTTTAGCCCACTCTGCCACCCCAGTTCAGACATGGCCATATGCAAATGTATTTATTTGTGGCCACCAATAACTCCTTTTCACAAGATCTTTAGTTTTCAATTCTCCTTTATGTCCTGCTAGAGGATTGTCGTGACACTCATACATTGCTTGATCTTGTAATTCTTTAGTTGGTAGATACAAGGCCCCCTTGTAGAAAGGCTGTTGATGTAGAACTTCTCTTCCAGTCTTTGTTTGGCCCACTCCTGCATTCCTTCTGGACTTAAGGGTCGAGTTACTTGCTTCTTCATATCATTGTATGTTGTTAAACATATTATCTTTGATTCTGGTATTATCTTTTGAATTTCCACATGACCTTTTTGATTTTCTGTATCCAGTCTGGACAAGGCGTACGCCTTTCCATCTTGAGTTCCTGGTATGTAGGTGATTACAAAATTGTAATCGGCAAAATATAGCCACCATCTGAGTTGTCACGGAGTTAAGGTTCTTGCTGACTTTAGGAACTTCATATTCCGGTGATCAGTGAATACATTGACTGTGTGCCTTGCCCCCATGAGATAGTGTCGCCACTCCTTAAAGGCATCCTTAATGGCTAACAACTCTTTTTCAGTTATTGTGTAATTCACTTCGGCCGAAGTCAACTTTCTTGATCGATAGGCTACTGGATGGAGTTGACCAGTTTCTTTATGTCTTTGGGATAGCACACCTCCCACGGCTTGATCTGAGGCGTCTGGCTCTACATAAAATGGTTCAGAAGGATCTGCATGTTAAAGGATAGGAGCTGATGTAAAATTTCCTTTTAAGGCCTTAAAGGCTTCCTCTGCTTCTTCCAACCATTTGAATGGAATCCTCTTCTTGAGAAACTGTGTAAGAGGAAGTATTTTTCGTGAAAATTCACAAATAAATGTTATATAGAAGTTCGCAAAGCATATAAAGCTTTGAACCTCTTTTACACTTGAGGGAGACTTCCGGTCAATCACTGCTTGGATTTTCCGTTCATCCATGTTCATTCCAGTTGGAGAAAGAATAATGCCCAAAAACTCCACTTGAGAAACAATGGAAGCGCATTTTTCCGATTTCACAAATAGTTTGTTCTCTCTGAGTTTCTGCAATACTTTCCACACCTGTTCTTGATGCTCATTCTTGTTGAACGAGTAAATTAGTATATCATCGATGTATACAATTGCACATTGAGCGATGAATTCACTGAGGACATCGTTTATGAAATGTTGGAAGGTGGTCGGAGCATTACAAAGTCCGTACAGCATCACCTGGTACTCGAATAGCCCAAATCTTGTCCTAAAGGCCGTCTTCCATTCACCGCGAGGTGGTAGGCCCCCCGCAAATCAAGTTTGGTATAAATTTGTGCTCCCTTGTCCAATAAGATGGAAATGAGGGGCAGAGGATAACGATTTTTCTTTGTGATCAAGTTGATTGCGCGATAATCAATACAGGTCCTCAAATCTCCCTCATTTTTGATCACTGGGGATTAGGAAGGTCGGATAAAACTGTTTGCCAGGTATTTGTTTAAGTATTCTTTTATATGTTGATGTTCTTTTTTGGTCAGCGCATAGACCCGACTACAGGGCATGTTGGAACCCAGTTCCAACTCTATCTTGCAGTTGTAAACACGATGAGGTGGCAGCTGTTCCGCTTCTTTTTCGTTGAAGACGTCTTCAAAAATCTGGTATTCAAAAGGAATTTCCTTGGAATCAATTATACACACAGAAACTCCTGCTTCATGTTAGGAACTCACGTACCTCACAACAACATCAGGCATGTATCATTTGTCGCCATCCTTTTGGTGTTTTTACAAACCATGTCTCTGTTCCTGATCGCTTGTAATTATGTCTTGCTGTGTGTCTTGAGATCATGTTTTGCTTAATTATACTAAATCATGTGTCTTCCTTTGATGTATTAATGTCAAAATCTACGTGTTTTCATTGTCATTCAAAAACATTGCCAATGCTTGTTTTTTCACTTGGCCAATGGTTGTTGGTGTTTAGTAGAGCTATCGAATAATGCCAAGAGAAATATCTAGAAAAACTCCCACGTTGCGTGACTGCCAACGCCCTGCTGTTGGGTATAAATAACCACACCCAACATGGTACAAGCGCTTGGCTTTCTGTCCCTTGGTGATTGAGCAGGCATCCTGTCTTCAAGGAAACCCTCTCAACATCTTCAAAGCTCTTCATTGCGCGTTGCAGGACTTCAGAGGATTTCAGAACGCACGTCAAGCTGCTGAGAGCTCCGTTCGGATTTCTAGCTAAGTACAAATACCTTTGTTCAGACTTTGATTTATGGCATTCAGCTTCCAGGAAAGAAAGAACATTGTGCTTCAGTTAAATAGAGGTAGAATATTAGCGCACGTGTGAAATAATTCTTGGTGAACTTTGGAAACATTTATTTATCTTGGTTAGGAAACATTCTAGCACATTGGTTACTTCAAATGCATCAAACATGAACAGACTATTGCTGATGCATTATTTTGATCGCTCACTTGGATTGCAGTGAATATTTAAAGACAATAATTCAAATAACTTTCTATCAAGATTAATAAGACTTTGAACATTAAGACTTTTAGGATTTTTATTTTGGTCGAAAAAGAAAAGGGCTCTGGTTACAATTCCCAGTTATTGGATCAATGTGAAAGAAATTGGTAATTCGTGATAATTTGTAATTCAGTTGTTTAATGCATGTATGCTCTGTTTCCCTAAAGAATAACTTAGATACATTGAGAAAACCTCAAACCAGTCCAGTTTCAGCTAAAATCCAAAAAAAGATTACAGAGTGCAATCTAAGTGCAACCACAAAACTAACTGAGGTAAAATGAATAAGCAGATTTTGTTAATGTATAATTTGAACATTAGCTAAATACAAATACAATTACTAAGTTTCCTACTTGGTTACAGGTTGAAAAAAAGGGCGCAGCACATCCCGGTGAGAATTCAGAACCTGGCTGGCCAGGCGGTTGCTGTCTCTTATCTTCTCTCTCTTGTCATCCCAATTCCCCTTCCCTTTTGGAACATCTGCCAGGACTCCTGTTTCTATTCAGTAGTGCTGAGAGTTTTCCCAAGAGCATAGGGGATCTATCATCGCCCCTGCAAACGTCCCTGGACTTCAGGTGAGTGGCTGGAGATTAAACTAACACTTCACACAGTGAATTCACCGGATTACATCCTCTGGTTCCTTCTGCTCTTTCAAAGCAATTTTCCTTGCAATAATCTGAGTTCATCACTATGGTTCTGGCGCTCCAGTCCATGGTCGGTTTATGCTCAGGAAGCCACGGCAACCCCAATATGAGCTGAAACTGGGGCGCGCCGATTAAATTAAATTGGATTACTTCCCTATGACCCTCCAAGGATATATTTGCAATTGTTCCTTATGGCTCACAATGGGCCCCGATGAGAGGTTCGTCCCATCCACAGCTTGCACTGGTTCGCTTTTGGACTGTTGCATGGCTCTGAGTGGCTGGAGATTAAACTAACATAAATCCAAGCCACAAACATTTAGTTTGCCTGGCCGATGGATATCTCAGTAGATAAAGACCTTTCCCTACAAGAATTGTCAAAAGCTTCCAAAGCCTTACAACATGAGGTAGCGGTTCTCACACAAACTAATCATAATTTACAGTGTGAACTTCAACGGTATAAACCACGAGAGTCACCTTGGGAAGATGGTTCAGTTCGTCCTGAGCAGGTCCTCTAAGCACCACGTTTTAACTTCACTCCACGCCCTTCAGATACTGCTGCATCAAGCTCTTCTGATGCATCTACACTTAGTAACCAGCCAGATACTGTTTCAGTTACCACGCCCACTCATGTTCCCTTGGCCCCTCCTGAGCGGTTCTTTGGAGATCAATCTAAATTTGGTATTTTTATGAACCAGTGCCAATTGCATTTTTTATGTCGCCCTTTAGCCTTCCCTAATGATTCTACTAAAATAGCGTTTATCCTTTCATACCTGGGTGGTACAGCTGCAACCTGGTCAATTCCATATGTGGAAAGAGATGATCCTATTCTACATAATTTTCAACGATTCAAGGATACCATACAAAAGCTTTTTGCCAAACATCGTTTTGTTCAGGCCAGTGACAATGAGCTTTTGAGTTTAAAACAAGGAAAACAGCATCTGTTAACATATATCACTACTTTTAATAGACTTCTCGCAGAAACTGTCTATCTATCTATCTATCTATCTATCTATCTATCTATCTATCTATCTATCTATCTATCTATCTATCTATTGACTGTCTGTCTATCTATCTTTTTATCGGCTGTCTGTTCTGTCGGTCTGTCTGTCTACCTATCTTTCTCGTTGTCCATCTATCGACTGCCTGTCTGTCTATCTGTCTATCTGCATATCTGTCTGTCCGTCTATCTATCTATCTATCTATCTATCTATCTATCTATCTATCTATCTATCTATCTATCTATCTATCTATCTATCTATCTATCTATCTATCTATCTATCTATCTATTGACTGTCTGTCTATCTATCTTTTTATCGGCTGTCTGTTCTGTCGGTCTGTCTGTCTACCTATCTTTCTCGTTGTCCATCTATCGACTGCCTGTCTGTCTATCTGTCTATCTGCATATCTGTCTGTCCGTCTATCTATCTATCTATCTATCTATCTATCTATCTATCTATCTATCTATCTATCTATCTATCTATCTATCTATCTATCTATCTATCTATCTATCTATCTATCTATCTATCTATCTATCTATCTATCTATCTATCTATCTATCTGTCTGTCTGTCTGTCTGTCTGTCTGTCTGTCTGTCTGTCTGTCTGTCTGTCTATCTATCCATCGGCTGTGTGTTTTCTGTCAGTCTGTCTAGCTGGAGTAGATTTCTATGACTGAACCTCTCCCCCTGTGCTTCCAGCTGCTGCTCCGTCAGTCCTTGGCTGCAGCGGTTCATAAGTCTGTTTTATATTCCAGTCATAATATGGACTATATATTAGTAGAATATGATGTCTTTATTCCTTTGTTTTTCTCTGTGATTCCCTTGTGTGTCGTTGCAGGAAGTGCCCCAGGAGTTGCTCTGACCAGTTCAGGGTCACTGGCTTCAGACTGTATCACCAGAGTCACTTCCCACAGGTTCCCAAAGGTTACCACTCACTTAGGGTTTGTAGAGTGCAGCTGTTACCAGAGTAACAGTCCCACTATTAGACCGAAAGCTCACCAGCAGGTGCACTCTGTAGCTGCTGAGGCTCAGGGTAGGGACGTGGAGAGGCCGAGGGTCACTCAAGGAGCTGGAGGGGGGTTGGGGAGTGGGCATTCACAGTCATCGATAGATCAGTAATACATCGATGTCCAGCCAGGACTCTGACTCCTAGAAATGACACTCAGTAAAGGAAAGGTTCACAGTTCAGCAGAGAGTACTCACTTGGGCAATGACAGGAGCAGCGCCTGCACTCCATGACGGGAGAGGCTCTTCTGTTAGGCATGGCCCTGTGCGGGGTGAGGGTTATAGCGCTTGGAAGGGGGTATCGCCCGCTGGTCTTTTTATTCTGAGTCACAGTCCAATCTTTCAGTTATCGCCCACTCGAGAACATTCACCTCTCCCCCTAAGACACGATCTGACAGCGCCTTCCTTGTTCCAGTGGGAAAGTTTGTGAAGTGTGCCGCCTGTGTGACGGCTGTTCCTGGCCGTCACCTGCATACTTCCTCCCAAACAAACAGATGCCCACCCGAGGGGCAGCGGGTACACTTGTCCAGATATTATTAGGTTTCTCTCAGCACTAAGAGATTGCTCAACGTCTGACTGCATTGATTTAGGGCCTGGTTTAAATCTCAGCGGACGGGTTACTCTGTCACAACGATTTATACCTCATCAGCCAAAATATAAAAAACAAACAATGTTATGGGATTTACATTTCAGCAGACGGGATATCAATCACCGTTGTGATGGGGTAACCCATCCGACTTAATGAGGCCCTTAGGGCCTATTACGAGTTTGGTGGGTGGGGTTACTTCATAACAAACGTGACGGATATCCCGTTCTTCAAATTATAATTCCAGTATATCGTATGGAACTTGTAATTTGGCGGACTGGATATCCGTTACGTTTGTGTATCCCATCTGCCAATCTCGTAATGAGGCCTTTAGTGTTTAAGTTCTTCTAGGTACAAAGTCTCAGAGTGGAATTCCTGCTGGGATGAATACCAACACACATCAGTCACAGGTGTTGATGCCTCACAACGGAGGCACTCTCGACCTCGATCCCAGCCTCTCAGTCAGGTTGTGCCTCAAGTCAGCGTCTTGCACTGAGGAATAAAAAAAGTGACGGCTGAAATCCATGAATTAATCTCAATCACTGACAATTACTAGGGCCGCATCCCAGTCCTTCATATTTTTGCCCACCATGCCATCTCAGATTAGACCACCCTATGTCCTGTCCCACTAGGAACAGTCCAGCCTTTACTGCCAAGCCAAGGCTTCTCCTAACTGGAACCCAAGACTGTTTGGGCTTAATTTTGATGCGGCATGTTCCAGTCAAAGCACTTGAAGTGGGGGGCAATCTCTTCTTTGCCCATGGATGTTACGGAAACACCTTGTTGGCGCATTAATCTGACTCTGAATTTCAAGTGCTTGTAGAAAATCATTTATACTCTAGCGTCTAGATCTGGTAAATAAATGTTGCCGCTCTTGCCAGGTGGTGTGTTTTTATTTCCAAGAAGCACCAGTCTGATGCCTCCTTGCAAGTTCTGATGACAAGGGCTCTTAAAATGGGACGAAGCAGCCTCTGTCATTCGCTGGTAAATTTGGGGCAGCAACATAGTAAATGGAACCAAGATTCCCGTTGGTAGTTGCATAGGCGGCATGAGACGTCGCGGTCTGTTCATGCCCATACAGGATTAAAGTCTGCAGTTCTAAGGGCCGTTAGCCTCATGAAAATAATTTTCTTGCGTGCCTGGGCCCCTAGTGCTTCCCTTAGGTGTGGTTGGGCTTTCCCCAAGGTGTAAGATTCGTCCAATGCCTTCATGTAGGTGTTATGTCGGAGTGCGGTTAAATCCTTTTCATACGAAATGGAGCGGACCTGCCGTCTCATGATGTTCGACCAAGCCTTATGTGGGATATCTGTTAGGGACAGACTGTTGGGATCTATGTTTAGGGTCTCTATTGCTTTGCCCAGCTTGGTGTGCCGGGGGTAGTCCTCTTCTCTGAGGTTTGTTACAAGATGATGTTTGAGAGAGTTATGCATTGCTTAAAGGTCTCTAATATAATACTTTATTAGATCCCCCTGGAGGGCCAGTTCGGGTCTGCCGAGCCCTAATTCCAGCCGTAATCTCTGGTTCCTTTTGTTACTGTGTACTTGCAGCACGATCTTGTGGGCTTTGACCTGCGCTGCTGCTATAAGTTTGTCTAAAGCTCCTAGAAATGCCAAGTGACCGTAGTAAATGACCGGAATTACTTTTGCCCTAAGGACCTTCAGTATGGAGTCTGCTGTGGGGCTGGTCAAGCGTTGACTTAGGCGTCTTATTGATAGAATTACACTGTTGATTTTAGCAGTTAGATGTTTTGTATGAGCTGCCAATGTTGCCCTCTCATGTAGCCAAACCCCAAGATGGTTATAGGCTGTGGTGGTCCCTATTTGGTGATCTCCCAAACTCCAGACTGCTTGTTTTTTGTGCGGGTATCTGCCAAAAATCATTATCTTTGTTTTGCCTTGGTTAACTGTCAGGTGATTTTCCTTGTTGTTCTTCCCCAGCTCTTTAAGTGCTCTATGGAGGCCCACCCTTGTGTGGTCCATCACTATGTTGTCATCTGCGCACTGAAGAATTGCTATTCTTGCCGTGCCCAGTCTCAGTGAAATTAGACTTGCCTCTTTCAGGGCTCCCCCCATGTCTGCTGTGTAAAGATTAAATAATGGGGACCAGGACGCAGCCCTGCTTCAGTCCGTTGTTGGTTTCAACTTTTGCTGATAAAGCTGTGGGGCTTATCTTGACTTGTACCCAGGTCCCCTCATGAAGGGATATGATGGCTTTCAATAGCTTAGAAGGTACCCCCCAGGATGACAGTTTTCCCCAGAGTTTGCCCATATCGACTTTATCAAAACCTGTGCTGTAGTCAATAAAACAGCAGAACAACGGCAGGTGCCTAGCTTTCACAGCATGTTTTGAGAGATAGGCCAGGGCCATGATGTTGTCCGTTATTGTGCTGTTTTTCCTAAAGCCGGTCTAGTAGACTGGTAGTATTTTGTTGTTATTAGCCCAGTCCTTTAAGTTCTCTCAATAGTAATTTGGCAAAAGCGTTGGCTTCTACATCCAGCAGGGCCACTAGGCTGTAGTTTGCGGGGTTGGAGTGGTCGCCTTTCTTGTGAATAGGGAAGAGGATAGATCCTTTCCATGAATGTGAAATTATTGCTGTTGAATATGAAAAGTTGTATAAGGGGGTGAGGACTGTGGAGAAGAATGTTTGGACTGTTTTAAAAGCCAGGGCTGGAATGCCGTTAGGGCCTGGCGCCCCGCCATTCCTCATTTTCCTGATCTCCGTCGTTATTTCAGCTTCCGTAAATCCATCGCCCTCAAGCATCGTTTGTCCTGCTTCGTCTGTGTGCTTGCGGAGAGTGGCTATGTGGGTACCTATTTCCCGGATGTTCTTCAGAGAAGCTTGCTCAGTAGTTGGTGTACCTCTGGTATATATAATCCCCTTACGTACACTTCCCACTCGTTGCTTGCAATGTTGTTCTCCTTGCTCTTAGGTTGAGCGCTCAGGCGGTTGATATACCTCCATAATTTAGCACTGTTCTTTTCCTTTAACAGGGCAAATGCTGTGAGCCATTTTTGTTCCATCTCTTCCCTCTGCTGCTCACCTACTTTTCTCCTGAAGGCGGCTCTCAGTGCAACCATGGAGGCCCCCCCTGCCGATGTTCCTCTTTTCTTCCTTCTTCTAAGTGCCTTCATTAGCGCACCTTTGCATTGTCTCAGGCTCTTCGGTGTCTGTGGGTTCTTTAAAGAAGGGGCCTTATGACAGAGAGTTTTTTTACAGGGTTTTTTGCCCAGCTTCCGCCACAGGTCTTCTGTCAGTTCTTCCCAGAGACCAATCACCTCTGAGTCGGTCTCCCGTAGTCCTCGAACCTGCCACGTTGATACCCACTCCTGCATTTTCCCTTCGAGAGAGGTTGTCCATTTTATTCTTCTAATGGCTCTGAAACGCTCATCCCCTGTGGTTTCACACATCATTTTCTGGAGGTCTGCTGCTTCCATTCCTAAGTTAAATCTTGCGCATAGATGCCTATGGTCACTTTCCCCTCTATCATCGACCTGGAAATCTTCCAACCTATCAGCCGTTTTCTTTTTGATTAAGATGTAGTCTATAGTGGATATGTCCTGAAAGGATGGTTTGGAGCACCACAAGGGTGATCGTAGTTTCATCAGGAAATGGGTTGTGTAGAGTTTAAAGTTTTTAAGAAGACAGAGCAATGGACCTGCCTTGTGCCCTTTGTTTTGTTTTTTTCCGGGGCACTTTCCAAACCTCTCAATTTAAAATCTCCTGCGATGATCACATTGTAGTGCTCATATTTTAGTAATACATTTTCCAGCATGTTGGTGAAAGATTCCATACTGGCAGCAGTCAGTGCCGGGTTGATGTAGCAGTTTATGAGCAGCAGATTAAATGGCAGGTGGCCCTCCCTTAAACCAGCGATTGTCATTGCTTGCAGGTCTGGGGAGTTTACTCTTATTTCTGTGGGCTTGAGTTTTCTCGCATGGATGTCCGAAGATGGGTTTTTAGTTGCATTAATCTGATGTTCGTGAAAGCCAGCTATAGGTGTTGATGTCATTGACCAAGTTTCTTGACAGCAAATGATGTCCCCTTTTGCAAAGTAGTCCTGTACTTCCTTGGTCTTTGCTTTTTTTTTTTTAACCCTGCGATGTTCCATGATATGAGGGTTAATTCTTGGTGGCAGTCCAAGTTTTGGCCTTGGTATTGTTCTTCCCGCACCAACATTGCCCTTCCTTCTCTAACGAGGACTTGTTTTTGGCTAGGGGTGCTGTTGCCAGCTATCGCCTCTTGTAGCCTGTTTCGTTTGACCCATTAGCACTCTTCGCAGGTTGTCTCTTTGAAAAATAGAAACATTTATTAGTATTTTAGGGCGTTCGTTGATGTATTCTCCTAGTTTCCTGTTATGGGTGTTGCCTTTCAGGATTGATGTAGCCCCGTCCCCTCTGTTTGAGATATGAGGATGAAGGTATAATTAGGTTGAGTGGGTTCTATTACTTCTATGCCCCAACTTGCAAATTGTTGGGCTTCATCAAGAACTGCCCATTGGAGGGAATGCTCGCAAAAGCCCAGGAGGGTTGAATCGACATGGCTGTCTCCTTGTGACCTTTTAAACTTTACCCACTCTATGTTTTCCGAAGTGATCTGAGACAGGGATTTGACATGGCCAAAAAGTCGGAGGATATTAGTTCTGTTTAAGATGTCGTGAGGCCCTTCCATGTGGTACCTGGGGGGAAGCGCCACCTCGTATAATGTAGATGGTTCCGCAAGATTTAATGTTTGTGTAACCCCCCATTGCACTTACTGCTTGATCTCAAACTATGGGGGGGGGGTTGATCAAGGTTCTACAATGTTGTTCATCTTCCGCCCTGTTGTTATTTCCCAGCGTGCTAGCTATTTGCTCCATCGGTGGGGATGTGGTGTGCTGTGCTCCATAGGACCGTTGTGACCCTCCAGTTCCAATAGGTCATAGAGCCTTATTTGTGTGGCGGCGTCCTCCTTACCAATGCTGACCCTGTTTGTTGTCACCTTTGTGTCCGTTGATGCTAACCCTGCAGGGTGTGGAAGGTCTGCCTGGTCCGCCTGGTTTTCTTGAACCCTGCCCTGTTGTATTAAACCATCCCTTTCTCTTTCTTTGGCCTTTTCCATGTCTGCCGGTGAGCGCTGGCTCTTGGTCTTCTGTTTGGGATTAAAAATCGGGAAGAGTGGAAGTGAGTTGATTTTCTCCTCCGGTCTATGGCTGATCAACATTGCGGGCAGGATGGATCTTCTTTTCATTTTTGATCTCTTCAGCTGTTTCTTCAGCTTTTTCTTCGCCCTCCTTGTTAGGGGTCCTTCTGTTCTGGCTTCAGTTTCCCCCTCCAAGGTCACTTTCTGCTCTTCGGCTTCCTTTGTGATAGATCTTGCCAGAGCTTCCTCGGTATCACTCTTTGTCGGGGGTGCCAGAGTCTCTTGGCTGTTCTTCTCATTCTCTACGGCTTTTATTTATTTTTCCCTCACTCATCCGTGTTCACCATTGAAGGTCACTTTGAGATTGCCCGATTCAGTTTTTCCTGGTATTTTTAGTGATTTGCCTCTGCTCTTGGTTAGTGTCACTATATCCCCCAGTGTTTGCGGAAATTTGGCCCACTTACCTATTATAAAGGCACATGAGCTTGTCCAGGCTATCATTGCCTGATTGTATTTGATTGTTACCTCCAAATTATCCAGTTTGCGGCCCTGATTCTCTAGGCACTGGGCTATTGATTGTAGAAGGTCAACTTGGACCTCCATTTTAGTTGCTTGCCATATCAGGACCCCCCCCTCTATCGATAAGGAGGGGGGTAAGGTCCAAAGTCCTTTCAATTGTCTGCTCTAATTTTTGTAAAAAGGAGTTGGTGAAATCTCCTGTCTCTGGTGAGTCAAGATGTTGACGTCCAGTAGATAAGACCATTGAACTTAATCGTGAGATGTCTCGCGGACTGGTATGTGTTGGATCTTTGCCCTCGATGACTTCCGGCATATCTTCCTCTAGGGGCCGATGGATCAATGCTTTGATTGGTGAAAGGCTGTGTATCAAGTCAATGGGCTTCCTTTCAATCCTTTCGACTGTTGTGAGCAGCCCGGGGTCAGAATCGCCAATCCTTTCTTTATATATTATGCTATTTTCCTCTGCGTCTCGTACTTTGCACCCGCTAGAAGGTGGCGAGTTTTGACCTCCCTGTGTCCTTGTTTCCTGCGCCTGGACCTGGACCTGGTCCTGATCCCCTTCATAGGGCAGGAGGTGGCTTCCTCCCCAAGAGGGTTTTTTTTATGTCGAGCTGCTTGATAAGTGCCTGGCCGGGTCGAGATGCTTGGTGGTTACTTGCAGTGACCTCTCCCGGCTCTTCAGTCCCCCCGGCAGGCATACCAGTGGGTGGCGAGCTGCCCGGCATCTGTAAATAATGGGTGATGAGCCCTTGTTGAGGGGGTTGTAAAAGGGGGCTCACAGTGTGCGACTCTTGTCTAAAGTTCTGAGCCGTACTCCTTGTGACCCTAGTTGTTTGGCACAACTGTGTCCATTATCTTTGGTTTAGTCAATTTTCCCTAAGCATTTTCCTCCTCGCATCAAGAGAAGATATTTTGAAGGTATTTAGGGCTTTGTAAAAATCACTCCCTTAGTTTTTTAGACTGTTTCCTGTGTGCACTCTTCTATGTGCACTGCCTAGGCCACACTCCTCGCCACCCAGCTAGGTTAAGCCAAAAGCGGTGTGCTTTGACTCCGGCAGCCTTCTCTGTTGTCGCCTATGCGCCTTTGTGCATGCGTGCACACCCACTTGCTCTCTTGCCAGGCTGCTCACTCCAAAACCCCAACCGATAGCCACCACCACCACTAGCCAGATGTACTGCGCTCCTTCGGCCCTCCTGGTGAGAGTCTCTCCCCTTTCTCTTTCCTCAGCGATGTTTGGTGGGGTTGAGCAGAGAAGAGCTGGGTCCGGGCTACGTGGGGGATGTGTGGGGGATGTGAGGAATGTGAGGGGAGGGGGAAGAGCGGTGAGCGTTCCGGATTTTCAGGTTTTCTCAGTTTTTCTCACTCTCCCGCTCACCTCACCCGATGCTTTGTGCTGTAGCTCCCTCACCGCTGGATGATTGTTGCACCGATGATTGTTGGGCCGCTGTGCCGCTGTACCGCTGTGCCGCTGTGCCGCTGTACCGCTGTGCTGGACTTTGTTCCGACAGATCTCAGTTCTTGGTAAATTTCCAGCTCCAATGTCCGCTCATTTCTCCGCTCACGGCTCCCCACTGCTGCTCGTGGCTCCTGATGCGGCTCGCGGTTTGTGGCTCCTGGCTCCCCGCGGCTCCCCGCGGCTCCCCGCGGCTCTGCTCCGCTCTGCTCTGCTGCTGCAACTGTTGCTTCACGCTTTCTTGCAAGGTCACTCACAAGACCTGGACTGGACTTGTGTATAGCACGTGACAAAAGACCCACAGAGCCTTCCTTTGCTAACTAGATCCCATTGGCAAAACCTTGGTCTCTTCAGGCATTGCACTGAGGAATACAAAGAAATGGTGGATGAAATGTTTCAATTCATCTCAACCATGGGTAATTACCTGAGGTTGCATCCGTGTGTATTGTTGTTTGCCTACTACGCTTAGATTGGACCCGGCCTAATGAATATAAAGCTTGGTCCTGCTCCCATAGGAACGTTCCAGTGCAAACTTGTGGGACATGTTCTCTCCGCACCTGAATTATAAGCAATACAAATATTTTATGCTAAATATTACTGAAATTTAAGCATATACATTTATTTTAAATGTAGAACGATATATAGCATTCTACAGCACTATTAATTTAACTGTGAATTACATATTTAATTAATTTAATCATGTTACATTGAAATATTTTTCTGAAGTTTGAACTAAAAAAATAATCCCCACCTTAAGTAAAAGAATTTAATATTTATTATGTAATAATAATTTTTAAATATAATGAATTTACTAAAATATATGAATTATATGTTAACAAATATGAATGATATGTTAAATTATAAATTCTAAAGTGGTTGTTAGAAATGTTTTTGAGCTTCAGAATATATATATGTTTTATTTTGAAATTAATTAATTGAACAATATTTTAAGTCCCTACCACCATTATTGAATATGGGAGGGTTTTGCAGTACCAGTGGTTAGCCATGTGTGAGGCTGGACTTACTCCAGCTCCGGGATGGAGTAATTAACGTTTGTTTTGTGTCCCTTTTTGGCTGTTGTAACTTTAGAGGTGTTGTTTGTGAATAGCAATGGGTTTACTTTATTTTGGGTTGGTGCATGTCCCACACAAAGTCCTTCCTTAAACCCCCAAACCCTTAATTACTCCTCCTGAAACTGCTGGCATTTATCAGTAAGTGTTTTCAGCCGCCCCCTCTGGATCCTCCTATGTTTACTACAAAGTAGTAAAACCGGGTGCGGTGCATTTCCAAAATTTGAAAAGAAGCTGCAAGTGAAATGGTGTTTTAAGATACCTGACTTTTAGTCACAGATATCATCTCTTAGAATTCTGTAAATATACTACGACCATAAATGTTTACCATTTACACATCTTACAGTTTCTATTGTTGTGTGCCAGACCTCACTAACTGGCTTGTCAGGAGATCCTGCTAAACATGACAATTGGCAGTTTGTTTACATTTTTGTTCCCAAAACATGACCAAATATGTGTTCTAGGTCACGTGAGTGTGGAGTTATCTGCCATGTGTTTGGTTCTTATGGTTTTTAGCAGGGATCCACACAGTAGACATCAAGGGCTATTTCTAATGGATGGAGATTCCAAGAAATCTCAGGAACCAAAGGATAATAATAACCATAGACATGTCTGAAAACTAGAGAAAGGTGGATCCATGTTGATGTGGCGTAGAAGAATCCTACTCATTAATAAGGGATTTACCTACAGTCTTCCCGATATTTATGATGCCCCGCATGTATCGGTGTGCCTATTGCAAGCAACAGGAATCGAGGGAGGCGAGGTGGGCAAGAACAGAGGTTGGGGAGGCAGTAAAAAATACCTGAGAACGCTGCGGTTCCAAGTCCATGCTGGGACTGTGAAAGAAATCCGGTGTCTGAAAATTCCTTTTCTCACAGACACAGGATTTCTTTCACAGTCCCAGCATGGACTTGGAACCGCAGCGTTCTCAGGTATTTTTTACTGCCTCCCCAACCTCTGTTCTTGCCCACCTCGCCTCCCTGCGCTACCCCCTCCTCCCTCCTCCCCACGACCGCGCGTTGTGCCCCTTCCCTTCCTCTACCCCTTCCAGCCCCACGCCGCCCGACCCTGACACTTGTCCTTCCCTCCCTGTACAGCACTTTCAAAACAGCAGCCCCGTCCTGAAGATGATCCTGAGTCCATAGGATCGAAACATCGTCGACTCCTCAGCGCAATTGAAGGCGCCATTACTCCGTGTGGTTCTATTTAAATCACGCCATCCATTGCTATGCAACTATTGTAAATCATTTCGTGCTGAACCACACAGTCACTTGTACATATTTTCACTGTGTGTCACTATGTGCCTTATCGCTGTTATTCACTTTGTCACTTGCGTCGCCACTTATATGTGTCACAAGCACATTTGTGCACCAAGTCCAAATTGGGCTGTCTACACAATTCAGTGCTGATACAACTGTACCGCTTCCTAAATTTCCTTTCCAAATATATGATGCCATGTGCACACTTGAAAAACCTTTCGTGAATCTCCCTTTTTCCTTCCTCGTAATGTATGCTACATACGAAGTTAACTGTCTCCGACCATTGATACCAATTGAGATATTGTTGCTTGTTGTTATATTATTACCCAGATCTCAGTTGGTTTATACTCCTGTGGTTTTTCCCAGCTTATTGCTGGGGCACATATAACCCAGAAAGTCAGTTTGTTTTTAGAGACAGCAACAGGGTAAGGCTGTTTGCTTGTCCACAGGCACATAGCTCCTTCTCCTCTCAATGATGATCATGGACATAAAAGCGCTAGGAGGTGAAGGAGCTGTGTGACACTGAATCAGAAATTTGTTTTTGTAGTGAAAGCTACTAAAAAAAGTCCTAGTCCATCCCCTCCGAATTACCACCCTGTGGGTTGTTTCTTATGTGTGTCGGGTTGGTGGGTGGGAGAAGAGCTGGGCTGTTTGAGGTAGAAGAGGTTTGTCTGCCAGTGGGAGACAAGAAAAGAAGATATCTGACAGGCGTTGGGGTCTCGATGTGTATATATATAGAGTAGCAACATCCTTTCATGACATGCATACATCAATATGGCAGCCAATGGGTTGAACACTTGGGGCCAGATGTACAAAGTATTTTTGGATGCGCAAACGGGTTTGAGACCCGTTTGCGCATGCAGGAATACCTAAGGGCCATGTACAAACCCTAATTAGCGAGTCGTAATTTATTAGCAACTCGCTAATTAGGATTTGCGACTCGCTATTAGGAAGTGGCGTTTCAAGGGCATCTCTTCCTAATCGCGAGTCTGAGCCCTATGTATGACTGTTTTGCAACCGCAATTGGGGTCGCAAAAAAGTCGCAATTTACCACTTACTTCAAATAGGTGGTAAAGATGTACGGGAAGGGGTCCCCAGGGGACCCCTTTCCCTTTGGAAATGCATGTGAAAATATATTTTTTAAGGGCAGGCAGTGGTCCCGGGGACCACTACCTGCCCTTAAAACAAGCATTGGCATAGCCAATAGGTTTCGCCTTTGGGACCTTATAAGTGTTTAGCCATGCAACAGTTGATGTTGTTGCACCAAGGATATTGTGCAGCATAACTAAATACTTATAAGGTCCCAAACGCGAGACCTATTGGCTATGCCAATGCTTGTTTTTGGTGTGCCATCGGGCTGCTTGGTGGCCATGCGCGATGTCGGGTGCACGGTGGGCGCGCGGGAGCGTAGGTTTCACTCCTCGCTCGTTGCCAGTGTAATGTGCTGGCTGCTCCAAGCACTTCGGACCCAATACGTGCAGCGCACAGAAATGATAGGGACAAACACACAGTACTATGGTTGGGTGCCGACTGACCTTGAGTGGTCACTTTCCCTTCTATTATGCTTGCTCCGTCGGGTTGTATAGCTGAACCGGTAACTCATTACAACGATGTGAATAAAATGCAGAGTAACATTTTAATAAGATATAAGTCAATTAACGATCAAACAAGATTGCATGAATAACATGGTGAATTAAAGAAAGAAAACACAGGAAATTTGTTTTAAAGGTGCACATTTCTATTAGAGTGGTTTGTCCGCGTCTAATAGAAAATTAGCAAATTGAAAGAAAAATATTAATGAAGTCTTTCTTCGCCTGATCCTGCCTGTCCCCCGCCCCCACAAAACTAAAGCTATATATTTATTGGCGAGATCCGACTTCTACATAAACACAACCGCTCGGTGAATGCCAAGGGCACTGTTCTGCGTGGGGAGGGATCTGCCAATGACGCACATGAAGTAAAACCCCGGCTCTTCCTTAACAACGTGGGGGCGTATAGCAAGAAGAGGCGATGATCATCGCTAACCCAGGTTAGCTGCATTTTTTTTATCGCCGTCTATCGCTGGATTTCATCACCGAGATAGCGCGTTATTATCAACGCTTATCTCCAAGGCGATAAAAAATCCAGCGATAGCGGCGAAATGCAGGAATATCGCTGAAAATCTAGCGATATTCCTGCGCAATAAGGAAATCCTTGATGATAGGGAGATGTGGATTCAGCCATAGAATCCACCTCTCATTATATGTATGACTAAGTCTGGATTTTTGCAGACGTTAGCTTACGGCGATAATCGGGGTTAGCGTGACTTTTTTTTTATCGCAACGCGGGCATTGATAATAGGGAGAACTTGTCTTTACGACTGTTTCCATCTACTTTTAGTGAGGAACACCTACTTTGCATATCATTAGCGATAAATATCGCTCCTAATTTCTTGCGTTGGACTAGGGAAATGGAGAAATGGGCGGGAAGTGAGGGGACTTATAGATTATGTCTGGCTAGACGTAGTGGAAATGAGAGATCGCAAGAATGGGCCCGGGCATGGTTGGCACTCCTGGAATTGTTCAAGTGCTCGGCTGTGGGGGACGGGGGGGATCCGGTGGAGGATGATGAGACCCCGGCCCCTTGAGAACCCTGTAACAGGCTTCCCCCTATGCTCTTGAGGCAATTCCTGCTGTGGTATGTGGGAGGCGGATCCGACAAGTGGCAGGGGAGGCTTTGATACACATGTAATTATGATAGATACTGGCGACATTCTTGGGTGGGTGATTAGGGTGGCGGGATATGTTGGGGGGGTTGCTGGGGGATGGGGCGGGGGGCATATTGGTTATATCGCACACTCGCTGTGGATTAATCCTGTGGATGGACTGCCTCGTAGCATAGATGTTGATGGGGTGAATGCTGTACAGTTGAGATCAGTTTGGTGGACTGGTCACTGCTCTACGCTCTGAATTGGCTGGAGGGCGGAGTAATGGGGAAGGGGATTGACTGTATTCTGTTTTGTGACCCAATAAAGTCTGTTTAAATTTTTTTTTTCAAAATTAGCAATAAATATCGCTGACATGCAAAGCGGCAAAAAAACGGGCGCTATTGCCAGTAAACTGTCGCTAACAGCTGTTAGCGACAGCTTGCTAATAGGGCGATAAAAATATCACCGCTTTAGCGGCAAAAAGTGCCCATTATTATTTCGTACCCATGTGGGGTTCACCACATGAAATTCTCAGTTCCTTTAATTCATTCTGTTCCTATCAATGGCAGAAATTAGACGAAAGGCGGGTTACCATAGTACCGCAAATGGATGCAGCAAAGTTCGCAGATGTATCGCAGGTTCAGAAAGGTAGTGCTTTGTAAATGTAATATCTATTTTCCATTCGGGGAAGGATTATGGGGAGGGGGGGGCGTCGGAGGGGTGTGTGTATCGGTCGAGAGAGAGACAGCCAAATGATAGGGGGAAGGTTTGTGTGTGTGTTCATTTTTTGGTATGTGTGGCTGGAAGACGCAGCTGCTTCTTCCCCTAGGGCTGTTCGTCCATTTTACCTCTGTTTTGTCACACCAACCTTACCCCATTGGGACTCTACTTACTCCACTTGCTGAACCATGCCATCTTCATAACAAGATGCAGCATCATCAAAGCTACCATGAATGGCACCATTGGAGTTCAGTGATGATGAAGAGCTGTTTTATGTTGCTGCTAATCTGGGAGCAGCGTAGTGATGATACGATGTACCAGTGGTCTGATACACTAAGGAGTAACAGAGAGGAGCTGTCATTTTGGTTAAGACTGAATTGGGCATCCCTAATATCATTCAAATTGTTTACTTTGGTTTGAATACTCCACTGTTAGCAGTTTGCCTTTCTAAAAGTAGACAGTTTAGGCCTTTTCTGTCTGCAGAACAAACGCTCATAAATAACACTGCTAGAGAATGCCACGACAGAAAGGGTGTGAGTCATAGGGTGATATACACAGTGAATAAAACCGAGAAAGAGAAATTAAAACATGCGAAAACCCAGAGGAAAGGACACAGTAAAAAAGTGAGTAAGACAAAAAGGTAAGAAAGACAAGAAGAGAGCTCGCATCAGGAGTAACAAGCATTGATCGCGATCAAAGTGAAAGACGTGCGGCCGAGTGGTGCTAATGACCCGTGAAAGGCAGATGGCGGCTGTGCGCGTGCATGCTCGCGTGAACGCAAGCGCTAGACCAGCCGGTAGCACTTTGAAAACTCACCTACTAAATGTCCCTCCGAGCCAGCGCATGCGCTGGGCTCAGCGAGACCTAAAAATGAAACAAAAACGTTTCATGTTTTTTTTAAATGCATCCAGTTATCCTTGAAGGAAAATGGGCTGCATTTAAAAAAAACTGCTTTACTGAAAAGCAGTCCCAGACATGGAGGTCTGCTGAGTCCAGCAGGCCACCATCCCTGGGAGGGCCTGCCATTCCCAATGGGGTTGCAAATTGCGAGTGACTCATTAATATTTATGAGCCTGGCATTTTGGAACCCCATTGGGAATCGCTAACAGTGTATCTGACACTGTTGTACATATGCTTTTGCATTTTTCAAATTGCGGCTCGCAATTTTTTCGCAATTTGTGAGTCTCAAAAGCAAATCGCCGTACATCTGGCCCTAGATCTTTCTAACACCCACAAATGTCTTCACTTAACTTAGGACAGGCTTTCATTGAAAATAAAGTTCTGGGTTTATTCTTGCTTTCTGGGATTTTAATTCCTGATTCATAATCTGAAAAAGAAAACTATCATTGAGACAATTTAAAGGACATCTAGAATTGAATGAGGCGCATCTGCCAAACTCGAGCCAAAACAATACCTCTAAGGGGGAATGAAGAAAGGATACTGCAAGGCATCGCTGAGTTGTTTGACCACATATAAGCACTCTGTGGCTTTAACCCTCTACATAATCACTGCACCTCTTAGTGTCTTTGAATACCCTCATAATGTACAGTACATTTACACAAAATGAGGCATTAACAAGAACTTAAATCAGAAAGTGCTATTTTGTGGTTTGGTGTAGAAGCATTAAAAAGTTGTTGAGATATTTGGGTTTAAAAAGTGCTTGTGTGAACTTCGAAGGAATAAGACTGTTAGAAAGATGTTACTGACAGACTTAAATGTTCAGGATTTCTTGATGAATTTGCACAAAATGTGGTGAACATTTAGAATGTCTAGGTTTCTTTTGGTCATTTAAACTCCAGATCCACATCAAACCCCATTGTGTTTGATAGTTGGGTGAATACCAGCAAGAGAGGGTTACATCCACTACATGTAGGTGACTTGACAGATATATGTATCCTGCATGTGTTCCAAGCTTATCTTCATTATCGTTTAATTGGTTTTAGAAAATCGATCATAAGTGTAGCGTGTGAAAATACTGCAAGCCACAGAGACTGGAAGATGTTATCAGAGATATTATGAATGATGCCTTTTGAGATGTCAGTGATCTCATCAATGATGTAATTTAACAGTCATGAATAATGATGTTAGGTCCTAAGTAGTGCATGGTGGCAGTGCAAGTTATACCAAGCGCAGTAAAATATAACTTGTGAATGTTGGTGTTAGGGGCATATTATCAAGACACGGCGTTAAAATTATCGCCGCTTTGGCGGCAGAAAACTGCCGCTAAAGCGGCGATAATGGGCTTGATAATATGCCCTTGAGAATTCCCATAGAAGCCCATGTTCTGGTGTCAACATGGGCTTCTATTTGAATTCTCTGCGGCATATTATCAAGCCCATTATCACCGCTTTAGCTGCAGTTTTCTGCTGCTAAAGCGGCGATAATTTTAACGCCGTGCGTGATAATATGCCCCTTAGTTTTTATCTCATTTCAACTGCAGCATTGCTTGTAACTTTGTTATATAGATATGTACTCCTAAAAAGTGAAAGCAGTCCAGGAAATCGATATCTATACTATTTATGTAATCCATAGCACACACTGTTGATGTGTTTCGACCACCAGGATTTTACCCCTGGGGAATGGAGTCCCTGTGGCCCCACTGAGGCTCAGGGAGGGGAGGCCCATGAAACCTTCCTTTAAAAAAAATAATCTGGCCTGGTGGATGTGGTCCCCAGGGTCTTTAGAAGGCTCAGGGGAAAGGGCATGCCCCTTTTTTTAAAAATGGGATAGGCTGAGGAAATATGAATTTTATGATCAGTTATGTCCCCTATCTTAGACCCCAACGGCTCCATGTACATGCTACAAGTACTTGTATGTTCCCTCCAGTTCCAGCTATGAAGACGCAAATACATGTGCGTCCAACGTCAACATGTCCTCTTTCAGATCCGCCATGAATGGGTCGAATATTCCATTCCTAAGTATGATTGGCCACCGACTTTATATGGTTCACCTTTCATGTTTTAAAGTTCAGGCGAGTAGGCCCTGAATTCTGCCATCAAGCCTTTTCCTGCTTCTGCCTCTGAAATGCTCCAGCCTGGACCTGCATCGGTATCCATGAACTTTGTCCTACTCCCTGCGCGGCTAACGGTGCCTGACGCGGCCTGTTGCCTGCCAAAAACTGTATTCAGCCTTCAAGTTATCTGCTCCGCTCCTCATCCAATGCATTCCTGTCTAGTAGTTTAGGTAAACATCCTTCCAGCTACCGAGCAAAGGGCTCGGCCTCGCTGTCTTTATGCAAGTAATTCATAGCCCCTGTTACCATGGAAGATTCCTGCCCCCTCGCATCCCATGTAGACACATAGACGCTTGTACGTGCACTAACAGTCAGTATAGAATAGATTCCATCCGAGAGACCTTTCCTTTTGGATAAAACAGTTCCTTAAACAAAGATATTAGATACGATTTGGGATTAGGTTGACCTGACCCCCCAGACTTCTGTCTCCACATGTAGAGCTAAATGTCAATTCCCCTTCACCCTCTAGTTGCACGTCAATCACACGTCATGCGGCTGCGTGCGCATCTCTGCCAAATATTTCTGCTGACACTGCAGGATTCTCTTATGGATCCACCCACTTGTGACATCATTTTAAATGACGTTTCTAGTATACGCCTATTATTACGCCTATTTTCATTACGTATGTGTATTCTTATCTGTATTATCAGCTGTTACGCCTCCTGCATCTGTCTTAATGTAATGCTTTTCATATATATATCATTACTTGTCAATAATGTATTGCCTATCCCTTCCTGAACCTTCGTGGTGATGGAATATGATTGCCTGGTTCGAACCATAATTCCTTTGTAAGGAATAAAGTCCTTTTCAGAACCTCTAATACCACGGATTCTGCCTCTTATTTTGACTGAGTTATTCTTACTAGACTTTACCGCATAAAAAATAGTACAGGTAATTTAAATATTTACCACATAAATTGGTGCCCGAATAGGGACACTTTCTCATCTCACGCGCCGGAGGTGCGTTGCAGGCCCGGTCTCCTGCCACAGCTGGACGGACAAAAACGCGTACCCGCAGGATTTCCTGTATCTCCCTCCGGCCAAGCGGGGGTGACTGAGGCTGCGATCAACACCCAGACGAGGCGGTGAGAAGTGCGAAGTATCCCGACCAGAGCCTAGCTAAGAGAGCAATATCCGAGGTATACAGAGGCCCACCAGGTTCCGAAGTTCCGAGTCGAGTCGAGTCGAGTCCAGTCCGGTCCAGTTCAGTTCAGTTCCGAGGCCTTCCGTTCCGTGCTACCCGGTGAGTACCGTTGCTGGGGAGGCATTTAGACGTGCACATTAATTTGTGCCGGTCATGACGGGTTTGGGTACACAGATCCGGTCTGCACTGTTTTAGCAGTGTATCTGTACTGTTTAGCAGTATATCTAGTATGTTTTGTATATAATTCAGTATTATCTAGTATTAGTATTATGTCAGTGACTAGTTTTCTTCTAATTATCATTGTTCGTTAAATGTTAAATGTTAAATGTTTTAATGTGTTTAAAAAATTGTGGTATGAATGAGTGTTCATTATTGTGTTTATCGTATTAATTGTGTTCAAGTCCAGTTTTAGTAAGAATCAAGTCGCAAGGTTTAAAGATGCCGTTCTTTTCAAAATTAAGACAGATCAAAACTAGAAAAGGAGTACTCGAAGAAGCTGTTCCCATTCCACCTAGGGACACTCCAGGGTATTTTATGTATCATAAACATGGCCTAGATGCCGTATTATATCTTGACTTATGGGTGGACTACACCAAGGATCTAGCAGAAAGTCAGAGGTGGCCCGCAGCTGGGACATGGGATGCAGATTGCATCATGAGAGTAGAAGAAGAATTATGGAAAAAGAAAGCCAGACAGTCACAGAAAGATGCCATTGAACTATGGCGTAAAGAATCGCATAGGCGCACAGAGAAAGCGCTCAGACAGGAAGAGAAAAGTAGGGAGAACTCAAATAAAGCCCGAGAAAACGTATTAGTTGAGGAAGGTATCCGAGTAAAAACAGAACAAGTAGACAGACAACGAAACACTCTTATGAATGGTATGTATCCTCTTTTGGCCGAAGGTTTACCTAAGGCCACCCCGGAAATACCGAAAGATTTGCCACACCCATTACTCCCGATTAAAGCACATCCCAAGACCGCAAAAGATATTTTCCTTTCCTCCTATTTAGACGATGTAGCTCCCGAATATGTTAATGTTCCACCACAACGACAACAACAACCACAACAACAGCCACAGCCTATTGCTGCAACACAAAACACGACACAACAGATGTACCAGTATGCACAAAATGACTATCCAGAGTATCAGCGCTACACATGAAATAGCCTGGAGAGGGAAGTTGGCTTACCCCTTATTGAGGTTCCTGTAGATCAAGAGGGTCCTTATGTACAGAGTCAAGTATTAGGGAAAGACAGAAGGTTCCTACTTGATACAGGGGCAAGCAGAACAACTATCAGTCACAGCGAAGTCCCAGGGGCACCCCTCTCAGGCTCACAAAATATTTCCCTTGGTTTTTCAGGAAAGCCTACTATTAACGAAGTATCGCAACCACTTGCATTCACAGTCGGTCCGTTAACACGGACTACAGATCTATTGCTTACGAAATCATGTCCAGAAAACTTGTTAGGTATAAAAACATTGAAGGCTCTAGGAGCTGTAATATGTTGTTCTCCGGAAGGAGTACGACTATTTTTGCGTGACTTTAAAGGTCACTACGTGTCTAGAGACATGGATCACCGGTTACAGAATCTACCTGCACATTTATGGGCACAAGGCCCCACTGATGTAGGTTGTATGCACATTACCCCATATCGAGTCACACTCAAAACAGGAGTAGTACTACCACGAATGCGACAATACAAATTACCATCAGATGCTGTAGTGGCTTTACTGCAAATCATTGACGAGCTCATTGCACAAGGAGTGGTTGTAGAAACGGACTCCAATGTATGTAATTCCCCGATAATTCCGATTCTTAAACGAACTGATCCAAAAGCACCACCAGTATATCGATTAGTTATTGATCTGCGAGAATTAAATAAATGCATTGTACCACAATACCCCGTGGTCCCAGATATCTCTTCATTGCTAACAGCCATAGATTCAGAAGCAACGTTCTTTACTGTAATTGATCTCAAGAACGCTTTCTTTAGCGTCCCAATCGATCCGGAAAGCCAATATTTGTTCGGATTCAGTTTAAATGGACGAAGTTTTAAATTCGCACGCGCACCTCAAGGATTCACAGAAAGCCCCAGCATCTATAGCCAAGCACTGAAAAGAGAACTTGACAGTATCCACATGCCAGCTAACACTGCCCTGCTTCAATACGTCGATGATCTGCTGATCACCGCCCGAAGCGAACCTGAATGTTAAAAAGCATCACTGACGGTTTTACATTTCTTAGCCGACAAGGGGCACAAAGTGTCCCCTTCGAAGCTGCAATTCTGTGTCCAGCAAGTTGTGTACCTTGGGCACTTGCTGTCCAAGGGGGGAAGACAGCTTACACCCGACCGTATCCAGTTAATTGTTAACATGCCGCCACCCAAGACACAAAAGGAGGTACGGGCATTCATAGGCCTCACTTCGTACTGTAGGCAGTGGATCCCTCAATATGCATTTCTAGCGAAACCACTCATTCAGTTGACAACACAGGAGGCAGCGACATCGACTGTCCTCCCTTGGACTCAGGAACATACGCAAGCTTTTGAAAGCTTAAAGAAAGCTTTATGTCAAGCACCTGTTTTAGCAACACCATGTTACAGCAAACGTTTTACACTCTTTGTTACAGAACGTGAAGGTACTGCTTTGTCAGTACTCACGCAGGACCAAGCAGGATCACACAAGCCATGTGCTTATTTTTCTAGTACATTAGATCCCGTAGCTCAGGCTCTTCCTGCGTGCCTGAAATCAGTCGCAGCAACAGCTTTAGCAATCAGACAAAGCGATACCATAGTGTTAGGACATCAATTGACAGTACAAGTACCACACGCAGTAGAGGTTCTCTTGAACCGGACCCAAACACAACACTTGACTATAGCAAGACTGACGGGTTATGAATTGACATTGTTCCAGCCACACATAGAAATCAGACGTTGTAGTACATTAAATCCTGCCACACTTTTGCCATTAAGTGGAACAGACCCATTGGCACATGATTGTATTGAAGTCATTACTATTACGACAAAACCCAGACAGGACTTGACAGATATCCCATTATCAGATCCAGACCTGACATTGTATGTAGATGGTTCATGCATGAGAACAAATACAGGAGAGTTAGTGGCCGCTTATGCAGTCACAACAGACACTGAAGTTATTGAAACAAATTGTATCGATACCTTGTCAGCTCAAGCAGCAGAGCTCATCGCTCTGACACAAGCCTGTATTCAAGCCAAAAATAAGAAAGTCAACATATACACAGATTCACGTTATGCATTCGGAGTCGTCCATGACTTCGGCGTGCTTTGGCGAGAGAGAGGTTATTTAACTTCTCACGGTGCCCACATCCAGCACGGTCCCCTTATTCAAGCTCTGTTAGATGCAATACATCTGCCGACTGCAATATCGATTATGAAGTGTAAAGCCCATACAAAAGTGACTGACATTATTTCTCAGGGTAACGACCTAGCTGACAGAACAGCTAAACAGACTGCTCAGAATCAGACTCATACAACTGACACGACAAAGACAATAGTTCCGACACCAACACACTGCATGACAGTTAAGGATCCCGCCCTTGATGTAATTGACATACAGACACATGCTACACCAGAAGAAATAAAGAGATGGACTGAATTAGGAGGGATCCAAACGGATCAAGGATGGATGACGAAGGGAAAATCTATATGGTTTCTTCCTGACTCCATGGTTCAAGTCATCATTAACACAATACATAGTCCAGCGCACCTAGGAGAGAAAGCTATGCTAGACAGTATTCAACACATTTGGTTCAATAAACACTTGCGAGCAGCAGCTAAACAGAAAGTACGTACCTGCATGGTTTGTTGTCAGTTCAATCCAGGAAAAGGCGTACCTGTAGAACAGGGTGGATTTCAACCCCCCGATCACCCTTTTGAAATCCTCCAGATGGATTATATCCAGATGGAACGTTGTCGAGGATTCAAATATGTCCTCGTAGTTGTATGCGCTCTGTCCCGGTGGACAGAGGCCTATCCCGTCTCAGATTACACTGCCCCGACTACTGCCAAACAGTTAGTTCGAGAATTCTTCCCACGGTATGGTTTGCCCCGTGTCGTGTACTCAGATAATGGCCAGCCATTCTCATCCGAGCTAATGAAACATGTTTCACTTCTGTTAGGCTATCAATGGAAATTCCACTGTGTCCGACATCCCGAGGCAGCAGGTCTCGTGGAGCGGCATAATCAAACTTTGAAAATTAGACTGTCCAAAGTATGTAGAGAAAAAGGTGTCGACTGGATAGTAGCTTTACCAGTTGCGCTCTTTTACATGAGAATGGTAGCACACTCTCGAACAGGGCTATCCCCGTATGAGGTGATCTTCGGTAGACCACCAAATATGTGGGGGACGCCTATACCTCGTAAAATCACTGATGTTGATTGTAATATGCTGACAGATTACCTGGCTTCCTTGATGTCTGCACTACAATCTTGTCGTTCACAGGTAGCTGCAGCTTTTCCCGATAACACTGAGGTGAAGCCCCATGACGTGGTTCCGGGGGACCTTGTGCTTGTAAGGAACTTCGACAGAAGGAACCCGCTGGAGCCTCGCTGGCAGTCGCCCAAGCTCGTCTTATTGACCACAAGGACAGCTGTGAAGATTGAGGGACGCAAAGGGTGGTTGCACTCGAGCCATATCAAAAAATTTCATGGACTATCATCTGACTTGAATTTTCAGCCCTGCATTCCCTCACAGACTGACTCAAAACTCCCCCTGGTTGATAAGCCAGAAAAAGAAAACTATAAACTGAAACTAAGGTCTAGCAAGTCAGACAATTTGATTGTTTAAGTCCTCTCCAAGGTGAATCGGTTGAATTTGTCTCTGACATGTATCCTCTAGACCGAAATAGAGAGAGAAATAGACAGAAACAGCTCAAGAAACATGCGTACTGTAAATCACTTCGTAGTCACTGCATAGTGACATTGTTAATTATGTTTTTTCTAAAGTCTTCTGATTATTATTGCCAGTATATTATTACACATGTATTACCCTATTTCCAAGCGTGCTTTCAATGCTACTGCCGAACATTCTTTTAGCGAATTACCCCCGCATGAGTTGTCCTATAGATTTGCGCTGCGCAACAACACATTCATTAGTATGTTACATCATTCTCATCAGACCAGCAATGCTACAAATTGTTGGATATGTGGCCGACTCCCTCCCTATCAGAAATACAAGGGAGTTCTGCCCCTCTTTCCGTATCCATTCACACACAATGGCTCCTGTGGAGCATGGTTTAGTTTGATTAATTCCCTAGATTCAAATTCAGTAGTTTATCAAGACAACTGGGTTTGGGGAAACCTGAACCTAGTTTTACTTAAAGTCTGCTACCCTAACAAGGAGGGACTTCCCAAAAGAACAGGAACTGATCTAGAAAATGAAGTATATGGATTAGGTAACTTTACACTTAACCTCATGATCCTGACTGTTGAATCCGAAGCTACACCAATCTTGCCCGCTATGTCAGTATTTCCAATTAGAGGCGAATTATGTGTAAGAAAGAATGGTTCAATACACATGGGCCATAGTAAATGTACCACTGTAATAGAATTCAGTGATAAAGGCAAGTCTACATTTAGAGCTTCTCGTCACTCCTACTTCATCTGTGATCACACCGCATACATACGCCTACCCCTAGATTGGGATGGTACCTGTTACATTGCATTCCTTCTGCCACCTGTTTTCCTAGCCCCGCCTGATTACCATAGGAATACCCATTTAGTACACAATAGACAGCAGAGAGATCTCCCGATTGTCGACTACACCGAAACAGCATGGGAGCAATACACAGATTTCAATAAAGGTTTCTTTCCCTACATAGGTACAGTCACTAATAGTAAGCTGATACGTAGATTAACTAGAACCCTTGAAGCAGTAGTGAATGAAACTACTTCCGCCTTAGGCAACTTAACAGAGGAGCAGTCTGCGATGCGGATTGTTGTTCTTCAAAATCGTCTTGTCCTTGATGTCATTCTGGCCGATAGGGGCGGAGCTTGTAGGGTCATCGGATCAAGTTGCTGTGTTTTCATACCAGAAAACGCGCCGTCAGTATATAAAGCCATAACTCGCCTTCATAAGATCGTAAGCCAGATACACCAGAATCCAGGCACCTGGACTTGGTCCGGTTGGTTCTGGAGCGTGTTGTCAGCCTGGGGATGGAGGATCCTATCCTTCCTAGGTATTGGCTTTCTCATTCTATTCAGTTGCTGCTTGTGTCTACAATGTGGGCCAGCGATTTGTGGTCTGTGTGCCACATCGTGTATCCCGCCTTCAAATTTTCATTCAAGATCCCGGAAGAAGAAAGAAGAACAAATGATGCTATATGAACAGATTGATGGATTAATGAAGATGGATATTTCATGAAGGGTCCGTAGGGGACAAGGAGGGAATGAGGAAATATGAATTTTATGATCAGTTATGTCCCCTATCTTAGACCCCAACGGCTCCATGTACATGCTACAAGTACTTGTATGTTCCCTCCAGTTCCAGCTATGAAGACGCAAATACATGTGCGTCCAACGTCAACATGTCCTCTTTCAGATCCGCCATGAATGGGTCGAATATTCCATTCCTAAGTATGATTGGCCACCGACTTTATATGGTTCACCTTTCATGTTTTACAGTTCAGGCGAGTAGGCCCTGAATTCTGCCATCAAGCCTTTTCCTGCTTCTGCCTCTGAAATGCTCCAGCCTGGACCTGCATCGGTATCCATGAACTTTGTCCTACTCCCTGCGCGGCTAACGGTGCCTGACGCGGCCTGTTGCCTGCCAAAAACTGTATTCAGCCTTCAAGTTATCTGCTCCGCTCCTCATCCAATGCATTCCTGTCTAGTAGTTTAGGTAAACATCCTTCCAGCTACCGAGCAAAGGGCTCGGCCTCGCTGTCTTTATGCAAGTAATTCATAGCCCCTGTTACCATGGAAGATTCCTGCCCCCTCGCATCCCATGTAGACACATAGACGCTTGTACATGCACTAACAGTCAGTATAGAATAGATTCCGTCCGAGAGACCTTTCCTTTTGGATAAAACAGTTCCTTAAACAAAGATATTAGATACGATTTGGGATTAGGTTGACCTGACTCCCCAGACTTCTGTCTCCACATGTAGAGCTAAATGTCAATTCCCCTTCACCCTCTAGTTGCACGTCAATCACACGTCATGCGGCTGCGCGCGCATCTCTGCCAAATATTTCTGCTGACACTGCAGGATTCTCTTATGGATCCACCCACTTGTGACATCATTTTAAATGACGTTTCTAGTATACGCCTATTATTACGCCTATTTTCATTACGTATGTGTATTCTTATCTGTATTATCAGCTGTTACGCCTCCTGCATCTGTCTTAATGTAATGCTTTTCATATATATATCATTACTTGTCAATAATGTATTGCCTATCCCTTCCTGAACCTTCGTGGTGATGGAATATGATTGCCTGGTTCGAACCATAATTCCTTTGTAAGGAATAAAGTCCTTTTCAGAACCTCTAATACCACGGATTCTGCCTCTTATTTTGACTGAGTTATTCTTACTAGACTTTACCGCATAAAAAATAGTACAGGTAATTTAAATATTTACCACAAGGCCATGGGAGATGGGGTCTCAGGGCCTTGAAAAGGCTCAACGTGGGGCGCTGCACACCCCTCTCCCTTTTAAAACAAGCATTGGAAATGTAATAAGTCTCACATTTGTTTGAGTTAGAGCTATTGGCATTGTAATTGGCAATGTTTTTCACTCATGTGTTATGGAGTGTATGTATGTGGTGTGCGGTGGAATTATTGGGTTGGATTGGATTAGTTAGTTGTGTTATTATGTGGCGTGGTAATTGTGTGGTGTGGAGTGGATTTGTGTAGTAGAATTATGTGGCATGGTGGGCTGTGGAATTATTTGGGTAGTAATTCTGTGGTATTGAGTGCACTGTAATTATGTTAAGTGAGATTGTGTGTTAAGGAGTGCAATTACATGGAATGGTATTTTTTATCGTGGAGTAGTATGTAGTGAAGTTTAATTATGAGGTGTGCTGCTGAATTTTGTGGCAAGATGTGGAATTTTGTAGTGTAGATTTGGTTGTGTGTCGTGTGTTTAATTGTGTTGAGTTGTATTATGTGGTTTGGTGTTGAATTATGTGGTCTGGATTGGAAATGTGTGGATTTGAATTGTGTGGGGTGGAACTGTGTGGATAGCTTTGCCTCCGGTGATGAAAAAGATCAAATAGGTAGAAGGTAAGCTCCAGATCTGTGTGTTTGGGTGTTACAAAAAAAAAAAAAGAAATAGAGTTAGAGCTATTGGTGATGTAAATGTAAATGTTCCTTACCTATGGGTTATGGAGTGGAGAGAATGTGTGTGATGTGTAGTGAAGTTATGTTGGTTGATTGGAATTGTAAGTTGTGGCATTATGTGGTGTGGAGTAGATTTGTGTTGTGGAATTATGTGGCATGGCGTGCAGTCAATCAATCAATCAGTTAAGGGTTTGTGAAGCGTGACTACTCACCCAAAAGGGTCTCAAGGCGCGGGGGTGGGAGAGATGCGTGGTTCCAGGATGTTACGGTGCTTTGTTGAAGATCCAGGTCATGAGTCCCTTCAGGAACTTGGCAGGTGAAGGTGTCTGTCGGAGGTGAAGAGGGAGGGTGTTCCATGCCTTGGTAGCGAGGAAGGAGAAGGAGTGTCCTCCTTTTGTGGTCTTCTTGGTGCGGGGTTCCGTCGCAAGAGACAGCTGGGCTGAGCAGAGGGATCTTTGGGGTGCGTAGAATGAGAGGCATTGGTTTGTGGAAGCTGGTCCTGTGGTGTGGAGGGCTTTGTGGGCATGGGAGAGAAGCTTGAAGGTGATTATCTTCTTGACGGGGATCCAGTGTAGTGTACGTAGGTGTTGGCTGGTATGGCAGTGGCGCAGTAGGTTGAGGACTAGTCTGTCGGCGGCGTTCTGGACGTTCTGGAGTTTGCGGGTGTAGGAGAGTAGGGTCTGCTAACCTATGGTCACCCCAAATTTTTGCTTTTTGCTTCACTGGTTTTTGACATATTGAGGCTGTGGGCCTGCCAATCAGACCCCCAGCCTGCTGTTCTCTCTACTAAATTAACACTATGCACCCTAGGTGCATAACCAATTGGAAGTGGATCACCCTGTCAGCCCCTGTACCAGTGTACACTAGGTACCCAGGGCATTGGTGTACCCAAGGCCTGCCAGGGGCTGAAGCATGTATTATGCCACCCCAAGCTTGGCCTAACAATTTGACACAACTGGCTGATCACTCAGCTGGGGTAAGTTGGTGTAACCACCTCTTACTTAGGTGTAGTATACCTATACCTAACCTTAAATGGGACACATGGTAACCTATAAGTCACTCCTATGGCAGGCCTTAACAATCCTGAAGGCAGAGTGCTTGGTTCCATGTGAGATGGTGCTCTGGCATGAGCTGAGCCTGTTTGCAGTGGTCGGAACAACTTCCTTCTACTGTTTCCAGGTATCGTCATACCATATACTCTTAAGTGCAGTATGAACCTCGCGGTTGAATGCTATCTTTGGTTTGGCTTTATCAAAACATGTCGAGTAAGATGTCATACGAATTGGAATACTAACCCCTCGCCAATTCGGGCGACGGGGTTAGCATTCCACCCTTCTAGAGGGACACGACATGTACAGTACCTGAAACCCGGGTAAAATCAGACATAGCCTCAGCTCCACAAAATGGATGCTGCCACCACAGACACAAGTCTGCCCTCCTGCTGCTGGGAGTCCTTCCAGCTTGGGAGGTGTGGACAAAGGGTTTCCTGCCAGGGGAGGTGCGTGCACCACCCCAGACAGGATTTTGTGTATTGGTCAGGTAGGGCTTGAAAGAAACCAGACATGCCTGTGGCTCACAAGGAGCCTCGGTGCATATGCCAGTTCAAACCGGTCCTGGGGCACACCAGTCCCGGGCCTGGGGCGAGCTGGACAAAGGATTGGGGGTGTAACCACCCCCCTTCCTGGTCCCACCCATAGGGAGGGACCTAGCAGGTAGTCCGGCCCCTAGAATCCGCTTAAAGGTAGGAGCTGGGTCCTAAGACTTCAGACATCCTGGAATCAACTTAACACTAAGAAGAAGACGGGAACTTCGACGCTCTGCTGCACAGAGGACTGAAGCCAATCTCCCCTGTGGTCAGGGAGTGACCACCTTGCTAACGCAAGCACCATCCAGCGAATCAACGTCTGCTTTGCCGCCGCCTCCCGCCGGAGCCCGAGCCCAGAGACTGACAAGACCTGGACCTCCAGACCTCTCACCGCCCGATCCACAGTCCCTGAAAAGAGGAGACCCGTGGAGGCACCGAGAGACGTGGAGCCAGCCATCTTGGAACGACCACGACAAGCTGACAAGTGCAACAACCGAGGCTCCCTTAAAGTTGTGCTTTGGGATCTGAGAAGCCCAACACCCGAGCAGCATCTGCACCAAAGGTGAGCCCTCCAGCATCTCCACGATCTGCGTGGGGCCCTTCTGCATTTTGCCACTCAACGCGCCTAACCGGTTGCTGGCCCGCTGGCTAGTAGCCATCTTGGCGACGAACTTCACAAAATACACCGCTGGTCTGGTTGCTCCAGACTGGCCCTTGCTCCCCTCCAAAGGAGCAGTCCCTCTGACCATGCTGGTCAGAACCATCAGCTTATTTCATCTCCTACAACAATTGCTTTTGCCAAGGCTTGTTTGCTTCGATCAAGTCGCCGACACCGCCGACAGCGAGAACCTGCGTGGGACAGCTCGTGAACCGACTCCTGGACGTCGTCGACCTCCAGGGACCACGTGGCTGCAGAGACAAGCTACACCTTTCTTCCTGTTTGCACCCGGCATTGCCTGGTACCCACCTGGTGCCACGCTGGTCACTGGCTAGTGACTGTGAACACTGTCCCCTCTGCTTACAGGTCTTCAACATCTCCGATCCACTCTTGGATCCACTGCATCTCTCCCGGACCGACCGCCTGCAGCATCTTTGTCTTCAGGCTCCACGGAACAGATAGAAGAAACCCGACGCACTTCGAGGCCTATGCACCCGCTTCCTGTGGGTGAGGTAAAGCTGGCACACCTGTGCCCAAGTGTAGTAATACATCTCTAGTGCCTGTGTTCCAAATCTTGAGTTCCTAGTCCATCCGGAAGATCCTCTTTGCAGTAACTTTGTACTTTTTACGCACCCATTGAAACCTATGGGAGCACGCGTGTGACTATTTGCTCTGCACACGCCACCCGTGGACCTCCTGGTCACTAACTGAAGTTAGCTCCTTGTAGGCCCAGCGATTTTAGAGGCCCTAGGCCTTTTCCCTTTTCTGTTCGTGGTACTTATACCACTATTTTAGTATATGGTTTGAGCGGCCACCAGGGCCTATCCATATAAAGTGCAACTTCTGTGTATTCTACTGTAATCTTGTTTGACGATTTGTGCTCCTGTGCTCATAAAGAGACTAGGGGTTACTTTGAGAAATAAATACATATATATTTTGAATATATATCTGTGTGGTGTCCTTTCATTGGTATAAAAGGGGGTTACATTTGGTAAAACAGCTGGCTTAACACGTTTCACGAGTTTAGCCTCAAAGACTGCTTAGCCTACGCTACCACTAGGGCAGCTAGTCCGAAAAGGTTGACTTACAACCACACCATAAGGGTTGCTTGGCATGGTACAAGGTGATCACTTTAACTAGTGAGCATCATATACCAGGCCAACTTCTCACATTGGTGAGCAGCGGTTGGATTTGAGCTTGCTGTGTTTTACCATTGTAATCTCTTGGTTACCAATTGACAGATCACATAGGTACCTGTAGGTACATATAAAACAAGATTAGATATACATAAGTTCTACTGAACTTAGTTGTTGTAGAGCAAAGGGAGTAGCACACCCTGACTACAACTACTAGATAGGTTTAGTAGGTAAACCCAAGTGTAGGTAGATTGCAACACATCCACCCACACTTAAGAGCAATGGCCGGGGCAGAGGGGTCCACTGTACCCATCTCTGTTGAGAGTGACCCCCAGAGGGCACCATCCAGCTTTGCTACCCTTAACCAGAATGAGCTCAGGCATTTGGCAACTCTTAGAGGCCTTAAACAGCCCAAGAACCCTACCTCTGCTGAGCTCAGAGAACTCTTACAAAATGATGAGAATCAGAGAGAACTCAGGAAAGCTTCCCAGTTAGCCCCCTTAGGGTCAGGAACAGGAGGCCCCCCTTCTGAAGATGCTACAGAGGTACCCAGTTCCAATAGCCATCCCTTAGATGAGAATCATACTACAGGGGAGGAAAGTGGTGAGGATACAGAAAGTAGTGATGATGAAGGGAGAACTAGCCCAGTGCCAAGTGTTATACTTGGCCCAGCTAAACTAAGGCTATTGGGGATTGACAGTGGGTTTACCCCATTGGATCTCCCCAGTGGACTTAATACAGGGCTTGGGAGGCAAAGGAATCGCTCAGGTGACTCCAATGCTTCCCATGGCTCTAGAGGCTCTCAAGGTCACTCCAGGAAAAGGATGACCACCCCTCAGAGGAGGGAACATGAGGCCAGAATGCAGGAAGCCCAGCTGAGGATCAGGAAGCAGGAGCTAGAGGTAGCCCTGATGGAAGAAAAACTGAACAAGGCTAGGCAACCTAGAGAGAGTGGGTCTATACCCACTGGTGGCAGCATTGTCCCTAAGGACAAAGATAGGGTCTTTGATAATAGGAACCTGTCTAAGGTTGTGCCCCCCTACAAAAGTGGGGATGACATCCACAAATGGATAACTGCTCTTGAGAGAGCCTGCAAGGTACAGCAGGTTCCTGAAGACCAGTGGGCAGCAATCCTCTGCCTCTCCTTTGAAGGAAGAGGCAGAGACAGACTCCTCACTGTTAGAGAAGAGGATGTCAGAAATTACAGAGTCCTGAAGAGTGTTCTGGTAGATGGGTTAGGCTTAACCACTGAACAGTACAGGTTAATGTTCAGAGACACCCAAAAGACACAGACTGAGGACTGGTCTGAATATGTTGAATGTGCCACTAAGGCTTTGGAGGGTTGGTTGCTGGGAAGTAAGGTATCTGATTTTACAGGATTGTATAATTTGATGATGAGAGAACAGATTTTAAATAACTGTCAAAACCAGCAACTGCATCAACACTTGGTTGACTCTGATCTGACCTCTCCCCAAGAATTGGGAAAGAAGGCAGACAAATGGGTCAGAACCAGGGTTAAGCAAAAGAACCAGAACCAGGGCCAAGGGGGTGATCAGAAGAAAACAGACCAAAAGGGTGGAGATCAGAAATCTAAAGACCAGAAGTCTTCAACAGGGCCCCAAACTACTGCTAAGGAGGGTGGGTCCCAACAACAGTCCAAAAAGAAGAAAGAAGGTCAAAAGAAACCCTGGTGCAATCATTGCAAAAATGCAACTCACTGGACTAGTGATTGCAAAAAGGGTGGAGCCCCCAACACTGTTGCCCCTAAGGCACCTGCTCCCAGTACTACTGTTAGCAGTGTTGGTCCCCAGACAAAGGGTGTAGTGGGAATCACTATGGGAACTGAAGGAGATTCTGACTTAGACAGAACCCTGACACAGGCAGTCTTGATCTGTGATGGGGACATTGATTTGTCCCTGACTGTGAGCCCCAGTAACCTGGGCAAGTACAGACAGACTCCTTTAATTAATGACAAAGTGGCTCAAGCCTACAGGGACACATGTGCCAGTGTCACTATGGTGACACCAGGCTTTGTGGACCCTGGACAGTACATACCAGGTGAGAACTACCTGGTGACCAATGCCAGCAATGCCACTACTTCACATAGTGTGGCAGTTGTTAACTTCTCATGGGGAGGGGTAACTGGCCTCAAAAGGGTTGTGGTTAGTGCAGACCTCCCAGTAGAATGTTTGTTGGGCAATGACCTAGAGAGTTCTCTATGGTCAGAAGTGGAGTACAGGACTCATGCAGAGATGTTAGGTATATCATCACATGTCCTTGCTGTGACCAGGTCACAGGCCAAAAAGTGCCTCACTGAACCTCAGGTCTTGGATCCTGGAACAATGGACCAAGTACCTACCAAGAAGAAGAACAGGAGGGTCAAGGCTGTGCCTTCCCCCCTGCCTCAGAGTGATGATCAGCCTTCCCAGGAAGCTGATCTAGAGGACCCTGAAGGAACTGTCCCTGAAGAGCTTGAACCTGATCAGGTTGAGTTTCTGGGGACAGGGGGACCTTCATGGGCTGACTTGAGGCAGGCTCAGTTATCCTGTCCCTCTCTTGAACCCCTCAGACAGCTGGCTGCTGCTGAGGCTGCTGGGAATGCTCAAGGTACCCATAAAGTGTATTGGGATGAAGGGCTCCTTTATTCAGAGGCTAGAGACCCCAAGCCTGGTGCTACCAGGAGGTTGGTTATACCTCTGCAATTTAGGGGCTTCCTTCTTACCTTGGCCCATGATATTCCTTTAGCAGGACACTTAGGCCAGAACAAGACTTGGGACAGGCTTGTCCCTCACTTTCACTGGCCTCATATGAATGAAGATACAAAGGAGTTTTGTCGCTCCTGTGTGACCGGCCAAGCCAGTGGCAAATCAGGTGGCACAACAAAGGCCCCCCTAATACCACTACCTGTGGTGGGGGTCCCCTTTGAAAGAGTGGGAATAGACATAGTGGGTCCCATGGATCCTCCCACTGCATCTGGGCACAGATTTATACTGGTGGTAGTGGATCATGCCACCAGGTATCCAGAGGCAATTCCCCTTAGGACCACTACAGCACCTGTTGTGGCCAGGGCCCTGCTGGGAGTATTCTCCAGAGTGGGGTTTCCTAAGGAGGTAGTATCTGACAGAGGTACCAACTTTATGTCAGGATACTTGACAGCTATGTGGAAGGAATGTGGTGTCAACTACAAGTTCAGCACCCCTTATCACCCACAATGCAATGGGCTTGTTGAGAGATTCAACAAGACCCTAAAGGGTATGATCAAAGGATTACCTGAAAAGCTCAGGCGAAGATGGGACATCCTTCTACCCTGCCTTCTGTTTGCTTACAGAGAGGTCCCACAAAAAGGAGTTGGCTACGGCCCCTTTGAATTGTTGTTTGGGCACCCTGTAAGAGGCCCACTGTGTTTGGTGAAGGAAGGATGGGAGTTACCTCTCAAAAAGCCTAAGCTAGACATAGTGGACTATGTACTTGGTCTCCGCTCCAGGATGGCTGAGTATATGGAGAAGGCATCCAAAAACCTTGAGGCAAGCCAGGCCTTACAGAAAGCTTGGCATGACCAAAAGGCTGTCTTGGTTGAGTTTCAGCCAGGACAGAATGTATGGGTGTTGGAGCCAGTGGCCCCAGCAGCACTCCAAGACAAATGGTCTGGACCCCATACAATCCTGGAAAAGAAGGGAGAGGTCACCTACTTGGTCGACCTAGGAACTCCCAGGAGCCCCCACAGGGTACTCCATGTTAACAGGCTTAAAGCATATGTTGACAGGGCAGACATGGGCTTGCTCATGGCTACAGATGAGGGACAGGAGGAAGAGAGTGACCCTCTCCCAGACCTGTTGTCTCAGAACCCTGAAGATGGCTCAGTTGAAGGAGTGACCCTTGGAGGCAACCTCACTGCCCATCAGCAGACTGAATGTAGACAGGTTCTACAATCATTTTCACATATGTTTTCCTTGATACCTAGTCAAACTGACTGGTGTACCCATGTGGTGGACACTGGTGACAGTCTGCCTGTAAAGAACAAGCTTTACAGACAACCTGACCACATCAGGGACTGTATAAAGGCTGAGGTACATAAAATGCTGGAATTAGGTGTCATTGAACCCTCAGAGAGCCCCTGGGCTAGCCCAGTGGTTCTGGTCCCCAAACCTCACACCAAAGATGGCAAGAGAGAAATGAGGTTTTGTGTGGACTACAGGGGTCTCAATGCTGTCACCAGGACAGATGCACATCCTATTCCAAGGGCAGATGAGCTCATAGACAAACTAGCTTCTGCAAAGTTTTTGAGCACATTTGACTTAACAGCTGGCTATTGGCAAATCAGATTAGCTGAGGAGTCTAAGGCCAAAACAGCATTCTCAACCCCAGGTGGGCACTACCAGTTTGTGGTAATGCCCTTTGGTCTGAAGAATGCACCTGCCACCTTCCAAAGGCTGGTGAACCAAGTCCTTACTGGGTTGGATGACTTTTGCGCAGCATATCTTGATAACATTGCTGTCTTTAGCTCCACCTGGGAGGATCACCTGATCCACCTGAAGAAGGCTCTTGAGGCTCTGCAAAGGGCAGGCCTCACTATCAAGGCTACTAAGTGCCAGATAGGGCAGAGTAAGGTTGTATATTTGGGCCACCTTGTAGGTGGAGGCCAAGTTCAACCACTGGAGAGTAAGATACAATCCATCAAGGACTGGTCCCCTCCAACCACCCAGACTCAAGTTCGAGCTTTCTTGGGCTTCACTGGGTACTACAGGAAGTTTGTTAAGAACTATGGGCCCATTGTGACTCCTCTTAATGATCTGACATCCAAGAAGATGCCTGTTAGAGTCGGGGATCTCTGGTTGGCGCAAGGTTGCCCTTGTGTCAAGCAGGAACCCTCTCCTCCACGTCAGGGCGCAGGATAACCCCTCGCGAATGACCCTTGCTCACCCTCTAGGTGCGTGGCGTGAGCAGCCAAGGCGATTCCTCAGGCATTGTTGGTTAAGCACTTACAACCATACACACAGTAAATACATCAATCCCCCCAGAAACGGACACCAGACTTGGATATATATAAAAATACGATTCTTTATGTAAAAATAAGGTATATATATCTCAGCAGACTTATCACAAGACCAATAACGTTTTCGCTAGGCCACCAGGTTGTAAAGCAGGCAAATGTTCGTTGTTCGTAGCTTCAAATGGATACTTTGTAGTTCTCTTGCAAATGTTACTTGTGGTTCCAGTACTCACAGAGATCGACTCCTGCGAACGGGGAAATAAGGCGTTGCGGGCCCCGAGCCCGATGCTGGAACTTCTTTCGTGATGTGGAGAGTCAGCACAGGTCGGTGCGACTCTCGGCTTGGGAAGTGTTCTTGGGTCCTCAATCAGCAGGTGTGGGCACGTAGGCAGGCGCGGCCAGCGACCCTTTAGCACGGCGGTGCAGGAGGGTCTCCACAGCGGGGGCGACGCGGCCTGAGATGTCCGGGGATAGCGAAGCGGGGTCGCAGGGCACGGTCAGTGCAGCTGGATGACCCGGCGTAGATCACAGTCGTCGGACGGCTTCCGGCGGGAGGGGTGATAGTGCGGTCAGCGCGCTCCAGTAGCAGGCGGTGACAGGGATGCAGGCGGCCTGGCCCGGGGACAGAGAGCGGCTCGGGACGGAGCGGGGCCCTCACGGGTTTGAGGCAGGCGAGCTTCTGAGTGTCACGGCCCTAGGAGGAGCGATGAGGGGCGCAGTCTCTTTCCAGCGGGATGCACACACGGCTCGAATTGGAGGATGAGCAAGAAGCACAGAGAACCCACTGGTCCTGGGGTTCAGTTCAGGGGGCAAGCTCAGATCAAGCCCTTGGAGAATGTTCAAGCACAAAGTAGCAAAGTCTTTTCAGTAAGTCTCTTCCTCTCCTTTCTCAGCAAGGCAAGCAGCAGGCCAGCTCCTCCAGCGTCTTCTTCTCCTTCTAGTCGGGCAGAGGTTCTTTGTGGTAAACAGGATTCTGATTCCTTAGGAGCCAGGCTCCTACTTTTATACCATGATTCTTTTGTTCTTTAGCGCCAGGGGGCCTAGGCCTGGCTCAGTCCAGTTCTGGAGCACTTTGTTATGGTGACTCTGCTCTTTCCTTTCAGCAGCAGGGCAGAGACATCAGCCGCCCCACAGGGGGTGGCGCCGGCTTTGTGGTGGCAGAGCACAGGTCTATTCAAGAGTCAAGGTGTACTCCTCCCACCCATCCAGGTGTCACCTCTCTACCCACCACCTGGCAGCCAACCTGTCTCTGGGGATTCCCCAACCCTGCTCCTTACTGTTGCCAGGCAGAACACATACACACAGCAGAGGCGGACTGAGATGGTCAGGTCAGTAAATACTAACTTTCTAAAAGTAGTATTTACAAACCCAGGATATTAAAATAAACTTGACTACAAGAAGTATTTTATTATTCTGAGTTCAGGCATACTAAACTTGACACTTCTACCATGCTCTCTGAGTCCACTGGGGTCACAGCGTTGGCGTGATCCCGGCAGCCCATTCTGGCCTATGGAGAGCAGGTAGCCTTCAATAGTGAAGAACGGAAATGGCTGTAATTCACTACTAAGACATGCCACACACATCAGGGCATGTCCTACCTTATGCCGACAATGCACCCTGCCCTTGGGCCTACCAGAGGGGTGGCTAATATGTAGGTAAGGGAAGGTTTAGGGTCTGGCAAGTGGGGGCACTTGCGCAGTCAGCGCGACGGTCCCGGACCGCGCACAGGGTCTGCGGTGGCAGACCCTAGACACACTTTACAAGGCCGCTTTCTGTGGGTGGCGCAACCAGCGCTGCAAGCCCACCAGCAGCATTGGCATTCACAAGCCCTGGCACCCCTGGTGCACTCTACTGGGGACTGACAGTGAATCCAATAAACCAATCATGGACATCAATTACAGGTACACTTTACCTAGGGAGCACTTGCACTGCGGCACGGATTAGCCGTGGCGCAGTGCCCTGAGCGGACAACACCAGCAAAACAATCGAGGCACACCATCAAAAAGTGGAAGGGAAACTCACGCCAAGGTGCCAGGTCTAACACGTGTCCCCTCCAGCTGAAATGTGGGGAGAACTACCCTTGCCCAGGGGGTTCCTCGTCACTAAGGCGGAAATACCTGGACAGACCGTCAGCGTTGGCGTGATCTGTACCAGGACGGTGTTCCACCGTAAAGTCCATACCCTGTAGGGAGATGGACCACCTCAACAGCTTCGGGTTTTCACCCCTCATTTGCATCAACCATCTGAGGGGCCTGTGGTCCGTCTGAACCCGGAAGTGAGACCCAAACAAGTAGGGTCTTAGCTTCTTCAGCGCCCAGACCACAGCAAATGCTTCTCGCTCAATTGCACTCCACCTACTTTCCCGTGGAAGTAACCTCCTACTGATGAAGGCTACGGCTTGGTCCCAGCCCTCCTCGGTCATCTGCGAGAGAACAGCCCCTACACCATGCTCTGAAGCGTCTGTCTGTACTAGGAATTCCTTGGAGAAGTCAGGGGCCAAGAGCACGGGCGCCGTGCACATGGCAGTCTTCAGGGTGTCGAAAGCTTTCTGACAGGTGTCAATCCAAATCACGTTCCTGGGCTGCTTCTTGGAAGTCAGCTCTGTCAAGGGGGCAACGATCGTTCCATAGCCCTTGACAAACCTCCTGTAGTACCCAGTGAGCCCCAGGAAGGCCCTCACTGCGGTCTGCGTCTTGGGGGGTTCCCAAGCCAGGATGGTCTCGATTTTGGGTTGCAAGGGTGCCACCTTGCCACTCCCCACTTGGTGTCCCAAGTACACCACGGAACCCTGCCCGATCTGGCACTTGCTTGCCTTGATCGTGAGGCCTGCTCGGCGCAGAGCCATCAACACTTCCCAGAGGTGGCGCAGGTGTTCGGGCCAGGTGGCACTGAACACTGCGATGTCATCCAGGTAGGCGGCACTGAACGCATCCAGCCCAACCAGTACCTGGTTGACCAACCTCTGAAAGGTGGCAGGGGCATTCTTCATCCCAAATGGCATGACTCGGAACTGGAAGTGCCCATCTGGTGTAGAGAATGCGGACCTCTCTTTGGCCCCATCGGTCAAGGCGATCTGCCAGTACCCAGACGTTAAATCAAACGTGCTGAGGAACCGGGCAGCCCCCAGCCGATCAATGAGCTCATCAGCTCTGGGGATGGGGTGCGCGTCAGTCTTCGTTACTGAATTGAGTCCTCTGTAGTCCACACAGAACCGGAGTTCAGGTGTGGCTCCCGGCGCAGCAGCTTTGGGGACCAAGACCACGGGGCTGGACCAAGGACTGCTGGAGGACTCAACCACCCCTAGCGCAAGCATTTTGGAGACCTCCTCCTTAATGCAAGCTCTGACCCTGTCAGTTACCCTGTAAGCCTTGTGCTTCACAGGTAAGCTGTCTCCTGTGTCCACATCATGGACGCACCAATCTGTGACACCAGGAACCAGGGAGAATCGGTCGGAAAACTGTCCCAGCAAGTGGCGGCAATCTTCCTGTTGTTCGGGCGTCAGGGTGGGTGAGAGGTTAACTCCATCCACTGACCCATCTTTCTCAGAGGCCACTAAGAGGTCAGGAAGAGGCTCGGTCTCTTCTTCCATTCCATCATCAGTGGCCAGCAGCATGCCCACTTCGGTCCTCTCTAAGTGGGGCTTAAGGCGGTTAACATGTAGGACCCTCAAAGGGTTCCTGGGAGTCTGCATGTCCACCAAGTAGGTGATAGGACTTTTGCGCTCCACAACCTCAAATGGACCTGTCCACTTATCCTGAAGTGCACAAGGCTCCACTGGGGCCAAGACCCACACCTTTTGTCCAGGTTGAAGCTCTACCAGAGTGGCATTCCGGTCGTACCACTGCTTCATCTCCTCCTGGCTGGCTTCCAGATTTGCCTCAGCAAGTTGCCTGAAACGCCGAGTCTGGTTTCGGAAGGCCAGCATGTAACTATATACATTCTGGGGAGGTTTCCTGGGAGATTGCTCCCAGCCTTCCTTTACCAAACTCAGAGGTCCTCTTACCGGGTGACCATACAGAAGCTCAAAGGGGCTGAACCCTAGAGACTTCTGCGGCACCTCTCGGTAAGCGAAGAGCAGGCATGGCAAGAGGACGTCCCACTTACGCCTCATTGGACCGTCCAGGCCCATGATCATGCCTTTGAGGGTTTGGTTGAATCTCTCAACCAACCCATTTCCTTGGGGGTGGTAAGGAGTGGTGAACTTGTAAGTTACCCCACACTCCTTCCACAGGGATTTCATATATGTGGATATGAAATTGGTCCCCCTGTCGCTCACCACCTCTAGAGGGAATCCCACTCGGGAGAAAATTCCCATCAGTGCCCGTCCCACCACGGGGGCCGTCACTGTCCTCAGAGGGATGGCTTCAGGGTACCGGGTGGCATGGTCCACCAAGACCAGGATGAACCTGTTGCCCAGGGCTGTCTTGGGGTCCAGAGGCCCCACAATATCAATACCCACTCGTTGGAATGGCGTACCGACCACAGGGAAAGGTTGCAGAGGAGCCTTGTGCTTCCCTCCGCTCTTACCACTTGCCTGGCAAGTCTGACAGGTTCTGCAGTAGGAATCTGAATTCTTGTGCATTTGGGGCCAGTAAAAGTGGGTGACAAGCCTGTCATAGGTCTTGTCCATCCCCAAATGTCCTGCTAAAGGCACATCATGAGCCAGCCCCAGTAGGAAGGTTCTGAACTTCTGGGGTACCACCAGCACACGGGCTGACCCAGGTTCAGCAGCCTTAGGCTCGGAATACAGGAGGTCACTTTCCCAGTACACGTAATGTGTTTTGGCCTGAACACCATTGGCCTGGTCTGCAGCCTGTTGCCGCATACCCACGAGAGAAGGGCATTCTTTCTGCTCCCTGCAGAATTCCTCCCTGGAGGGACCTCCTTCTTGCTGCCAATGGGTCAGCTCAGGCAAGTCTCCCAGTTCGGCAATCTGTTCCCCGGTAGGCTCCAGAGCATCCCCCTCCGGGTCTGCTTCCTCCTGGGCCGTGGGAACTTCGGGGGCCGGCTTCCCGCGCCTCCTGCGCCTTCTCCCTAAGGCTGGTTCCTGGACCTCTCCCTCAGGCTCCAGGACCCTCTCAACACCCCTACTGGCTGCCATGGACCGGGTGGTCACGCACGCCCAGTCGGGTAGACCCACCATCCTCAGATGCGTGGTCTTCTCCACCTTTTCCCAAGGGGAACTCTCCAGGTCGTTCCCTAGCAGACAGTCTACAGGCATGTCAGTTCTCACAGCGACTTGTAGAGTACCAGAGACCTCCCCCCACTCAAAGGGAACTTGAGCCATTGGACAACGACTCTCTACGTTGTCAGCATTGACAACCCTACAGTAGGCATTGGGTACAATTTGCTCTTGAGACACCAGGTGTTGCCTCACCGAGGTCACGCTGGCTCCTGTATCTCTAAGAGCCTCAACCTTCTTTCCATTGATGGTCACCACTTGCCCATATTTCTTAGTGTTAGAGGGCAGGTAGGTTACAGGGACCATCTCACTGTCTCCTAGCGAGACTAGGGTCATCTGCCCGGGACCCCCACCCTCCTGGACTGCTACCTCCTCCCCAAAGTTAACACTAGCTACTTGCCGGGGTGGAGCACCAGTGGGTGCGGTCTTACCAAACAGGCGACACTTAGGATCAGAGGCAATGTGACCCGGGTCACCACACCTATAACAATTGAAGGGCCCCTTTGGAACAGGTCTACCTGCCGGGGCCCCGTTCTGCTGCGGGGGTGGGGGAGGCTGAGAACCCTTCTGCTGGTTCCCTTGGGAATTACTTTGGGGGCCTTTTTGGAACCCCTTCTGTTTACCCTTGTCCCCCCCACTCTTCTGCTGGGGACCCTGCCCACCTTTGGCGGAGTCTCCCACTTGACCCTTGTGGACCCTGGTGCTGAGCCAGCGGTCCGCCTCCTCAGCAAGCTTCCTCGGGTTGGACAGCTTGCTATCTATCAGGTGCTGGCGTAGCTCAGGAAAACATTGACTGGACAAGTGCTCCCATGCAATTAAATCAAGCAGCCCTTGATAATCATTCACTTTGCTACCCTTCACCCAACCATCCAGCGCTCTGCAGAAAAAGGTCACATATTCCACATACGTACTCTCAGGGATCTTCTTGGTCTCCCTGAACCTCTGTCTATATAGCTCAGGAGTTAACCCATACCTGGTCATTAAAGCTTCCTTCATATGGGGGTATGAGGTCTGGACTTCTAAGGGCAAATCTAACAGTGTGTCCCGCCCTTCCGCAAGGAACCTTCCCTACAACCCCGCTCCCCAGTCTTTCTCAGGGACCCGGTGTGAGGACATGGCCACCTCGTAGGCTCTAAACCACTGCCCTATGTCATCCTTTCTAAAATACTTCTTTACTACATCTTTGGGGATGTACACCTTGGACTCTACCTGCGCTGGTGGAGTGCTGCCACCAGAAGGAGCGGTGTCCAAACTTTTCGCCTTCAGCTCCAACTCCTTCAATCTTATATCATGATCCATTTGGCGTTGTTGTGCCTCCAGGGCCAACTTCTGCTTTTCTATTTCCATTTGTCCGGCCAACTTTGCCATCTCCATTGCATGCGCCCTGTTGGCTGCCCTGTCTGCCAGCTCCTCTGGCGACCGGACTCTGCTGGGCTCCTCAAGGTTGTCGGGTGGAACGATGTCCCCCGCATTCCGTGGGTCTCGTGACTCCTTCCAGGCTCTCAGCGCCTTGAGGTACTGGTTCTTCTTCCTGAATCCAGCATGGGGAACTCTGAATTTTACACTGTAGCCTTTCAATTGCTCCGTTGTGTAACCTTCCAGTCTCTCCCAATCCACCTCATCTATTCCAGAAATCACGGAGAGCGCTCTTCCAGCAGAGAGTGAGCCAGGCATGGTTGCAGTAATGGCAGATGTCTCAACAAAGTTCAACAATTAAAAACCTGTGGCTGCGTTATTTGGTCTGCTCTCACTATCTGGTGATTAATAATTCACTGTATGCAAATTACAAGTGCAAATCCGAAATCCCAACCGCTGCCAACAATGTTAGAGTCGGGGATCTCTGGTTGGCGCAAGGTTGCCCTTGTGTCAAGCAGGAACCCTCTCCTCCACGTCAGGGCGCAGGATAACGCCTCGCGAATGACCCTTGCTCACCCTCTAGGTGCGTGGCGTGAGCAGCCAAGGCGATTCCTCAGGCGTTGTTGGTTAAGCACTTACAACCATACACACAGTAAATACATCAATCCCCCCAGAAACGGACACCAGACTTGGATATATATAAAAATACGATTCTTTATGTAAAAATAAGGTGTATATATATCTCAGCAGACTTATCACAAGACCAATAACGTTTTCGCTAGGCCACCAGGTTGTAAAGCAGGCAAATGTTCGTTGTTCGTAGCTTCAAATGGATACTTTGTAGTTCTCTTGCAAATGTTACTTGTGGTTCCAGTACTCACAGAGATCGACTCCTGCGAACGGGGAAATAAGGCGTTGCGGGCCCCGAGCCCGATGCTGGAACTTCTTTCGTGATGTGGAGAGTCAGCACAGGTCGGTGCGACTCTCGGCTTGGGAAGTGTTCTTGGGTCCTCAATCAGCAGGTGTGGGCACGTAGGCAGGCGCGGCCAGCGACCCTTTAGCACGGCGGTGCAGGAGGGTCTCCACAGCGGGGGCGACGCGGCCTGAGATGTCCGGGGATAGCGAAGCGGGGTCGCAGGGCACGGTCAGTGCAGCTGGATGACCCGGCGTAGATCACAGTCGTCGGACGGCTTCCGGCGGGAGGGGTGATAGCGCGGTCAGCGCGCTCCAGTAGCAGGCGGTGACAGGGATGCAGGCGGCCTGGCCCGGGGACAGAGAGCGGCTCGGGACGGAGCGGGGCCCTCACGGGTTTGAGGCAGGCGAGCTTCTGAGTGTCACGGCCCTAGGAGGGGCGATGAGGGGCGCAGTCTCTTTCCAGCGGGATGCACACACGGCTCGAATTGGAGGATGAGCAAGAAGCACAGAGAACCCACTGATCCTGGGGTTCAGTTCAGGGGGCAAGCTCAGATCAAGCCCTTGGAGAATGTTCAAGCACAAAGTAGCAAAGTCTTTTCAGTAAGTCTCTTCCTCTCCTTTCTCAGCAAGGCAAGCAGCAGGCCAGCTCCTCCAGCGTCTTCTTCTCCTTCTAGTCGGGCAGAGGTTCTTTGTGGTAAACAGGATTCTGATTCCTTAGGAGCCAGGCTCCTACTTTTATACCATGATTCTTTTGTTCTTTAGCGCCAGGGGGCCTAGGCCTGGCTCAGTCCAGTTCTGGAGCACTTTGTTATGGTGACTCTGCTCTTTCCTTTCAGCAGCAGGGCAGAGACATCAGCCGCCCCACAGGGGGTGGCGCCGGCTTTGTGGTGGCAGAGCACAGGTCTATTCAAGAGTCAAGGTGTACTCCTCCCACCCATCCAGGTGTCACCTCTCTACCCACCACCTGGCAGCCAACCTGTCTCTGGGGATTCCCCAACCCTGCTCCTTACTGTTGCCAGGCAGAACACATACACACAGCAGAGGCGGACTGAGATGGTCAGGTCAGTAAATACTAACTTTCTAAAAGTAGTATTTACAAACCCAGGATATTAAAATAAACTTGACTACAAGAAGTATTTTATTATTCTGAGTTCAGGCATACTAAACTTGACACTTCTACCATGCTCTCTGAGTCCACTGGGGTCACAGCGTTGGCGTGATCCCGGCAGCCCATTCTGGCCTATGGAGAGCAGGTAGCCTTCAATAGTGAAGAACGGAAATGGCTGTAATTCACTACTAAGACATGCCACACACATCAGGGCATGTCCTACCTTATGCCGACAATGCACCCTGCCCTTGGGCCTACCAGAGGGGTGGCTAATATGTAGGTAAGGGAAGGTTTAGGGACTGGCAAGTGGGGGCACTTGCGCAGTCAGCGCGACGGTCCCGGACCGCGCACAGGGTCTGCGGTGGCAGACCCTAGACACACTTTACAAGGCCGCTTTCTGTGGGTGGCGCAACCAGCGCTGCAAGCCCACCAGCAGCATTGGCATTCACAAGCCCTGGCACCCCTGGTGCACTCTACTGGGGACTGACAGTGAATCCAATAAACCAATCATGGACATCAATTACAGGTACACTTTACCTAGGGAGCACTTGCACTGCGGCACGGATTAGCCGTGGCGCAGTGCCCTGAGCGGACAACACCAGCAAAACAATCGAGGCACACCATCAAAAAGTGGAAGGGAAACTCACGCCAAGGTGCCAGGTCTAACAATGCCCAAAAAGGTTCAGTGGACAGTAAGCTGTCAAAAGGCATTTGATGACCTGAAGGAGGCCATGTGCTCTGCACCTATCCTGAAAAGTCCTGACTACTCCAAAGAGTTTATTGTCCAAACAGATGCTTCTGAGTTGGGTGTGGGAGCTGTGCTGTCACAACTTAATGTAGATGGTCAAGACCAACCCATTGCTTTTATTAGCAGAAGGTTGACCCCCAGAGAGAAGAATTGGTCAGCTATTGAGAGGGAGGCCTTTGCTGTGGTGTGGGCCCTGAAGAAGCTGAGGCCATACTTGTTTGGCACTCACTTCAAGATTCAGACCGACCATAAGCCCCTCTTGTAGCTAAATCAGATGAAGGGTGAAAACCCCAAACTGCTTAGGTGGTCCATTTCCCTACAGGGGATGGACTTCACAGTGGAGCACCGGCCAGGTACTGACCATGGGAATGCAGATGGTCTCTCCAGGTACTTCCACTTAGGACATGAAGACGAGACTGGTCAAGGCTAGTTTAATGTCCCAGCGTTTGGGGGGGGGTTGTGTAGGAGAGTAGGGTCTGCTATCCTATGGTCACCCCAAATTTTTGCTTTTTGCTTCACTGGTTTTTGACATATTGAGGCTGTGGGCCTGCCAATCAGACCCCCAGCCTGCTGTTCTCTCTACTAAATTAAAACTATGCACCCTAGGTGCATAACCAATTGGAAGTGGATCACCCTGTCAGCCCCTGTACCAGTGTACACTAGGTACCCAGGGCATTGGTGTACCCAAGGCCTGCCAGGGGCTGAAGCATGTATTATGCCACCCCAGGCTTGGCCTAACAATTTGACACAACTGGCTGATCACTCAGCTGGGGTAAGTTGGTGTAACCACCTCTTACTTAGGTGTAGTATACCTATACCTAAACTTAAATGGGACACATGGTAACCTATAAGTCACTCCTATGGCAGGCCTTAACAATACTGAAGGCAGAGTGCTTGGTTCCATGTGAGATGGTGCTCTGGCATGAGCTGAGCCTGTCTGCAGTGGTCGGAACAACTTCCTTCTACTGTTTCTAGGTATCGTCATACCATATACTCTTAAGTGCAGTATGAACCTCGCGGTTGAATGCTATCTTTGGTTTGGCTTTATCAAAACATGTCGAGTAAGGTGTCATACGAATTGGAATACTAACCCCTCGCCAATTCTGGCGACGGGGTTAGCATTCCACCCTTCTAGAGGGACACGACATGTACAGTACCTGAAACCCGGGTAAAATCAGACATAGCCTCAGCTCCACAAAATGGATGCTGCCACCACAGACACAAGTCTGCCCTCCTGCTGTTGGGAGTCCTTCCAGCTTGGGAGGTGTGGACAAAGGGTTTCCTGCCAGGGGAGGTGCGTGCACCACCCCAGACAGGATTTTGTGTATTGGTCAGGTAGGGCTTGAAAGAAACCAGACATGCCTGTGGCTCACAAGGAGCCTCGGTGCATATGCCAGTTCAAACCGGTCCTGGGGCACACCAGTCCCGGGCCTGGGGCGAGCTGGACGAAGGATTGGGGGTGTAACCACCCCCCTTCCTGGTCCCACCCATAGGGAGGGACCTAGCAGGTAGTCCGGCCCCTAGAATCCGCTTAAAGGTAGGAGCTGGGTCCTAAGACTTCAGACATCCTGGAATCAACTTAACACTAAGAAGAAGACGGGAACTTCGACACTCTGCTGCACAGAGGACTGAAGCCAATCTCCCCTGTGGTCAGGGAGTGACCACCTTGCTAACGCAAGCACCATCCAGCGAATCAACGTCTGCTTTGCCGCCGCCTCCCGCCGGAGCCCGAGCCCAGAGACTGACAAGACCTGGACCTCCAGACCTCTCACCGCCCGATCCACAGTCCCTGAAAAGAGGAGACCCATGGAGGCACCGAGACACGTGGAGCCAGCCATCTTGGAACGACCACGACAAGCTGACAAGTGCAACAACCGAGGCTCCCTCCAAGTTGTGCTTTGGGATCTGAGAAGCCCAACACCCGAGCAGCATCTGCACCAAAGGTGAGCCCTCCAGCATCTCCACGATCTGCGTGGGGCCCTTCTGCATTTTGCCACTCGACGCGCCTAACCGGTTGCTGGCCCGCTGGCTAGTAGCCATCTTGGCGACGAACTTCACGAAATACACCGCTGGTCTGGTTGCTCCAGACTGGCCCTTGCTCCCCTCCAAAGGAGCAGTCCCTCTGACCTTGCTGGTCAGAACCATCAGCTTATTTCATCTCCTACAACAATTGCTTTTGCCAAGGCTTGTTTGCTTCGATCAAGTCGCCGACACCGCCGACAGCGAGAGCCTGCGTGGGACAGCTCGTGAACCGACTCCTGGACGTTACATTTTTACAATTTACATTTACGTCGTCGACCTCCAGGGACCACGTGGCTGCAGAGACAAGCTACACCTTTCTTCCTGTTTGCACCCGACATTGCCTGGTACCCACCTGGTGCCACGCTGGTCACTGGCTAGTGACTGTGAACACTGTCCCCTCTGCTTACAGGTCTTCAACACCTCCGATCCACTCTTGGATCCACTGCATCTCTCCCGGACCGACCGCCTGCAGCATCTTTGTCTTCAGGCTCCACGGAACAGATAGAAGAAACCCGACGCACTTCGAGGCCTATGCACCCGCTTCCTGTGGGTGAGGTAAAGCTGGCACACCTGTGCCCAAGTGTAGTAATACATCTCTAGTGCCTGTGTTCCAAATCTTGAGTTCCTAGTCCATCCGGAAGATCCTCTTTGCAGTAACTTTGTACTTTTTACGCACCCATTGAAACCTATGGGAGCACGCGTGTGACTATTTGCTCTGCACACGCCACCCGTGGACCTCCTGGTCACTAACTGAAGTTAGCTCCTTGTAGGCCCAGAGATTCTAGAGGCCCTAGGCCTTTTCCCTTTTCTGTTCGTGGTACTTATACCACTATTTTAGTATATGGTTTGAGCGGCCACCAGGGCCTATCCATATAAAGTGCAACTTCTGTGTATTCTACTGTAATCTTGTTTGACGATTTGTGCTCCTGTGCTCATAAAGAGACTAGGGGTTACTTTGAGAAATAAATACATATATATTTTGAATATATATCTGTGTGGTGTCCTTTCATTGGTATAAAAGGGGGTTACATTTGGTAAAACAGCTGGCTTAACACGCTTCACGAGTTTAGCCTCAAAGACTGCTTAGCCTACGCTACCACTAGGGCAGCTAGTCCGAAAAGGTTGACTTACAACCACACCATAAGGGTTGCTTGGCATGGTACAAGGTGATCACTTTAACTAGTGAGCATCATATACCAGGCCAACTTCTCACAGCGGGTGAGGTTCTTGTTGATCCCGGCATAGAGTGTGTTGCCATAGTCCAGTCTGCTGATGATGAGGGCGTGGGTGACCTGTGTTTGAGGGGAATCCATTTGAAGGTCTTTCGGAGGAGGCCGACGGAGTGGTAGCAGGAAGAGGTGACAGTGTTGATCTGGCAGTCCATTTTGAGTTCGGAGACCAGGATGATTCCGAGTTTGCGTGAGTGGTCCGTGGGGGAGAGTGGGTTCCCGAGGGCGGGGACCCACCAAGTGTCGTTCCAGGTGTCATGGTGCAGGCCCATGGTCAGTACTTCAGTTTTGTCCATGTTTAGATGTAGGCAGCTGTTCTTCATCCACTTGGCAAATGCTTCCATTCCTTCTTGATAGTTGTGTTTGGAGATGTTGGGTTCGTTGGATAGGGAGAGGATGAGTTGGATGTCTGGCATACAATACGATGTTGAGTCAGTGTGATCTGCGAGGGATGTGAGCGGGCCATATACACGTCGAACAGGGTGGGGCTGGTGGAGGATCCTTACAGGACTCTGCAGGTGGTGGCTGTGGGTTCTGAGAGGAAAGGGGGAGTCTGACCTCCTGAGTTCTGCCCGAGAGGAATGAGTGGATCTAGTTGTGGGCCTTGTTCTGGATACCTGCGTCGTAGAGTCTGCGGGCTAGGGTGCTGTGTTGATGGCAGCGGAGAGGTCCAGGAGGATGAGGGCCACAGTCTCTCCTTTGTCGAGGAGGGAGTAGATGTCGTCTGTTGTGGCAAGAAGGGCGGTTTTAGTGCTGTGATTCTTCTTGAAGCCTGATTGAGAGGATTCGAGGATGTTGTTTTCTTCTTTGAAGGAGGCGAGTTGACTGTTGACTGTATTTTCCATGACTTTCTCCGGGTACAGGAGTAAAGAGATCGGTCTGTAGTTCTTGAGGTTGGTGGGGTTCGCCGAAGGCTTTTTCAGGAGAGGGTTGATCTCGAAGTGTTTCCAGTCGTCGGGGAAGGAGGTGGCCTCCAAGGAGCGGTTGATGATTCGTCAAAGCTCAAGGGTGATGATGTTTTCAGCTATGTGGTAGATGTGGTGGGGGCAGGAGTTCATGGGGACCACGGAGTGGGTTGGCTTCATCGTCTTTAGGGTGTCTTCAATGCTGAGGGTGGTCTAGCTGTCATGTGTCGGCTGAGTGTTGTGGGGAATGGTGGGTGTGGGTTACGCGTGGTTTGTTGTCGTTGAAGTTGTCATAGATGGTCTTGATTTTGAGATGAAAGAAAGCGCTGAGTCTGTCGCAGAGGATCTGGGAGGGTGGGATGTTGGTTGTCTCACTGTTGAGTTGGGCAAACTCTTTGATGATGCCGCAGAGTTTCTTGCTGTTGTGTGTGTGGGTGGAGATTCTATCCTGGAGTCCTTTCTTCCTTGAGTGTCTGATGAGTTTGTGGTGGGCGATGGTGGCTGCTTTGAAGCTGTTGACGTCAGCTGTGGTTTTAGAGTCCTTACATAGATTTTTGAGGCGTCTCCAGTTTTGTCTAGATTCTCGGAGTTCGGTGGAGAACCAGCTGGCTTTCTTAGCGTGGGGGTTGGGGGTTTTCTTCAGGGGCCGATGGTGTTGGCCCAGTTGGTGATCCAGGTTTGTAGGTTACAGGCGGCGGTGGTTGGGTCCTTGTCTGTAGCAGTGGGGGTGGAGCTGATAAGGGAGGCGGTGAGCTGGTCTTTGGAGATCTTGTTCCAATTCCTGTGCTAAAGCTGGTGAGGAAGTTTGCGGTTGATGTTAGTTTTGAAGGTGAACACAATGATGGTCCGCATCTGGGAGTTCGGAGGTGTGGCTGAAGGTGATGGATTTTCCTGCTGTGAAGATGGGGTCAAGGGTGTGTCCTGCTGAGGGTGTTGGTTCTGGTACAATCTGTTAGAGTCCAATGTTGTGGAGGTTGTTCAGGAGAGAGGCGCAGGTGGGGTCTTGGAGGTTGTCAAGGTGGAAGTTGAGGACTGTGGTGGACGGGTTGGTCTGTATCTTGAAGTGGAAGTATTCCATCTGGTCTGCAGGTCTGTTGGTGTGGATGCTCAGATGTAGATTGGACTTATGAGCAATGGCGACGCCACCTCCAATGCAGTTGGGGCGGTCCTTCCAGGTGATCTTGTAGTCTTTGGGATGGCGATTGCTATGTCAGGTCCCGAGGTGGAATTCGCCCAGGTTTCAGTAAAGAAGGTGACGTCAGGAGTGGCGCTGTCGAGGAGGTCCCAGATTTCCGTACCGTGCCTTTGGAGGGAGAGTACATTGAGTAGGATGCATTGCGGGGTTTGGGGAGCGATGGGGTTGTTGCTGGAGGGTGGAGGTGGGTCCTGGGTCCTAGCGAAGGTGAAGGAGTGTCAGCAGTGTAAGCAGGTGAGGGGTCTGTGGGTTTTGAGAGGTGAAGAGAGCTTGCAGTTGTTGTTTCTGCTGCTGTTGAAAGCTGATAATCTGTAGTGCTGGCGGGTCGGAGGACCAGGTTTCCTGGCACTGGTCACAGTCGGGTTCCAGAAAGGCTTGCTTTCCACCTACGGCGCACTAGCAGCTGTGGGCGGCCATGCAGCTGCCACCATTAGGAAGCGGTTGGGGCAGTGCGGGACAGCTGGGAGGCAGGAGCAGGAAAGCGCGGGAACTGGAGGGGAAACGGGGGCAGCAGCAGCAGGGAAAAAAATGGAGGCAGAAGCGGGGAACAAAAATTCAAGTAAAGAAGGGTAAAGACAGTAAAAGGGTAAAGAATGTTAAAATGAGGAAAAGGAAAAGTGAAAAAAAATAAGAAAGGGCAACAAAAACAGGGCACTGGGCTGCAAAGGACGAGAGCAGACGCAAGAGACAGGAGCGGGGCAAGGCACAGGCCTTGAACCGCAGTCAGGTGGAATGCAGGGAAGAGGCAATACACCATGGAGCTGTGCGCAGGAAGAGGAGTATTCTGACCAGGTCATGGGTCTTGCAGTGGTATTATATGGTTAGTAATTATGTGTTTTCAAGTGCATTGGAATTAAGTGGAGTGGGATTGTGTGTCATGGAGTGTAATTATGTGATGTGGTATTTTGTGTTGTGGAGTGTTATGTAATGGAGTTTAATTCTGTGGTGTGCTGTTGAATCTTGTGGTATGCAGTTCAATTATGTGTTTTGAGATGGGTATGTGTTGTGTGTAGTGGAATTGTGTTGTGGAGTGGAATTTTGTGGTTTGGTGTTGAATTATGTGATGTGGAATAGATTTGTGTGGAGTTGAATAGTGTGGCATGGAACAGTGTGGCGTTGAGAGAAATTATGTTGAGTGGAATTATGTGGCATGGTGGGGGGTGTATTTATATGGATTGTTGTTTTTTGGCATAGAGTGAATTTATGTTGGGTGTATTTATGTGGTATTGAGTAGCATTTAATTAGCTGCAGTTGAATTATGTGGTGTTGAGTGGTATTATGTGGAGTGAAATTATGTTGCCTGGTGTGGAACTGTGTGGCGCTGAATTGTGTGTTGTGGAGTTGTGTGACATTGTGTTGAATTATGTGGAGTTGAATGCCTCCAGGGACATGAATAGCCTATCTGTTAATTTTGGGGTGACAAAACTGGGTTGTAAGCCGTCAGTTCAGACACTAAGCAGATGATTTAGGTCCACTGTTAGTCTGGCCTTTATGGAGTCTAGTGAGCCCCCGCAGCAGGGGTGGGAGGCAATTTTATGAAAGGGATGTCCACTTCGCGGGCTGACACACAGTCTGTGTAATACATTTACAAGTAAGTAAATGAAACACTTGCATTGTGCTGGATGGGCCTGGGTGCACAGAACCCAACGGAAGATTGAAAGGCAAGCACTGTCCACGCACAGCCGCATCATGTTTGAACTTTCAAAAATAGAATATTATGATGGTGAATGTGTCCAGGTCATTTTAAAATCCCCCTCGGTGTAGACGTAAGGTGCGATAGGTACAATAATCAGTGGTATGTCAGGAAACAAAGGTAAGTGTTTAGTGGGATATACAACAAGCATTGGCATAGCCAATAGGTCTCGCCTTTGGGACCTTATAAGTGTTTAGGTATGCAACAGTTGCATAACTAAATACTTATAAGGTCCCAAAAGCGAGACCTATTGCCTATGCAAAGCAATCGCGATCACGATCAAACATCAAAGTGGCCGTGCGGCCGCGAAAGTGAAAGTAATCGCGGTAAAGCGCGGCGCGCGCGCCCGCGCACATGCACTGTAGCTCTATGCTAGCCTGGTAGCACTTTTTGGAGCCCTCTCAATAAGTCTCGCCAGACCAGCGCATGCGCTGGGTCAGGCGAGACCTAATAACAAGCATTTGCAATGCAATAGGTCTCGCATTTACTCGAGTATAAGCTATTGGCATTGTAAATGACAATGCCTTTTATTTACATTTTATAAACCAAAACATAAATAATTGAAAAACCAACCCACTTGGAATCAGATCTTGAATTCCAAGAGGTATGTCCGCTCCACCTGACTCATAATGAGGCTCCATATAGCTAGGGAGGAACGGATCCTACTATACTACAAAACAACCAGACCTGAACCACCACATAGTATCTGACATACAATCAGACATAAGGAACACTGCTAGCGAAAAAGAGACTAACACACTGCTCAAATTAATGTCATTTCTAACTATACTAATTCACCACTAATCCTTTTTGGGTTCCGGAGTAGTATGCTACTCGCCAAAGAGTGCTTTGACGCCTCGTCTGAGGTAGTAAGAGCTATATAAATGCAATTACAATTACACACTGCCAGGTAATCAATATCATACGAAAACCAGCAGTAGAGTTGCAAGGGTGCCGTGGGCCCTGGTGCAGGCAAGAAAAACGCCTCCTCTGACTACTGCTGGGGTAGTAAAATACAGCAATTATCAGGGTTCAAAAAGCCTTGGTGCCACTGCACCTGCTGCACCAATAGTAGCTACGCCTCACCCGGCACGAACAGACACCCGCCACGTTTAGGACGGTCCGAAAGTCTATACAGTGCCTGGCAAGACATCACTGAGCTGAAAGTAACTATCTTCAATGTGGGGGGGGCGCTAGGTGGCGCCAAACCAAGATGGCCGCGCGGCAGTGAGGCTCTTGCCAGACCGGGCACTTCAACTATCCTTAAAGGCATCCTGAAGGTAATGTACCGTATTTAACCCTCACCACTGGGACCATGAAGTTTTGCTGAACGCAGCGGTGCCAGAAGCGTTGCCATCACCCGCAGGGCGGCGGAGATATCGGCGGCGGTTCCCCTGAGCGGTGTGGCCTGCCCCGTTGGGGCCTGTGAGTGGGCGGCGGCGGCCGGCTAGGAAAATCCGGGGATTTTGCGGCCTTCACGACGGGACGGAGCCGTTGACCCATAGAGGACTCCGGGGCGCCGGGGGGAGCGCGGAGGACACCACAGCGACGACGGCGCTTGCAGTGCCCTAGCGGAAAGCGAATCCTGGGGATTGGAAGGTGAGGCAGCGTGGCCGGCCGAGGCCCGTCGATTACGACTGCTTTGCCCCGATACTTCATCAGAGACGCTGGCGTGGCCTGGGTGCTGCCGGGCTCTCCCCGCTCCCGTATCGGCCCTCTGTGGGTGCTGCCTGGCCATGTGTGTTGTTGCCCTCTTGCCTGGCTGCCCTGGCCCCCCCAGGGGTTGTGTGAATAGATCTCCCGCGGCCTGCCCGGGGACGGAGAGGGGTGCCCCACGCGACTCCGGTGCTGGGCGGCCTACCAGACCGGGAGCCGGTGTTTGACGGCTGTCCTGCCTGCTCCGGAGCAATAGCGGAGCCTGAAGACTTCGGCTGTACGTGGACCCGGGGGAGATAGGCGCCCCCCCTTGGGGCAGGTTCCCCGGCTTGCTGTTGCCGCGGGCGGCTGGGCCACGGCTGGGCCTGCGGGACGCTGCCTCCGTCCTCCTGACGCCGGGGGAGACCGGCCTCTTAGACTGCGGGGGAGTTGTGGGGTGGGGTTCCTCTGCGGCTCCCTGCTGGACACGGCCACACCGCCACTGTCTGGGAGCCGGGGCGCGGCCCATCACGGGACTCCGGGACGACGCTGCCTGCCGGATAGGTGGCGGGTAATTGGACTGCTGCGGCCGGCGGGGAGGTGCGGGCCCCGCAGGTGACACTCCTCACTATTCGGCTGGGAGTCGCGGTTGCCCTGGTGCCCGTTCGACTGCCTTCGCGTAGCGGAGGCTGGGCTCGGCTGGGCCTCACTGCTGCGAGCCGCTGCCGCCCGACGACCGTGTAGGTGCCACGCAAACAGCGCCCGTCGCGCTCCTTCCTGGGTCCCTCGCCTCCGGACCGGCTGGTGCCCACCTCGGATCGAGTGCCCCTACTGCCGTCCGGGCTCCCACCTCGATCTGGGGTCCGGGGAGGTCGGGCCGCGCCATGGGCCGCAGCGACACTAGGCAGTCCAAACTGCCGTTCGAGGCCAAGAAGAACCCCACGACGGCGCCGGTGCCGGAGGGCGGCCCTACCGCCTCTGGAGACACGGACGAGGACTGGAAGTCCCTATTATTGAGCATGAAGCACAGCCTGTCATCAATAGACTCAAAGATAGACACCATTAATACCCGATTGGACAGTGTTGTTGCTAAGCTGGACCAACACGATACTCGTATCAAGGAGACGGAGGACAGGATCTCTACCTTGGAGGACGGAGCCGCTTCTACCGGCGGGCGGGTGACCCAGATGGACAGGCTACTCAAAATAATCGCGGAAAAGAATGAGGATTTAGAAGCTAGATCCTGCCGCAATAACATCCGCATTCTGGGCCTTGCGGAGACCACCAACACTGGGAAAATGGAGGTCTTTGTTGAGAACCTTGTTACTGAACTATTTGGGAAAGACTCCTTCTCCCCCCACCTCATCGTGGAAAGAGCCCATAGATCCTTAGCGGCCCGTCCTCCCCCTGGTGCTCAGCCGCGCCCCATCATTGCGCGCTTCCTTAATTACTGAGACCGGGACGTGGTGTTGAGGCGCGCAAGGGAGATTGGCACAGTAGTGTACGGCAACACCACACTATCCTTCTTCCCCAACTTCACGGCATCGGTGCAGGAGGCCAGACGGAAATTTGTCGCGGTTAAAAAGAAACTACAGACCCTGGAGATTCCCTACGCCATGCTCTACCCTGCGAAATTAAAAATTTCTCATCAGGGCAAGCAACATTTTTTCCAAACTCCGCAGCAGGTGGACGACTTCCTCAAGCAGCACAAGCGGGACCTGGCCGGAGCTGGGGCGGACAGGCGGCGCTCTGGGTCATCTTCGCCAATGGCACAGCAGGATTGAACATGCCGGGGAGGCACGCAGGACTCGGGCGGCCGCCGCTGCTGATCTTGTTCGGCCGAACTAATGCACAGCCCGGTGAGGTACTTCATATGTTTGTATCTGCTATTACTTGACTTGGTATATACGACAATTTGTGCTCGGTCACCCACCTCGGTCCCGCATTGCGGCTCCGGATGTCTATCTGGTCCCTTGTGGGTGCAAGTAGGGAGGTGGTTGGCAGGTTGGGCGCCCCTAGACATTGTTCCCCGATGGGCGAGCCCCAGAACACCCCCTCTCTTAGTAGGATGGGGACATCTGTTACACTTTCTATGTTTTTGGGGATTGTATTGTTTGGGAAGGGGGGGGGAAGGGAGGGACCTGTGTACCCGGCTAGTTGGGGTTGCCGGTGTGTGAGGGGGCAGAATCCGACTCTTTCCAGGGGTCTGTGACTCACCAGTAACATGCATATCGAGTTGGGTTGGGGAAGCGGTTATTAGAGGGGTATGTTTTATTAGTGATACTGAGTGCTGTGCGACTTTACATGCCATGCATATATGCCACGTATATCTTTGTCTGGGTAAATGGGAGACGTAGCTGACGCGCGACCGACTTTGCAATTTCAGCTGGTCTCCTGGAACGTACGCGGGTTGAATAACCCGAGAAAGAAGAGACAAATCCTAGGGTACCTGGACAGGCAGGGGGTATCGATAGCCATGCTTCAGGAGACGCATCTGAGGCCGGAGGGGACCCCCTTGTTCGCGTCCCGCTGGGCTGCTTGTAGGGTGTTCTCATCCTATTCGAATTATGCTAGGGGTGTGACCATTTTGGTGAGGCGGGGATGGGGTTTATACCTGCGGGTACCGAGGTGGACTCTGGTGGGAGGTACTGTTTAATCTGGGGGAAATTGCACTCACACACAATACTTTTTGCATGCTACTTTGGCCCCAACACTGACGACCCGTCCACGTTTCTTACACTGTGGGGTAAAATACAAACCCTGGGTATATCTCATGTCATATTAGGGGGCGATTTCAACACTGCGCTCATACCTGCGATGGACAGATCACACCCGCAGCCGTCGCACTACACATATACTCAACGCACGCTGCTAGGAATAGTGGACGAGCACCATCTGGTCGACGCATGGAGGTACTCACACCCCTCGCTCAGGCAGGGCACCCATTACCCTGCAGTACACTCCACATGGGCACGTATTGACTACATATTTTTATCGGCGGGTCTCTCCCCTTGGGTGGCTCGGACGCTCCATCTTGCTCGCACATTCTCGGACCACTCACCAGTCCTACTTTCCCTGCGCATTCCTGTCGACGTGTCCCCGTACTTGAGCTGGCGCCTCAATCCAGCACACCTCACAGATTCGGCCTTCAGGGCAGACCTGGAGCAAGACATACAAGATTTTTTCGAGCGTAATGTGGACTCAGTGTCCAGTCTTACCACGGTCTGGGAAGCATTCAAGGTCACCGTGAGGGGGTGGTGTATAGCTAAAGGGGGAGGGGTCCTTAGATCTTTGCGCGGAGATTTGCGCAAACTGGAGACTGAGATACGGCACTTGGAACGCGAGATGACACAGCACACATGGGGGCGGGTAGTGGCGGCACAGCTTAGAGAGAAACTGAGTGAATATACTGAAGCTGCTGATAAAGAGAGCAAGTTCTTAGGGAAACCTTTCGTTGCGCGGGTATATGGCGAGGGTGATAGACCCGGCAGGGCATTAGCCTCCTCTGTCCGGCCCCCTAGGTACCGAAACTATGTGGCCTCCTTGTTAGACGAACGCGGCGTCCTGCAGCGAGACCTCCCAGATCAGCTTCGTGTCCTCACTGACAACAACGCCAGGCTCTACACCTCCCACAGGACGACACCGATCAATCTACATGAGTATCTGGACGACACTGCTATTGCCTGGTTAGGCCCGTCACAGCAGAAATTCCTACATCATGAAATCGAATTGGACGAAATAAAAGACGCCATAATGTCCATGACCTCCGGTAAGGCACCGGGATCGGATGGATTGCCGATCGACTTTTACAAAACTTTCCTTCATGTCCTGGCCCCTATACTGAAGCACGTGTATTACACTGCACTAGAGGAGGGAACCTTGCCGGCTACGATGCGCGAAGCCCTTATAACATCTTTGTTGCAACCGGGGAAGCCGCCGGAGCAATGTGACTCGTACAGACCTCTTTCTTTGCTGAATACGGATATTAAAATTTTGGCGAAGGTATTGGCTACACGCCTTAATCTCCTGATGGAGCGTCTGGTCCTCCCGGATCAGGCTGGGTTCGTCCCTAATCGCGCGACAGCACATAATCTACGCACATTGCAGGCCGTGCTGCAGGATATCGACCCACAAAGTGAGGCAGCTGCGGTTTTCCTGGATGCCACTAAGGCGTTCGATTCCCTGGAGTGGGATTACCTGCTGGCTTTGCTTGAGCGGATGGGTATTCCGTTCAGCTTCTTGAACTGGATCCGGCTGCTGTACAACCGGTCCCAGGCTGCGGTTCTGCTCAATGGTGCCCGCTCTGCCCCCTTCATCATCCGCAGAGGTACAAGGCAGGGGTGCCCTCTCTCCCCTGTTTTGTTCGGAATCGCTATTGAACCTTTGGCGGCCAAACTCCGGCAGCATCACAACCACCGCTCCCTTATCTATCCAGAACGCCAGCTACTTATTGCGCTGTATGCGGATGACATGACTCTCTACGTGCATAAGCCACAAGAAAACCTGAACCCCTTGCTGCTCGAAATAACTAAATTTGGTGCCATAGCGGGGATTCAAATAAACTGGGCGAAGTCGGCATTGTTCCCCTTGACAGATCGGACCTTGCAGTTCCCTCTAGACTACCCCTTGGTGTGGGAGTCGAAGGAGATACAGTACCTGGGCATCAGAGTGGCCAGAAACCGGGAGGTCCTTATCAGAGCTAATTACGGGACGGTACTTGACAAAATTACTGATAACGTCACTAAATGGATCCATCTCCCGCTGTCCATGGCAGGGCGTATTTCCCTGATTAAGATGGTGGTTCTTCCCAAGTTGTTGTACCTTTTTACCAACATACCATACAGCCCGGGTTCTTGTTTCTTCCGGGCCCTCAACTCCCAAATGTCACGCCTTATCTGGGGCGGCAAACAGGCCAGAATCGGGATGCAGACTCTTATGTTGCCTTACCGCCAGGGGGGGTTTGATGTGCCTAACTTTTGGCGATATTACGATTGCGCCCAGGGCCACTTTGCAGCCTATTGGTTCCACCCCCCCCCCTTTATGGCACACCTGGCAGTAGAAGATGGGTATATGAGGCCTGAGCAACCTTCCGGATATCTATATTCGGAGGTCCGAATTGGTGATCGCGACCCCACCACGGTTGACTGCACGGTAAGGGCCTGGACACGCATTGCGGAACATATGGAGGTTAAGTTCCTCTATTCCCCTCGTATGGTCCTAGCGCATGACCCCAGATTGAGTGTTACCCGCGAGGAAATTGGTCGCAAAATGCTTACAAGGCTCGCGATTCACACGTGGGGTGACCTATACCACCAGGGGAGCTTTCGCACGGCGGCGCACTTCTTTGGCGAGAATTCTCCGTCGGTAATGGATACGTTTCTTTATGTGCGGCTGCGGCAAAATATCAAAGCGGTCACGCCTAATTTCCCGGATGAGCCGGACGTCTTGGCGCCTCTTCATGCTCTGCTACAGGCCGAAACCCCGAAACACGTGGTCTCCATGTTATATACACATGCGCAGGCGGCTCCGTCGCCCCCCTCCCTCAGAGCGCGTGCGGACTGGGACAGGGATCTGGGTGCTCCAATGTCGGAGGAACAGTGGGAGGAGAGTTGTTCTCATACTACTGCAGTGACAGGCAATGCACGACTTAGATTGGTTTATTTTAAATTTTTGCACCGACTCTACTATACCCCTGCCAAACTGTACCGTTTCGGACTCAGGGATGACGACCGCTGTATGAGATGTAGGAGAACGGGCGCGGACTTCATGCATTTGGCATGGACATGCCCGACCGTGGCCACTTATTGGGTGGAGGTCTTCAAGGCTTTTTCTGAAATGATCGGAGTGGTCACCTCGCCCTGCCCTGAGATTGCCCTGCTGGGTCTTTCAGACCCGGCGATAAAGGCACATCGGAAATTTTTTGCGCTGGGACTCCTGTAAATGCCACGTGGCGTGCAGGTGGGGACGGGGGAGAGCGCCCAAATTCAAGATTTGGCTGACTACGATGTCCACATGGCAGGAACGTCTTCACAATTATGCGGACCTCTTACCTCCCAAGTCGTGGCCCAAGGACCTTTGGGGACCCCTCATTACATACCTCATGCGGGCTCAGAGCGGGGGCGAATCCGAGGTGGGCAGGAGTGGGGACACAGATGGGGCCAGCCCACCCAACGCGCTTTGTCCTGCAACTACTCCTTGGCATGCGGCAACGGATTGACCCCCCGCCCCCTTTGTTCCTTCCCACCCCACGTATAACATATAAGACGCTCCCTGTCCGCCCAGACTGGGTACGCGCTTCCTGGCGTATTTGCACTCCTCACGCTGGCTACATAGGCGGGGGGGTGGCGGGTCGGCCTTTTTCCTGGATTTTGGATAAAATGAACTCTGCCTTCCTATCACCCATGTTGCGTGGCATTGACGGTTGTAGCACCAGTTCACACTTTCTAATCGTATCAAAGCTATCTCCTCCCAGGTCATTGGCTGGGTCAGCACAGTGCAGAGCATCATCACCCTGGGCTTAGACTGCACTCAGTACTGGGATAAACTACACTACAGCCCTGCACAGGTCGGTTCCTTACGCCACATACTGTGTATGGTGGACACGCACTGGGAGAGTACAGTTATTATTTGAGTTAATGGTTGGTTATAAAAGATGAAAAGAAACCTCAAGTATCCAATGTCCGATTATACCTTGCTGATAAAACTGCTAACGTATGCATCCTTTCACAGCTTTGGTAGCTTTACTCCGCGGCCGGCCCATGTGGGTTGTAGGCGACATGCTGTGTTAATAAGCTGCTTCTTACTAGCAAGTACTACATGTCTATGTAACTGCATGCTGTTGCTGCCGGCCTGGTAACCAAGGTTGTAGGCGAGAAGCTGTGTACTGTTAGTTGCTGACCAATAAAGGTTTTGCGGAAAAAAAAAAAAAAAAGAACTATCTTCAATGTGAAGAAAGGGACTGGGAAGAAAGGGACACAGGGGAGTGAGAGGCAAAAAGAACTCAGGTGTGATGCAGTCAGGCTAGCGCTGCGGGAGGACGTCTCTAGGCACCGGAGCCAGGACGCTCTGACCCAGAGCAAATTCTGGGTCAGAGAAGAGAACCGCTTCTGGAAATAAATTGATGCGGTTATGTATGCTGCGCACACCTCAACTAAACCGCCGCTTGTGGGGAAACATCACTTACAGGGCTTTTAATGCGACTCGTGTCCTGTAATTAGTGTTCTTCAATTAAAGGGTGGAGCCAGAGGCCTACCCCTTCGGGCTTCGCAGAGACGCAGACAAACGGTTACAGTGGGTTAACTAGGGGCGGGGGTTCCGTGGCCCAGAACTGAGGGACGGTTATGAGGTGTTACTGCCTGGCTCTTCTGAGGCAGTACAGAACAAAATTCAAACTACGGTGCAGCTTGCTAACCCATGTAGGTAAGCGCTCCGACGCCCCCACATGGGGTTCTAAGCGCTATGTAAATGTTGCAATACATTACAGTCGTGTTTTTTCAAACCAAAACAACGAAATACGTAGAAAAGCTGATAGTGGGAGGTGAGTGCGTGTAGAGAGGGAGAAAAGAAACGCGCAGGTCAGAGTCTGGTGAGTGGGAGAAGGAGCCAGTGGGTCTGAGGGCGGGAAAAAGAGGGGCGGTGAAGAGATGTGAGTGGGATGAGCAGTGAAAGTGAAAATGAAAGCTTGGACAGTGAAAAGTGAGATTGTGCAAGACAGGAGAGAAGAACGGGGCATAGCCGGTGTCGGAAAAGACACAGAGGCAGTGCCAAGAAAGAAAAGAAAATTAACTTGTTTTATATGGAACTCAGTACCACAGGTTTTGTTGTTTCAATGTGCTATAAAAACTGCTATTACTATTACCCAATTTAATGGCCTCAAAGTGTCGACCTGGGAAGCATAAAAGACTGAAGTGGCCCTTTTTACAGTTCACAAGCAGGTGTCAGCCCTCACTGCTTAAATCACTGAGCCTTGCTTAAAAAAAGCAAATGCTATTTAAACAGTCAAAAATGTCAAACAAAACAAAATATGCAGGAACAGGAAAGGTTTAGAGTAGGGGAAGAGCTGTGTTTCGCATCGGTGCAGCGAGCCACTCCTGCCGCCTCACACACCGCGTTAAATGATTTGTGATGTTTACCCAGAGGTTGAAGTGCAGTAAAAACAAGAAGGGCTGGGCGAGAAGGGAGGGGGGAATGTGAGTAGCCTGAATACAAGTGACGAAAAAAGAGGAGGAGAAGGGAGATGCGAGCAGAGCATCAAAGGGCTGGGTAAGAAGGGAGGGGGGAATGCAAGGAGCAGAGGAGCAGCTGTGCACGTGCACGCCATGGTGCACGCAAGCTCTAGGCCAGCAAAACCATGTGGGTAGCTGTGACGACTGGTCAGGGATAAGCGGGACTCGGGTAGTTGGTAAGTGAGGTTTTATTGAGGTATAGCTCTTTCTTAAACGTTTTTCCAGTCTTTCTCTGTTCTTGGACGCCGTTTCTCTTGTCCGGCTCCGGATACGGTCCCCCTCCGGACTGCTTCTCTGTCCCCTTGGGCTTTGGGTCGCCGTCGGTGTGCGTAAGGAATCTCCACTTGGGAAGGTGTGGCCCCAGAAGAAAGGAGACAAACAAAGGGTCGTGTCAGGTTACCTCTCAGAGCTATGTTTCCCTAGGACCAGGGCCGGGTGTGAGGAAAACCCCTAAATTGGTGTAGCAGTGCGTTTCACTCGTGTAGGTAACAAGGGTGTGATTCGTGCATTTAAACCAAAAGAAAGGGGGGGGAACATGGACCATACAGGTTAAGTAGTCGGCTTCTCCCCTCGGACCATCCAACCCACTACTCGATCCCGTACCTGTCCTAGCCATGCTCCTCCCGTGGGAACGTGGCTGGGCGCTTCGCTGTATCCTGAGTCTCCTGGCCGTCCGCCGTCTGGTTCTCTGCTTCCTCGTCCGTCTTCCTCACGACCTCTTCTCTCCGCTCTTCCTCTGCCTCCGCTCGCCTCTTCTCCTGCTCTCCGTTCGTCACCGCAGCTCCTCCGGGAATCGCCGTCCATCCATTGCTGGTTCTCGCTTCCTTTTGACGTTGTCTGCGCCGTGACGTCACTCCGGGGCGTCTCCGAGGCCTCGTCAGGAATCCAGTTAAAGGGCTCCTCGCCTTCCGGGTATATTCGCCTCTCAAGTTCAGGTGATGGAAGCCTCTCTCCCTGCTGTGGGGGGACAAGAGGGGGTGAAAACGGTACGTGTATCCACCATTCCCTAACGTCTTTGAGCTCCGCTGCTCCCGCTCCGTCACACACCTCCCCCCCTGGTTTCTCCCGTTCGGGGAGAGGAGAAGACCGAGACAGAAAGTCCGCATTGTCATTATCCCTCCCCTTCCTGTGCCGTACTTCAAAGGCAAAAGGTTGCAATGACAAAAACCACCGAAGAATCCGAGGATTCTGACTTTTGTTTTTGTACATCTATTTCAGGGGAGCGTGGTCAGTGTACAGAATAAACGGCTTTCCTTCCAGGTAGTAATGTAGTTTTTCAATAGCCCATTTAATGGCTAAACATTCCCACTCAATAGTGGGATACGTGACTTCCCTGGGAAATAGTTTTCTACTTACATATAGTAAGGGATGCTCCAGCCCGTCCACCCCTATCTGTGACAAGACCGTCCCTATCCCGGTGTCGGAGGCATCAGTGGCCACAATGAAGGGTTTGTCAAAGTCGGGAGAGATCAGCACATGCGTGGTGGTTATTGCTGTTTTTAAGTCCTGAAATGCCTGAACAGCCTTGTCGGTGGGGGCGGTTAACCTACTGTTTGGGCTGCTTTTTTGTAGAAGGTCTGTCAAGGGGGATGCTACGTCTGCAAACTGGGGAATGAACCTACGGTAATAGCCGATTAGTCCCAAGAACCCTCTGAGCTGTTTTTTTGTGGTTGGAAAAGGGGGCTCTGTGATGGCTTTAACCTTTTCGGCCTGGGGTGCGATGACGCCGTCTCCCAGTACGTATCCCAAATATTTGACCCTTCGAAAGGCGGCCTTGGATTTTTTTGCATTAATATGCAAACCAGCTTGTCGAAGGGCCTTCAGGACGATCGTCACGTATTCTAGATGCTCGGCCCAGGTTGCACTGTATACCACGATGTCGTCTAGGTATGCTGAACTAAAGGAGGGATATGGCTGGAGGAGGGTATTCATCAACCGCTAAAAAGTGGCTGGTGCCCCATGGAGGCCGAAGGGTAACACCGTAAATTCGAATAAACCTTGATCTGTGGAGAAGGCAGTTTTCTTACGGTCGGCTTCTCGTAAAGGCACTTGCCAGTAACCCTTTGTTAGGTCGAAGGTTGTAATGTAGCTGGCGTCTCCTATTTTTTCTATGAGTTCGTCTACCCTCGGTATCGGGTACGCGTCGAATGTGGAGATCTCGTTTAACGCTCGGAAGTCCATACAAAAGCGCGTGGACCCATCCGGCTTTGGTATCATCACGATGGGGGACATCCATTCGCTTGTGGAGGGCCTGATCACTCCTAGTTGCAACATTTTGGTTACTTCTCTTTGGATAGCCTCTCTCCTGGCAGCCGGGATCCGGTATGGTTTTTGTCGAACAATCTTTCCGGGGACTATCTGGATCCCATGTTCTATCAACTGCGTCCGTCCCGGTCTATCGGAGAACATCTTTGCGAAGGGCTTCAGGGTTTCCGTCAAGTCTTGTTTCTGGGTCTCCGTGAGCTCAGGGTTAACAACCAACTCTCTGATCGTGGAACTAGGATGGTTGCCAGTAGGTACTAAAAAGTGGGCTGCTTTGGGTAGTGGACCGACCCATTTCTTTAGCAAATTAATGTGATAGCTCTGTGTCTTGTTGTTAGACATTTGCATCCCACAGGTGGTTTCGCCTATAACTTTTCGTACTTGAAAGGGGCCCTGCCACTCTTTTTTGAATTTGCAGCTGGAAGAGGGAAGAAGAACCAGTGCCCAGTCCCCCGTCTGTAGTCTTCGTAATTTCGTTCCCTGGTCGTAGTATTTTTTTTGCTTTTCTTGGCTTCTCTCCAAGTTAGAGTAGGCCAGATCCCCCAGCTTGCCGATCTTGGATTTCAACTGATTTGTGTAATCTAACAGGGTGCAGTGATCCTGTCTTTCCTCAGTTTCCCATGCGTCCTTCGTCATTTCCAGCAAGGATCGGGGTTGTCTTCCGTACAATAACTCGAAAGCAGAACAGCCTAAGCTGCTCTGGACTTGGGACCGCAGAACGTACAACGCCAAGGGAAGTAGTTGGTCCCATTCTCTCCCCTCGACTGTCAGCATCTTTTTTAAGGTGTTCTTTAAGGTACGATTGTACCTTTCGACGAGTCCGTCCGTTTGAGGATGGCACACTGAAGTGCGCAACTGGCGGATGTCCAGGGTGCGACATACCTCTCTCATTAACAGCGACGTAAACGGAGTGCCTTGGTCTGTTATCACCTCTTTGGGAAAACCAACTCGGGAGAACAATTCTATCAGTTTTTCTGCCACGTTTTTGGTGGTGGGAGTCTGGAGCGGGAAGGCTTCTACAAAACGGGTGGCCTAGTCCACTATCACCAGTGCGTGTAAATGTCCTTTTCGAGTACGGGGAAGGGGCCCTATCAGGTCCATACCTATTCTTTCAAATGGGACTCCTATAATAGGCAACGGGTGTAGTGGGGCTGGAGGGGGTCGGTAGGCGTTCTTCTTTTGGCAGGTCTCGCACGTGTGGCAATACTGTTCAATGTCACGATAGATGCCTGGCCAATAGAAGTACCTTAATACACTATTGGTAGTTTTCTCCCTTCCAGCATGCCCTGCAGTCAAATGTGTATGGGAGAAAAACAGAACCTGATCTCTAAAGGGCTGAGGGACCAGTAATTGTAGCGGCTCACCCTTTTTCCCTTCTCTGTATAACAAGTCGTTCTGGATGAGGAACCGGGGAAATACGTCTCCTATACTCGTTTGGTTCTGGTGGGCCTGTCCCCATGCGTTAAACAGTGTTCGGTCGTTGGATTGGGCAAAGCGAAAACTCCGGTCTATGATCCATGGATCAGAGCCGACCAGAGCAGAAGCGGGTGTTTTAATACCTTCCTTCTTCCCCCCTAATTTGTCCCTAAACAGTGACAAGAAGCCTGGATTGTCCACCCCTAGAATTACTTCCTCCGGCAACGTATCTACTACCCCTACTCTTACCACCTGGGTAGAATGGTTGAGGGGTGTTATCGGGACCCGGGCCAGGGGGTATGGCTTCACGTCCCCATGGATGCATCTAATTTGGTGGGGAAGGTACTGTTGGGGAAGTACCAGGGTTTTCCTCACTACTGATTGTATGCAGCCTGAATCTAATAGGGCCTTTACCACTATCCGATTAATTTTTACACGTGCATAATAGGAGGTGCCCAATTCAGCGGAATACAGCACTGTCTTTGGTAAATATCCGACTTCCATGGGCTCCTCAGTCCTCTTCCTGGGACAAAGGCGGGCAATATGTCCCCATTCGCCGCAGTCGTAACATTGCGGTCCCCTCATAGAAGACAAGTCCAGTCTGCTGGGTTTGGGCCGCACCACCTCAGGGAATACCTTGCCTTTTTTTTCTGTGCGGTTCAGCGGGACGGTCTTGTGGGGTTTCTCATACTCCCCCGCCGCATAGTGGGGCTGGGCCCTACTAAACTGGGTAGCAATCTCTATTGTTTGGGCCGCCGATAGGTTGGGGTGCTGCTTCAGCCATCTTTGTGTTCCATAGGGCAAGGCTTCCAGGAATTGTTCTAAGCAAATTCGGGCCATTATGTCTTCTTTCGTGCTAGAGTCTGGTTTCAACCACTTCTCCGCGGCCATTTTTAAGCGGAAATATAGAGTTTTTGGGTTTTCTCCTACCGCCCCTCTCTCTTTCCTAAGCCGTACTCTATAGGCCTCGGCATCCAGACCGAGATGTTCAAGGATGACTTACTTGATCACCGCGTACGGAGTGGCCCCAGTCGGGATGGCGACTTGATAGGCAGATTGGGCTTCTGCCGACAACAGGGGTGCTAAGAAGAAGGGCCATTTGTCTTCGGGCCAGCCACATGCCCTTGCTGCCCTTTCAAAGTTTGTCAAGAAGGCATCCGGGTCTTCTCCGGTAATATACTTCTGAAGAGCGATGCCTGAGGGGTGAGGACCGTGCGGTCTATGTTCCACGGGTACAGGCCTCCCGGTCTCCGGGGGGACTTTTTGAAGGGCCTCCATGTGTGCCGCCATAGTATTGTGGAAGGATTCCCGGTCGGCTTGGGCTGATGTCATCTGTCGTTCGACGGCCCAGCCGAGCTTTTCTTGTCCCTGAACCAAGTGTTGAATAAGGGCCTCCATCTTGTTGCAGATGGTGTAGGATGGTAAAAATCCCACTTCTGACACCAGTTGTGACGACTGGTCAGGGATAGGCAGGACTCGGGTAGTTGGTAAGTGAGGTTTTATTGAGGTATAGCTCTTTCTTAAACGTTTTTCCAGTCTTTCTCTGTTCTTGGACGCTGTTTCTCTTGTCCAGCTCCGGATACGGTCCCCCTCCGGACTGCTTCTCTGTCCCCTTGGGCTTTGGGTCGCCGTTGGTGTGCGTAAGGAATCTCCACTCGGGAAGGTGTGGCCCCAGAAGAAAGGAGACAAACAAAGGGTCGTGTCAGGTTACCTCTCAGAGCTATGTTTCCCTAGGACCAGGGCCGGGTGTGAGGAAAACCCCTAAATTGGTGTAGCAGTGCGTTTCACTCGTGTAGGTAACAAGGATGTGATTCGTGCATTTAAACCAAAAGAAAGGGGGGGAACAAGGACCATACAGGCTAAGTAGTCGGCTTCTCCCCTCGGACCATCCAACCCACTACTCGATCCCGTACCTGTCCTAGCCACGCTCCTCCCCTGGGAATGTGGCTGGGCGCTTCGCGGTATCCTGAGCCTCCTGGCCGTCCGCCGTCTGATTCTCTGCTTCCTCGTCCGTCTTCCTCACGACCTCTTCTCTCCGCTCTTCCTCTGCCTCCGCTCGTCTCTTCTCCTGCTCTCCGTTCGTCACCGCAGCTCCTCCGGGAATCGCCGTCCGTCCATTGCTGGTTCTCGCTTCCTTTTGACGTTGTCTGCGCCGTGACGTCACTCCGGGGCGTCCCCGAGGCCTTGTCAGGAATCCAGTTAAAGGGCTCCTCGCCTTCCGGGTATATTCGCCTCTCAAGTTCAGGTGACAGAAGCCACTCTCCCTGCTGTGGGGGGACAAGAGGGGGTGAAAACGGTACGTGTATCCACCATTCCCTAACGTCTTTGAGCTCCGCTGCTCCCGCTCCGTCACAGTAGCACTTTTGAACACCCACTTACAAAATGTCTTAAAGAGACAGCTTGCGCTGTCTCAGCGAGACCTAAAAAGGAGGAAGAACACACTTGGTCTGTGCAAGGAGGACCTGGAGAAAATAAATAACAAGTGTCACGTTCAGAGGACGAATAGAAACAGACACACATAAGCAGTGCTTAATTTGAGCCACACTCATGTTTGGGGACTGACACTTATTGTTCCGCATCAGACATTTACTGCGAGCAAGAGAAAAATAAACATAAAAGTGGAATGATGGAGAATTAGAAAAACGGAAAAAAACGACACAAGGGGAGCACTGGGGAACCTGCATGAGTGAGATAAAAGGACAGGGAGTGTCTGGTAGTGGATTAAAGAGGCATGAGGTGTATTTAAGACTATGCAGCCTTGGTATTCGGCGCAATGACCTTTAATTGTACCAACTGCGGGTTCCTTAGCATCACTGCAAAAAAGTAAACCTTGTGCATAAGCCATAAATTAGAGAAGCAATTACACATTATTTGCACTCTATGCATATTACCCCTCACACGCAGAAAACACAGAGGACATTGTTGGCGTGATAAGGCAAGCATGCTCTGTTCCTGTATAGAAACACAGAACATGGATTAAAAATTTAAAATGTACACCTAACCACACAGAGGAAAGAGACAATGTAACTTTGATTTTGTTCATTCTGAAAAACACTTCTGTCGTTTTTAAGGAGGAAAAAAATATATATATATAATTCAGACTGTTGCTTTTTGTAGGCATGTGTTCTGCTTGGGTTCTCGGATCAGATAGAACCCGCTCAGCAGAGCCTCTCTAACCCAAACCAGAACGTTACCCCCTCCCTAGGGCCTATTTACACCTAAATAACCACATATATGTACCACCTAAGGACAGGGAATTCCTACTATATATACCAAGACCTACAAATCACAGCCTCGCGGTCCCAAACGGACCCAGGACTTCCTGCCCAGACGGCAGCCACAGACTTCCTGCCCAGACGGCAGTCACAGCCTCGCGGTCCCAAACGGACCCAGGACTTCCTGCCCAGACGGCAGCCACAGACTTCCTGCCCAGACGGCAGTCACAGCCTCGCGGTCCCAAACGGACCCAGGACTTCCTGCCCAGACGGCAGCCACAGCCTCGCGGTCCCAAACGGACCCAGGACTTCCTGCCCAGACGGCAGCCACAGCCTCGCGGTCCCAAACGGACCCAGGACTTCCTGCCCAGACGGCAGCCACAGCCTCGCGGTCCCAAACGGACCCAGGACTTCCTGCCCAGACGGCAGCCACAGCCTCGCGGTCCCAAACGGACCCAGGACTTCCTGCCCAGACGGCAGCCTTAGCACAAGTTCATCCTATACTTACCACGACATACAACAAGGGAATCAGTGTTACTATATATCAGATCACACAAAGACAGCTAGTTGAGCACAACTTGTTCCCCAGTTCGAGGGGCTCCTTTCTCCCTTATTCAGTTACCACCTACCTGATCAGGATTAACATCTGTTCATGTCAAGTCACAGCTGACTAGAAGAATAGGTTACCCTCTTACACAAGAACACGTAGCACATATTGCTTTACTACAAACTGAATACTTTATTTAGTTATTACATGCACACTCACGGACCATAATACATATCACATAACCTGCAAAGAAAAGTGAAAGATTAAGTTGTACACTCTAATAGTAAGGGGTTGACATCACCTTGGTCGTATGTAGCCTGCACTCAATGGTCATCTAGGTTCCCTTCTCGTCTGCGCCTCGGCTTCGCCTGGAAGTCACACCTCCGCAATCACGGGTTTACTCCCGTCTCCCTCTCCGAGTCACTGGGACCTCTTCCTCATCGGCTACTCTCTTCTCTTTGGAATATCTATTTCTCGGTTTTTCTCCACCTCCAAGTTTGTCATCTGTCTTCCCTGGAATAAGTAGCAGCTTTACTACTAACGGCCAGGTGCCGCCTATGGACTAGAAGCAAGTGCCAGTATCTGCCTCAAACTTTTACTAATATAGACGTGCATTTCCTCATGGAAAATTCCAGCCCGTAACCTGCCGCCCACCAAATTCTTGTACCTCCCCGTGCCAAGGACACGTTCCCAGCCGGCCGGCCTGATGTAGTGTCTTCGGCATGAAGAAAAATACAATCCTTCGATAAGGGCCGGCCTGAACCGGTTCTCTCCAAGCGAATAACACCTCCTAACTAAAACACTGCCTATGACCTAGAAACATCCAAGCTGCCAGAGCAGGAGGAAAGATGGAGTCTCTCCCGTTTAAGGCCTACCAGGCCTGAATTCAGCACGGCTCCATGAAATACCCTCACTACAGAACAGATTACCCCTAATGCTAACGAATCTATCCCCTAGGATATATATATACAAACCCTGATCTATGGGGAAGAACACAGGATCATGTCGAAGTGCCTAATAAGTAGGCTCTATACACTACTCTAACCCTTAGACTTGAATGGAAAGAGACTGAAGTCACCTAAATCACCCTTCAACACAATAAGACCGGAAAAATCGAGCAGTACATTTCACCCTTGACTTCAGTCTATTATACATTCATTAAATGGAGCTAACATCTGTGGAAGAATAATATGAAACAAAGCTAACTGATCTATGTCTAGTACCAAGTGTGCAGAATTGAAATAATGAAGGAATACACTGAATAAAGCAACAGATAGAAATCAAAACAGCAACAGCAATCAAAATACCACCTAATATTTGGCGTAGTATGTGTATATCAGGTAACCAATTAAAGAGCCAGTCAAACCAGCCCTGGTCAATGTGTTTTCTAACTTCTTCTGTTAAGTCACGCAACTTGTCGATGTGAGCACGAATGGATTGTGTATGGTCAGACAAGTTAAAACAACAGAGACCTTCGAAGTCCGAGCAATCATGTCCATGTTTAAGCAAAAGATAATCAATGGCTGCTCTATTTTGCAAAATGGCCCTACGTTCACCCTGGGCGTCTAATAGCATGTCAGACAAAATTGTAGAAGTATGATTAATAGATTTCACCATCCAGCAGGCCATTTTCCCAATAGATTTGGCATTATAAACCGCCAAAGCAGGAACACCAATAATTGAAACAGCTAAGCTAAGGTATTCAGACTTGGAATATAAATGCAAAGATGGGTCACAATCCTCCTGTAACATTACAGTATCTCGAAGCACACGAGAGTTGGCATTCGGATGCGATGCGAACATCAACAAACTGAGTCTCGTAATGGCACAAGGGCCTCCGGAAATGTTTGCAGGGACAAATGGCCAGGAAGTATTACCACATGAGAAAAGCCATCCGGCAGGTAGTAACATCGTGCGATAGTGACTGGGGGTAACTACCAAACTATTACAAGTCATATTGTTCTGAACTGAAACACATGTGGTCGGTGTCCTTTGAAAGCACAAAGTCCGTTCGTGGGTTGTAAACGAAGTGGCGCCTTTTAGTTTTAGGCGCAGACATTCAGAGATCGCACTAGGATTACACGTAAGAAAGAAGCACAAATCACCTTGTGTGATATTATAAGTAAGTATTTGGGACTGGATGGGGGTTTGCTCGTTCGGCAATTCAATACATAGGGGGCAATATACATGGGTAGCAAAATCACCCAGGAGAATATTGGGACGGGCCTTCGAGACATTAAAAATATGAGTTAAAGTTTCCAATGAGGCGGGGACAGCAACCAGGCAGGTCGCCAGAATGTCATGAACAGATCTCATCGGTGTCAAACAGAAGTGAGGGGCGTCAGTCACCCTCTTAGCAAGTGCGGTCCAAAAGTTCGATGATGAATCCCATGCAGCGAAGGAACGCAACACTCGGGTTCCCAGTTCATCCCGGGTTGATAGGATCCCTCCTTTCTCGTCGTACCAGTCCGAAAACAGTCCGGCTCCGACACATCCTGCAGCAACAATCCAAAGAATGATCTGAAAGAAAACCAAATACAGGCATTAATCATTCTCGTAAATAACATTTATCAGCCGGGACCGCTTCCCAGCTATCTTTCCCTGGTCTCATAACCAAAATGGTATTATCCTGACCGGTGGCAATGACCTCTGCTTGTTCAGGGGGATTCTTAGGCGACTGCACCCAAACTCTGGCCCCAGGATTATCCGTGGAGCCAAAACCTTTCTGGCCACGTACAGTTAGCAACGTTGGAGCAGTGCCTTTCATTAATACACCACTGAAAACAGGCATTATGAGTAATTGAGCCACTCGGTCAGTGCGATGTATCAGTAAGTCAACCTCACTGCTATTCAGCAGGAGCACCTTAATCTCTCCCTGATAATCACTGTCGATAATTCCTCCAAGCACCTGAATGCCTTTTACAGCCAGCCCCGATCTAGGGGCGATCAATCCGAAATTTCCAGGTGGTATCTGAACACCAACACCTGTCTCTATGATGACTCGATCTCTACTTTTTATAACAATGTCATCCATAGCATGCAAGTCTAAACCTGCCGACCCTGGGGTCGCTCTACATGGAGCTAAAGCTCCGGGAGTAATTTCCCAATACATCACAGTTTCTCTGATTTCATTAGGCATAGCCTCAGCATTCGGGGGAAACAAACGCATAAGTGGAGATTCAGCATTTAAAAAAGGACGATTATTCAAAATCAATAGTGCTTGGGGCAAAAAGTCTCGCCAATTTTTATACTTGTCATCCGTTAACTTACGCAGCTGGTCCTTTAGCAGGCCATTCAATCTCTCCACCAGGCCCGAGGCCTGTGGGTAGTAGGGGATATGGAATATCCATTCAATATTGTTTTCCGCACAGAATTCCTGTACCAATCTTCCACGAAAATGGGATGCATTGTCAGATTGAATTTGGAATGGCACACCATAGTACATTATAATTAATTCTAATGTTTTAATGGTATTCAATTGGGTAGCTTGCTTACAGGGAAGGGCTACCAGCAGGCCACTGTATGTATCAACAATAGTGCAAACATATTGACAATTCCTACTCATGGGAAGTGGACCAATGTAATCGATCTGCCAAATTTGAGCGGGCAGTTTGCCGCGATGTAAATGACCTTTAACAATTTGGGGCACCTTACGCCGTCTGATATGCTGACAAACGGGGCAGTGTAAAATAACATTTTTGATTAAATCTAAGGGAATATAAATTCCTCGATCAGCAGCCCACCTGCTAGTGGCCTTCTCTCCAAAATGTCCTGCCTTCTGGTGTGCCCATTTCGCCAATCCCGCAATATCAGAATCTTGCCTGTCCACCACTGCCTCAGCAATTTTAGACTTCTCATCTGCAATGTTATGAAAAAATTTGTCAAGAGAATCTATCGGGGTGTGAGCGTCCACATGGAAGATAGTAACAGTACTCTGTGGGAGCATCTCCCAAATTTCTTGCCATAACTCTTTTCCCCATAATTCTTTGGAATGTAACTTCCAATTATGGGAATGCCAAGTTGGCAACCAAACAGCCAGTCCATTGGCAGTAGACCAAGAATCACTGAAAATATGACATGTACTAGGTAACTCTTGTTTCAAAACTTGGTAAACAGCGTAAAGCTCGGCAAATTGGCTGCTTTTACCTTCACCAGTTGTGCTCAACAATTTCTGTGTGATCGGATTATAGGACACCGCCTTCCAGTGCCGTGTCATCCCTATAAACCTCGCTGAACCATCAGTGAACCAAACATGGTTTCTTTCCGCTGCGGACAAATCATCAAAAGGCTTACCCCACTTGACAGGAGACTCCTGTGCTAAAGGTACGGAACAATCACTCTCAGTCTCAGTCGATGGCGCTCGCGCCACCTGCTCATGTAAAGAAGCAACTCCTTTCGGGCCCACACGTGCCCTCTCTTGTATGTACCATTTCCATTTAATCACACTCGCCTCTTGAGCGTGTCCAATTCGGTGAGTTTTCGGCGAACTCAGAACCCACTGCATGATAGGAATTTCCGGACGCAGAACTATATCATGTTTCAAAGTCAATTGCTCGGTATCCACCAGAGCCCAATAACAAGCAAGTAACTGTTTCTCAAAGGGTGTGTAACGCTCACCAGCATCAGGTAACTTTTTGGTCCAAAAACCTAACGGTACTTTACTCCTGCCTTGTTTCTGCCACAAACTCCAATTTGCATAAAGGCCCTGTACAGACACATTCAAATCCACGTCACCATCACGTACAGGCCATAAATCCAGAGCATGTTGAATTGCCTCTTTTGCCAGACTAAACGCATCTTGCTGTGGTTTATCCCATTCAAATGCATTCTTTTTACGCGTGACCCGGTACAAGGGGGCCAATATTTGACTCAAATGAGGAATATGCTGGCGCCAAAAGCCAAACAGACCAATGAAGCTCTGGGCTTCTTTCCTATTTCTAGGAACTGCAAAATCAAGAATCTTCTGTTTAACCTGAGGGATCACTTCACGGTGCCCTTCATGCCAATTAATACCCAAAAATTTTACAGCCTGGGACGGACCTTGCAATTTATCTGGGTTGATTTCCCAACCTTTCTCACGCAGGCACTCAATGACTCTGTCTAATTGGGTCTGAACTTCCTCTTGTGTTTCGCCTTGGATCAAAACATCATCAATATAATGACATATCTGAATTTGGGGATGAACCGGTACCTCAGCCAAATGCTCTGCCACCAGCCGGTGACATATCGTAGGACTATGCACATAGCCCTGGGGAAGACTTATAAACGTCATCTGACGCCCGTTCCACGTAAAACTGAATTGTTCCTGACACTCTGGGGCAATCGGAATTGAAAAGAAAGCATTAGCAATATCAATGGACGCGTACCATGTACCTGGATGCTTTTGGATTCTCTCAATTAGTGTAATAACATCCGGTACTGCAACAGTCAAAGAGGGTGTGTGCTTGTTCAATTCTCGATAATCAACGGTCATGCGCCAAGAGTTATCACTCTTACGCACCGGCCAAACAGGATTATTCCAAGCAGAAGTAACTGGGGTTATGACTCCTGCATCCACTAACTCCTGAATAGTGGTACTAATCTCCTCATGACCACCTGGAATACGATACTGCTTCTGACAAACCACTTTTGTCGCATGGGGAACTTGTATGGGGGGCATTCTTAAACGACCAACCCGTATAGGTCTGGACGATATATAATGCGTTGTTCCAAATTGGTAACATCCGTCATCTAGATGCAAAGTCATTCCTCTCAAAATATCAATCCCAATTATGAATTCTAGAAGTGGCACTACTAGTACAGAATACTCTTTTCTAGGAATTCTACCTATTCTCATTTCAAGCAAAGTTTGAACTGCAGGGGTTTCTTTTCCACCTAATCCGGTAATAGTAAAAGGCTGACCTGTAAACTTCTTCGATTTTCCATGAATAAGGGTGGCCTCCGCTCCTGTATCTACCAATGCTCGGGCCCTTTGGATATTACGATGTCTCCAATAAATGTCAATATCTACATAGGGTCTATTATCTCTGTGAGCCCATCTGTGTACCGGAGCTTGACCTCTTTCCTAATCATTCTTACTGCATTCCGTATACCAGGATAAATCAGGATAAAGACTCTCACGCTTCTTAGGTATCGGTACCTCCTGTTCATATCCATTCCCAGTACGGAACGGATTCGTATCTTCTGCATTGTACTGCGGGTTACGATCGACCAAACTGTGACGATCCTCTCTCCTCCTCAACTCAGGGGATTGATCCCTATCATCTCTACGTCTGCTGTGAACATAGTCAGTTCTCCCCCTTTCTCTTTCCCCCTCTCTCTCCCTGTCTCTCTCTCGACGGGGGGACACATCACGTGCAGAACGTCGATCATCACGATGAACAGAGCGCCCACGGCGGTCGTCATCACCGCTACCGTCAGAACCACCACGATCACACTCAGTGGTCCGAACACGCCGGGCACCCTCCTTTCGATCCAAGCCACGTTTGCGAAACAACTCCCACAAACGAGCGGTAGTCTCACCATCAATGTCCTCCCTCCGCACACCATCAGCCAGAAGACCAGAAAAAATATCACGTCTAGTAAGTTTATTTTCACCAGGAGTACGAGTGTCAGGCCGGGACTGACGTTCAGGTTTAAACCACTCACCCAACTCACCGAGTTGGCGCACCGATTCCAAAACCGTAGATAACACTTTACCAGTCTGATTAATCAATAAAGTCATCATGACCTGTTTATAGGCAACAGGGGAAAATCGAATGATACGGTTCCGCACAGAAGATGTCAACGAACCATCAAGCAACCTGTCAGCAGTACCCAGAAAAATTGCCGTTTTCATCACCTCCTCTTTGAGACGTTGAGCAGCATCACGCAAAGTATACCACGGCTTGTCATTCACAGGCCAGTCAGATTCAGTAGGATATTTTAGATTACAACCCTCAGTCGCCAATTGGAGTAAAGAAATCTGACCAACACCATTATAGTTACGAAAATGATCCTGCACAGTAGAATCCAAACTCAAGGGACAGAACTTTAAACAATCGCCAGTATCCAACATAATACCAGCAGCGCCCAGTTCATAAAGGCGCACCATCCATGTGAGCAAGGACTCACCAGCTCGCTGCCGAAATCGCTGCAAAATATCACTAATTTCCTGCTGAGTAAAGTCTTCTAAACAGTCCAAAGAAATACCCTGCGGAGCATTGGGAGACTGCTGCAACTTCCGACGGAAAACTGGATGCGCAGAAACCGCGGGACGAGCATCACAAGGAGCCCGATCAGTACTCGTAGAGGGACAATCAGTGTAAGAAGCATTGATCCCACTCGAAGAACGAGCGTAATCACGGGGTGCACCATCAAAGGTGCGAGAAGCAGACTTACAATCATGGCGGGAGCGAGAAGACTCGCGCTTGGCAGACTCCTCACCCGAGGAACAAGAATCAGTCGAGTTCCAGATATTACCATCCCATTCATCAGGATTCCAATCCAGCCCGGCTGTCGCCACGACCAGACGCACCTTTCGCGTCGAAACCCGACCGCGCCTGTTCTTGTATTTATAACGAGCAATTCGCACAGCCGCCCGTTCGGCAATAGTTTGGTAAGTCTCAAGTTTATCAGCAAGCAACTTATTTTGACACCGCAACAAAGTATGAGAATTCTGAATCTCAACAAAGTGCGCTTCCACATCTTTAAGAGATATCTGTAACTTCAACAATCTCTCATGCAGAATCCTGTATGCAGACAAAAGAATCCAACCTCTGCGCCCCAAAATGGGAATCTCCTCACCCTTCGATACGGGTGCCTTCTGCAAACAAGCAATCACATTAGCCGGCTCTGCCAGCTCCAAAGAAGAATTCCAATTCTCACTCAAACCAGTAGAATCAGCCCACTCACGGGCCAAGGCTTCATAAGGCGTTGAATCCCATCCGGGAATATCAACGGGCAACTTAAAAGTAGATTTAGACCTTTTAGAAAACATCGTGAAAAAGGAAAAAGAAGAAAAGAAGAAAAAGAAAAGAAGGAAGAAAAATAAAAACTATACACAGAAATATACAAAAATAAAATGCAAACAAAACCACGCACGCGCCGAAAGCAAACACAAGACAACCACAACGCACACAGGTTTCGTAAACGGTTCGTGACGCCAAATGTTCTGCTTGGGTTTTCGGATCAGATAGAACCCGCTCAGCAGAGCCTCTCTAACCCAAACCAGAACGTTACCCCCTCCCTAGGGCCTATTTACACCTAAATAACCACATATATGTACCACCTAAGGACAGGGAATTCCTACTATATATACCAAGACCTACAAATCACAGCCTCGCGGTCCCAAACGGACCCAGGACTTCCTGCCCAGACGGCAGCCACAGACTTCCTGCCCAGACGGCAGTCACAGCCTCGCGGTCCCAAACGGACCCAGGACTTCCTGCCCAGACGGCAGCCACAGACTTCCTGCCCAGAGGGCAGTCACAGCCTCGCGGTCCCAAACGGACCCAGGACTTCCTGCCCAGACGGCAGCCACAGCCTCGCGGTCCCAAACGGACCCAGGACTTCCTGCCCAGACGGCAGCCACAGCCTCGCGGTCCCAAACGGACCCAGGACTTCCTGCCCAGACGGCAGCCACAGCCTCGCGGTCCCAAACGGACCCAGGACTTCCTGCCCAGACGGCAGCCACAGCCTCGCGGTCCCAAACGGACCCAGGACTTCCTGCCCAGACGGCAGCCACAGCCTCGCGGTCCCAAACGGACCCAGGACTTCCTGCCCAGACGGCAGCCACAGACTTCCTGCCCAGACGGCAGTCACAGCCTCGCGGTCCCAAACGGACCCAGGACTTCCTGCCCAGACGGCAGCCACAGCCTCGCGGTCCCAAACGGACCCAGGACTTCCTGCCCAGACGGCAGCCACAGCCTCGCGGTCCCAAACGGACCCAGGACTTCCTGCCCAGACGGCAGCCACAGCCTCGCGGTCCCAAACGGACCCAGGACTTCCTGCCCAGACGGCAGCCACAGCCTCGCGGTCCCAAACGGACCCAGGACTTCCTGCCCAGACGGCAGCCACAGCCTCGCGGTCCCAAACGGACCCAGGACTTCCTGCCCAGACGGCAGCCTTAGCACGGGTTCATCCTATACTTACCACGACATACAACATGGGAATCAGTGTTACTATATATCAGATCACACAAAGACAGCTAGTTGAGCACAACTTGTTCCCCAGTTCGAGGGGCTCCTTTCTTCCTTATTCAGTTACCACCTACCTGATCAGGATTAACATCTGTTCATGTCAAGTCACAGCTGACTAGAAGAATAGGTTACCCTCTTACACAAGGACACGTAGCACATATTGCTTTACTACAAACTGAATACTTTATTTAGTTATTACATGCACACTCACGGAACATAATACATATCACATAACCTGCAAAGAAAAGTGAAAGATTAAGTTGTACACTCTAATAGTAAGGGGTTGACATCACCTTGGTCGTATGTAGCCTGCACTCAATGGTCATCTAGGTTCCCTTCTCGTCTGCGCCTCGGCTTCGCCTGGAAGTCACACCTCCGCAATCACGGGTTTACTCCCGTCTCCCTCTCCGAGTCACTGGGACCTCTTCCTCATCGGCTACTCTCTTCTCTTTGGAATATCTATTTCTCGGTTTTTCTCCACCTCCAAGTTTGTCATCTGTCTTCCCTGGAATAAGTAGCAGCTTTACTACTAACGGCCAGGTGCCGCCTATGGACTAGAAGCAAGTGCCAGTATCTGCCTCAAACTTTTACTAATATAGACGTGCATTTCCTCATGGAAAATTCCAGCCCGTAACCTGCCGCCCACCAAATTCTTGTACCTCCCCGTGCCAAGGACACGTTCCCAGCCGGCCGGCCTGATGTAGTGTCTTCGGCATGAAGAAAAATACAATCTTTCGATAAGGGCCGGCCTGAACCGGTTCTCTCCAAGCGAATAACACCTCCTAACTAAAACACTGCCTATGACCGAGAAACATCCAAGCTGCCAGAGCAGGAGGAAAGATGGAGTCTCTCCCGTTTAAGGCCTACCAGGCCTGAATTCAGCACGGCTCCATGAAATACCCTCACTACAGAACAGATTACCCCTAATGCTAACAAATCTATCCCCTAGGATATATATATACAAACCCTGATCTATGGGGAAGAACACAGGATCATGTCGAAGTGCCTAATAAGTAGGCTCTATACACTACTCTAACCCTTAGACTTGAATGGAAAGAGACTGAAGTCACCTAAATCACCCTTCAACACAATAAGACCGGAAAAATCGAGCAGTACAGCATGTCAAAATATTGAATTCTGTTTATTTATCACATCTCCGGCAGTAGGAGCGAGACCATCCAGGTAGGGTGCTTGAGAAGTTTGTGAAAGCCATAAGAAGTGCATTTGTTCACATCCTGGTGCTGTGCAACAGTGGATGCCCCCCTCCCTTTTTTGGGGGGGAGGAGAGGGCGATTGAGACTGCAGTCCGAGTGTTATACAAAAACTGTCAGATTTTGTTTATGATACCACCATAAACATACCACTGCCATAGTCCACTGCCTGGCAGCTCCGGGTTCTCTGGAGGGAGAATACGAGCAACCAACTATGAATCCAGGGGCTTATTTATGAGATCTTGTGTCACTTTTACGCCGCCGGTGCGTCACTTCTTGTGACGCACCAGCGGCGTAAAAAATGCACCATGTTGCGCAATCTTTACAAAGTGACGCATCTAGGTAGATGCGTCACTTTGTAAACCCCCTGAGCCACATTATACCTGCACCAGGTGTAATGTAGGCAGGGGGGCGTTCCGACGCAAGGAAGGGTCGTAGAAGTGACACAGTAAAATCTATAAGATTTCACAGCGCCACTTCTAGGACGCAAATGCGAGGCAGGCGTAAGACTGATGCAGGCACATTTAACATGGGACTTGCCCATGTGTAATGACCCATTGCTGGAGTTGGGTCACTTTTGTGACACTCCAGCAATGCGTCATTTTTGCGCCTACAGATACGTTAGATATACTGACGTATATGTAACTCCGTGTGACATGATGCGTCATACAATAAATATGATGCATCCATCACGTCGCAAGAAGGGGGCAAAGAAAAGTGACGCATTGCTGTTTTCACGCAGTGATGCATCACTTTTCATAAATGATACCCCAATCCTTTCAAAGCTGCCCTTGAAGCGTGATGGAGCAGGGGAAACAAAAGATTTTTTGTAACCCTTTGAAATTAATGACCTCATAACTAGGCCTGGGCTAAAAAACCCTTCTGTTCGCGGAAATTGCGATAATTTGACATTTTCGCGTTCCGTGGTAAGCGCAAAAATGTCAAAATTTCTGCATTCCGCAGCTTAGCGATAATTTGTTTCTTGCTCGCGCTGTAAAATAATACATTCTCGCGTGCGTGCGATCGCCTTACCTGAATCCCCGCGTTCGCCGACAAGTTTTCCCCATCCGGTCGCGTTCTCCACGAGATGTTGGATTGTTGGTAGCCATTTGCGCTGTCTCGCGACAGTTCGTGCCCGCAGTAACGTCATGCGTCGCGCGATCACGTCTTTCTTCTTGCGATCATGCACCGTGAGACAAGTGAAAACAAGATGGTCGCGTCCGCGAGCAACCGCATGGGTAAGTTGGCGAGCCGCGACCACGCAGAAAATACCGCGAACGGGCGGGAAAAAAACTTCCGCATCTTCGCGATATTTCCACGTGTTTGCGGAGATTTTTAACATTTTCGCGATAATTTGCGAAAGTGAATTTCGCAAATTCCGCCCACCCCTACTCATAACTTTAATGATACTAATTGTTTAAACGCATATACGAATCAACAAATGCACCTTTATTAGACACTACATGTGGGAAAACTAACTGGCTTTGCAAAATCTAATTTACTTACAAGTGTGGATTCAATAAGATAGGTATTGTGATTTACGTAATAAATAAAGTAAAATTACATGGATTTTGTTGTGTAGCAAAATTATACTGTGGCAAAGAATGCAGATGGTAGGTAAAATGGCTTTAAATGTCGCTTTTGCTAGGTAATATCTAACACGGGTTATTAGAATGGCAGGTGGTAAACAGAAAAGCTCATTTTCTATGTCTAAATTCTGTTGTGTTTGTTCTTATATTAGTTTTGTTCGGGCCTGGTAGGCCATGCCTGAAAATGGTTGCCGGAGAGGGATGGGATTGCGTGCGCCGAATAAGATGGCCGCGCGCATGAGCAGAGTGGATGCTCCAGTCACGTGTATGAGGCCTATGCCCGGAGTGAGAGATGTCAACGCCAGCCTGACCTGAAATGAGAGTCTTGCCAAGAGTTCAGCATGTATGCATGGGAACGGATGGGAGAACTGAGCTACAGAGGATGACCATCGGAGTTTGTTACAAATTTCATTAACAAGTTAAATTTCCCTTGGACATTGTGGATCACGAGAACTACTGTATGTATTTATTGTTTGCAAACCGGTTTGAACAAGGAGGGCGATGAGGTGACCATCACCACTCCTCCAATGGACCAATTAGAATGAATTCAGCCCCTAAAGATTTCAGAGGAAAAGGTAGGAGTCTGCGCTTACATTATGAGAAGTTCAGTTTGGTTCAGATCGATCAGATTCGATTCGATTCGACATTCCTTCATTTTCCTATCCTGATGCTACGAGAGACTCTGTCATTTTGGACTTTGAATTTTGATGGGGAGTAGGAAAGAGACCGTCACGGGAGTTGCCCCGGGAGGAGATTGCGTCCGAGGAGGTTAGAGGGACAGTCAGTCAGTGTTGGGAGATCTATCCTGTGATCTACGGTTCATTCTTCTTTCTGGTGAACCATTCTCTTCATCGACCTATGGCCAAGGGAAATGAGTATTTTCCGTTTCTATTTTAATTTTACTTAAATGCTTACGGATAATGTTAAATGTGTTTGCCTAATAAAACTTTACTTATTTACTTTCATTCAACGAATTCAGATAAAATCATATGCTAACTCTAAGATTGAGTCTGTGATTCTTAAATTAAATATGATCAATAAATGTTAAAGGTTTTAATCGTGATTGAGCTGGACTTAATCGCCATCAACTGATTCTACTAGTTGGTCCATCGACCGAATAGCGGAGTACCTTCATGTTTAGAACCGACAGTTTATAAATTAATGTATATAATGTGTATAATGTACATTCGGTAATTTTAATAAAGTACCTTGTTCGTCCTGCAGCTCGTCAACTCATTAATCCAGAAAACTGTGTAGAATTGTGTATTCGGTGTCATGGGCCCCACCGACGTAGGTTTATATGAATAAATAAGTGCAGGGGTTTTCTAGGTTGATGTCATAAGGAAAAGGGTTTTTAATAGCCGCATCAGATTTCTTGGTGGCAGAGGATGGTTTCTATAGGTCAGTTTGGGGATTATTGATTTTCAATGTATAACACTGTATGTTGAGTTTGTATTACGTTATATGTAGTCAGAGTTTTGAAGCTTCCGGGAAGTAGGAAGTGGACAAGTGTGACATGAGAAGTCACATGGAATTGTGCATTGTCTGATTTCAACTTGGTGATAACACAGGAATGTGTTATGTTAGGGAATTTCATGTATGAATTTAGTTGAGTGAAATAGCAACAGGTTTTCTTGTGAAACATTGGCCTTAATTCTCAGGAGCAGTGTAGTCTCCACATGTGTTTTATCTCCAGAAAAACGGGTTTACCTCTTGCTTGAGAGAAGGGTAAGGTAGAGGGAAGTGCTACACTTATTGAACGAAACAGTATTCTTGAAAGTTTGAATAAACTATCTCTTTTGTCTAGAGAAACAGACAATGGAAATGTGTTTTACGTTGTAATTAATCGATTTTGTCAAACCAACGAGTTAAGAATTAGTGCTGATAATTTAGTAAAGGAGGGGTCAGCAGAAGCAGGAGTAGAACTGACGTCAACAAGGACCGTGCTGTGATTGGCCAGTCGTGGTAGAACGAAGAGCTTTCTGATTGGTGTGCTGGTGTAAAGACGCGCTGGAATAGATCAGTGTGAGAGTGACGTAGAGCTTTCTGATTGGTGCATTAGTGTGAGTCGTGCTGGGATAGGACAGAATAGTCGAGCAGATTGAAGGAGAGTAGTGTGAATTTGCTTCTGCAAACAATAATGAAAATATGGCTTTTTATGATGAGTGAGATATAGAGAAACCATCATGGTTTGCGAAGCTAAAGAATATTTTTAAGAAAGACAAAAACGTTTTAACGAGGGAACGAGAAGTGCTTCCTCCACCGAAAACACCAGCATCTTATATGATGATAAAATATGGTTATCATACTTGTATTTGGTTGGAAAAGTGGGCGAAATATACTCAAAATTATGGAGCATTGGCATTTCCAGAAACTGGTCCATTTAGCACAGCTGACAATAAATCGAGTCAGCAACTGAAACCCCAGAGAAAAGTGTAAATAGGGTAGAATTAAACACGACCTCTGTGGGTCCAACTGCGGAAGAATTAAATGAATGGGTAAGGAGTTTGCAGAAGAAAGACACAGAACGACAACCTTTGGATGTGGATAGGTTAAAGATAGATATGGAAGAATTGATTCTAGGGACTATTAGTACAGATCGACTAAAATCCTATCAAGATGATGAATTAATGTTTATGTGTAAAAATATTAGTTGGAGAGCTAGGAACTTGCATGAAAAATTGGAAGAAACAGCTAATTAATTGGGAGTAGATTTTGTAAAAATCAGAGTATTACAGAAACTGTACAGAGTAGATTTTATTGAAAAAGATATAGAAAACCTGAACATTTCAGGACGGTTAACACAGATGAAAGAACTGATTGTGTTAGTGAGAAAATGGGGAGACGTAGAGAGTTGGAGAATTAGGTGGATAAGGAGAAAGGAAGGCACGACTGATAAGGCAACATTAGCTTTCCCCGTAAAAGAAAAGGCACCAACGGTAATAGAATGTCCGATGAGAGAAATTCCAGGAGGAGGTATGTACACGTCCCATGGTCCAGACAAGATATATTGTTGTTTACAAATGATTTTCCAAGGTTGAGAGAAAAGCCTGTAGAATGGTATAGACAGGTGGAAAGGTTTGTAAAGTTTCAAAAGTATTGTTGGAAGATTTGGATGGATTATTTGAGATTGTTGTTCCTGCTGATTTATGGACAGAATGTAAAATTACAATTGACTGGCCGAAGGAAGAATATCCTAGAGATGCAAAAACAGGAGCCCCAGGTCCAGAAGTAATGAGAAAGTATGAGCAGGCAATCACATAGCTGAAAAATAAACCAAAAGAAACTGACTGGGTAAAGATTGATAGAACAACTCGGGAGAATAAGGAGTCTGTGCATGCTTATTATGAAAGGTTGCTTTTAGTCTTTAAACAGTATAGTGGATACGAGAATTTGAGTGAAAAGGATGAGTGATTTTGTATAGCGATTTGTGTATGGTTTGAGACCTGAAATATGTGAAATGATTAAGCAGCATGTGTTGTGTTGGCGGTCTAGTACAGTGGATGAGGCACTACGGTCTGCAAAATTATTGTAGTGATGATATTGAGGCCAGACAACGTAAGCTCAAAGAAAAGGCAATGTGGGGACAGGTGAAGGTTGCAGAAAAGCAAGAAGCCCAGATAAGTAACCAGATTAGTGATGGAGGGCAGACCAAGTTCAGCAAGCGCAATGAGAAGAGAAACAGGGTTAGATAAATAGACACACTCAAGTGTAACCTAGAGGCAAAAGAAAGTGAGAGACATAGAAAGGTTAACAGAGAGAGAAATAAAATTATCCAGAAAGAGAGGATGAAACGACAAAAAGGAAGAGTGAAAAACATAGAAGACGCAGAGAAATACAGGTTGAGATGGGAAGCACAAACACTTGAGGGAAGAGCTCCTTTACCTGGAAGCGCAACTGAGAGCTCCAAAGAGCATACATTAAATTAAATTTGTGCGCGGCTCCTATTTGAAGAACTGCCTTTACTTTTAGCAACACGGTGCCCTTCTCTGTTTCTTAATATAATTGCATTTTCTTTCCACTGGTGTCTAATTCCAGGATCATGCCAGCAGGTGGCAGAAGATGCAAGCAGGTGAATCTTCTGCTGTTGATTATCTTGGTAACTTTGCTAGCAGAGCATTTAGAGAGAACAGTTTTAATGACGAACCTTCATACACAGATTATTTACATAAATTAATATTTTTGTGTAATGAATGGAGTGTTTAGAAATTTAACAGCCGTAACCACACAGTGAGTTACCCAATGAGACAGATGTTTTGTAGAAGGTAACATTAAGCACATGTGTTTAGGTCGAAGCTAGGCAGCGATGAACGTTGCCCATGTACTGGTCTTCTGTGGGGGCAGCATAGCTCCTGGTTGCCCTATGAATGACATCACTGCACTGTATGTAGTAACTCCCTGCTAAGTGAAGCAGTCTATGACGTCAGCGTGTTGTGCAAGTATCACGTGGGTGCTACGTAGGAGACTGACTGAGCTGATGCTGCTGGTGGGTTGTGTGCTGTAAAGAAATCTACCAAAGGGATCTGTGTCCCTGTACTTCGTTAATAAATGAAGTGAAATCAATCCTTGTGACAACGTGTTAACTACAGCCAGACTGCGTTTTCTATGCGTGATGCCTCCATTTTCACCCCATGCACACTGAGCGTGTAGAGCGCGCGGATGAGCTGTGGAGTGTGGCTGTCTGACACTACTTATAGAGAAGGGCAAGTCACATGATGGCTCCAGAAAAGTAGGACTGCCTTCACTATCCCAAGCAGGCCCGGCTCCAGGAATTTTTATTTGGGTGGGCCACTGCGGGCTCGATTTGTGGCATATATGTCTAGCCAGGCCTGCTTCAGGGCCCTCCTTTATCTCTGCTTAGTCTTACAAGGCCCAGTAAATCGCACTCTTTTCCAAATCTCTTTCTAAATATTATCACTCTCAAAAACTGTTTTTTCTATGTAAATTTCCTTTGATGGGAAGAGGAGGTTTCTGAGCTGGGAGTATCAGGCAAGTGACACTACTTGGGCTCCCTCTGTTCGAGCCTTCATGGAGGATCCCTCTTCATTACTACCTCCACCTGACCCCAGACTCCGTTGCAGGCTTGATTATCCACTACTCCTCTCCAGTGCACCTTATCTCGCAGCTAACCTTGGGCCCCAGCCCCATATCAGGCACCATTGGGCTCCACTTTCATTTTTTCCGGTAAAAACATTAGTAAAATCACCTTCAAACTTAAAACATTGAATATAGCAGAAAATATAATTAGCACACACTTTAAAGTATGTTCCACAGTAGCCCTTATGACCCGACTGCTAATTAAATAAACAAAAACAGAAAGGCCATGACAGGGCCGGCTTTAGCGCTGATGCAAAAGTCTTTTTTGGCGCCGCACCAATAATCACTGCCATACGCCACAAGTGCCACTCATCTCCCCATAGCCCCTCCCCCTCATGACCTCCTCCTCGGATTCCCTCACTGCCACCCTCCACCAGTGCCCCTCATTTCTCTGTAGCCCCTCCGCCTCATGACCTTCTCCTCAGAATCCCTCACTACCATCCTCCAGCAGTGCCCCTCATCGCTCCATAGCCGCTTCCACTACCTCCTCCTCGGATTCCCTCACTGCCACCCGCCAACAGTACTCCTCATCGCTTCATAGCCCCTCCCACTACCTCCTTCTCGGATTCCCTCACTGCCACCCTCCAACAGTGCCCGTCAGCTTTACGTAGCCCCTCTCTCATATGAATTTCATTTGTTGTGTAGCGCTACTCATATCAGTGTAGTGTGTGTCAGTACTTTACACCACGCACACATTATACAGAGACAACGAATCATACAAGTATGTAAATCAGCCTACAGGGAGCGTCACATAAGCCAATGAGGATTACAAGGTGTATGAATCACGTCATCCATACTGGTGGGCAGTTATTTTAAGAGGGTTTGGTCTGGAGAAGCACAAACTCAGGATTTAAAGAGTACTCCAGTGGTTAGGGGTTGGCTTTACTGATAAAAATGAATATCCGCCCAAAGATACTCATTTTAGCCACATTAGAATAATGAAAGACTTGGGAAGTTCTAACTATATCACAAAACAAAAAACGTGAAGTTCTAACTATACCATTCAGGTTTGTATGCAGCTCTTTGGTGACAGTTCATTGGTCACTGTCCTATGTTAGGATTGTAACTTCTGAACTGCAAGTAACACAAGGATCTCTGTCACAATGACAGTAACCCACTGAGCTTCCACATAAAATACAGTTCATCTGCATTTAACTACTAACAGAGAAATCTCCAGCAGGATCATTAATCACCAGCGTTATCTGGGCATTTTTTTTGTTGTCCTATTGTTGTCCTGCATCAGCCATGATCATGATAAAAACTGTTTAAATGAAGCGCACACGAAGTATGTGTCCTGCTGGGCCTGTGCAGATTTTAAAAACAAAAACAAATAGTGACACATTCTCCTACCTACTCCATTAGTCAAACTTAGTGTCGCAGCCTGATGTGATAAGCAGCTGCAGGGGTCAGGAAAGGTGAATCAAAATAAACAAACTTCTTTCCTCCTGCGCTGCATAGAAAAAGAAATATCCACGCAGCAGAACAGGAGGCAAAGGTTACCTGTGCCAAAGAAAAGATTTGTCGCCTTTCGCCATGTCCTTAGTGGAGATGAAGGGGTGACACAATAAACAAAGCCTCGTTAACATGTAAATGGTCTTTTAAAGACTTGTGAAGTACTCGGGTGCGACTGCGATTATCTCAAAAACTGTCCGTCCCGCACACACACAACGGGGGAGGTGAGGGGGGAGGGGGGGCTTTGAAGCACTTTGAGCCCCATGGCGTTGCGCGCCGGCCTTCAAGCCCTCACTGCGAGGGCCAAGGCTCCAGTTTGGGTGGGCCAGGCTAATGTTTGGGTGGGCCTGGCCCACCCGGCCCACCCTCTAGAACCGGGCCTGATCCCAAGGGCTACTCTTTCTTGTATCTGTTCAAGCATCGAGGAACAACCCTACTGTATGACTTGGGGCTCAACTCACAGAGTACACACAGCCAGCGGGCAGGCTCTGGGGCTCTTTGATTGGCCCCTACTTTTATTCCCGTACCACCACTCTCGGCTTCTCTTACACGCTCATGGCAGTACAATCAAATCTGTATTTCTCCACTGCCTCTCAAGCTTGCTCTGAGCCCAAATAAGGGGCCATGGCCGGCCTTCCGGCATCGCACGCCTTCGACCGGCTGTTCTCCCGCTCTATGATGGAAATCATTTGGTTCCTGTCTCCATTTTCCTTGAAAATAATCCGTGCTCGCATTTCTTTCCCCGGGGCTTCAACCCTTGCTGCACATTTCCGGTTCCCTTCATCCCAATGCCATCCTTTGCCGGATACCACTCAATCAATATCAATTTGCTTATTTTAAGTTGTGAACATTGTCACCAGCATCCTCGTCAGCCCTCGCCACTCCAAGGCCACTTGTGGCTTCAAGTCCTGGTCCGGCAGTTAACCAGGCTTCCATGGTCACAGTACAAGATCTTGTGAGCAGAGGCGACAGACGTGTCTGGACTTTAGACACACAGCTGCACAACGCCAAGCACCTGCTTGTATGTCCTAGTAAGAAACTCCACAGGACCTTTCCTGCCTGCGGTTCCCTATTTCTGAGCAGAGCTGTGGGAACTGTGGGGCACACACCTTTCATCCTAAAGGCCAGCTTCCGGGCTCTTTAATGGGCTGCTGACTTTCACCCTGACACAACTTCGGGGCAGAGGATTCAAGGAGGTTACCTGAAGTCATACAGTCAGCGTGTTCTCTAGTCAGTAGATCAGATTCTGGCGGTGTCGAGATCCCCAAAGGCATTGCCTCTTTCTCACCAACGCACCTACAACTGCCACTGAGGGACCCTGCCCCTGTCACTCGTTGGGTGACAAAGAAACACTCCCAGGGCAGCGAGGGTTCATGCGTTGCACCCTACAATGCGAACATCTGTCTAATATTAAAGGGAATGTATTACATGCCATACTGCTGTGGGGTTATTGAGGGTGAACAGGAATCTCGTTAGTGCAAAGGACTTGTGCAAAGGGACGATCGAGGAACATTCCCGTCTATACGATTCTATGGCATACTCGACTGTAAGCATTCACGCATTCATTCAGGCTGGCTGCATTTCTTACCTGGTTATTCAGGGTAACCGCTTTCTTGGTAGTTGGATGCCAAGAGACAGGCCAATGGTCAGGCCATGTAGTCAAGCTCTAGGGGGGCTAACCATCGGGGCTTGGCTAGAGGGTCCGACCTACAACCAGGCCCTTCACCAAACCCTGCATCACCAACCAGCTCCCCTGCTGCGAGCGACCCAAGCATCAACGGCCAGTCAACAGCCCCAGTGTGCATGGCCTGCTGCTGTGACCAGCAGACTGTTGACCCCATGGGAGCACAGCCCCTTGCTTCAAACGTCCTTTCACCCTGCATCATGGGGGTTTGACTCTAGCTAGGCCCAGGGCCCACCTCCCTGCGTGTATCCAACCCCTCCTCGGACACCTTGTGACAGGGCTCGTTGAAATCTCTTCTATTGTTTTATTTTGCCTGCAGACTCTTCATCTATGTATTGTGAAGCTTTCAAAGGAACTATCAGGCCATAGGTCACAACAAACCAGCACCAGCCTGGAGTTACTGAGGCATCTGAGAGCGGCATAGAGAAGCAACCCTCAGCCCGCACTGCCTATCATTTGTGGGTGTGATAGTGAATAGTTAAAAAGCTACTTCTTACTGACAAAAGGTATGCTGTGTGATCCACCTTAAGAAACTTGGTTTACAAGCTTGCTTTCACTGCTATTGCTAAATGTTAGCATAGCGCTTAGAAATAGCAATAGGGTGTTAAGGTGCTAGAAACTTGGTAACCATATCAAGAATGCTTGTTCTTGTTTTTGCTAACCATGGCATACAGTATTGCATTTACTTTCTCATTCTGTAAGGTTCCCATTCATATTTTCTGCACTTGGGAGTTGGAAATCTGATCCCTGCAGCTCTGGGGGACCCCTGATTGTGACAAACCAATCATTGCAAGCCCCCATCGCAAACGCTTTACACATTGCCTCTGGGATAAGCCTGACTGCTCTGCCAAGCTACCAAGGGGGTGAGCAGGGGTTATCTTCAGTGTGTAACTCCCTTGCCCTGACTAGAGTGGTGGTTTCTGCCCTAGCCAACCAGAAATCTCATTTCTAACACACATTGATAAATAACATTGTGCAGAAGAAATACAAAACAACACTAGGTATCTCAAATGGATTCTTTTGCCAAACTATAGCACCTGAAACCAGATATTTGACAGAATTTTGGGCCCTCGGTTCTCACAGGCAATTCTGTAGACTGCCCCAAGGGTATAAGAATAGCCCCGGGTTATTCTCAGTGAGAGAATCAAAGTTACTTAAAGATTTTGATGAGGAGGTATTCTCCTGTGTAGATGCTATTTATCTGACGGGCGATTAATTATTGGATCATTTGAACAGGGTGAACAACATAATTCTGGGGTTTACCTCTGAAGGCTATAAATGTAACTTTAGAAAATCAAAAATTGCCCACCTCAATGTCCTATTTTTGCGATTTTGAGCTCTCAAGTAAAGGGAAAAGCCTAGCAGCTAATTTTTAGGTCTCGCCTAGGCAGCGCTTGCGCTGTCTCGTTGAGACATGCAGTATATACTATAGCAGGGGAAGCTTCGTTTAAGCTCCGCCCACTCTCCACCCATCTATTGGATAGGCTTACATCCTAAATGCTACATTCTGATTGGGTTTCAGCTTGTTAGTCCCTCCTCCTGACGGCCATCTTGTCATTTGTATCCTTCCCCGGCTATTGACCCCTTTACTCCAACACTATTTTCTGCCCTGTGTTGCCCCCAGCCCCCTCCTGCAGTTCTGACTTTTCGCACCCCCCTCACCCTCTCCCACTCCCGTTCGTGCCTTCTTAAAAAACGCACTCACATTTGTACAGCAATACATCTGGCGTAAATGCGAGTTGTATTGCATTGCACAATGCTTGTTTTAAAGTAGTGCGCATTTTGCGCGAAGACCGGAAGTCAGGCGTCTCGCGTCTCAAGCCTCAGTGTGGGCGGGGCTCCTGCACGCCAAGGAGAGCACCGCACATTGGCCCTGTTCTCCTGTCCCTATTGCGCCTGCTGCCCTAGAGCGTTAAATGTCACACACTCGTAGTGCGCTAGCATCATGAACTTACTTCTGGGTAGGGCAGGTTCAGGGAAGGCAGGTTGGCTGCAGTGCGCGTGCGTGTAGCTTAGACATCGGCTCGGAGAACAACAGAATGGCGGCGCCCGTGTCATGTAGCCTGCCATTAAAGGTGCTGGTGAGGAAGAGCGCATGGACTCTCCTGCGGACGCCCGTCACTAAGGTAAGCTTTAATTGCACACGAACTGCACCACAGAAGCAAGGGCGAGGATGGAAGAAGCTAATTGTAAATTTCCTTCACAGTCATTTATCTGCCATTTGATCTCTGAGCCACTGGCAATGTCTCCGAACTCAACGCTGTACTAGTTACTCACGTAATGTATAACCTCTACAAATGGGCCGATGTTTTCTTTTAAACTATTAACCTGTTTGGTGCAGTTCTAATGGCAGAGAAATGACTGCATAGTAAGAGCACAGGAACTTCTGATTAGGTAACAGGTAGGGACTTTCTTTTGATTCATCACAAAGCAACAGATTGATTACCAAGCCCTGCGACAAATCAAAAGAATGTCACTAACTGGAAGTAAGTGTGAAGCGCATGATCACCTTCGGAAGCGTGGCAGCATTCTGCCTTGTTTACTACTGGTATGGTTGAGCTTGGCAGTTGCTGAAGTTTAGATTTCATTGCATTTTTAGCTCATTAGATGGTGGCTACCTTGTTCATTGACACGTCACATTTTTGGGCCAATATCCTGAAGACAACTTTTAACTAATATGACCATTCGCCAAGGGGTAGTAGCAAATTAATTCTTAAACGTTGCCTTGTCTGAAGTCTGCTAAGCGTAGGTTATGCGAGATAGAGATGCACTCTGATTGTGTTGTGATGGGTTTTGTCTTAAGTTTTTTTTTGCATCTTTTAAGCGCGAACTCGACCCGAAGGTATTGGAGCGCTGTACATGAGCACCGCATTTACATTACATATTTAGGCACGGGGATATTAAGGATTTGCCAGAATCACAGGATGTGGACGCGACCCCGAGGCTTGAACCCTGGTTTCCTGCACCAAAGTCGGCAGTCTAGCCGACGGACCACACCCTCTCCCTGGTTAAGCTTGATGTGTCCGGAAGAGGTGAGATGGAGTCCCAAGTTCTACACTTCTGTTAGGATAGAAATAAAAGGTTGCAGCTGGTATTAGTTGTAATAGTTAGATGCTGCACTTGAAGACCAAAGGAAGATGTGCTCCTTTTGTATCGTTTCTATTTGCGTATAGGATGATAGATATGGAATGGCTAGTGGTCCCACGTAACCCTGTTGTAATGTGGTTGTTTGGAGGCTTGTCTGGGAATCGTTGCCCATAGGTGGTCCAACTAGCAGTAACTGTAAACATGCAAGGTAACCGCTCCATTTGTAGGTCTGGTTTAGCTGTGCATCTGTCATACATTGTGATCATCAGTTTTCAAAAGTACTACTGAAAAGAGTTTTGTCTCCTCCCACGTCTTGTCTAAAGTACAGCATTTAATTATGCAGAAGTTACTTTTTGGTTTGTGGAAAAATTCGGTTCCCAATACTGCAGAACGTGGTTATAGTCAATTATCAAGGCAATGGGTCTGGTCTGTTTATTATGTAATGATGACAGCTGTAGGCTTGACATTTATTAATAAAAGCATTGAAGTCAGTGACAATTTAAGGCAATGTTATTATTCGGTTTTAAAGGCTGTAAGCCTATATTTTGTTACTCCGGTCACTGATGTGGTAGTTAATATTCCTTGTAGGTGCCTTGTCTTGTGTAAGCTTGCGCAAAATACAGTAAGCTTGCGTTGGTTACATTCACAAACCAATGGTAAAGACTATGGGCCGGTTTGGAAAGCTATGTCTGTCGTAGGCATGGTTTATTATGGAAAGTTGTGACAGAGGAAGTAGCTCTGGCATTTTTATTGTGAAATACTTGTTTAAGCCAATAGGCCTTCCACCACAGATTATCGTACTGTTACAAGTTGTAGACATGCATTTTTTTGTTGTCGCTTGAACTGCTTTGGTCGGCCTGGGGCCGTCCAAAGCAGTCATGCGCCTCTCCCTTTTCTCTATGTAGGCTGCACCTCACACACACATATTTTACAGCATTTTAGGTTTAGAAACACAAGCACGTATGCTCGGAGCAGCGGGCGGCATGACCTTGGTTATACTGAATAAGCAGCTACCTATGTTGTTATGTGACATCTCTTTATTAATGTAATAACTGAACTTTCACAATTGCTTTATTAACCTTTCTGCTTTCTCAAATTTGCTTGAAAATGCACCATTTGTCCACTCTTTTTTCAAAACTTTCTCGGAGGGAGAACCCCCCCACACCCCTCGTAGGTTGAACGGGCTTGTCACAGTTCAGTACGACAATCATTTTACGCCTTACCACTTTCAAATGTTACCAGCCGCCACTGTATGCAATTCATTTTACTGTGTCCAGTCATATAACGAATATCTTCACTATTGGGGCCAGAATGGGTTTAGAGAGTCCAACGGTTGGACAATAAAGCACAAATTGCTTTGGGAACAAATGGCAGAGCTTGCCACAGGCTTATGTGATTCATACACTGAGTCCTCAGCATGTTGGTGTGCATGTTGAAGGGAATTTATTGGCTTATGAAGCCGCCAAGCCGACAGTGAGAACTGGTGCCGTTGCTGCAATCACTCACTGTAGTACGAGGATAGATGGACAGATAATGGTAGTTGTCAACGCTAGTGCAATACCAGATCAGCCTACCAAAAGGTTTTCCACTCAAGTATTCCTACAAGTTATATGCACAAACCATACCGTATGCTCAAATTCCAGGAGTGGAGGTTAGAGTAATACCAAACATGGATCGCAGATTGAGTTTAATTCTAGCTGGGTTCAGCGTACCCATGTTACTGCAACAGTTTCACTTCTGAAACAAGGTTATTGGTGGTCAGGTCTTATGATGCAGACCAAGAGCTTTGTACTGAGGTGCGGTATCTGTCAACAGATGAAGGATTCCACCATAGCACGCTCACCACAGATACCACTACTGATATCAGACAAACCTCTCCCATGTGTCTATTTGGACCACTGCAGCCCATACAATATGACGGGGCTTACAGGTACAGCCTGGTGGCAGTGGATTAATGCGCTACATTCCTGTGGGTTTGGCACCAGCACTCAGCTGATGCTCGAACTGTTATAAAGAATTTGTGAGTTTTTATATGGGCATATGCAATTGGCACATCACATTCTGACAGCGGCACTGTATTTAGCTCTCGGGCTTACATAGAAGCTATGGAAAGTTTGGGTGTGGTCTTGTGGTACTGCTCTCCATATCATCCCTAGAGAAATTTGATTGTGAAAGGGAAAAACTGGGACTTTAACAGCGAGGGTATTAGACTCGGGTGGCAGTTGGATAAATCACCTATATGGGGTCAGAGGGCACTTAATAACATGCTAAGAAGTTCCATATGAGGACGTACTCCATATGAGGTCCTATTCTGGACTAGAATGTGGGTACCCGACCTTGATTATGGCAGCACAGTGGCGGATTTAAAATCATTTGACATCAATGATCGTTTGTCTGTTTTACAGGAACTCAATTAATTCCGGGCATTACAAAGCAATGCCTAAGTAAAATGCTATTCCACTGGGGAGGGGAAAGCTGTTTCGGCAAGACCTGCCTGGGTCCTGAAAATTGGAGACCTGGTCAGAGAAAAGATTGTGGACAAGAAATAATTTGGGCCATCTTACAGAGCGCCTGTACCTGTCCTGGCTGTCAAAGGAACAAGAACAGTACTTCTTCGCCCCTTGCCCGCAAGAAAGAAAAGAGATTTGTTTCTGTTGATCTGATCACACCACATTATGTGGCCAATACTGAATAGCAGGCCCTCTGGGCCTGGGTAGCTCCTCTCGCTACCATTCAGGAAGTTCAGACAAAAAGAGTAATAACATTTGAAAATTCTACTATATGAAGTTATGGAGTTACTAGCAATGGAATGGAACTCATTCCTGTTGAAATTGAACAGCAACAAAACACAAATGAAACACAGATCTCAATTTGGCCTAATACCAATAGATATATGTGGACATGACTCGAAACAAGTCAACTGCCAGTTCTACACAACCTGCTGAGCTACCAAAGATAGATCGAACAGCGTCTGGCTACCTCATCGATTTTGAAACCTTTTTCTCTGGATCCAAGTGAACCTGAGTCACCGCCAGCTTCTGCTTCCCATAAAGAAAAAATATATGAGCTCTACCTTTTGCTGAAAAATACCTATTTTGTTTCTCCATGGATGCAGCTCTGGATTGCAAGTGGTCTATTTTTCCTAGTCCTCTGGATAAGTGTAGTGAATTTCTTTTCTGAATGGACACTATCTCCCAGAATGCTTCGCAGTACCACATTTGAACTTGGTCCTGAAACCACATACATCATCTCATTGTGAACAAAGAGACCTGTCCTTTGTGAACATTACAGCAGTTCCCGTTCCTGAAGGAATAGTTTGGGATAGGGTTTCATATGATGTATTTGGCCCCACTGACCTTTTGAAAATACTACATTTGATTAAAATTTGTTTGAATGATATCATGACCTCCAGTACTTTCTCTGATGATTGTGACTTTGAAACTGTAAATTCTATGTTGTCTAATTTAGAACAATCGGCTGCATTCTCTAGTAATAAATTGTATGATGATACATCTGATTTTGACACCATGTATTGTTACCAACACTATGGTCATCATTTCTTGCACAAATCAAGTATCCCAAGTAATGTTTTTACTTACCATCAATGGGAACATTGCCTGACACCACCTAAAGGTAGTTCACAAACGTTTGCACAAAAGTTTGCATATTTTTCTGGGTTTAACACTGCAGATCAACATCTTATTATTATAAGAATGCGCCTACCCCCGCAAGGAAGAATATGCTAACCTACACAAAATAGATATACTCTGCTTCCTTTAACTCCCAGCTGTCTTTACATGGTTTCAACTTTTGGAGGGACACCATAGACACAAAGTCTGTCTGAGGGACTAAAGATAATCAAGTTCAGGGAACTGAGGCATTATTTAGAGCATTTCTCATACCTCAATAGATTGACTTCCTGAACAACACAGTGTAACAAAATTTCTGTCTCGGACTATCCAGGATCAAGGACTTGAACGCACCTCGGATTCCCTCACTCACAAACTTTGAGGGGTGGCATAACTATACAATACATAGTAAGGATAAGTTAGATGACATTATACATGATGGTTCATACAATTCTTCAGACGGCATTTGGAAGGGATGGTTGGTTTGGCCTATCAACACAAATACGTGTCAGTCAAGATTAAGGGTTACCACTGAAGGGTTCTGTATCAATAGACCTGACCAATGCTACATACAATGAGAACACTCAGGGGTGGTGACATCTTACAGTGTTGGGAAGTTATGCTTAGAGTGGCTAAAATCCTCAACACTGTCCCAGGTGAAACACTTGTCCTTACTCTCAGACAGAATAGATCTTAAGGATTTTGAGATAGGTCCCCAGAAACCACATTGGAAACACTTTTGATTTGCTATTTACAATGACGTATTGACAATCTCACAACAGAAAGCTGCAGAGAGGTTGCCTGAAATTGACAGGGTTAACCTAGAAAAGGCTTTGACAGTGGTCGACAACGGCATGACAACACTGACTTCTAGGATTTATTCACTGGGCAACATTGTTTCTTCTGCGATAGACATAATGGAACAGGATTTGTCCATTCTTCAGGGCGAGCAATCACAATTGGGGTCCATTCTATTATTAAGCCAGACACTACACTCATTGCACTCTGGTCACGTGCCCTGGCAGTATATCAACTGTACGTCTCTGTTTTCTGCATACAATCTAACAGAAAGACAGACAACAATGGCACAAAGAGATGCAAAATATACAATGCTTCACATTGAAAAATTGGAGCAATTACCTTTTGCCGTGGCTAAGTCACCTTCCATAGAATGGTCAATCCATGTCCATATCACATTGCTAGTCACGGCATGCCAATTTAATTATTGTCGACAATATCACCAAGTATTTAGATATGAAGCGTTCGGTAAGGAATTCATACATGAATCTTGCCTCCTATTATGCAGGTACGAATGCTTGTTGGATGTATGTCTAACACTTCCATCGGTTGTGCCTCCGGATGTAGATTGACTGCTGGACCCATTAAAGGGACCCATATTGCAGTATCCTCTGCATATTCCAATGTTGATGTCGGTATTCTTAGATCCACCACAGGATGCTTCAGCGCCTGTCGGAATGGACACCAGGTTCACAGGCATCAAGTACTTCCTCAGCAACATCTGTGGGAAATGGAGAAGACCACCTTTGCTCCATTGACTTGATCTATGAGTTGTTACAGGGACCATCGTCTGCGAAGGCAAGCAGCAGTGATGTTGTGTCTCCCACACGGGACACATGAACATTCGGCTATCTATGTGCTGGGAACAATTTGGCCTTTTCCCAAACCAACCCAAATTGGAATTTGACATCATTTTTTTGTTTTAGTTTTTCTCTCTTGCTCTCACTGAGCACTTTGGCTTTCTGCGTGCTCAGTTGGTCTAACAGTATATTGACTATTTAGAGGGCTTCCAGAGCTTTTTTAACTTTTGCATAGTTTAACATATGCCATGTTTTGATTCTCATATTTTAGCAATGTCTTTTATGTTTTTAAACAGGCATATTTGAGCATTTATTAATTTTGTCATCTAGTCGGATGAGGAGTGGGTGTTTTGAGCCCCAATGTACCCCAGCATAGGCCTCAGTAGATTCACAACCTTTTACCTACATTTGTCCTACCTTGCTCTGCATAACGGTTCTGGTGCTGACCTTTTACCTAGTTATGTGCCGAATAAATGTTCTCTGGTTTTCTTTGAAAACTAGCCTCATTCATTATGCATAAGGATTCTTAGTATCACAGCAGGATTACCATCTTCGGCATAATAATTCTGTAGAAAAGTCATCACAATAGTCATCCTTGGACGACACGCCCACAGTACCATTACACATCAAACCAGAGGAGAAGATTCCATGCTGACACAAGACGCTGAAGTCCCTGCACGCAGACAGTCCTGCACCCAGTGGTCTGACATCCCTTGCGGGGTGTCCACCTCGAGACCAAGATGGGGTCCTTCGTTCTCTCCATCAGGTAATGGGGTTGGCTCTTTTCTAGTGGGATTTTTGGCTATATCCTTACATACATGCTAGGTACACTTCGGTACCTTTACTTAGGATTTGCATCTTAGGAGTACCCATGATTACTGCCATGTACCTGTATGCCTGCATATATTCACTGTTTTAGCACCATGGTAGAATTTTACCTTTTGTTTACTCCGTTGGTGCTTATAATCGTACACATCTGTTTGTGTCTAATGGTTAATGCAGCACACGTATTTCATTCTAGAATGACGCTGGTTCCATAAATGCTTATTGAAAATATCCCCACTGTTTATTCTATATATTTCTCTGAGAATGAGTGATCATGATTGACTGAGCGAAAAGTACTGTATTGTTTCCAAGATCCCTGAGGGGTCAGGGTTGTCATGTTCGAGAGTTGGCAGAAACTATTCGCTCCTTGGTAAGGTTGTGGTGCTTGTAGTGGCACTGTGAGCTTGCTAGTCTATTTATTTTTATTTATTTATTTATAAAGTTTTGTATAGCGCGAACAAGACCCGGGTGGGTATCAGAGCGCTTCCCAATTTGGAGTGTCGTAAATAAGAAAGACATTCAAACCAATGTCATTTTAGAGTGCATCCAAGGAACAGTGACAGAGGGGGTATCAAAGGATATCGCATTTATATAATACAAAGCGTGCTGGAAGAAGAACACACATAACTTATGAGAGTATAACGAACAAATATGGACTTCACAAGTCATGGTCGAATATAGTAGTTAGCCTGAGGGCGGTGAGTGAGACAAAAAACCCATGTTCAATTACGGCAAGAACTTGTTCACAAGGATTATTTTCACTTCCTTTTTGAAAGAAGACGTTGACGAGATTCTGTGGACTTCTGGTGGGAGAGAGTCCAGATCTTTGGGGCTAAGCCTGAGAAAGCGCTGTCCCTCATTCTCTTTTCGCAGAAAATCTGTGGTTTCAAGAGGAGAGAGTTTGCACTTCTTGATGATCTACCCCCTTCTTATCATTCTAGCTTTTGTGCCGAGTAAAGGGGGGTATTGAAATGGATGACTTCGTGAGTCATGCTGGTGATCTTTAGTTGCATACTTGCTTCAAGTGGCAACCAATTTAGGGATTTAAGGGATGGGGAAATGTGACCATTTCTCTTTGTACCCGTAATCAGTCTAGCTGTGGCATTCAGAGAAGCCCTTAGTGGGGCCAAGGTAAATTTGGGTAGGTCACAGAGCATAGCACTGCCATAGTCTAGCTTCGGCAAAACAAGGGCTTGAACCACCTGCTTGAAGTCATCTTGTGTATCCTCTTCTGGTGGTTAACACCCTTGTACGCGTTACTAATTTGATTTGTCATGTTCAAGTGCACATCCAGGGTGCTTCAGGGAAATTTGGCTGAGTCAATAATGTGAGGAGAACAGTTGAAGACTGTGAGGAGTTTCATCCAACGGTCTATCTTGGGGGTGTGATTAGGCGGAGATATGAGAATGAATTCCGTTTTGTAGGTGTTAAGCAGGAGGTGATTCTCCGTTAGCCAGTTTTGAGTATTCATCATGCTGGAATTGAGTGCAGTGAAATCTTTAGAAGAGGTGATTTTCAGGTAAAGTTGCGTGTCATCCGCAAACTTGTGAAAAAGAGTGATCGTGGAATTTAGTACATTTGCAAATGGTTCCATGAATATGGTAAAGAGTATGGGAGATAAGGAAGACCCTTTTGGGACCCCATGGAAACTGTGGAGAAGGGGATAAGGATTGATTCACCTTGACTCTTTAGGATCTGTTGTGCAGAAAGGACGAGAACCATTGCAATACCAGACCGGAAAGGTCCATCCTGTGCTCAAGAATGTATAAGAGGATGTCATGATTAACAGTGACAAACGCAGAAGAAAGGTCTAGGAGGATTAAGAGACAGGATTCGTTTTGGTCTAGTATTTTTAGAATGTCATCCATAATGTGAGTGAGCGCCGATTCTGGGCTGTGACCACTCTAACAACCAGATTGATGTTGATCCAGGAGTTGGAAATTCTCTAAGTGAGCGCAGAGTCTATAGGCTGAGATATCCTCCAGGGGTGGAATCAGTCTGGGCACCAATCCTTTAGTTTATGTTGTCTTAAATACACAGATCCTATATAGATTTGTAGCAAATAAATAACAGTAAAACCTACATTTTCCTATTCAGAAAGACCTATTTTTAAAACTTTTGAAACGTGGGTGTACCCCGGTATCAACTGCCCAGACATATCTCGAGCTTTTGAACTGCTTCATGCCCAACACAATCACTTTTACAAGTGTTGGCTGAACAGACTTACAACAAAAGCTCATTTTAGTAAAGTTCTCACATTTTGCGTCAATTGCTGTAATTCCCTTCAGCCAGTTTTTGCGTATTGAACGTTATAGTTCCTATGGGAACTAACAGGGGAACTTGGACTTCTGGACCACTCTCTTCTTTTGGGTCCCCCTTGATGGAGCAGCGTGAAACGGTCAATGAAGGAGCCAAAGTAGATTGACCTTCATCAAATGGCACCAAAGTTATTAAAAAACAAAGGAAATCTTCTCCTATTGAATGTCTGACCTAACTGTATCTACACCGGTTCCAGTGAGTGAGTAAATGGCAAGCTGTGATAGGCCCAGTGATTGGGGTGGAGACTGCAGCCAAAAAAGGCAGCTGTGCTCAGTATCGTCTGATTCAGGCAATGACCATCAGGGTCTGAGCTCTGTGGGGCTGAAGTGTTCTACTGCGCAATGCAGTTGAGAGTGGGCCCTGTAGGGCCGGAGCGCTCTGCTGCGCAGTGCAGCTGGGACTGGGCCCTGTAGGGCCGGAGTGCTCTGCTGCGCAGTGCCACTGGGACTGGGCCCTGTAGGGCCGGAGCGCTCTGCTGCGCAGTGCAGCCGGGACTGGGCCCTGCAGGGCCGGAGCGCTCTGCTGCGTAGTGCAGCTGGGACTGGGCCCTGTAGGGCCGGAGCGCTCTGCTGCGTAGTGCAGCTGGGACTGGGCCCTGTAGGACCGGAGCGCTCTGCTGCGCAGTGCTGCTGGGACTGGGCCCTACAGCGCTCTGCTGCGCAGTTCAGCCGGGACTGAGCCCTGCAGGGCCGGAGCGCTCTGCTGCGCAGTGCAGCTGGGACCGGGCCCTGTAGGGCCGGAGTGCTCTGCTGCGTAGTGCAGCTGGGACTGGGCCCTGTAGGACCGGAGCGCTCTGCTGCGCAGTGCTGCTGGGACTAGGCCCTGTAGGGCCGGAGCGCTCTGCTGCGCAGTACAGCTGGGACTGGGCCCTGTAGGGCCGGAGCGCTCTGCTGCGCAGTGCAGCTGGGACTGGGCCCTGCAGGGCCGGAGTGCTCTGCTGCGCAGTGCAGCCGGGACTGGGCCCTGCAGGGCCGGAGCGCTCTGCTGCGTAGTGCAGCTGGGACTGGGTCCTGTAGGGCCGGAGTGCTCTGCTGCGTAATGCAGCTAGGACTGGGCCCTGTAGGACCGGAGCGCTCTGCTTGCAGTGCTGCTGGGAGTGGGTCCTACAGCGCTCTGCTGCGCAGTACAGCTGGGACTGGGCCCTGTAGGGCCGGAGCGCTCTGCTGCGCAGTTCAGCCGGGACTGGGCCCTGCAGGGCCGGAGCGCTCTGCTGCGCAGTGCAGCTGGGACTGGGCCTGTAGGGCCGGAGCGCTCTGCTGCGTAGTGCAGCTGGGACTGGGCCCTGTGGGGCCGGAGCGCTCTGCTGCGCAGTGCAGCTGGGACTGGGCCCTGTAGGGCCGGAGCAGTCTGCTGCGCGGTGCAGCTGAGACTGGGCCCTGTAAGGCCGGAGCGCTCTGCTGCGCAGTGCTGCTGGGACTAGGCCCTGTAGGGCCGGAGCGCTCTGCTGCGCAGTACAGCTGGGACTGGGCCCTGTAGGGCCGGAGCGCTCTGCTGCGCAGTGCAGCCGGGACTGGGTCCTGCAGGGCCGGAGCGCTCTGCTGCGCAGTGCAGCTGGGACTGCGCCCTGTAGGGCCGGAGTGCTCTGCTGTGCAGTGCTGCTGGGACTGGGCCCCTGTAGGGCCGGAGCGCTCTGCTGCGCTGTGCAGCTGGGACTGGGCCCTGTATGGCCGGAGCGCTCTGCTGCGCAGTGCTGCTGGGACTGGGCCCTGTAGGGCCGGAGCGCTCTGCTGCGCAGTGCTGCCGGGACTGGGCCCTGTAGGGCCGGTGCGCTCTGCTGCGCAGTGCTGCCGGGACTGGGCCCTGTAGGGCCGGAGCGCTCTGCTGCGCAGTGCAGCCGGGACTGGGCCCTGTAGGGCCGGAGCGCTCTGCTGCGCTGTGCAGCTGGGACCGGGCCCTGTAGGGCTGGAGCGCTCTGCTGCGCAGTGCTGCTGGGACTGGGCCCTGTATGGCCGGAGCGATCTGCTGCGCAGTGCTGCTGGGACTGGGCCCTGTAGGGCCGGTGCGCTCTGCTGCGCAGTGCTGCCGGGACTGGGCCCTGTAGGGCCGGAGCGCTCTGCTGCGCAGTGCTGCCGGGACTGGGCCCTGTAGGGCCGGAGCGCTCTGCTGCGCAGTGCTGCTGGGACTGGGCCCTACAGCGCTCTGCTGCGCAGTACAGCTGGGACTGGGCCCTGTATGGCCGGAGCGCTATGCTGCGCTGTGCAGCTGGGACTGGGCCCTGTAGGGCCGGAGCGCTCTGCTGCGCAGTGCTGCTGGGACTGGGCCCTGTATGGCCGGAGCGCTCTGCTGCGCAGTGCTGCTGGGACTGGGCCCTGTAGGGCCGGAGCGCTCTGCTGCGCTGTGCAGCTGGGACCGGGCCCTGTAGGGCCGGAGCGCTCTGCTGCGCAGTGCTGCTGGGACTGGGCCCTGTATGGCCGGAGCGATCTGCTGCGCAGTGCTGCTGGGACTGGGCCCTGTAGGGCCGGTGCGCTCTGCTGCGCAGTGCTGCCGGGACTGGGCCCTGTAGGGCCGGAGCGCTCTGCTGCGCAGTGCTGCTGGGACTGGGCCCTGTAGGGCCGGAGCGCTCTGCTGCGCAGTGCTGCTGGGACTGGACCCTACAGCGCTCTGCTGCGCAGTAGAGCTGGGACTGGGCCCTGTATGGCCGGAGCGCTCTGCTGCGCAGTGCTGCCGGGACTGGGCCCTGTAGGGCCGGAGCGCTCTGCTGCGCAGTGCTGCCGGGACTGGGCCCTGTAGGGCCGGAGCGCTATGCTGCGCTGTGCAGCTGGGACTGGGCCCTGTAGGGCCGGAGCGCTCTGCTGCGCAGTGCTGCTGGGACTGGGCCCTGTATGGCCGGAGCGCTCTGCTGCGCAGTGCTGCTGGGACTGGGCCCTGTAGGGCCGGAGCGCTCTGCTGCGCAGTGCTGCCGGGACTGGGCCCTGTAGGGCCGGAGCGATCTGCTGCGCAGTGCTGCTGGGACTGGGCCCTGTAGGGCCGGTGCGCTCTGCTGCGCAGTGCTGCCGGGACTGGGCCCTGTAGGGCCGGAGCGCTCTGCTGCGCAGTGCTGCTGGGACTGGGCCCTACAGCGCTCTGCTGCGCAGTACAGCTGGGACTGGGCCCTGTATGGCCGGAGCGCTATGCTGCGCTGTGCAGCTGGGACTGGGCCCTGTAGGGCCGGAGCGCTCTGCTGCGCAGTGCTGCTGGGACTGGGCCCTGTATGGCCGGAGCGCTCTGCTGCGCAGTGCTGCTGGGACTGGGCCCTGTAGGGCCGGAGCGCTCTGCTGCGCTGTGCAGCTGGGACCGGGCCCTGTAGGGCCGGAGCGCTCTGCTGCGCAGTGCGGCTGGGACTGGGCCCTGTATGGCCGGAGCGATCTGCTGCGCAGTGCTGCTGGGACTGGGCCCTGTAGGGCCGGTGCGCTCTGCTGCGCAGTGCTGCCGGGACTGGGCCCTGTAGGGCCGGAGCGCTCTGCTGCGCAGTGCTGCCGGGACTGGGCCCTGTAGGGCCGGAGCGCTCTGCTGCGCAGTGCTGCTGGGACTGGACCCTACAGCGCATTGCTGCGCAGTACAGCTGGGACTGGGCCCTGTATGGCCGGAGCGCTCTGCTGCGCAGTGCTGCCGGGACTGGGCCCTGTAGGGCCGGAGCGCTCTGCTGCGCAGTGCTGCCGGGACTGGGCCCTGTAGGGCCGGAGCGCTATGCTGCGCTGTGCAGCTGGGACTGGGCCCTGTAGGGCCGGAGCGCTCTGCTGCGCAGTGCTGCTGGGACTGGGCCCTCTATGGCCGGAGCGCTCTGCTGCGCAGTGCTGCCGGGACTGGGCCCTGTAGGGCCGGAGCGCTCTGCTGCACAGTGCTGCTGGGACTGGGCCCTGTAGGGCTGGAGCGCTCTGCTGCGCAGTGCTGCCGGGACTGGGCCCTGTAGGGCCGGAGCGCTCTGCTGCGCAGTGCTGCTAGACAGGGTAGAGCTACAAGATGTGAACTTGCTGATTAAAGTACAAAGTGCTCTAAGGTTCCTCCCGATAGCAGACCCTGCGATTTGCTAAATCGCTGGATTTCGTTCTGCAAAGTGCCTATTTCTTATGCGCAAACCCATTTTACCAGATGGAAATCTTGCAAGACTCTTCAAATAGGTTTTATGACCCTTATCAAATCTTAATTTGTTCTCTCCAAATTGCACCTTCTATGCATCGTATCAGTGGTTTACGAGTGCAATTCCGGTCACAAACCATTGAACAGTTACCGACACCTCAAAGGAGGTGGCCACCGATTCACCACCCGTTTGGACCCCTTCTCTGTCGTGCGCGCTGTCATCAACGCCGCGGGGGCGGGGGGGAGGGGTCATAAACTGCTCCAGGGAACTACTATCTGCCCCCCCCCCCCCCGGATGTTTTCCACAATGAAAAACGTTTATTTTTTTGTAATGCTTTAAGGAAATTGGTCTGCTTTAAAAAAAATTAAAAAATGCTTTGCATTTACCAATACAAGCACAGCAGTGATGGTGACGGTCTGCTGTCCCTTCCAGGCCACCATCCCTGTGTTTATAGCCAATCACAAGGGGAGTCCTAGTAAATATTCATTAGGTAGGTCAGTCTTTTAACCCTAAGATGGAGGCTGACTTTGTTTTGTGAAAACCTTTTGCAAACTTACTGTTAGTCCAGCCCAAGTTTGTGATGCATTTACCAGTAAGGGTTGTGTAAGGATATATGACGCAACCACATTCCTTTACCATGAACATAACCTCTCTGTGAAGAGAAGAAACACTCCCAGAAGTTAAAGATGCAGGTATAACGATGCTAGATAGATAGCTTCAGGGCAGCAAAGTAACTAAGATACCTGATCTGTGATTCTGGATTTCAGTGCTTGTCACTGCCTGTGCCTGGCCCCTGATGACAGGCGACACACAGCCCTGCCGGAAAGAGGCGCAGCAAGCGGGGGCGGGGCATAGACGGGAAGCTGTGAGCACATTCCTCCTTGGCTGACTTTTGTTTCTTCTGTAAATCTATCTGTCTGTCTGCCTGCCTTCCTTTCTATCTATCTATCTATCTATCTATCTATCTATCTATCTATCTATCTATCTATCTATCTATCTATCTATCTATCTATCTATCTATCTATCTATCTATCTATCTATCTATCTATCTATCTATCTATCTATCTATCTATCTATCTATCTATATATCTATCTATCTGTATATCTATCTATCTATCTATCTATCTATCTATCTATCTATCTATCTATCTATCTATCTATCTATCTATCTATCTATCTATCTATCTATCTGTCTATCTATCTATCTATCTATCTATCTATCTATCTATCTATCTATCTGCATATCTATCTATCTACTCTCTATCTATCTATCTATCTATCTATCTATCTATCTATCTATCTATCTATCTATTTACCTATCTATCTATCCACTGTCTATCTATCTATCTATCTATTGACTGTCTATCTCTCTCTCTCTGTATCTCTCTATCCACCTTTTGTATATCTATCTATCTATCTATCTATCTATCTATCTATCTATCTATCTATCTATCTATCTATCTATCTATCTGCTGTCTGGCTATCTATTGACTATATATCTCTCTATCTATCTATCTATCTATCTATCTATCTATCTATCTATCTATCTATCTATCTACCTATCTATGTATCCGCTGTCTATCTATCTATCTATCGGCTGTCTGTCTATCTATCTATCTATCGGCTGTCTATCTCTCTATCTATCTCTCTATCCACCTTTTGTCTGTCTATCTATCTATCTATCTATCTATCTATCTATCTATCTATCTATCTATCTATCTATCTATCTATCTATCTATCTATCTATCTATCTATCTATCTATCTATCTATCTATCTATCTATCTATCTATCTATCTATCTATCTATCTATCTATCTATCTCTCTGTCTGTCTGTCTGTCTGTCTGTCTGTCTGTCTGTCTGTCTGCCTTCCTATCTGTCTTTCTAGATATCTATCTATCTATCGATCTATCTGCTGTCTATCTATCGATCTATCTGCTGTCTATCTATCTTTCTACCTGCTGGCTGGCTGTCTGTCTGTCTGTCTGTCTGTCTGTCTGTCTGTCTGTCTGTCTATCTATCTATCTATCTATCTATCTATCTATCTATCTATCTATCTATCTATCTATCTATCTATCTATCTATCTATCTATCTATCTATCTATCTATCTATCTATCTATCTATCTATCTATCTATCTATCTATCTATCTATCGGCTGGCTATCTTCTGACATTTGTTCTGTCTAGCTATCTGCCTGTCTGTCTGTCTATCTTCTGTCGGTCTGTCTACCTTGAGTATATTTCTTCAGACTGACCCTCTCCTCCTGTGCTTCCACCTGCTGCTCCGTCAGTCCTTGGCTGCAGCGGTTCATAAGTCTGTTTTATATCCCAGTCATTATAAGGATCATATATTAGTAGAATATGACATCTTTATTCCTTTGTATTTCTCTGTGTTTCCCTTGTGTGTTGTTGCAGTAAGTGCCCCTGGATTTGCTGTCGCCAGTTAGGGGTCACTGGCTTCAGTTCAGTCGGCTATCACCAGAGTCACTTACCACAGGTTCCCAAAGGTTACTATTCATTTAACCAGTACCAGTCCCACTGTTAGACCGTAAACTCACCAACAGGAGCACTCTTTAGCTGCTGATTCTCAGGGTGGGGATGTGGAGAGGCCGAGGGTCACTCAAGGAGCTGGAGGGGGGTTGGGGACTCGACATTCACAGTCATCGATAGATCAGTAATAAATCGATGTCCAGCCAGGACTCTGACTTCTAGAAATGACACTCAGCAAAGGAAAGGTTCACAGTTCAGCAGAGAGCACTCACTTCAGCAGGGGCATAACACAGGCCCCGGCAGCCCCCGCGGTGCAGGGGGGGCCCAACCTCTTGGGGGCCCCCTCAGCAGAGCACTCTGGCTGCAGAGCTCCTGATTGAGCCCATGGGGGGGCCCTCCACATGCCTTGCAGGGAGGCTCCCTAGAGTTTCGTTACGCCAGTGCTCACTTGGGCACCGACAAGAACAGCGCCCCTGCTACATGACGGGAGTGGTGCTTCTGTTGCGCGTGGGTTATAGCGCCTGGAAGGGAGTATCGCCCGCTGGCAGGGGCGGCCTTAGGCATGTGCAAGCTGTGCACCTGCACAGGGCCACCAAACCCCAGGGGCCACCACGAGGAATCGGATACAATACATATTCGTGGCAGCCCCTGGCAGGGATTTGGCACATGAACGACTGAGGCGTGCTAAATCCAATGTGATGCACGCTGAATGGTTGTTCTTATACTCTTTTCCTTTCTAACCCAGTCTCGTCTTTGTGTGGGGTCGGCCTTGTTTTGGGCTCTTCTGGTAGGTCTTGTGCTTGTTTAGAACTATTTTTCCAGGAGAATCGAGCTTGTTTTAATAGTCCATATCTGGCACCTCCGGAGGCTCGCATGCGCGCGCATGCGCAGTGCCCGCGAGTCCTGCAGCGAAGAGGTTACAGAAGCACCACGCATCACTGGCGGCAGGAGGGGTGGCAGCACCCGTGCCCGGCATGCAGCGAGCAGCACCGAGACCGGCCGAGGCCATGCACCGGCGCGCCTAGAGACCCTGGGCAAGAAAGGCCGCCTTGCAGAGGATAGCATGCCAGTGTGCAACCTTTGGTGCCAGCTGCGAGGTGAGCAGCCCGAGGGTCAGGGCATGGGGAGGGGGAGTGAGGAGGTCAGTGTGTGCCACTGCAGAGTGAACCCGAGGGAAGGTGAGCCATTGGACGAGGGTGTGGGGAGCCCTGGGGAGGAGGGCAGATCAGGCGTAGGAATGTATCCCAGCCTGTGGGGGTGAGGAGCCGGGGGCGTGGGGAAGGTTGGGTGAGGATGTTATTGTAGATGGTGTGTGCTTTGGGTCTGGGTGGAGGTAAGCCATGTGAGGTGGCGAGCTGGAGGTATTCTGGTGGTCATGGGAAGGGAGGGCATGATGAATCGTGAGAGAGAGCCTCTCTCTCACGATTCATCTCTGAGAGGGCGAGGGTCGGAGAGGTGGTCACCGTGCGCCAGGGGTAGGGAGTGGTACAGATCAGCGCTGTATGTTGAGGGAAGAGTGAGTCAGGAGTGCAGGGGCGGTGTTTACTTGTGGCTGAGGGGAGGCATGGTGACTTTTGGAGGTGTAACTTGGGAGGCACGGTCGTATTGGGGGGAAGAGGAGAGCAGGGTACGAGGTGTTAGACGTAATGTTAAGGATTCATTAAAATGATTACAATTACTTATCAACAATCATGAAAACAGAGTATGAAGCTGATACTTTTGATCTAATGAGTGGATCTGCCTGCACAAATCGTTTAAAACATCGAGTGTTCGAATGTACTTGACATTTGGTTATGTCTGTTTATATGGTGTTGAGGCAGACATGAAATGCAAGCACCTATGGATGGACGCCTGGAATAGGATGGCAGTGCCTACCCATGTTAACTCAATCTAATGCCCTTTTGCAGAGACCTTGGTAGGAGACTGGCTTCTTGATCATTTCTTTAATTACATTCCAGTGCTTGTCATGTGACTAGCAGAGAAAACTAGTTTAACTAGTCCTCAGTTTGCAATTGGTGAAGCAGCCTTCTCTGTCCATACTAGAGGCATAGTTACCATTGGTTCAGCAAGTACAGTGGTACTGAGACCCAAAACCCTCAGGGGCCCATTGAACCCTGATCATTGCTATATTTTACTTCCTGAGCAGCAGCCAAAGGGGCCATTTTCCTTGCTTATGCCACGGCCCATGGGGTCGTTGCTACGCTGTGCTAGTGATTCGCACATCTGCTTGAAAGTTGTCTCCTGACTGGATGTTCCTTGCACATTAATTTTGCTTCAGTGAACCTCTAGTGCCTTTTCATAGCCTTAGGACTCACTGTAATGAATCCTTGTTTAATAGGTGCTCTGAAAGCGAGCAGAACTGGTTGCTGGAATATGGCACTATACAAGAAACCTTAATTAAATGTATTGTATTTTGTCTTTTGACAATGTGGTAAAGTGGACGAGTCTTTGGTTACCTGTAGGCTGTCTTCAGGATCAGTTAGTGACGTACTGAGACAGGTCTCTGTGTGCCATGATTTCAAGATAGCTTACTCTCTTCCTGCTAAGGTCACTTCCCAAATAGATCATGAACTATTCTCCAGGCTCTACTGTTCTCAGTGGACTGAGAAAACAGACTTTGTATGCCAAGTCACATGATCTAACCTATAGTTTTATAACACTCTTCAAATAAACCTTCCATATGTGGCTAGTCCTCATAATGTGTCATACATGTAGTGGGAAGGGTAATTACTATCAATCAGTCAGGGTTTGTAAAGCTCAGCTGCTTCACACATAAGGGTCTCGAGGCGGTGTGGGATTCATGCTGCTGGATCATGCTGCTTGTAGGTTGAACAGCGAGGTCTTGTGGTCCTTCCTGAACTGCTGGAGCGATGGTGAGGCTCTGAGGTGCAGGGGGAGGGTTTTCAGGTCTTCACTGCCAGGTGGGAGAAGTAGCGGCCTCCACTGTTTTATCAGCGGCTGCATTGGGTGGCTGCTAGGGAGATGGTTCTGGAACATATTTTCCTGGTAGGTTGGTGGAAATTCACTCGTTCATTAAGGTATGCTGGTCCTTCATTGTGTAGTCCAGGGAAGACATGGCTTGGCAGTTCGGGCTGGACTGTTCCCATGAGGCACAGGGTCAAGGCTGATTTGCATATGGCCATGTCTGAACTGGGGTGGTGTGGTGAGCAAAAAAACGATGGATTTAGGCCCAGATCTCTGTACTGGGGTGAATGTATGACATTGTTCTGTATTCTGTCCATCAACTGTTGTTTTTGCAAGAAAATAAAAATGACACATCAAAATCTTTCAGCAGCCGCCACTGCTGATTGTCTTCTTTTTTTCCCTACCCACTGCTAGCCTCGCCCGCTGCATTGCAAGCAAAATGAAGAGAATTTGAGTACACAAATCTGGTTATTCGAAACGAAAGAGAAAGGGGGCTCAGCAGGCTTTCGTAGTGTCACAGGAAGGAGCAATCCTGAACTTTATCACCCAAGAGAAACCTAAAGATGGAGAATCCTCTGGCCAGAGTACTGCTGATGCACTCGGTAAAACAGGCGCTGATGACCATAAGGAAGAACAAAAAAATGATGATATCCATGAGCAGAATGATACTCATGAGCAGACCAATGAAAATGAACAAGGTGACTCTGAAATTGATACAAACATGCAGCAATTACCAACTCAGGATGAGGATTATTACAAAAGACCCTCAGACAGAGAAACTGAAACATCATTCATCGGTCCATCAACATCTGGCATTCTGAAGGAGGTTCAGAGTTTACAGACGGATGATGCTGGTATTGAAGAGGAAGCCAAAGAGCAAGACCATGTTACAGACCCGTGTTCTGAATATGATTTATGTGATTGGAGGGATCCTACTTTGTGGCCGAACTCTCTTACGGACGCGAACGTGTTTTTCTTGTTGAAAGGGGTCCCTCCAGAGACCCAGATTCTAAAACAAAGTATCCAAGTGATGAGCACTCGTTTTTCTGTTACCATGTTACTGGTCATCTAACGCCTTTTCTGGACGTTTTATTAAAACACCTTCCTGAGCTCCGCCCCGCCTGGACCCCCTCTTCCGGGGCCCCCTACCTGCGCTCCCTGCACAGGGCCACCATGAGCCTAGAGCCGCCCCTGCCGCTGGTCTTTTTATTCGGAGTCACAGTCCAAACTTTCAGTTATTGCCAACTCGAGAACATTTACATCCTCTCCCAGACACGATCTCAAAGACCCTTCCTTGTCCCAGTGGGAAGGTTTGTGAAGTTTGCTGCCTGTGTGCACTGCTGTTCCTAGCCGTCACCTGTGTACTTCCTCCAAAACAAACAGATGCCCACCCGAGGGGCAGCGGATACACCTCTCCAGATGTTATTAGGTTTCTCTCAGCACTCAGAGATTGCTCAATGTCTTACTGCATTGACATAGGGCCTGATTTAGATCTCGGCGGACGGGTTACTCTGTCACAACGATGATTTATACCTCATCAGCCAAAATATAAAAACCATAGACTATTATGGGATTTATATTTCAGCGGATGGGATATCAATCACCGTTGTGATGGCGTAACCCACCCGCTTTAATGAGGCCCTTTGGGCCTATTACGAGTTTGGCGGACAGGGTTACTCCATCACAAACGTGATGGATATCCTGTCCTCCAAATTATAATTCCATATATCCTATGGAACTTGTATTTCGGCGGACTGGATATCCGTCAGGTTTGTGTATCCCATCTGCTAAACTCGTCATCAGGCCGTAAGTGTTTTAGTTCTTCAAGGAGCAAGGTCTCGGAGTGGAATTCTTGCTGGGATGAATACCAACACACATCAGTCACAGGTGTTGATGCCTCACAACGGAGGCACTCTCGGCCTCGAGCACAGCCTCTCGATCAGGTTGTGCCTCAAGTCAGCTTGTTGCACTGAGGAATAAAAAAAGTGATGGCTGGAATCCTTAAATTAATCTCAATCACTGACATTTACACGGGCCGCATCCCAGTCCTTCAGATTTTTGCCCACCATGCCACCTCAGAATACACCGCCCTTTGTCCTGTTCCACCAGGAACAGTCCAAACCAAACTGCCAGACCAAGGCTTCTCCTAACCGGAACACCAGCAACCCAAGACAGTTCCGGCCTGATTGGGCCTCCTTAGCCGGGTGCAGCATGGGTCCAGTGGCACATTGAGCATGGAACCTATTACCCACTGGCAAAACCCTGGCCTTTTCAGGCATTGCGTTGAGGAATACAAAGAGGTGGTGGATGGAATGCTTCAATTCATCTCACCCATTGGTAATTAATTGAAGTTGCATCCATGTGTATTGTTTCCTGCCTTCTACGCTTAGATTAGACCCGTCCACATGAATATATGCCTTGATCCTGCTCCAATAGGAAAGGTCCAGTGCATACCTGCAAGCCATGTCCTCTTCGCACCTGAATTATAAGCAGTAAAACATATTTTAGGCTAAGTATTACCGTAAATTAAACATATACATTTATTTTAAAAGTAGAACAAAATAAAATAGTCTACATCCCTATTAATTTAATTATGAATTAAATATATATTTAATTTGAATATATTTCATTGAAATACGTTTCTGAAGTTTAAATAAAAAAAGAAATCCCCACCTCAAGTAAAAAGTAAGAATATGTATTATGTAGTAATAATTATTAAATATAATGTAATGAATGAACTAAAATCAATGTAATTATATGTGAACAAAAATGAATGACACATTAGTTTATAAAATCATAAAGGGTTTTAAAAAATGTTTAGAGTTCAATATTATAAATGTTTTATTTTTAAATACATTAATTTTAACAATATTCGAAGTCCCTACCACCATTGTTGGCTGTGGGAGGGTTTTGCAGTACCAGTGGTTGGTACTGCAAAATGGGTGGTGCCGGACTTACTCCAGCTCCGAGATGGAGTAATTAACTTTTGTTTTGGGTACCTTTTTGGCTGTTGTAACCTCAGAAATGTGGTTTGTGAATAGCAATGGTCTTACCCTATTGCGGGTTGGTGCATGCCCCACACAAAGCCCTTCCTTACTCCTCCTGAAACTGCTGGCATTTTGCAGTAAGTGTTTTCAGCCGCCCCCTCTGGACCCTCCTATATTTACTACAAAGTAGTAAAACCAGGGTGTGGTGCATTTCCAAAATCTGAAAAGCAGCTGCAAGTGAAATGGTGTTTTAAGATACCTAACTTATAGTCAGAGATATCACCCCTTAGAATTTTGTAAATATACTACAACCATAAATGTTTACCATTTACACATCTTACAGTTTCTATTGTTGTGTGCCAGACCTCACTAACTGGCTAGTCAGGAGATCATGCTAAACACGAAAATTGTCAGTTTGTTTACATTTTTGCTGCCAAAATGTGACCAAGTATGTGTCCTAGGTTGTGTGAGTGTGGAGTTAAATGCTGTGACTCGGTTTCTTATGGTTTTAGCAGGCATCCACTCACTAGACATCAAAGGATATTTCTAATGAACGGAGATTCCAAGACATCTCAGGAACCAAATGATACTAATAACCGTAGACATGTCTGAAAACTAGAGAAAGGTGGATCCATGTTGATGTGGCGTAAAAGAATCCTGTACCTTTAATAGGTGATTTTTCTACAGTCATCCAAATATTTATGATGCCCCGCATGTATGGGTGTGCCTATTGCAAGGAACGGGAATCGGCCAGGACTACGACCCTGTGTGAACACCACATTACCACTGTATTGACTTCACATGATCACTTATTTAGCCTGTTCCTGTAAATTACAATAAGCCCACCCACACATGTGAGGTGCTGCTTTTAGCGATAGAAGTGTGGCTACACTGGGTGGTGCGGTTTTTGCTGTTCACCACATAGTCTAGATATTTCAGTCACAGAAACCTGAGGAAATGATTTCTTTACTTACAATCAATCAAGGTAAGGGGAGAGAGAAGCATGAGGGGGTTCACTTGGATTCTTACTACAATACCAGAAAATAAAGAGGAGTGAACCACACCATTCTAGGAACCAGAGTTTCTTAAAGAGAATTCTTGGAGCCCCTCACCCACTAGTTTCTATCAGTGGTATACATGTAATCCGTTGATATACCTGTAGCGATTGTATCATCATAGGGTCTACTACCTGGGCATTGGGTAGTCCAGGTTGGAATTGCCTCCACCAGGAGGAAGAGATTCTGGGTGCAGAAATATGGTGGGATCTGCAAAGGTAGTTAAATTGACCTCCTATCCCAACAAGAGTGCTGCTTTAATAAAACAGGGATAGGGGTCAGTTTAGAAAAAAAATTGGATTTACTCGGTGTAGATTATTAATCCTGCACATCCCACACCACGGTCTACGACCCCAGCACCCTCCTCGCCATCAACCCTGGATGCCACATCGCCTGCCAGGAGCAACCTCTGTTCCGGACCGGACATCGACATCACCATCAGTGACGGCTACTAAATCACCTGCAAGGGCCACTCCAACTGTCCAGGAGGCATTGCCATCACCTACAGAAGCACACTCCGACTGACCAAGCACTCCACTGACCCAACGCTGTCCATGGAACACCTCAACAACCAGATCCGGACCAACCCCAAGCCCATCCTCTGCGGCACCCTCATCTACAGGCACCCCTGGCCATGGATCCCCATTCTCTGATACCATTGTAGACCTCATTGCACCCCAGGCTCTCCCATCCACTAACGACATCCTACTCGGTGAACTCAAGTTCCACCGGGTTAACCCCAGTGACCAGAAATCCACCCCCTCCTGGGGAAGGTCCCCTACATCAGACGTGGCAAACCACATAGCAGGACACACGGTCGAGCACGTATCCTCCGCCAGCGGGAACTTCAACACTGATGTAGCTCAGATTTAATCTGGATTCAGGCATTGCTTTATTTTTGTGTTTCAGACAGACTGCATTTTAAAATGGCACTTTGGTGCATGCAAATTGAAAAACATGAACGAGGCCTGCAAATGAAATCATGTAAAACCATGCTTAATTAATTAATCATGGATGTTTAATGTGTTTAGTTTAGATTTAACCTCACTATAGAATGTACATTCATTTAGAAAATGTGCTTTGCACTTTCTGAATTGACGTGTTTTTGCACTGTAGAAAAAATTGTGATTTCAGTTTCCTTTAGAAGTTTCCTTTAGCCTTGAAGATAATAATTGAATATGTGCTCTCTCCTCCCAGCTTCGTTTCCTTGTAATCTACACCCCCTGTTAGCGTCTCAAGAGACCCTGGCTTTGTTGCATATTTAGACAATGCATATTCAGTTCATAACACATCTCTTTATAATGTGTATTAATTAATCAACCATGTACCAACACTACAAATGGGGCAAACACATTTTGCATGAAAAGCTATCTAGAATATTAGAGCATGTTGCTATGAGCATGTATTAATTATTTGTGCTTTGAAAATTTGCACTGGTGCATGTTTATGCTACGTTGTACATTGCATATTTTGAATGTGGTGCACAAATAATGGAAAAGCTGCTTTAAACTAATAGCTTTTGCTAGGTAATAACTAATACCGGGTATTAGAATGGTGGAGGTAAACATAATGGGTCTTAATTCATAAATGAATATTCTTTTGTGTTTGTTTTACTTTTGGGCCCACCATAAAATGGCTGCCTAGGAATCCAGCATGGCTGAGAATTGTTAGCAGTGTGCTGAATGAGAGACGCATGCGCAGAAGATTGTGCCAGCTGCATGCACTGCCAAGTGCCTCAAGTGAAGACACATGGGTCAAGGCAAAAATGAACTGTACACTCCTGTCATCATTCCAATGTACCAGTGTTCGTGGGAGAGTGTCATCCCTGCGTGCGATGTGAAAGCGAGAAGGAAATGGGCTGATACATTTTTCTGTTTAAATGTTGCAATATTTGTAAAATTATTGATGGTGAAACATATGACTGTATTAAGCCTTAACGCTTCCTTTGTTACAACTGGTACGAGTTGGATTTGCAATGAAAACAGGATGATGATGATTGTGAGAAGTTGGCCTGATATATGCTGTCCACTAATTATAGTCGGCACCTTGTACCAGTCCAAACAACCCCATATGGTGAATAGGTTTAAAGACAACCTTTATTGAAAACTATCCTAGTGGTAGCTATGGAAAGCAGCCTTCAGGCTAAGTCTTGAAGGACTGTAAAGCAGCTTGTTTTACCAGTCTATAATCTCTTGAATGACCAAATGAAAGGACAACCACACCAGGTATATATTTAAAATATATGTATGAGACTGGAGTTTGAAGTACTTAAGTTACAAGTTAGCAATCAACAATAATAGCACAAATACACGTTTGGGCCCTAAGGACGTACCAAACCATATACCAAAAAAGTGGTATAAGAACCACAACTGAACTAGACACGAGGCCTAGAGCCTGTAGAATCGCAGAGACCCCAAGGACCCACCCAAGGTAGTGACACAGGGGACCCACGGGGTCGTGTGCAGTGTGTGAACACAGCCGCGAGTTCCCATTAGCTTCAATGGGCAATGTCGAGGTTGAAAATTTAAAGATTAGGGTCACTTAGAAATGAGTAAGGACCAAACCATTTTGGGCTTAGGAAGTTCTAGGGCTAGCACCCACGGGAACACCAGAGTACTCGTGTTACCTTACCCAGGGAAGCCGGGTGCATAGGTGTCTTTTGGTGTCGGGTCGCGTCGTCGATTTTAATGGAAGCTGACGAAGAAGTGCTGCTGCCGTGAAGAGGAGAAGTGTGCGAAGCGATCCAAACCTCGATCTAGGATGGAAGGAACCTGAAAGCAGAGGGGACAGAGTCTGGGTCACTTACCAGTGACCAAGGGCACGATAGACCAATACCCACAGATGTCGGGTGCTTCAGGTGAGTTGACGGGTATCTTGACTCTTCAGCCACGAGGTCCACGAGGTGCCGGTGACAACCAGGAGCTGGATTCGAGCTGTCCCATGAAGTTTGTCGAGTGCTGCAGTGTCGGCGACCAGATTGGACCCAACAAGTCACTTGGAATCAGAGAAAGGACGGCGGTGCAGACCAGCAAGGTCTGGGGGACTAACCCAGTGAGAGTAAGTCAGGGTACCTCTGGAGCAACCAGGAAAGCCCAAACAGAAGAGGAGTTGCCTTCGTGGGGACCTACTAGCCAATGGGCTAGTGATCACGAAGGAGCCTCGAGCGGTCGCACTGGAAACTGGCCCACGGGTCTCTCGTGGAGTGGAGACCAGAAATCTTCGGAGATGCTCAAGGCTGGGGCTACTCGGAGCCCAATGCACAACTTCGAGGAAAACCAGGAAGATGATGTTGCTGCAAAAGATCACGGTGTCCACGTCACCCACGATAGCCACGGGCCTCAGCTTTGCTGTGCACTCAGGGTAGCCTCTGGGAAGTCTGGAAATCCACCTCTGGTGATGCAAAGACTTCGGCATCCGGCGGGAGCTTCAGCGATGCAGACGGGTCAGTTGCTTCTTTGGTGCTGGCCAAGCAGGGGAGACACTCCTTGACCCCAAGGGAGATTTCTTCAGTCTTCTAAGCAAAGTAGAACGTCGAAGGTCCAGGATACATATTGCAGAGTTTCGTCCAGGGTAATCTAAAGTCGCAAAGACTGGGTTCCCATACTTATACTAAGTTTGAGGGCTAGACATACTCTAGGGACCCACCTATGGGAGGGTTTGGAAAGAGGGGTGGTTACACCCATTTCTTTTGTCCAGTTTCGCACCAGAGCAGGGGGACGTAGCCCCTGCAACTGGTTTGAATTGGACTATGCACAGGGACACCAAGTTTGCCCCCAGTACAGGACTTCAAAGCAGCAGAGAGTGCTCCCGCCCAGCCCCAATACACATCTGCCTGTCGTAAACCTATTGTCCAGGCCTCTCCTGCCGGAGTTTCGGTCAGCAGCAGGAGGCCAGACCCGTGTCTGTGGCAGAGGCATCCATTTTGTGATGCCAGGGTTGTAGAAAGTCCTACCGGGTTAGACCAGTGTGAACATGTCTCTCCCTCTAGAAGGGTGGAATGCTACCCCCGTGGCCAGAACTGGCAGGAGGGGTAGCATTCCAAAGTGTTTGACACCAAACACGACATGTTTCTGTGCAGCCATCCCAAAGTTAGCATTTACTGCGAGGTTATAATGCACTTAAGAGTATATGGTCAGGCTGCACCACAAACAGCATCAGAGGAGGTACTCTGAATGTTGCAGAGGGGCTCTGCTCATGCAGGGGCACCCTCTCACATAAAAACCAAGCACTCTTCTATCAGGATTATTAAGGCCTGCCATAGGAGTGCCTTATAGGTTTTATATGTGTGTGCAATGGTAGTGATATAGGTAGCCTATATCACTGTAAGGGGTGCACGCACCACCTTACCCAGGCTGCAGTAGCAGACCTGTGGTGTCATTTTGGAGTGCTTCTCAGGGGTGGCATAAAACATGCTTCAGCCCCTGGTAGGCCTCTGAGGTACCTACGCCCTAGGTACATAGTATACCATATACTAGGGGCCTATAGGGCACTCCAGAATCCAATTAGAAATGTACCTAATGTACATGGAAACCATTTTAGAGAGGAAGCAGCTAGGCTGGGGTCCTGATTAGCAGGGCCACTGCCAGACTAAGGTCGAAAAACAGTGAAACGCCAGCAAAAAGTAGGGGGTAGCCATGTGAAGCAGATCCTGCTCAACCCCTCCCCCCCCCCAACGCAGGGACATTAAACTAACCTTGATCAGTTGAGTCTTCATGTTCTAAGTGGAAATACCTAGAGAGTCCATCTGCATTGGCATGGTTACTCCCAGGTCTATGTTCCACTGTAAAGTCCATCCCCTGTAGGGAAATGGACCACCTAAGCAGTTTGGGGTTTTCACCCTTCATTTGCTTTAGCCATAAGAGGGGCTTATGGTCTGTCTGAACAAGGAAGTGAGTACCAAACAAGTATGGCCTCAACTTCTTCAGAGCCCCACCACAGCAAAGGCCTCCCTCTCAATGGCTGACCAACATTTCTCTCTAGGGGTCAGCCTTCTGCTTATGAAAGCTACTGGCTGATCCTGACCTTCATCATTCAATTGTGACAGTACAGCCCCTAGCCCCAATTCAGATGCATTTGTTTGGACAATGAACTTCTTGGAGTAGTCAGGACTCTGCAGAATGGGAGCAGTGCACATGGCCTGCTTCAGGTAAAAAAAATGCCTTTTGACAGCCAGCTGTCCACTGAACCTTTTTGGGCATCTTTTTAGAAGTTAAGTCATTCAGGGGGGTCACTATTGATCCATACCCCTTGACAAATCTCCTTTAATACCCAGCCTGGCCCAAGAAGGCTCTCACCTTAGTCTGGGTAGTTGGAGCAACCCAATCCATGATGGTCTGGATTTTGCGCTGTAGTGGTAGAACCCGGCCTCCACCCATAAGGTGGCCCAGGTACACAACCTGACTCTGCCCTATCTGGCACTTAGTAGCCTTGATAGTTAGGCCTACTTTTTGCAGGGCCTCCAAAACATTCCTCAGGTGGACCAGGTGATCCTCCAAGGTGGAGCTAAAGACAGCAATATCATCTAGATATGCTGCACTATAGTCTTCCAGACCTGTAAGGACTTGATTCACCAACCTTTGGAAAGTGGCAGGTGCAACCTTCAAACCAAAGGGCATTACCACAAATTGATAGCGCCCACTAGGGGTAGAAAATGCTGTCTTTGGCTTTGCATCATCAGCTAGTCTGATCTGTCAGTAGCCAGTTGTCAGGTCAAATGTGCTTATAATCTTGGCTGAGGCCAAAGTATCTATTAGCTCATCTGCCCTGGGGATGGGATGGACTGGCTTGTAGTCAGAGAAAACATATGTCTGAACTGGCTGAGAAGGTTTCTGCAGTAAGTTTGCTGCTGGGCAGTGAGGCTGCCTGCCAAGGGAACACCATCAACTGACCCATAATCAGGTTCTGAGAAAGCAGGACAGGGAGTGGGTCACTCTCTTCTTCCTGCCCTTCATCAGTAGCCATAAGCAAGCCCATGTCCACCCTGTCAACATATGGTTTAAGTCTGTTGACATAAAGTACCCTGTGGGGACTCCTAGGGGTTCCAAGGTCTACCAAGTAGGTAATCTCCCCTTTCTGTTCAACAATTATATGGGGGCCACTCCATTTGTCCTGGAGGGCTGCTGGGGCCACAGGCTCCAACACCCACACTTTCTGTCCTGGCTGGTAAACAGTCAGTACAGCCTTTTCGTCATGCCAGGCTTTTTGCTGTTCCTGGCTAGCCTCAAGGTTTTTGGTTGCCTTTTTCATATACTCAGCCATCCTGGAGCGGAGACCAAGTACATAGTCCACTGTGTCCTGTTTGGGGGGCTTGAGAGGTAACTCCCATCCTTCCTTAACCAGACATAATGGACCCCTGACACGGTGACCAAACAAAAGTTCAAAAGGACTGTAGCCAACCCCCTTTTGAGGCACCTCCCTGTATGCAAATAAAAGGCAGGGCAAGAGTATGTCCCATCTTCGCCTAAGCTTTTCTGGGAGTCCTTTAATCATGCCCTTTTAGGTTTTGTTGAATCTTTCAACTAAACCATTGAATTGTGGTTGATAGGGTGGGGTGAACTTGTAGTTCACTCCACACTCCTTCCACATAGCAGTCAAGTAACTAGACATGAAGTTTGCATCCCTGTCAGATAATACCTCCTTAGGAAAGCCTACTCTTGAGAATACACTCAAGAGAGCTCTTGCCACCACAGGTGCTGTGGTGGTCCTTATGGGAATTGCCTCTGGGGACCTGGTGGCATGATCCACCACCACCAGGATAAATCTGTGCCCAGATACTGTTTGGGGATCCATGGGACCAACAATGTCAATACCTACCCTTTCAAAGGGCACCCCCACCACAGGTAGTGGTATCGGGGGGCCTTTGTAGTGACAACTGCCTTGCCACTGGCTTGGAAGGTCACCCAGGAGGGACAAAACTCCTTAGTGTCTTCAGACATGTGGGGCCAGTGAAAGTGAGGGACAATTCTGTCCCAAGTCTTGTTCTGGCCCAGGTGTCCTGCTAGGGGAATATCATGAGCTAGTATCAATAGGAAGCCCCTAAACTTCAGAGGTATAACCAACCTCCTGGATGCACCAGGCTTGGGGTCTCTACTCTCTGAGTAAAGGAGTCCATCATCCCAATACATTTTATGGGTGCCACTAGCATTCCCAGCAGCCTCATCAGCAGCTTGCTTTCTGATGGGCAGGTTTTCTGCTCCTGGCTCAGATCAGACCTGGAAGGGCCCCCTGTCCCCAAGAACTCAACCTGGTCAGGTTCAAACTCCTCTGGGACAGTTCCTTCTACAGGATCAAGATCATCTCCCTGAGGAGACTGATCAGCATTCTGAGTCAGGTGGGAAGGCTCTGCCTTAACCCTACAGCTCCTCCTCTTGTGAGGCACCTGGTCCATCCTTCCAAGATCCAGGGCCTGTCCAGCTTTAGACATTTTTTCCTGTGACCTAGTCACAGCAAAGACATGAGCAGGGATCCCTAACATTTCTGCATGTGTCCTGAGCTCCACTTCAGCCCAAGCTAAAATCTCTAGATCATTGCCAAGCAAGCACTGTACTGGTAAGTCTGCACTTACCACAACCTTCTTAAGGCCAGTTACCCCTCCCCAGGAGAAGTTAACAACAGCCAGAGAATGGTCTGTTCTGACATTGCTAGCATTGGTCACTTGGTACATTTCACCAAGTATAATCTACCCAGGATCCACAAGATCTTTTGTCACCATGGTGACACTTGCTCCTGTGTCCCTGAATGCCCAAGCCTCTACTCCATTTATCAAAGGCTGTTATCTGTATTTGCCCAGATTACTGGGACTCACAAAGGGGGACATATCCATGCCCCCATCACGGACACGCACAGCCTGAGTTGGAACTCTGACTAGGCCAGAGTCCATCTCAGAACCCAGGGTCAACCCTACTACACCCTTATTTTGGACATTGCCACCACCTATTGTAGCTGCTCTAGGGGGAACAGTTGCCTTAGGGGCAATGGTGGCTGTAGTAGATTCTATTGACTTGGTGCAGTCACTGGTCCAGTGAGTATTCTGTTTACAGATTTTGCACCAAGGTTTCTTTTGGCCTTTTCCCTTGTTAGACTGTGACTCCCCATTGGAAGTAGATTTCTGGGGCCCTTGAGAAGAATTCTGGTCTTTACCCTTGTCCCCACCCTTGTCAAGTTCTTAGAATCCTGCTTCTTTGGGTCACCTCCTTGGTTCTGTACCTTCCGCCTCACCCTGGTTCTGACCCATTTGTCTGCCTTCTTTCCCAATTCTTGGGGAGAGGTCAGATCAGAGTCTACCAGGTACTGGTGCAACAGCTGATTTTGACAGTTATTAAGAATCTGCTCCCTCATTATCAGATTGTACAATCCTATGAAGTCACACACTTTACTGCCCAATAACCAACCTTCCAGAGCCTTAGCAGCACAGTCAACAAAATCAACCCAGTCTTGATTTTGTGGTTTTTGGGTATCTCTGAACTCTAAACTGTATTGCTCAGTGGTTAGGCCAAACCCATCTATCAGTGAACATTTCAAGACCTGGTAATCATCAGCATCCGCTTCTCTTACAGTGCGAAGCTTATCTCTACCTTTGTCTGCAAGGGAGAGCCTTAAGATTTCTGTCCACTGACCTTGAGGGACCTTCTGTACTTTACAGGCCCTCTCCAAGGCAGTTATCCATTTACAATCTTACTTAGGTTTCTATGGTCATAAGACCTCTCCCTATCTCTAGGGAAATTGCTGCCACCAAGGGACTCTAGTCCATCCTTTTTACTAGCTCTGTAGAGCTATAGAGCTTCCCTATCTAGGCCCATCTGCTGCTTTCTGAGGTTGAGCTTATCTTGCTCTTACTTCAGCAGTCTCTCTCTCCTCTCCTGGGAGGTTTCCCTCCCTCTATAAGAAACAGAGGTCCCTACAGATGAGGTAGACTGGACAGACCCCCTTGAGAGAGACCTATCCCTTCTAGCCCTACTTTCAACTCTTCCTGGAGGAACAAAGAGGGGAGCATTGTTGTCATCCTCCTCATCCTCATCTAGGGGATAACAATGGTATAACAATGCTATAGACATAGCTGCATGGAAGAAAAGTAACTGAGATAGCAATGGCTCTATTTTTCACTCCTTGTCACCGCCCGGTTCCTGCCCCCTTCTTCCAATGACAGGTGACACACAGCACTGCCAGGAAAAAGGCGCTGCAAGCAGGGGTGGGGTATTGACGAGAAGCTCTGAACAGATTCGTCCTTGGCGGACCTTTGTTTCTTGTGTAAGACCGAATTTTCGAGTCTAGATTGACCAGTTTGGCGACTTTGTTAACTTCACTTTAGGACTTATTATCCCTAGTGTCTAGATTACACTATCTGTTCGTCCGTCCATCCGATCATCCATCCATCCATCCTGCCCGTCTGTCCATCTGACCAACCATCCATCCATCCATCCATCCTGCCCGTCTGTCCATCTGACCAACCATCCATCCATTCTGCTGTCCGTCCGTCTGTCTGTCTGTCTGTCTGTCTGTCTGTCTGTCTGTCTGTCTATCTATCTATCTATCTATCTATCTATCTATCTATCTATTCACAGAAAAAACCATAGGTTTCATGCACGTTATAGTTAGGAATTGGCATTTAAAAAACCTTTGAAATTCACTGAAAAAACCATAGGTTTCAGGCACGTTATAGTTAGGAATTAGCATTTAAAAAACCTTAGAAATTCACTGAAAAAACCATAGGTTTCAGGGGTGTTATAGTTAGCTGGACATTTCCCTCGTACAAAACCCTAGAAATTCCCCTGTTATAGTTAGTTCAGCTAACTATAACTCGCGCCGCCGCAATGCACTGCTGATGACGTCACATATTACATCACTCATGACATGGTCAGTGACATCACTGATGACATCACTGATGACATCTCAAATGACATCACTGATGACATCACTGATGACGTCATCCATGTGATAAATTAGTGCATCTTCTCACACCCTAATATAACCTTTGATACACCGACTCAAAATTTCAAATGGCCATTTTGACAACCATAGATACTCCAATACCAATAACTACACACCCACTCATTGACTTTTAGGTCTACATACATGTCCACTCACTCACCTGTACAGTCACTCATACTTACAGTCACTCTGTGCATTTATACACCTATATAGACACTCACACACCGCCAATCATCCATTGAGGTACTGACACATCTAGTCAGTCATGCAAATAATTAATCACAGTCCAATTTACTCACCTATACAGTTAAACACACTCAAGTTCACTTACTCATAAAAATACTAACAAATTCTGTGTCTTCCTGCAGAAAAACAACTTGCACTATGGCGCATACAGCCACTCTCAAAATCACACACTCTCACATATAGATAGTTATATACTCTTACACTGATATACACTGCGTTTCACATATGTAGTTACTGACACATGTACAACTGAGAAATACATTCAATCACTAACACACCCATACATACACTCACCCAACCATACAGTCCATCACAGATGCACTCTTAAAACCATGCACCCACTGAATCACCCACTCACACATCTAGTCACAGAGTCACACACACCCTACCCACACAAACACTCATGCACCCATACAGATACTCAGACAACCAATCAATAACCCTTATAGACAATCATATAGCTATTCACAAAACCATGCAGCCACTTATACACCAACACACAGACACATACAGACATTCACACAATTTAGTCACTAGTCTGCAGTAAGATACATTTAATGACTCACTTATAGAGTCTGTTACACACCTAGAAAATCATCCATTCACACACTTGTACACATTTTTCAACAGGCCTTTCCCTATATATATTAAACATCTTAAAACTGTTCAGAAACACATACTCAATGGATGATGTCATCAGTGATGTCACTGACCATGTCATGAGTGATGTAATTTGTGACGTCATCAGCAGTGCATTGCGGGGGCACGAGTTATAGTTAGCTGAACTAACTATAACAGGGGAATTTCTAGGGTTTTGTATGAGGGAAATGTCCAGCTAACTATAACGCCCCTGAAACCTTTTTTTTTTCAGTGAATTTCTAAGGTTTTTTAAATGCTAATTCCTAACTATAACGTGCCTGAAACCTATGGTTTTTTCAGTGAATTTCAAAGGTTTTTTAAATGCCAATTCCTAACTATAACGTGCATGAAACCTATGGTTTATTCAGTGAATTTCAAAGGTTTTTTAAATGCTAATTCCTATCTATAACTTATCTCTAAGGATATCATGAAAAGCATTCTTTTTTAAAAGTAGGGTGCACATTAGTTTTGTGGAAAAGCATCTTTGTGATTGGTTAAGAAAAAGCAGTTTCAACGTGGAGTACATATCATAGGATAAAATTTGCTCAGCTCAACCACACCTGCTACTTGCATTTGGAAGGCACTGTTGGAACTTAAAACAATCATGAACTTTTAACCTGTACGTGTCGTTAAATGTTCAAGAAAATGCTGCAAAAAAATATCGTTAAGTTTTAAAAAAATTATGAACTTTTAACCTGCACGTGTTGTAGAATGTTCTAGAAAGTGTGTTGATAGAATACGTTGCACTTCTGACTTCTATGTGTTGTTGAATATTAAAAAAACGGTTCATATGGAAAATTAAAAAGAAACCAATAGAGAAGTTTTGAAACCTAAAAGAATCAAGGAACTATTCTAATTTATTCTTTACATGTATTTATGTGTGCAGCAACAAAATTATAGACACAACAGCACTAGGAAGAGGAAGAAGCAGGGAGTGGGGGGAGGGGGAGATGGGCAGAATGGCACACATGCACAATTAAGTACAACACACATATAGACTAACAATGGCCAAAATGAAACACACCAACAAGGAGCACAAGTCACACAACCCACCAACATCACACCACTAAACGAGCATAGAAGTGAAAACCACACTGCATTCAAACAGGATGTGTACAAAAGCCAGTCGTTGGTGTTGTGGGATGACTGCGATCGTGGTCATCATGGATGAGATGCCCAGCATGTGGCACATGGTCGAGTTCACTGTGTGTTATGTTGCCAAACGGCTGCTCCTCCCTCCCACGAGCCCCCACACTTTTGTACGGTGCCCTGTTGTATCTCATGCACTCGTACGGCACACCATTGTAATGCCTATTTGCGCATGTCCTGCTACATTCCAACTACACCATCACAGTGCTGTTTGGAGGTGGTGCATGCCACTTTACAACATCGACTGCTGCGGCTCTTGTAGCAGACCACACCAGAACACAGAGACACACTTACCGCACTTCCTGTACACGGACATGTCCGAGACACCCCGTTCCCCTTGCCGGATAGGCACACCCCTGCACTGACCTGTGAACACCAGACCAGCACACGCCAGTCGTGCATGCAGGAGGATGCGTGCTTAGCTACACGTCCAGGCTCACTGCCAACGCTGAGGTGACAGCACGCTGTGATGTTGCAGGGCTCGTGCCTATCATGCTAAGACAATGACCACAGGGACACACTTACTAAGATGTGGGTTTGTGGGGCATTGGCGGTCCTGGAGTTGTTGAGATGAGTCTTCTGGCCCTCATGGGTATCCCTGTATCATGCTCATTGACTCTATGGCACCTGTGGGTGTTCTGGTGTGGCTCTTGGCTGTGTTCTCTTTCATGGTGCAGGTAGTTGTCCTGCTTAACACCAGCAGAAAGCAGGTGTAAAATCCCTGGTGCTAACGTGTCTTATCACAGGAATTTGTTTCGCATTGCAATTGGTGTTAAAGTTGTGATGTGATTTTTTTTGTGTGCAGAACAATATACGAACTGAGCAGTGTATCTCGTCAAGATCCAGCACCTGACGCACTATTCCCAATCAATATAAATACAATGAGATTTCTTAATAGATTTTGTGTGTACACTGTAAGTGCAGCCAATACCTCAGTGCAATTCAATACAGGATTTTAGTATTTAGAATAAATTGGAAAGGTGCACCTCGTGTCTTTTTGCACGAGAACGGCTAGTCTCCATTTTATTATCAGCACTTTAAGGAAGTAAAGTTGAGATAAATCTAACACACTGTTGGACAGGCCACATGAAGGGCTTGCTCCCTGCCCGCATGACAGGGCCCGAGCCCTGGCCCTCCAGGCGTTACCCACAGAAATCACCCGCACCCCGTCTCCCGACGGAACTCCTGCCCCCGGGCATCTATGTATCATGGGGCCGAACCACTACCGGCTCCCCCGGCCGGTCCAGCCGCCATCTTGGACACTGCACCACGAGGCCGCATGGCCTCAGCTCGACCCTAACCCTGGGCCTGGCCAGGCCCCGACATCCCGGCACCACCATCCACCCAGGAGGTGAACGGACCACTTGGCAGGTCGATGGGAGAAAGAAGTGTCGATGGCTCTACCCCGCCAGGTGCCGATCGCCCTCCAGCTCCCCCGGGCGCTGGCTCCACCCCCCTGCTGGGTGTCTGGACTCCCTCATCCCGGACCTCCCGACCTCCAAGTGCGAGGGTCCGGACATCAAAGGGCACCAGACCTATAACTAGGGCAGCTCCAGAGCAGGAAGGCAGTTGTATCCTGGAGTCGAGAGACACCGAGAAGAACTCATCCTTGACGAACTACCGGCGCTGCCGTAGCCCTGCCTTGCGAACTGTCGTCCTGCCTGCTGGCGCTGCCGCGGCCTTCTACATCCTCCATCCTCGTTGGGACCTGCTGGCGCTGCCGCGGCCCGTTGTAACTACCACCTTCGTCGGGACCTGCTGGCGCTGCCGCGGACCGTTGTAACGACCACCTTCACCGGGTCCTGCTGGCGCTGCCGCGGACCGTTGTAACGACCACCTTCACCGGGTCCTGCTGGCGCTGCCGCGGACCATTGTAACGACCACCTTCACCGGGTCCTGCTGGCGCTGCCGCGGACCGTTGTAACGACCACCTTCACTGGGACCTGCTGGCGCTGCCGCGGCCCATCCCAGCTAGAACACCGAGCTCGAGGATTGTGAGCTATCCATCATCGCATCTACCAGATTGGTAATCAGACTGTCCCGCTACCCCCTTTCCCAAACCAAGAGACTAGAATCGAGGGGACCCCTGAGTCCAGACCTCCTTGTACCATTCCATCGTACCTTAAGAAATCGCTTATAAAGAACGTTAAATCCTATCCTTGTGTGGTGTACATCTGTGGGGGGGAAGTTACTTGTCTGTACGATCGCTGGAGACGGCTCTCCCCGGAGACCTCTCCCCTTGTCCTCGGCCGACCCTCCCGGTCCGTCTAACATTGGTGGCCAGCGGCGCGATCCGAATCAACGCGTAATCGTACAGAGAGTAGCTCACCCCACGACAAAACCACAATGTCAACCAAAGAGAGCGGATCCACCGAGAAATTCCAGATGGAGAAATTGGAAGAGTACAGCCATCGTGAACTGAAACAATTTTGCATGGAACTAGGCATTGCTACCACCGGCCTGAGTACCAAGGACGATTTCAAGCACGCCATTGAGTCGTGGGCAGAAACCAGGGTCGCCAGATCCCCAGACCGAAACATGGCCGCATCAGAGAGGAACGCCACGGCTCCCGAGGAGCGAGGAACGAGCCTTTTGCAGGAAGAGATCCAAGAAAGAGAGAAAAACAGGCTACATGAGTTAGAAATGGCACGGCTCAAAATGGACGGTGAACTAAAATTAGCCGAGCAAAAACTGAACCTAAAACATCTGCGGCTCCGAGAGGAACGGGAAGAAAAACAGAGACAGAGAGAGCTCGAAGAAAAGAGGTTAGCATACGAACACGAGCGCAAACTGGCAGAAATAGACCTACGGAAGCAGAACAAAGAACCAGAGGTGCCCGAGCGACCGCGCACCCCGGGAGCAACAGAAAAGAAAGTCCACATCCCCAAGGATGTCGTTCGAGAATATGTCCGAGAGGACGACATACAACAGTGGTTCAAGGCCTACGAGATCGCCATGACCTCCCACCGGATCGATCGAAGTGACTGGGGAGCCGGCCTGTGGGGGAGGTTCGTCAACGAAGGCCGCGATGCCCTGCTACAGCTCCCAGACCATCAGATGTCATCCTATGACCACATGAAGGCTGCCCTCCTCAAGGGGAGAGGTCTCCGGGGAGAGCCGTCTCCAGCGATCGTACAGACAAGTAACTTCCCCCCCACAGATGTACACCACACAAGGATAGGATTTAACGTTCTTTATAAGCGATTTCTTAAGGTACGATGGAATGGTACAAGGAGGTCTGGACTCAGGGGTCCCCTCGATTCTAGTCTCTTGGTTTGGGAAAGGGGGTAGCGGGACAGTCTGATTACCAATCTGGTAGATGCGATGATGGATAGCTCACAATCCTCGAGCTCGGTGTTCTAGCTGGGATGGGCCGCGGCAGCGCCAGCAGGTCCCGGTGAAGGTGGTCGTTACAACGGTCCGCGGCAGCGCCAGCAGGACCCGGTGAAGGTGGTCGTTACAACGGGCCGCGGCAGCGCCAGCAGGACCCGGTGAAGGTGGTCGTTACAACGGTCCGCGGCAGCGCCAGCAGGACCCGGTGAAGGTGGTCGTTACAACGGTCCGCGGCAGCGCCAGCAGGTCCCGACGAAGGTGGTAGTTACAACGGGCCGCGGCAGTGCCAGCAGGTCCCAACGAGGATGGAGGATGTAGAAGGCCGCGGCAGCGCCAGCAGGCAGGACGACAGTTTGCAAGGCAGGGCTACTGCAGCGCCGGTAGTCCGTCAAGGATGAGTTCTTCTCGGTGTCTCTCGACTCCAGGATACAACTGCCTTTCTGCTCTGGAGCTGCCCTAGTTATAGGTCTGGCGCCCTTTGATGTCCGGACCCTCGCACTTGGAGGTCGGGAGGTCCGGGATGAGGGAGTCCAGACACCCAGCAGGGGGGTGGAGCCAGCGCCCGGGGGAGCTGGAGGGCGATCGGCACCTGGCGGGGGAGAGCCATCGACACTTCTTTCTCCCATCGACCTGCCAAGTGGTACGTTCACCTCCTGGGTGGATGGTGGTGCCGGGATGTCGGGGCCTGGCCAGGCCCAGGGTTAGGGTCGAGCTGAGGCCATGCGGCCTCGTGGTGCAGTGTCCAAGATGGCGGCTGGACCGGCCGGGGGAGCCGGTAGTGGTTCGGCCCCATGATACATAGATGCCCGGGGGCAGGAGTTCCGTCGGGAGACGGGGTGCGGGTGATTTCTGTGGGTAACGCCTGGAGGGCCGGGGCTCGGGCCCTGTCATGCGGGGAGGGAGCAAGCCCTTCATGTGGCCTGTCCAACACACACTATTCAGAAGTTGGTGCAAACTGCAGATATCACCAGTATTCCAGCAATAAGTGCTCCAAAATTTAACACCATGGTGGACTCCATCAAATAACAGTAATAAGAACAAGAAAGTGTCACACAGCAGTTAAAAGAACAACCCAAAACGTTATTAATTTTTTTTTCAATCTTTATTTTTTATAATCATAAATATGTAAACGATAAACTATTTCCAAACTTTATTTTTTTATTAACATATATATGAACGATAAACTAATAAACAAAATGTAACAACAATAATACAAATCAACAAGGCGGAACACTCCTGTGGACACCATGGATGTCGACGACAGACATGGAAAATCAGAAAGATTGTTACAAAAAAAACAACATGGTATTCTCAAAAAAATACCACAAGAAACAAATCACAGATATATAAAATGCATACAGCTAACAAGATGTTATAAGTTTAACTTACAAAAACTGTAAATGTTGCCGCTTTAAAATATTTACCGAATCTGAGGAAATTTTTTTGCAGAAGGCACCACGCCCACAACGTTTTTCTTCAGTGATGAGGAAATTTTTTACTTTTCCCAAGGGGCAAAAAAAAACAATGCCACCTTGATCATGCACAAGATTTTCAAAAGAGTTCTGTTACGAGGGGATCCTAACAAAAAATACTCATGTGGCACGGCAAGTATGATGAAACACCTAAGGACCCTTCATCCGAACAATCTTGCACGAGAAGAGTGCAAACAGATGAGAAACACTCCTATTCTGTATCTGTAAAAAAGAATCACAAATAAATGTATATTAATAACTTTCAAGATTATACTATTCCATTACTGTACAAACACATTTTATATAAATACTGACTAAGAAACTATGTCCCTGAACCACAAGTGTGACGATGGTTAAAACACTAGATGCATAGTGCATACTACTTTGAAGCAGTTCATGCCCTAAAGCCTACCTCACTAAAACTCTACATGCTAACTGACTAAATGATTACAGTACTATAAGGAGACACACTGGGTGAGTGACATACTAACTAGGGAATTGAAGGTGTGAAACACAACTGTGTAGGTGATTAGACGACTGCATCCATACTGCATAGGCGTTTAAAGCAGTCCATGTGCTAAGGCTTGGCTCACTGCATGACTACTTGGGTACTGACTGAATAATTAGAGTACAGCAAGGAGAGTGCCTAGGTGAATTTATAAGTGCTAGGCTTTTCGCACAGGGAATGGATTAGTTCTTGGTACTGAATGGGTCACTAGAGGAGTGCAAAGGCAGTGACAAGTGCTGGACTGTATGGATACTGACTAGGACATTGAAAGTGTGAAAGACAAGTGTCTGGGTGGTTAGAAGACTGCATGCATAGTGCATAGGGGTTTGAAGCAGTCCATGTGCTAAGGCCTGGCTCAGTGCATGAATACTTAGGCACTGAGTGAATGATTAGAGCACTGCAAAGATAGTATCTTGGTGAATTTATAAGTGTTTGGGTTTTAGCACAGTGAATGGATTAGTACATGATGCTGAATGGGTCACTAGAGGAGTGCAACGGGAGTGACAGGGTGTTTGCTGGAAGTGTATGGATACTGACTAGGGAATTGAAGGTGTGAAAGACAAGTGTGTAGGTGGTTAGAGGTCTGCATGCATAGTGGATAGGGGTTTGAAGAAGTCCATGTGCTAAGACCTGGCTCAGTGCATGAATACTTAGGCAGTGACTGAATCATTAGAGTACTAGAAAGAGAGTGTCTTTGTGAATTTATAAGTGTTTGGGTTTTGGCACAGTGAATGGATTAGTACATGCTGTTGAATGGGTCTCTAGAGGACTGCAAAGGAAGTGACAGGATGTTTCCTGGAAGTGTATGGATACTGACTAGGAAATTGAAGGTGTAAAAGACAAGTATATAGTATGTTAGAACACTACATGCATACTGCATAGACATTTGAAGCAATCTATTTGGTACTTAGAAACTGACTAAATAATCAGACTACTTCTAGGACAGTGCTTAGGTAAAACTTTTACATTTTCAGTTCTGCCACAGTGAACAGAATAGTACATGGTACTGCACCTTAGTGTCAAACCCTGACTCATTTTATCAATGCATAAGCAAAGACTACCTTCTAATGCTACTAAAACTTGACAACATGACAGGTTTTAAAAGAGTTTTTCTTTTTTTTTATCACTATAAGCAACTGTTGCCAACCAGTAGACCCACAAGGACTACCGTTTTTTTGAGAGATTCCTACGGTGTTTTCTATGTCAGGTGGAATATCAAAGATATTGAGGAAGACGCCTCACTCACATAATAGTGACATGCTTCATCGTAGGCGTTTTCTCCACACCCAGATAAGATGACACTATCTGGGCGGACTCAACCAAAGATGTAATGGGAGTGCTTATATAAGTTGGTAACTGGTTAAGCAGGGAACCAGATTTTTTATAAAATAAAAATACCTACAAGTATACCCCTACTCGACCTTTATTCTGGGGCACTTGTGGTACCATTAAAAACCGTATGTTGGGGTTCTTTTGAACTTAATTTTATTCAAAAATACCCTCATTTAAGTGCCAACATGTTTCGGCCCTCGTTAATAGCCCAATCGGGTCTGGGGCCGTCGTCAGGGCGTTGTATTTCTGTTCCTTAATTTAAGTCCCTGCCTGGTCTTTACACATATACTTCATGCATACCAAAAGTGAGGCCTAATGCACTCACCTGCACTTCTTGTATTCGAGCTCCAGTAGATTTTCTGTAAGAGGTAGAGAAGAGAATATACACATATGTGTATAGTTATATGCATCATTTTACTCATGTGCCTATAACGTGCTCTTATTCACTATAGTAGTGTTGAGTATATGTGCACCACCCGACTAAGTGCTCACTATTTTGATGTTGGTAAACATTTTTTGCCTAATCAGCTGTACATGCCACTCTGCATATTGCTTTCACCACACTCTGTGATCCATGTCAAAAACTCTGTGATTCCTATAAAAATTCTTTTCATTGTGAAACACATTTCCCGCATGAATCTTTTACAATTAGAGATTGCAAAACACACACGTGCTGTTGTAATATCCTTTCTACAAATTTGCAGTGGTTTGGTGTGCTCTATGAATTCTTCCCGAAGTCTCATTATATTCTAAATATATTTATTTATATCTGCCAATTTGAAATTATACTATTGGCTTTTTTGAAATATTGCAGTGTTTCTCACCTACTAGTGGATGCTTCCTAGCATCACGCAGGAACCGTGTGTCAGAGTGGCGTCCTGTAGTCACACACTATATGGGACAGATGATATTTATTACAAAAGCCATATCTAATATGTTGTAAGAGATACGTTTCACTGTATAACATTGTTCCCAATTATTCAAAGTTTTGACCTATTCGTACTGTGTTTCATTTCATTTTTCTTTTTCTTTGTTTATCGACCCTAATCCTGATGGTGCAGTGTTTTCACAGTGGCCTTTCTATGACTCACGTACCCCTTACTCATGAATCGGTTAGGGAAACTCCGTATCACCTTTCTACGGCGCCTCCTATATTTGTGTTATTGTCTATGGCAGTTATCAATGTAGCTCCTTGTTTATTGTCTATCTTATACAGGGTGCACGGTTGGATTTTTTGTATATGGACCAACCCGTCACTACATGAGAAAATTAGTGCAGTAAGTTTCCACGTGACTTCCTCTTGTCTTTAAGATACTAAATATAACGTGATTCCTTTTAAGTCTCAGTGCAAAAAAAATTGTCGGGATGTTATTTCCATAGAATGTCTGCGGTACATATGATAAGTACTATATATAAATCACGCAGTCTCTGGACTAGTGTAACTTACTTCGTCAAGGATCCGCCACCGCTTATTCGCCTAGTCGACACATCGCCTGCCGTCGAATACGTTATAATTCTGATGGGCGTCTTAAATAGCGATTTCATGACAACGGGCCTGTTAAAAGAGTTATCTGCTAAAAAATACACGAAGTTACCAAATGCTTCTCTCACAGTGCTTCCCAAATGCACACAGACTCACAGTGTGATTCTAGACAACAACCACTATACCTAGGAGTTTACCAAATATCATTCACTACTGTGGAAGTGGTAAGGGAACTGCACACAATCTTCATATTTCAGGACTGCACTTTTATGTCAAAGCCTGACTCATTTAATCAAAGCATAAGCAAAGACTGGCTTCTAATGCTACTAAAACTTGACAAAATGACCGGTTTTAAAACAGTGATCTGTCAGCAAATACACAATGTTACCAAATGCTTCTCTCACAATCCTTACCCAAATGCACACAGACTCACAGTGTGATTTTAGACAAGCAACACTATCCTAGGAGTTTACCAAAACTCATTCACTAGTCTGGAAGAGTTAATGGTACTGCACACAATCTCCATATTTAAGTACAGCACATCAGTGTCAAAGCATGACTCATTTAATCAACGCATAAGCAAAGACTGGATTCTAATGCTACTAAACCTTCACAACATGACAGGTTTTAAAACAGGTATCTGTCAGCAAATACATGATGTTACCAAATGCTTCTCTCACAGTGATCCCAAATACACACTAACTCACAGTGTGATTCTAGACAAGCACCACTATCCCTAGGAGTTTACCAAAACTCATTCACTACAGTGCAAGTGGTAAGAGAACTGCACACAATCTACATATTTCATGACTGCAATTTACTGTCAATGCCTGACTCATTTAATGAAAGCATAAGCCATAACTGTCTTCTAATGCTACTAAAACTTGACAACATGACATGTTTTAAAACAGTTATCTGTCAGCAAATACAAGATTTTCCAAACACTTCTCTCACAGTGGTTCCCAAATGCACACAGACTCACAGTGTGATTCTAGACAAACAACACTATCCCTAGCAGCTTACCAAAACTCATTCACTACAGTGGAAGTGGTAAGGGAACTGCACACAATCTACATATTTCACGACTGCACTTTAGTGTCAATGCCTGACTCATTTAATCAATGCATAAGTAATGACTAGCTTCTAATGCTACTAAAACTTGACAACATGACAGGTTTTAAAACCGTGATCTGTCAGCAAATACACAATGTTACCAAATGCTTCTCTCACAATCCTTACCCAAATGCACACAGACTCACAGTGTGATATTAGACAAGTAACATTATCCTAGGAGTTTACCAAAACTCATTCACTAGTCTGGAAGAGTTAATGGTACTGCACACAATCTACATATTTAAGTACAGCACATCAGTGTCAAAGCATGACTCATTTAATCAACGCATAAGCAAAGACTGGATTCTAATGCTACTAAACCTTCACAACATGACAGGTTTTAAAACAGGTATCTGTCAGCAAATACATGATGTTACCAAATGCTTCTCTCACAGTGGTTCCCAAATGCACACAGACTCAGTGTGATTCTAGACAACAACCACTATACCTAGGAGTTTACCAAAAATCATTCACTACTGTAGAAGTGGTAAGGGAACTGCACACAATCTACATATTTCACGACTGCAATTTACTGTCAATGCCTGACTCATTTAATGAAAGCATAAGCCATAACTGTCTTCTAATGCTACTAAAACTTGACAACATGACATGTTTTAAAACAGTTATCTGTCAGCAAAAACACGATGTTACCAAACACTTCTCTCACAGTGGTTACCAAATGCACACAGACTCACAGTGTGATTCTAGACAAGCACCACTATCCCTAGGAGTTTACCAAAAATCATTCACTACTGTGGAAGTGGTAAGGGAACTGCACACAATCTTCATATTTCAGGACTGCACTTTTGTGTCAATACCTGACTCATTTAATCAACGCATAAGCAATGGCTGGCTTCTAATGCTACTAAAACTTGACAACATGACAGGTTTTAAAATAGTTATCTGTCAGCAAATACACGATGTTACCAAATGCATCTCTCACAGTGGTTCCCAAATGCACACAGACTCACAGTGTGATTCTAGAGAACAACCACTATACCTAGGAGTTTACCAAAAATCATTCACTACTGTGGAAGTGGTAAGGGAACTGCACACAATCTTCATATTTCAGGACTGCACTTTTGTGTCAATACCTGACTCATTTAATCAACGCATAAGCAATGACTGGCTTCTAATGCTACTAAAACTTGACAACATGACAGGTTTTAAAATAGTTATCTGTCAGCAAATACACGATGTTACCAAATGCATCTCTCACAGTGGTTCCCAAATGCACACAGACTCACAGTGTGATTCTAGAGAACAACCACTATACCTAGGAGTTTACCAAAAATCATTCACTACTGTGAAAGTGGTAAGGGAACTGCACACAATCTTCATATTTCAGGACTGCACTTTTGTGTCAAAGCCTGACTCATTTAATCAAAGCATAAGCAAAGACTGGCTTCTAATGCTACTAAAACAACATGACCAGTTTTAACCCCTTCGCTGCTGCGGACATTCCGCTGCAGCGCTGGGGGGGGCAGGGGGGCAGCGCGGCGGGCCTGTGCTCATGACGGAGCCGCTCCGTCATGAGCCACAGTTGAGCTGTGCTCATGACGGAACGGTTCCGTCATGACTCCGCCCATTTGCGTTGTCGCCCCGCACAGGCGGGGAAACAGCGCCGCGCAGGCGGAGCGGCCGCCGGCAGGATTGTCATGACGGAACCGTTCCGTCATGAGCACACGACAACCGTGGCTCATGACGGAACGGTTCCGTCATGAGCAGGGAAGGGGTTAAAACAGTTATCTGTCAGCAAATACAAGATGTTCCCAAATGCTTCTCTCACAGTGGTTCCCAAATGCACACAGACTCACTGTGTGATTCCAGACAAACAACACTATCCCTTGCACTATACCAAAACACATTTCTTCATCTAGAAGTAGTACTACATTTTAGTAAAGAAACATAACATAACTCATTTCACAAATTCATAAACAATGACTGGTTTCTAATTCTACCAAAATATAAAAACAACACAGTTATCTGTCTGCAAACACATGAAAACACAAATGCTTATCACAAAATGGTTTCTACATGCACACACACTGTCAATAAGATTGTAGAGAAAAAAAGTACTCCCTACACTTTAGCAGGAGAAATACATTAGTCTACATACATCCCCTCACAATTAAATACCTCATCTTTCAAGTTCTTTTGTAGATTAAGAAGTATATCAGTCACTCACCATAATTTATTTTACAGAATCTCTGCACTGTGCACCTCTCAGCAAAAACAAAGAATGGAAAAGTTTCCCTTTCATTTTCCACACATATACATGTAAACATCAAATCACAATCCTTCACACATAAACTCAAAAGCAAACACACATTTCTATTGGTTAAACATTTCAACCCTTTCCAACTGAAATACATTTCAACCCTTCCCCCAATCTGCCTTCTGCCTGTTACCATAGAAACAGCTCATGGAACACTGCACTGAGCTCACAGGTCACAAGTTCAGCACACAATGTTACTAAACAAGACAGGAAGTGTGCTTGACTTTTCAACATATGAGCGTATCATATATAATGTTCCTTACAATCTGTTTTTGTTAACCAATAAGAATCATACCTTTAAAAAAACAGAAATATACACCCTACCTTTCAGTGTAGAAAGTAGTCATACAACCAATGATTTCTTGTCTTTTGTCAAAAAACATTGCCATGGATCCGCGCACCCAACGCGTGAGAATCCGTGCACCCAACGCGATAGGATGCGCGCAACGTGCGCGCATTTCGCCGTTTAAGAAAAAAAAACAGGGGGCCCCAGGGGGTCCTTCTGGGACCCCTTAAGCACCTCTAGAGGGTCAGAGAATTTCCACTCTGCCCCCTTTATATGTTTTACACACTTATTCCACTTGCTTCTTCAGCCTCACTTCTACCGAGGCAGAAAATGGCCGCCAACAGTTCCTGGTTTCGAATGTAGAGAGACACTCGACAGCCAATTAGCATTCAGCGCGCGATTGGGAGGGTGCATGCTCGGTTCGGGGAGGGTGCGCTTACGGTGCGTGTACGGTCCGCGGATCCTCCGCGGCCATAGATATTTATGTACTTTTAACTCTAATTTTCTCAGGAACTACTGAACGGATTCACACCATATATGCAAAAGGCACGAGTCCAAACTGAGGACTACCTCTTTGCCAAATTAGGTGTCATTTCGTTCAGCGGTTTGGGCTGTAGCTGCGAGAACAGATCCTATGGGAAATTGCATGGGGAAAACGCGTTTTGGGACCCCCCTTTTTTCTCAGCCCCCGCTTGATGAATCACCACGAAACTTTCAGGGTAGGAGCGGAGCGGAGCTGGCCAAACGTTTGGAAAATTTCATGAGGATTCATCAACCGGCGCCAGACTTATTGGGAATGGAATATTGCGGATTTCCTATGGAAAATAGGTCCTAACTATAACTACTTACTGGCGACCGCCAGTAGGTAATATATATCCCAATATCCCACCACGGTAACAGGCATACAAAGCTTCCTCTGCATCGTCAACTACTGTTATAGATTCATTCGGAACCTCACAGACCTCACTGGCACCTTGAAAGAACTGACTAAGGCCAACATCGTCTGGATTTGGGGGCTGGACCAGGAAGAAGCATTCCAAGCCACGAAGCGGGCAATGTCGGCCAACACAACATTAATCTATTTTGACCCAAAAAATGTATCTGAACTATCTATAGATGCTAGTCCTACCGGCCTTTTTACAATGCTCTCCCAGAAACAGAACAACGGGATCGGGCTCTGGTGGCCTATGCCAGTCGAGCACTGACTGAAACTGAGCAACGCTATTCTCATATAGGGAAGGAAGCCATCGCTGTGCACTGGGAATGCCGCCATTTACATCTGTATCTATATGGCCAGCCGTTTGTAGTCCACAATAACCACAACCCCCCTCATTCCTTTGTTCATGGGATAAGCATCCAACTCCCCACCCAGGATCAACAAGTGGATCTTATAGTTGCAAGACTACCATTTTGCAGTCAAGTTTTGCCCAGGGGCTCCATTCACTCCTGGCATGCGCGACCGGCCATCGAAAGCAAAGGACAGGATGCACAAGAAGTGGAATAATATGTTTGACTGGTCCTTGAATGCTCCTGACCATTATCCATCTCGTTAGAGGAGGTCATCCAAGCAACTTGAACTGATGAGTGCATCCAGCTGGGTGTCACTACGGTGATATATTTAAGCTGGCACAACCTAAAGAATAAGCCCACTTATCGCACAGAGAAGGTGAAGTTGACGCTAGCCTGGTGTACAGTGCTCGCACTGAACTGGTGATATTCCCGGAAGACTGTCTTATGAGGGGTCTCCGTTTAGAGGTTCCCTGAGCTCTTCAACAACGAGTGGTGAACCTTGCCCATTTGGCCCACCAAGGGTTCGTCAAGACCAAGTCCTGATCTGTATGACCTGGTGGAATGAACTGTGAGTCAATGCTCCCTATGTCAGGTTACTGGACCCGCTGATTCATCTGCACGCATCCTCAGCCTTTTCCTATGGTAGCTTCCCAGATGGCCAGCACATGTTTGTAGTTATAGATAAGTTTTCGAAGTACCCAGAAGTCGAGACCATGGAGTCCACCACCATACCTTGTTTGGAGAAAATCATGGCCACTAATGGCCTACTAAAAAAGTTACATACTGACAATGGACCCCCTTTTTTGAGCCAGGAACTCACTGAATATCTCCAATCCATGGGTGTTATTCACCGAACGTTCATGCCGAGATGGCCTCAAGCCAATGGGGAGGCAGATCGCTTCATGCGCACTACAACCATAGTGCTCTGATTTGCGGTGGCCAATGGCCAGAATGTGGATTGTGCTCTCTATGCTTCCTGAGAGAGTATCCCCTAACTCCTCATACAATGACCCAGGTCAGTCCAAGTGCTCTATGCCTGAATCGCACCATGGGCGATGTTATTCCCTCTGTGGAGAATCTGTCTGTTGTGCAACATCAGGTCGATGAGAATTTGCGGAAATGCCAAATACACAATTAGCGCATGTCTCAGATTCGCCGAGTGAGACTATGTTAAATCCAAGTAGGTGATCTGGTATTGGTCAATAAAAGACATTCCTGAGGGAAGGTCACACTACCTTTTGAGTGCAAGCCCTGGAAGGTGCAAGTAAGGAAAGGAACTATGGTTACCGCTCAGAGAGCTGGAGAGACTATCACAAGGAACATCTCATTTTTAAAGACATTTCGTGCCCCTGCGAGAGAGCCGGGAAGAGATCCAGAGACCTCATGGGATGTAGCCACACCTGCGGAGGGAGAACGTTTGGATGAACTATTGCCCACTGAGAATCCTGCTTCACTAGAACTGTCAGGAGTGGTTCCCTCACTGTTCGATGGAGTAGGACACTGTCCGTCTGCAGTGCCATCTTGCCACCTTCTGTCCTTCCGAGTGAAGCCAAGAGAACATCCAGTTGGCAAGGGACAGAGAGATAGCATTTTCTACCCCATCCGGGAAGATCCTCATGCTTAAATGACTTTATACTGCATTAAATTGTGTGAAGTGATTCTAATCTTTCTCTCTGTCTATCTATCTCTCTTTCTCTCTCTCTCACTCTCTATCTATCTCTCTCTCTCTCAGTGTTTTTTCTTTTTCACTGTTGCATTTTGCCTATGGGTAATGGAGGAATGTTATGTTCACATTGGTGGTCTCAACTGTGAGAAGTTGGCCTGGTATATGCTGTCCACTAGTTCTAGTGGGCACCTTGCACCAGTCCAAACAACCCCTTATTGATGATAGGTTAAAGACAACCTTTATTGAAAGCTATCCTAGTGGTAGCTATGGCGTTAACTCTTTGTACATATGCCCCACAGTTTCTTAGTAAAGTTCTAACATTTTGTAAAATTTTGTGTAATTCCCTTAAGCCTTTTTATCTTTTTTGGAGAGCAAAGTTCCTATGGGAATTCACAGGGAAAGTTGGACTTTTGGAACACCCCTTCTCTTGGGTCTTGATTGATGGATCAGCCTGAAATGCAGGAACAAAAGTGGATAAACCGTCTTTGGAATGTTTCATACAATTCATCAAATGGCACCAAAGTTATTAAAGAAACCAAGGAAATCTCCTGCTATTCAAAGTCTGACCTAACTGTATCTACACCGGTGCCAGTGAGTGAGTAGATGGTAAGCTGTGATAGAACCAGTGATTAGGGGAACACTGCAGCCAAAAAAAGCAGCTGTGCTCAGTATCGTCTGATTCAGGTAATGAGCAGCTGGGACTGGGTCCTGTAGGGTTGAAGTGCTCTGCGCAGTGCAGCTGGGACTGGGCCCTGTAAGGGTGAAGTGCTCTGCCGCACAGTTCAGCTGGGACTGGGCCCGGTAGGGTTAAAATGCTCTGCTGCGCAGTGCAGCTGGGCCTGGGCCCTGTCGGGTTGAAGTCCTCTGCTGCGCAGTGCAGCTAGGACTGGGCCCTCTAGGGTTGAAGTGCTCTGCTGCGGAGTGCAGCTGGGACTGGGCTCAGTAGGGCCAAATTGCTCCACTGCGCAGTGTAGCTGGGACTGGGCCCTGTAGGGTTTAAGTGCTCTGCACAGTGCAGCTGGGACTGGTCCTTGTAAGGTTGAAGTGCCCTGCTTTGCCGTGCAGCTGGGACTGGGCCCTGTAGGGTTGAAGTGCTATGCGGCGCAGTGCAGCCAGGACTGGGCCCTGTAGGGTTGAAGTGCTCTGCTGCGCAGTGCAGCTGGGACTGGGCTCTGTATGGCCATAGTGCTCTGTGCAGTGCAGCTTGGAATGGGCCCTGTATGGCAATAGTGCTCTGTGCAGTACAGCTGGAACTTAGCCGTATTGGGATGAAGTGCTCTGCTGAGCAGTGCAACTGGGACTGGGCCTTGTAAGGCTGAAGTGCTCTGAGCAGTGCAGCTGAGACTGGGCCCCGTACGGCCGATGTCCTCTACCTCGCAGTGCAGCTGGGACTGGGCCCTGTAGGACGAAAGTGCTCTGCTGCGCAGCACAGCTAGGATTGGTCCCCCATAGGGCCGATGTGCTCTACTCTGCGGTGCAGCTGGGACTGGGCCCTGTAGGGCCAAAGTGCTCTGCTGCGCAGCGCCACTGGGATTGGTCCCTGTGTGGCTGAAGCACTCTGCTGAGCAGTGCAGCTGCGACTGGGCCCTGTATGGCCATAGTGCTCTGTGCAGTGCAGTTGACAGTGGGCCCTGTATGGCCCCTGTATGGCCGAAGTGGCCTGCTGCGCAGTGCAGCTGGGACTGAGCCGTATTGGGCTGAAGTGCTCTGCTGAGCAGTGCAGCTGGGATTGGGCCCCGTACGGTCGATGTGCTCTACCCTGCACTGCAGCTGGGACTGGGCCCTGTAGGACCAAAGTGCTCTGCTGTGCAGCGCAGCTGGAATTGGTCCCCCGTAGGGCTGAAATGCTCTGCTGCGCAGTGCAGCTGCAACTGGGCCCTGTACGGCCGAAGTGCTCTGCGCAGTGCAGCTGTGTCTGGGCCCTGTAGGGCCTAAGTGATCTGCTGCGCACTGCAGCTGGGACTGTAGGTGGGAAGTGCTCCGCGGCGCAGTGCAGCTGGGACTGGGCCCGGTAGGTGCGAAGTGCTCTGCTGTGCAGTCAGGACTAGGCCCTGCAGGGCCAAAGCGCTCTCCTGCGCAGTGCAGCTGGGACTGGGCTGTGTTGGGCTGAAGTGCTCTGCTGCACAGTGCAGCTGGGACTGCGCCCGGTATGGCCATAGTGCTCTGTGCAGTGCACCTTGGACTGGGCCCTGTATGGCTGAAGTACTCTGCTGCGCAGTGCAGCTGGAACTGAGCCATATTGGGATGAAGTGCTCTGCTGAGCAGTCTAGCTGGGACTGGGCCCCGTACAGCCGATGTGCTCTACTCCGCAGTGCAGCTGGGACTGGGCCCTGTAGGACGAAAGTGCTCTGCTGCGCAGCGCAGCTGGGATTGGTCCCTCGTAGGGCTGAAATGTTCTGCTGCGCAGGGCAGCTGGAACTTGGCCCTGTGCGGCTGAAGTGCTTTGTTCAGTGCAGCTGTTGCTGGGCCCTGTAGGGCCTAAGTGCTCTGCTGCGCAGTGCAGCTGGGGCTGAGCCCTGTAAGGCTGAAGTGCTCTGAGCAGTGCAGCTGGGACTGGGCCCTGTAGGGCCGAAGTGCTCTGAGCAGTGCAGTTGGGACTGGGCCCTGTAGGGCCGAAGTGCTCTAATATACGGTGCAGCTGCGACTGGGCCCTGTATGGTCATAGTGCTCTGAGCAGTGCAGCTGGAACTGAGCCGTATTGGGCTGAAGTGCTCTGCTGAGCAGTGCAGCTGGGACTGGGCCCCGTACGGCCGATATGCTCTACCCTGCAGTGCAACTGGGACTGGGCCCTGTTGGGCCTAAGTGCTATGCTGTGCAGTGCAGCTGGGACTGGTCCCTCTAAGGCCAAAGTGCTCTGCGTAGTGCAGCTGGGAATGGGCCCAATAGGGACGAAGTGCCCTGCTGTGCAGTTCAGCTGAGACTGGGCCATGTAGAGCCAAAATGCTATGTGCAGTGCGGCTGGGAAAGGGCCCTGTAAAGCTGGTGTGCTTTGCTGTGCAGTGCAGCTGGGACTAGGCCTTGTAGGGCCGAAGTGCTCTGCTGTGCAGTGCAGCTGGGACTGGTCCCTGTAGGGCCAAAGTGCTCTGGCAATGCAGCTACGAATGGGCCCGTATAGGGACGAAGTGCTCTGCTGCGCAGTGCAGCTGAGACTGGGCCCCGCAGGGCCGAAGTGCTCTACTGCGCAGTGCAGCTGGAACTGGGCCCAGTAGGGCCGAAGTGCTCTTCTATGCAGTTCAGCTGGGACTGGTCTCTGTAGGGCCAAAGTGATCTGCGCAGTGCAGTTGGGAATGGGCCCTATAGGGACGAAGTGCCCTGCTGTGCAGTGCAGCTGAGACTGGGCCCTGTAGAGCAAAAGTGCTCTGCGCAGTGCAGCCAGGAATGGGCCCTGTAGGGCCGAAGTGCTCTGCTGCGCAGTGCAGCTGAGACTGGGCCCTGTAGAGCTGAAGTGCCCCGCTGTGCAGTGCGGCTGGGACTGGGCCCGGTAGAGCCGAAGTGCTCTGCGCAGTGCAGCTAGGAATGGGCCCTATAGGGACGAGGTGCTCTGCTGTGCAGTGCAGCTGAGACTGGGTCCTGTAGAGCTGAAGTGCCTCGCTGTGCAGTGCGGCTGGGACTGGGCCTGGTAGAGCCGAAGTGCTCTGCGCAGTGCAGCTAGGAATGGGCCCTATAGGGACGAGGTGCTCTGCTGCGCAGTGCAGCTGAGACTGGGCCCTGTAGAGCAAAAGTGCTCTGCGCAGTGCAGCCAGGGATGGGCCCTGTAGGGCCGAAGTGCTCTGCTGCGCAGTGCAGCTGAGACTGGGCCCTGTAGAGCTGAAGTGCCCCGCTGTGCAGTGCGGCTGGGACTGGGCCCGGTAGAGCCGAAGTGCTCTGCGCAGTGCAGCTAGGAATGGGCCCTAAAGGGACGAGGTGCTCTGCTGCGCAGTGCAGCTGAGACTGGGCCCTGTAGGGCCGGAGCGCTCTGCTGCGCATTGCGACTGGGCCCTTTAGGGCCAAAGTGCTCTGCGCAGTGCGGTTGGGACTGGGCCCTGTAGGGCCGAAGTGCTCTGCTGTGCAGTGCAGCAGGGACTGCGCCCTGTAGAGCTCAAGTGCTCTGAGCAGTGCAGCCGGGACTGGGCCCTGAATGGACAAAGTGCTCTGCTGTGCAGTTGGGACTGGTCTCTGTAGGGCCAAAGTGATCTGCGCAGTGCAGTTGGGAATGGGCCCTATAGGGACGAAGTGCCATGCTGTGCAGGGCAGCTGAGACTGGGCTCTGTAGAGCTGAAGTGCTCTGCGCAGTGCATCCAGGAATGGGCCCTGTAGGGCCGAAGTGCTCTGCTGCGCAGTGCGGCTGGGACTGGGCCTGGTAGAGCCGAAGTGCTCTGCGCAGTGCAGCTAGGAATGGGCCCTATAGGGACGAGGTGCTCTGCTGTGCAGTGCAGCTGAGACTGGGCCCTGTAGGGCCGGAGCGCTCTGCTGCGCATTGCGACTGGGCCCTTTAGGGCCAAAGTGCTCTACTGTGCAGTGCAGCAGGGTCTGCGCCCTGTAGAGCACAATATGCGATTCGCAAAATGTAAGTTACAACAGTGGGATGCCCCTTCCTAATAGCGAGTCGCAAATGCTATTTTGCGAGTCACAGTCTCGCAAAATGGCGCTTGTATATACCAGGACCCATTTTTGCGGTATCAATTTAGCCAATTTCCCGTTTACGGCTGCAAAAAATGGTCGTACATCTGTCCCTTGGTCTGCTTTAAAAAAAAAGTCTTTGCATTTAACAATACAAGCACAGGTATGAGGGTCTGCTGTCTCTTCCAGGCCACCATCCCTGTGTTTATAGCCAGTCACAAGAGGATTCCTTGTTAATATTCATTAGGCAGAACAGTCTGTGAGGATTAGTACACAGGTTACTTGGCTAAATCAGAGTCTGTTTGGAAAACGTTGGTGCATGACTTGTGACTACTTTTTGCAAACCTACTATTAGTCCCACCAGCACAAGATTCCAATGCATTTACCAGTAAGGGTTGTGCATGGATATATTACACAACTGCATTCCTTTAGCCTGAAAATACCATCTCTATGAAGAGAAGAAACTGTTCAATGGTTTGTGACCAGAATTGCACTTGTAAACCATTGATACATTGCATAGAAAGTGCAATTTAGAGAGAACAAATTACAATTTGATATGGTATTTGTTATAAAACCGATCTGAAGAGTAATCTAAACATTCACGGAATTAATAAATGATGGTATAACAATGCTATATACATAGCTGGATGGCAGAAACGTAACTGAGATAGCAATGGTTCTGTTTTCCACTCCTTGTCACCGCCCGGTTCCTGCCCCCTTCTTCCGATGAGAGGTGACACACAGCACTGCCAGGAAAGAGGCGCAGCAAGCGGGGGCGGGGTATAGACGGGAAGCTGTGAGCACATTCGTCCTTGGCTGACTTTTGTTTCTTGTATAAGACCGAGTTTTCAAGTCCAGATTGACCAGTTTGGCGACTTTGTTAATTTGACTTTAGGACTTATTATCCCTAGTGTCTAGATTACACTATCTGTTCGTCCGTCCATCCGATCATCCATCCATCCATCCTGCCCGTCCGTCCATCTGACCAACCATCCATCCATTCTGCTGTCTGTCTGTCTGTCTATCTATTTGTTTATCTATATATCCCAATATCCCACCACGGTAACAGGCATACAAAGCTTCCTCTGCATCGTCAACTACTGTTATAGATTCATTCGGAACCTCACAGACCTCACTGGCACCTTGAAAGAACTGACTAAGGCCAACATCGTCTGGATTTGTGGGCTGGACCAGGAAGAAGCATTCCAAGGCACGAAGCGGGCAATGTCGGCCAACACAACATTAATCTATTTTGACCCAAAAAATGTATCTGAACTATCTATAGATGCTAGTCCTACCGGCCTTTTTACAATGCTCTCCCAGAAACAGAACAACGGGATCGGGCTCTGGTGGCCTATGCCAGTCGAGCACTGACTGAAACTGAGCAACGCTATTCTCATATAGGGAAGGAAGCCATCGCTGTGCACTGGGAATGCCGCCATTTACATCTGTATCCATATGGCCAGCCGTTTGTAGTCCACACCAACCACAACCCCCCTCATTCCTTTGTTCATGGGATAAGCATCCAACCCCCCACTCAGGATCAACAAGTGGATCTTACAATTGCAAGACTACCATTTTGCAGTCAAGTTTTGCCCAGGGGCTCCATTCACTCCTGGCATGCGCGACCGGCGATCGAAAGCAAAGGACAGGATGCACAAGAAGTGGAAGAATATGTTCGACTGGTCCTTGAATGCTCCTGACCATTATCCATCTCGTTAGAGGAGGTCATCCAAGCAACTTGAACTGATGAGTGCATCCAGCTGGGTGTCACTACGGTGATATCTTTAAGCTGGCACAACCTAAAGAATAAGCCCACTTATCGCACAGAGAAGGTGAAGTTGACGCTAGCCTGGTGTACAGTGCTCGCACTGAACTGGTGATATTCCCTGAAGACTGTCTTATGAGGGGTCTCCGTTTAGAGGTTCCCTGAGCTCTTCAACAACGAGTGGTGAACCTTGCCCATTTGGCCCACCAAGGGATCGTCAAGACCAAGTCCTGATCTGGATGACCTGGTGGAATGAACTGTGAGTCAATGCTCCCTATGTCAGGCTACTGGACCCTCTGATTCATTTGCACGCATCCTCAGCCTTTTCCTATGGTAGCTTCCCAGATGGCCAGCACATGTTTGTAGTTATAGATAAGTTTTCGAAGTACCCAGAAGTCGAGATCATGGAGTCCACCACCATACCTTGTTTGGAGAAAATCATGGCCACTAATGGCCTACTAAAAGAGTTACATACTGACAATGGACCCCCTTTTTTGAGCCAGGAACTCACTGAATATCTACAGTCCATGGGTGTTATTCACCGGACGATCACGCCGAGATGACCTCAAGCCTATGGGGAGGCCGATCGCTTCATGCGCACTACAACCATAGTGCTCTGATTTGCGGTGGCCAATGGCCAGAATGTGGATTGTGCTCTCTATGCTTCCTGAGAGAGTATCCCCTAACTCCTCATACAATGACCCAGGTCAGTCCAAGTGCTCTATGCCTGAATCGCACCATGGGCGATGTTATTCCCTCTGTGGCGAATCTGTCTGCTGTGCAACATCAGGTCGATGAGAATTTGCGGAAATGCCGAATACACAATTAGCGCATGTCTCAGATTCGCCGAGTGAGACTATGTTAAATCCAAGTAGGTGATCTGGTATTGGTCAATAAAAGACATTCCTGAGGGAAGGTCACACTACCTTTTGAGTACAAGCCCTGGAAGGTGCAAGCAAGGAAAGGAACTATGGTTACCGCTCAGAGAGCTGGAGAGACTATCACAAGGACATCTCATTTTTTAAGAAATGTCATGCCCCTGCGAGAGAGCCGGGAAGAGATCCAGAGACCTCATGGGTTGTAGCCACACCTGCGGAGGGAGAATGTTTGGATGAACTATTGCCCACTGAGAATCCTGCTTCACTAGAACTGTCACGAGTGGTTCCCTCACTGTCCGATGAAGTAGGACACTGTCCGTCTGCAGTGACATCTAGTCCTGGCTCTTTGCCACCTTCTGTCCTTCCGAGTGAAGCAAAGAGAACATCCAGTTGGCAAGGGACGGAGAGATAGCATCTTCTGCCCCATCCGGCAAGATCCTCTTGCTTAAATGACTTAAAATTGTGTGAAGTGATTCTAATCTTTCTCTCTCTCTATCTCTCTCTCTTTCTCTCTCTCTCTCTCTCTATCTATCTCTCCCTTTCATTTTTCTCATCTCAATGACTGACTCGCAGTTTTTTTTCTTTTTCACTGTTGCATTTTGCCTATGGGTAATGGAGGAATGTTATGTTCACATTGGTGGTCTCAACTGTGAGAAGTTGGCCTGGTATATGCTGTCCACTAGTTCTAGTGGGCACCTTGCACCAGTCCAAACAACCCCTTATTGATGATAGGTTAAAGACAACCTTTATTGAAAGCTATCCTAGTGGTAGCTATGGCGGTAACTCCTTGTACATATGCCCCACAGTTTATTAGTAAAGTTCTAACATTTTGTAAAATTTCGTGTAATTCCCTTCAGCCTTTTTATCTTTTTTGGAGAGCAAAGTTCCTATGGGAATTAACAGGGAAAGTTGGACTTTTGGAACACCCCTTCTCTTGGGTTTTGTTTTATGGATCAGCCTGAAATGCAGGAACAAAAGTGGATAAACCGTCTTTGGAAGGTTTCATACAATTCATCAAATGGCACCAAAGTTATTAAAGAAACCAAGGAAATCTCCTGCTATTCAAAGTCTGACCTAACTGTATCTACACCGGTGCCAGTGAGTGAGTAGATGGCGAGCTGTGATAGAACCAGTGATTGGGGTGGAGACGGCAGCCAAAAAAGGCTGCTGTGCTCAGTATCGTCTGATTCAGGTAATGAGCAGCTGGGACTGGGCCCTGTAAGGTTGAAGTGCTCTGCGCAGTGCAGTTGGGACTGGGGCCTGTAAGGTTAAATTGCTCTGCTGCGCACTGCAGCTGGGACTGGGCCCTGTAAGGGTGAAGTGCTCTGCCGCACAGTTCAGCTGGGACTGGGCCCTGTAGGGTTGAACTGCTCTGCGGTGCAGTGCAATTGGCACTGGGCCCTGTAGGGTTGAAGTGCTCTGCTGCGCAGTGCAGCTGGAACTGGACCCTGTAGTGTTGAAGTGCTCTGCTGCGCAATGCAGCTGGAACTGGACCCAGTAGGGTTGAAGTGCTCTGCTGTGCAGTGCAGCTGGGCCCTATAAGGTTGAAGTGCTCTGCTACACAGTGCAGCTGGGAATGGGCCCAGTAGGGCTGAAGTGCTCTGCTGCATAGTGCAGTTGGGACTGGGCCCTGTAGGGTTGAGTGCTCTGCTGTACAGTGCAACTGGGACTGGGCCCCATAGGGTTGAAGTGCTCTGCTGCGCTCTGCAGCTGGGACTGGGCCCTGTATGTGGGAAGTGCTTCGCTGCGCAGTGCAGCTGGGACTGGGCCCTGTAGGGCCAAAGCGCTCTCCTGCGCAGTGCAGCTGGGAATGGGCCGTATTGGGCTGAAGTGCTCTGCTGCGCAGTGCAGCTGGGACTGGGCTCTGTATGGCCATAGTGCTCTGTGCAGTGTAGCTTGGACTGGGCTCTGTATGGCAATAGTGCTCTGTGCAGTGCAGCTGGAACTGAGCCGTATTGGGATGAAGTGCTCTGCTGAGCAGTCGAGCTGGGACTGGGCCCCGTACGGCCGATGTGCTCTACTCCGCAGTGCAGCTGGGACTAGGCCCTGTAGGACGAAAGTGATCTGCTGCGCAGCGCAGCTGGGATTGGTCCCCCGTAGGGCCGATGTGCTCTACTCTACAGTGCAGCAGGGACTGGGCCCGGTAGGGCCAAAGTGCTCTGCTGCGCTGTGCTGCTGGAACTGGGTCCTATAGGGCCAAAGTGCTCTTCGATGCAGTGCAGCTGGGACTGGTCTCTGTAGGGCCAAAGTGCTCTGCGCAGTGCAGTTGGGAATGGGCCCTATAGGGACGAAGTGCCCTGCTGTGCAGTGCAGCTGAGACTGGGCCGTGTAAAGCTGAAGTGCTCTGCGCAGTGCAGCCAGGAATGGGCCCTGTAGAGCTGAAGTGCTCCACTGTGCAGTGCGGCTGGGACAATGTCTTTTACCTATGTGTTTTGGTTTGGAGTACAGTGGATTAATGAAAAGAGATGCAGCTGCAGCACTGTATTTGCATGTATTTATTTAGGTATATAATCAATAAAAATCATTACACAAAACTACACTCCTTAATTTACATCTTAAAAGGTGCTTTATGCTTAAAAGAAAATTATGAACATTTTTGAGTGCAAGTCTTGCAAGTCCTTGACTAACATAATTACCATTTTCCCTTATTCTTAATATTGACTCCTTATTTTAAAGTGCAGAAACTTTAAGCAAATTGACCATTGCCTAATCTTGCCCTAAAACAATAACAGCTTACAACTCCCTTTTAAAATATAATCAAAAAACGAAATGGAGTCATCCATTAAAATGTGAGATGTTATTATGTTGCAATGCGTTTCTGTTCAGATGACGGATCGTCAATTTTATTGTCCCAGGAAGTTATAATTCTTCTCTTGTACATTTCATAGACCCTGAGTTAAAGTGCTGAAGCTTTGTGCAAAATGTTATGTTTTTCTTTGATGGTTTTGATTAGTTTCTTGCTAGTACAAGTGACTGATATTAATTGTTCTATTGCATTCGTATTTAATATTACACATTTTACTCCCCTACAAATCAGAGGTATGGACGTGCCGCCTAGCAAAAACGTTACCGCTTGCCAACATGCACGTATTTCTTTCTCTCTAAAAATTCCTTTCAGCATTTGTTTCCTTTCTTTCAGATACTTTGGGCAAATGCAAAAAATATGAGCTATACTTTTTGCTTTGTATTTGCATAGGTGCCATTTCTTCAAGTCAGTCAAAATACTCTTTATTCGATTTGTTAAAATCATAAAAGACATAAAAAAATTACATACATACAACATACAACATGAAAAACACTCAAATTTATGTCTAAAAATCTGTACAAAAAGAGGTGCCATTTCTTATTTGATAACTGTTCCTTCCAAGATGGCCTTAGATCTTTTATCTTCAATTTTCCAAAGCGGTGCTGCATGAACGGATGTTTTATTTTGAATGAAAAGTGTGCCGCAGGGTATTCCTGGGGCTGTCATTTTTTGTAGGAATTGATCACTGCCCGGGCATGTCTTCTGAGTGCCAAGTTGGTCGTATGTGTTTAATATGAGAGGTGCTTCTTTGTGACTTTTATTGCCTTATAAAAGGCTTGTTTCCCAATACTTGCGCTCCAGACTTCTTGTGATCCCAGTTCCTCTATGGCCTGTTTAAAGTGTAGCCCCCAGGATTCTTTTTTGTTTTTCTTTATTTGCTCCTCTTTTACCTGCCAGCACATATTATTGATTGACCCTCTTTCCGACGCGCGTAGTCCCCAACATAGTTTTATAAAAACTCCTTTGCATGGATATTTTTGATTCAACAATCCAAACTCTAGGCGCACCTGTTGTCATTAGACCAAACACCGATTTATAAACTCTAGTTTGAATTTTATTTGAAATGCCTTCTTCTTGTTCTTTCAGCGTTTCCATTCCATAATTCACTGTTGGCATTAACTGAGCACTCATCACACTTAACAGATGTCTCAAAGAGGGACAGCATAGTTTTGTTCTTAAAATTTTAAAACCGTAGTTCAAAGATTGCGCTTTTATCTGCTTCGCCTATGTGTTGTTTGTCTTTCATTTCATACTCCACGTTAAATCCTAAATATTTATAAGACTTGACTTCCTCGACTTTTTTTCCCTTCCAAGTACCACAAATGATTCTTTTTGTTGGTTCTACCAGGCGGACCACCTTAGCTTTCTTCAAGTTCAAACTGCAGCACTGTATACCGGACTAAGAATTGGGAATTACCACTGGAACCCGAAGCAGCTAGCAGCACTGATTAGAGGACTTAGAATGAGGACTCACCACTGTGACCAGAGACGCAGCACTGCCTAGGCCTTAGAATGCGGGAGTTACTGACGGGACCAGAGAAGCAGCTAGCAGCACTGATTAGAGGACTTAGAATGAGGACTCACCACTGTGACCAGAGACGCAGCACTGCCTAGGCCTTAGAATGGGGGAGTTACTGACGGGACCAGAGAAGCAGCTAGCAGCACTGATTAGAGGACTTAGAATGAGGAAATTACAAATGAGACCAGAGACACACCTGCAGCACTGTCTAGAGGACTTAGAATGAGAAATTACCTTAGGGACCAGAGAAACAGTTAGCAGCACTGCCTAGCGGACTTAGAATGAGGACTCACCACTTTGACCAGAGACACAACTGCAGCAATGCCTAGGACTTAGAATGGGGGAGTTACTAACGGGACCGAGGAGCAGCTGCAGCACTGTCTAGAGGACTTAGAATAAGGACTCACCACTGTGACCAGAGACGCAGCTGCAGCACTGCCTAGAGGACTTAGAACGGGGGAGTTACTAGCGGGACCGAGGAGCAGCTGCAGCACTGTCTAGAGGACTTAGAATAAGGACTCACCACTGTGACCAGAGACGCAGCTGCAGCACTGCCTAGGACTTAGAATGGGGGGTTACTGACAAGACCAGAGTATCAGCTACAGCATTGTCTAGAGGACTTAGGATAAGGACTCACCACTGTGACCAGAGCCGCAGCTGCAGCACTGCCTAGAGGACTTAGAATGGGGGAGTTACTGACGAGACCAGAGTAACAGCACTGTCTAGAAGAGTTAGAATGAGGAATTAACACTGGGACAAGAGAAACAGCTGCAGCACTGTCTGGAGGACTTAAAATGAGGAATTACCACTTGGACCAGAGAAAAAACTAGCAGCACTGCCTAGAGGCCGTAGAATGAGGCACAGTTGGATCACTGGCTAGAGGATTTAAAACATGGGAATTACCGATGGAACCAGAGAAGCAACTGCAGCACTATGTAGAGTACATAGAATGAGGAATTACCTCTGTGACCAGAGACACAGCTGCAGGACTGCCTAGCGGACTTAAAATGGGGGAGTTACTGACAAGACCAGAGTAGCAGCACTGTCCAGAAGACACAGAATGAGAAATTACCGACAGGACCAGAGTAGCAGCTAGCAGCACTGTCTAGAGGACTTAGAATGAGGAATTACCACTGGGAACAGGGACACAGCTGCAGCATTGGCCAGAGGACTTAAAAGGGGGAGCTACTGACGAGACCAGAGTAGCAGCACTGTATTGAAGACTTAGAATGAGGAATTACTGAGGGGGCCTGAGTTGCAGCTAGCAGCACGGTCTGGAATTTTTAGATTGAGGATTAGCCCACAGAACCAGAGTAGCAGCTAGCTTCACTGTCTAGATGACTAAGAATAAGGAATTACCACTGGGACCAGAGAAGCAGCTAGCAGCACTGTCTAGAGGACTTAAAATGAGGAATTACCACTGGGACCGGAGAAGCAGCTATCAGCAATGCCTAATGGACTTAGAATGAGGAATTACCACTGGGCAAGAGAAGCAGCTGCAGCACTGTCTAGAGGACTTAGAATGAGGAATTACGAATGGGACCAGAGACACACCTGCAGCACTGTCTAGTGGACTTAGAATGGGGGAGTTACTGACGAGACCAGAGTAGCTGCACTGTCTGGGAGACTTAGAATGAGGAATTACTGAGGGGGCCAGAGTTGCAGCTAGTTGCATGGTCAGGAATCTTTAGAATGAGGAATTGCCAAAAGACCCAGAGTAGCAGCTAGCTTCACTGTCTAGATGACTTAGAATAAGGAATTACCACTGGAACCAGCGAAGCAGCTAGCAGCATTGTCTAGAGGACGTAGAATGGAGGAGTTACTGACAAGACTAGATAAGCAGCTGCAGCACTGTCTAGAGGACTTAGAATGAGGAATTACAAATGGGACCAGAGACACACCTGCAGCACTGTCTAGTGGACTTAGAATGGGGGAGTTACTGACGAGACCAGAGTAGCTGCACTGTCTGGGAGACTTAGAATGAGGAATTACTGAGGGGGCCAGAGTTGCAGCTAGTTGCATGGTCAGGAATCTTTAGAATGAGGAATTGCCAAAAGACCCAGAGTAGCAGCTAGCTTCACTGTCTAGATGACTTAGAATAAGGAATTACCACTGGAACCAGCGAAGCAGCTAGCAGCATTGTCTAGAGGACGTAGAATGGAGGAGTTACTGACAAGACTAGATAAGCAGCTGCAGCACTGTCTAGAGGACTTAGAATGAGGAATTACAAATGGGACCAGAGACACACCTGCAGCACTGTCTAGTGGACTTAGAATGGGGGAGTTACTGACGAGACCAGAGTAGCTGCACTGTCTGGGAGACTTAGAATGAGGAATTACTGAGGGGGCCAGAGTTGCAGCTAGTTGCATGGTCAGGAATCTTTAGAATGAGGAATTGCCAAAAGACCCAGAGTAGCAGCTAGCTTCACTGTCTAGATGACTTAGAATAAGGAATTACCACTGGAACCAGCGAAGCAGCTAGCAGCATTGTCTAGAGGACGTAGAATGGAGGAGTTACTGACAAGACTAGATAAGCAGCTGCAGCACTGTCTAGAGGACTTAGAATGAGGACTCACCACTGTGACCAGAGACACAGCTGCAGCACTGCCTAGAGGACTTAGAATGGGGGAGTTACTGATGAGACCAGAGTAGCAGCACTGTCAAGAAGGCTTAGAATGAGGAACTACTGAGGGGGCCAGCGTTGGTGCTAACAGCACAGTCTGGAATTTTTTGCCAACAGAACCAGAGTAGCAGCTAGCAGCACTTAAAATGGGGGAGTTACTGACGGGACCAGAGAAGCAGCTAGCAGCACTGTTTAGAAGACTTAATATGATGAACTACCGATGTGAGCAGAGTTGCAGCTAGCAGCACTGTTTAGAAGACTTAGAATGAGGAATTGTCACTGGCACAAGGGAAGCAGCTAGCAGCACTGTCTAGAGGACTTAGAATGGCAGAGTTACCGACGGGACCAGAGAAGCAGCTAGCAGAACTGGCTAGAGGAGAAAGAATGAGGAATTACCACGGGAAACAAAAACGGGCAGCAGCACTGCCAAGAGGATTTAGAATGAAGAAATATGACTGGGAACAGAGACACAGCTGAAGCACTGCCTAGAGGACTTAGAATGGAGTAGTTACCGACAGGACCAGAGAAGCAGCTAGCAGCACTGGCTAGAGGAGTAAGAATGTGGAATTACAGACATCATCAGCTTGAAGTAAAAAGAAGGTTAAAGATTTGGTACATGGATTTGTAAAACACTATAGTTTGACTGTAGCCTTTGGACAACTTTTACAAAGTGAAATCTTGTCACCCAAGCAAACCTTTTCTCTGAAGCAGGCACCAGGATAGAAGCCAGAGATGGACCAAGAAAGAAGAGTACTTGCCATTTTTGTTTTGACACTGACCTGCGTGAATATACAAGGCACAACATTGGCATGCCGGTAAATATTGCTATCGCACTTATGATCTGCATTTGTTTTTTTGCAAGGCACAAAGCCATAAAGTTAATTACCTAGTGTGACGTCAAGTAACATATCCCCCAAGTATCTGTAGTCTGTAATACTTACAAATAGGGACAACAAGAAAAACAAGATTAAAAAATGCACACATCCTCCCAAAGCAGACATAAAAATGGGGATAAATAACTAATTCAACATGAAGTGCGCATTCCATGAAGCATGTGGCGCGCTTACAACTTTGATATTTGGAGTAATAGAGTCGGTAAGGCTGAGTTTTTTAAATTTAGCAGTCTAGTGTGAAGCAATGAAATACTATTGTATTCCGCTAACTATCCCCAAACGGTAGTTTATAAGGAACAAAAGGTAAATCCTTGTGGCGGCTACAAGAGCACCTCTGTATTGAGTTTCTTCTGGATTAACGGTGTAAAAGCAAAAAGATCATAACATATACATGACGCATAAATCAGGGCAAAACTATTATGTACGTATGTGTTCATCTGAGAAGTGATGAGAGAGAGAGAGAGATAGAGAGAGACATTCTACACTCTCATCTAGTGGGTGATGTGGACTTTAGAATTGTGGGATTTAGGACAAAAAATCCTGGTTAGTTTTGAGTAGCAGTGAAGCGTGTACTGCACTTACTGTAATATGTTCATTGCTGTTTTGATGCAAAAACAGGATTGGTTTCAATAAAGTGCGCAGCTATTGTTTAAAATAAAGTTTTAATTTTTGTCTTCCGACGTCAACTCCACCTCTGTACTGTTTTTCTTTTGCTGATGCTCCCAAACGCGTTCAATACAAAAACTATGCATGCCACATGAAGAATAACACGTGAAAAATTCCTTTAAATTTTTCACTGTTGGAAACGTGTGTCTTCATTTGTGAAGTGGTTCTGCTTGTTGCATACACGTTTGTGGGCACTTATTGTTGCCAACATGTAGAATTAAATGGAAAAATGGCGCACAGTGTCCCAGGGCAACCGCAATAATGGAAGTTGAAGTGCAGCAGCAGTGAAGAGCGATCAATGTTGTTCAACTCAAGCAAAACTTGTTCAGTTCTGGCTGGGAAGTGTTTAAAACACACAATCAACCCCCCGCCCCCCAAAAAAACCTGATGCAAATAAAAGAAAGGCACGTTTCCCCCAAATGCGGCTGCAATGATAGAATAAAATGAAGCAGGATTCCGTGAAGCGTGTGCAGCGCTTGCTCCCAATTTAAAATCCAAAAACCAACAAACAGTAAAGTTTCCTGAGGAGGTATTTCAAAAGAAAACCAGCAATTCTTGGAGTGAGGATGCAGCATAACATGGTACTGGCGAACATGGTTCAAGTCTAGCTTAATTAATTCTCCCGTGCCTACCAAAGAAAGGAACCAAAGTACAACGGAAAAAGGAGTGCAACCAAACAAACAGAAATAGACAAAGGGGCAATGATACATGTGACAGGGTCAGTCGCCTGGGGCAAGAACCACACACGGAGAGGAGGGACAAATGAGATCAATTAACCAAGGAAAGGAAAGGAATTGGAGAAGCACACACAGGAACAAATAACAACTGAGGGGAGTACTGCATGCCCCTCAGAGGATATACACCATGTCTCGAAGCAGCGCATGCGCTGCTTATGCGAGACCTAAAAAGCAAAACACATTAGCAACAGCTAATTGAAAAGCAAAAACAACATTTAGGTTGAGTGACACATAAAAAAGTTAAACATACCAGTCTCCACTTCACCAGGGACTCTTGCCAAGCACTCAGGATGTAGGATCTGCAAGACCTTCTCCTCAGAGGAAAAAAGTTGTAAGGGTGGCTGGAAAAACCACCACTAGTCCTCTGGGCTACCAGGTGATGCATGGTGGCCAGGGAACGCGCCCTCCCTCGCATGGCATTCCACCTCTTCCTAATTTCCTCCTGTGGGCAGGGTGTTTGCTACAGTATTCCCTCTGTCAACTATTCTGTCTCACATTTGCCTCTTCTGAGCTATTGTTGCATTTTGGACTTGGGCTCCGAACAATTGTGGCTCTATTTTAATAATTGGTGTACAGCACCAAGGTAAAGTACTTGGCGTCCCTCAGATGCACTCCTTATTGGTCCGCGAAGGGCCTAACGAATGTTTAAATACATTTTCACAGTCCTTGTGTGTTTGAACTCCAAAAACTCTTTATTAATTGATTAATCATCGTAATTAGGAATCATAATGCTCTTCATTTGTATAGATAAAGTAAATTCAATGCATCTTGAGAGATGAAGATTATATGTAAATGTCCTTTAAATAATATTATAATCTCAATGCATTTCGAGTCAAACGACTCTTCATCAGGGGATAGTGATCCTGTAAATAAATGAATGGGTTACAATCACTTACAAGACACAGGACCTAGGGTTACAAACAATGTAGGAGTGATACCATAATTAACAATATAATGGGAAAACTTGAATATATGGAGCATATTCAATGAACGACTGGATACCATTACAAAATCACAGGAGATGGTGAAATGTTGCGTGAAGGAAAAAGTGCTCAAGGAACCGAACTAAATATGGTGAACAATTGTATGTTATTGCGTGACTAGGAAGACGTGGAGGAAAGGGCCCGGAATTTGTGACTAGAAAAAGAGAAACAGGGAAATTAGTGTGCGCTCGTGGTTCAAGTGAAGAACTGGACTAAAATCTGAACTGTAAGCGTGAAAACGTCGTGAGGGTTCAGAAAACGGAGTGAATCAAAGTGAGTCGTATTGATTAATCAATTAATAAAGAGTTTTTGAAGTTCAAACACACAAGGAAAATCTTGGACTGTGAAAATGTATTTAAACATTCGTTAGGCCCTTCGCGGACCACTAAGGAGTGCATCTGAGGGACGCCAAGTACTTTACCTTGGTGCTGTACACCAGTTTGGATTTACTCCCGCCAGGCCAGAGGGAGATACCACACGTGCACCCAAGTTTATATTATTGTTTGAAAATTGGGATTTACCCTATTTACCAGTGTGCCTCACTATTGATCTCTTCCATTTCAATAATATCATCCACCATGACTGACAGTTCACCCTCAGTAAAACGGGGATTTCTCATCCATGCTGTTATCCGAAAGATATCATAAAATACATTTAACCCCTTCAGCGCGGCGCGGATTTCCGCGCCACGCTGAAGGTTCCGTGCGCGGGCGGGCGATGACGGAGCAGTTCCGTCATGCGCACAGCGCAACCGACGTGCATGACGGAACCGCTCCGTCATGCGCGTCGAAGGGGTTAATAACTAACGAGAAGATAAATGAAAGAAAAAAATAAACAAGAAAAAGAAAAAGCAGCAAAAAAAACCAACCTGACTTTACTGACAAAAGTTATGCTCCAAATGTGGTGCTGCAGTGGAACGGCAAAGGTTCATGGTCTGTGTTTTACAGTGTGGTATGCAGGTGAAAACAATTAGCCAAAACACATCAGGTGTGTGATACTAGCATCCATCCAAAATCCAGCATAATGGTACATTGTTGAATGTGTCCCCCGACGGAATCCCTCTCTGGGAAATCCGCCGCAAGGACAAAGTCAACACAACTGTGAGATCAAAATATTCTCGCCGCAATCCCACCACTCTGATGGCAACAGAATAATGTCGGCCAGCAGAGGAGTCTGCTGCGTTGTCAGCATGAGCATCTTACACAACAGAAAATACACTGTCTTTAAAATTGAATTATTAAAACTAGAATTTTATATTGTTCCACATTTAAAATAAATATATAAAATGAATTATTTATATTTAACATTAAAGTACATTTTCTGGTCTTTTCAATGTTTAATACATGTTTTACGTTTTCATTATTCTTTATCCTAGGGAGATTTCTGTCCGTGTCAGAGACCTCCACCTAGATTCATTACTGCACACTCGTATATTCGGCTTCACCACCTGAATTCTGGGGTTGGAGACATAAGTTTTCACTTTGTAGTAAATTTACACAAAAAATGAGGAATTTCCCAAAGTTTACTACGAAGTGTATGAGCATACTGACACTAATAAATTTACTTACATATAATCTTACCTTAATAAATAACCTCACTGGTTTGTTTGTTATGTAAATAGCTTTTTTAAGAATTTCCCTTTACCGTAATGGCTGAAAACAAGAAAACTGCAGAACGACATCAATCTATTTGAGAAAAAGAAAGTAAGGTCTCCAATTATGTCTCATATATATATACCCTCTACTCGGAACCCATGCCTAGTAAAATTTGGTAAATAGCAAACTAAGGGTAAAACATGCTGTTCTACAATCTAATTCTAAATATAGCCAGTCTAAGTATAGCAGTTAAAACAAGCAAAACGGGGGGGGGGGGGCGTGGTCTCGCTGCAAATTAGGTGAGACGCACGTCGCGGGGGCTCCAGCGAATTGCTACTTTCCTGAGCCATCATAAGTGGAGCTGGGGCCCATTCGCTGCCGTTTTTTGGGGTGCACAGGTGGCAGACAGTGGGAAGCATCTCCTGACAAGCTGAGGGCGCTGAGGCTGCGCCGGTTGCGGGGACACGGCCGTGTTACTCCGGCCTTCCACTACTGAAGCCAGCGGCCACCATCTTGTGGCTCACAGGTCGGGGACACGCCGCGGGATCAGCGGGACCTGTTCTGACCTTCATCGGACCACATTGGTGCCGCGCCGTCCTGGAAATGGCGACGCAGCACCTCGGAGGCGGCGGAGACAACGGAGGACATTGTGAGTTGCCTGGGAGCCCTAAGGTCGCGCCAGTTGTCGGCCATTTTATGAGCGGCACGGACCGGACTGAATTTGAGCCGGTTTTGAGAGGACGGCAGGCGTGGAGAGCTGCCGGTGGCTGGGCAACGTGGCGGTGAGTGGCGCTCTTGCGTGACAGGCAGTGGCTGGGAACGGCGTGTGGAGGATCTTGAATGCGGTGGGCCCGGCTCAACTCTGCTCCCAGTGTGCTGTAGTTGTGGCGCGAAGGGGCCCTAAGACTTGGGACGACAGGGGGCTGGGCTGCTGCCCGTGTGACAAAGGCCGCTGTTATGTCCGCGCAGCCTGACTGCCCTGCCTATTCTTCACACTGGCCTGAAGCCATCCTTGCGCTGCCCATGGGAAGACTAACTCTTGCATTGCCATTGGGGGAACGGCATGCTGCTGCGCTTGCGAGCCGTCCCTAGCTGTGGGCGCATACCTCGCCGGATTGCTCATCTGCATTGGCCTGGGGACCCTCTTACGTGGGGGTACGTGGGGGCTCACCTTAGACCTTCTGACCTGTGTTGACAGCGTCGGACCATGACATACCGGATTTCACGCAACTGGGGTCTGAGGGGAGACTGGCCTGACCCCGGTGCGCTTGCTACCGCTCTTGGGAGGTAACCACTGGATACATACCTGCTGGAGGAATGGTAGGTCGGGTGCGAGACCTGGCTTGGACGTCGTACTGTGTCTTGGGGGCCCGACCACATACTCCCGCAGGGCCACCGTGAGCTTTGCAGGAACGCTGTGAGATCTACGGAGGATGCTGGACTCGCGTGTGGCTGTGTGCTGTGGAGCAGCTGCGACGGCCTGAGTGTTGGGTTTACTATACTGAACTGCCTGGTTCGCCTGGGTCTGCGGTGGAGCTGGACACCTCTGGAGGGTCCTGTGGCAGGGGACGGTGCTCCCACTGGGACCCGTGATCTGCAGACACCGCGGATAGTCTCTCGCTAACCTCTGGGACTGGAAACTAGCTGAACAGCCGCAGCACAAGAATGACACACACTAACAGAGACAAAGATGTTTCAGGGCCAACCTTCAAAGACAACTCGGTGGCAGCAATGTGGGGCAAGGTGGGCGTGTCTTCCCCCACTGAAGGGACCCCGCAGGCTGGGGGGGACTCATCATCGGTGACACAGGCTTTTATGGCTTCCTTCATGTCCGAGTTGAAGTCTGAAATTGTTTTCCTACGTACTGAAGTGCACTCCTGTGTTCGGGATCTCAGGAAAGAAGTCGCAGATCTAGGCGAGCGAGTAGACGGGCTGGAAAAGACGGGTGACGCCCGTACAGAAGACCAGGAGCAGCTCTGGCAGCGTCTGGCCGTCCTGGAAGACCAAAACATAGAATTGCAACTGAAGCAGGAGAACCTGGAAAATCATAGCCACCGGAATAATCTCCGCATCCGGGGGGTTCCTCTCGGAGCGGAAGGGAAGGACATTGTGACCTATGTGGCACAGCTACTATACGAGGTGTGGGGAGATGATGACGCCTCCCCGCCGGCTTTGGATCGGGCTCACCGAGTCTCCGGGCCAGCGGGCAGGCCGGGCCTCCTTCCGGAAATTTAAACCGGGGTCCACTTTTTCACAGAAAAAGAAGCTATTCTGCGGGCGGCGCGATATACCCTGCGACGCCGCCGTGACTTTAAACCTGTGACGGACAAGTTGCGTAGCATGAACATCTCCTATCAGTGGGGCCATCTCTTCGCCCTTATTTTTACATGGGAGTCCAAGCGCAGGGTGATTCGGTCCTACAAAGATGCGGCTCAACTACTCCGGCTTCCTTCTTCACGGTCCACCAGCCCCACTCACCCTCTGCCTTCTGCACGGGTGCCTGCCAAGCCGACCTGGTCGACCGTGTACCGGCGCAGACGCTCACCACCCTTCAATGAACAAGCGTCCTTGCAGGCTAAACAGGACATTATAGAGCACATCAGGTCCTTGGAAGGGGACAAGTCAGAGTCAGGTCCGGATTCTCCAATCCCCTGATCAACGGCTCATATACCTGTGATGGCCCTTGGAGCCCTCCTCTGGGAGCACAGCTCTTTCTAGTTGGACTCGATGTTTGTTGTGGGGGCCTTGACGCAACCCCAACTCCCCTTTCGCAGTGTGGCTGGTGCCGGACCACTCCGCCTGGATGAACTAGAGAGCAGCAGACGACATCCCTCCTCTGTTCCTGAGAGAGTGACGTCTCTGGGCTCATCCGAACCTTAGGGTGTAGGCTAGCCTGCGACTGGAACAGGACAATGTGGCCCGTTTGGCCAAAGTTGGTTACCCACCTTTCTATTCTCTATCTTCCTACTTGTCTGTACCTTTCCTCTCCCTCCTTTTTGTTTACTAGGTATGGCGGACGGATGACCCCAAGGATATGACGCGCTCTTGTCGACAGGGAAGGCCCACTCCTGTATCCCCCTTCCATTCCCCTGACATGCTTTCTGCAGTGGCATGATGGACTAATTTGGGATCCGTTTTATTTATGGCTCTTTCCGGCCCTTTAAAGGTACTAACCCTTAATGTCAAGGGGCTTGACTCTCTCAATAAGCGGCAGCAAGTGTGGCGCTACCTACGTCAACATAGCCCAGACCTTATCTTTCTTCAAGAGACCCACCTGCTGAACATAGATACCCCCCGCATGGCGCACCCAAAATACCCCCTCCAATTCTGGGCCACAACAACCACCAAAACGGCTGGAGTGGCTATTCTATGCAGATCTGGTATCAGGCAGGGGGACACCAAAGTCTTTCGCAGCCCAGATGGACGTTTCATCAGGGCAGGGGTGATGATGGGGAGATGCCTACTTACACTGTGTAATGTCTATGCACCGAACCAGATGCAGGAATCCAATCTCGAACGCTTCTGCGGGAACATGTGCCATATGGCGACCCCTAATTTTGGGGGGAGACTTTAACCTGGTTGGGATCCTGTGCTGGACCGTAGTGAAGCTTCTTCCGATGGCAGGGGGGCCATGTCCGCCGCACTCCGGAAACAGATAGCAGACATTGGCCTGATGAACGCGTGGCGCTATCACTCTCTGGAGGTGCGGGACTATTCGTACTACTCTCACGTTCACCGCTCGTACTCACGTATTGATTATCTTTTTATCTCACACGACATCATGAGGGACACGTTGGGGGCATCTATGTCTGACATATCGCTATCTGACCATGCCCACGTGGAGCTCCTCTTGCAGGATCCGGCCGCTTACCTCACCCGCCTCCCGCGGTGGCGCTTGCCGCTGCATGTCTTGCGAGATCCAGCTGATGTGGAAAGCATACGGACCGCTATTGACTCTTATTTTGTGAGCAATGACCTACCCGAGACTCCCTTTTCCCATGGTGTGGGATGCCTTCAAGGCTACAATCCACGGCCACAACACATCTTTATCGATCGCACAGGCGCGGGAAGCCTCTCCAAAGACGCTGGAGAAGCAGGATCAGGACCATTCCTCGCTCGTGGGTCGGCGGCGATTTGCTAACCTCTGGGGTCAGCTCCGTGCCCTGTGCACCAATAAAGCTGAGCGGTCCCTGTTAGCCTTAAAATCAAGATATATTTTGAGGGGGGGAACAAAGTGGGCAGATTGCTGGCGAAATGAGGGCGCGTGCAGCAACGGCTCACATAGCGAATATTCAATCGCCGGATGGAGAATGGTCCGTCACGGAGCGAGCTAAATGAGAGGTCTTTTGGGCCTATTACACTGCCCTTTATACGGCGGAAGCGCCCTCCCAAACCCACATTGATGATATTTTGAACCAGTGCCCCTGGACTCCAATCCACCCACACCATGCCAAGGAATTGGGCAGTCCTCTAACGGCGGAGGAACTGATGGCAGCGTTGAAAGATCTACCTCTCGGGAAGACGCCAGGCCAAGATGGCCTACCACTGGTCTTCTACCGTATGTTCATAACACAACTCCAGCCACACCTCCTGCGACTATACAATTCCTTTTCGGACACGGAAGGGCCAACGCCCTCCATGGGTATGGCTGAAATAGCTCTTATTCCCAAACCGGGAAAAGATCCCATGTTGTGTGCATCATATCACCCCATCGCTTTGCTGAACACGGACCTCAAAATCTACACCAAAATGCTTGCCAGACACTTGGATTCCCACATGCCTGGCCTTGTGGTGCCGGATCAGGTTGGCTTCATCTGCAATAGGCAAGGGGCAGACAATGTGCGTAGAATCGCGCATCTGGTGGGGAAAGCACAGCACCGGAATATACCAGCCTGCCTTCTCTCGCTTGACGCGGAGAAGGCGTTTGATCGGGTGGACTGGGGCTTTCTTCACGCGGTGCTGCAAAAGATCGGACTGGGCCGGAACATGATCTCTATGATCATGGCCCCTTATCTATCTCCGCAAGCTAGGGTTTGAGTTAATGGACAACTTACAGACCCTTTCTCCATACATAGAGGTACACGGCAGGGTTGCCCCTTGTCACCTCTGTTGTTTGCCCTGGTGGTAGAGCCCTTAGCAGAGATGATCAGGCAGAATGCGGACATACATGGTATTTCTCTTGGAGGCAGGCAGAACAAGGTAGCGCTCTTCGCGGATGATCTTATCCTCACAATATCGCGTCCACATACATCCCTCCCGGCGCTTCACACTCTGTTACAGTCTTTTGAGCAGGCTTCAGGCCTTAAAATTAATCATGGCAAATCTTGGGCTCGGAACCTTACGATCCCGAAGGAGGAGATACCAGTCTTGAAAACGCTCACCACTTATCAATGGGCCACGGAGCATATCAGGTACTTATGTCTTCAATTGACTCCCACCTTGAGCACATGAACCCAGGTAAATTGGCGAGAATGCAGGAGAACCGTTCCGGAAGACTTACGGGTATAGAAATCCCTAACTCTCCCCTGGTTGGGTAGGCTTAATGCCGTGAAAATGTCGATACTCCCTAATATCTTATATTTATTTCAATGTCTCCCCACCCCTATACCGCAACACCAAATACAGGGCCTCCAGTGAGATCTCACTCGCTTCATCTGGGGCGGAAGTAGGCCAAGATTCTCTCATAAGACCCTCATGTCGCAGCGAAACAGAGGGGGACTAGCGGCCCTAACCTTCTGGATTATTATTGGGCCTCGCATCTCCGCTTTGTCTCGGAGTGGATAGCCATTGAAAGCGAAAAGATCTGGTTCCATATGGACAGGACGGTAACTGGACGCTCCATCTGGGACCTTGCGTGGCACCATCGTACAACATTGCAATACCTACTAAAATGGTCCTGGATATATGGGACAATGTAGCAGTGCGTAAGGGACTAACGACCTTCCCCTCCCCCAAACTCCCATTGCAGGTAACCCACTATTGACTCCGGCCTTCCATTAACAATCATTCACCAACTAGCTACAGTGGGGATGCAGAGTGATCGGAGACCAGTATGAGGGGGGAACACTTAAGACATTTGCCCAGTGTACGGAGGACTTTTGTCTCCCACTGGGCGCAAGACTACGATATGCACAGCTGCTGCATTGGGTGTCCTCACCAGAGATGCAAGAGGTCACTGTCTGACCATTCACCCCCTTTAAACGGCTGGTCTGTTCCTTCGATGCATCGAAGGGCCTTATCTCTCGGACGTACCAGATCCTACAGCACCCCCCAATGCTAACTGCACACTCATATCAGCGCCAATGGCAATCAACGTCAACCACGGAAATTACACCAACACAGTGGAATCGCCTTTGGCGAGATATCCCTAGGGTCTATTGCAGCATCCTGCAGAGGGAAAATGCATATAAAATTATGACGCAATGGTATTATACGCCTACTCGACCGCACAAAATGTTCCCTGCCGTGTCCCCATTGTGCTGGAGGTGTTCGAATGCATCTGGAGATTTCATTCACATTTGGTGGGCCTGTCCGCTCTTGACCCTGCTCTGGAAGGAAGTCCTTAGTCATATCAAGGAGGTAATGGGCTTTCCCCTGCCTGAGTCTGCAACCACGATCGTTTTGTGCCTTAAACCTACCAACCTAAAAGCACTTACACGCAGCGATTGGACTATAGCACTTCATATGCTTGGGGCGGCTAAACAACTTAAAGCGTTGTACTGGAAAAAAACGGACCCTCCCCCAATAGCGGCTTGGTTCATGCGCCTATGGCATGTAATAACCATGGAACTTTTTAAAGCGCGACTTTAATCACGCAACACCCGCTTTACTTCTGTTTGGCGACCCTTAGTCCACTATCTCTGTAAAATAGAACATGCGCGCTATCTACCCTCCAAGCTTACAGCGTTACGACTTTTTGAAGATGCCATACTCCCATCGGACCCCAATAGGCTGCTTGCGTAACCAGCCCAGCCCTGGGCGACACTCCCTTCGGCAAGCCTCAAGATATGCACTCTTAACACCATGCACTGCTGCGCGCATATACCCGTCCGCCCGCCTAACCGCTTTTGTTGCTGTATACTTACTTTTTCTATTGTCCTCTCTTCTTTCGACTCTTCTCTGTGTATTCACTACTATCCGCTTTAGATGGGCCTCTTGCCCGTGTTCTCACTGTTCTTGTTGTTACAACAAAAAGGTCCTGAGACTTCCCACAACACTCTAATATTGCTATATATGCTATGTCATGCGGCCGGCCCAACAAGGGTTGTAGGCGACATGCTGTGTTCTAAACTGTCTATTAATGCCTTTACATATTCTTGGAGAACCTTGGGTGAAACGCGGCCGGCATTAAATGGGTTGTAGGCTTAACGCTGTGTCTATCTGGGCCTCTGTTCTACTTTGTTTGTGGAAAATAAAAACAGATCTTTAAAAAAAAAAACAAGCTAAACTGGATTTTTAACATACTTTCGGTATAATCAATTACAAAGCCAGCAGCACATCTTTCCCAGCAATGGAACAAAGAAAAGAATTTGGCAAATACATCTTGTATGCATGTATGTGAGATTTAAATAGAACATAAACAACAGAAGGAAATACAATGGAAAGGAAAGAGTAGTTGCGTGCTGTGGAGGCTGCGAAGGACAGGGTGGGTGGAGGTGACTTGGGAAGAAGTGAGGATAGGGTGGTAGGTAAGAAGCAGGGAGAGTGGGTTTGAGAAGGTGGGTTGCAGATGGTGTGGAAGGTAAGCATCTGACAGGTGTTTGCGTAGTGGAAGGCTAAGGAGTATATAGCATTAAGGGTTGTATTGTGTAGGAGTGAGGGGAATTTCTAGCAGAACCTTGAAGGTGTATGGCATAGTACACTAAGTCCTGGAAGCTAGTCTTTACACTTCTTGCAGTTCCTGGGCCCTAATCTGGTGATGCTGCTATGGGTCTTCTACAGCCTTGGAGAAATATTGATCTTGGAAGCCTGGAGATGTGTCCTAATCGACTATTTTCCAGGAAATGTACAATATACACGTGGCAAAGAAACCCGTGGCTATCTCTGAGCATTGGTGTGATCTTGGCAATCCTTTGTGGACCCTTGATGAAATTTCTCTAGGTTCTAGTTCATGCCCTGAGATGCAGGCAAGTTACCTTCTGCCTTGATTGAGTGACATGCGTGCTTGCTTCGCGTCTGAAGGCCTACCCAATATTATTCTATCCGGACTAAGCATGGATAGCGGATACCACGAGGTGCCATCTAACGAGCTACAGTTGCGTGTGGCAGCTCACCCCTACGATGCCTGGGATATTACAATTGGCTAGCTATGCAATGACACACTTAAGTTCTTTCAATCTAAACAAGTCCTCTAGCATTTCCTTCTGGTTGGGAGATACTGTGCCCCCCCCAAGCATTTGTGTTATATTCCCTTCATCTAGAAGGTCTCACCATGGTGGGCTGGATAACAGTACAGTACAGTGCTCCGCAAAGAAGTTGTCAATCCCAGACAGAGAGTGGTGGCATTGTGGTGTTGACATTTTTCAGGTCCAAGGTTCATGTTATGTTGGGCATCCATGTAGACCTGTTGTGCAAGTAAGTATCCAGGGGCCGTATTACGTATTGGCATTGTTTCTGCCCGGTGCACCTTTCAAAAGGTGCACCGGGCGCAAAAAAGGCCAATGAGCCCCATTATGGTGAATGCGCTACCCTGCGGCAGCCGTGAACGCAGCGCATTCAGGTGAAAAAATGGAGCAGCTGCTCCGTGTTTTCACAGTGCAGGCGGCACCCACCTGCACTTTCAAAGGGGTTTAGAGATCCCCTGGCAGGCGGGTGCAGTCAGTGACTGCACCCACCTGCAAGGGGTGTCTGGGGGGTCTATGGGACTCCCTTAACCCCCTGCAGAGGTATGCTGTCGGGAGGCACACTGACAGTGCTCCACCTTTCAAAGTGCGCACTGTCAGTGCGCCTCTCTTAGACTCTGCGGCACTGTCTGTAATATGGCGCAGGCACAGAGTCAAAGGTATTCCCTCGTTTTCATCGGGCACGCCTCTATGCAAATGTTGATAGCGCTGGTGCTTAGAGTGCGCCAGCGCTATCGGTATTATAGAAGGGGACGCACAAGCGTCTCCGTTCCATTTAATGATACCAAAGTGCCCCGGGGGTGTGTAAAGCGGGTGCAAGAGCTCGTTGGACCCCTGGGGCACCTTATCAAATACGCCCACTGATTGGGAATGTACGAGCAGTAGCCAAATCACTGAGACTATTGAACATTAATGCCTGATGAATCTATTTGGTAAAATTCCATTATTTTCTCTTGGTATAATGAAAGAAAATTACAAACTTGCTGTTGAGAAGCATCATGAGACCATGACATATGTATGACGGCTGACGCAATGGCATGAAAGTGCCTGCACCAGCCATCAGCGATATTGTCCAGTAAAGTGACACTCTAGCCCCGCCCAAAGATGCCCGGCATGCTAAGGTACCCATATCTGTGACGCGATAACGCATCACTGCTAAAGGTAGCTCTGGGCACTGTAGGAAAGGCTGGGAATTCCCTCTAGTGAAGTGAAGCCCTGCAGAGACAAAGACTTCACGTCAACCAGTAAGTAATTCCCAACCTTTTCCAACTGATCGCAGAGTTTGGAAAGGCTGGAGTAAAAGCCACTGCAAGTTAGAACCTGCAATTGTGCAAGTTCCTTCTATCAGTTTCAGGCTCCTGAATGAATGAGTGGTAAGAATGAGAATAACAGTGAGTCCATATGGGAGTGGGGAGTGAGTAAGAGTAAGAGTGAGAGTGAGTGCGAGTGACAGTAAGTTGGAAAATAGGAATGTGAGTGACTCAGTCAGTCAGTCAGTCAGTTCGTGAGAATGAGCATGAGGGAGAGTAAGAGTGAGAGTGAGCCCGAGTGCTTGAAAATGAATGAGTGAGAATTACTGAAAGTAAGTGCAAGTTAGTGTGAAGGAGTGGTAGGGAGTAAGCATCAGTGAGAACAAAATAAGTGAGTGAGAGAGTGAATAAAAAAGTGACTGAGAGGGAGTATGAATGAGTGAGAATAAGGGAGAATGAATGAAAGTATGTGAATGAAAATTAATGTCATTTTGAGAATGAAAGTAAGTTAAAGTGAGTGAGTGAGTGAGAAAATATGAATGAGTGAGTGTAAGAGTTACTGCAAGCAAGTGTGAGTGAGAATGAATGATAGTGAGTGCAAGTGAGAATGAATGAGTGAGAATTAGTGAAAGAATGAGTAAGAGTGAGTGAGTGATGAGTGTGAGTGAGTGACTGAATATGTGAGAAAGGGCAACTGAGAAGAACTGTGAGAGTTACTGTGAGTAAGTTAGTGGCTCAGTGAGTGAGTGAATTAGAGAGTGAGTGAATATAAGTGACCATAAGTTGTTGAGACTGTGGTGCTTTGCTTGCAAGTCTGCTGTTGTTCCTGGCATACTGTAGGTAGTTCTTGTCTTACAAAGACATCCATTGGAAGACGATAGCAGTGGCATACTAGGGCTATATTTTAGCATACGTGCACAGCTGACAACATTTTGGCCCTGGCATAGAAGAGGCAAGCCTTGGTTGTGGTATTCTTGCAGTAATTCTTGGCATATGGAAGATCCATATTAAAATGCCTGTGCTGGAACTCTGAATGTCTTTCGTAGCACATATGACACCTGTGGCAGACACTCATGCCTCCGTAGAGGTATCTGCTGTCACTGAAATGCTTGAGGACATTCTTGGTAAATGGCAACTACAGGCACAATGCTGCCACTGACACACCAGAGATAGTTCATCCCATATTTGGAAGAGAAATTGCATATGGGATGAAGGCAACCATGACAAAATGTCTGCCATCCCATATACAAGGTAACGTAAGGGTCATCCGTGGTATGTGGACATCTTACGTGGCAGAATTCAGGCACTGACATATTGTGTGTATTTTTTGTCATGAGGAGCCACTCGTGGCATATGGGAGGCACACAGGATTAAATGCTGGCTCAGGCACAAAGGATATAATTTTTCACATTTGGGTGTGTCCACAGCATATTTCTTTCGAAAATACTGTCAACTCCAGGGGAGTGGCAGGCTTCATTGGCTATGCACACCATGAAAGGGGGTGAATATTTAAAGAATGCTTTTTTTATAGCATATGCCTTTTGAGCAAATGTATGCAAAAATGTTTCTCTAAAATGTACTATTTGACCCCATATTTCAAATTTGTCTCAGGGGAGATCCTGTCAACCCCTACAAGAAGTTGTCAGTTTTGCTTGCTTCCCTCACTCAAATTCAGGATAAATATTATACCCCATCACTTTCATAGATCACCAGCCACGCCTGTCGTTCATATGTGATGAGACAGCTTCAGGAGGCTTTCCCCAGCAGCCAGTGCTTATAGTGCAAAGGACTTAGGGGCCTATTTGTAGGGAGTTCAAGCAGTGCAGCGCAGCAGTTCACCTTGCTGCGCTGCACTGCATGACAGGGAAAGGGCAGAAAGGTGCCGTATTTAAGGCAATATGGAGAATCCCTGTCCTTTACCCTCTGCTGGCGCCCTTTTGCCTGCCTAGCACCGACTCTGGCACCCTTGTACCATCATGCAAGAGTGCCCGCATTGCGTGCATGATTGCACCTTTGTACACAAAAACAACCCAGTGAGACATAGCCCTTTCTCTATGTGTGCCGCAGAATGCAGCTCAAATAGAGAGAGATAAAAACAACGAGAAATAGATATATTTCTCCTCTTTACGCCTTTCCTGGGAGGGTGTAAGATTTTGATGCATGCTCATGTTTCTAAGTTCTTGTAAATCTGGGAATGAGCCAAAAACCATGGAAGTTGCGTGGATCACCCACGCATTGCCCATGGAATGTCTTCCCAGGGCAGAGTAACGCAACACAGCGATTTGTGCTGCGATGCATAACTCCCGATATTTTGAGCCACTCAAAGCCACACAAAGGCTTCAAAAGGCTGAATTAAGGTTTGTGTCGCTCTTGAATCAATTTGAAGGTTCAAAAGTGATGCAAACCGGCTCCTAAATAGGTCCCTTACACTGGGCACCGAATTTCTGCTCCAAAGCCTGTCATTGGTGTTATGGAAGACCGGGCGGCTTAATAGCAGGCTGTCCAGTCTTGATTAGATCTCATGACTCTTTCATCCACCACTAGACACTCCCTTCTCCATTATCTCTCTTATCAGGTTTTTATTTTATCTCTGCTGCTTTCTTCCTTTGTCACTGTTTTTAGTCTTTCTCTTCCTCCTTCTTTCCTCCTTCTGTGTTTTTCCCTCTCTTGCTTTAGATCAAAGTCTGTTGGGAAACAATAAGCAGCAGTCCCCAAAAATGTGCACCGGTGGGCCCCACCTACAACCACTGACTCAAATTAGGCACTGCCTGCAGCCCCCAACGCCTGCTGAAGAGAGCGAATCATTAATGTTTTCTAGATATGTATGAATACGAGATTGAAGGTTGGATGTGGTGCATGTTAGCGATATCTGGGTGTATTTATCCTGCAGGTCTTCAGGGCGAGGGGGCACCGGGTGGCCCTGCTCCAGTTCTAGGAGCTCAGTTGCATGGTCTGAGATGCTACTTTCGAGTGACTTGCAAGAAGGGGTGAACCAGCAAACAAACAGTAATCAGTCCCTGATCTGATAAACTGAAGACTTTTATAGGCTAATCATCACTACATTTGAAACAGGCACCAATGATTTGAAATACCATGTAGGATGTCAGCAAATGTGTGAAAATATTCAATGAATTGGTACAAAAGATAGATTTATTTGTCTTTGCTAAACTTGGGGTGCACGGTAGAAGTATAAGAAATAAGCAGCAGGTCACTCAGTTTACAGGCACAAATAGGGCTTATGCATGTGTGCATGTCTCTGCTTGCCTTCATTAACACTCAGAAGCTTCTTGACCTTGCCAGTGCTGGTTTATTCATGGAATACGCTCTGCTACATCACTCAAGTTGTCTTTAAGCAACCCTAAAAAATGGGGAACCCTAGGGCAATCTTGACCTACATGCGTATCCCTTCGGACGCAGTGGGAGAGGAGGCGACCTTTAGGGTTTATATGGGTACAATGGAGGCCACTCTTGCAGAGGAGACTGAAGCAAACCTCCCGGCCAGGATATATGAGGCACCTGCTAACACCCTGAATTGGGCTCCAATGAAGGTTTTTATTTGTCTGAGAAATAAACGGAGTTGGGAAATACAAAGAATGAGAATCAAAGGGGCATATTATCAAGGACGGAGTTAAAAATTATCGCCGCTTTAGCGGCTTAAAACTGCCGCTAAAACAGCGATAATGGCTTTGATAATATGCCCTTTTGAATTCATATAGAAACCCAGCTTCCGGTGTGAACATGGGCTTCTATTGGAATTCTCCAGGGCGTATTATCAAGCCCATTATCGCCGCTTTAGAGGCAGTTTTCTGCCGCTAAAGCGGCGATAATTTTAACGCCATCCTTGATAATATGCCCCAAAGTCAGGTTTGATTGGCAGCTTCGGTCCTCCTGCTTATACAGGAGGTAAACTAGGATGAGGGGAATTCTGTTTGAGTGAGGGAAGCAAGAACGGTGCCCGCGGAGCAGAACCGCAGGAGCCATTCTCAAGGGGGAAGAACCAATCAATCAATCAATTTTATTATGTTTTGGCACTCCGAAGAGGTCCACATAAAACAAGATACACAAATACAAATACACATTCTCAAAGTAAAAATGACAACTACAACATTTTCCACTGAACAAATCAGCGACACATACCTCCATATTTCATCAATAAATAGCTAAAAAACCTTTAACAAAGTTAAAAATATTGAAGCAAAACATTTCATTTGGAGGAGTATATAAGGCCTGCAAAAAAGAATTCACATTGAGGATACCCAATTGCAAGCATATTGATCTTAACCACTTCGAACGAAGTGGACGCAATGCAGGACATATAAACAGTACATGAGAACGATCCTGAGCAGACATATTGCAAAAGTTACATGTGGGAGAGGACCCATGCCATTTTGCCAACAGAGTATTTAGGGGCAGCAAGTCCTGCCTTAGGAGAAACCAAAATCTCCGAACACCATGTGGTAGATTCCAGGTGACATAGGGTTGGGCAAGCTTCATTGAGTATGTGTTTGCAAGGAGATCACCTCCCCTCTTTACTAGCATGGACTTCTTGTCCAACGTGAAGAAAAGAGCCCAAGAAGCCTGTTTCAAAAGAGATTTTAGCTGGAAAGGGGAAATAGTAAAAAGGGTACTCTCTTCCAATTCAAGAAGTGCCACAGCCTTTCTAAAGTTCTTAACAATTAGGGAGTACTCTCTTAAGCTACCCAACAATTCCCCCTTGAGAAGGGATCTCAAAGTCCCTGTTTCTCCTCTAGCCAGGCTGGCAACCCATCGTACTAGAGCGGCCAGGCCCTGCACCCAACTACTACGGAGACCGAATTCAAGTCTACAGGCAGCCATAGAACAGGTGGGGTTGAGAGAAGTTATAGACCTTAATAATTTTCCTTCTACCGTCTGTAGAAAACCCCAGTGCTATAAGTCAACCAGTTCCATTCCATACAAGAGGGTTGATGGAATTTTTGCCCTATAGACCTCCAGTAAACAAGCAAAGTGTCTTCTCCCTGTGGCGGAATAAAGGGCGCTCAGACTTTTGCCTTGGGACAGGGCTTTACGGGAATTATTATCGATATGAGGCTTCTCACTCAGGTTGGCAGAAATTATTTTCCCTAAGAAGGTATATGTCTTAACCACCTCCAATTTCTGACCACCAACTGACCAACCAAAATTCTCTGATTTGGATTTTTTCTTCCCTGTAATGCACATAATTTTGCTTTTTGTGGCATTTATCCTCATGTAGTGGGTCTCTGCAAAAAGATGTAAAGCCTGCAGACGATTAGCTAATCCCTTAGGTGTTAAATCTAGGATAAGGATGTCGTCTGCATATAGGAGGCAGGAAATAGAAGATCCCCCCACTACCGGGGCTATGCCAACACAAGATGAAAGCGAAGCTGGAAGGTCAGCAATGTACAGGGAGAACAGTAGTGGGGCCAGTAGACAACCCTGTTTTAATCCATCAATGGAGGGAATAACCCGCGATAAACCCCTTTCTCCACCTTGTAACACTCGGCACCAAGTGTCCGTGTGTAAAGACCGCACCAGATCTAATAGAAGAGGGGGCATGCCCAAGTCAGATAGCTTTCTCCACAGCAAGGGACGATCAACTTTGTCGAATGCTGTGGAGAAATCAATGAAAGCCGCATACACTCCACCTCCCCGAACTCTTATATATTTGTCCGAAATAACCTGAAGGGCTGTGAGGTTATCCAATGTACCATGCCCCTTACGGAAGCCGGTTTGTTCAAGGGGTAATATCTGACTCGCATCATCCCAATCAGTAATTAGCGATAGGAGACATTTGGAAAAGATTTTTCCAATGGCATCGAGAAGGGCTATCTGGCGATAATTCATTGGCTTATCCCTATCGCCCTTCTTGAATAATGGAACCAATATGCTCCCCTTCCAAGAAGAGGGCACAGTTTTACTAATGAAGCAAGATCTAAATAATGGAAAAAGAATCTTGCTCCATAAAACAGGGTCCTGCTTCAATACCGATATGGGAAGTTCATCAGGCCCCATTGCTCCAGAGGAACGCATGTCCTTAATGGCCATTTCAATGGTTTTCTCCGGAGGGGCGTCAATAGAAAACTCATCTTCTTTAGTAGACCCCTTACATTCTACCCTTACACCGTTCCCAGCATACAGGTTGGAAATGAAAGTGACCCATGAAAATTCAGCAATGGGAATATGGAGGGGGCTAACTCTTACTCCACAACCCTCCCCAATGAGTGACCAGAATTGTCTAACTTTGCCATGAACTGCGGCCTCCCGTAGACTTATCCAGAGTGAATCTTCTTTTTCTTTTTTAAGTTTCTTCCTAATTCTGCTTCTCCTTCTTTTTAACAGGTATATTTTATTATTTATTTCAATAGATCTACGCAAAAATTGCTCCCGCACTAATTTATTTATTTCCTTATTTAGGAGGGTAATCGGTCTAGAAACATAAATCTTTTTTATAGAAGAGCTAGACCTTTTGGCAACATGGATGACCTCCTTCATAAAATTCTCAAAGTGAATTATTTCAGAACCCTGCCAATCATTCAGTTCTAGAATTGTTTTACCTAGAATACACTCCAGGCCCTTCTTGGCTTTAAAGTTCCAAAAACATCTTCCAGAGTCCTTATGAAAGTTAACTACATCACTGTTAAGGGACCATGAATCGGAATTAGAAGGTTGTAATGAGAGGCTTATAGTAATCACATTGTGGTCACTAAATGATGTCGGAGAGACCACCAGATCCTTCATTAAGGAGAAAATACAATAGTCGGTGATTACATAGTCCAGAATTGACTCACTTTGGGAGGATCTATGAGTATATTTTGCAGGGACATCAGAGGGAAGCCTACCGTTCACTATTAACCCCTCCGCCGCTGAAAGTTCTTCTAGCAACAGCTTCCCTCTCTTATTAGTTTTAATTTTATTAGGGAAGAGAGATTGAGGAATAAGATAGGCTTCTTCTTTAAATTTGTTTCTGAATAGCTCTAAGCTAGAGTTAGAAACTTTACAATTAAAATCACCTACTAACAACACATAGGGGGGAGGTTCTAACTCTTTAATCTGTTTAATGTACGAAAAGACTTGCTTCAATGGAATATTAAAACATTCATCCGGGGGGATGTATGCGTTTATTATTACCAGAGGATTATTGTTTCCCATAATGGTTAGACTACAAAGGGTCACCGCCTGAAAGAGGTTGCTTGGGTCAGCATAATGGGTGAAGTTCCACTTTAATCTATTGGACAGAAGGCACGCAATTCCCCCTTTTGCATGCCCTTTCCTCGAAGGAGAGGCCATTGCCTCAAGGACAAAATAATCTCTCCCTGCACACAATCTACTAGCACACCAAGTCTCTTGGATGCAAATCACACTAGCGTTCAGAGAGAACAAGTACTTTAATTTCTCGGGACTATTATTTATCCCGGCAGCGTTCCAAGAGAGAACTTTTAAATTACTGCTAAAGATGTTGAAAAAGTTTGGGGTTGTCTATGTGTTTACTAGACAAAGCACCGGGCAGCCAATTCCACAGCTGGTTATCTTCTATTGGGAGGGTGTTCTGAATTAACGGGGCAGGCATTACATGCGTCACCAAACGTGTGCTTTTCGAAACCCAAATCTTTAAATCATCAAATAAGGGAGGGGGACCATCTTGGCCAGTGCCCTGCTGAGAGAGTCTATTATAAGGGAAACTATCTCTTCCAGAAGACAAAACAGGTAATACATCAATTCCCCTACACTGGAAGTTCTCAGCCTGTTGCAATATAAGATTTACTATAAGTTTGGAATAGAACTTTACCCTGACATAGGGCGCGGCAACTGTTCCTGATATGGAGACTAAATCAATATTGTTAGATTGGATTAACTTTAGACTCTCTATGTCTTTGAAATACTTAAGTAACCATGCTCTATTTAAAGGCAGATCAAAATCAAATAACGATAGAAAATCCACAGTCAATGTATCTACAAAAACTTCTGGTACTTTTATAGGCAGATGATGAGGCCAGACAACGCCATCACCTGAGGCATGAAAAGTAGGAGCAGAAGGATTAAGAGCCACAGATACAATAGGGACTGATCTAGTCATCTCTGCTACGGGGAGAGGGATCGTCAATCCTCCTACATCTAATAGGGGGCCTCCCACAGGAGAGATTGAACAATTGGAAGAAATTTTAATGCCTAATGCAGAGGGATTCAAATTATCGGAAGAATGAGTGACCGCTTCCTGACTCAAGGACCCATTCACAGATTCTCCAGTGATAGGTTCATTGATATCAGGGACTTGGGAATCCTCAAACATTATTTGTCTCTGCCTTTTCTTCCTGTATCTGCGGATTGGTTTCCTCTTTTTTCCTTTGTTCTTTCTTTGTTTTCCAGTTTTTTCTTTTTCTTCCCCCCCTATCCCCTTCATTTCAGGCACAAAAATTGGGAATAGCTCTTTTTCAGATTTTGGAGCGGTAACATCAACACTTTCTTCTTCAATTTCAAGGTCAGAATTACTTACACAGTTAGATACGGGAAATGTGGGTACTAAAGATTGCTCATTTTTAAGAATAGCCACAGGTTTGTTTTGAACTGAATTAACATTTCCAGCTAGATGGTCACTACCCGACTCAGGCCCCTGCAATCCTGCCTTAGGAACTAAGTCAGGAACCTTTTCCGGGAGCTTTAACAGTAAACATTTAGTATCTGAGTGACTGATTCCAAAATACAATCAGAGCTTCCCACAAATTTACCAAATATCTGTAAAATAGATGCCAGCAAATGTTCCAATGCAATCAGGGATTCAGAAATCGGTTTTTCCGATTTATCAAAACCTGGAGGACCCATGGGACCAATGCCAGATATATTAAGCAGTGGACTCTTTGAGATGTTATACTGTGAGGAAATATCTAACGATTTTAAAGAGGGGGTACTGCTATAAAGCAGAAGACCAGATGGAGTAGCGCCGATCGGGGACTTAATAGCTTCAGATGATTTCAGAGTACCATCAGCTAGGTATCGACCACAAAGCTCCAGGTCAATACTCGACAACTGTGTGTCCCCCTTACCGTCCACCTTTGGCTGTAAACCTCCCATGGGATCATTGGATAAAAACACTTTATGATTTGCAGACACATTATTTTGTTGCCCACCCTCAGAATTAGAAGCAGAACACTTAATGTCACCAGTCATTTCAGGGGGTGCTGGGCAAGATTCCTCAGTAATCAGGGAGCCCGAATATTCTTCATTCACCAAAGGAAGGACCTTCTTGAGCACCATAAGGGCTGTGCCAGATGGAGAAGGTATGACAAAGGCTTTATTTGCAACATTTAACAATTCCTTATCCTTGGGTTTTTCCCACAATTGCAGCAGCTGGCATTGACCCTTTAATAACAAATGACTGGCAGCCTTGTTTCTAAGGGGGTTGGATCTTGTCTTCATGCAAGACCTTCCCCCCAATAGTCTCCCCGAACGTAACTTTTTAGCCGTCATCCTTATACGTGAAAAGCAGGAGAGACCGTGTCCCCGATGAATACAATTAATAACAGTTAATCAATAAAAGATTGAATATTTGGAGGTAAGTTACGGTAAGTTCCTGGTCAGAAAGATAATGTTTACACCGTCATAATACAACGCGAAATATGTAACACTAAGCAAAACACTAAGCAAAAGTTCAATACAAATAAAATAAAAATATAAATTAGTAGGCCCAGCCCAGCCTACTTCATCCTCTGAGGGCCACAGAGGGCCTGCCCTTTGCCCGGGCTTAACCCCCACGCGCGATCCCGCGTCTCGGGAGAAGTGCCACTCCTTTTCTGCGCCTCCGGGTGCGGGCGCTGGTGTCAGGTGGGGCGGAGCCACAAAGGATTGTGGGGCCTGTAGTCCCCCTGCTCTGCGGTCGCGGTATAGAGTGCGACGGCGGGGGGAACCAGGCAGCAGGAACACACAGGTAATATCCCCCAAGTGCTCCGTGAGTCCAAAGTGCGGCAAATTGGCTCCAAAAACCGCGTTTAGGCAATGTAATTACCCGCAAGAGAAAGCATGACAAACTTGCTCCAGAAGTGGCGTTAAGCAATTCAGTCAACCAGACAGATGTAGCAGTGAAGGGGCGATGGAGTGGCAGGGGGGCACAAGAGCAGGGCACGCTGGGCACCGCAAGCCGCGCCCAAACTAGTTGGGCCGCCTCAGCGGGGCTCCTGGGCACTAAACTCTGTGGCCACTGCTAATGGTGGCTGCGCTCTCACGCTCTTTTGACCCCTGCTTAGCCTCTCCTCCACTCCTGTGCAAACTCCTGTAAAGCTGCCACACAACAGTGTGACAGTGTGACAGTGTGAGTCAAACACACTACACACCGTGTGCCACACACGATACACTGGCCCCCTCGGCGTTCCTGGTACCTTGTGCCTTGTACCTGCTATTGGAGTGCTGCAGACCTCTAAGCCCCCTGCTGGCTCCCTTACTTCCTTGCTGGCTCCTCGCTGTTTGCAGTTAGATTTTCGCTGGCTCCTCGCTGTTCGCTATTCACTATTCTGGTGCTCTGCTCGCAGCTCCGCAGCTCCGCGGCTCCTCGTGCTGCCCACCTCTCAGGGACTCGCAGCCTCGCAACTCCGGTAGATCTCAGTGGGCTCAGATGTTTGGCTGGTTGCTGTTCACAATGGGGCCTCAGGACCTATTCAGCTCCGATGGCGGGGGGACACCTCCCGGGCTTACTGCACCGCACAGACTTGCTGCCCAGTCAGGTCGATAGGTTAATTTGCCCCACGCCAGTAGGCCTCGACATTAGATCGCGGCTGCCGTTCACAACCGCAGCTCTCGGCGTCTGCTGCTACTCCGCTCTGCGCTGCTCTCACCTGTTCTCGCGAGGGGGAAGAACATTGTAGAGCCCGAAGCCACACAACCGAGATGTTGTGAAGAGGTCTGCACCTCCGAAAGTCTAAATGGAATCTGAATAAAAGTGAAGTGTGATTTTCAAATATACCCACAAAAAAAGCTTCGAGAATCCCATATCACATGTCTTATTATTTTCCACCTTCAAACAATAAATCTTGGCAACTACAATCGAGACTTCTTTCCTGTGGCCCTTGGATTCCTCCCGTCTTCTCACCCGCATTGACAGGAGTGATCCCTTTATTCAGTCAGTCAAAGGCTTTATTTCGATAAAAACATATCATAAAAGCTTTACAATTAAAAAAGAGTTTAAATTCATTTAGGTTAAAATCCAAATATTACAATAAGAATAAGACATATCATAAATAGATGTTAAGAACGGATTAAACAATTTCTTTAAGCCTTTTGCTTCTAATGCGCCATGCCCAAGATAGAAATTTTGATAGGGCGCAAGCATACAGAGGGCGGGAGTCAGACATTAAAATACGTAACGCCTCAATGTAGTGCCTAGTGCCTAAGGAACGGCACAATTGCTTGAGCCATCTTCTTCTTGGGTAAACATACTGTGGGCATTCAAATAAAAAGTGGGCCACAGACTCTTGTCTGGATATACAAAAAGGACAAAATTCAGTGGTCTGGGCAGGGGGATTCCACCGGGAAGTAAAAACATAAAGTGGGAGAGTCCCGGTCCTAAATTTGAAGTAAAGAGATCTATCATGAGGTCTCTCAATAATGTCGAGGTACAGTTCCCGGATCGGCTGTTCCTTGAATTCCAGAAAGTCCTCCGTAAGTCTACCCAATGTACAGTTCGTTTTTCTTTGGGTCGCAATCCAATTCCAATATAGAGACTTAAGCGTAGCTTTCGGGGGGGGAAGACCTGTTTTCCCATGCTGCGCTTAGCCCGAGATTGCACAAGAGGATTTTCATGTCGCTCAGCCACTTTATCTTGTGCCATCCCGGGAGTGACATAACTTCTGAAAGGCCTTTGGCATATTTAGCTAGTTCCGGGACACGCCATAGTCGGGCCCATAGCAGTAGAGGGCGAAGTTTCGCCAGGTCATCAATAGGACGACAACCTAGGTCGAGCATCAGTGGGGTCGTTGGAGTACCTTGAGGGAGTGACATGATGGCCCTACAAAACTTTCTCTCAGCTCTTGACAACTCACTAGTATTGCATGAACCCCACAGCTCAGCCCCGTAAAGAGCAGAGCTGACTGCCCTTGCTGCATAAATTTCCATAACAGGGGCTATAGGTCTAATAGCACAAGAGCGCTGTTCCCTTTATTCGTTAACTACTTGTTTAGTTTTGTGTGTTTCGGTTTTGTTTTTATTTGACAAAAATCTCAATAAAATCTTATTGAAATTAAAAGACTTCTCATCCTCGCCAAAAACACGCCTCCCGAACCTCACTATCCCTTTCCCTCGATGTGCCTTCTCTATTTATAGGATCACACCTGCAGAGGAGGGAAACACACTGCACCCAGAGCAGTCCTTCGCGCTCTTGAAAACCAGGAGTATTTTTCTGCAAAATGACTCCGATACACCACCCACATTAAAAAGAAATTGAAGGAAAATGATAATTTGAGCAATCTGTTTAAGAATCATTCAAGGGCATCGGGGTAAGACTCTGCAGCACAAGGCTGGCTCTCTCTGGGGCCCCTGAAAGGCTGGGGCCCTGGACAGGTCCCTCTTTGTCCATGCCTTAAAACGTCTCTGCCAAAACTCACTCTTGGAAAACAGATCTCGTAAAGTACCAAGCCATGCGGAATGTTATAAATCAGGAACCCCATTCTGCGTGTTACTCCCATTTTGACCTCCGTTACGCAATGCACCCCCCGCGCTCACCCTCACACCACCAGAGTCACAGATACCAGGGGGCCCGAGTTTTTCACACACCCCCATGTGCGTCAAATCCCCGGGGCGTGCGGAAAGCACAGACGCATCCATTGCTATTCGCCATTGGGGTGGTGAAAACTCCTCACAGGGGCCATTTCACGCACTTTTTATATTCCTAACCAGGGGGTGTAAGCAGTGTAAGCAGATATCCGGTGCAATGCCCCCCTGAGGCCGGGCACTCGAACAGTCGAACTCGAGACCTTCAGATGAAAACTGTAAAGAAGAGGTATTCAGCAGAGCCGGTAAACCAGCCACCAGTCGGGGCGGTATTTACCGGGTGAGGTGGATTCATCCCACTCCCACCCCCAACCCCAACCCCCAGGGCACTCGCACCCTGGTCCTCAGTCACATGTCAGTGCTGGAAACCTGTCAGTCTAGTGCGGGTGAGGCACTGTCCCCAGAGAGAGAAGGTATAAAAAGCCATCACGCAGAGACACCCAGGAGAGACAGACAGGGGCACTGCACAGAGACACACGAACATCAGGCAAAGACCTCACGCAGGCATCAGACATCACATCCAAGTGTCACGCACAGACACCTCGCACAGACATCCCGCACAGACATCTCTCACGGACATCACTCACAAAGTTTCAATCTCAGACCTCAAGCACAGAAATCAGGCACCGACATCACGCACAGAACTCACGCACAGACATCCCTCGCGTACATCACGCACAGACTCGCCTCGTACGCGCCCGGCCTCTGAAGACATGCGGTGTGTCCTGGGCTCCCTCCTGGCCGCGGCGCTCCTCGTCGGACTAGGTAAGGTTTGCATGTGAAGATGAGGCTGTGAGTGGGGCCGGGCGGGGCTGAGGCACAACGTGGTCCCCCTCAGAGGTGCCAGCACCGGCGAGCCGTGCAATGGCACCTCCTCTCCCAACCTAAGGACAGAGCTGTTTTTAAATTGCATTTTCCTCGAATTTGTGGCCTCGCGTAATTTGGTGCCATATATTTATTTATTTATTTTGTATATAGGCGAGGGCCTCGGGTTCCTAAAAGCGTCGTTGTGAGCGGTCGATCCCACACCCCCTTGAGTGAGGCTGAGGGGGGAAGGATGAAAACATATCTCTGTCCTCCTCTTAGGCATCAGCTTATCCTTGTTCTGTTTCTCTGCTGTGGGCCGCAGGAGGTCTGGGACCGGAGGGGCCTGTAGACGCGAGCCCCCGCACGCGCGCGCTCCAGATAGGAGTACTGGTGCGCCGTGCATCTGCTTCAGGCCGCTATCCTGACACCCATATCCTCCCCAGGCCATCCGTTAGGTCCGTGGGTTCGTAAACACCCGGTCCAGTTCCAAAAAGGGGTTTCCAATTCCACGATACCACATGCTGGGGGCGGCCAGCGGGTAAATATGTAAGGAGCCTGGTGTCTCAGGCCTGTGCGGGGGCAGTGCTGGGGGAAGTCTACCCAGGCTTCAGTATGCGAGTGCACTGGGGTCAGCTGGGGTTGTGTTCTGTCCCCCCATGCTGCAGTATGTGAGCGTCCTGGGTTCGTTGTGGGGGTGTTTTTTTTGCTTCCCCCATGCTGCAGTATGAGTGGACTCAGGTTTGCTGGGGGGCGGGTTCTGCCCCCCCCCCATGCTGCAGTTTGTGAGTGGACTTAGGTTTGCTGGGGGGGTTCTTCCCCCCCCCATGCTGCAGTATGTGAGTGTCCTGGGCTCAGCAGTAGGGGTGTTTTCCCCTTGCTGCAGAATGGGAGTTTCTGAGCGTCCCTCTCCCACCCATTTACAGCCCCCACAGCTCCACCGTCCAGTCTGGGTCCAGTGTCTCTGCGCCTAGAATGATCGGCTCCAGAGTTTTCAGAACTGAGCATTCCGGGCCCTGAGACACCAGAGACACCAGGGACTCCTAGAGAACTGGAGCAGGCTCCCCCCGGAGCACCCAGGCTCCCCCCGGAGCACCCAGGCTCCCCCCGGAGCACCGCTCGGGGCCGCTCGGGGCCACATGTAATCTGTAATCATACGGAATACTCCATCCGTTGGGATATAGGATGCAGCTGTTTCAGGGGTGCTTCCGCTCTGTTCGAGCCTGTTCTCATGCGGCAAAGCACCTACACACTTTCAAGTATGAAACATAAATCATCACTTGATATACACCGTACCGCTCGCCAACAGCGCCTGGATACCCTCATGGGTGATTTTCGGCACTCTACAAATTCATATAACATAACACACGTAGGTTTGTGGTAAGTACATGTGTTGATGCTCACAACATTGTCCTGCTTCCTGTGACAGAAATGTGATTTAGACTCACTTCAGGTCATGTTATAGGCACAATACTCACCCAATATGTGACTTATTACTTTAGAACCAATGCTCAACCCTACTTATTGTCATGGTCTCCTGCTTGCAAGTAGAGGTCAGCAAAGAACTATTTTTGTAATTTACTCCTACCTTGACCACCAGCTACCATCCATGAGCCCTGGCGGTCCCAGTGTCCTTCAACCCATATCCTTTACTCCTACCTTCTCTACCAGCAACAACCCCTGAGCTCCAGGCTATCCCAATGTGCATCAAGCCATGTCCTTTACTCCTAACTTATACACCAGCGACAACCCCTGAGTGTCCCTATGTGCATCAAGCCATGTATTTTACTCCTACCTTGTCTACCAGCTAACATTCCTGAGCCTTGAACGTCCCAATGTGCATCAAACCATGTTCTTTACTCCTAACATCTTCACCAGATACCATCCCTGAGCCCTGGACCATCCCACTGTTCATCAAGCCATGTCTTTTATGCCTACCTTGTCTACCAACAACAACTCCTGAGCCCTGTACCATCCAAGTGTCCAACAAGACATGTCCTTTACTCCTACCTTCTCCACCAGCTACCATCCCTGAGCCCTGACCCATCCCAGTGCCCATCAAGCCATTTCTTTAATGACTACCGTGCCTACCAACAACAACCCCGGAGCCCTGTACCATCCAAGTGTCCAACAAGCCATGTCCTTTACTCCTACCTTCTCCTCCTGCTACTATACTTGAGCCCTGGGTCGTCCCAGTGCCCATCAAGCCATGTCCTTTACTCCTACCTTTTCTACCAGCTACCATCCCTGAGCCCTAGGCTGTCCCAGTGTGCATCCAGCTCTGTCCTTTACTCCTACCTTCTCCGGCAGCTACCATCCCTGAGCCATCCCAGTGTGCATCAAGACATGTAATTTACTCCTACATTCTCCACCAGATCCCATACCTGTGCCCTGTCCATCAAGCCATCTCTTCCAGCTTCCATCCTTGAGCCCTGTGCTGTCCCAGTGTCAATCAAGCCATGCATTTTATTCCTACCTTCTCTACAAGCTAACATCCCTGAGCCCTGGGCAATCCCAGTGTCCATCAAACCAAGTCCTTTACTCCATCTTTCTCTATCAGCTACCATCCCTCAGCCATAAGCTGTCCCAGTGTCCATCAAGCCATGTTCTTTATTCCTACCTTCCCCATCAGCTACCATTCCTGGGCCCCGGGCCGTCCCAGTGTCCATCAAGCCTTGACATATACTCCTACTTTCTCTACCAACTACCATTCCCGAGTCCTGGACCATCCTAGTGTGTATCAAGCCATGTCCTTTCCTCCTATCTTCTCCACAAGCTACCATGCCTGAGCCCTGGGCTGTCCCAGTGTAAATCAAGCCATGTCCTTTACTCCTTCCTCCTCCACCAGCTGCCATCCCTCACCCCTGTCCCATCCCATTGTGCATCAAGCCATGTCCTTTACTCCTACCTTCTCTACCATCTACCATCCCTGAGCCCTAGACCGTCCCAGTGTGCATCAATGCATGCCCTTTACTCTTACGTTCTTTGCCAGCTACCATCCTTGAGCCTTGGGCCGTCCCAGTGTGCATCAAGCCATGTCCTTTACTCCAACCTTGTCCACCAGCTACCATCCCTGAGCCCCGGGCCACCCCAGTGTGCATCAAGCCAAGTCCTTTACTCATATGTTCTTTGCCAGCTACCATCCTTGAGCCTTGGGCCGTCCCAGTGTGCATCAAGCCATGTTATTTACTCCTACGTTGTCCACCATCTATCATACCGGAGCCCTGGGCCATCCCAGTGTGCATCAAGGCATGTCATTTACTCCTACTTTCTTCACCAGCTACCAACATTGAGCATTGGGCCGTCCCAGTGTGCATCAAACCATGTTCTTTACTCCTACCTTGTCCACCAGCTATCATCCCTGAGCACTGGGCTGTTCTATTCTCCATCAAGCCATGCCCTTTACTCCTTTACCAGCTACCATTCTTGAGTCTTGGGCAGTATCAGTGTGCACCAAGCCATGTCCTTTACTCCTACCTTGTCCACCAGCTAATATTCCTGAGCCAGGGTGGTCTACCAAGAACATTTAGTTCAACATTTCTGACGTCCCAGTGTGCATCAATCCATGTCCTTTACTCCTACCTTGTCCACCAGCTATCATCCCTGGGCCCTGGGCTGTTCCAGTGTGCATCAAAGCTTGTCCTTTACTCCCACCTTCTTTACCACCTACAACCCTTGATCCTTGGGCCGTCCCAGTGTGCATCAAGCCATGTCCTTTACTCCTACCTCGCCCACCTGCTATCATCCCTGAGCCCTGGGCCGTCCCAGTGTGCATCAAGGCATGTCCTTTACTCCTACTTTCTTTACCAGCTACCACCCTTGAGCCTTGGGCCATCCCAGTGTGCATTAAACGATGTGCCTCCTTCCTCTCTGGCCGCTCTCAGGCTGTTCACCTGTCTGGCTTTTCTGCTCCCCCCGCTTGGTTTCCTGTGGTGTTCCCCAAGGCTCCTCTCTTTCTCCTCTGCTATTTAATCTATACATTCACCCTCTTATCTCCGCTCTTCTTGCTCAGGGGGTCTCCGTGTACAACTATGCCGACGACCTCCAGCTTGTCTTTGATCTTTCCTCCTCACCTCTGTCTTCTTCTAAATTTCGCTCTACTTTGGTCTTTATCTCGGATTGGATGAGCTCTAACCATCTCAAGCTTAACCCGGACAAGACCGAGTTGGTCTTGACGGGCGGCTCTTCCAGTCCCTGGTCTTCTGCTTTTTGGCCCTCCTCTTTTGGCCCTCTTCCCACTCCCGTCTCCTCAGTCAGAACTCTGGGTATTCAGGTCAGTCATGATCTCTCCATGCATGCACAAATCAGCTCTGTTGTTTCCTCTTGCTTTCTATCCCTTCGCCTTATTCGAAAGATCTCCCGCTTCTTTTCTTCAGAGGCACTCAAAATCATCATCACGGCCCTGATTACCTCCCGTCTTGACTACGGGAATAGCTTGTACGTGGGCATCCCAGCCTACGAATCACGCCGCTTGCAAGCTATTCAGAACCAGGCCGCCCGTCTCATTTTTCACCTTCCCAAAACCCATCATATCACTCCCGTCCTCAGGTCTCTTCACTGGCTCCCTGTTCTTCAGCGTTCTCTTTTTAAAATGGGTTGTTTGGTTTTTTTGGCCCTTGCCCGCTCTGCTCCTGCATTCATATGTTCCCTTATTTCTTCTCACACCCCGGTTCGCACTCTCCGCTCTTCATCTCTGGCCCTTCTTAATGTCCCCCGTTTCCGCAAAACCAGAACTGGAGGCACACGCTTTTCTGTTTTGGCCCCCCGTTTCTGGAATAGCCTTCCCCTGTCCATGCGATCCATTCCCATTTATTCCCATTTTCGTAAATCTTTGAAAACTTTTCTGTTTTCTCAGGCGTACTCCGGCTAACTCCTTCGGGCTGTTTCTGTGACTGTTGCTCTTGCTACCAGCGCCAGGAAGCCGCTTGGCCGCAGTGCGCTTAATCAAATACTTTTTTTTTCATTTTTTCATTTATTTACTCCTACCTTATCCACCAGCTATCATCCCTGAGTCCTGGGCTGTTCCATTGTCCATCAAGCCATTTTCTTTACTCCTACTTTCTTTACCAGCTACCATCCTTGAGCCTTGGGCCATCCCAGTGTGCATCAAGCCATGTCCTTTACTCCGACCTTGTCCGCCAGCTATCATCTGACAATATCAGGTCAAAGCACTACGTATTCACAGCTCAGGGGGTGCTTCTTCTTATGACAAATCTCCTAATATCACACCCGTTGCGGCTAGGGCTGCGGATGTTAGAACTGGGTAACTAGGTTAGGATCTCGGCTCAGGCGGAGGATCTTGTGATTCCGTGCAAATCGCTTCGTTACACTGTGCCTAAAAACTGTTGTGTAAGGGGAGCTGATTTACACGTGAAGCGCTATAATGCCCTTGGTTCAAGTTTGCGCTATAATTATGCGGGACAGGCAAGCGGGTGTGGCCTAATGTAATGTAATCGTACAATATCAGGTTAAAGCACGACGTATTCCCAGCTCAGGGAGTGTTCTTCTTATGACAAATCTCCTAATATCACACCCGTTGCGGCTAGGGCTGCGGATGTTAGAACTGGGTAACTAGGTTAGAATCTCGGCTCAGGCGCACATCTTGTGATTCCGTGCAAATCGCTTTGTTACACTGTGCTTAAAAACTGTTGTGTAAGGGGAGCTGATTTCCGTGTGAAGCGCTATAATGCCCTTGGTTCAAGTTTGCGCTATAATTATGCGGGACAGGCAAGCGGGTGTGGCCTAACGTAATGTAATCGACACTATCAGGTTAAAGCACGACGTATTCACAGCTCAGGGAGTGCTTCTTCTTATGACAAATCTACTAATATCACACCCGTTGCGGCTAGGGCTGCGGATGTTAGAACTGGGTAACTAGGTTAGAATCTCGGCTCAGGCGCAGCATCTTGTGATTCCGAGCAAATCGCTTCGTTACACTGTCCTTAAAAACTGTTGTGTAAGGGGAGCTGATTTCCGTGTGAAGCGCTATAATGCCTTTGTTCAAGTTTGCGCTATAATTATGCGGGACAGGCAAGTGGGTGTGGCCTAATGTAATGTAATCGTACAATATCAGGTCAAAGCACTACGTATTCCCAGCTCAGGGAGTGCTTCTTCTTATGACAAATCTCCTAATATCACACCCGTTGCGGCTAGGGCTGCGGATGTTAGAACTGGGTAACTAGGTTAGACTTTCAGCTCAGGCGCAGCATCTTATGATTCCGTGCAAATCTCTTCATTACACTGTGCTTAAAAACTGTTGTGTAAGGGGAGCTGATTTCCGTGTGAAGCGCTATAATGCCCTTGGTTCAAGTTTGCACTATAATTATGCGGGACAGGCAAGCAGGTGTGGCCTAATGTAATGTAATCGACAATATCAGGTGAAAGCACTACGTATTCACAGCTCAGGGAGTGCTTCTTCTTATGACAAATCTCCTAATATCACACCCGTTGCGGCTAGAGCTGCGGATGTTAGAACTGGGTAACTAGGTTAGAATCTCGGCTCAGGCGCAGCATCTTGTGATTCCGTGCAAATCGCTTCGTTACACTGTCCTTAAAAACTGTTGTGTAAGGGGAGCTGAGTTCCGTGTGAATCGCTATAATGACCGTTGTTCAAGTTTGCGCTATAATTATGCGGGAAAGGCAAGCGGGTGTGGCCTAGTGTAATGTAATCGGACAATATCAGGTGAAAGCACTAAGCCCAGGAGTTGTGTGCACGCATGTGTGCACTAAAATGAAATAACAAGCGCGCGCGCCTCAAGTGGGGGGAGTGCGGCCGAGAGCAGGGACACGCAGTGTTTCCCTTGTGAGAGCGAGCGCGATAATTGCTACCAGATGGCGCTGCTCGCTCCCGCAAGGGAATCGCCAAACGTGCACGCGTTGCCATTCAAAGCAATGCAGCGCGTGCATGTTTTTGCCTGAAAAAGGTAATCGATGGCAAAAGGTCTTTTTCCTAAGTAGCACATGCGTGCTGCATATGCGAGACCTGAAAAAGAAAACATAATTAAAATCTTGAATTTCTGCTTTACAGAATGGCATCATGGATGTTTTTGTATGCTTATGAAACACCCAAATACCTTCTCGTATTGGAAGATTTCCAAATTTAAAATTCATATACAATCTTCTAACTTCATGACTAAGGGCCTGATTCACAGAACTAACTTAAGACAAAATCCTAAACTTACTACTTTTGGTATTCACAGAAGGCATTTAGTAGTAGTAAAGTTAGGATTTTGTACTAAGTTTGACTTTAGACAGACTTAAGACAGACTTAAGACAGACTTAAGACAAACTTAAGACAAACTTAAGACAAACTTAAGACAGACTTAAGACAGACTTAAGTTAGGATTTTGTCTTAAGTTTGTCTTAAGTGTGTCTTAAGTCTGTCTTAAGCCTGCTGGTGCTCTTCTGTGCCCTGCACCTCAGTGTCATCCTGGTTTATGACCTGGTCGGCAGCGAGCAGGGCATCTTTTGTTTCTTTGGTGACGTGCAGCAGTTCTCGGGTGGGGCCTACCGTAATGTCAAGAGGGGGCCAGGAGCGAGCCAACCAGGGCCACAGTGTAGGTTTGTGCCTGGCTGTGGCCAATGACTGCCGGCCGGGCCCGCGCACTCGGCTGAAGTGTCCGTCTATGGTGATTGTGTCTCTGTGTGAGTTAGGTGTGCTGTTTGTTTGTGCTGTGAGAGCAGGAACTGGGTAGGTTTTCATTTGTACCAATGTTCCCTGCACCTCAATGTCATCCTGGTGTATTGCATTGGTTTATTATTTGTGAAAGGGCTGTGCTACCGCTGATGGCAACGGGTGCTTTCTGCCATCACCTGCTGCCCGTGTTGGCATTTTTGCCTGTCCTGCATGTCGCCCTGGGCACCATGGAGAAAGAGCTTGTATCCCCAGTGCGGGTGTCGTGTACAGTTTGTCCCTGTCAATCATGTTAGACGTACTCCTTAAACTGCCTAAAGACGTGGGCGGAAGAGGTAATGCACGCGCGTTTGACAAACACCCTCCTTGCGCGTGCAGGGGGGTTACAAAAACTTCATAACAACACTTTCTCCTTTTTCCACATTTCTTTGACTGTTTCTGTTCCTTTTTATATACTGATGCTCGGCGGGCGATGCTTTCCCGGGTTCTCCCGAAAATCCCTAAATACTTGTATTCTACAGTGCTGCTGCTTCACTTCCTCATTTTAACGCTGACGCTATTCTTTGCCTTCTTCCCGAGTTTGGGTAAAGCTGCCCTCGTGGCCCAACCCCTCCTCCCTGCCATCTGCATCAGCATCCCTCCCCCCCTCCTCCCTCCACACATCCAGGCGGCGGCATGGGGTCACTCTAACTGACAGATCATCCAGAAGCACTGGAAAATACTGAAGACAGGCAACCTTTTTTAAAAAAGTTTTTTTTATAAACTTTATTTATGGCTTTTTAGGCAAACATGTTACAACAAGGCAATGGTAATTCAGTCAATGCAAGTTATACTATACAGATATAATCCACCTCTGCATCCGTATGCAATATCAATGTACATATCCAGATAAACCAAGATCTCCATGTGAAGGGTTCGCAGTAGTATCAGCATGTTAAATCCAGATCTTCCATGTTCGGCAGGCCATACCGTCATATAATGAGAGAGGATTGTCCATAACATTCGAGGACAGTGCTATTCATGGACAGATGAGTCCGCTGCGTCCGGGGCTAGAAGATAGTCCTGTAATGGCCCCCAGATATCTTTGGGCTTAGAGGCAGGAGGTAAAAGTTCAGCATACGTGGTGTTTTGCTCCTGACAGTACATCAGGTCTGCAAGCCAATCCTTGAATTTTGGTGCTCGACCCCTTCCCCATCTACATGCCACTCTTCGTTTAGCCAACAAGAGGGACAATGCTATGAATTTCCTACATTTGGCAGGTATCTGTTGTGTGTATCCTAATAATGCAATGAGCGGATCTCTACCCAACCTGATGTCAACCATCTTCTCTAGGGCCGCGAACACCTGCTCCCAATATTCCTGTATCTTGCACTCCCAGGCCAGGTGTATAAATCCCGCCCCCGGTTGCTTACATCTTTCACATCGGTCATTATCTGCTAGCCGAAACCTGAACTTTTTCGCTGGTCTATAGTATAGTCTATGTAAATACTTATAATGTAATACTCGTAGCCGACAGCTGGCCGAGATCTGTGCTGTTTGTAGGCAGCAGTAGCGCCATTGCTCATCCGTAATATCCTGCCCCATGTCCTCCCCCCAATACTGCCAAGCCGAACCAACAGTTCGTCCTCCATGTTCATGTATCGCATGGTATAGGTTAGATCCCAAATGCTTCCCATCTTTGGACCCCAACATCTGATGTAGAGGACCCAAACATTCTGGTTCCTGCGGAAAATCAGGGAGGAGCGCCCTCATTCCTTGTCGTAGACGCACGTACAGAAACACATCCAGTGGTGTATAATGCATTCCCTTTATGAAGTGGTCCAGTGTACGCAATTGCCCCGCTTGGAAGAGATCTCCCCACGTGCTAACCTGTGCCCTTATACAGAGATCGCGGAACCCCTTTTCCTGCAATAAAGAGAGAGTGGGGTGATAGGTTAGGGGTAGCCTAGAGGAATATAGAAAGGGGATATTAAGAAGCTTTGTTATTTGGCATTACGCGTCTACCGTGCTAGTTACTGTGGTAGCCTGCTCCGTCCGGGCGCGCAACGGGCAATGTATTAGCCCACTGAGTGGTATCGGTTCCGCGAGCCAGTCCTCCACTGCCACTTGCGGCATATACCGGGGGGGATAGATCCAATAATATGCAAATTGCGCCTGAGCGCTCAAAAAATACACCTCAAAGTCAGGTATGTCAAGCCCTCCTTGGGCATATGTCCTAGTCAGTATTGCCCAGCACAATCGCGGATGCCTACCACCCCAGAGTAACCTAATAAGTTCAGAGTGTAATTGATGAAAAAAATGTTTCCCAGGGTAGTAGGGTATATTGAGAAATAGGTAAAGACATTGTGGTAATATTATCATTTTAATGATAGATGCCCGTCCCGCCATTGAAAGGGGCAGGGAGATCCAACGCGTCACACTTATGCTTAGGCGCTCCATGGCAGTGCCGTAATTCGCCCGTATAGTCTCCTCCCTGTCCCGAGTTACCTGCACCCCCAAGTACCTTAGCTCGTCACTGCACCACTCCAACGGAAAATCCAGCGGAAACGGGGTGACCGCATCCGCAAGTGGAAATACCTGGTATTTTCCCCAATTAATGCCTATTCCAGACAACCGACCAAATCGTATGAATTCCAGCAGTAATGGGTTTATGTTGTCCTGGGGGTCTCTAACATAAAGCGTGATATCGTCCGCATACAGTGATATCAATAACTGTCTGAGGCAGCACCTGAACGCCTTATCCCGATGGACTTGTCGCAACCTGGAGGCCAGGGGCTCCACCGCGATAGCAAACAACAGCGGGGACAGCGGGCAGCCCTGCCATGTCCCCCTAGTTATCAAGAGTTGCTGAGATGCATACCCATTAATCAAGACCTTAGCCGAAGGTCGGTGATACAATAACTGTATCCATGACAAATATAAACGTGGGAAACCCATCCTCCGCAGAATCTCAAATAAATAGTCCCACTCCACCGAGTCGAAAGCCTTGGTGTCATCCAGAAACACCGCGGCCAATGGAAACTCCGGCGACACCATCTGAATTAGTGAGAACAGAGTTCGTAGATTATGAGAGGTCGCTCTACCCGGCACAAACCCGGACTGATCCGGGAGTATCAGTTTATCCATAAGGAGGGACAGTCGATTTGCCAGCACCTTAGCCAATATCTTAGTATCACAATTCATCAGCGACAGCGGCCTATACGAGTCGCATGATTCCGTGGGCTTCCCCGGTTTCAATAGAGAGGTGACCATAGCCTCTCTCATCGAAGGAGGCAACACCCCCACCTCCAATGACGCCTCGTACACCTCCTTGAGCACTGGTGCCATGATATCTATGTAACTTTTGTAGAATTCCGCGGGGAGTCCATCCGATCCCGGCGCTTTACCATTCTTTAGCTGCATTATTGCTTCCCGTATTTCACCCATTTCGAACGGGAGACATAGAAACTCCCATTGCGTATCGCTAACCCACCCCAGCGCTACGTCCCCCAGAAAGTCGTCAAGCTCAAGTGGCCCCTGTCTCTGCGAGGTGTACAGCTTCGTATAATGAGTACAAAATGTGTCTAAGATATCCCTTGTGTCCCGTGCTGGTGGCTCCCCTGGTACCTGTATTTCCAAGATATGTGAGGCGAAGCGGGTGTGACGAGTCAATTCCGCCAACGCCTTACCTGGTCTTTCACCTTCCCCATATCTACGAGCCACCCAGTAACGCCCTCTATGTTTCACTTCGCGCTGCGCCGTTTCCTCATATTCCGTTAGTTTCTTGCGGAAAACTGTGTGTATTTGTCCAGTCTCCCCACCCTCCATTTGTCGTTCTAGCCCCTTCAGTTCCTGCTCCAACTTTTGTAGCGTTCTCTGCAAATCCCGTAGTACACCAAAGCTTTTAGAGATACATATACCCCGTACAGTCACCTTGAACGCTACTCATATTACTTCTACACTATCGACCGATCCTTTGTTTCTCCTGAAGAAGTCATGTATCTCCTCCCCTAGTTCGGCCTGAAATACTCGATCCTAACCCTCTCGACAGCAAACAGTAATCGATCCTTGCCCAGGTCCCCCTATACGAGGTGAAATGGGTACCCTCCCTCCCCTGTGGATGCAGGTGTCGCCAGCTATCAATTAGTCCGCTTTCCTCTAGAATGCCCTGCAGCGCGTCCTGCGCCCTATCCAAGGGGGGCTGAATCACAGCGTTAAAGTCCCCTCCCCATATTATGTGTGTGGAGCCGATGGTCAACATCTTGCCCCACAGTCTAGTAAAGAACAATGGGCTGTCTGTGTTGGGGCCGTAGCAATTAACGAATGTGATAGAATCTTTTCCCAGCCTCCCCCAAGCAATAATATAGCGACCCTGCGGGTCTTCTTCCACTCCCATCTGTTCAAAGCGAACCTGTTTCTTGAAGAGGATAGCTACTCCCCGAGCAAAGGACGAGTAGGATGAAAATAGACGATGTCCTGCCCATTTGCTCGCAAATCGGCTACCAACCTGTGGATCTATGTGAGTTTCCTGTAGCTTTGCCACAATAATTTTGTGTCTATCGAGGTATGCCAGTACCTGCCTCTGTTTTCGTGCATCCCCCAGCCCTCTGATATTCCATGTCAGCACCCTCAATGTGTCATTATCCCTCTGTTTCCCTACCATCTATCAATTGCAACCAAATCATGATGTACAACGAAGTTGCTCCAGAACAGTGGTGACATTGATAATCTCTTTGATGCACATGACTGCTAATTGCCATTTCACAAATCCTCCCCTTCCCCTCCCCGTCCCACTGAAGCATCCCAAATATGCCAGATGTATACATTCCCTCCCCCCTCCCTACGCCTATAGGCCTTCCCGTAGCAACCAAGGTCCATACCCCTCTGAACATGCGTTGCGAGAAACGATAACGGGAAGGACCCAAAGGTGATAACCAACATTTAACAAAAGTGGGTAGTCCCCGATGGGGTGCTGTCTCTAGGTAGCACACGAGTTTCCCAATACCATCCAGCTACACCCTCCGAACTTTCCAGTTCCTGGACAGTATTTATGGGGGCTGCCGTGTTCATGTCCCATTAACATCACTTGACAGTATCTTTTGCTGCTATTTCTTACCACCTGCGTGAGTGTCGTGGATCCCGTAGCCTGGCCACGTGTGGGGCTCAAGTGAGGGACCATAGTCCCTTGCAGGGTCATTGTCCTGTCATTCTCCGAGCTCCCGCTGCCATTATTTCTCGTTTGGGGAAGGGGACCGTCCCAACTCCTCCCGCTGAGCCGCCGGTTTCAGTTGTCTTCGCAGTTTCTTCAGGAATTCTTCCACCTGTTGCGGCCTGGTGTAGAGAGTCTGCTTTCCCTGGTGTGTGATGCGGAGGCGGGCCAGGTAAAGGAGGGCATAGTCAATCCCCGCCTGCCTCAGTTTTTGTTTCACTGCTAGAAATTTACGTCTCTCTTCCTGTACTTGGAGTGTGAAGTCTGGGAACATCGTGAAAGACACTCCCTCGTACGTCTAGTTCTTTTGTTCTCTAGCAACTCGCAACGCAACATCCCTATCTCTGTAGTTCAACAGGCGTGCGATGATGGGTCTAGGCGTGCTCCCCGGAGGAGGCCTCGGCCCCAGAGAGCGATGTGCACGCTCCACTATAAATTGAGGAGATTGTGCCTCCGCACCCACCACTGTTCTCAGCAATTTTTCGATGTACACCTCCATTCGCCCCGTGTTGGTGCTAAGACGCGTATATTATTTCTGAGACTGCGCTCTTCCATGTCTTCATTTTTGGCTGCTATGATTTTGAGGAGCTTGTCCATCTGCACCGTTGTCGTCTTTACTTGCTCCGCATTGTCTTCCACCTTGGATATACGCTGCTCAGCCTCAGTCAACGTTGTCTCATGGCCTTCCAGTGTGCGAGCTATAGTATCCATGTGCGCTGCCATTGAGTCCATTTTGTCCCCTATATCCGTGAAGCCTCGCCTCATTTCCATCCGGAGGGTATTCATACCATCGCTGGTCTCGGCTTCCAGCGTTGTCGGTACAGGAGCCGCCTCTGTCCCCGCAGCAGAGTCTGCGGGAGGCGGTTTCGCTGATTTCTTGGTGTCAAACGTGAGGCGCGACTGGCGGGCCTCTGTCTTCCCCATTGGATTAGGAACGCCGGCTGTCACAACCGGCCTCCCAGGGAAAAGACACCTCCGCCTCCCCTGAGCTCATGAAGCCAGATCTCCAATCCTCCATTAGCTGGCGCACACACCTCCTCGTCGCAGTACTACAGCCGTCCGAGACGTTCTCTCCTCGCCGCGGCAGGGGAGGTCCACCGCACCGGGCCCGCCAGGCAGAGCCGTCCTAGTTCGCCTCGTATGAGGTCTCTGTGATGGTCGCAGCTTCTTCCTGTGTATCAGAGCCAACCTGCGGCCACATCATATCTTCCACCCTGACTATATCTAACACATTATGCCATTAAGATTAGCCAGTATGTGAGACCAACAGAGTCAGGCCTGCACAAGCACTTTATCATACATTGCGCTGTCATCACTATTCAGTCTGCGCAACCCCCACCGGCAGGCCTCGCTGGCTTTACTCTTCAGGTAGAACCTACCTTCCCCTCCCTTTTTTAGGTACAGTCAACTGCCACTATCATGGGACTCTAGTTAAGGACCATCATTTTCACTCTGCACGCCTTCACCAGGTTCTAGCACCTAGCAGAGTCTTATACACCACATCTTTTGAGTCCATGAGCATACATCATTCCTACATGGCCGAGCGCTCCACCTCACGCTCCACCTCGCGCTATGGGCCTTTGTTTGCTCATTTTGAGTCCATGAGCATTACACCATTCCTAAATGGCCGAGCGCTCCACTTCGCGCTATGGGCCTTTATTTGCGCATGCGTGCCAGATGACAACCTGTCATCCCCCACGCATGCGTGTGCGATAGCATCTCACTGCCACGCATGTGCAGGAGTCTATTTCCCACCGCTGCGCTTACATACATAGCCGGCCCTCCAATGCCCACACCGGCACGCACTCTATGAATCCTATGCCCACACCGGCACGCACTCTATGGATCCAGCTGCTACTTAAACCGAGCCCGCGCCAGCCCCCATTACCATCCGGGACGATGGGAGATCACAACAGGTTTTTGGCGGGTTATGCTCTGATACCAAGTAAGGTTGCGGCTGCTGATAGAATTAAGAGGCTTCCCGTGAGCACACTCGATCCTGCAGCTCACATGCCTCTCACTCCAAATTATCTCTCTCCCCAGAGTCTGACAGAGGAGTGAACTCCTCCCGAGCCCCGATCAGCCACTAAAACTCGACCGTAGTGTAATTATATATCTTTTATCACAAGCGCTGCCTATTGAAGCGACCCCGCTTCCCTTACATTTGTTTTTAATAGCGCATAATATCATACCTGCGCGCTCCGCATGACGGCACAGTGCCGGTTTCCCCACGTGTGCGTTCACTCTCATGACGCCAACGCACGACTCAATCACCACTGTGGAAAGCTTCCACACTAACGCGCTGCAGCACTGTACTTCACGGTGGCCACAGCCAACATCGTGACAACCCCTGGTTGCCACTAGATTGTCACAGAGAAGCCTGACAACTTCATAGCAGCGCTAAGACTGTATATTATCATACTAGCTGCTGCACTACTTTTGCATGCAGCATGTCCACCATATGTATATATGCATTTAAAGGAACCAATCACCAGGCAGGTCATTTTGGATGACCATAGCACTTAAGATTGCATTTTATGTTGCTTAATACCACTGTAAATATGCTGTCTGTTTGTCATGTGTATATACATGTTCTGTGCTGTTCTTTTTCCCACAGGTCCTTTTTCAAAAGTGTCCGTAAGTACGTAGACATGCAGTCCACACACCGTGTGTAGGTACTAGTTTTTCATTGTTTTCACTTTTCATGTGGCACTACACATTTTGCCACTCACCACTTTTCACGGTCCTGAAGAAAGCCCCTCCTACATTCTCCTGCGGGCTGAAACATGTAGACCTATCACATAGACAACTACAAGATAATTAATTATTTTTTAGTTGCATCAGATATAATTTTTAATCATATCCTGAGCTGCCACTAATAAAAATAGAGAGACAAGGATTCTTAGAGGTATTTTTAATTCACATCACATCTTGGCACCACACCAGCTCCGCTGTAACCAGGCGTCGTAGCACAACCGGGGGGCACACGGCCACCCGGTTGGGACCCCAATGATGAAGCATTACACCAACCAGGTTGGTGTGTGAGGGGTCTTTTAACAAACCCAGTGGGTTCCAAACACTGCCTACTAGTGATTGTGCCTACACATACATTGGGTTCGTCCATCATTGTTTAACATACGTCACTCTAACTCAGCCTCCTCTGCAGCCCTTAGCCAATCACGCAGAGCTCTATGCCCATGTAAGGAGCACCCGTCCTGGATAGGAAACAAATGCACCAGGGCGCTGTACACAAAGCTTCCCTGCCTCTTCTGTGGCTGTGTGGGGGCATAACAGCTTATCTTCTCCCCCGCCGTGTCCCAGTAAAAGGACCAACCAAGGCCAGGCCGAAGGCTCCCCGGAGTTCAAGGCACTTCGCACTGAAAAGCAGCACCTCGTATATGGTGAATGCAAAGCCCCTAAGGCCTGGAGTTCAAAGCTGGAAGGGAAACCAACTGCTATGCCCCTCATATAATGGAGTTCCAAGTCACTTGAAAGCACTGTGGACACAACTGCTCTCATCTCCACTGACACACTTGATGGCAGAACTGCTTGTGTTCCCCCCAATATTTAACCTTCGAAAGGTATTAAGAACTTTGAACAAGTGAAAATCAAAGAGAACACACGGGGAAATTCTTGCGCTGTAAAATGCGACAAGTGCCTATTAAATGCTGTAGCGCTGGCTAACAAACACAGATCGCTATTAAATACCAAAGGGACAGACCTTCTGATCCTTCATCCAAACATACCGCCTCCCCCTCCACACATCCAGGCTTCACCCTGAAAAAGCAACACCGCGTAAATGTTTCACGTGACATGTGATAGGATCACTCAACAGCTCTGAGGTCAAAAGTATGGCTGGGGACAGACGAGTTCCCTCCGCTCATCACTCTCAGTCCTTCTGCATCACACTACTCTTCTCCTCCTCCTTCTCCTACAATCTCCCTCACACTGCCCTCCTACGCCAATCTACTTACTTATGCCTAATACCAAGCAAATAATCTTACCTCCTGCTACCTCACACTACTCTTCTACTTCTCACACTCTTTTCATAATCCCCTCCTACTACTCTTCTACTCCTCTCCCTTCCTTATGCCTCATACTGCTCTCCACACTTTCCTTCCTTCAAAATCACACTGATCTCCTCCACGCTTTCTTCCTTCTCCCTCATACTACTCTCCCCACTCCCCTTTCTTCTGCCTCATGTTACTCTTCTCCTCACTATACTTCATTAACCCTCATCTACTCTTCTAATCACTCTCCGTCCCAAATCTTAAACACTGCTCTTCTCCTTCTAACGCTATGCGTTAAACTAATACACACATAATTACAATTCAACCAACATAAAGGCACAACATATCACATACAAATACTCAATAAGACATAGCTAAAATACAATACCAAGAGCAAAGCAAATAGCTTTAACTTAAACAAAGACGAGACCTATTGCATTTCCAATGCTTGTTACGCCTTCCAGTGGAATTAATGTCTTCAGCCTCAAAGGTATAAAGAGGGAGTGCAGGAATTTTAGCAATATAAACTTGTATCAGGTAAGACATATTGGGGAACATGGCGGCTGGCTGACGCCGGTCGCAAGAGCTCCTGAGCGGAGAAGCGGAGAATCCATCGTTGTGAAGCTTATGGTAACGGGTAACGGCGTGGTATGTGGTAGCGGTAGTGGCAAAAATAGAAAGTGAGCAACGTGAGAGTTTTATTCCCTGTTTGCATATGGACACAGACACTGTTGCGGTTGCGGAAGGTGGCCTCGCCCTTCTGGGCAATTGGTTCTGGGCGGTGGCATTTCTCCGGAGATTTCTGGCGTTGACGGCGCTGATCGGGCTCAAGAGGGGCAGAGCCTGCATAGCCTCTTCTGGGCATGTAACTTCGGTGGCAAATCACGGGAGAGGTGCAGATTCAGTTTGCCCAGAACAGGCAACAAGTTGAGAGGGAGCGGCCCTTTGTTTCCCTGAAGAGTTTTGGCTACAGTAACAGGGATATAGCGCAAAGGTTAAGGTAAAGTGGGGGTGGATGGAAAACGACCTCCCCTTCCTGTGTGAACGTAAGGATCGAGGAGTTGGAAAGTGGTGGTGGTTGGGGACTTACAACCCAAGCTCTCATAGGGGAGAAAAAGGCTACAGGGATTGCTGCAGATGCTGCAATTTCCGCCGGTGAGGAACCGGTATCTCCTACGCTCTGTGCCTGAAAAGAAAGGTGTTGTTGGAAGAGCAAAAGTCCCTGCAGTTAGAGAGCCTCAAGCTGTAACCCCAATTAAAAAAGCAACCAGAGGATCTGGGAGTACCAAGAGGTGTGGGCCTAGGGAGACGTGTTCTTTCTCGAAACCTTCCCCCTCTCTCAGGTCTTATTTCAAAATCATGGAGCGGGTTGCAGGATCTGCAGAGGGGGTGGGAAATAAGGCTGTGGAACACCCACCCCAGTCTGAACCACTGTGGCTGGAAAACTGTTTCTCCCCATTGGCAGAAAACCAAGGTGAAATAATATCCCATGCACAAGTAATTCAGAATGACATAACGGGTAAGGGCAATGAAGGTAATAGTCCTAGCCTGAGTAACGGTGAGAGTTCGGGGTCAGATCATAGTCCGCAAGGAATGTCTTCCTCAGAAAACCAGCTGGCAGGTCTGCTCCATACTTCGAGACAAGACATCTTGGTTAAATTTGAGACTTCTGAATATAATCAGAAGGATATTTATAAAAAATGTGGGATACTTGAACAAAAAATAGATGGAATAGCTAAACGGACCCCAGCCTTAGAAGGCGAGGTGAAGTCATTGGCAGCGGCGACGGCTGTAAACACTAGCGAAATTGTGGGGCTTAAAAAGCAAAATAAGATGTTGCAAGAGGACTTGGAGAGACTTGAACTGCAAGGCAGGCAATAATGTCCGTCTCTTCAATATCCCTGAAAATTCTGAAGATATCAAAGTTTTTGTGTGTAAGTTGTTGGGAGGTCTACTTCAGGATAGGGCAGATATTGATTGGGACAGAGAGAGACAAAGGGTGCATAGAGACCCATTTAGGTTACACCCTTGGAGGAAAACCCCAAGGAAGATTCAGATAAATTTCCTCTCGTTCTCGGTCAAGGAGTTAGTGCTGGGGTGTGCCCCGAAGGATAGTTTTTTGAAGTTTGGAGACCTCAGTTATCAAATTCGATCTGATATGGGTAAGAGAACAGCCCAGACGCAGTGAGAACCCGGCGTAAAAATGAACGACCTACGTTCTAAGGGGGCCCAGGTACAGATAAAGTACTCCGCAATGCTGAAGATAATGTGGCGGAATAAAATGTACACTATTAGAGATCCAGAAGAGGTTGACTCTCTGCTGACACAGATGGAAGGGTCAGAATAAAGGCATAAATAGGGAGTTAGAGGATCTATCTTATATTAAGTATTAGTTACCCTTACACTTAGTATTTTGGTTTGGTTTGGATTCTCCCTCCCCCAGCTCGGAGGTTCCCGAAAGGCGATTTTGTCGCCTAGGGATAGGAAGGAGGGTTCCCCACGGTGGGTGGGTGGTGGGGTGCACTGGGTGGTGCGAGCATCAGGGAAAAAAAAAAGAAAAAAGTTGTCCTTATTCTGTCATATGGTAGTGTGACTCTAACTAAAATGAGTGGTTTTTGGATTTTTTGTAGAGAGGGAGTGGGTTATGAGCATAAGTTAAGATTAAGGTGGTCTTTTTGGAGGCAGGTATCGTACTATAGAAATGAGTAAAAACCTGGTTCATTTCATATCCTGGAATGTGAATGGTTTGAGATCCAGGAAGAAGTTGGCTCGGGTTTCAGAATTTCTTAAGAAAAGAGAGTCTAGTGTTCTTCTGCTTCAGGAAACTCACTTGGAAAGGGGCGAGCGTGATGCAGCATTTAATAAATTGATCTGGGTTCAGGAAGTATTGTGCTCGGACCAAAGAGGCAGCACAAGAGGTGTGGCAGTCATTATACGATGCAATCTCGGCATCAAATTAGAAAACTATCAGACAGACTCCTCCAGGAGATGGTTGGTAGCCAACCTGAGGATACAAGGGATGCCAACAGTCTATGCCAATTAATATGGTCCGAACAATGATGTCCCAGATGCCTTAATTAAGCTTGAAGCATGTTTAATACTAACTAGTGCTCCGGTGATAATCGGAGGCGATTTTAATATAGTACAAAATAAGGATTTAGATAGAACCACCAAGTTAAATATCCACAGTAGTTAACCATGATTCAGGAGCTACATTTGGTAGACATTTGGAGAAGTAAGATGGAGGAGACAAAAGGCTTCACCTTTTATAGTAAAAAATATGTCCACTACTCATTATCGACTATTTTCTAGTAGATCGGAAGGTACTAACAGCGGTTGAAGAGGTTAAACATCTGCCAGCTATCCTCTCAGATCATTCGGCTATGTTTTTGTCCTTTAGGCATTACAGTAAGATTGGTATAAAAATTTGGACCTTAGATAGGACTATTCTGTTAAATGAAGGAGTGGTATTAAATATAATGGGACGAGGTTTCGGTTTTCTTTCAAGCCAATATGGGATCAGCAAAAATCCAAGTCATCTGGGACTTGTTTAAAGTGTATTTAAGAGCTATTGGCACTTCTATAATGGTGGGAAAGAGGCGAAGTATGAAACAGCAAGAGGATGGACTCTCCAAAAAGATTATATATAAGGAACAGTCCTGGTTTTGGATATCGCGACCTAGAGCAGAGTGAGTGAGCAAAACAGCGGAGCAGGAAGAGCTGTGCGCCACTAGAGGACATTTCGGGAGGAAATCATTGAAAAACACTGGCTCTGGGAGCCAAAGCCGCGAGGAAAGTGGTCGAACACACTCCTTCTTGGACTTCACCTTAGGGAGCAGAGAGATACTTTCCCTGATCGAGAGCTACCACATCGCATCACAAGCCGAGAGCGACCATCGGCCACAAATCATAACACTATCAGCAAATGTCCCATGTCATCAGGAACTCGCTCATACCCATTCAGATTGTCAAATAGAAAATCTAAAGTGAACAAAATGGACGAATGCTATGGCTCTCCCTATGATGGAAAAATGTAGAGCTCTATTACATTTATCACAGGAGGCAGATACTTCTGTTAGTGGCAGCTGGGCTAGCTTTATAACTCAATTATTTGAAGACTCGCCACCTAAGCGGAGCATAAGGCAACAAGCATTTCAATTTTGCATCTCTCCTGCTACTAAGCAATTAAAAGTACAAAGAAATCGAACACTATGCCTATCTAGGAAGAGCCCAGGCGACAAAACCAAATTTACAACCTACAGGCAAGCTCAGGTAGCCTTCAAGATCACATTACGCAGGGAAAAACAAGTGGTTTTGGATCAATTTTGGCTGAAGCTTATCCACGAAAGCAAGAATCCCAATTCAAAGCAATTCTGGTCTCTTGTAAACCGGGGCTACGAGGTAGAAGTGGTGACAGTAATGCAAACATCAGCGCAGTCGAATGGAGCAAATTCTTATCAATGCATTTTAAAGACCATAACACAAACGATGACCATTCTGAAGCCCACAGTTCAGCCAATCCGGTGAGTCTATGTTTAGAGCCCAGGAGCTCAAGACGATCACATCTCAGTTACTCATCCACTAATGTGCCAGAAGTGCCAACAATCAAGGGCCTTGCAAAAAACAATGACTTACTGTCGGAGTCCATAGTGTCATCGGATGAGTTAAAAAACAGGATCTCATGTTCCATAAGGAAAGCCAGGGCCGAAGGAGCTCCAGGGCCAAACGGTCTTCCTCAGGCCATGTTTAAATTCGACGTAGGCTTATGGTCAGCTTACCTGACCCCCCTGTTTCTCCATTGCCGGCTAAACAACACCGTTCCAGAGTCCTTGCGAGGAGCTATCATTCACCCAATACACAAAGGCGGGAAGAGAAATGACCCTAATTATTACCGAATTATAGCACTCCTAGATGTTGAGTCCAAACATTACGCCAGAATTTTATTAGAAGAGATTCAGGCCTGGGCCGATACAACAAAGCGCCTCCCTTTTAACCAGACTGGATTTGTGGCTAACTCTGGCACAACAACTAATTTATTCACCTTATCTGTCCTGGTGGAGAAAGCAGCAAATCAACAAACCCAGTTGCATTGCTGTTTTGTTGATTTTAAAGCGGCCTTTGACCGTGTACCCCGGGGCCTACTGTGGCAAAAATTTGAGTCCCGGGGCATACTCCGACCCTTTTACATGCTATCGTCAAACTCCATTCTGCAACATGGATCAGAATCAAGCTGGGCGAAGGCTCCCACGTGTCCAGGAAAATCAGGACTAAATCTGGCGTAAAACAAGGTTATGTGCTGGCTCCACTCCTTTTTAACTTGTTTATATCAGACCTATCTCCGTCACTAGATAGTGTCAACTGCCATCCCCCCCAACTAGACGGAACCCGCATCAGCAATCTGCTCTATGCCGACGACTTGGTGTTGTTAAGTCATACAAAAGTGGGCCTACAGAGGCTTCTCGACGAGCTGCTTCCCTACACCATAATAAATTCCATAGAACTGAATCTGTCCAAAACTAAAACAATTTCTTTCGGGAAGCAAAAGAGGCCACGTGGTGGGTGGTTCTTTAATAAAGCAAAACTCGAATCAACATCTTACTATAATTATTTGGGTATCTTTTTCGACCGCAGATGTTCATTCATCAAGCAAAAAGAAACATTAAGGACCAAAGCCTTGTCACTAGAGGCCGCTGCCGCGAAACTGCCAAAATAGCTACTTGGCCCAAGTCTAACCCCCATGCTCCAAGTTATGAAGGCGAGGATAATCAACTCTCTATCGTACGGGCAAGAGATTACAAAGGGCACAACTAGTATTTTACTAAACAAACTAACAATACACATTTTTAAACGTGCCTTTTGTTTGCCAAAATCAGCTTCACCAGCCCAGGTTCGACTCGAACTGGGCCTACAGGATCATCACGGCGTTGAGGCTGGCGCATTTATAAAGTTCTGCAATAGACTGCGCAATTCAAGGGAGGGCTCCCTGGAGGCCAGAGTTTGGCGAGAAATAGCGAAATGCCAGACCAACCAGAAGTACCGGCAACACCTGGATCACAGCCTAAAGTTACTAGGAGTCAAAGAACTCTGGGCAACAAACCCCTCCCAGCCGGTGCTAAAAGCTGCCATTAAGGAGAGCGTCCGATTGTGGTTTTTTCATTCAGACAGGGCAACTCTGTCAAAAAGGAAACACGCCTGGGCAGTAATTTCCAATTTTAAACCAGGTGTTGAGGTGCCCCAATTATCAAGCACATTTGCACTTTACTGGAAACAAAAGTTTTTAGCTCTAAGGATGTGTGACTGGCCATTTTTAAAGAACCTGCCGGAATGGCGTCGCTCAGGTAATAACATCGAATGCAGGATGTGTGGCTATCACTCTGAAGCAATGGAACACATAGTTTGTGCATGCCCAGCTATGCTCACAGACAGACGGCTACTATTGTGGTGCGAATGGGTCAGGTTAGGAGTTCGATCATGCCGCCAGGCCATAATAGCAGCACTAAATCCTGAAAACATCAAGTTGAACATTGGGCTTACCAAATTTGTCAACAAGGCGTCAAACCTGCTGGAAGAGGGGGCGTGGCCTGCAGCCGACAGCGATGGCCACGTGCTAGCGAGGCTCTGAGAGTGACGTAGTTTCCCCAGACAATCCGGCACTCTATCCGATCAAGTATCCTGCCCCCAAGACAGCAATCGATACAGGAAGGCGAGAGGCACCGATCGAGCTGGCCCTGATCTGCGGGGGGACACGGGAGGCAGCAGCGGCCGTGCGGTGGGCGGAGGCCTTGCTCGACGCCGGCAGCCGGGGACTAAATATGTCCGGTCTCCGCCGACGGCCTTGGAACGTGAAGAAGGGACCGGCAGGGAGGCGTGCGCACACCCGCTACCGTGTGGAGAGAGGTGGCGGCGGCACGGAATGTCAGAAGGGGACATGGCCAGAGTGACATCGGCGGCGGCACAGCAGCGTGAGTGTGAGGGACGAGGCGGGGTGCCCTCGCGGTGAGCGGAAGCGAAGCCAGCTCCGTCGGGAGCTGCCACGGATCCGACAGTGCGGGGGAAGGGTGTGAGCAGCAGACCCCCAGAGCACCCGATGCCCTGCTCAGCCCAGCGGCACTGACAACTGAGGTACTGGTGACACCTGAGCGGTGGTGGAGGGCGCAGGGGGCCCTGCGGCCTTGTCCCACGCTAGCAGCCGGGGTCTGGATTTCTGACGGACCCGGAGAACGAGAGCGGGGCCCAGCGGGTAACCAGTGGGGCCAAAAGAGATCAAAGGGAAGTGCCGGAGGTGAGAGCCGGGGTGTGGCGCGCCCCTCCTGGAGGCGGAGATCGCATCGGCATATTCGACAGTGAGGCGAAAGGCGCTCAGGGCGCGGGACGAGGATTAGGCACTATGGCCTAGCAGGGCGTGGAGGACGCTCCAGCGGTCGAGGCCACCGGGGGAAGACGGGGCCCTGCCCCTACTGGAACCATCCGCCGGCTCATGGCCAGATTTACTGACGTTGGGGGGAAAAAAGCCTGCTCACAACACTCGCAGCAAGAAGTGGTAGGGCCGCACCAGTGCTCGGTGTCGCCTCGGGTCTGAGGCGGGCCGGAGTCGGGCCCAGAATGTGGAGGGCAGATCCGGGAGTGCGGAGGCGGCCGGCGGAGACGTGCAGAGCCAGCGGATGCGCTGCGACGACCGGAGCCCCCCAGCAAGGTGAGGAAAGCACCTCACGCGCTCAGAGATATCAATCGCGCCGTGCTGGTACGGGCGGGGGCCCGGACACCCCTATTCCCATCACTGCTCCTGGACCAGGGAAAGCCGACAGGCCGCGCTGGTGGGCGAGACTAGCGGCAGGCGGCGGGGATTACCTGTCACAACTGGCTGACCCAGGTGGAGATGGGGGGAAAGGGCCAATGCGCGACCGCACAGGCCAAACTAGACAAATATGCTTTTGCTAAAGACTCCAAAAGCCCAACAGAGCGCAAAGAACTCTCCGCGGGGGCCCCAGACTCCGGGGGAGGGGCCAAGGTGACTTTGGAAGATATTATGGCGGCTCTTGCTAGCGTGCAATCCACGGTGGGTTCGATCTCTGCTGATGTCTCCTTCCTCCGAGCGGATTTTCAAAAAATGTACGCCAGGATGACAGAGTTGGAGCAGGTGGCGAAATCCCTTACTAAAGACACCGCTTCGCTGATTCAAAGAGTTGGTCAGCTGGAGTCCGACAACAAAATCATGGCGGCCAAGCTCGATGATCAGGAGGGGCGCTCTCGGAGGAACAATGTGAGAATTACCGGGGTCCCGAAAGGCGAGGGGACCCATGCCATGGATCTGTACGTAGAAGACCTCATACAGTCGAAGCTTCAACCTCGGGAACTATCCGCCCTCTTTGCAGTGGAGAGAGCGCACCGAGTGACGGGCAGTAAGCCCAAACCCGGGGCGCCCCCAAGACCTATCCTGGCCCGCATCTTTAACTTTCGGGATCGCGATGTTATCCTCCAGGCGGCGAGAGTGGCACCGCCGGTGCGAATCCAAAATTCCCAGATCTCCTTCTATCCGGACTACACGGCGGCGGTTGTTCAGCGCCGCAAAAGCTTTCTGGAGGTAAAAAAAGAACTTCATAAACGGGAGCTCCCATACGCAATGCTCTTTCCGGCGAAGCTGCGGGTGGTGGCGGATGGTAAGACACGCTTCTTTGAAACGCCAGAGGAGGCCCACGACTGGCTAGAGGGATGGCAGCGGGCCGAGGGTGATGAGAACTCAAGACGGCGTCGCCGACAAGAGAAAGCAGCGCAAGAGGACATCACGGTCTCCGCGCCGGGGCGGCAGGCATCGCCCTCCAAGAATGCAGACACTGAGGAATGACATGGCTACGAGTAGCAGATGGACTGGCGGCGTGGTGATGGGGCGAGCCTCCCACGACCGGTGGGCTGACAAAAAGGGACACTAATGTGAACGTAACGGCCCGCCCTTACCGGTGCTCTAGGCGAGGGGTCCGCCTTACAGCCTCAATGGCGCAAACTGGCAGAACGGCTGTCTTGGAGGTTGGGGGACTACAGTACTGACTCTCGGACTCCTATTCCCCCGGCACGCAAGTACTGTTTATGGGATCAAAGCACTCTGCTATGTTGGGGGGGCGGGTAGTTGGGGATCCATCTGGCAGGGAAGCAGGGAGGAGGGTGGTGATTGGGGGTTGTTTTTTGTTAGTGGTTTGTGGGGCTTTTGTATTGCTCCCTAATTTGTTATTCTTTCTTATACACCTGGAGTCTGAAGTGAGGGTACACCCACACGAAACACGTTTGCATACCAACAGTGTATTGGTGATCCAGAGTTTGTCACAGGGTCTACTCATGCCGCACGTCTGCACACACCCACGGCGTCAACCGAATCGAGATAATGGCGAATGTAACAATGAGTGATCGTCAGGGCCCGGGCGCCCCGCTGACAGTGATGTCTTGGAATGTGAATGGCTTGGGGAATAAGATTAAGAGGGGGCTGGTGCTGCAACATATTAAGAGGCACACACCATCGGTGGCTCTCCTACAGGAGACCCATTTGGCCGGTACGGCCGTGAGGGCACTAGATAGATGGGGGTTCAAAAAAATCCAGAGAAGTGGGGATCCTCCTTCGAAAAAGCTGTCCCTTGGTGGTGACCGGGAAATGGGCAGATGACCAGGGGCGATTTACCGCGATATCGGGACAATGGGAGGGCTGCAGCTTTCATTTTGTCACGGTATACCTCCCCCCTGCACTTCACTCACTAGCTTTTCCGGCCCTCGAAAAGTTCCTGCTGGGCCTGCCACAGGGAGAACTAATTGTGGGGGGTGACTTTAACGCCATAGTGGATGCGGACTGGGATAAACACCCCCCGAGAGGGCCAAGCACGACCCCTACACCCCTATGGGGCTTCCTCGACGCCATGGGGCTGCTCGACTGTTGGCGCATGCGACATCCCACTGACCGTCAATTCACGCATCACGCCAGTGCGCACAACAGTCTCTCACGCATTGACTACCTCCTCACCTCTCCCACATGTATAGCTCGCATACAAGATGTTAAGCACCTCCCCAGGGGCATATCCGATCATTCGCCGGTGCTGCTCACATATTCCTCAGGCCTCTCGGGTAGAAGGTGCACTTTCCCAATACATCCTGGCTACCTTAAGGTCCCGGGCGTGCGGAAGACGCTGCATAAAACTACAAAACAGTACTTTCCAGAAAACTTGCACTCTGTCTCCTCGCCTATTGTCCTCTGGGAGGCCTACAAAACAGTGCTGCGTGGACAAGCCATTGCAGTAATTACAGCTCATAAGCGAGAAGCGTCGCGACAGGTGGCTACCCTGGAGGTAGCAGTGACAGTGGCGGAAGGAGAGCACACCAAAGACCCCACCGATACGAACACTCACACACTTAACCTTGCGAAACAAGCGTATAGAGACCATCTGTGGGAGGCGGCCCGGTTGCGCCTAGCGAAAACGCAGCATACTATATACGAGCTGGGGGATAAGGCGGGCCGACTGCTAGCGTGGCTTGACAAAAAAGAGAAAGCCAACCGATGGGTGGGGCGGCTGCGATTAACATCAGGGGAGGAAGTGACAAACCCGGACGACATAGCGATGGCCTAGGCTAACCACTATGAGCAGGTCTACACCTCTGTGGTGACAACTACCATAGAGGATAATCTAAAATTCCTCGCAGACATACGACTTCCGAAACTGGCCCCCGATGACGCGCTTGCATTAGAAAAGAGTCTCTCAGCGGAGGAGGTCGCCCTAGCAATTTGCGGCCTTCAGTCGGGAAAGGCGCTGGGACCGAATGGGATCCCAGTGGAATTGTTCAAACGTGAGGCGAACACAATAGTGCCGCACTTGCTGCAACTGTATGAGGCCAGTCTGGAGGAGGGTATGCTTCCACAAGATGTCAGAGTTGCGACGTTGGTCACAATATTGAAGCCCGGGAAGCCCCCCACCGAGTGCACCTCCTACAGGCCTATCTCACTCTTGAATGTGGAAGCCAAGATATTGGCAAAACTATTAGCAACCCGTATCCAATCTCATTTGCAGACACTGATCCATCCAGACCAGTCCGGCTTCATGCCTGCGCGTAACACTGCAATGAACATTAGACTGCTACACGGCATAATGGCCAGTGGGCCCCACATCCAGGAGGATGTAGTTATACTATCACTGGACGCGATTATGGCTTTTGACCGCGTGGAGTGGCCCTTTCTGTTTGCGGTGCTTGTGCATTTTGGTTTTGGGCCCAAGTTCTGCGCATGGGTACGGCTACTATATACAGAACCTCGGACGCAGGTGGCGGTGAATGGCCGGTTATCGAGAGACTTCGCACTGGGACGAGGCACTAGGCAAGGGTGTCCTCTCTCCCCTCTACTATTCGCCCTGGTTCTGGAGCCCTTGGCGGCCTGGATAAGGCAGGATCCAGTTATATCCGGGCTAAGATGGACAGAGAGTTGGGATGATCGTATCTCACTCTATGCGGACGATATCTTGGTCTTTCTGACACAACCGAAACATTCCATAGCTGCATTGCTGGATATCTGTGATTCCTATGGTTGATTCTCTGGCTACTCAATTAACTGGACGAAGTCAGTGCTATACGTCCTACAGGGGCCTCCGCCACAACTCCCCGATGGAGTGTTAATACCAAGGGTGGAGGGTGGTTTCAAATATCTGGGTATAAACATCGCGCCGGACCCAGCGCTTTTCCTGGAACACAACTTGCTTCCACCCCTCAGACGACTAAAAAGTGATGTCAAATACTGGCACTCCCTGCCACTGACTTTGCTGGGGAGAGCTATTCAAAATGATGGCTTTCCCTCGCTTCCTCTACGCGCTGCAGAATGCGCCCGCTCTGGTCCCCGACTCCTACTTTCAATCGATCAACGCAGAGGTGGGTTGTCTGCTGTGGGAGGGTAAACCTCATAGAATAGCTCTCTGCAAACTTATGCGGAGTTGATATGATGGGGGTATCGCGCTGCCCAACATACGTTTATATTATTGGGCGTCCCAACTTATCATAGTCAATCAATGGATACACGCAGCGCAAGATAAACCCGCTTTACGAATGGACAGGGCGATGCTGGGACTACACGGAGTCCTCCAAGCCTTATATGTTAAATCAGGGACGAATAGGCTACAAGGCCCCACAGCGCACACAGCACAGATCTGGCGCACGGCACAGCGTAGGTTGGGATGGGAGGGGGTGATTACACGGCAGACGCCGCTATGGATCTCCCCTAAGATTGGTATAGGTCATCTACGTAAAGAATTTGAGGGGTGGGATCGCATAGGCATCTCCAAGGTCGGCGACCTCTGGAGGAAGGGTGGGGTGATACCGTTTGAGAAGCTGCAAGCGGACTATCAGATGAGTCGGACCGAGCACTTTAAATGTTTACAAATACAGCATGCACTACACACAGCTATACCCAGGGGGACCACCCTACTGGAGTCTTCCCCGCTAGAGGACCGGCTACTCACAGACCACCTCACCAAGAAAGCTATCTCATTGACCTACCGTAAACTGGTGAATCATCAAAAAGACCCCACGGAGCTCCTCAAAAGGAAATGGGAGGCAGCAGTGGGGCCCATGGACGAACTAGAATGGTTTGAAGCGCTGGCGTCCCCCCGAGAGGTGGCCATCCCATCCAAAATAAAACTGGTGCAGCTTAAAATACTGCACCGGATATACTACACGAGAGATACACCCCATAAAATGGGGAGGGCACTTACCCCGCTCTGTCTGCGGGGGTGTGGACTACGGGGCACCTTCTTCCACACGATATGGGAATACCCAGACATAGCCGCATATTGGGGGGAGGTCATGGCAACGATCTCCCGGGATATCGGTCATGCTGTCCCGCTAGAACCCTGAATGTGTTTACTGAATGTGTGGGATACTACTGATCTTAACCAGGCTGATTAAACCTGGGTGACCGTCGGTCTAGCATTGGCAAAGAGGTCCATTGCGCAATACTGGGGGGCACAGGGAGCCCCCTCCCACGTGAGGTGGGGTCGGGACATGGATAGTGCCATGACGGCGGAAAGGGTGGTGTGCGCGAACAGAGGCTGCCCCAGGAGATGGCAAAGAATCTGGGGAAAGTGGAATGCATTTAGAGGTAATATCTGTGAACCCCCGGTAACGGATTCAGAGTCCGACCTGAGCGACTGAAGCTGAACCATCCTCTTCACTTGGGGAGCGACTCGATGAAGAGTAGGTGTGCGGGCGGGGGGCGGCGGGTGGTGGATATGGAGGCTGGGGTGTGCATGCGTGATAGCCTTGATAAATGTCAGGAATTACCAATGTGCCAGCAAAGGTATTGCACAGATGTGCTATGTAATGACGAAAGGTGTGCTTTTGTTTTTTGTTTGTGCTAATAAAAATTGTTTATTAAAAAAAAAAAACTGCTGGAAGACATTAGCCCCGCCAAATCTCCTTTACTTCAGCAGGGCGGCAGCCAGCCCGCTGGATCAACAACTGAACCCTAGACTGCTAATATTAGCTGATCTATTCCTGGTCTCCCAGGTGAACATTATCTGCCCACAATGCACTTGAAGGTTTTAAGCAATTTATAAGTTCTGCATTCTTTTTTCAAACTAGCAGGTTTTTTTTTCGATCATGATTTCTAGTTGACCATCATGTGTCTACAATGCTCTTGTGGGTTTTTATTCAGCGGTCCTTTTTATGATTGAACCCACCAAGTTATAAATTGTAATGATCTTAACCAAACAATAAAGTATTACACTATTTAAAAAAACAGGAGCTCCAAAAGGCATCATTGGAGGGTTCTAGTAAAGTTTCTTTGTTGGGCAAAGAGTTAGAACAGTTTCAAGCAGAATATCAAGGAGCTCTTGATAAGAGGCTCTTGGATAGATGGAGGGTTGGTAAGTTACGGCATTTTGCATTTGGGGAGAAGAGCGGCTCGCTTCTAGCTTGGAAAGCCAAGTCAGATAAATCTAGAAATGTAATAGGAAGTCTTAGAGATGACGAAACAGGTGCCCTACTAGATACCAACTTAAAAATAGGCATGGAAGCCGGCAGGTATATGAGTCAGCTATATAAAGATGACATCTCACCAGGGAAGGAGAACATAGAGGCCTGGCTGGGGAAGATTGAACTCCCTAATTTAAATGACAACCAAAAGTGTGGATAATGTTGGTTGATTGGCGTCAAAGTCCCAGGGGGTCCAATGATTAAGCCAAATAATCGCTGTTGGTCCCGGTCCCTTCTTTGCTACGAGCATACCAGTGAAGGGTTGGAAGAGGAAACCGCTTTTTTCTTGGATGGAATGACCCTATCCCAGGCTTTGGTATCTGGCAAATGGGAATAGGGTATCACCAAAAAGAGAATTGACAGAATGAGGACAAAAAAAAAAAAAAAAAAGGGAAGAGATATCTTGTTCACCATCCGCCCTAAATATCTGGACTCATGCCATGCAAACAGAATCAGCTTTGCTAATTGATTTTTGCAGGGAGTGGAAAATGTAAGTTATTTGTCTCAGGGGCGCCCAAATATGCACAAGCTTTACATCTGTATTGTATTTTGGATTTATTTAATATTTATATAGCGCATGAAATTAAAAAAGGCATCAAAGCGCTGGCATCAGTCAGAAAGATAGCAAGAGCACCCTTATGGTCCATGTGGGGTCCACCTTCTCTTTTGCCACTGGCAGGAGTTTCAGGGTGGGTGTCTCGGGAGCAGGGTAAGGGGATTGTGTTTCTCCGCTGACACTCAGGTGACACAAGTGGACACATGTCCCTGCAGCCAGCTGTCCCACCATTGGTGGAAGGATTGGGAAAATGGAACAACTACAGCCTTAGGAAAATGTAGGGAGCTTCATACTCTTACATGTGGAACGCGAGTCCCCAAATTCATCTGAGCTCTTTGGCCTCATTACAGACTCACAGATTTCGATTTAGGGTACAGCAAAGCATCCCTGGGCCACTCCAGACCATCGAAATCCCCCACCAGCGTCCAGGGGTTACAGTCACCAATACCCTGCAGATGGTTGCCTCATTCCATAACACAGAGGGGCTTTGCAGCTTTATGGGCGTAGTTCTGAAAAGCTGTGTGAGTGCTTGAAAGCCGTAAATGTGCAGCCATGTCAGGCAGTACGATTATTACCAATAATGGAGCTTCATCTTAAAGACACTGGGTCTGTGTATTTATGGGTTCAGCTGATGGACGGTATCCCACTTCTACCATGCAAAGCTGCCTGAACCAGGCTGTGCCTCTGCACCCCCACTGTTCTCTGTGTGTGTGTCTGCCTTTACAAACTTTATGCAGTTATCCTGCCCTTTTGCTCCACCGCGAGGTCAGCAGGACCTCTCCACGCTAATGTGTATGGCTGATTCCGTTTCAGCTCACTGACCCAAGTGGGATGCAGTACCCACATGTGCTGATACACCTAAACTTGTTGGTCATCCGAGCAGCATCGTTTGGTAACCATCAATGCCCTGAGAGAGTGAAAAATGCAAAACAAAGTCTCCTTTCCCTGCTCCCGAGACACCCACCCTGAAACTTCTGCCAGTGGGAAAGGCGAAGGCGGATCCGACATGGAGGGTAGTGAATGCCCTCTGCACATGGAGACGCTGGGGCAACAGCAATACCCTCGGAGAAGATGGCCTGCTCCAGCCTACAGGGATGGAACTATTGGAGATGATGAAGAGGGACTTGAAGGTGGTCCAGGGCAGGCAGGGACCCACAGACATCTCCTGGACCCACCTGCTCCCCAGAAAGGCTTCGAAAGGGGTGCATACACCTGTGACAAGGACTTGAGCCAGGAGAGGAGTGGAAAGGAAGAGTGCATGATTTCTGTAAGTGAAGGCTGGCAGGGCCAGTAAGTCCTGCTGACACTGGGTACAGTTGGCCTCTGATATTTCCACCAGACAGACTGCATCCGTCCCTCTTGAGAGGCGAGAACGAGCTTCGTGGAACTGATGGGAGTTTAGGAGACCAGCAGAACAGAAAAGAGAGTTCTGGAGTGCAGAAAGAAGCTTGGAAGTAATTTGAATTATGCAGGAGTCATCAGAGTAATTTCAGTCATTCTACATTACTTTTTGACCTGAAATGCAGATAATAACACAATTACGCCCACTTGTGTAATTAAGAGTAATTTGGAGGAAAGAAATCCTATGGTGAGAGCACATTCAGCGAACCCAAGTGGTTGCTCACGCAGCTGTTTGTATGTTGTTGCATTTAGCTCTATTTTCATGGTGCATCATGCATCCTCACATTCAGTTTGGAAGCAAGGGGGCATTTGTGTGCTATAAAAAAAAACTAAATGCAGAATTTCTCTTCTCACATAAATCAGCAGAATTTTTAGGTAATTCTACTTGATTGTGCTACACGAAATAACCTGAGTTACGCCCACCTCTAGCAGAGCGGACACCTCAGGGGGACGTTTATCTTGTGGTGGAAGGAGAGAGCTCTGGTTTAGGCTGGTCTAATCAGGGGGACAAGAGATAGATAGAAGAGACAGCCTGGGTCTGTGATGAAAGAGTGAAAGACAAGGCACTTGAGCCCTAAGCAGACTGACCCATCACTCAGAAGGGATTCAGGAGAAGGATATAGGGGTGCAACGGTAATGAGATA